>NC_138858.1:87049198-88430448 GCF_965183815.1 Platalea leucorodia | reverse complement strand
ACCAAAACCATTAGAGCCTTTCATGCCGATGCGACACAGCGGCACCCAGGGCGTCCATCACCCCAGCATGTGGGCTTGCGTGCCCCAGTTAAGACCCTCCAGGGGGTTTTGCCAGGGATGAGAGGGGTCTTTCTGTGCTCCGTGGCTCTCTCCCCCCATGGCGGCGGGGATTTTACCGCTCCGGTGGCCAGCGACGCTGGGCACTGGCAGCGTATTTAGTAGTTTACCGATAACCAGGGGAGCTTCCTGCAAGCTAAAAATACAGCAAAGTTTACTGGGAAAAAATATGACAAAGCAAGCAAAGGCTGTGGGCAGAGCTTCCTGCCTCCGGACGGTGCCAGCACCGGCTCACGGGGAGGATCCGCAGCCCAGACTCAAAGGGAGACCCAGAGTTACAGCTCGGTGTTGGAGCAAGCTGTCAGTGTGCGGTTGGTGGTGGTGGAGCCACGTTTAACCCTTCAGCCACCAGCCCCACAGCTTCGGCACAGGCGTCCTTCCTTCCATGCTCACCCTGAGCGTGGCTGGTTTCTACGCTGGTGATAAGCACGCTGCTGACTGCAGCGAAACCCCAGCAAAACTGGGGAGAAACCGCTCCCAGGATGATAATATCCCAAAAATGCCCCCTCGCCAGGGGTGAAAACTCCCAGGGGAGCACAGTACCGGTGCAAATCACCACAGCCCCGCTCCAGCACAGGGCTCACCCCGATGCTGCTGCAGCTCTATAGGGGCTCCGGCTTTGGTCCCTTCGCAGCATCCCTGGAGCCAAGAGACGCAGCCGTAAGCGATGCGACCGGTCCATCAGGTCTGGGGAGCAAGTGCTTTGCTGCCGGTTTGTGCCTTGCACCGGCAAAACAGCAGCCCAGGCAGGGTGGGGACAACATACCGCCCCCGCTCTCCTTTGCAAACCAAGGAAGAAACAGCCTCGCCCGTCCTTCCTACGTCGTCATCTTCCTCCTCCTCCTCCTCCCCCAGCCAAAAGGGTTTTTCCCAAGCAGCGCACGGTGGTAGGGAGAAAAATACCCCGAGCCCCCTCCAAGTCCTCAGGGGGACACACTCGTCCCCCAAAGTGTCCCCGCCATCGTGGCAGTGACACCAGCCCAGAGAAACGATGACAAACCTGTTTTGCTCTGGGTGGGGAGCGGACGCCGGTCCCAACAGTTCACCTGGGGCGGGGAGGGGAACCTGCTGGGTAAGGGCAGGGGAAGCCCCAAAAACCAGCCGCCGGGCCAGGCCGGCACCTTGGGCTGCTCCATTCCATAAACCCAGTTATCGACCCAGGCTGGGGATGCAGGAAAATAGTTCACCCTGTGAACACAAGGCAGGAGAGAGCATCCCCCGCTGCTCCTAAAGGGTTAATCCGAAAGCTACAACTTTCCCCAAATCAGTAGGGGGAGGAAAAAAAAACCATATATAAAATATAATTATTTTTTTCCTGGCTCTCTCATCCAGCTCCTTTTGTTCCTGGCCCCACAGGCTGGGAGATGGAAAGACCTCGCGGCTTCTCCCCAAAAATCCATCCCCCTTCCCCCCCACCCTGACCCGCTCCAGCAGCATTCACCACCGTGGGCACCTATTCCTCCGGAAAAAGCGCTGCCTGCCCAAACCTCCTTCCATTCGCCCCAGGAAAGAATAAAAGTTGGGGAGGGGGTAGGGAAATAAATTAAAATAAAGAGAAAACCAAGCACTTCAGGTTAGCTCGGCTGCTCAGCTCCTGCATGGTCCCTTCTGCATCCTCTTGGTGCTATAAAAGGGGAAAAATCCCCCTGAGGATGAAAACATTTCTTTTTTTAATCTGTTTTTCCTCTTTTTTTTTTTTTCCACCCGTTTTAAATGCCTTAAACAGAGGGAAGGGAGGAAAAAAAAAAAATAACCACACACGCAGAGCACGGCTTGGAGGGTTTCCAGCCTGGGCTGCACTCCCTGGGAACAGTCCGGAGCCGTTTATAACCTGGCGAGCGCCAGGGGGGAGCCCCGGCGGGGGCACGGTGCCGGATTCGGGTATGGCTCTGGCCGGGCAGCACTTACGTGTGCGGGGCGGGAGGCGAAGCTGGAGGCGACGGCGGGACCGTTGGGGAGGAAAGACGAAACGAGTTGTTCAAGCCTCAGCCACCCCGGCCCTCCCCGCCCCCTGCAAAACCAGCTGGAGGAGCCATTAGCCCCAGCGCCGCGCGCACGTAGGGACGGACGGACGGATGGTGGAGGGCCCCACGCCGGCCCCACGGCCTGCCGGTGCTGGCCGGGCCCCGAAAGGCGCCTCGACACCCCGCGGGGGGACGCGGGGGGGGGACCCCAGCCCCGCGACCTGGCGAGGAGGGACGGCTGCAGCAACGCTGGCTCCGGTGGGGAACCACAGCCCCCGCCGGCAACGGCCCTATAGATCCCGCTGCCCTATAGATCCCGCTGCCCTACAGATACAGTGACCCACATATCCAACAACCTGCATATTCAGCAATCTTATATATCTAACAACCCTGTATATCCAGCAACCCTACGTAATCAGCAACCTATATATCCAGCAATCTTATATATTCAACCACCTTATATATCCAGCAGCCCTATATATCCAGCAACCCTATATATCCTTCAATCTTATATATTCGACAGCCCTATATATCCAGCAGCCCTATATAATCAGCAATCTTATACATCCAGCAACCTGCATATCCAGTAACCCCATACATCCAGCAACATATTATATCCAGCAACTTACATATTCTGCAATCCCATATATCCAGCAGACCTATGTATCCAGCAACCCTAAACACTCAGCAACCCTAAATACCCAGTCCTATATACCCAGCAACCCTATATATCCAGTGACCTATACGTCCACCAACCCTATATAGCCAGCAGTCTATATATCCAGCATCCCTACACATCTAGCAGTCTATATATCCAGCAGCCCTATATAATCAGCAATCTTATACATCCAGCAGCCTTATATATCCAGTAACCGTATATATCCAGCAACTCATTATATGCAGAAACTTATATATTCTGCAATCCCATATATCCAGCAGAACTATATATCCAGCAACCTATATATCCAACAACCCTACATGGCCAGCAGTCCACACATCCTATAGTCTATATATCTATATTTCAAATTATTACTTTCACCCTCCCTGCTGGGCTGTAAGAAAAATGAACTAAACCCACCCAGAGCCAACAGGGGAACAGGCTTTACACCACTTGTCCTCCAAAACACCCACTCACCCCCGCCGGGACCCCAAAAGTTCCCCTGTATAAATGTTTTGGAGGGTTATTAAATCCCTTGGCAGGAGCCAAATGGCTCAGCTGCAGAGAACGGAGCAACTCAGTGCATGCAAAGCAGCTTGGAAGATGTCACTTGGTGTCGTCCCGCTGCAAAAAGTGCTCAATTTTATTAAAAGTGCAGAATTTGGGAGCTGGAGGAAAGTGGAGGAATGCTGGACTGTGCCGGCAGGGATGCTGAGCCTTTCCCACTGGGATCTGGACGGCAGGGGAGGGGGGACACACAACATCGTGTGCCGGGGCTGTGGCGAGGGCACGGCGGGGTGTTTGGGAGGTCAGCGGGTGCCGCTGCCAGCCAGCAGCACGGGCCGGCCAAGAGGCAGGAGGCAGCTTGGCTGCCGGCCCTGCGCCGCGCCAGTGGAGCCTGGCCAGCCCCGGCACTCGGCTTGTGGTTTTCCTCCTCTGGCAACAGCCCCGGGGATCCTCCGCCGGGAGGGTGGGTTGGGGGGCACTGCTGGGGGGAAGCCCTGAGCATCCCTGAGTGTGGGAGACCCTACAATAACAAACTGCCCAGCTGCTACCACCGAAGGGCTTTGCCGGGGAAGGAGATGCTGCCGAAATCACACACACACACCCTGCCCCGGGGACTGATGCTCCTGGGAGGCACCACCTCGCCTCGATGGACCCCAAGAGATCGAAAAAAACCCTTCCCAGTCCCAAACCACCGCTGCGGTCCCCGGGTACCAGCAGGGGGGATGCCGGAGAGGAGTTGCATGGCGCGGATGCCCTAAATCCATGCTCAACTCCCCCAGAAATGGAAAATAAAGGATATCTGGGAAGCCCGAGCGCCAAGCCGGACCCATGACAGCCCCCGGCTCCCCCCTGGCTCCCCCCCAGCCAGGGTACCCACCACACCGGCTCACGGCCCCGCTGCCTCCCGGCACCGTGGGCGGCCACGGCTGCTTCTCCCGCCTTGTTTTCCAAGCTGTTTCCATGGCCCCAGCTGACCCCGGCGCTGGGTCTGAGCTGCTCGCTCCTGTCCTCATTTAGCCCGGAGAAAAGCCGGAATAGCGCCGATGCTGAGAGAGCTGAGCTGATTTACGCCGCAGGAAGCCTGGCTCTGCTTTACAAGAGCCCCAGGAGCACTTTCGGGGACCCCCATAGCCATAACCCCACTTCGGATGGTGCCGGGGCAATTATTTCACCCCCTTTTCCTTCTCACTGGGGTACGACGAGCCAGTTGAACGCGATATAGTCCTGCTCCTGGCTCCTACACCGGCATCCCACCAGCGTCAGGAGCTTCTGAGGGAGATGGGGGATTTTTTTCCAGGTGGAAGAAAATTTTCTTTCCAGGTGGAAAAAAATTTGTTCCCATCTCCATCCTCCTCATTTCCTTCAGGAAAATGGTATTCCCTTTTGGAGGGACCACAGCAGGGATGCTCAGGGCAGGAATGTTCAGGGCAGGGATGCCCTGGGAAGGGATGCTCGGGATCCAGATACTCAGGGAAAGGATGCTTGGGGTGGGAATGCTCAGGATCGGGATGCTCGGGTGAAGATGCTTGGGGAAGGGATGTTTGGAGCAGGGATGCTCAGCACCGGGGCCAGGTGAGCAATATCCCAGCGGATGCTCCCACCAGAGCAGCTTTTGGGAAGCAAGCTGCCACAGCCAAGCCACAGCGTGCGCTCCCACTACGGTGTGCCTTCCCACTGCGGCGCAGAGCCGAGCCGGGAGCCGCCAGTTGGCGCGGGCAGGGGGAAAGGCTTGGCACGGCGCAGAGCCGCGTCAGGCTGCCGGCTCTGGCCGGGCAGGGAGGGAGCCGAGCTCTTGAAAGGGAAAAGAAGGAGGGGAAAAAAAAAAAAACAAACGCAGTGCTATTTTTGTTGCTTGGAGCGGCTTTTTCCTCAAACACAGCTGGCTCCTCTCGTGCCGGTGCTCGGCTACCAGATTGGCACCGGGGCTGGCTGGGCAAAGCCAAATCGCTGGCTGGTGGGGAGCAGCGGCACAGCAGGGGAGCAGTGTCTGCTCTGTCCCTGGGGAAGGGGAAGGAAGGAGGGGATGGGGAGGAAAGGGAAGAAGAAGGGAAAAGGGAAGGCGAAGGGGAAGAGGAAGAGGAGGAAGGGGAAGAGGAAGAAGGGGAAGAAGGGGATAGGGAGAAAAGGGAAGGAGAAAGGGAAGGGGAAGAAGTGCATGGGGAAGATGGGGATGGAGATGGGGAAGGGGATGGAGAAAGGGAAGGAGAAAGTGAGGAAAGGGAAGGGGATGGGGAGAAATGGGGAGAAAGGGGAAGAAGGGGAGAAAGGAGATGGAGAAGGAGGGGAAGAAAAGGAAGATGGGGAGGAAGGGAAACAAGGGGAAGAAGGGGAAGAGAACGGGGAGGAAGGGGACAGGGTGGGGAAGGAAAAAAGACCCACCTGGGAAGGAAGAAGGAAGGGGGAAGCGCGTGGGCCATAGGAGAAAGGCTCGGGGCCTCGCCTCGCCTCTCGCCCCTCGCCCAGCCCCAGCCCAGCCGCCCCCGCGGGGCTGGGCCGGATTTCGCAGCCCCGCTGCCAGCGTCCCCTGCGGGACAGGGCTTGGTCCCCTCCCGGCCCCCCCCCCCCCCCCTCCGTGGGGACATTTCCACCCTGCCTGATTGCTTTGCGTTGCAAATCAGGGGGAGGAAAAGCTGGTTTTTGGGGAGCGAGGAGGAAAGCCGCCCTGCACCCATGCACTAACCAAACTGCACCCGTTTTCAAGGCTTTGCCCCACCGGTTCAAGCCGGGGGGGTCCCCGCAGGCCCCTGGCCCCCAGGTGCAAGTTGAGGATGTGCCACCCAGCATCCATGGGTGCTTGGCTCACCTCCAGCCCATCCCCATCCCGTTGTACCTGGGGGACGCTGTGGTCGTCGTCCCCGGACGCAGGGGCAACTCGTGCCGTGCCGCACAGCCCGACCTTTCGGCAGAGGAGGAGGAGAACCATGCATGCCGCCGCCCTCCCGCCCGGCAAGCACGGACAAGTCAGCGGTGCGATGGCCGGCGGGCAGGAGCCGGGAGATGAGTGGGAGCCTGGCCCTGCCCCGTCTGGGAGCAGGGAAAACGCCGGCTCTGCCAAACCCAGAGCTGGTTTCACTGCCGCGACCCGTCCTCCATGGGGAAAAGCATCTTGCAGCGGGTGGGAGACGCAAACCCTCTGGATTAAATCCCTTTTCTGAAGGCCGGAGGAAGACGCACGGGGTGAAAAATGCATACTGGCGGTACGACACTGCCTCGACACCGGCAAAACCATTTTGCAGCACACCATACAAAAAAATCCCCTTTTTCTCTCCCAAAATTTAAAGCCCCCCCCGGCTCCCTGGGGCCAGTGCCGCTGAGTCAGCGCTGCCGCTGCTGAGTCACCACAGCCACCTCAGCCCTGACGCCAACCGGCTCCGGCGATGAGCTCAGCCGCGGGGGCTTCGGCACCTCCTCGCTCACCAGCAGCCACGGCACCAGCACTGCCGGGCTCCAGGGAGCCACACAGCGAGGCTTTTGCCAGCACCTCTCCCTACATTTTGGGGTTTCACTGGCTTTCCCCCCCCCAAAACCTCACCTATCCCCAAAACCGGGCCGATCAGCATCGCTTTGAATCCAGGGCTACTGAAACACGGCCACTGGCTGGGCAAGGAAGCCAGCGGTATTCCAGCTCTCCCACCCTCCAACCGGTGCTGCGGTCCTCTCCAAAACCACCCTATCATGGACCACCCGCGAGCTGGGATGACCGCCGCAGTCGCCATCCACATCCTCTGCATCTCACTCGCCGAAAGAGGAATGGGAATGATAAAAAAGGGAAAAAAAAAAAATCTGATTTTGCTTTTTTTCCCCCCACTGGGGTCATCAGTGCCGTGGGGGATGCGCCGACGCCGCCTACGGCTTCCCCGGCCCGGTGACGGGGTTGATGACTCACGGGGAAGGAGGGGGGGAAGCGGCGCGTGCACGGGGCCGTCATGTTTGTAAACCTAAAAAAAGCCATGTGCGGGCAGGCAGCGTGCTCCGGCCGGCAGCACCGGCTGCCAGCGGCTGCAGGCGAGGAGCACGGGGATGGGCGAGGGACAGGCAGCGGCTACCTTCACGCTGGCAGCCCAACCGGGAAGGCTCAGCGAGGCACCCAGCACGGGTGGGAAAAGTCGGCCCCGCTGCAAAGACTTGTGTTGTGATGGCTTTAATTGGTGCGGCTTTACGTGCAAGGGCTTTAATTGGTGCGGCTTTGAGTACAAGGGCTTTAAATGCAGCGGCATTAAGTGCAATGGCTTAAATGCAATGGCTTTAAATGCAATGGTGTTAGATGCTACGGCGTTAAATGGAACAGCTTTTAAGTGCAACAGCTTTAGATGCAATGGTGTTAAGTGCAACGGCTTAAATGCAACAGTGTTATATGCTATGGCTTTAAGTGCAACGGCGATAGATGCAACGGCTTTAAGTACAATGGCCTTAAATGCAATGGCTTCAACTGCAACACCAACTGGGGTCTGTAACAGGCTCAGGGTCTTTAAAGCCCCTCACCCTGTTGCTGCTTGTCCCCCTCCTGCATCCCATCGCCTTCCAGCACAGCATTTGCAACGGGCTGCAGCTCCTGGGATGCTCCTCCACCCATTTTGGCCAGGCTGGGAAGCAGGGGGCTGTGGTGACCGGGGCTGTGCCACCAGCAGCCACCAGCTCTGTGGTGACGAACCCTCCAGCCATTACACAGCATCCCCCAGCCTCTGTGCTGATGACTGCAGCAATTACAACTTGTTCCAATCCGTTTTTTTTTTACAGCGTTTTCAGGGCTTGGGGTGGTTCAAGGTTTTTTTTTTCCCCTCATTTGGCTGCGATGGAAATTGCAGGCTCGGGAGCTTGTGGTCCCCAGCTCCCCCGTTCGACAGCAAAATCTCATTTAATCAAAAGATGCAGTGACTGGATGTGCAGAAGCACTTCTCTTTTTTTTTTTTCCACTTAAGAACTGCCATTTTAGCTGTAGCAAACAAACACACCGCATTGTCCCCGCGACACGACTCCCTCCGACAACCCGGCAGAACCCCGCCTGCAAATCCCGCTGCCTGCACGCTGCCAGCCCTGTCCCGCCACCGCCAAGCATCCCAGCTCCCATGGAAATGGGGTTTTGGCCCCGGAAGAGAGGAGAAAATTGGGGTTGAGCTCAGTTTGCAGAGCTGGCAGTGGTGTGGCGGGCAGATGTGGAGCGGGGACGGAGCTGATCGCAGCTGTTTCACCTCCAGCCTCTTCCCGTTTCATTTCATCTTCCTTTGGATGCCGGCCCGGGGAGGGGGGGGGGACAAAAAAAAAAGCTCTTTCATCCTCAAAAATGGTCTGGCACCCTCTTGCACTGAGCTCAAAGCAGTGAGATTAAAGAGCTGGCAGAGGAAGGGAGAAGGGGGACCACTCCCCAGGAGGGCTGGGTTTGGGGTCCATTGCACTCATCCCAGCCCGCATCCCGAGCCACGGTGGGGACAGCAAGGGGACGGGGACAGTGGGCTTCAGCGCTGGCCCCTTCGCTGCCATCCTGTTAGAAAAGCTCCCTGCGCGCACGTGGAGTGAGGGCCACAGCGGGGACCCCGGCACGCATGGGCAGGGAATGGGGACCCCACTGCCATAGGAACGGGGACCGGGGACGCCGGCACATGCAGGCAAGGGACCAAGGACCCCAACATCATAGGGACAAGGACAAGGGAGGCCAGCACACGCAGGTAGGGGGCTGGGGACCCTGATGGCACGGGGATGGGGACTAGGGACCCCTGCACATGCAGGGAGGGGAGCAGGGACCCCAACACTGCAGAAACAAGGAGCAGGGACCCCAGCGTGCACAGGCATGGGACAAGGGACACCACTGCCATAGGGATGGGGACACGGGCACACACAGGCAGGGGACCAAGGACCCTGATGCAGTGGGGATGGGGACTGGGGAACTCCAGCACACGTAGGCAGCGGGTCGGGAACCCCGATGCTATGGGGACAGGAACACACAATGCCATAGAGACAGGGGACCCTGGCACACGTAGGCAGGGGACTGAGGACCCTGATGCCACATGGATGGGGACCAGAGACCCCAGCACACACAGGCAGGGGACCAGGGACCCTGATGCTGTGGGGATGGTGACCGGGGACCCTGGCACATGCAGGCAGGAATCTGAATATGCCAGTTCCACAGGGACAGGGACCAGGGACCCCAGCACATGCACAGCACCACAGGGATGGGAACCAGGGACCCCAGCACACGTGGGGACCCTGACGCCATGGGGCAAAGACTGGGGACCCCAACACATGCAGGCAGCAGACCGAGGACCCTGATGCCACGGGGACAGGGACCGGGGATGCCAGCACATGCAGGCAGAGGACCGAGGACCCTGATGCCACGGGGACAGGGACCAGGGATGCCAGCACATGCAGGCAGAGGACCGGGGACCCCAGTGCTGTAGGAACAGCTCACTCCCAGTGTGCCAGCATGGGGGACACCCCAGAAAAGCTTTCTGGGACACAGCCGCAGCACAACCGTGTGTCCCAGAAGCACCGTGTCACCGCTTCGCCGTTCCCGTCCCCAGTGGGGCCAGCAAAGCCCCACCAGGAAAGGCTGGACGGGGCGGGGGGCACATTTTGCTTTCCCAAGGTCCCATGGGCTCCTCCTCCGAGCCACCTCTCCCCTTAATTACCTGCAATAAAGGGTCCAGGTTGGTAATCCGAAAAACAAACCTCGTCACAGCTAATTAGGTGCCAAAGGCCAAGAGCGGGGCTCGTTTATGGGGCCACCGTAACAACCTGCGAGGACTCTGCTCCGGCGCTGCCCATCCCTCCCCAGCATGATGCAACCGCGGGGCCGCACCGGCACTCGCCGCATCCTGGCACCCCGCAGTACCCGGCACCCTGGCACCTAGGAAGGGATCTTATTTTGCAAAGCATCCGCGGATCCGGAGGCGGCTCCGGCGTTGGCGGGCAGGCGGGTGCACGCGCCGGCGCATTCCGGGTGCGAGATCTGAAGCATCCCCATCCCTCAAAAACACGTGGTGCCGAAGCCGCTCACCGCGGACTCAAAACTTCGGCGCAGCCACGCATTTCGGCACGCTCTCCCTGACCTCGGGGACGTCCTCCGATGCCACCAGCATCTGCAGCTGGTCGGATCCTGCCTGCCGCCAAACCACACCGCTCTTGGCACTGGAATAACCCAAATCGCCGCCTCGGATGGCGAATGAGACACCCCCCCCCCCCCGGGGAGGACAAGCCGCCTTTTCTCCCCACCTCCATCCTACCCCCGTTATTCACAGTGTGATGAAAAGCGGGGGGCCGACCTCGCCGGACCCCGTGTCCTCGTCACGGCGAGGGATGACAGCTGCCAGCGGCCAGGTTACGTCAGGGTGACGTCACGCCAGGGGAGCCTCATCGCCCTTGTTAGCATCACCCGCCGTACCTCTGAGCTCAGCACATTTAGAGGATGGAGGGAGGGGAGAGGATTAATAAATATAATAATTTTTTTTAAAAGGCTGAAAAGCAACGGGGTAATAAAGATGGAAGGGGGGGGTCACGCTAGGGCTTTATACCCCCCCCCAACCCCCATCTGCCCCTCCCCCAGCTGCTGGAGAGAAAGAAAAGGGATAAAAGAGGGAAAATAGTAAAAAATCAGCCAACAGGGGAGCGGGGCAGAGCCGGGGCCCGGCCGGGCGCTGCGTGTGCCCCCCCCGGCCCCGCCGCTTTGTCCTCCCGGCCCCGCCGCGCCTCCGCGCCCGCCGCGGCTCATCCGCGCCCGCGGGGCCGCAAAACACGCGCAAACACCGCGGGGGGGGGGGTTACACCCGGCCCCCCCGGGCCGCCCCCGCGGCTGCATGGCGGGGGGGCAAGGGGGGGCGGGGGGGGATGCAGGGGGGTATTCTGGGGAGGGGGGGTACTTACCTCGCCGCTCCCCCCGCCGCTGCCCCCGCGCAGCCCCCGCCGGGCCCCGGCACGGATCCGGCCCTCAGGAGGAAGCCATCTTGTCTCCCTCTCCTCCGCGCTCCCTCACCGCCGCCCTGCTGCAGCCGGGGGGGTGTTTGACCGGCGCATCCCTTCTTCCCCCCGCTCCTACTCCTCCTCCTCCTCCTGCTTCTCCTCCTCCTCCTCCTCCTTCCCCCTCCGTGCGGCTCCCCCCCCCCCCCACGCGTAACCCCCCCCCCCCGCCCCACGCAGCGCGACACCGCCCGCCCGCTCCCCCCGCCGGGGCCGCGAGCCGATCCCGGCCGCTGCGCAGGAGCGGGGGCGGGCGGGCGGACACAGGGACACGCGGACACACGGACACGGGGACACATGGACACGGACACGCAGGGGAGGCGCCTCCTCTCCACGCCGCGACCCCCCCCCACCCCCCCAAAACACTGGGTAACAGCACCCCCAAACCCCCCTCGTGTCTGTGTCCCCCCGGGAAACTGAGGCAGCAGCTGTGGGAAACTGTGGGAACAGCAACACGCGGGGGCCGGGCCCCCTATAGCAGCCAGGGGATCCCCAAAACCACGCTCTGCCCCCCCCCCCCCCCCAGTATTTTCCTGATGTTAAACCCCTGGCAGCCTCGTTAATTTGGGGATGTCATTAATTTGGGGATGTCAGTAATTTGGGGCCCTCGTTAATTTGGGGCCCTCGTTAATTTGGGGCCCTCGTTAATTTGGGGCGTCAGGGCTTTTCAAGGCTTAAATCCCACGCAGGAACCCACACGTCACCCGGTCACCCCTTTCTCCCCAAAATCTGGGCCCCGGTGAGAAAAGGGGGGGGGGGGGTGCATTTTCCCATGGGAAAAGCAGTGGGAATGGGCCGGCGAAAGGGTTAAACCAGGGCTGGAGTCCTTAAAACAGCCCCGATGGGATCAGCTCCCGCTTTTCCAGCTTCTCGGCAGGATGCGCACGATGCGCACGTGTATTTGGGGGGGGGGAAGGGGAGCGGGAAAGCAAATTCCTCCAAAGCCTTCCCCATCCAGGGCTTAGAGGTGATGCTCCTGGGATGTTCCAGCTTTGGAGCTTTCTGAGCCTATTCCCGGCCAAATCGCTGGCAAAACTTCTACAAACTCCAAGGTCCCAAAGGTTTCCCAGGAGCATCCCGGTAAAAACTGTTTTCCAAAGGGATTTGCAGCAGACAGAGTGACCCAAGGAGCCCCAGGCCCATGTAATGCCCAAAGGGATGGATAAACCAGATGCTGAATCCCGGCGGAAAATGCAACCACGAATCCGACATCCCCATCCCTGTGATATTTGCTGGAGCTTGTCTCTTCCCGAAAAGGCCACGCGTGAGCCGAGAGCCCTATTGCAACGCCAACCCAGAGCCCGCCAGGATCCAACCTTTGCTCTGGGCAACGCGACTCCCACGGGAATAAATAGGATAAAACTGGTGCCAGGAGCTGTTTTTCCCCCAGTTTCCAACCTTGCACGGTGGTGCTGCGGGCTGCAAACCCCCTTTGCCCGGCCAAGCTCAGCACCACCACACAACAGGTCACTGCAAAAAACACTTGGGGGGTTTAATTAATGCAGACACCTCCTTCCTCCCATCCTCCTCCTCCTCCAGCCGGACAGGGCAGCACGTCTGCCAGCATCCACCCGGCAATTTGCTCCCGAGTCATTTTAGCTGTTAACATCGCAGCCGAGATCTGAAATATTTTCAACGGAGGCATGGTAACGGCGCGCATCGCTCTGGATTAACCGAGGACATCCCCCCGGCGGGCGGGTGACGGTCCTTCGGGTGACACCAGGATGTACCGGCGGAAAATGAGACGAACCCCAGCCAGTCCTTCACCCTACCCATCACCCTGATGCTTTTTTGGAGATGCCAGACCCGGTTTGGGGTGATTTCATGCTGGGGGAAAAAAAAAAAAAAACAAAACCTCACCCCAACTCACCAGGGAAACCCCTCGAGATGGACAAATTTAGTAACTTTTTATTAGTAATGCTTTAAATGAGATTATCCCTAATCTCCAGCGTTTGGCACCGAGACAGCCTGCCAAATTCAGTTAGGGGCTTTCATTTCCCAGTGCTGGGGACACCTTGAGCTGCATCACATCCCACCGCCACCTGGCAAAGGGGTTTTGGGGTCCCGGCATAACCATTCCTGCTGGGCACGGAGTTTCCCGTGGGGTTTATTTAAGGTTTGTCCCCCCGCGCTGGGGGAGATGGCTCAGAGCATCCTCCCCTCCACCAGCCCCGATCTTTGCTGGGCAGTTTGGGCGGCTCTTGTTAGAAATTGGTGGTTCCCCAGTGCTGAGCGAGGCTTTGCCGTGTATTTTGCCGCGGCGGTAATGAGCGGGTTCCCAAGACGTTGATTAGTTATGCAAATGGCAAAGGCATCGAGAGCTGCCCGGGGAGGGCGGGAGAGGGCCCGGCGGTGCTGCGGGACGGGGAGCGGAGCGAAACCTCGACCTCCGGCATCTTCCCTCCTCCTCCTCTCCCAAAACCCTCGTGGATGGGGCTGCATTGACCGGCGTGGAAATCAAACCCCAAGGGAGACAGCAGGAGCGCAGCTCCTGCGACGGAGGTGTGAGGGGAGACGCCGGCTTTCCCGGGCCCGGCCGAGCCGGAGGAACGGGCAGAACTGGTGCCGGGGAAAGGGGCTGGCTCCCCGGCTCGCTTCGTCTGCCAAACCACCCCGGGAAAGGCGCTGGGACGTGGGAACTGCGGCACACCCCTTGCTCGGCCGCCGGCACCACCAGTACCAGCCCAGGGTGGGCAGGGCCGGCCGGCACTTCGGTTCCCGGGGGAATCCCACCGCTGCCGACCCCAGCTCCGGCAGCATCTTTATAAATCATCTTTTTTAGTATGCCCGCCCCGGAAAAGTGCCAGGGCTCAAATCCCCACCGTCAGCCGTTTTCACCGGCACTTTGCCAAGGGCAAAGTCCTTCCCCCTGCCCCGCCATGTGCCAAGTGCCAGCCGAGCCACCTGTCCCCATGTTGCCACCGCCCCATCCCATCGTCCCACCGGCCATCCCAAGGGCAAAACCTCCCGGATACAACTCGGAGATGCGAGGTGGCCGCTCACACCCCAATACCCCCAAAACACAAAGCAGCAGCAATTTTCTAGGGGGCAAAGTCCTAAAAATAAACCTCAAGCAGGAGATGTTCCCCCATCCCCACCTCTCCACTTCAGAGACCCCCCCAGCCGGAGCAGCCCCCCCGTCCCCCTGCCTGCTTGGGCACGACGGGTGCGATATTAGAAATCCCGGTTACAACCACCCCGGCCGGTAAAACCAGAAGCACCGAAGGAAGGCGTTGTAATTTTTGGTGGAGAAAATGCCACGACTTGTTTTCTTGGCAATGTTCCCCCCGGGCATGGCTCTGCCCTCCCCGCATGCCCCCTTCCTCAACACCCCCTTCTTTTTGGGGGGGACCCCCCCCCAATGGCACCTGGGTGGGTTTCATGCAGCGTTTTGCTCCTTTATACCAAGAAATTCAAAGAAATTCAATTTAAAGGTGGGTTTTGTCCCATGTGTCCCACTGCCACCCACCCTATGGTGGCATTTTGGGGATGCCCCAGGGACGAGCTGAGATTTTGGGGGGCGTTTAAGGCATCAAAGCGGCTTTTAAGGCAGCAGAAGGTTCCATTTCCCACGGAAATACCCTTAAAAAAATAAAACCATCAACCAACCAAGAAGGGGCTTTCCCTGCCCACCCCGACAAGCCCCCCTACAAGTTATGGTGACGTTACAACCGACCCAAAGAGGCCACAAATCACCCCAAAAAGGTGAAGGCGGCCCGGGAAGGGGAGGGACGGATGGGTTTGGGGGGCTGGGGAGCACTCACCTCCTGGCGAAGCCCCTCGCACCTCTCCATCTCGCTCCCAGGGCGAACGTTAGATTTCGGGGCTCCCCCCTGCCGCGGGGGAGCGGGGGGAACCGGTGGCTGGACCGGGCTGGCAGACGAACCGGGTGCCCGGCAAGAGGGACATAACGCTGTCACTGTCCCCCCCGCCGCGGGGACGCTGGTGGCTTCTGTGGGGACAGAGACGAAGTGGAGTGAAGCACCCGGCTGACGCGAGTCGCCCCGACTTTTAATTTCCACGCTGTTTCCACCCCGGGGGCGGCCCCGCTGGCTCCCCACTCCTTCCCCCAAGCTCCCACCAAAACGGGGTGCTGCTGCCCCCACTCCTTATCCCACCCCTGATTTTTTCCAACCCCATTTTGCTTTTTATTTTTCTTTTCCCCTTAAAAAAACATGCAGCTTCGCACAACTTCACCCTGCCGCCGCGCAACTTCAGACGCACACCAGCAACTTTCCACACACCCCTCTCCCTCCCATTGAGATATAAAGAGCATTACCGGTAAAAAGGGGTACGGCACCCCCTTGGAAACAGGGGGCTGGGTGGCTTCCACCCGGAGCTACGTGCATGCACGGCGGCGTGGGATGTTTGGGGAAGGAAAAGTGGGGTTGAAATGTGGCTGCAAATTGTTCACACACACACACACCCCCGCCCCGCACCCTGAGTGGGTGTTGCAGCAGAGCTGCACGTTGTTGCTGCTCCTGCTGCTGCTGCTCCTGCTCCTGCTGCTCCTGCTCCTGCTGCTGCTGCTGCTCCTGGTGCTGCTGCTTCCTTTGTTCTGCAGGCGCCCACTCGGGGTCCCGCAGGCCGGCCGGGGGGCTCAAGGCCAGCGCCCTGTGCCACCCCCCACAACGCTTTGCAGCAAGCAAGGGGGGGGGGGGGCACCCAGACCCTCTGAGGTTTGGGGGGGGGGGGGGTGCACCCCGGTGGTGGTGGAGGGATTTGGGGGAAGCGGGGGGGGGGGGGGGGTGAGTCGGGGAGTGGGGTTGTGGGGTTGTTATTGTAGGGTCGTTGGATGTGGGGGTGCGCTGGATCGTTATCGTAGGGTTGTTGGATGTCGGGGTGCACTGGATTGTTATTGTAGGGTCGTCAGCTGTGGGTCCATACCAGGTCGTTATTGTAGGGTCGTCGGCCGTGGATCCATGCCGGGTTGTTATTGTAGGGTCGTCGGCCGTGGCTCCACGTCAGCGTCCCCGGTCCGTTGTTGTTGTAGGGTCGTTAGCGGAGCCCGTGCAGGTCCTGCTCTCTTGTTATTGTAGGGTCGCGGGAGAAAACCCGGGGGTGGCAGCCCGGCTCCTGTGCCCCCCCCCCGCCCTGCCCCATAGCCCCCGATCCCTGCCCCACGGCCCCCCGCCCCCCCCGTACCTCCGGGGCAGGTGCCCCTCGCACGTGCTCGGCCCCGCCCCCTGCCGGCCCCGCCCCGTCCGTGTTTATGTAGGGTCGCGCACCCCGCCGCAGCCTCCCCTAAAGGCGGAGGGGGGCCGGGCCGCCATCCTCGCCCCCCTCCACCCTGGGGGGATCCCCCCCACACCAAGGGGTCCCCCTGAAGAGCCAACCCCCCCTCCCCCGCAAAAAAACACCCAGCAGGTGCCAAACCCCCATGGTTTTCCCCCAAACCCAGCCCAGCCCAGCCCAGCCTGACCCACACCAGGGAGGGCCCTGGGACACCGTCCCCCCCCCACACCTCCACGGGGTCACCCCACTCCTCCAGCCGCAAACACCCCAAAATCGGAGGAACAACGTCCCCCCATGGGACAGCACCCACTGGAGCCCCCCACTCCCGACCCCACACCCCCCCTGCCCACAGGTCAAAACGCAGAAGAGCTCGATGTCACTTTGCTTTTAATTTAAGGGAAAAAAAAAAAATACATATAAAATAATAAAATAGGGGGGTTGGTGTAACTTCAACATGAGCCACGATGATTTTCTGTTGGAATTTAACCAGCGCATTAAATCCACCTTACGGAGCATCCTCGGCTCCGGCATCCCCAGCTGGGGAGCCCTATAGATGGGGAGAGGGTCATGGCGGCGACCCGGTCCCCCAAGTGCGCAGGGGAGCACGGGGAGCATGCCACACTGTCCCGAGGCTCATCACACGCCTGCACCTCCAATCATTCACCTTAAAAACATCCCGTGCTATCAGTGCCTTAAATACACCCCTCGCCCAAAATGAAAGGACTACGGGGGACAGTTGGGGACCAGGACTTGTCCCTCGTCCTTGGTGTTGGGATCTTTGGCCGGAGCTCACGGCGGTGATGCCCTTTTCCCGCTGCTCGGTGCAGGTACCCGTGGGCAGGGACGCTGCCGCTGTCACTCAGCGAGGGTCGGGGCGCGACGGCAAAGCTTCGGCTCGCAGCGCCGTCGCAAAAGCCTCCACCTGCAAGGAGAAGCCAATGGAGAGTGCGGCACTGGGATGGCACTGGGATGGCCGAGGTTTAAACCAGCTTCACCAAGAGGGTGGAAATTATTTTTGATATGGAAAAATGAAGATGAGGCGGGGACTCAGAGGTCAGCAGAACACTGACCGTGGTCCCGGTGCTCCCAGCAGCAGGATGCCGCAGAGCCGTGACGCCTCGGCCGTGCCCACCTGCGCCATGAGGATGCCCTGCATGGCCGCGTCATGCTCGAAGTCCTTGTCCACATCCAGCACCAGGACGGGGGCGTGCTTCATGTCCACAAAGTGGACCCTGAAGAAGGGAGGGAGAGAAAGGGTTAAACCAAATAAACCCCCAAACCAGAGGGGTCACCCCAAAACCACGGCTGGTCTGGGTGCCAGGGGGGAGCGTGGCGGGGATGGATTCGGACTCACTCCGTGGTCTTCTCCACCAGCCAGTGCTCGTGCTGGGCATGGAGCTGCTGCAGGTACCCCAGCTGGATCCCCCCCTCCTCGCTCCTCGCCCTCCGCCGCAGCCGCTCCAGGCACGTCTGCGCCCGCACGGGAGACGGGAGGTTAACGGCGGAGACGGGAGGTTAACGAGATGTGGGAAAGATGGGAGGTTAGCGGGATGCAGGGAGGTTAGTGCGATGCCAGTGTCCAGCAAAGCAGCCCCAGGGGAGGGACCCGCAGCCAGGCATCCCTGGAAGATGCTGCAGCCCTCCCTCCCCAAAATCCACTCTAGGATCCACAGCAAAACTCCCACTGACATTCCCATGGGAACAGAAGTGTGTCCCGCTCCTCCGGGCCAGCGATTTATGGTTAAACCCCAACATTCTGGCAATTCCAGGAGCTCGCTGGGCTCAAAGCCGAGCCGAATGCCTGCCGCATCCCCCTCCCTGCTGAACACGGGGGCTGTTGCCGGCACCCACCTGCGGCATTGCCCGCAGGTAGAGGAAGCCGTGGAGGGCGGTGCGGGGCCCCAGCTGCCGCAGGAGGAAGCTGTGCCAGTCCTGGTAAATGGCCCACTCCAGCGGCTGCAGGTGCCCGGCCTCAAAGAGGTTCTTGGCAAAGACGTACCTGGGAAGGGACGGAGAGAGGGGAGAGGGCAGCCGGCACTGCCGGCATCGGGATCTCCAAGCCATCTCCACGCCCAGACGGCTTCACTGCCATTTTTTCACCTTTTTTGCACCAACCGGGAACTGCAGGTGTTTAATTAAGGTGGAAATCCTTAATTTGGGGCTGAGCGATGTTGGGGCACATGCAGCTGCTCGGCATGGCTCACCACCACCGAGCCCAGCCATCACCCAAGGGATTTTGAGCCACCACCTGACACAGGTGAGGATGGGGCAGCCACGAGCAAAAATTATTTGGAATATAACGAAGTCCCAAATTATCCAACAAACTCATTTCTATAATAAAGCACCACTCTGGGCTTTGCTGGGCACAGCCGTGGGCTCTGCTCACCCCAGGGGACACAACCTGGGCGACGGGGATGCTCGTTATCCCATTTAATCCCTTCATCCCTCCTCTTTCCTATTTTAATTTGGGGGTGCTGGGTACCTGTCACTGTAGACAGAGCGCTCGAAGACCTGCACGGGGTGGGGGGTCCCGGGGAGCTGCTCGGGCGGTGGCTCCAGCATCGCCTTCAGCCGGCTGATGCAGGAGAAGGTCTGGAAGGTGTAGGACCACCGGGCTGGCTCCTGGTACATCATCTGGAGAAGGTTGGTGGAGCCCACGGATGGCTACGAAGGAAGAGACGGGGGGTGAGGTTGGCCCGCCGCGGCGTGGTGCCGAACGGTGCTGGGCCGCAGCCAGTCGCCGCCGTTACCTCCGCCGTGCCGCCGGCTGGCACCCTTCGCCACTGTGTCACGGGTTCGGTCACCAAGTGCCACTCGGGGAAGGTGGCACCCAGCAGCTTCAGGAAGGTCGACTTCCCCACGGCTGCGGGGAGTGGGGGGCAGCCCAGGATGAGGTCTCATCCCGGGTGTCCCCCCCCGCCCCACCTCCTGCCGCGGGGTAACGCAGGTTTTCTGGGTGCCCCCCCCCCCAAGCCGGGCAGCAATAATTAATTACAGGCGTTAAATTGGACCCCAAGAGGCTGCACCCCGTCCCCCACGTCCCCCAATTCCCCCCACCTCCATCGCACCCCAAATCCTCCTGCCCCCCCCAGCCCCTTCCCCAGGCGGAGCCCCCCCCCCCCCAAAAAGCCACCCCCCCCTTGTCACCCCGGGGACCCCCGTTGTCCCCCCGCCCCGGTACCGATGTTCCCCTCCAGGGCCAGGCGCAGGGCGGCCCCGCACCGCCCCATGCCGCCACCGCTTCCGCCTTCCCGCGTCATATGCTAATGACATGGTAACGAGCGGCGCGCGCTGCCGCCCCGTGACGTCAACGCGCGGGCAGGCGGGGCGGGGGGGGGTGGGAAGGGAGGGGGGGAACGGCCGCGGAAGCGGCGGCGGGAGACACGCGCAGTGCCGGGGGTGGTATGCTAATTTATGCAAATGTGACTCCGCCCACGGCATGTCCCGACAGCGCTGGAGAGGGGACAGGGCGGGGCAGCAACACGGGGGCGGGGTAGCAACACGGGGGCGGGGCAGCAATATGGGGGTGGGGGCAGCAGTGTGGGGCACCGACATGGGGTCAAGGGCATTGACATGGGGTCAAGGGCATCGGCATGACATGGGGCACCAGCGTGAGGTCAGGGGCATCAACACGACATTGGGGGCACCAACACGGGGTCAAGGGCATCAACATGGGGTTGGGGGCACCAACATGAGGTCAAGGGCATGAACATGGGGTTGGGGGCATTAAGAGAGGGCTGGGGGCACCAACATGAAGTCAAGGGCATCAACATGGGGTTGGCAGCATCAGCATGGGGTTGAGGGCAACAACACGGGGGTCAGGTGCATCAACACAGGGTTGAGGGCATCAACGTGAGGTCAGGGGCACCAACACAACATTGGGGGCACCAACACGGGGTCAAGGGCATCAACACAGGGTTGGTGGCATCAGCATGGGGTTGGGGGCAACACCATGGGGTCAGGGGCATCAACATGGGGTTGATGGCAACAGTGTGACACTGGGGGCACCAACACGGGGTCAGGGGCACCACCATGAGGTCAAGGGCATCAACATGGGGTCAGGGGCACCAACACGACACTGGGGGCACCAACATGGGGTCAAGGGCATCAACATGGGGTTGGAGGCATCAACACAGGGTTAAAGGCAACAACATGGGGGTGGGAGCAACAACATGAGGTCAAGAGCATTGACATAGAGTCGGAGACATCAGCATGGGGTTGGGGGCCACAACATGGGCTCAAGGGCATTGACGTGGTGTTGAGGGCATCAAGGCAGGGTTGAGGGCATCACCATGACATCAGGGGCACCAATATGGGATCAGGGGCACCAACATGAGCCATCCTTCCCCCTGTTACCCTCAGTGCCCGCCCCGAACCCCAACGCCCAAAAATCTCCCAGAAAAGGGGCAGAGCCTGGAGAAAAGGCTTTAATGCGCAGTGGGCAGTAGGGAGGAGCAGCAGGGACC
The DNA here is from genome assembly GCF_965183815.1 of Platalea leucorodia. Lineage (NCBI taxonomy): Eukaryota > Metazoa > Chordata > Aves > Pelecaniformes > Threskiornithidae > Platalea > Platalea leucorodia. Next base: position 88,409,554 of record NC_138858.1, on the reverse strand, counting down.
GAGGAGGAGCGGGGCGCCCCAGCCCGGGCGTGAGGGGCCGCCACGGGGTGGGGAGGAGGCTTAGAAGCATTTTCGGTGGACAATGGAGGGTCCGGCCTCGTCGTACTCGGGTTTGCTGATCCACATCTGCTGGAAGGTGGAGAGGGACGCCAGGATGGAGCCACCGATCCACACCGAGTACTTCCGCTCCGGCGGGGCGATGATCTGCCGAGACATGAGCCATGAGGATGCACCCCTTGACACCCCTCCCTCCCAAACCTGCACCAGGAGAGGATTTGGGGTGTTGGTGGCCACGGTTTGCCTCCTCCACCACCTACTTTGATCTTCATGGTGCTGGGAGCCAGTGCCGTGATTTCCTTCTGCATGCGGTCAGCGATGCCGGGGTACATGGTGGTGCCGCCAGACAACACGTTGTTGGCGTAGAGGTCCTTGCGGATGTCGATGTCGCACTTCATGATGGAGTTGTAGGTTGTCTCGTGGATGCCAGCTGACTCCATGCCTGGGGTGGAAAGGGGCTGTCAGCACCCTGACCCCCACCCGTGCCTCCTCAGGGCTCCCCAAAAGAGCCATGGGATCACTGATGGGTTTGTCCCCCCATTTGGGGTGCAAAGCACTTGGAGGAGCCCTGAAATGCCTCTGTGGGGCACCCATGGGAGGTGGTTGCCTGCTGGTGGGGTGGTGGGGATGGGGGGCAACCAGCTAGGGGACAGCCAGGACAATTTGGGGTGGGCTCACCGATGAAGGAGGGCTGGAAGAGGGTCTCAGGGCAGCGGAAACGCTCGTTCCCGATGGTGATGACCTGCCCATCAGGGAGCTCGTAGCTCTTCTCCAGCGAGGAGGAGGAGGCGGCTGTGGCCATCTCATTCTCAAAGTCAAGGGCGACATAGCAGAGCTTCTCCTTTATGTCACGCACAATTTCCCTCTCGGCTGTGGGAGACGATGGTGAACAGGCTCAACTCGGTGCCGCGGTGGCACCACGTGGTCCCCCGTCACCCCATACCTCCCTCCCCGACCCCGTACCGGTGGTAACGAAGGAGTAGCCCCTCTCGGTGAGGATCTTCATGAGGTAGTCAGTGAGATCGCGGCCGGCCAAGTCGAGACGCATGATGGCGTGGGGCAGAGCGTAGCCCTCATAGATGGGCACGTTGTGGGTGACGCCGTCCCCGGAGTCGAGGACAATGCCTGGGAAGAGGGGGGAAGGTGAGGGAGGGTGCTCAAAGACGGCTTGGTCCCTTCCCCATCACGGATGGTCCCTGGGATGCTGCGTGTCCTACTCACCGGTTGTGCGGCCGGAGGCGTAGAGGGAGAGGACAGCTTGGATGGCAACGTACATGGCGGGGACGTTAAAAGTTTCGAACATGATCTGGGAGGGACGGTGAGAGGGGCAGCGAGTTAGGGGGGAGCATGGGGGTCCCCAGTGGCATCCCACCCCAACCCACGGGCGCCGTGCCTTCCCAGAGAGATGGCATCGGTGCATTGCATGGAAAAACACACGGATCATTGCAATGCACGGAAAAATAGGTGGGTCAGTTCATTGCACGGAAAAATAGGTGGATCATTGCATTGCACAGACATGTGGGTCAATGCATTGCACAGAACAACACATGGATCGCTGCATCACACTGAAAAACACGTGGGTCACTGCGTTGCATGGAAAAACGTGGGTCAATGCATGGCATGGAAACGTGAGTCATTGCATTGCACAGAAAATCACGTGGGTCTGTGCATTGCACGGAAAAAACGTGGGTCAGTGCATTGTGTGGGAAACCCTGCAGGTCCATGTGCTGCAGAGAAAGCCGTGGTCCACGCGAGTGCACCACTGAGAGCTCTGCCCTTATTAAAGCACCAAGCTTCACCCCACCGCCTGCTCCCCCCTGCCGCGCCGGCCCCTCCTGGCTCGCTAAGCCCCCAAATCCTCCAGCCCTTCCTGCGGTTTCGGGGGGCCCATCCTCAGGGGTTTTGCAGTGCCTTACCTGGGTCATCTTCTCCCGGTTGGCCTTGGGGTTGAGGGGTGCCTCGGTGAGCAGGGTCGGGTGCTCCTCGGGGGCCACGCGCAGCTCGTTGTAGAAGGAGTGGTGCCAGATCTAAGGTGGGCAAAGGAGAATTGGGGTCTTACCCCAAACCGAAGCTGGGGCCAGCACCCGCTCCCCAGCCCGGGGTGGCCCGGGGTGGGGTCTCACCTTCTCCATGTCATCCCAGTTGGTGATGATGCCGTGCTCGATGGGGTACTTGAGCGTGAGGATACCCCTCTTACTCTGCGCCTCGTCGCCCACGTAGCTGTCTTTCTGCCCCATGCCTACCATGACACCCTAACGCCAGCGAGAGAGACGGCCTCGTTAGCCTCATTTCGGTGATTAAAGCAGGGTGGGGGGTGGCTGGGGGCTGCCGCTCACCCCCCCGGGTACCCACCTGGTGCCGGGGCCGCCCCACAATGGAGGGGAAGACAGCACGGGGGGCATCGTCGCCGGCAAATCCGGCTTTGCAGAGGCCAGAGCCGTTGTCGCAGACCAGGGCGGTGGTCTCCTCCTCGCACATGGTGGGGCTGGGAGCGGCTGGCGTTCAGGGGGACCTGGGGGAAAAGCTGGGGCAAGGGGGGGAAACAGCGTTAAAGGGTGGGTGAGGGAGAGGGCTACGCCATACCACCGCGTCCGGCTTTGAGTGTTGGAAGCGTTGGAGTCCTTGGGGATGAGCAGCCCTGCAAAATGCTCCACGGGCTGTGCCGAGGGGCGGCTGCCAAGTCCGGCCCCAGTGTGGCAATGCTGGGAGTGGGGTGATGCTCATCCTCCATGGGTGCTGCTCCACACCGATGCTGCTTCTCCATCTTTCGCCAGCCAGTGCCCAAAATGGGTGCCGAAGCCTCCTGTCCGTGCTTGCCCGGCAGCAGTGCTCCCCGGGGAGCTTCAACATTGCCATCCCCTGCCAGTGCCCCCCGAGCAGGCAGGGGGAAGGCAGGCGATGCCCTCTCGTCAGGCCCTGTCTCAGCAGCCCCTTGGCTGTTCTGCCCGCACATCCTTTCCCAAAAATGGGAAAAAAAATAGCCCTTCCCAGGGGGTGCCCCCCTCTGGCAGCAGATGAGCTCCCGAATCTGGAGGGAAGCAGGCAAAAACCTCACAGGAGCCCAAAAAGAAAAAAAAACAAATTCGCGGAGATTTCTGGAAGAACACGACCCGCTTTGGCTGCAGCCCAGCTCTCGTCGCCTCCATGGAAGCCCCCGGCTGTGGGGTCGTGCTGGGGTTGGCACCCCCCATGCTGTGCAAACCGAGTTGGGGCCGCCCCATAAACACTGGGGCACCCCGAAACCCCCCAGGGTGTTTTTCCTTCCCACTCTCTGGCAAGCAAAAGGGAAACCAGGGCTGGGCAGTACTCACCGTGGACACGAGAGCTCCTTTCCTCTGGGACCGAGTCCCGATGCGCCTTTGGTATAAATACCAGCGAGCCCGTGAAACCTCAGAGGCGGATCCTCTCTAAACAAAGACCCTAAATAGGCTAAATGATGGTGTGTTAGCCATATGGCCATATAAGGTGTTTTATTTCATTAAATTGACCTTGGACTGATGGTAGGACCCAGCACGGTTAATTATTGTAAGAAAAATGTATGTGGGGATGCTTGGGAGGCAACATCCCATTTGTGAGTCTGTTCCTTTTATGCTCCGCTCCGATAAACAAGTGAGACAGAAGTCCTTATAAGCGACAGTCTCGGCAAAAAGGAGGTGGAAGCATCTCCAGTTTCCGGGGAGAGCGTGGAGAAACCCCACCCGGGTGGAGGTGGGTGTCGGGGCTCTGCCGTGGGGGCCACCCTGGGTCTGGGATGGGAATTTGGCACCTCCGAGACACTGGAAATGCACTGGGTTGGTGCATCGCTTCCTCCCGGCCTCGGCTCCCCTGTGTCTCCCTGGCATCTGGCACCTTTGGGATGTCTCTCCCTGGGGTTTTCTCTCTCTGCCCCCATTTTTGGGCTTTCGGTGCCCCAAAGCCCCTCATCCCCCAAATCCTTGACTCGAGCAGGGCCGGGACTGATGGGTCCAAAGCCCAGCCCTGTGTCGCGGGTGCACCCAGCTCTCACCCTCTCCCCAAAAGGATTTTGGAGGCAGGATGAGCCCGGATGCCCCAGGGGACAATGGGGGTGCTGCCCCCTGATCCCCCTGCCCGAATGCAGCACGGGGGGGCCGGAGCCACCCCTGGCTCTGCGGATGCAGCCTTGGCAGGAGGTGAGCGGAGCTGCAGCAGCCTGTGGCCCTCGCAGAGGCCAACCAGCAGCTGCCAAACTCCCAGCTGCCTTTTTAAGGGCAACGGTCCCACACAGAGGACTCTCCCCGAGCACCTGGGGCAGGGGGGAGGCAGGAGAGATGCCCCAGAACCACCACCAGAGCTACGGGGAGTCGGGCTGCAGATGGGGAAACTGAGGCACGGGGTGCCTGGGCTGCCTCCTGCTTTGCTTTGTGGGGTCCCAAGCTGTGCTCAGGGCAGGGGGATCAAGGCACCAGTGCAGCAACAAGGACCAAGAACTGCAGGGTCCCACCACCACCAGAAGGGACCCAAGAGTCCTGGTGTCCCCCCAGCCCTGGAGGAAGGGAATGGACGCCGGGCTGTCACCCCACGGGGCAGGGCAGGACAGGGACACGGTGTCTCCCCAGCACTGCCAGCCCGCTCACACCCCCAACAATGTCCCCAGTTGGTGGCTCTGCCCTGGTTATCCCCCTTCTTCCAGGAAAACAGCACACAGGGGCTGTATGTCTGTGCACTTGCCCATGTCCCCACCGCATGCCCCGAGCCCCGGGGACCTGCTGCCGCCTCACATCCCAGCCTGGTTCCCTTGGTCTGCCGCCAAACATGAGGTCACCGAGGCAAAAGGTTGCCATATATGACATGCTGAAAAAAAAAAAAAAAAATTAACCCCAAATCCAGCAGAGAGTTGGGGAAAAAAAAAAGGGGCTGGACGGAGGCAGCGGCTGATGCCGATGCTGGGAGAGCCCTGCATGAAGGGATCAGGGCCATGCTGGGGGTCTGCACGGAGCCAGTGGCAGGACCCCATCCTACCCCAGGGTGGGGGGGACCGTGCCCAAAGCCACAGAGCTGCCCCCAAACCCTGGGCTGGTGCAAACCACAGGGTATCAACCCGAGACCCCGCTCTGCAGCACCAAGTCACATCGCTTTTCTATCCCTGGCATTTGCCTGGGGACAGGGGGGTTGGCTCCAAGCTCCCCATCCTTGCAGGATCCCCAAACCGCCCCGACCCATGGCACCGCAGCCAGCCGGGACGGGAAGCCTCGGCACAGCCAGTTTGAAGCTGCGACCGTGGCGGCAAAGCCCAAGCTGGAGCAGGCGCGCAGCCTAAAAAGGAAAGGTTCGGCCACCACAGCCAATCCAGCTGCTGGCTCTGCCGGCGCTCGGCGGCCGTGGGGAGGGTGGCCGGCAGCCCTGGGATGCTCGCAGGAACGCCAAGCATCCCATGGCATAGGCGAGGCTGGCCTGGGCTGGGATGAACATGGGACAAGGAGGGGGGCAATCCCTGGTTTGCCGTGGGATTTCAAAACTCCCGGCGCGCAGGCCGGCCCTCGGCACCTCCGTATAAGGGTAACGTTTGCGCTTTAAACCTCTCGGGCTGCTGCCGAGGATGGACAAACCCGCGACGAGACCTCAGGCAGGGATTTGGGTCTGTTCCGATCCCCAAGGCAGAGATAAGCATCGGTCCCTGCCTGCAGGAAACCCCCCAAAACATGCAACCCACGTTGTTGCGGAAAATAAACCATTCCTGCAAGGGTGGTTTCTGTTAGTGTTTAGCTCCTACCAAATTCAGTGCCCTGTTTTGCGTGATTTTAAGGTATAACAGTCACATCTGGTGCAGCTGAACAGATGGGGTGGGTTAGTGGGACACAGGCAGTAGTAGTGCATCAGCATTCATCCCGATGTACAAACTGATGACTCAGTGACTTTAAGTGAAAAAATGTGATTAAAAAGCCGCCAGCTTGGAGAACAGGGCTGGGTCTGAGGCAGAAGCTGGCCGCTGACGTGAGAAACGCAGCCCTTGTGTACGGCCACGCTGAGGTATTTGAAAAATTCTCCACGAGGGTTTATCGGTCACTGGGACAGCTTACAAACGAAGCAGTGATTTGCCACCAGCTCCTCTCCCCAGCTGGTGCTCTCTGCTCCATGCTGGGGTCAGCTCAGACCTGAGACCTTCAGGGATGGGGAGATGAGATAAATGCATTGTGATATTCACTACCGATTTGATGGAATCGTTGCTTTACAAGACAGGCTTCCGCAGCTCGTGTCCCTGTGATGCTCTGGGGGAGCCATCAGGGTGAAGAGCAGACTGCTCCATTCTGCGTAGAGCTGTGGGATGAACACCCCTACACCAAGGCTGCAAAACCCACTCCTGAGCATGGTTTAAATAAATTAGTTCCCACAAATGCCCTGAAGTCCCCTTGCTTCCCTCCCACTGCCAGGGGTAGCCTGTTTCCAAAACCGACTGCAAAACTGATGGCAGCAGCAGTTTGTCACGCACGAGTCAAGGAGGTGGCTGTTGCAAATAAACACAACCCCTAAATAAATCCATTCCCTCCCCACTCAGCCACGCTGGACCCCTCCAACCCACTGAGTTAGCTCAAAGAAAACAAGTGGCAAAAGAAACCCAGCCAAGATAATACAATCCATCTGTGTTAAACTGTACAGCAAAGAATTTTGTATGGAGAAGTACAAGGACATGACATATAGAACACGTATGTATGCATGCCAGGTGGGAAGGCAACTCCAGCCTTCTTCCCCTCCCCGCACGGCCATGTGCTGATGATCACAGCATCCTGCCAGAGGATGTGGAGATGTCGTGGATCACGCTCAGCCCTTTGAGGCCAGATGCCTTCCACCTTTCAATTTTCAATGCCAGCAGAGGCTCAGCGTGGATAGCGCAGGGAAGGAAAATTGCTGCTTGGCGTCCGACAAGAGTAATTTGGAGGAGGTCCCCGGCTGATGTACCACATAACAGCGACGTCACGGAGTTCTTGTTTTTGGCAAGGACAGACTTCATACTGCTTTGAGAATCGCAGAGGCAATCAGGGGCGGTGACCTTTGAGGACTGAAGCAGCACAAGCTGCTGGAGTCCCATCTCAGAGAGGCGATGGCCTTGCAGAGCCTTCACACAGCAGCACTGCAGCCAAGTGACCAAGAGCCTCCTCCACGGTGACACCAGCAACAAGCCAAAGCCAAGCCCTCGCCGGACAGCCCAAGGGCCGGAGTGAATCCCCCATCCAGGAAAAGGAATAAAGTAGCCAGACACCCCTCCCCAGCGCTGGAATGAAGCAGCTTGTGCAAAGCGGTGCCACATCCAGGCACCTTCTCCCCGGAAACACTGAAATAGGGGGTCCCAAAGGAGGTTGGGCCCCTTCTTACCTCACCAGGCAAAGACCTGAGTACCAGCAAGCAGGACCCGCTCCGGCTCAGCAGCAATAAACTCTTGCATGGGGGGAGAGGGGTTAGGAAGGTTTAATCTTAAACTATAGCAAAGACTCATTTACTCCAGCCAGCCGCACTGAGACCACAACAACCCAGAGAGAGAGGCAAAACAAAGCACGGATTAATTTGGGCAAGTCCCACTTTGGAAAGCACTTGAAGAGGTTTCCACACCTCATGGTTGCAGCAAATCACGGGCAACCCCCACAAGAAACTGTTCAAGCCATAGATTAGAGTATTAAACAATTGCTTCAGTGTTAGCTTCTGTCTTCGAATTTCCAGTTAGCTTTTCCCCATGCCTTGAACCTCAGCACCACTTTGCCAGCCTGACACCAGGCACTGAGGTTTGACGTGCTCTCACTGAGGTCAGGATACTGATTTCACCGCGATTATTGGGAGAGAAAGGGGAAGGATCACTACACGGTAGAAATCATCTGCTACAGGAGGAGGAAAAAATTCCCTAGGCCTGGTTTTCTGTAAGGCAAGAGGCCTATCGGAGATCCATCAGGACCACATCTCTCTCGACTACTGACACGTGATTGCAGGTCTGCAAGAGAGGGGAAGAGAAAGAGGGGACAGGGGGTTATTCAGATGTTCCCACAGCTCAGGTGAGTCCCTTCTACCTCCTGACACAACCTGCACCCAGCGTCCTTCGCAGAACAGCCCTCTCTGACCAGGAACTAGTGCCCTGCCCGATGCCACACAGAGACCATAGCAGGACACAAATACAAATCTCTCTCTCTCTCTCTCTCTCTCAAATACAAGCCTTTGCTGCTGCGTTGACCTGTTTCTGCAGAGAAGTGCTCTGCATCACAGCTCCAACACACGCTAACAAGTTAGAAAGCTTTTGCATCTCAACTCTAGGAAGAGACAAGGCCCTGCCAGGCTGACCGTTCTGTCCTGGGTCACAGCCTAGCACCTCCACACAGATATAAATTCAAGTGAAGTGTCCAGTACGCAACTCAGGGTCCTACAGCCCCCGCTGCCTCGTGGTGTGACTTACAGTGAAGAGAGGGGGGTCTTTGGAGTGCGGGTGGAATCCTTTCTGCCGGCAGGAAGATATCTCCTCCAGGCCATGCTCTGTCAGCTTGAAAAACCCCGTCCTAGAGCAAATAAACACAAGCTCTGTGTAGCTCAAGCCTCTGCAAATAGAAGCACCTCCTTCTGTGTCTGAAGGAGCAGCTTGAGTCTGCTCGTTTCGAGCGAGAGCAGAGATGCATGTTGTGGGACGCTCCTCTGCCTGGGACACTCCTCTCCCTGGGACACTCCTCTCCCCAGCTCTGCGGCTGCAGACTGGTCCCCTTTCACGGGTGGGCAACCATGGCCCAGATACGACCCCCCTGAACCAGCTGAGAAGAGTTGTCGAATCACACATGCTCTTCCAGCCTCTTTTGGTAAAACTTTCATTGTGTGACTTGACATTTTATTCCACACCAGGAATCCAAGAGAGAAAAGGTCGTGGTAAACAGCCCTTTGATACCTTCTGAAGAGGCTAGAAGCCCCTTTTGGTTGGGCAGCACAGGCAGAGGGAAAGGCCTTACCTACCCCACATCCATACTTACTCCTGGTATTTCGGAGAACACACAATAGCGATGGACTCTGGCAACATCATCTGGTAGGAGCAGTGCGTGTGCAGGTCAACGCTGGAGAGGAAGGCTGTCTGCGTCGGGTGAGTCTGAAACGCAAAGGAACATAAAGGAAAGGAGGTTACAGCAGGGTGGGAGGACTAGTCCAAACGGACCGCGTCTGCCAAGAGAAGGTTGTAACAGAGAAGAGACACGGCTTCTCGGATGGCACAGAGGACATGCTTGCACACTGAAAATGGTTTTGGATCGCCCCAAAACTTCTGCTCCTCTTTTCCATTTGGAGTAAGTACAGGAGGAGCTCTATATTTCTGGCCATATCCCACAGAAAGTCACACTTTAAGGCACAACACTGTCCTTGCTTTCACGCATGCGTCCCTGCAGGGCACTTCATGTGTTTCTGAAGTGCAGCTACTCCTGGGCCACAGCATCACCCGGCACATAACATACTGCCAAGGCACTTCAAGATATCACATTCCACCATGACGGCCAAGGGTTGTAGATCACAGACAACCACCACCTTACTCAACTCTGGCTGACAGATAGATTTCACAGCCTAATGCTTGCTGAAAAGTCTTTCCCCTTTTGCTTGTTCGGTTTTTGTTGCCAAGACCAGCAGAAAGGTCAAAGGGATTCTTGTGGGTCCCTGGATATTGCAGGGCCGTCACTGAAGAGTTAACACCAAAGCAGACGCCCCGCACATATCAGGCACATACAGCAGGCATTTATTTGTCAAAGCCTGCGAGGCAGCTGCTGCTTTCGAGAGATTACTCAGCAGCACCAAACATTTTGCTTGGCACCGATCCGACTGCCAAAGGCTCCACGGGGACAGGCAGCAGGGCAGCGCTGAAGCCAGCGGAGGAATCTGCAACTGGCACATCCTGCGGCAGAGCAGCACACAGCTGTCTGCAAAAAGCAACGCTACTACGGGGACGCATCACGGGAGAGGCCCTGCGCTGACAGCAGGAGCTCGGGATGCCCCAACAGTGCCTCTGGAGTCAGCTTTTAGCCGGATGAAACATGAACTTCATGCCCAATATCCCACTCTGAAAGGGCCTGATGCTTTAGAAAGGGACCCAAACTTAAAACAGGCCTGGATTTCTCCAGCAGTGTGAGTAGTGACTGAGACTGCACCAGAGGGAGAAATCCAACTGGAGGATGCTGCCTGCTCCATGCCACCTCCTCCAGTAAATTCTCCTCTGCCAGCCCTGCTCCATGCACCCCTTTCCCTCCTGGCTGAATGCAAGGCCAGTTGGGACATGAAACAGGAACGAGAGACTCACATGGATCCAGCCTAGTGTAACAAGGCCGTGCTGATCCTGGATCATGAAGAGCTCCTCCTCATTCTCCGTGTTGCAATAATCGGGGCCTCCGTACTGCTTGGGAACGATGACATGGGTTATCGTGAACTCATTCCTCATCTGCAAGGCAGCACAGGGAGGCTGTTACCCACTGGACACCCCCAAGCAGGAAACACTGCTGCCGCCCACTGGTGCGAAGGTAATTTCCTAAGCTTTGGGAACACGGTACTTCTGTATTCATCACACAGGGGCCCAGCCAGGGGAACAGCAGGTCTGGAAACAAGCCCGTGGATGCATCTACTGTCCATTTACAAGTCACAGAAATGTTAACTGCAACTTACTGACAAAGGAGTCATAGGATTTTCTGAGTCTGAGCATGACCCATGGCTTTCTATTTCATTTTCCCTTCCATGCAGAGCACCCACAATTGCTCAGAGAAGTCCTGGACACCCACCAAAGTAAATCTCTCCACTCACTAGGAGATGATGCCTCATAATCAAATAATCACCACGTGTCTGGAAGCAGCTGGATTGCAGAAAGTTGCTACATCAAACAACTTCATTTCAAAGCAAACTTCTGCAAGCAAAGCAGCCCGAATCAGGGGAGACAGGCTGGAGCTGCCAATAGAAACCTGCACACACAAAGTCTTTGGGGGAGAACTAACTGTTTCCTGTTGGTGTTTGCACAGCCTTTGTCTTGGTGAGGGTCCTAGTTCATAGCTGGGACACCTCAGTCCTGCTGGTACCAAAAAGACAAGTCACCGGAGCTGCCTGTCACCGGCAACGCAGGAGTGCTTGAAGCAGGTACCCAGGGAGAGTCTTCAACAGGAGAGAGGAAACTGAACACCCATAGGGACTTGGTGGCCAGCATCTCATTCAGTGTGAGGAAATCCTAACATAAAAGGGAGGAAAAGGAGAGCCACATCGTCCCTAACGCTCACATGAAACCCTAGTCTTCAGTGAAACTGCATTACAGCCTTCCACGGCAAAAATCAGGGTCCTCTAGCCATTTTCAAAGCTATTGCACACCTTGACAGAAGGCCCCTGTGCCACTTCCAGAGTCTTAATTAGGATTACCACCTTACCAGCTTACCGCAGAGGATCCCACACGTCTCCACACCCCGGACTGTGTTGGCATCAGCCAGCTGGAGGAATTTCTGGCAGAGCTCCCTAGGAACGATGACCTGGCGAAGGACATCCATACTTGCATCTGTGGGGAGAATGGGCAATGACAGCTGGGGACGCTGTAGAAATGTTCCTTCAGGTCAGTATCTGAAGGGACTGAGAAAATTCAGCCTGGAAACATTAACTGCTCTAATGTCTACCCTTACAACAGCAGTCCCAGGTAAATGAAGTCACTGTGACACTTCATAAAGGACACTCACTACCTCTTTCAAAACAGGGACACGTAGAGAGAAAGAGACCTTTAGCAATGTGTCAAAATCCAAGTATTTTGTTAAAGAAAATGAACCACACTTACAAAATGTCATTTAAAGTAAGATGTGTCACTGGGAAAGAACCAGTCACTTGTAAGTGTCCGAATCAGTATTTTGGAACCATATTTGGCAGAAGAGGAGAACTTGGTCAGCCTAGCCAGGAACTAAACCCCAATCTCCAACAAGTGTTTGGATCTAGGAAACCCAAATAGGCTGTAGACTCTAGATCAGCAGAGAGACTGGGCCGAAGAAGTGGGGGGCGATTCCCAAGAAGAGACAGTTCTCCCCAGCTCTGCAAACCTTTACTGGACAACGGGGAGAACATCCAGTGACTTGGAAGGCCAAACCCCTAGAAGGGACGGAGCCATGATCAGATACTTCCAAGAGCCTCCCAGTCAAATCAGCTCCTCGGCTGTGTTTGGCTCAGCCCCAGCAAGGGAGAAGGGTGCACTGAGAGGTACTAACTGTTTTCCGTGCTCCCCAAAGCACTAGGTTTCAAAGATCTGTCCACAACAGGAGGTTTGGATGAGACAGTCCCCGCTGATGGACTTGCAGGGTGAACTGGAGAGACGGGAACCTTTGGGATTAAATCAGTTGGGGGCTTTTCCACACCAGGGATGAGGGGTCCGTCCAGAGACTCGGGACTTGGCTCTGGCTTTCCAAATTCCTGCACTATCCTTAGACGTTCCTTCTCCAGCTCCTGTCGTCGAATCATCTCCTCGAAGGCATGGAACTGCTCTTGCTCTGCCTGCTGCTGCTTCATCAGGGCTACCCGATTTCTCTCTTCTTCCAGCTGCTGCTGCAAAGCCAAATTGCGTGCAAATTCTTCTTCCTCCTCCTTCTGCAAGGAGAAATACGCCAAGGGACATCAGCAGACAGGGGAATGCTAGCCTGAGGCAGAATACGAAGCCTATGCACTGCAGACCCTGAGCAATCCCAGACTACTTCTAGGTAGGTAACCAGCAAACAGCACTCCCTGAAAGGAAGCTTCAGCTTGCAAAACAGAGATCTGCGCTTCCATCAGGAGAGCCAGCTAGACCAGGGCTGTAAAACTGCTGCCTTACCCTCCCTCTTCCACAGAAATACAATTCCAGGTTGATTTCCCTCTATCCTATCTCTAAAATTGCATTCCTCCGCAGCAAAACTGACTGCAGAGTTTTCTGCTTTGCCCACAGAACCCCAGATCCTTGCCCATGCTGTTACCAGCCACCTGCTGAGCTTCTGGATCATAAGACCTCATGTTGGGACAAAGAGAAAAAACAACCAAACAACAGTCCCAGCTCAGGCTGCCTCCAGGATGCACAATGAAAAAGAGACGCAGGGATGCCTATGACAGATTCACCTACATAATGGCAGCAGAGACATGATCGGGTCAGCCCTGTGCTGCAGGTGATGAGGCTGGACCCTGCAAGCAGGGGCTACCCAGACTTCACATTTCGGAGCACCCAGGGAGCCCTGGAGACCTGCCCTCTTCCAAACCCTTTGTGGCTGAGGGTCTTCTGGGGAGCACAGACCTCCAGTCTCCTCTCACTCACCTTCTGCTCCTTGTACTTAGCATAGTCCTTGGCGTACCTCTTTAATAGCTCCTTCTTGAGCTCTTCAGCTCTGGGGAAGGCTACTTCTTTCAGTTTCTGAAGGGAGGAAACAGAGTCCTAAGAGTGTGATAGCCCCAAGGCAAGAAAAACAAGACCTGAACAGATGCAAGAATCAACGGACATGTAGCACCCAGAGATTACAAACCATCTGCTTGTTCGCGGGGCAGGAAGGGCTGAGCAGCTCCACCACCACGTGTGGACAGGCTGCAGACAGGAACGTTGTAGCCGGGTGGCACAGACAGCACTGCCAACAACACTGAGCAAGAGCTTAGGCAGCGTTGTCCTTTGCTCTTCTGGTCAATGTTGAGCAGAGGAGCAGTAGCTTCTTCTGGCTGTGAGCAACCTCCAAGGACCCCCTGGCAAATCCCTTGAGGACCACCACATCAAGCACCCAGCCACCATGGAAAAGCCACACAGTCTTTAAAAAGCAGGGGGTTTAACAAGAAAGAAAGGACACCCCAGTACTCAACAGAAAGTAAATTGGACAACCATAGCCAGCCCAGCGCAAGTACAATGGGATAAGAAGAACCCAAACCATAACTCCCAAGGGCAGGATTGCCTGGTCAAGCCAAGGCTTCTCAGCACTTGTGTGGATCACTCATCCCAGAGCCACGAAAACCCAAGGTCGATGACCCCAAAACATTTCTGACAGCAGCCGTTAAAGAGTTGGCAATGTTACTACTTACTTTCATTGTCTCCCTCTTTTCGGGTATGACAGCAGTTTTGTAATCACGGTGCTGTGGCAGCTTCTCAATGAAGAGCCTGTAAACACAAGAGAGAAACTGCATTGCTGAATCACTGCAGAAAGGGACAAACACAAGACAGTAAGTGGCACATTGGGGGTACAGATCATTCCCCTCCAGCACTGTCCCCTTGCTCCCCCACCTTCCTGGGCCCTGTGTTCCCCACAATCAGGACAGTTGTCTGCCTTTCTGCAGGAAACCCTCCATCATACAACTGCCTTCTGAGCTCTTCATGGCACACGAGATCTCGTTCAGTCCCAGGGGAGCACCTTGCACAGGAGATTTTTCTTCCACCTGGACTTTGGAGACTATCCTCAGGGATAAATACATTTGTTTTGAACAGAAACATTAATAAGCTAGTCTAAAACAAAAAGGATGCTGGCAGTGATTCAGGAAGGTCCTTGGGCACCTGCCTACACCTCTGTGAGCATCCAAAGGGATTACACACAAGCTCAAGGACTTGGCTGACTCAGTGCTCACACTGTCCTTCTGTATGGGGGAACAGTTTGTGCAAGAGATGGGGAAATTAACTCAGACCTTGAAAAGAGAAAACTAAAAGCTAAAAGCTAAGCTAAAAGCAAGTTCACAACACCCCCAGCTGCTGCAACAGGAGCCTTTTGGCTTTGTGGCCTGACCACCCCAGAAGGTCAGGGCAATATTTCAGGCAGCAGGGCTATTTCTGTGCAGAATTCTGGGAGGGAAATCAAGACTGAGCTCAACATCGCCCCGCTCCCAGCATGACTACAAACAGGTTAATCTTCAGCTTCTCTACAAACGGGATAACTGTTCACCCCTTCCAGGGAGCTCTGCAGGACACAGTGGTGAAGATACAGAGAAAGAATACTGCAAGCACTAGAACAAGGAAAAAAGCCCACAGACATGGGGCAATTCACTCTGGCTCAGCTCTATGAGGTTCCCCAGTCTTGAGGCATCCCCGAGTTACCTCTGCAAACAAGTCCCTAGAGGCACACTAGCTGACTGCATACCCAGGGTGAGCTGACAGCGATCTTAGCTGGGTCCTTGTTTCCTGCAAGTGGAGCTGTGCTCGCTCTGAGTGTCCACAAAGCCTGTGGGCCTAACGCAAAAAACCCTGCCCTCCTTCGTGGCTCTTTGCTACATCGCTTCAGCCTCTGAAGGAGGATGCTCTCCAGCTCCTTTAGAGAGCAGCCTCCTGACCAGGCATGAGGAATAAGGGTAGTGAGGACTAGACTGTGCCCCAGGGAGCAGCACAAACAAACCAAGCAGAGCCAAGTGGGAAAAACTCGTGGGGGACAGAGCAAGAACTCTCTTCACTCTGAGAAGCATCTGTGTGTGCAGTAAATAAACTCAGCTGCTTCAAAACCTCAGTCCTCTGGGAAAAAGAAGGAGTTTTTGCAACGCCAAATGCTCCTGGTTGCCACGGAGAGTGTGAGGATGCTCTCGCCAGAGACTGCAGGATCAGCATAACCACATCACAGCCTAGAGCCACGGAGAAGCCGTTGCACCATCCGAAACACCCAGCAAGGTCCCTGCTCCTGGCTGGTTGTTGCGAAGTAGGTCACTGTGTCGAGGAGACAAAACAAGGCTGTGATCATTGCCAACAGCCAGCAGATTAAAATGGAAGGGATTAACTAAGAAGGATTAAAAGCAGATGCTGGCCTGGGGAGGATGGAAAAACCAGCAGAGGTACCTGGGTTTCCACAAGTCAGGAAGGGGGGAAAAAGTGGGCAGCAGGATGAGAGGAGGACTCAGGCAGCCAGAGAAAAACTCTGGGGCAAGACCAGGCAGTGGCAGGCTGGGGATGGAGGCAGAGGAAGGGCAGGAACGGTTCACATTTCCTATCGACAGCCCAGCTGAGGCTTGGCAAGACTGAAAGCTGCGGCTCCCATCACCAGGGGTTTTGGGCTTGTTCAAACCTCCGCCTGCTCCCAAGTCCACTATGAGCAGCAGCTGTTTGGCACCGAGCAGCCACATCACAGGCTATTTTTAAGCACTGCTACAGCACGCACGCCAACCGGCGTCTCTCAAGTCCCTTGCAACACCCCACACAAACCCCTGGAGCCAATCCTAGCAGCTCACAGCCACGCAGGCAAACGAGGAGCCCGAACACCACAGAAAATTCAAGTCTTACTTTTTTTTATTTCATTTGTCTCTAGCAAAATCAAACCTCATGTGCCTAATAGCGGTTCAAATAAAACATCCACTCAGATCAATGCAGAAGAAGCTGTTCAAGAAGACAAGCAAGCAGATGTCTTACAAGGTGACAAGACACATGCGTTAGAAGTCCAGCCTGGTTATACTTAGAGACACGCATGCCGTCCTCTTGCCCCCTAAGAGGAGGGCTGGGCAGTGAGCTTCATTTCTGGATGGGAAACAGAGGTGCTGTGCAGCCAAACGACCTGCACGAGATCGAGCAGGTGGCTGGAGGCCAAGCAGGGAAGTGGCTGCCTCAATGAGAAGCTCATTGCAGATCTGTCTTGATATTGTTGAGGGCTAACTAGAAATTCATTATTAGGAAACAGGATGTACTTAATAGACAGACAGGTAGATTGTAGGAGTGTAGCCTGATACATGTTGTTTGTATATTAAAAGTTTAACTATAAATAGGACGTCTTTTGAAATGTCAGTAATAATTGATTTTGGATTATTTGATTTAAACCAACCAAGGACACTATGGAAACAGTGGACAACATACCTGTCCTTTCTACGAACTAGCCTCATTATAATACTATAAATCACAGCCCCTACTGTGGGAGCCTCCTCTGATTAAGAGGACCCTACTCTCTCAGTATGCTCTGTAAAGAGCTGTCTGTAAAGTACCTGTCTTGTTATCAAATTAAGAATGTATATTAACATATACCAATCAGGTAGCAAAAAGGCTACGTATTGGATTACGTATGTTATGTTTGTACTGTATAAAAAGGGCTGTTGGTAGAAATCTCGTGTGCCTGATTTGTGGGAAACCACCGAGCACCCAGGCTTGCGCAAATCTGAAATAAATAATCACTGTCTCTCCCGAGTGTGTGATTATTGGCCTATTGCACACCAGGCAAAGAATCCGCTTTTCGGACAACAATATTACCCCATATCTAGACAAGATTGTCTCAAAACTGATGGCTCTCCAAATCAGGCACCACAACACAGATCTCACCGTGTAATTCAGGCCTTCAGATCGGCCTTGGGGAGTGCTGTGTAGGGAAATAAAGAGAAATCCCGCTGCCTAAAGCCACACAGACCACACCCACTCCCAAGGACGATATGCTCACTCCCACCAAACACAGCAAGCTAAGAGCCTCTCCTGTACTTCTCAGGGCTGGAGTCCTCCCCTTCCCCAAGGCACAGCCTGATGCAGAAACCGCCTGCACTAGGCCACACACTCCAGCAGGGAGCTGGGCTCTGAGAAAGGACAGCCACAGCACTCACTGCAGATGTGGGCTGAAGCACCGGGGGAAGAATTCGGGTCCTGTTTCTAGAAAGGGGAGAGCAGAGCAAGTCCCGTGAGAGGCTCCAATTACCAGCGTCCCGCTCTTGCCTTCTGCATCACGCCCTTGGGGAAGGACATCTAGAAAACACTTCAGCAAGCCTACCACTTGAGCTACAGCTTCACATCTTCATTTAAAGAAATGAGATAGTGACATTAAGTCCGTATCTTTGGCCAACCCAGGGCAGAAGCTCATTTTCATCAGCACTGGAGAAATCACACCACTAAGGGAAAGTTTTTTCACCTTCCTGACAGCCCAGCAGCCAGGCTAATGTAAATGCCAGGAGCATTTGAAAGCTGCTGGAGAGAAAATACACCAGCACCCATCATTGCTATAATGAAACAGCAAAGGTGCTTTTAGGTCATTTGTTTAGTTATAGAGTTTCTCCTTTGGCCACGGCTACGTAACCAGCCTGGAAACCTTCCCGAGGGTTTTACACTTCCCAGCTCCCTGTGCAGCCTCCCAGGGCGCTCGCTACGATGCCCATAAAAGCTCAGGAAGTGCAAGGCGGGAAGAAAAGCTAATCAGAGAAAAATGCATTGGATTTAAGGGGCAGGAACCCTGCATGGGGACAGGGAAGGAAAATGCCCACAGAGATGCCAACTACATTCTGGATAAGTGCGTAGCATGGGCACAGCAGAGGCCATATCAGAGTGGCACCGGGTGAAAGCAGGAGGGACAGGCTTTTGGCCAAAAAACCTACAGGAACAGGACACTCTGTGCCATTGGTATATTTTCTGAGGATCACAGTTTTCACCCTTTAAACACAGACAGGCAGAGCTACAGAGAGGCACATGTTCACTCTGCTCATACTCTGGGCTGCTCAGACATGATCCAGACCTGATGCCAGGTCATCGCGTTAGCACGGCGTACGCTCCAGCTTGGCAGCCACAGCAGTGGGGTTTCAGACCCAAGATGGCTCATTTCTGGCCAGCTGCAGAGATGATGGCAAGAATACGTGGCTCGGCACTTGTCTACACAGAATGTAGAACCTACAGCTAGAGACCTGGCAGTAAAACACCAAACAGGGCCCTGGCTGGGTTTATATATGATCTGGGGCTTTCTAGAAGGGTGCTCAGTACCCAAGAAGCTCACTAGTTGATTGGGATCAGGTTCTTTGGACCCAGAACTCCTCCCCACGTCCCTCCTGAGAGGGCTTGGGGGGGGGCGTGGGGATTATATTCTTTCCGAGATGTAAAACTAAACCTTCAACTGGTCCCTGCACCTGAAGGAGGAATTCACTGCCTGCTGTAAAGGGCTGTAGTAACTTAAGTGTAAAGCAGGCTTCTCCTCCAAAGCCGGTTTATTAGAGAAACTACCAACCAGCCTAGATCCTTTCCAGGCAGATACTCAATACTGAGATCCTTGACCACAGGTTCTTGCCAATCCATATGGTGTCATGGCCAACCTAGCGATGAGTGAGGCCAACCTAGCCACTCTGCAGTGATAAAACAGCAGGAAGCTTCAACATACAGGGAGCCAAAACCTCCCTCCTGCTGACAGGAGTCTCCACTAGCAGAGGGACAGAGGAGTACCTGATCAGCCTGGTTTCAAAGGGAACTTTTACAAACCTCCTGCAAAGAGGGGAGCAGCATTTGTGGGCTCATACCTCACATCTTTACGACATCTCCTGGTCAGTCTAACCAGCTGTATCCTCACCTCTGCCGTAACCAAAATTCAAAAGGAGCAGAGCTCTGGACAGAACCCAGTTCTTCCAGCTCAGCAAGGCCTCATGGTGTTTAGACACACTCAAAATATGCAACACCAAACCCACAACCCCTCGTATCAACACGGGTTACTTGCAAACGAAGCAATGCTGCTCTTACGTGATGTATTTGTTGTACAAAATAAAGGCATGCTCGATATTGCCTTCCTCCGAGTAAATGGTCGCCATGCGGAGGATTTCCACTCCGGAGCGGTAGTAGCGTCGTGGCGGGACATCCTCGTTCACTTCCACGGCACTTCCCACCTGGATCAGTCTTCGGACTCGCTCCTCCGGTGGGAGGTCAATGTCAGCGTGGTCGGGCATAACAACACACATCAAAGCTGCCGCGAGGCTGACGAACTCTGTGGTAGGAGGAAAGTCAAGTGCATCAAAACAGCATAAACCAGGTAACTCGTTCAGTTTCCTTAGGACTGTCTTCTCTCAATAGAAATCACCCCCCCTCAGCAGAAAAGCATATAATACATGGGCCGAGTTAGGTCCTCAGGGAGGAATCTGGGAGAAGCACAGCTCTTTTTGGGCACAGTGCTTAGATATTTACTTTTATGACCTGAAAGGCAGCCACAAATTCAAGATCAGTTCTTGGTAATTGATTTCAAGCTAGGGTCTGACCCATCCAAATCCTACCCAAAGTAGCGTTTCCTTCCCAATTTTCTCTCCACACAACAAAACTGGTGCCTGTCACTAGTTTGGGGGGAGAATGCCAAAGCATTTCATTCATACTTGAGCAGAAGCGGCTTTACACGGGGTTTCAACACTGCAGCATTCACCGTTCTGCTTACACAGCAGTGAGGAGGGAGCTGAAGGCCATCCTTCCAGCCGCTGCTGCTCAGCAGATCCATCCCTACCCAACAAGCTCGATCCCAAATTGCGCTCGCCCGGGCAGAGCTGCAATCCCTTTTCTCCCCTGTGCTGCGGGAGGCACACCCGTCACCCCAGGAATGCACCTCAACCTGATCTGTGCTCCTGCTTCCCGCTTGGCTTCGACAAACCCCTTTTCACCCACAGCCCCACAGCACAAGCCGATAAATTCAAAGCTGAGGAAGCGCTGAGACTGTTTGAAGGGCAGTGAGCCCAGAAACCCTCCGCAACGCTCTTCCCCTACACCAAAAGCATTTTTTCCCTGGAAAAGAAACCCCAGACCAGCTTAAGGGTTAAACTCCCTATGAAATCACAGTGCTGAATCCAGAGAACCTCGCAAGCCTTCCAGCAATGTGACTGCCCCATGCACAACGTCAAGATTTACTACGGCTCCTTCCTAAATGGAGGAAAGGTCCCGAGCTGAGCTAAGCACTGCCTGAGGATCCCAAGCAGTGAAGGAGTTGCCTTTTTGGGGTTACCTCGGAGCAGAAGCCCCTTTTTAAGGCAGGCAGGCCCATGTTTCTCAGCCTGTGTCCTGGAAGGGCCTCCACAGGCCTCTTGCCCTAAATAAGGGCTGTGAGATTCGGTCCTGCCAGAGGCTGCCGTGCCAAAGCGCTCACTTATGGGGTGCGACAGAGCCTCAGCTCAGAGTGGGCTTCAGCTTCTCCTCCTCCCTGGTGCTTCTACTGGGGGCGTGGGTTCAATTGTTCCCCCAAGCCAGAGCTCTCAGTCACCTCCCCAAACCAAAGCCCCCCTGCCAAGTTCCACAGTCCTTCTGCCCCAAGAGAGAATACGCACCGTTCACACACTGTAACTCCTCATGCCCCCAACCCAGAGGTCTTCCTCTAATTCCCACGGCACCCCTCAAGATAAAGGAAGTGCCCAAACCACCGCCCCCCCCGCGCTGCTAGCCCCCAAACTACAGAGCCCCCCAGCCATTGCCCACTAAGAGAGGAAGACCACCCCCCCCACCACCCCAAATCAGAGCCCTCCAGGACTCCCACAGCCCTTCTCCTGCAAGGCAAAGTAGAGGAGCCCCCCAGGACTGCCTGTCCCTCCTACAGCAGCCTCCCCCTGCCCTTCCCCTCTAAAAACGCATAGAGGATCCCCCAACCAAAGCCCCCACGGGCTCTCAGCCCCCCACAACAGAACAAGGGGAGCCCCAAACCGGCTCCCCCTTCCTAAGGTGAAAGACACCCACACCCAGAGCCCCGCTGACCGGAGCCCCACGAAGGGAACCCCGATACGAGACCGCCGCCCCCGAACCGGAGCTCGCCGGGCCTGGCCCCCCAGGAGAGTAAGGGACCTCCCCGACCGGCGCCGGCCCCCCCAGGCCCTGGCCCCTCAAGCGAGGACGGCAGCGCCCGCAGCCCCAGCGCCCGGGCCCGGCCCTGACCTGCCGCCGGGAGGGCGCCGCCACCCGCCGCCGGCCCCTCAGCGCTTCCGGGTTGTTGCCGAAACGCCGACACCCCCCGCCCCCCTCCGCCCTGTGAGCAGCCAATCAGGAGCCGCCGCAACATCCGGGCACCCCACAGCCCCCCCCCGCTTCCGCCCGGCCCAGAGCCCGCTTCCTTTCCCTGAGCCGGGCCTCATGACGTCAGAGACCGCCCCTGAACCTTAAAGGGGCAGCTCCCTTCCCGGCTACCCCGAAAACACCCGTTCTCACCCCAAAACGGTCCGGGCGCGAGGCCAGAGTCCACCACCCAACACCCCTCCGCTCGGATCCCGCAGGCCCGTCCGGGGGAAACACCCACTCCACAACCGGGGCCCCACCTCCCCGCACCGCCGGAGGGTGCTTCAGCAGAAGTGGGTGAAAACGACAACAATTAAAAAAAAAAAAAAAAGTCATCTATTTTCAGGCCAAATACTATTTCTTGTTTTGTATTGAGGAAATCAAGGAAAAGCCCTTTTTGCTGAAGGTTAAAGGGATGCTCCTGAGGATGTTTCTTTAGGGTAATTCCAGCTCTGTTTGGGTCCATGTTTATTCTCCGCATCCCTCAAGGAGCGGAGCGATGACTCTGGTACAATATAGGATTAAAAACATTTCTGCGAGGTTTGTAAAAGTAGCGGCGGGGGGGAGAAAACATTATAAAAAGATAGAGCTGTGTTAAGATTAAGAACACCTGCGTTTGCAGTTCCCGGCTGCTGGTGGAGGTTACAGCGAAGCCGCTCGTTCAAGTGGCAAGAGACCCATGGCGCAGCTCCTCCGGGGCGAGGACGCAGCCCTCGGACGGGCTTTCGTCACGTACAACATTCCCTACGCCGTCACAACAGGTTTCTTACGCCGGCGCCTGCGTTTCCTGGCCACTTGCACCTCCTGGGGCGGGCAGAGCTGGGGGCTCTGGGGGGGAAAGCAGAGTCCATTGCGCCGCTTGTTAGCCGGCAACGAAACCTGACAGTTTCTCGCTGCCAAACCGCACGGCCGCCTTCGCTCCATCTCCCCGTGCTCGTCTGCCAGCTCCTGGTGTTCCGCCTGCGCCTTGGGACCTCGCTTGCGGTTCTTCTTGGCGCTGCTGGAGTTTCTGGAAGAAAATTCGGGAGTCAGTGCCAGGAGAAGTCAGGGCCCCATTCAGTCTCTCCGTACGCGGAGCCCGAAAGGGGTGGCTGTGAATCTCCTTGGCCCCTCCGGATTTACCCGGTCCCTTTTCCTTCAGCCTGAACGATGTGACACCCAGGAGGAATGCCCAGCTAGCAGCTCGTTTCCTACATGCTGATTTCTTACAGTAAGGGAAGTTTTCAGCAGGAAACATTTTGCATGCTCCTGAAGAGCGGGGCTGAAGGAGCCACTGCTCCGCCAGAATCATAGAATTGTCAAGGTTGGAAAAGACCCTTAAGATCATCGAGTCCAACCGTCAACCTATCACTGCCAAGTCCATCACTAAACCATGTCCTCAAGCACCGTATCTATCCGTTCTTTAAATACCTCCAGGGATGGGGACTCAACCACTTCCCTGGGCAGCCTGTGCCAGGGCCTGACAGCCCTTTCAGTGAAGAAGTTTTCCCTAATATCCAACCTAAACCTCCCCTGGCGCAGCTTGAGGCCGTTTCCTCTCATCCTATCGCTTGTTCCTGTGGAGAAGAGACCAACCCCCACCTCGCTACAGCCTCCTTTCAGGTAGTTGTAGAGAGCGATAAGGTCTCCCCTCAGCCTCCTCTTCTCCAGACTAAACAACCCCAGCTCCCCCAGCCGCTCCTCACCAGCCTTGTGCTCCAGACCCTTCACCAGCTTCGTTGCCCTTCTCTGGCCACGCTCCAGCACCTCCATGTCCTTCTTGTAGTGAGGGGCCCAACACTGAACACAGCACTCGAGGTGCGGCCTCACCAGTGCCCAGTACAGGGGCACTGTCACCTCCCTGGTCCTGCTGGCCACACTATTCCTGATACAAGCCAGGATGCCATTGGCCCTCTTGGCCACCTGAGCACACTGCTGGCTCATGTTCAGGTGGCTGTGAACCAACACCCCCAGGTCCTTTTCCACCAGGCAGCTCTCCAGCCACTCCTCCCCAAGCCTGTAGCGTTGCATGGGGTTGTTGTGACCCAAGTGCAGGACTTGTTGAACCTGCCATTGGCTACCACACATCTGCTCTTGAGATGGTTTCAGGGCTCCCCCACAGCCAGGAGCTGCCAGAGGTTATCTCCCATCTTGACGTGCGCCCCAGGGCAAGAGGAAGCTCTTTACCTGCATTCGCCATTCCCCTGCCGTCCCTTCTGAGATGGGAGGAGCCTAGGAAGAGAAAGAGAGTTCCCCTTCACTCTCAGGGAAGAGCTGCCTCACTTGGCACCCCATTCAAAGTCCTCCTGTCCCTGAAATCTCTCGGGCAGCTTGAGAACCTTTCAGCCCCACTGGGAACTAGAGCCAACACCGTCAGTAGTATTCCACATCTGCAGGCACATGTGGGTTATTCCAAGGCAAAGAGCTTTGCTGCTGTAGACACAAGGAACACTTTGACGTTGATATGTAGGCTCTAGACCAGTTTCAGGGAGGCTTTTTTCCCCCATTGCAGAGCTGGCAAGGCAACGGGCACTCTCTTGTGTGAGTTGCGGCTTGTACAAACCCAAGTTTAAGTTTCTTAAAAATGAGAAAGCAGCTCTTTTTGTTCCATTTGCTCAGCTGTACGGCACGCACAGAGGCAAGAAGCAAAAACCTACCTAGGCGCTGCTAAGGGGGATTGGTTCGAACAATGCTGATGATGTTTGGCCGTCTGCTTTTTCGTTTTTGGTGTAGCGATGGCTTTTTCTCTGAAGGGGCCTGAGCTTGAATTCTTTAGTCCGCAGCTCCTTAAAAAGAATTCTGTATGTCTTGACTGTGTCTGCAAACCATTCATCAAGTGACAACAGCTCTTTTACACTCTAAACCCCCACCCCTTTGCACCACTGCTCCCAAAAAAAGGAAGGGCAGCAGGCCTGTGGAGATCTTTAAACCCAGTCCTCCCAACTGCCCACCTTCCTCCTTACCCACTGGCCCATTCTACCTCCCTTCCTAGGAGCTAGTCACATTTAACATCCGTTGTTTGACAGCAGCTCTCTCTGGGCACATGCACTTGCTCACGCACACAAAAAGACTTACTTTTTTACAGATCTCTTCTGAAGATCTTGGATATAGTTGGTTCTCTCTATAGGATGCCCTCGAGCCCTGTTGAACACTGGAGAGAGACAGGTCTGAGTTAAAACAACGCTCTGTACAAGTCATCTTTGGGGCTGCAGAGCACTTAAACTCTTTAGAAGGATTTTAACCCTTTAACCAACACTTCCAAACTCAGGTCACGTAGGGTGATTCCACTCAGCGTACCGCCCTTCGCACGACAGCCCGTGACAAGGCAGACACGCAGGCAGAGCTGCAGCGCGGCACTACCCGACCAGCACTTAGTGCCCCCCAGGTTCACTCAACCCTGGTTTGCTCCACAGTCGGGCCATGAACTTAATTCCTTCTTTCCAATTCCTTTGCAGAACCCCCAACACATCTCCTCCTCCAGCTCCCATTCTACACGACAGGAAAACACACACACGTACAGCTAAAACAGTTACCTCCCTGCAGTAGCTCAAACCTTTTGACCATCTAAAACCACGAGCCCATGATAAACATTTTGCATCAGAACACAAAGAACATACACATACGTACACTCTATTGCAGTATTTGGCTCCATGCCTTCAACGTCAATCAGGTACCTGAACAGATCAGCAAGAAAGCTCTAATTACACAATTAACTATGGAAACATTGACAGGTTAGCGATGATTCAAAAAGAAAGAACTGGGAAGTTTTTAGAACTTCTGTTTACATGCCAGAATGGAATATCAGCATTTGATCTGCTGAAATTTGGGATAAAAAGTGCCCCCTAAAAACAACCCATTGAAGCTGAACGGCTTTAAAGCACTGCAAGTCTGGGATCACGCAGGTCACTTGACTCTTATTTTACTGGTGCAACACTATTTCCTCCTGGAGCAACAAGAAGCTGGCAAGGCCACCACTTCACTCAGTTTGACCAAGGACAACTCACCTACAAACCAGGTAGCCAGTTCTGTTTAAGCCATGCGTGCAATGAACTCCGATGAGTTTATCTGTAACCCAAAGCAATGAGGTTATATTTAAGTGCCTGTTCTCCAAAACCGAACCAGAAGAAGCCCATTTGCATTCATTCTCCAACAGTGACACCAGTGTAAATAAACAGAAATGACCACACAACAACATCACCCTATTTATGTCTAATTAGCGCCACTGATTCAGCTCATTAGCTCATTTAATTCTGTGAGCTCATCTGCATGGTCACACAGCTCACTGCAGGGAAGATGTATTTAAAAGCTTCACAAAAAGCCACGCTGCATTTCCTGAGCACTAACAGCTTGCTGTTTACACTGGAACCAAAAAGCAATCAGTATTTACAGAGAGTCTAGAGATGCAGCCTCAAACTCAATTAAAGCTCAACTCACTGGCAAATTTTCAGAGCGTCAGCATGAATTCCTTTACCATAACAAACTGATATTCTTGCCTTGACATTCACGTGCCAAGAGAAGGAAAAGAAATTCATGCTGTTCATTAAAACGTCACTGGCCTCCAAGTCTGCAGTGCCCTTCCCAATAACAGCAACGTAAGGGAAATCCACATTTACCGTTGTCTTTGTTGTCTCTCAAGAACTTTTTTACAATGCATTTAAATTGAAAAATGGTGTGCTTATTTGGTATTTCATGTCCCATTGTCAAGATCTTTGAGTAGCAGAGTGTGGCTGGAAGCTCCTACAAGAAAGTAAGTCAATAATTTCCAGAAAAAGCACAAGGATTCTTATCAGTTAGACAATGATAGACAATAAACCAGAAGAAGCCGAGCTTTTCAACTAAGCCCAAAAGAGCAGCAACACAGTTTTAGGTAAGAAAACTTCTGCTTCACCCCCTTGTCCCCTCCCCCCTTTTTTTTTTTCCTATGACATACGACCCATATTCCAGAGCAGCCTATTTGCATTTTTATTTCTTGTGCCTTCCTCTTTCCTCCCTGGGGAACATGAAGCACATGCAGAGCATGGAACACCTTTCCAAGCAAGTACCCGCACATTTGATACCACAAGCCAAAGCTGGCTGTAATCAGCTCTTCACTCAGGAGGGCCTATAAAGAAAAAGATCTGGGGTATCCCAAAACGTGTGCTGGTTGGTACAAAGAGGAGCTGCACAATGCGGGTTGAACACCCCGGGCCTGTACTTTATCGAGGACGAAGACCCCACCCCAACGGGCCTGCAACGCTTCACCTCATGCCCCTGAAAGAGGATTCGAGTGCCTCACACTTTTTAAAGTAATCCTTTTGCAAGAAACATCTTCCACTTTATCAGCAATATCAGGGCTCACACAGACCTTCACTTCCCCAACAGTAAGACCAAGACTGACCTCTGGCCCGTAGTAGCGAGTTGTGTACGTCAGGTCAATGATCAAGCCCAGTTCTTCCTTCTGCTCTTTGATTTTCTTAATGAGGTCATGAGGCGAAAATCTCTCCTCTGGATGAAGGTTCCGATCAAAGCTCTGAGAGGAAATAATGTTTAAGACCAGACATTAAACTCGGGTGCATTGTGACTGGTGGGAAGAGGTTCATGCTCCAGAACCTTCCAAAGATCATCCCTTCAAAGAGAAACACGCAGGCAAGGAGCAAAGGCAGACGGACACACAAGTTACACCAAGCCAAATCAGAACGCGCTCAGGCCCTCACTGTTTTGGGACTTTTCAGCTGAGGGTTTCCAGGAGTGATTGAAGACTTTATACTGTGGCGGAACACTGTAGCATGACAAATGTGCCCAGAAACTGAAGTTTTTGTTTGGCGAAAGCTACAAAATAGGCCTTCAGCTCAAACAGAGGTGAACAAATGGCACTGCTCCCTGCCACGAGCTCCGCGACCACCACAAATGTAATGCAGTGCTTGCTTCAGGCGTAACCGCTGCACTCAAACCACTCCGGAGCAGAGCTCACCCCAGCACACAGCGGCAAGGTCCTCCAGGCACAGCCCTGCAGCCAGTGGTGCCGCCACACCAACCCCTCACAGACTCTGCTCCCAAAATTCGGGTCTGGCGCTGCATTCATTGGGCTGCACGGACTCCAGGCACCTGGCAGCGCCAACGAGGGATGACCACAGCATCCCTCCTGCCCCAAGAGAGCTGGCCCGGACAGACCTCCTTGTATCCGGGGTGCCCGGGCAGGGCTGCTGACACCCAGAAAGCTGCCAACAACCCCCAGAAGCTGCTCCCGGTCACCCCCACGGTGCGAAGGCCACCACGATCCCATCACACTCTCTGACTGGTCAAATGGCAGTGAGCACGCTGCGCTCCTCTCTCCCCTGGTTTATAACCCGCTTACCAAAAATAAACAACAAAATGACCTATTCACGCCCTTCCTCATTTTTTTTTGGAGGAATTCACTCATTGATTCTCTGTAAAGCGACACTTGCCCGCAGCCGTTTTCTGCCCCGAATGGGCCCAGGGCGTCAGTGGGCGCTTACCTTCTTCAGGGGGACCTTGAAGGCGATGAAGCGGGTGCCCGGCATCCTCCTGCCCAGCGGGACGTAGTCGGTCCACCTAAACCCCGCAGCACAGAGACATTCAACCGCTGACACGGGGAACCGGCCCTGCGCTACCCCCCACCCGGGGACCCTCAAAACTCCCCAGGCCCGGGGACCCTCACTCCCCCACCCTACGACGCCCCCCAGGCTTTAAGCTCCGGCTCCCCGCTGCCCCAGCCCTGCGATACGTTGAATGGAACGGGCCAGCGCCACCGGTGTCATGGCCCGGCCGGGCCCCGCGGCTTCCGGCAGCAGCGGGCCGCACGCCCCCGCTGCGCCCCGGGGCAGCCCCCGGGAGGCCCCAGGCCGGGAGGAAGCCGCGGAGCTGCGTGGGGAGAAGGCGGGGAAGACACACTGACCGCTGCGGTACGCGGGAGGCCCCTCTGCCCACCATGATGGCGATGGCGATGGCGGGGCGATGGCGCCGGCACCAGACCCGTCGAGGGCCACTTCCGCTTCCGGTGCCTTGACCCCGCGCGGCCGCCGTCCGCGCCGGCGAAGTCGCGCTGAGGCCCCGCCCCCAGGGGCAACGCCCCCTGGGTGGTGACGTCTGGTGCCGTGGCGCCGCCTAGCGGTTACAAACGGGTACAACAGCCCCGGGACCTGCATCGCCATCACCGCCCCAGCACCGACACCACCGCCCGGCACCGGCATCATCGCCCCAGCACTGACATCACCGCCCAGCACCGACATCATTGCCCAGCATCGCCATCACTGCCCGGCACCACCATCATCACCCAGTACCGACATCACCGCCCAGCACCGACATCACTGCCCCAGTACTGGCATCACTGCCCAGCACCGACATCACCGCCCGGCACCGGCATCACCACCCGGTGTCGACATCACCGCCCAACACCGACATCATTGCCCCAGTACCGACATCACCGCCCGGCACCGACAGCACCGCCTGGCACTGGCATCACCACCCCAGCACCGACATCACCACCCAGCACCGACATCATTGCCCCAGTACTGACACCATCGCCCCCGTACCGACATCACCGCCCGGCACTGGCATCACCACCCCAGCACCGACATCATTGCCCCAGCACTGACATCACCGCCCAGCACCGACATCATTGCCCAGCATCGCCATCACTGCCCGGCACCACCATCATCACCCAGTACCGACATCACCGCCCAGCACCGACATCACTGCCCCAGTACTGGCATCACCGCCCCAGCACCGACATCACCTTCCCAGTACCAGCATCATCACCCAGCACCGACATCACCTTTCCAGTACAGACACCATTGCCCAGCACCGACACCACCATCCCAGTACCAGCATGACCTTCCCAGCACCAGCATCACCACCCCAGTACCAGCGTCACTGCCCCAGTACCAGCACGAGCACCCTGGTTCACCCCAGCACCAGCATCAAAGCCCCAGTACTGGCATCCCCACCCCGCACCCGCACTGGTACCAGCATCCCCGCCTTGGTACCAGCATCCCCAGTACCAGCATCCCTGCCCCATGCTGGTACTGGCACTCCCAGTACCAGCACCTTTACCCCATCCTGATACCAACATCCCTGGTACCGGCATCGCTACCCCATCCTGGTACCGACATCCCCAGTACCATCACCCCCAGCACCAGCATCCCCCATTCCACTAGGAGCCACCCCCACCTGGGGACCCCCACCACGGGCCACCCCACGGGCTCCCCATATGGCCACACAGTACTGGGATGGTTCAGCCGCAGTTTGGAGCAGCAGTTGCCCCTCGGGGCAGAGAGAGGGAGGACAAAAACAGCCCAAAAGTACCCCAAAACCCCTCCATCCCCAGCACCAGGGCAGGACGGGGCAGCACACACATGTTGGCACTGCAGGGTCACTGGTGCCAGCCCCATCCCTTCCCCTTGGACATGAAAATCACGGCCCCAGAAAAATATCATCGTTGGGATGGGAAATCATTGGGATGGGAAAGCATTGTGGGGATGGGAAATCGTCACCGGCATCACCATCACCACCCCAGTGATGGTGTGAGCGGCCAGGTCTCCTTTGCTGTATGCAGACACGCACACATATATATATGTACCGTGCACATAATCGCTCTTCAGACTCCATGCTTCCCTGGCCCTGGGAGTTTTGTCCCGGGACGAGGGCTCAACCAAGCCAGAGCAGGATTTTCCAGTTCGTGGCATCTCATTCCCAAGAGGGTGGTGGGGAACAGCACCCTGTGCCCAGCCTGGAAAGATGCTGCCAGCATTCTCCAGCTGGGAGAAAAGCCCCTTTTCCAGAGGGAGGAAAACCACATGGATTAGCATCAACGCTGGGAGGACGGAGGCGTCAGCAGCCGGTGGCGGGGAAGGGCTGGCTCGACTCGCCCGGCCAAGCAGGGGGCCCAGCTCTCGGGGTGCCCTGCGGCCATCTGGGCACACGGGGGCTGCTCCCCCCGCACCAGGGAGATCAGGTTGAACCTCCCTCGTTTCCAGCCAACCCTGTAATTAGTGCTCGACCCATGCTGGCGAGCAGGATCCGGCCCTGGGAAGGAGCTTGTGGTCGCCTCGGGGTGCGAGGCAGGTACTGGCTGAGCCTGGAAAACTCATCTCACGCCTGTCCGGCAAGCAGGCATCG
Source organism: Platalea leucorodia (assembly GCF_965183815.1). Taxonomy (NCBI): domain Eukaryota; kingdom Metazoa; phylum Chordata; class Aves; order Pelecaniformes; family Threskiornithidae; genus Platalea; species Platalea leucorodia. The sequence goes on along the minus strand of NC_138858.1, from coordinate 88,378,797 downwards.
CCGTCCAGGGCTCACCATCCATCTGCATGTGTTCCCCCTAGTTTCCCTTCTCCTTCCCAGCCCATTGCATGTGGTGCTGCCCCAGGGCTCGGGGTACTTTTGCAAAGGGCAATTCAGCCCTGCAGGGACCCCATCTGCAGGCATGGATCCACCCACAAGGGCTTTTTCACCCCCCTGAGCAATGCCCAAATCCCAGATCCCTCCTTCCAAGGTGGCTGCAGTGGGGATGAGCACCCTCCAGCCCGAGGACAGGGGGTTCACCACCACCTGACCCTCTCCCCAAAACCCTGGAGGGGCTTTGCCACCCTTTCTGGGAATGGCCTTGACCGTGGGGACCCCACAGCAGTGACTCAGGGATGCCAGGGGTTGTGAAACAGGCCTGGGATGGTTTGGGAGACGCCTCCATGCAGCCCTGCCAAGCCCAGCTGCCCCGGGGAGCCTGTCGGGGGAACAAGCCACGGCAGCGTCTGGGCTTTGCGCGGCGGCCGACCCGTCAGGCAGGTTTCCCAGAGCAGCGAGCTGAGCCGGAGAGAGCCATCCAGGGCCAGGCATGCCTCTCCGCTCGCTCGCAGGCTGACGGAGCCGCCCGCTCTCTCCTCACCGCCGAAGCGATGCGGGCGGCTGGGCTGCTGCTGGCTTGGGCGCTACTGCGTCCCGCTGGCTCCTACCAATGCCATCTTGCCAGCCCTGGCGGCGTCCTCCGCTTCACCGACACGCACGCCGAGATTCGGGTGCCGGCGCTGCACCGGGTACCGAGCTCGCTTGATCCGCTCTATGGCCTCGTCCGGCGCTGCCTGGACCTCATCCAGCAAAACCCCCTGCCCACAGGTGAGCCCTGAGCTGGGGTGCTGGGACCACCGGGGTGGTGCCGGGACCACTGGGGTTTTGCCGGCTGTAATCCCCGTGTCCAGAGCTGCTCAGGGGGGTCTGAGCTGCTTCATGGAGGGGGATGCTGCCTCCGTCCCGGCCCCGCTGCCCAGGGAGGTTTGGGGGTGCATCGGGCGGGACCTCTTTTACCAGCACCGTGGTTTCTTTTGCAGAGCTGCTCAGGGCGGCCCTGAATGACCCCAGCTCGGTGCGGACATCGCAGGTGAGCCAGGACGTGGGGCGGGGGACCCCACGGGGATGGCACCCACCCAGGACGGCACACCTGGGCACATGGAGCACCCCAAAAGCTGGGTGAATTGGTGCTGACTGGGCTCTCCCGTCACGTAGGTGGTGCAGTATGAGCTGGGCTACGTCGTCTGCGCCGCGGTGGCTCTCCTCTTCACCGTGGCTGTGCCAGTGGCCGGGATGTGTTTCTGCTACTGTCGGAGTCGCCGGCGGTGTGGGGGCCGCCTGCGTGCTCACCGGCGCTCACTGGGCTGCCGCCGCCACTGCCTGCTGGCCTGCCTGTCCCTTACCTCCCTCGTCATCCTGTGAGTCCCCCTCGCCCCAGGGTGGGGGGAACTGTGTCCCATGGGAACGGGGCTGGGGGGCTCTACCGGGCAGCCCCGTCACTGCCTGCTTGTCCCTGGTAGGACCAGCGTCATCTGCGCCTTCATCACCAGCCAGCGGGTGAAGGGGCAGATGGAGCCGGGGCTTCGGGCCATGCCGGCCACCCTGCGCACCCTGCGGCAGCACATCGCCAACGTCCCCCAGGTGGGTTCCCGAGTGGCCTCCCCTGGGGCGGGGTGCAGCCCAGCGATGGCTGAGTTTCCCTCACGGAGTAGTTTAGGAGGTGGGAGGAGGTGGCACGGCTGCATTAAAAATGTATTTTGAATGGCAATGTGGGGCTTCCCCTGCTCCTGGCAGCTGCAACCTCCAGCCAACCGGCTCCTCTCTCCTGGCAGGGGGTGCAGATGGTGGTAGACCAGTTCGAGGTGCCCAGACAGCAGATAATCTCGGATCTGGGTGGTAAGCACTGTGCAGGACACTGGCAGGCCCCATCCAGAGCTTCTCACTGGGATAAGATGCTGACAGGGTGCCCAATGCCTTGCAGGGCTCAGCCGGAGCGTGGGGCTCTCCATCCATGCGCAGCTGAAGGCCATGACCTACGCGGCACTGGCAGACCTGCAGGACAGGGCTGGAGGTACGGCCAAGTGCGGCTCTCACCGGGGCCAGTGCCGAAGCCTCGCCAGAGAGCCGGGGCAGCCAAGCAGAGCAGTGTGAACTAGCCCTGGGCTTTCTCTTTAAGACCTACAGAACTCGCTGCACCATTTACAGATTCTCGACAAGACGGCGTGGGCGCTGGCATCAGCGCGGGCCGAGCTGGAGCCCGTGCTGCGGGAACGGCGTCGGCGTGTGGTCACGCTGCTGGACGACCCGCGCTGCACCTCCTGCGCCAGCGTCCTGGGCAGGGCACAGAGCCTGGAGCTGGGCGCTGACTACAGCAAGGTGGGACGGGGTGCTGGCCCCCCCCCATCACCACCACCACCTCTCCAGCAGCCCTGAGGCTCACGGATTGCTTCTTTCACCCCAAGGTGCCGTCAGTGGAGAAGGTTTTGAAGGCACTGGCCGGTCTGCCCCGAAGCGACTTTGCGGAGATGATTCGCCAGGTTGGGGGAGGTCAGGGTGCAGCAGGGGGGGTCTGGTGCCTGTGGGCAGACCCAGCCGAGCCACTCAGCACCCCCTCTTTCCCCACAGGGCAATGGCACCTTCAACTCCATTCCGGAACTGGCTGTGGAGAGGATGGCGCAGGTCATCCAGGGTGAGTGGGACAGCTGGACCGAGTGGGGACACCGTCTGTGGGGCAAATCCCAATTTGGGGACAGGGTGAGACGCGGGGACCATCCACCCCTCCAGCATGGCCTTGGCCCCACAGATCTGCGGGACGAGATGGCCCGCGTGACGGAGAAAGTGCAGTCGATCGCCAACAGCTTCCCACTGCCCGACTACACCCAGCCCGTCAGCGAAGCCCTGGTGAAGGCAGAGGACAGGAGCCAGCCGTACCTCCGTGAGGTGGAGCGCTTTGAGCAGTACAGGTGACACTGGGGAGCATGAAGGCGTGCAGGGGGTGCAGCAGAGATGGGTGCTGAGCCCCCCTCTGAGCCCCAGCTGGTGCATTAGCCCCCTATCTCGAGGCTGTGCCCTGCTGCTCTTTCCTCCAGGTGGATTGCGGGCACGGTGCTGTGCTCCATCATCCTCCTCATCCTTGCCTGCAACGTGACAGGGATGGCCCTGGGGGCATACGGGCTCTCCAAGCGGGAGGACCCGAGCGACTACGAGTGCCGAGGAGAAGCTGGAGCCAAGTTTCTCCTGGTGTAAGCATCTCTCCGGGTGCGGGAGGGGGCTATTGCCATCTCACCCACCCCGCTCCCCCAAAAACGGAGGGGAAAAGCCAAGGGAGGGACTGGGAGCCAACCGAGTGGAAAGGCTTTTGAAGCCGCCGCCTGCGCTGGCGGGTTTGGGAGAAGCCGCTCCTCCCTAGGTGCTGGCAGCTCCCGCGCCCTGGCCCCACTGCCCGGCACACCCCACTCTCATGGGCCCTTCCCAGGCAGGCCAGCATGCCCGGGCGCAGGAGGGAGCCGCGGGGCTGCAGCTGTCGGGGCAGGTCCCCACAAGCCTTTCTGCCCGCTCGGGTCTGCAAAGCTGCCACCAGCACCTCCCCTCCCTCTTTCAGTGGCGTAGGCCTGGCTTTCCTGTTCTCCTGGCTCCTCATCCTCCTGGTTTTCGCCACCTTCCTGGTTGGGGGCAACATCCAGACGCTGGTTTGCAGAAACTGGGTCAACCAGGAGATTTATAAGGTGGGTGACCACGCATCCACCCATCACTCCATAAATGGTGCTTGTGTCCACCAAAATGCCTCCAAATGCTCTGCCTCCTCTCCCTAAACCCATCCAGAAAAGCCCCATCCTAAACCAGAAGATTAAGTTTAGGATTAGGTCCTTGGATTTACATCAGCAGTGGGGAATTGCCCTTGTGCTGTTAATTTGCTCGAGGTGATGATGCTCCTACCTGCAGGACCCCTGTCCTCCGGTTGTTTGGGGATCCCTGGGGTGCTTGGGGCTGGCGGCATGCTGTGATGGGGCTAGGAGCAGGGTTGGGAATGGGATCAGGGCTTGTCCTGTGGCCGTGCACACACAGCCAAATCTCTGAATGGGGCTGTCTGCTGCTTTTCCTCCGAACACCACCCGACGAGGCTCCGCAATGGGGATCATACAAATAAAGGCAAGATTAGCTCTGGCTGGGATGGGGTACACCAGGACGCACCTGTGAGGGCACAGTACCCCCAAAATCATTGCTGGGAATTCCTGTGCCTGACCCTGACCCTCTTTCCTCCCATTTGGCCCAGTTCATTGACACCCCTGGGAACCTGCCTCCATCCATGAACCTCACCCACCAGCTCAACCTCAGGAGGGACTCCAACCTCAGCGCTACATACCGGTGGGTGCTGCACAAGCCCACCTCTGCCCCTGTACATCGGAGGGCTAATTTGGGGTCACGCCACCCACATCCCTTTGCTTTCCAGGGAGTGCAAGAGCGGCGCGGGGCTGTGGGAGGTGCTGCAGCTTGAGAAGTCCTATGACCTGGATGAGCATCTAAAAACGCCCAAGGTGAGGGCTGGCTGCAGCCAGAGCTTTTGGTAATGGTGTGAGGATGCACGAGCTTTACTGGGGCTACTGGGATGGAGATGCCTGGCCCTAACACTGCAGCATCCCCCACATCTTGCCCCTACAGTACACAGCTGATTTCCAAAAACGCTTGGGTGACTTCACGGCGCGCCTGGGTGATGTGCGGCTCCTCCGCAGCGAGGGCAGGCAGGACCTGGAGACCTTCGCCCGCAGCGGGGTGGATGAGGTGGACTACAGGCGCTTCCAGGAGGAGGTGAGGGGATGCTCGTGGGGAGCTGGTCCCCGCTGTGGCTGCCAGGATGCAGCCCAGCCACACCGGGGCCGGCTTCCAGGGTTGGATTTCAGGCAGCTGCCAACTCCATCTTCCCCCAGATGAAAAACCCTGTGGTGCAGACTAGCCTCTCTGGCTTGGCAAGGAGCCTTGAGGGGCTGCAGAAAATGCAGGTGAGTGGCGGGGCAGGTGGTGGGGGTTGCCTGTGTGCCCACAGGGACGTCCTCACACTGCTGTCCCACCGCAGAGGAACAGCACGGTGGCGGGGCGGCTGGCCGCCGAGGCCCAGGCCCTGTGGCAGATGCAAAACTCCACAGTGCAATCGCAGGAGGCTTTGGTGGTGAGTCCATGCCGGGCTGGTGGCTCGCGGTGCTGCTGGCGTTTGCCCAGTGGTGTCCCCATGAAAGGGGCAACAGGGCTTTTGCACCCTTCTCACCTCCCTGTCCCACAGGCAAAGCTGGGGGAAAGCGTCCTGTTCCTCTCCCGCTTGGCACCACACCTCCAGGTACTTGCACGGTTTCTTTCAGCACCGAAAAATATGTGGTGCCCTACGGGTCCTGCCTGTCAGGGCCCCAAAAAGCCAGTTACAGGGTGATGGGAGAGTTGGGAAAAATGCCATGTGGGGAGGATCGGTCTCCTTTAGTGATCAGATTTGCTGCTGCAAATCAGAAATCCCCCTGCAGCACTTAGGGCATTTCAGTGTCACCAGCAGAGCTGTCCCATGGTGTTTAATCTCGCCCGCTCCCTGCCAGGGGGTTTCTCTGCTCAGGGCAGGTCCCTCTTTCCCTGCCCTTCGGCAACCAGACCCAGTTCGATGATTGGCAAGTGCACAAAGCTGCACACCCTGCTCCTGGCACCCCTAGGGCAACCGTCCTGCTGCTCTGTGCTCTAAGGATGCCCTGCCCTTCCTGTGCTTCCTCAGGAGCGGGTGAAGACAACACTGGCCACCACAGCCTCAGTGGAAGCCCGGCTGCCTGTGCAAGCCCAGCAGATCCTCCGGCAGGTGAGCTGGGGCTGGATTAGCCCTCGGGGGTTTCCCCACAGCCAGAACGAAAGAGTGAGAACAGGGCACTGCAAGAGGGAAAGGGGCACCTACAGCCTCCAGCCCTCGTTTCCAAGCCCAACATTAGCCCAGAGCTGGTTGGAGCGGGGCTGGAGCTGCGCTGGGAAGCACAGCGCTTGCCCTCCATGCTGCCTTCCCTCTGCCCAGGAGATCGGCTGCTTCACGAGGAAGGAGCTGCGGTACTTCACGCAGTACCTGAACTGGGTCGGGCAGACGGTAGGTGCTCACCTTCGCCACAGAGGAATTCTCTGGGGCCGGGAGTCCCCATGGATGCTGCATGCAAGCCCCTCGCTGAGCCGAGGCAGCAAGATGCATCCCCCCACGCCAGGAGTGGGTTTACACCTTGTCTCCACTTCTTGTTCCAGCTGAGGGAGGACGTGGCTTCATGCCAGCCGCTCGCCACAGCCCTGGACAACGGGCGGGTGATCCTGTGTGACCGCATCGCCGACCCCTGGGTAAGGATCCTGTCCCTGTCCCTGTCCCTGCACGGGGGTCCCGTGGCGACTGGCATGGTGCAGCATCCCACCACCAACCAACACAAATTCAGGACAGCCAGGGCCAATAGCCAGCCCTGACACCCCCACACCCCCAGGACCAGCCACCACAAGGCTCCCCAAACCCCTCCAGAGCCTGGGGGCTGCCTCTCCCCATGCAGCTCAGCAGGGACCCCCGTGCTCTCTTCTTGCAGAACGCTTTCTGGTTCAGCCTGGGATGCTGCACCTTCTTCCTCATCCCCAACATCATCTTCGCCATCAGGCTCACCAAACACTTCCGCCCCATCCGCAACCGGCTCATGTAAGCGGCAGGCACGGGGTGGGCAGGCAGGCTGCCTAGGGTGGGAGGACGCAGGGAGGAGATATGTGGGCTCCTCCTCGACCCCCTGACCTCCTTCTCCTTCTGCAGCTCCACAGGTTCAGAGGAGACCTGTCCCTTCCACATCCCCCGTGTCACGGCGCTCAAGCTCTAGGATGGGGTCTGCCGGGTGTGGCGGCATGCCCTGCGCCCCAGGAGCTCCCATCAAACTTGTGCCCAAGCACTGCAGGGCTCCGGGTCCCTCTGACATCTCTTCCTCGGTGTCCTTCGAGGTCTGAGCATCCTTCCCGGGCATGGGGCACTCATCTCCATGCACCATGGGGCTCCGGGTCTCTCCGACGTCTCTTCCTCGGCCACCTTCGGGGTCTGAGCACCCGTCAGGGACGCTCCCGGAGCCCGGCTGATCCAGGGCGCAGGGGAAGGTTCCCCGCAGCTCCCGCTAACCGCCGGCGTACCCCTCGCAGACCCCCCAGGGAAGGACGCCCGCCCGCTGCCCCACGACGCTTCCCCACACCCGGGACCCCCGGGGCAGTGGGCACATTAAAGTCCTCCCCAGCCAAACCTACCACCGCCTGCTTTGTTTCGCGGCCACCATCTCCCCCCTTTTCCACAGGGTACCCCTTCAGGCCCGGGGGTGGGGGGCAGCCCCGAGGGGAAGAAGGCCCGGCCCGGCCCACCCGCTCCCGCAGGCCTCGAAGGCAGCGGGGCCGGGGAGCGGGGCCTGCCCTGTGGGCCGGGCCAGGCCGGGCCGGGGGCAAGGCCGAGGGGCCGGCGGGGCTGAGGGGAGGCCTCGGCTCGGGGAGCGCCGGGCCCGGGGGAGCTCCGGGGCCGGGCCCTGAGGAGGCGGCTGGGCCAGGGCCTGGCTACCAGGTCTTGGCCCACAGGACCGCCATTTCCAGCCCCCCCAAAGACCCAGCACACATAACCCCACTCCCACCGCAGGGCTGGGGGGCCCTCCTGGCCCTCAGGGTGCTGTTAATTAGAGCTTAATTAGAGGTGGGGTCTCAGGGGCAAAACTGCAGGTTAAGGGGGTGGGGGGTACACAGCAGGTAATTTCTGGCTCGCCCCCCTTCTCCCATGGAAGCCCAGGCAGGGCCTTTGACTCCCAGTTTATAGCATGGATGGCTTTATGGTGTGAAATGCCTGCTTTTCATTCATATCCTTCACCCTCTGATTTCAAAGCACTTTGTCCAACTAGCGAATTATTTACAAAAATCTATATGGAGCAGATCAGCCCCTTCCAAGAAAACGAGGATTTCCCCGTATTTCCCTCACTGAAATACTCTCTGTTTGCTAACCAACAGAGAAATGACCCGTTTTTATGCATTATTAAAAGGCTATTGCTACCCACAGTCGGCAATAATGCGTAAAATACCTGGTTTATGCATTATTTAGGTTATTGCTGCCTAGAGCCAGCTGGTTTTATGCACTATTTGCCTGCAGAGGTCAGCATTGCAAAGGCTTTTTGTGGAAGGGATTTGGGGAGCTGAAGCCCAAAGGAGGATTTCTGCAGGAACCCCCACGCCCAGGGATGTCCTCAGCCCATCTGGAAACTACCCAGTGGCGTCTTCTGCAAAAATCAGCTTTAAAGTGGAGTATTTTGTGGTCAGAGGAAGGGTGGTGCTGGGGAGAACCAGGGGTGCAGAGAAGTGATGTTGGTACCTGGGATTCAATCAGAAAATACGTTCATGACTCTCCTGCTCCCAGCTGGGTATATTTTGAAGGCTTACAATCCTGATATTCTCAGATAATTAAAAGGGAAAGGTCCGCCTCATTTTTATAAGCCCCTCTCAACTGTAGTACTACATTTTAAATAAAATACCCACTATGTGGTGCAGAAGAGCAAGCAGATTATCTACTTCAAATGGTAAGTAACATAAATGCAATAATATTTGTTTAGCTGATCCATTGATTAAAAATGCTACAAGTTTGCAAACAAATGAGCTGAATTCAGCTGGCTCTTCTTCCTAAAGTTATTTCTTGTAGCTGGGTCACAATAAATAACTGATAAGCACACAGATAAGCAATGAATAACAGAGGAACACACCCCAAAATAAATGTGTATTATAAATATGCGTGGTCACCATTGCCATATCTCTGGCCCTGCCTGGGAGATAGGTAGATTAAAAATGTGAGCAGTTGCATCTCTGAGTTAATAGTAAATCAACAATAAATAATGGAGACAGTTTTCCTGAACCAACCAGATGGCACTTTATTTTTTAGGGGGAAAAAAAAAAAAAAGAAAAAAAAAAAGGCCATAACTGAATAATGATTCCTCACCCAAAGCAAGATCATAGTTTATGATTAACCTCCAATCACTCCCCAAACAGACCCCCTCGCATAGGCTGACTCTGCTGGTTTCAGCTGGGATAGAGTTAATTTTCTTCCTAGTAGCTGGTATAGCGCTATGTTTTGGGTTTAGTATGAGAATAATGTTGGTAACACACTGATGTTTTAGTTGTTGCTAAGCAGTGCTTACACCAGTCAAGGACTTTTTGAGCTTCCCATTCTCTGCCAGCGAGAAGCTGGAGGGGGCGCAGCCAGGGGGGCTGACCCAGACTGGCCAAAGGGCTATGCCATACCGTATGGCGTCATGCCCAGTATATAAACTGGGGGGAGTTGGCTGGGGGGCAGCGATCGCTGCTTGGGGACGTGCTGGTCATTTGTCAGTGGGTGGTGAGCAATTGTATTGTCTATCACAGGATCAAACATGGGCCTGGCAAAGAGCAAAGTCAGGACCCTGAACTTTAGAAAAGCAAACTTTCAACTGTTTAAAGATTTAATGGATGAGATCCCCTGGGAAACTGTCCTTAAGGACAAAGGAACAGAACAGAGCTGGCAACTCTTTAAGGACACTTTTCTTAGAGCGCAAGAGCTCTCCATCCCCCTGTATAAGAAATCAGGCAGGGCAAGAAGGAAACCGGTGTGGCTGAGCAAGGACCTCCTCCTCAATCTAAGGCGTAAGAAGGAAATGCACAGCCAGTGGAAGCAGGGACACGTAGCCTGGGGAGAGTACAGGGAAATGGCTAGGACATGTAGGGCTGGGATCAGGAAGGCCAAGGCACAGATGGAGCAGAAATTGGCAAGGGATGTGAAGAATAATAAGAAGGGGTTCTGTAAGTACATGAGTCAGAAAAGAAAGGCCAAGGAGAGTGTCCCTTCTCTGATAAACATGAATGGGGAACTGGTGACAACGGATATGGAGAAGACTGAGGTGCTCAACAAGTTCTTCGTCTCGGTCTTCACTAGCAGCCAGGCTCCCTGCACCTACCAGGTACCAGAACCTCTAGGAGAGGGCTGGGGGAGCGAAGGCCCTCCCACTGTAAGCAAAGAGCAAGTTTGAGACCACCTGATAAAACTAAACAAACAGAAGTCTATGGGACCTGATGACATACACCCCAGGGTCCTAAGGGAACTGGCTGATGTGGTTGCAAGACCCCTCTCCATCATATTTGAAAAGTCATGGCGGTCAGGTGAGGTCCCCAGTGACTGGAAAAAGGGCAACGTTACCCTTATTTTTAAAAAGGGTAGGAAGGAGGACCCGGGTAATTACAGACCGGTGAGCCTTACCTCTGTGCCTGGGAAGATCATGGAACGGATCCTCATGGAAACAATATTAACGCACATGCAAGACAAGGAGGTGATCTGAGTAAGCCAGCATGGATTCACCAAGGGCAAATCGTGCCTGATCAATCTGGTGGCGTTCTGTGATGGAGTCACTGCAACAGCCAACAAGGGAAGACCGATTGATGTCATCTACCTAGACTTCTGTAAAGCTTTTACTTCTGTAAAGCTGAGGTTAAACCTCAAGACCGACCCACCTTGCCTCTGCTTGATTATTGTATTGATAAATTAAAGACTAAAATTAGCTCATTTCCAGCTCCTCGATATGGTATTTTTTTACAAAAAGTGGTTATCTCCTCCATCAGAGTTTTTTTTTTTTTTTTTTTTTCTGTCTCAGTTTTTCTGGGATCCGTGTTCTGTGCACTTATAAGGACTTAACTAAACTGGTGTTGGTTTAACCACTTCCCTTCTCAAACCTTCCTCTCTTGAAATTCAACTCCTGCGACACCTCATCTGACACACCTTCCTCATGCTCTACCTACTGACCCTGAGAAGTATCTATAATTAAGATACATAAGATCAATAATTCAAAGGGCTGGAGGGCAGTGGCATTGTCGGCTCTCCCTCGCTGGGCTGGGTCTGTGGCAGAGAGCCAGGAGCTCTGCTCAGCCCATTTGCGGTTCCCCAGCAACACCTATTTCAAGACATAGATCTCTCTTCTCTATTCCCGGAACTAAGGAGAAATACAGGAAAAGCGCTTGCAGCCAATTCTGCCAGAATCAGCCTATTTCTGGAATTAAAATAATATCCAGGTTTACTATTGTTATTTCATTTCCCTTTTTTTTCCTCCCCATTTTTCAAGGAATGCCAACCTCCTTTTTTTCTCCGGCAAAAGGATCCGCGACCTCTTCCATCTGCTTTTCTCATCATCCCCTGAAAACAGCTCAGGAAGCTTAGATACAAAACAGCTGCCATGAAGAATTGTTCAAAACTTCATTCCCATCCCAGTCGCCAAAATGTTCATTTTAAAGCTATTTGTGCAGAAGAGCTCCAGCGATTAGTAAGGGAGCAATAAAACCCCAATTCTCAGTTTTATTTCATTTAATCTCAACCAAGGAGTTGATGTAATTATATCAAACTTTCCTTTTTTTTTGAGCAATGGATGACCTAACGAATCCTTAGCAGAATAACCCAAGCTCCCAAACAGGCTAAGCTTTGTGAGAAATCAAGTCCCAGAGGCTTTGCTCCAGCTTCCTTTATTTTTAACATGACAAGCTCCTTGGGTCATTGCTACCACAAAAATATTTTGGACGGCACAGATGTTTCAGGCCAGAATGTGGACAAGAAAACACCTTGGGAAAAATAAACGGTGTTGTATTATTAGTGCTAATTATTATTTGCTGTTTAACAGCTGCGGATGGGGCTTTGCTTGCAGGAAGCTTCCTTGCACTGAGCCTGGTGTGAACAATTTGCCCAGTGTCCCCCTGGCTCAGGATAAACAGACGCTCCCGACCTGCCGCTGTAAATGCAAAACTAATTTCCTCTGGTTTCTGTACTTTGATCATTGTTCCCTCCCTAGAGCCTTGCTGGGCTTGCTGAGAAACACGCTGAAAAACAAGCCAGGGGCCAAGGTCGCTGGAGCTGCTGGGAAAAGGGAACATTAAGAGTTCTGTAGTTCAACCAGATGCAGCTTTAGGCATAACTAAAGAGAGAAAAAAAATCTCTTTGCCCATCACTGGAGCAAAACACCGTTGCCCAAGCTGGGGTTTGTCCTCTGGTGCTGCTCCCACACATGGGCTCATAGCAGGGTTTATATTCATAATCTTATAAACCATTTTCCTCCGTCCTCTCTAAGCATTGCTAGGTAAAATGCTTTGCAGCTTGTGCTTGATACCTCTGTTTTTTTGCTCTTGGTGGCATGGAGATCACAGAAACCTCAATCCCTGAAAAGCCTGTGGGCTTCTTCCCTTGTAATTGAAGCTCTCTGCACAGACTTAACATGACTTTTATTGTCCCAGCTTTCTCCACGCAGGCTGCAAGCCGCGGTGTTCGCACTGCGTTGGGAGTTACTTTGGAAAAGTTAAGGAGGTAAAATTAAGGAGAAATCCTTTAGGGGAGTTGTCGGCTCTGGCATCTCCACTCAGGCCCTAAAGCTAGCACATCTCAGCTCCAGGCTGTATTGACTCGGTAGTCCTATTGTGAATAATCTTTGCTGTTGTTTACAAAAAAATATTGCTAGCTGGGGGGAAAAAACCTAATTTCAAAATGCTTCCTTCTCCACGCCCTGGTCAAAACTCAACTTCCTACACAGCTGGCTGTTTCTTAGGCTGGCCATTCTCATAGGATAACCTTGGGTCAGAAGCAGGAATATTATCTGGGGTTTTCAATTGCACTGGCTAAGGGCGAGTAAAAAAACCTGAGCCTCATCTGAGTACATCATGCACTTGTACCCCAGTGCATGTGCTGTAGAAATACCTTAGGGGAGATGCTACAAATCTCAGTTTTTCATAAATAAAAACATTCGTAATCTCAGCTGCCTTCAAGCTCCGGCTAAAAACCAGCTGTCATCCCTGGAGATAAACCTCTTGGGTGATCCCAAGCATTACTTATTTACACCAGCCAAGAGAGAGCGTGCAGCATTTAAGCTAACAACGCCGTTCCTACATCACTTGCATCCCCTCCGCTCAGTGCTGAGGTAGCCATGGAGATGATTACGGAGAGCATCGTGCCCATGACAACTCTGCATGAGCATCTTGAGCATCTTCAGAGCAGTCTTGTCTCTCCCCGGGCTTTTCCTCGCTGCAGATGGTGACTATTGGCTTGTTCTTGCTCCCACACCGGCAACGGTAAAGCTTCCCCCCATCAGCAGCTCCCCTTCCAAGATAAAAGGACAGAGAATTGAACATATGGAGCAGATTTGGCATATAATGCCTGAATATTTGGTATATAATGTCTCTTTGGTATATAATGTCATTCTGATCCTCAGCATAAACTTCTTAAAGAGCCTTTAATTTGTTGCTTTCGGGGAAAGAAAAGCTTTGGACTAAGTCACGCGTGGTCTTGGGTCGACATCCCCGCTGGAAGGTGCTCCAAAATGGGGGCAAAGGTGCACATCACATGGGAAACTGATTCAATAGATTAAAAACCCTAATGGCTAAAATCTGGCCTCATTTCCCCCCATGGACACATGTTTCCCAGGCCCAGTTCGTCTTTGCTTATTCTCATTTACACCCGGAGAAAAAGGGGATGAAACCCCATACATCCAGCCCCGGCCTTGGGAACCCTTTATATGGAAGTAGAAGGGAAAATCAGGGTGGAAATGTACTCACCGGCTCAGCTAAGAGGATTTGCATGACTATTTTGTGAGTGAGTTAGGTTTAATAATCTCATCCTCACCGAGCACATGCGTTAGAAACCAGGTCATGGGATGCAAAAGCTTGATTTGTTCTCATGTGAATAAACAAGGTGAAGACCTGGACAAAAATTATGTATATAAAAGAAAAACACATAGCTAAGAGAAAAATGTAACAGCTCTTTTAAATATTTCTCCATCTCCAACCTGGTCCTTGTTGCAGTCATCTTGACTTTTCTTTTTTTTTTTTTATTAAAAATCAAAAAATTGTCTGTATATCCTGGGGTTCAGCTTTCCCCATCTCACCCCACAGCCCCTTTTCCCACTGGGAAAACTGATTTCTCCTGCCCCTTTCCCAATGCAACTCAGCCAGGAATCCACAGGGAGCCTCAAGGACCGTGGCATTATCCCTCCACCCATCAGACCTCCAAAAGAAGATGCTCCTGCCCGTGTCTCCACTTGGGGAATACAACATTTAAATACATCAGCCAGGATTTTGGCATGCTCCTACAAGCTCTCAGCACGCAGCTGACGCAGTCCAGGATAGGAACAATTCCCCAAAGTGGGATCCAAGGCTGGCATAGATGACTGATGTAAAAACAATGAAAATGGGAGCGCCTGCGCCCATCCCGGGTGTGCCCTCGTTTATTTTTAAGAAGGTGACCTCAGCGCAGCCACGTTATGTCATGCAACGTGCTTACGCCACTGCTCTGATCTCGGAAAGTCTTCTGAGGGGATTGCAAGTTAAAAATAAATGGGAGAGAGGCAAAGGAAAGCCTCCCCGTGAGTCATATATTACAAGCCCTGCTGCGAGGAAAAAAAAATACAAATATTCAGCTTTTCCTGTGAAGGAGCCAGCTGGGGGGTATTGCACTGCTTGGAGAAGTTTATGGGAAGCTGGATTATAGCATCACTGGGAAAGTATTTGCTCCTGCAGCTTTATGGAGGGTCATCCTCATGTTTTAAAAGAGCCTGAATGCCAGGCTGTTCAAGTCTGTCTGAAAAACAGATTTATTGATATGAAAGGGCACAAGGAGCCCTTTCTGTGATGGGTCACGGCTCTTCCCCTCGCTCATTCTCCCAGACACAGCAGCGAATTGTTCAGCCCGGAGGCACAAACGCAGTGTGTCCCACAGTGGCTGCTCCCAAGGCACAGGGACAAGTTATTTTTAAACCAAGTGCTGGGCTGAAACCAAATCGGACAGCAAACATTTTGAACAAGTGTGACTTACTCCTCCCATTTCCCATAAATTAATCCAGCGGGCAGCAGGGGGGCCTAGATACCCAAACATGATTTCCACCCCCCCGCCCTTCAAAGTACTTTCATTATCAGTGCTTATACCAAAATGAGAAAGTATTTCCAAAAAAAGCGTGCTTTTTTTTAACATTATTTTAATGTTATTTTACCTTCTAGCGCACCTGGGTGATGCCACCAACCCTGGGAGGTGTTAAAGGCACATTTTTGGGAGCTGTGTCTCATGCAGGTTATCTTCTAAAGACGCAGTGCATCATTGGGAAGGCATCAGCCTGTGGCCAGGGAGGGTCCCATCTGTAAGAAGCTTACGTATGTCCCTGCCTGGAATAGCAGCTAGCACATGGGCAAAGGTTATTACACTCCTAATCAGATTGTAGCAGCTGGATGAACATTTATAACCTTTTTAAAACAGCTGTCTAATAGTAAAGAGAAGGAGGATGCGTGCAGCCTCCATTATTTTATATTTCAGTTGCTGCTCTGTACAGAAGAGAAATTAATATTAAATTAATTTGGCTAATCTTCTTCCTCAAGGATCTAACTGTGTCTTGGAAACACAACAAGAAGAAGACTTGCCTTATTTGCTGCTTTCTCCCCCCAAAATTACCTTTCAATAGTTCCTCACTGGAACCTCCCACCAGCAGGCAGATGCTCACAGGATCCTGTTGCCTGTGAGTCACATCTGCCTGTAGATCACATTGCAAAAAGACATCACAGGTGAGAAAAGCAGATGAACACAGGGGAGACAAACTCCTCCCCAGCATCACGGCTACAATGAGTCTGATTTACTAGAGCAGTCATAAACTGTATTATTTTTTCCATGCTAGCTTTGCACTCCTTGGCTTTGCAACAGAGCTGCATCTGTCCAAAAAAAACCCCAAAACCCAACAAACCCTCCTGGAAGCAGTACGAGATGTTGCATGGAAAGTTTGAGTTGCTTGCTGTTCCCCCTCGATGGTTCCTCTCCTGACATGTTCGTGCCCTTACATGCTTCTGGGACTTGCTGGGACTTCTCTTCCTCACCATCACGGGTTGTGTAACTGCATGCTGATGATACCCTGGAAGTGCATGTATTTAATGTCCTGCTCCTGCCAGTTTTGCCTCCTGGCCTGTTTTCATCCATGGCAAAAGGCTAAAAATTCATATAGTCCTTTTATCTTTTTTTTTTTTTTTTAATTTTTACAGGCAAACTTACAGTTGTCAAGAGCAAAGGAGAAATGCCATCCGTGAGCTGCGCTTTCCTCTTGTGCAGTTTAATACAGAATAATGGTGTAGGTAAAGATTTCTATGCAGCGCATGGAAAACCCCTTCTTCTACTAAAAATGGGCCAGAAATGACATTTATTTTCTCTTGGAGGGGAGCTGCCCTTCCTGGAGTCTGCAGGGCTGTGAGCCTCAGTGTAGCTTTACCCCATGCATGCAATGAAGCCCATGCCACTGAAGAAAATGCAAACTACCCTAATAAGGCTTCAATTTTTTAATTAGACATGGGAAAATAACAGTCTGACTGAGTGGCATCTTTCCTTTTTGCTGGGCAACAAGTGCTCCCAGAGCTTCCCCTCCCTGCGCTCCCATTTATTCCCCAATTTGCATTTTCTCTCCTCTCATCCAGGCAGGAGCTGAATGTTACCAAGACATCTGGTTCCCAAGAAAAATCCAAAGTAGAGCATTTTAACTTAAAAGAGGCTATTCTGTGGTGAGACCAGAACATAAAGTAAGTTCTGCAAAATGCATTTCATTAACCCTCTGAACACAGCACTTATTTCCACTTATTTTTGCCTTTGGAGGGTTTAAAGAGGTTTCCTGATGAGCTAAGTGTGATTTGAGATGGGCTGAGCTTGAGCCCAGATTTTTTGCTGTATCCAGGGAGTGAATGGCAGGATGGGGAGAGGCTCTGCTACTTCATCCCTACCTCCAAACCCCACCAGTTTACCCCAAAACCTCAGTAAAACTCCCACAAAGTATTTTAACGCCCTCCCTTGCCTTTGCAAGCTGCAGCTAATTCTATGACCGAGTCCAGAGTTATATGAATAAAAGTGTTTTGCATGAATTAAAGAAAAAAAAAATCAATGAGAAGCAATGAAGCAGGGTCAGATGAACCCAGGTTCTCTCCCAGCTCATCATTATACCAAAGTCAGCGTTTTCCATTTGTTATGAGAAAAACCCATCCCATTAATGCTTTCTAACCTGGCACAAACCCCTGTTGCACTTAATGTCCCATTATTTCCTCCATCCCCCATCATTGCCTGAGCTGTGGCTGAAGAAGGCCAAACCTCCAGCAGGGATTGATGCAGCTCTTGGCTTGCTGCCGAGAGATATTTTAACCTGAGATGCTAAAGAAACCGTGTGGCACATGGCTCCATTAAATAGATGCTGTGGATATACTGGTTTGGGTGGGTTTAGCACTGCTAACTTCCACAATAAATTAAAGATTAATTAAAAGTCAATAGGCTAGTCCTGCTCAATTTGCCACTGGGATCTGACAGAGTTTCTGTATTTCCCCAAACAAGACCAGAACTTCCCCTGAAATATATTATTATGGAAAAATCTGGATTTTTAGAAGCCACAGATGAATTCATCCCAACCATCCCATTCCTGGAGCTGTATTTCTTTCTTTTCCTGGCTTTGGATTTTAGCCTACTGAAGAGTGTTTAAAGCAAAACCAGGGAATCAGGAGCCATCTGTGCATTCCCATGAGGAATAAATATGTCTGTGTATTGTAGGAGAGAGCTTCGACAGGCTCACTGACCTTAATCCTGCCCCTGTTATTTAATTTTCTCCTTCAGAAATTAATACGCATGTCTCCCCGGCACAGCCAAAGTGCCCAGCACAACCCCTTTCCCTGCCAGACAGAAATTATTATATATTTTTTTAATATCATCTGGCCAGATAGATAAACAAGTGTATAGAGCATCAGGGTGGAAATCCTCTTTTACCTCTGCTCCGTGGTCCAGGGGTGGGAGCGCCGCCGGGATGGCCGTACCTGGCCCAGCTATTTCGGGCAGCAAAACCTCAGTAGGGTTTTGGCTCTATCGCGTGGCCATGCCAAAATCAGTCTCAGTGCAATTAGTTTCAAGTTTCATTTGAATCTCCTAACCACCATGCAAGCATCTGGGTTGCTCTGGACTCAACCCGTTTATTATAGTCCATCCTAACCCTAAAGGATGGGAATAACTCCCCATCCTGGTCCTCAGGTCTCTGTAGCCACACATACTCTTACCCTCCAAAAAAGGGTGCCGTAAAAGCCCTGGCTTGTCATGAGCATCCCGTACAATTTTTAATTGCCTTCTGTGGCGTTTCCTCCCATTAAATATTGGGGTACCTCAATATAAAGCACAACTGCTCTGCACAGGAGTGAGTTTTACTGCTCTGGAGCAAGACAAACTCAGAAGACAGATTCATCCTTTCCCCTGTGGGTCTCAGCCTATTTTATTTTCTATCCATCAACCTGCAGAGCATGTCTCTATTTCACAGGATAATGGATTTGGAGCTGCAGCCGGCAACCGCTAAAAGCATCCTTTCCTCTCCCAGAACCTCGACTCTGAGATTTCCAAACCAGCCCCAAACCCTGCCGATCCCATCGATATTTCTTGCATAAACCGTCCAAGCGCTGCAATTTTCCAGCCACCCGTTTGGTCACCGGTGTTGCCTCCCATGCCCGTATCTGCCGGGAGGGATGATGGGGGGGTTGAACCCAAATTTTGTGGGGTGTGGGCCACGGTGTTCCCGAGGGAAGGAGGGTGGATGCTGGCCAGGCTGTGCAGAGCTGGCCTGCGCAGGAGCCAGCTCCTCCCTCTCGCTATTTATTCCTCCCCGTGGCTCTGCGGCCAAGGCTGAATCACCTCGACCAGAGCAAGCAACGGGTTCCCAGCTGGTGAGTGTCAGGGAAAATGGGACGCGGGGGCTTTGGGTGGGATAAATCTGGAGGTGAGGGGGCTTTTAACACTGAGCAGCATCACAGGGGATGGGGGGCTGCCTCCTCTCCCCGCCATCACTGCCTAAAAATAGATATTTCGGGCTCCAAAGGCGAGCGTCCTCCTTAAAAGACAGAGCACTGCTTCTTGCCGCTGCTTGTTTATTCAGGGCTGATTCAAAACTGACGCTGGTGGGAAATCTCCCCCCGCCCCGAGCTACCTGGAGGGTTTTGTTCTTTCCCGCAGCTCCCAGCTGCGCAGGACTGTGCTCCCCCATTATTTGGGGGGTTAAAAAAAGGGGGGGGGGGGTGTTCTAAAAACTAGGGGTGGCATTTTCAGAAAGCAAACTGCCAGCCTTCATCCCCCTTCCCCATAGCCCCAGCCCTGATTTTTCACCCCCCATGAGCCAGGACCTTCCCAGCATCGCCAGGAGGGTCCTGACACCCCCATTCCCAAGCATCTTCCCACCCTCCTCGCTCCTCCACCTTCCCCTTCCCCACCTCCCTTCATTTCTTCTCTCCCCCTGGCACCTTAACAAGGTTATTTCCACAGTTATTTTGGCACCAGGGTGTTGGTTTTCCTCTCCCAACCCGAAGCTGCCTTCTTGCCAGCCCTGCGCACGTAAATGCTGCTTGCTCCTCACATCCTCCATTTTCCGCTTCTCCATCTGCCCTTAAGGAGCACCGGGTTTCCTCCGGTTCTCCAACACAAGCACAGATATAAATCGCTCCAATATAAATCACTAAAATTAATTTCTCGTTGCCTGTGTTTGCCTGCAGAGAGGGAAGGGGGAGGAAGGTTAAAAAGAGCCAGGGAAGAAATACCTGCGAAGTGATTCAGTAATCTAATTTAATAATAATATTATGGTCACATCATAAATATTATTTCCAAGCAGAGGGAACCCAGCTCCAAGCCCAAGGAAGCGGCTCCCTGGTCCCCATCGCATGCAGAGGGTTTGTGCCAGCGACCACATTTATTCGGGGTGAAGCTCAGCTGCCCAAGGAGCTCGGTAATAAAAGACATTAGTCACCTGTCTTTACCGAGGTGGAAGGGCCACCTTTACTTAACCTGGAAAAGGAACATACATAATTTTATATATGTTCAATAAATAGCAGCGCAAACGCAAACGAGCCTTTGCCCTGTTTATCAGAGCTCGTCTATGCCAAGGCAATTAGAGGAACAGGTCGGTGCTGCCAGGCTGGAATATCCTCCGGGGCTTTGCAATAACCTGTTTTCATCCAGAGGCTGTTCCGCGCCCCCCCCCTTGCAACTCGCTGCGGGGAGTCACATCTTAAAAAACAAATATTAAAAATTGCCAATTTGCTGCTTTTTTCCCCCCGTTTCCTTTTTTTCGGGCAGGACCCAAGGAGCATTCACCCATCCAAGTTTTTGCCATGTCTTTCAGCTATTTTTAACCCCTCGATCTCATCCTCGCTCCCAGCGGGTGGGTGCTGCGGGGTGAGGGAGGCAGCAAACCTGCTCAAAAGCGGGCAGCTTGCACCCGATTTTTTTACAAGCAGGCAGCCCGAGCCTGGCTTTCCTCCCCATCACAAAGGACAGGCTTGTGCATCTTCCCTGCTCTTTTAATGAAGCCTCTTGCTAATGACCCAACCAAAACACTGACATTGAAGGACCTTAGTTCAAACATACCTGGACATAAGACCAGATTTTTTGGGGGAGGGAGGAGAGAAAGAGCATCATTATCTGAACCCAAAGAGAGATTAATTTGCTTTTTATGGACCGTAAGCCCATAGCTAACGTGCAACAGAATAATTTCTGTCTTAAACAAGGGTTTGTTCTGGCTGTTTGTGCTGTTAAGGGCAACATCTCACAAGAGACCATCATCTCTTCTCTGCATTAAACTTACCTCTGTGTTGAGTGGTGACTCTTAATGAAGCCAATCCATTAGCTGCCGCAAAAAAACCCACTCAGGACCCAAACCTTAATTGTTTCTTGCTGTAACATGAGCCAGCAAGCGCATCCAAAACATCCAAAGATGCTGTGAAATGCCCACCCACACTTTGCCGGGAATGCTTCGCTCTCCCTCCCCAGCATCCTGGCATGCACGGGGGTATTTCTGGGGATGGCTCAGCCTCAGGCAGGACAGAAAAACCCTTTGCTATTGCTGGATTCACATATTAAACACGAGGGTAACAGCAATTCAATGCTCCTTGGTGTGGCAGGGAGGCATCTGAAGGGATTTTGCAGCTTGGGAGGTGTTTTCCAAAGGTCTTTCCAAAGGATTTGCAGAAGTGGTGTGTATTATATGGGCTGGATTATACATAGGGAGAGAAAGAGCTTGTTAAAACGCGATTTCATCCTTGCCAGCCCACCAGCTAACGTAGGGGATACCTGGCATGCCCCTGAGATGCCAACAGCAAAACATTGAGTAAGCAGATATTTGCAAACACATTAAACTAAAAAATGCTGCTCTTCAGTTAAAGTCTGTTGCACGTGAACAGGGACTTGGGCAAAACACGCTGAATTTCATTTTTTGGGGAAAAAAAAAACTCCGGGGCAAGACTGGGCACTGCCCTCCTTGCAGCCCTGGGTGCCCGAAAGCTTTGAGATTGGGATGAATCTGTTCACAGCCATCAGTCCTTGCACAGCAGAAATCTCATTTATATCATCTGATTGGATAGAGCAGGTTTGATAAGTGGATTTTTACCTCCCAAGCAAGTGAAGCATTTTTCCCCAAAGCTTTTCTTCCTACTACTTAAAATTGCCATTACTAGCAGAGGGCCTGCTGGGGAGGTGCAGGATATATATATAAATAGAACTATAAATATATATATACATATTTACAAATATATAAATATATATAAAAATAAGGGGTTTGGGGGAGGATAAATATGCATTTAAGTCCAAAGATGTTTATTCTGCAGCCAGATTAAAGGGGACAATGTGTGTTTTATATGATGCATAAGTAAGGGATCCTAAAGCCTGCGATGCTCGTGGAGGCACAGATGCAGGGGCTGCGGTGTCTCTGCCTCCTGCCTGTAACGCTGCCTGTCCTTGTGTCCCACAGCCATGGCCAGGCTCCTCGTCACCTGCTACCTGGTGGCCCTGCTCCTCGGTGCCTGGACTGATGTCGCCTTCTCCAAGAAGGGCAAAGGGAAACCCAGCGGAGGCGGCTGGGGCATGGGGAGCCACCGCCAGCCCAGCTACCCCCGCCAGCCTGGCTACCCCCAAAATCCCGGCTATCCCCATAATCCGGGGTACCCCCACAACCCCGGGTACCCCCACAACCCGGGGTACCCCCACAACCCGGGGTGGGGACAGGGTTACAACCCATCCAGCGGAGGAAGCTATCACAACCAAAAGCCATGGAAACCCCCCAAATCCAAGACCAACTTCAAGCACGTGGCCGGGGCGGCGGCGGCGGGCGCCGTGGTGGGAGGTCTGGGGGGCTACGCCATGGGACGCGTCATGTCGGGGATGCACTATCACTTTGACAGCCCTGATGAGTACCGATGGTGGAATGAAAACGCAGGACGTTACCCCAACCGGGTTTACTACCGGGATTACAGCAGCCCCGTCTCGCAGGACGCCTTTGTCGCCGACTGCTTTAACATCACAGTGACCGAATACAACATCGGACCCGCTGCCAAGAAGAACACGTCAGAGGCTGGTGCAGCGGTGAACCAAACGGAGACAGAGCTGGAGACCAAGGTGGTGACGAAGGTGATCCGGGAGATGTGCATCCAGCAGTACCGCGAGTACCGCCTGGCCTCCGGCATCCGGCTGCACCTCGCTGACGCCTCCCTTGCTGCCCTCCTCCTCCTCACCCTCTTCGCCATGCACTGATGCGCCCTGGATCCCGCAGCTTTGAGATGTCACCCATGTCCCTGTGGGGACCCCCCGAGCCCCGCCATTCTTGCTTGCGGTCATCTTTGGTGAAGAGCCCTTGGGGCGCACGGGCACCGACGCTCCCCGTCACCTCCCTGGAGGCAACCGGATGAAAATTTTCTTCTCCACCCCAAACATGTCCCTGTCATGGCAGGACAGTGACGGAGCTGGATGCCCAAAAAATGGCCTTCACCACCTTCTCCTCGGGGCCACCTCGAGAGGGACCAGGCAAAGAGGAGCTCAGCTGGTCCTTGGCATCCCTGCAAGAGCGTTTCTGAAAATCCTCTCTGCTAACTAGCAAGGTTTTACCTAATCCCCTTAGTCCCACTGCCACCAAAACCCCTTTCCCCAGGCACGCCGCAGTGGTGCACCTGAGCACCTACATACCCCATAGGGGTTTTAGGAGGGTCAGATATGGGTTTTTCAAGCAACAAGCTGCCAGATTGCAATTTTAACCCTTTAATCCTAAAAACCACTCTTCCTCATGTACATACGGACCTGCCTGCTCCGTACCTTGCACTCTGCAAATACCTCCTGCAGCAATACACAAAAATAAAGTGGTTTATTTTTTTTCCTCTGCAGCAAGGCTGAAGCCCTGGCCAGGTTTCGGTTGACGCCCACCACTTTGCTTTCAGCTGAGCCTCCCTGTCTTTCTTAGCCTGTCTAAAGGCAAAAAGTGCTGCTGGATGCCCAAAAAACCCTGAAAGCAGTAACGCTTGGTGTGTTACAGCCTGAGAAAAAGCTATTTTGGATGCTATAGGTAGCAAGTCATGCTCACAGTTCTGCGCCTTGACCTAAAGGACGTTAAAATACAGCAAAAAGGATGCTTGGGGCGGTCAAGCACATAGCAAGAGACTTAAATCAGCTAAATTGGATGGTTAGGGCAAACAGCATCAGGAAAACCAAGCCTGAGGAATGGGAGATGCTAAAAACCCCCACCTTTTGCAAGTAATTTGTGGAAGCGGTGGGTAAAATTCTTGCTTCTTGTGTTTGGGTCAATGCTGGGTTGTATAAAACCTGTAGCATCTGTAAAGTTGCGCTTGTTGAACTGGTCGCCCCGAGTTATATTTAATATCTCTTGTGTATTTTTTTTTGCAAGGCACTGAATGACACTGTCCTAAATGATTTTTTTGCATCGGTGTAAGCTAAGATATATACATATATATATATATATATATAAAAACAGAGAGAAAAAAAATCTTTCAGGATATTCACCGGAAAAGCAGGGCTTTGAGGTAACCCGTACTTTGTGATACGCAAATGTTTTGTAAATCCGTAATGATGCATGCACGAAATTTGCCATTACAATACTTTTCTAAGTGTTCAACGTCTGGTACAAATTAAAACAGATAAAGCCAAGATGCACGTCAGCCTCCTTCATGCAAACAGCTCTCACCCATCCCCGCAGCGCCGCAGACAGAAGCAGCATTTTTCGCCCTGTCTGTCCCTGCCTCCCCAGCCTGTGGGCGCCTTTGTTCCCTTTCAGCACTAAATTTGGCCTAAAAACCACATTTTCAGTTAACCTTTTCTCCTCCCCTGCTCCCACTAATGGTATCACTACCATCCAACAAATATTTTCTAATAAAGCCAGTGCACTGGTTGGGGCCAGGGATTTCTTCTCCCCATAGAAAGTCAATACCTTGTATTTACTCCATCTATTTTCTATCTAATAAAAGAGTTTTTACATTTGCTGTTTCAGTGGCATTAAGCCTGACCAACTTTACGTGAAGCCTCAAGCCCTACTTAATGTTGCCAGAAACCCAAATCTCCCAGGTACCTAAACCAGCATCACCGTTAGATGACTTAGACTATAGCAAGGGTTAAAAATTACAATTAAAAAGATGGAAGAGTTTGGACCCTTCAGCCAGATGGTGCTTTAATTTTAAGCTCAAGACCAAGCCTTGGACCTCTTTGGTTTGAGCCTATGCAGGATGTGATTCATTGCGCTGCAAAGCCCCTTGCCCACAATGATGCTAAAGAATTTGGTCTTTAAGCAGTGCTCCAGGTAAACCCCAAATGTGACTCTTTTGCATACTTTTGGCAGAAAAACAAAGAAAAAACCTATTCAGCACTAAATAGATGATTATTCCTGAGTGCAAGCAGCTTGCTCCCAAAGAGGAAGCCCTGAAAGGTCCGTAACAGGGATCCAGAGCTCCTGTAGGTGCTTGGAAAGAGCAAAATAAAATGTTTTTTTGCTTGAAATTGGCTACTGGGCCAATATCTCTGAATACTGGTAGGTAGAGCAGCAAACAGGGAGTGGGGCAAAAAAAACAGATGGCAGGCAGAGTTTAGTATTGGACCTAGTTTCCAAAATGAGGAAAATAAAAATAAAATGTCAGGATCCCACCCTTCACATCGTCCGTATGCAAAAGCAAGTTTAAAAAATGGTGATGGAAAGGAAGATTTGGGGAATAAAAAGCCCCCATGAGGTTATTGGGTCTGTCCTAAGCATCCCTACAGCCGCTGCTCATCCTGCACCAACTCAGCATCCAACTGCTTGACACATCCCAAAAGCTCTCCAGCTCCAAACTTTACCAGGACATTTTATTTAGGAGGTTATTTTGCCCTAAATACTCAAAACTGAATAGCTCAGACTTCTTCCCATGTCATTGAAGGGGGGGGGGGGGGAGGGGGAGGGCAAATAAATGCAAGACCCCCCAAAACCCCCAGCTCTGCTGCCCTGCAGGGAAAACTGCTTCACGAGTCCCCAAACTACAGGGGGGACCCTGATGATCAGGGCCATGGGGAGGCTTATACAACCCTTCTTATTAATTAAGATTTTTCAAGGTAAAACGAGAGCGATTTCAGACTTAAAAGAGGTAGCAATGAAGATATGGTGCTTCAGTGATGGGCTTAGAGGACCCATCTGCTAACAGACCTTGTGCTGGCGAGCTGCAGCCCAGCAGTAGGAGGACGAAAACCCAGCAAAGGAGATTAAAAAAACCCAACAAAGAAGGAATCCCCCTTCAACAAAGAAAGAGAACAATCTCTTTCCCAAAGAAGGACACCCCCCCAAGAAGGAACCCACACACATACAAAGAAGGGAAAAAAAAAAAATTACAAAGAAGGAACACACAGACACACAAAGAGGGGAAAAAAAAACAACAAAGAAGGAAATCCACACACACAAAGAAGGCCCCCCCCAAAGAAGGAAAAAAAAAAAAACCAAAAGGGGGGGGAAACAAAAGGAGGAAAACCCCACCCCACACAAAGAAGGAAAAAACCTCCAACAAAGACACGCACCCCCCCAACAAAGAAGGAAAAAAACCCCAAAAGAAGGACAACGGCCCATTTTCCAAGGTGAGCACATGGGTATTGCCAGGAAGGGGCTGGCAGCGCCTGCACGGCAAACTCCACTGAGGAGGGCTGGACCTCAGCAGGCAGCAATACAAAATGCTAACTTTAGCCCCCCCCAAAAAATCCATCTTCCCTGCTTTTCACCCCAGCATGGGGAAGCTGCTCCAACCGCCCCAAGCAGGGGGAAACCCTGATGTTGGTGACGCTCAGACGAGCTCAAAAAAAACCCATTTCCCTCCCTCTGCATGCACTGCACCCATTTTTTTTTAACCAGCACAAGGTCCTGTGTGGGTAATCGGATTTTATGGCGATTATTGGAGCCGTTTGCTCGCTGCTGTGGGGTCAGTGGGGAATATCAGTGCTTTCCTGGCTCCGGGAGCCCCTGAGCAGGACATGGGGACATGGTCCGAGCCCTCATGTCCTTTAAGGATGGTTGGATCCAATAACCCTGGAGCCCTCTTGGCCCCTAGGAGCGGTCTGTTGAACTAGATAAACTCATTGCTCTATACTGATTAGTTAAACACTCCAAGTCCTGCAGCGTGGGCAGGAGCCTTGCTGCCAAGTGAGAACAGAAAATGTTTCTCATTTACCAGGCTGATAATAAATACACCCCAAAGTACAAATGGAATAAAATTTGGGGGGTTTTTTATACTCTTCTCCAAATCGCCCATCCCATGGTGCTTTGCATCCCTCATCTCCACAAATAAGCATCCTCCATGCAGGTAAAGCAAGCGAATATATTTTTCTTGCCTGAAAAAAAACTGCAAAAAGAGGATTTTTGGTGCACAGTGGGACAGTTTGCAGAGAGCTGGAGAAGAAACAGTCTTATCTGGAAGCTTGAAATGCAAAGCAAGTCCCCAGACCTCAGCCAGGGGTGATTTTATCTCTGCATCTGATCCAGTGTGGGAGATTAGAGGAGCTGCATCGCCGAGTAAACAGCACCATCTCCTGTCTGAGCCCAGCCCTGGCTCCCAGGATCAACATCGGGATGGTTTTGCAAGGCTGGGTCTCCCAAAGAACCCTCCAAAATTAGGCTGAGCTTTGCAGCTGGCTGCACTGAAGGCAGGCACTTGTTTGGTTGCTGTTTCAGAGCAAAAATGCATGAAAACGCCTTGATTTTGCGTGCAACCACTCGCCTAGAAAAACATGTCTCCGAGGGATCTCAGCATCTGGGGTTGCTCAAGAGCAGCCCTGCTCCCCCATCTGAATATGCAACCCCAAAACTCCCCAGCACAAGGTGATTAAAGAGAATGTTAATAGCTTTTAAGGCCTTTTCCTGCAGCGCAGCCCTTTGAAAGGGCTGGAAATTAAATTGAGGGGGGAGATTGGAGTGTGTCCCCATGTATTGGGGGTTGGTCTCTTCTCCCAGGGAACAAGTGATAGGACGAGAGGAAACGGCCTCAAGCTGCACCAGGGGAAGTTTAGGTTGGATATTGGGAAAAACTTCTTCACCGAAAGGGCTGTCAGGCCCTGGCACAGGCTGCCCAGGGAAGTGGTTGAGTCCCCATCCCTGGAGGTATTTAAAAGACGGGTGGATGTGGTGCTCGAGGGCACGGTTTAGTGGTGGACTTGGCAGTGCGAGGTTAACGGTTGGACTTGATGATCTTAAGGGTCTTTTCCAACCTTAACAATTCTGTGATTCTATGATTCTATTTCATGCCGGCGGGAGGGAAAAAGCAAGAAAAATTTGGGAATGCAATGTAGGAAGCGTGGGATCATCCCTGCAGCGTTTCTGAGCTCAGGCTGTAAATTAGGGCCATGAGCAGAGGATGCTCGTGATGGGGTCCGGCCATTGAAGCAGGTCTGGATGCAAAATATATGCTGGAAAAATGCAAATTTGAGCTGTGGCTGGAGTTTCTGCTGGGTTTATTGTTCATTTTAAAGAAGTACATTAAAAAAAAAAAACCCTCAGTGCATTATTGGAATAGTTGGATTTGTTCAACCTAGAAGCCATCCCCTAAGTGGGGGCAGAGACCACAGTGATTTTGACAGCTGTAAGAGCATCGGCCTTGGGTACATCCTGTGCTCACCTGTTCTGAAATGCTATTAAATCCCTCAGGAACCAAATGACTTCTGTAAAATTTAAGAAAGTATTGTAAAAGAGCCCAGAAAATCAACATACACTGGCCAGGGCTCCTTCCACCCCTTGATAAAAGTGAGACCTGACTCAACCTCTCTTCTGGGGAGATGATAAGGATATTTATCCCCCCCAAAAAAACACTAATTCCAAGGGGAGATGACCTGATTACAGACATCCAGGCTCAAAAATACTTTGGTGAGGGACTTCTTACCTGCTGAAGGATGGTGATTGTGGCTTCCCACAGGTTTCTTGGGGATCCCCAATATTTCACTTGGTGCCTCTTTATTTTCTTTGCTCACAGCAATGGTTGAGCTGCTGCAGCTAAACCAGGTTTTAGGGAAGGTTTAACCACCCAAGACAGGGACTAGAGAGGAAAATGCAGATGCCGGAGGGGGAAGTATCCCTCTGTGCTCCTTTTAAGCTCTTCCCAGAGAGGATTTGCATGCTCTCTGCCAAACACGAAGCACCTGAGGGAGGCTCAGTCCCATGGCTGGGTGTGTTTTGGGCTGGGGATGCTAAAGATTGGGACGTGTTTGATCATATCAAAGCCAGAGAGATGGGACGGGGATGGGGTTTGTCCTTAAGCATCATGCTCACCCCTGCCACAGCATTCCTTGAAGATGTAGCTCTTCCTTGGCTTGCGACCGGTGCTGAACACACTGGATTTGGTTAAAAAAAGAGAGGATGTCTCAAGGCCAAACTTTATTGCAAGGTGGAGGGGTCCATTTTCAAGCCCCGCACCCCACCCCCGAGTCCCAGTGCTCTTTTGGGGGAAAGGAGTGTTTTTTGGTAAAGCCACGTAATGGGAAACCAGAGCTGAGCGCGGCAGGGCTGATCCAGCATCTCTTTGGGTGCAAATATCCACGCGTCCTTTCAGGGCTTGATTTGCTCACGTACGTGCTCTTGCAGATGGGGGTTTGCAGGATCCAGCCGGCTCCTGGGTGGCCCTGCGAGCACAGGGATGGCTGCCCAGCTCCGGCTGTGGCGCAGGGTCCCGTCGTGCTGGCGGGGGGAAACTGAGGCAACTGCAGAGCATCTCTTCCACCTCCCCAAGCCACGTCTAATCTCCCAGGAAAGTCATTCACTAAGAAACCCCAGCGGGCTCAGCCGGCCAGGGGTCACCCGGGGTCCCCTCTCCGTGCTCAGCGCTGCAGCCTGCGGCTTATGAAGCAGACGATGGGTGCCAACAGCAGAGCGGGGCCGATGCCACCGTGCTGGTTCCCGGGGGCTCGGCTGGGGGGTCCCCGCTTGGCACCCACGTCCGGCCAACTTGGGGCATGAAAGCCGCCCGCCAGTGGGGGCTGCCGGGCTGCCGGGACGCCGTGACCCAAGCGGGATGGTCGCGGGCGCCCCAAGAGCCCCATGCCGTACCCCGCAGCAGCACCGGCCGCGATGGCCCCCGCCACCTTAGAGCCGCGGCCAGGAGTGCCACCGCTGCGGGAGATGGCCCGAAAGCCCCCACGCGGCCCCCCACCGCCACCGCTGCCACCGCCTCGCCCGCTGGTTCTCGCACCAGCACCACGGCGGCTGCCGGCGATGTCGCTGAAGAGGGCGAGCAGCAGCATCGCCACCCAGCACCAGGCATCGCGGGGCCTCATCCTGCCCGACCTGCGAAAGGGGCACAAGGAGGGATGGTGAACACAGGGATCCCAGGTCCGTCCACCACATAGTTTGCCTTAGGCTTAGGCCAACCTACATTTAGCATAGTTAATAATTTAATGTATTTAATATATTTAATGTATTATTGAATATGTTTACCATATTCAACGTATATAATTTAATATATTTGTTGGTGTGGTGGAATGCAAATGCTCCTGACTTCCCAATCACAGCTGCACCTTCATTTTTCCACCCTGCTGCAAAGCACTGGAACATGACGACGTGATTCCCCCTGGCCCTGTCCCCCACCCTGCAACCCCTCCAGCCGGCGGCTGAGCAAACAGGCTCATTGTACCGAAGCTGCTGAGCCATCGCGGCCCCAAAATCATCCCAAAAATAGCAGGAGCTGTGTTGACAAAAGCCTTTTGAAAAAGCAGAGCCCGCCTGGCCGGCCGCAGCATCTCTGCGTCAGCATTTCCCTCCTGCAGCCCCTGCTAGAAGGTGCCAGGCCTGACCCCCCCGTTGAAACCCAGTGCTTCAAAAAAAAAAAAAAAATAGGGCTTGATTAATTTAATTTGCCTTGTTTCGCTGCCCTGCTCCTCCAACTAATGTGGTTTATTTTAAGGAAAGCCTGGAGAAGCACGTGTCCCCCTTCCAGCTGTTTGCAGCTGCATCGCCACCACTGGAAACACCATAAACCCCACAAAAATTAAGACATGGGGATTTTTTTCCTTCCTCTTTTTCCCCCCTTTATTTCCCCTGCATTATTCAAGCTTATGGATCACAACCCGGTGCAGAAGCTGCTAGGCAGGGTGCAGTGCCTCCCTGGGCTGCTCTCCCCATCCCAACCTCCAGCTCAGCTCTGTGCCAAAACCCAACACTTTTCACCTTGCTATCCACCCAATTCCTTCTCTTTTTATCCCTCAGCTCCGTGCTGAGGATGCCGCCCTTACCCGTGCACCCAGGGCCACGCTGGTGCTGGCTCTTCCCGTCTGCGCCTGCCGGGCTCGACTCACATCAGACTTTTCCCGGCGGATAAAGCTTCGATAAGCGGAGCCAACGTCACTCGTATCCCCCTCCTGCGCAGGGAGGGATAAATGGGCTTCAGTGGGCTGGATAACGTGGGGCTGGCAGCTTCGGGGAGAAAGACTAGCGTGGCTGGGGATAACCTTGGGGATTCAGAGAGCTCAGCCTCAAGGAGGAGAAAAAAACTGAATATAACAGGCTTAAAAACTCCATGGGTTTAAAACAAGGCTAGGCAATGCAGAGGTTTTCCTCTAGAGGCGAGTTTTACCTTCTGGAAGGGAAATATCCAGAGCATGGAGCCCACCGACCACAGTGCATGGGGATAAATAGTCTCTTAGGGCTGGATAAACCCTACAACAGCCCCAAAAATCCTCCAGCGATTTAGTTGTGAGTCTCCGAAACTGCAGGGCAGGAGCATTTCTCCTTGGGAAACTTCTCCGCCAGGATTCAGGCAGGTTTTGCTGTTTTCCCTCATCATGCCCAGCCCATGCAGAGCACATTTCAGCAGCATTTCTATCCACAAAGTGCTTTATTTTCAACAAATCAGGCTGTAACACAGGGGTTTTCATTCTGTATTAAGTTGCTACATATTTTGTTTTCTTGTTAATCAATGAAGCAATGCCACAGTCATCCTTCAAATACATAAAAAGCTTTTCTTGCTGTACAATGCTTTCCCTAACATGTGTTAAAGGTGGAAAAGGTACCATCAAAATTTAAAAAAAAATACGAAGATACATTGCAAAAACTCAAGGGAGGGAGAAAGTCAGAGTTTTAGTTCACATCGAGGTATAAAATTGATATTGCTGGTTTAGCCCAGGAGGAAAGAGGTTTTTCCAGGTGTGATGGTGATAATGGAGTCAGTCCCGGTCCCGGTTTCACCGGGACGATGTGCTGGCACCACTGCAAAACCCGTTTGCAAAATAAAACCCTCTTTACTTCTGCCTCTCCCTCCTCCTGCCACCCCCAGCTTTCCGTACAGCATCCCTCGAGAGATGCTCAGTGCCATAAACTATTCCTGTGGGCGCTATTTGGCATGTTGCGGTTACTAGAGAGGTTTGACATCATTTTGTTTTTTTTTTTTTTTTAAAAAACCCTAAAATTAGTGCAAATTAGAAATGGGGAAGGAGGGAGTTACGCGACCAGATGCAGGTTAAGGGAACACGCCAGAAAAATGCAATTTACTCTTTCACTGTAAATCCAACTATCAATCCCCAAGTTTGCTTTCAGCAGCAAAAGTGTTAAAAAACCCCCCCAATTCTGAGCAGACCCTTATTGATTTACAAAAGCTTCCCGTCACCTGCGAATTATTGCAATAGAAACGTGCTTTTTTAAAAAAAAGGAGGAATTATTTGTGCTCTCTTGCCACTGAGCAGTGGGTCCTCTGCCAGGAGCCATGTGTGGGCACTGCTGCAGCGAGCATCTTCAAACCAAGCCCAAATTCTTGCTGTCGAACACTTGCAGCCCTTGCTTGGCCCTGTCCTTGGCGGCTTCACCCTGCGCATGGATTTCCTCTTTTTTTTTTTTTCCCCTGT
The DNA here is from genome assembly GCF_965183815.1 of Platalea leucorodia. Lineage (NCBI taxonomy): Eukaryota > Metazoa > Chordata > Aves > Pelecaniformes > Threskiornithidae > Platalea > Platalea leucorodia. The sequence continues at coordinate 88,346,633 of NC_138858.1, read as the reverse complement.
TATTTCCAGGAATTTGAGGTTTTGGCCAAAGCTGCCACTGGCCAGAGCCTTGCTGGGAAAATCCCCATTTGCAGAGGAGGAACCCCCCGAGGATGCTGCGCAGATGAAGGTGCGGGAGGATGGGTTGGCTCAGAGCCGGAGCGATCCGGGCGGACACCGGGAGCGCTGCGGGAATGACAGGGGTTTGGGATTCGGTACAGTACATCCTGCAGGCAAACGGCTCTTTGTGCGATGCAACCCGGAGCCGGGGTGATGGTGAAGTGTTTCACATCGCCGTCGGACCTTCGGAAATCTCCTCCAGCCTTTGCTCGATCATCAGCCGGAGGATGGAGTATCTGCAGAGGTGAAGGACAAAGAAAAGAGGATTTTTGCAGCATCAAGCTGGGCTTTTAACACAAATTGCCAAGAAAACCCTGGAATAATACAAAACCCAGTGGCTCATGCATGCATTAGGGATGCAAGGCTGTGCAAATGAATTTTCAGCACCGAAATAACCCCCCAACAATGTCCTGAACTCTCAGCATCCCTTCGATGGCACTGAGCCCGGCATACTTGCGCACTAGCTTCTTCACTTCACGATCCTCCTCTTCCTCCAGCTTCTGGATGAAGCTCCTGAGGACGGGCATCTCGAATTTGATGTACTGAGCAACCTGGGTGGGAGAGAAATGCCAAGCCGGGCGATGAAGAGGGCGATGCACCGACCCCGCGAGGCTGAAGGCGACCTCGCAGCATTCTCTCCCCAGATTTAACCAGAGAAATCAAGGACCCCCCTGACTTTTGCAATAAACCACATTTCCTCTGCACAGCATGAACATCAGCTTGTGCAAAGGAGCGCTAGCTAATTATTGGGAAGAAACTCCACCTAAGGTTTATTTTATTTTACGCACTGGCTGCAAGACTTGGCTCCTTCATATGGAGAGCCCTGTGCATCCCCAATGTGTTGCCAAGTGCTATTTAAGCTCAAATATACCCCAAAAGTGCATCAACTGTGCTCTCATTTAAGAGCAGAGCAGCACCGGGGTAGGAGGGAGCCGGCAGATGGCATAAATGAGCCGTTCCCCACCTGCAGCGCTTTCCCCGGCTGGAAAAAATAGTTACACCAAAGGATGTGCAGCAATGGCTCTTCTGCGACCAGATTTGGGATGGCAAAACAGGGCTGGGGGCGTTTGCTCTCGGTTGCAGTTTAAAGATGCTCTTTAAGCACAGAACAAGGTTTTTGCCATAAGATGGGGAGTTTTCACAGGGAGACACAAGAGCAAAGCAATTCCTGCATCCCCAGCACGGAGATGTTCCCCTGGTTTTCCGGCCCCGGTTGCATCCCAAGCCCATCCAAAAGCAATGAGCATCTCGTGCCAGCAAACTCACATCGTAGGTGACTTCCTCCACCTGGTCCTTCTCCATGAGGAAGACCTTGGAGACCTGCTCGCAGGGGCCCTGCAGAATGCGGGCGATCAGGGGGTAATCGCTGGCTCGCAGCTTCTGCTTCTCTGCAACACCAAAAGCACCGGTGTTCAGCCTGGTGGACGATGGGGCTTTGCCACGTCTGACCCGCCAGCTGCGCTGGGGGTGGTTTTTTTACAGACTCACCTCCACTGGTGTGGACGATATACAGTGCAAACTCCTCTGCCGAGTTTTCAATCTGAATGGAGACATAAATCACTATTAAAGGTCCATGTTTCTATCCTAGGCTTTCCCAGCAATTAGAAAAAAATCCCATTATTTCGCTCTGCCCTTGCATTTTGTAGCCATGGGATATAAATTCCGCATACAGAGCAACCCAGAAACACGAGACGGGGGATAGCTAACATACCTTGAATTTATTGAGCAGCAGTTTGAGGACCTGGGGGGTTGTCATCGTGCTGTTTATCCGGACGTTGGTGACGGAGCCGTACGCTGGCGTGAACACGGACGTCTATGGGGCACAAAGTCCATTTAACCCCCCCGGATTTCCCCACCGATCTGTCTGGAGAGGTTCTGGGGAGCCGGCAAGGTTCGGGGCTCACCTTATGGTTGTAGAAGTGCCCATTGATGGAGAAGCGGTGACGACGGATGCGCCGCTGCTCGCTGGGGGTGCGGGCGCTGCCCCGGCGCCGTACGCCCACGTCGCTCCGCGTCCGCATCAGCTGCGGCGTCTCCTCCGGCTGCGGTTTGGCAGCTGGAAAAGACCCGGTGGAAGGATGGGGCTGAGGACCAGGGGCAAGCAGGAACCCCCTGGGGTCCTACCCCAGCATCCCCCTGCTGCAAAATAGCTCCTGGGAGTCCCCCCATGGATGCAAAAGTCCCCATCCCAGAAATACAGCCCTACAAACTTCCCCGGACAGATGTAACCCACCAGTAGCCATGCAGTAGCATGGCTGCTACTGGTTTATTCTCTCCCAGCTCCTGAAGGAGGCTATTAATTCAGAATTAGCTGCATAAATCCAGGCTGCTACCTGGATAAAGCCTCTTCTCCTGGGAACTCGAGCATCTTTACTTGCTTTTTCATAATTTAACTTTTTTTTTTTCTCCTTTCCTTTAATGAGAACAGGCAAACGAGGCCAGCGCTTCAGATCTCTGTGTGAAAACTGGCCTGTGTCCAGATTATTATAAACTAGCTCTTCATCCATTTTTAATGAACCTCTTGGGCTCAAGCTTGGATGTTTTAATTCAAAGCATGTCTGCAGCAAGAAAAATCTCTGGTGCGTGCTGCTCCAGCTGCACACCATGGGCCACAGTGACTAAGCACTCACGAGGAGCTGTGCACGCATGTTATGCACTGATTTTTATAGGCTTTTGGAGAAAAATATAATAAAAGACTTCTTTCTTATGCGCTGGCAGAGGATTAACATCATATGGCTGGCTGAAATAGCTGCTGGGTTACTTCTATGGTGCTATGCCTTGTGGATATCGCCCGGGCAAGCTTTAATTAAGGGGGAAAAAAGCATCATGTGTGGGGAGATCAAAAAGAGAAAGGGGAAAAGCTGAAGAATCAAAGATGGGGCAAAGGGTTTCATGGATCAATGAGTTTTGCAAGTGCTCAGCTCCTCCCTGAGCTGGGAAGTGGATGAGCATCCCGAAGCCAAAAGGATTAGCTGGTTCTTCTCTGCCTCCAGGGTGTATTTCCATAAAAACACCCCCCTTCACTTCCCCCCCCCCCCAAAAAAAATAAAGCGAGGAACATCTGCAAAATGCCTCGATCGAATAAGAAAAATGCATAAAGCAGGTTTTTCCAGTGGGAATTGCCGGTGGGACAGTTTGTGTCCCATTCATCACTGCCTTGTGCTAAAAACAAGGGGTTAACGAAGAGCTGGGCCTAGCTCTTCCCCCTCTCTACAGAGGAAAAACCAGGGAGCGGAAAAAAACTTTGCAGAAATGTTGACTTCCCCATGGTAACGGCACTTCCCAATGGCGCCTATTCTTCTTCCCTAAAAGCGGAGCTGCCGGGAAGGGGAAGCGCCAACATCCTTTTCCCTACGATCCCACGAGGCTCTTTGCTCCATCCCCCTATTTATTTCCAAGCTCCTTTTCACCACATCCCACCGTGGCCCCTTCCCTCTGCAGAAGACCTTCGGAAGGGTTTCAGACCATCGGGGCTAAGATTTTCTTGCTGCAATTAAATAAATTAAGTATAGGCACTTTGGAAATGGCTTAAAGAAACCTGGAGCAAGATGGGGACACTGATTTCTAGAGAAAAAAAATGCCTGTTTTATATTTTCTCAAATCAAACTGGAGCATAAGGCAGCTGCTCCCAACTGCCCGGCCAAATCCAACCAGATCCAAGCCCAGCTCACCTGCGCCGCTCCCGGGAGCCTCCGCATTTGGCGTGCCCTCTGCATCTGTAACCTGGATGTCCGGCAAGGTGCTGGGCTTCAGCATAGACCTGGCAATAAAAAAAAAAAAAAAGAAAAGATGGGTCCCTTGTTAGCATGCAGCTGCAGAGGGAATGATAACCGGGATGATCTCCCCTCCGAGCCCCCACGTTGCTATTTCCAGGATGGGAAGCAGCCCATTCTCCCTGCGGATTTGGCAGATAACCATCCCTGCAGGGTCGCAGCACAGGCTAGTTGCAATATAAATCCTGAATCTCATCCTGTCCTGCTCCCAAAAAACCCTTTGGAGGGTCTTATCCCAGCTGTCCTCTTCCCAGGAAAGGATGCTGAAGCCCAAAACAGCATTTTTGCAAGCTCCACCACACAACCTGCCCAAGCAAAGCTGAACCTGCCCCTTCTTTCTCTTTGAAAACATCTAAAAAAACATGCAAAAACTAGGCAGACCCCCACCACGGCCAGGAGAACCCATGGACTTGCTGTTCCTGGGCACTTGAGGATCGCGCTGCAGCCCAGGGTGGTTGCAGAGGATGGCTGGGAAACGGCTGTTCCGGGGTGATTAAAGTCATAGAATCACAGAATACCAGGTTGGAGGGGACCTCGAGGATCACCTGCTCCAACCTTTCTAGCACAGTCTAGACGAGATGGCCCAGCAGCATGTCCAGCTGAGTCTTACACGTGTTCAGCGTAGCAGAGTCAACCACTTCCCTGGGGAGATTATTCCAATGGTTGACTGTTCTCATTGTGAAAAATCTACCTCTCGTGTCCAACCGGAATCTCCCTGGGAATAACTTGTACCCGTTACCCCTTGTCCTCACCATGGGACTCCTTGTAAAAAGGGAGTCTCCATCTTCTTTGTAGCTCCCCTTTAAGTACTGGTAGATGGTGATGAGATCACCTCTAAGCCTCCTTTTCTCAAGGCTGAACAAGCCCAGCTCTCTCAGCCTATCCTCATACGGCAGGCTTCCCAGACCCTTGATCATCTCGGTGGCCCTTCTCCGGACCCCTCCAGCCTGTCCACGTCTTTTTTGTATAGCAGGGACCAGAACTGTACACAGTATTCCAGGTGTGGCCTGACAAGCGCCGAGTAGAGAGGGATAGTGACTTCTTTATCTCTGCTGGCGATGCCCTTTTTGATGCAACCCGGCAGCCTCTTGGCCCTCTTGGCCGCAGCAGCACACTGTTCGCTCATGTTGAGCTTCCTGCCCACCAGGACCCCCGGGTCCCTTTCCACGGAGCTGCTCTCCAGCCAGGTGGATCCCAGTCTGAGCTGCACGCCTGGATTGTTTTCCCAGGTGCAAGACCTTACACTTGTCTGTCTTTGTTAAACTTCATAAGGTTCCTGTTAGCCCACTCTTCCACCCTATCCAGATCTTTCCGCAGGGTGGCTCTCCCTTCCAGAGTGTCTACTTCCCCACTCAATTTGGTGTCATCTGCGAACTTCATCAGGCTACACTTGATCCCATTATCCACATCGCTTATGAAGATATTGAATTACTTGGGCCTGGAGCAACATCCAGCATTAAACTTGTATTAAAGTTAAAACCCAGGCTGGTTTCAGAAGGAGCTTCTTGCAGGCAAAAGGGCCTTTGCAGAAAGGGGAGTCTTTGCAAAAGGGGGGAGGATGCAAAAGGGGGGGGGTGTCTGTGCAAAAGAGGGAGTTCTTTGCAAAAAGAGGAGGTTTGCAGAAAGCAGGTGTCTTTGCAAAACAGGGGGGTTTGCAAAAGGGGTGAATCTTTGCAAAAGGAGGGTTGCAGAAGAGAAGAATTGCAAAAGGAGCGGGGGGTCTATGCAAAAAGGGAGGGGTTTACAAAACTGTGAGTCTTTGCAAAAAGGGGGTCTTTGCAAAAAGGAGAGGTCTGCAAAAGGGGAGGTCTTTGCAAAAGGGGAGGTCTTTGCAAAAGAGGGGGGTCTTTGCAAAAGAGAGGGGTCTTTGCAAAGTGAAACCAAGCTACTTTATTTCAGACTTGGCTTCTTCAGGGTTTTGCATGTTGGAAAAAAAACAGGACCCAGACAAGGTAGCTGGGGTTGCAACCCAGCAAACGTTGCCTTGGGAGGGGATGACTTCTCTTCCCGCCACTCACCCGTGGGCTCCCAGGTTGCAGCCGGAGTGCCAGGAGGAGGAGGAGGGCGGAGGGCGGATGCGCTGGTTGTCGTCCTGCATCTGCAGGCGGATGGGTCGCCGCAAGCCCCAGGAGATGTTCAGCAGCCCCTCCACGATGAGCTCGCCTTCCTCCTGCACGAGAGATGGGCAGCTCAATATCCCAAATACAAATAGCGATGAATATTACTAAGAGGCATTTTTTTTGACCTCACAAGCCTGAATCAAACCCAATTTCCTTGTTTTTTCTCTGCTGCCAGAGATAAGTTGGGTGCCTGCCCAAGGGGGTTTCTTACCTCCCGGTGCCGCAGCTGCAAATTTTGCCCTTCGTAGTAGATGTTGTACGTCTTCAAGTGTAAGAGCAGCTCATTTCTGGAAAAAAATGGGAAAGATGCTGAGAAGAGATGTGGAGGAGCGAGGGGGGACATTGCAGGCACTGCTCAGTACTCAGCGTGGTACCCCCTGAGCCGGCTGGAGGGAAATTTTGGGGGATCTGGGAGAAAGCAGGAATGGCTTCCCAGGGCCGGGGTGGGCAATGAACCTGCTACACTGCTGGGGGACCCAAACCAGCTTCATTTGGGGCAAATTTGGGTCTTTTGCCACCTCTAGACCTCCCTTGTTGAGGATATCTGCTGCGGGTTCAACCAGGGGTTGCCCTTTGCAACCATGATTAGGGGGTACAAGTTCCCTGCAACTGTGCCCTCCGTAAGCCATGCAAAAAGATGTAAGAAAACCCGTCAGACCTTGGTGGAGTCAGTCACAAGGCTGAAAAACAAGGAAAATTTTGGAGCGCCCAAGCCCTTGGGTCATGCTGGAGTCACAAGTTATCACAGGCGAGTTTATCACGTTGGCTCGTTGCTCCGGACCCTGACCTCGAGCTCAAATTAAAAGCCTGAGCCCTGCTCCAGTTGCAAATGAATAATAATAATAAAAACAAAATAAAAATAAAAATAAAAAAATAAAACCAAACCAAAAAAAAACCCAACCCAGGCTGTCTAAGCACAGCTATGAATCATGGGGAAGCGATGCCTCTGGCATTAGTTCATAAAGCTGTCATTAATTCAGCTTGGCTGGCTGATGGAGTTTAAGGATGCTCGGCACCGTCAGATTAGTATAAAGAAGCACAAACCATGGGGATTTGGGGTTATGAGAAAGAAAAGGGGGGGGGGGGGAATATCACATCTATGCTTTATCTCCTCCAAAATCTTCCTTGAAATTTAGGAATCATTTTACTTCTTTACCAAAGCATAAAAGAGCAATTACTAATCGGGACCTTTTTCAGCAAAACCTATATTTCATGAAAGTTTATAGAGCATTTGGCCACACTCCTAAGAAAAATATTTCAAAATCCCATCAACAACCTTTTTTTTTTTTTAAAAGGAAGTTGCCGTTTCTTGCCCCAGAATGGCTTCTTCTTTCCAAATCCAACCGAATCGAGTTAAAACCCAGGGTCACTCCCCTCCTCTCAGCCTGAAGGTGAAAACCCCCAGGAATATTGCAAATAACTCCCCAGCTACCAGCACCGACTGTATTTCTGCATTACAGCCCTGCTGAGCATCTTACTTGGAGATGTATTTCTCTTTTCCGCAGGGGACCAGGTACTCGCAGCCGCCGTAATCCATCTTCCTGCTCTTCTTTCATGGGAGCTGAACTGCAAAGAGGGAGGAGAGAAAAGGATCGGCATGAACCGCCCCGTTATTGCATCCCTGATACACACCCCTGGATAACGGGGGAAAAAATAAACTTGCTTGGATTTGGAAGAGCTCTTGGGAAAAAGCTCCAGTGGGTGCAGCCACGGGTGAAGTTTGATGCAGCTTCTCTGGCAAAATCGATGGAGAGGGAGGGGAAATCAGATAAGGGGAGAAGCGTTGTAAACTCACTGAAAATTTAATATCGGCAGAGGTACGCTTACGCTAACATTTGCATTTCGAGCATCCACAGACCGCCCCGGTGATGCCAGACCTGGAGGTGGAAAGATTGTAAGCAGGATTTGTTCCTTTTCTCCATTTATTTTACTAGGGTTTTGCTACAAAGCTTTGGACACGCAGGTCTGGATCTGGCTTGATGCTTCCTCATTCCATCCTGAAACGAGGTGGCAGGCACGAGGGCTGACTTTCGCAAGCAGCGAGACACGCTGGGCTGGTTCCTTTATGCCTTTTATACAATGCCGGTTAAATTTTGATGCATTCCCTCCAGTGCCAAAACATCTCCGTTGCTTTCATGCAAATACTCGGAAGCTCCCAAAAATCCCACCTTTGGAGCGGCCCTGGCTTAAAGCACAAGAGTGATTTTTGGATGCTACGAAGTGGAATTAAAATGAGTTTTAGGGCGAAGCCCTTAGGGTTGCTCGCGGGCTTGGAGCACTTTGGAAATCAGGCACTGGAGAGACCTTGAAGTGCAACGTCAGGGTGGTTTTGAGCCATGAGAAAGAACTTCTTGGGTTGTGCTTTTCCTCGGGTGTTTGTGCAAACCCTCCTACAGATGGGCTTTCATTTTTCCAGGGTCTCTCCCCTCCCTTCCGTCATCCAGAAAGAGAAACCGAGGCGAGAAAAGAGCATTTGATCCACAAACCACTGTTTTCTTCCACCTCCCGCATTGCCATGTGCTTCCTCCCAATCCCCTGGGAAACAAACCCATTTTCCTGTCAAAAAAAAAACAAAAAAACAAACCCACAATGACCTCCAGGCGGATAAATGACTCAACCAAGGCCGTGTGGTAAAAATCTGTGTCGGAGGATGGACCTGGCCCTAAAAGTTCAGCACAGTGGCAATCCCCTCTTCTTACCCTGCACATCAGGATATATTCTAGCAAATACATTTTATGCAACAGCAAAAACATTCTGCATCATGCTTCAAACCAGAGAAGAGGTTGCAAAAGCGAAGCCTGCCTTTAAGCAGGCAGAAGTAGGCAGGGGAAGGGCAGGAAGCCGGCCTGGCCCCCGGGGCTCCAGCTCTGCCTGGGGAAAGCAGAAGAGAAACCTGCCGCTGAAAAATCGCACGTCGCAACGGAAAAGCTGACAAAGCTTCGGGTTTCCTGACGAGCCGAGGAGCCGCATAAGCATCCCAGCAAAGCCTGGCATCAACACTCCTCCTGCGGCGGGCAGCTGCCTCTCCCGCATCCATCCACCCTCCTACAGGGAATAAACCCAATAATAATCTTATTAATAATCTTAGCCCTCCAAAATGATATTGGGAGAGGATTTTGCAGCTGGCTTTGTGGCTTCGGGATAAATGTTGGCGCGGAGGCTGCATGGCACCTGCTGCGGCAGGGACCCAAATTTGCAGGTTACCAGCTGTGAGATACAGAACGGTAGAAATAAGCATCTCGCTTGTGGGTGTCCCCTGAAAGCGGATGATAAAGCTCTGGGGAAGGTATTGCTAAGGCATTGCTGCACAGAGGGAGGATTAAATGACACGGCTGCTTGGCCCATGCAAAAATATTGCCAAAAATACCAAAGTGGCTGAAAAAAAAAACCCTCCAGCAGTGCAGCCCCGGGTGGAGCCTTTGGTATCAGCAGGGAGTCCTGCTCCGTGGCATCGCAACGATACAAAGAGGTGAAGCCAAAGCCCTGGTTCCCTCGAAGGGGACATCGGGGTGAACTCAGCCGCAAAAATACTCATTTTGGGATGGAAGGGGAGCCCTGAAATGCAGGTTCATCCCCCTGCGCCAAGGAGCCTGGTTTCCTGTTTACCGGTCCAGCACTGTCACCTTTGCCTCCGTCATCACATCCCCTTCCGAGCGAACGAGGAAAGGACAAAATTCTTCCTTTTTTGGGTCTTGAGAGCTCCGGGCTGTGGCTGGGAGGGAGTGGCAGCTGCCTGGAGATCCCCAAACGCGGACCAGCTGCTGCCACCCCCCCAGTTTTCTGCCTTGGCTTTGGCAAAAGGCTGGAAATTGCCAAAATAAAAGGGCTGGCAACGTACAAATTGCCCAATCGGTTGCTCAACCTCGGCAGCTCAGCGCTGTCTTCATTTCCCGGCACCCCCCGTGCCTCAGTTTCCCCACTCTGAGCCAACGTATTTCCTTTGCGCCCGGCGCGGGCTGAGGTTTCACTGCTGTCTTGCAAAAAAACATCAGATCAAATCAATTCCCCCTGCACACGTGGCAAGAGGATTTCAGCCCTCCCTGCCTTCCAACACGAGCTGTCGGCTGCTCCCACAGTCACTTTCAGGCCTGATGGACCCCAGACTTATTCTCCTCCCTAAAAATAATTTTCCTAAGACCCTTCCCCACATCCCTACAGCCCCATCTGCTTTGCGGTGCAGAGGGAGCCTGGCCATGCTTGCAGCCCCTCACATGGAGCAGGGATGAGTACTTGCTTTTGCAGAGCTCCCAGGGAGATGCGCAGCTCAAATGCAGCAACAAAAATAGAAAAAAAGTACAAAAAAACCTCAAAGATCGCATTTTCAGCAGGAGAGAGGTGGTTTTCCCTGCTCCTACAAATAAAGGAGCGTTTTTCGGGGGTTTTTTGCTTTCCCAATCCCCTTCTGCAGCATGCAGATGCTTCGGCAGCATCCCCACTGCCACTTCAGCATCTCCCCACTCGGGCGACAGACGTGGTTTCGGCGGAGCTGATGCTTCCCCCCAGCCGTGCGAGGGATTGTGGGAATATCCCACTCCCCGGGGAGGCCGCAATGTTCCCTCCTGCACAAACCCTGCCGCTTCCCTGCAGCCCAGGGCAGCTTTTAACCAGCCCAATGGCGCACCGATCCCGATGGAATCAGTAGCAAAGCATCATCCGGAGGCGACAGTTCCTCCCTCGTAGGCACCGAGAGCCTCTAAAAGCTGCTTTGCTCAGCAGTGGGATACAACCGAGCACTCTCACCCTGTCCTGGCAGATCCTTTGCTTGACTGACGGTGCTCAGCGGACGGCTCGCGTGAGCCGGTGCAGTGGTGGCTCTGGCCCAGGCGCTATTTTGGAGCCGGGATTTCTTCCGAGCGTCTGTCGGGCGTCCCTAAGCGCGAAGGTGCGGCAGCTCCATTGTTTTCCAGCGCCGCTATTGTTCGCCAGCCCAACTGCTCAGCCCCGTCCTGCAAAGGGGAAAGGAGGGGAGCGGTGAGTGGTGGCAGAGCCGCGGGCGGGCGATGCCATTGGGGTGGCGGCTCGCTTGGGGACAAGTGAGGGGACCCATTGGCCACACTCCGCAGGTCAGACCCTCCAAGCAGAGCTGGTGGCCATCAACGGCTTGTTGTGGGCTACAGGAAAGGATCCAGTGGGTCTCCACCCCGGGCGCGATGGGGGCCGCAGCAAAGGTGTCGTGACCGGGCTGGGGACCCGCGGGTGCTTGCGGCTCCCTCCCCGCCTGCGACAGCAGCCAGCCCCAAAAGAGAGGGTGATGCCGGGGATGGTCGTTGGGTGCAGAGGTGACGCCCCCCGGGCCTGGGGGCCGGATCCCCCCCCGGGGGTGGGTGCAGCCTTCGCCTTCTACTCACCGCGGAGCGGGCTCCGGGGTAGCTCCAGCTCAGCCCCGGGGCTGCTCCCCTGGGATGGGGACGGGGATGGGGATGGAGGTGGGGACGGGGATGAGGACGGGGATGAGGACGGGGATGCCCCGAGCCGCCCGCACTCACCCGGTGCCGCTCCGCGCCGCTCCGCGCCGCAGCCGGCGCCCCGCGTCGGGCCGCCCCTCGGCGGGGCGGGGCGGGGCGGGGCGGGGCGGGGCTGCGGTGCCCTCCGGGGTACTGGTGTTGAAATCGCGGGGGACACCCCTCTCCGGCACCCAGGGTCACCCCGGCACCGGGATCCCAAGGGACACCCCGTACCGGCTGCCAGGATTGGGGATCCCCCAAAAGATGCCCTACTTGGGGCACCCTGTACCCCTCGGGAGCGTGATCCCAAAGGATGCTCCGTCTCAAACCTGTGGTTCAGGCTCTAGGACTGAAGGACACCCTGTTTCTGGCACCCAGGTTGCACCACAGGACCAGAATCCTAAAGGATGCCCCATCCCTGGTGCCAGGACCAGGATCCCAAAGGATGCCCCATCCCCGGTGCCAGGATCAGGATCCCAAAGGATGCCCCATCCCATGCACCCGCGCTGGAAATGCTCTTATGATCAGCTCCAGCTCCGTGCAGGACTCACGGAGGGAGCCTTGCGGGCTGCATCACACAGACTAAAGTGGTTATTTCTGCCTTAAAACACCCCAAACTCTGTGGTATTCAGTGCCAGAGCCACGCAGGCATCACTTTGCTGTTCTGCCTTCAGGACTGTGCAACAGGGCCAGGTGTTGGCAGAAACCGGTTCCCAGCCACGGCCGTGGGATCCTGTCTGGATCCAAAACCGCCTCCGAGAAGGGCATTGAAGAGGAAATAATAATAAAAAAAATCTGCCTGGAAGCAGATGTTGCAGCTTGGGGTCACGGTTCCCTCCAAAGCGGTGCTCAGCCTCCAGCCTCTGCTCCTGGGCTGCGGGTCCCATCCTGCCCGTGAACCCCGCGTCGCAGCGGGGAGGGTTTGGGGCAGCACAGTGGTATTAAGTATTCTAGAAGAGCAGCCATGTACAGCCACGTCCCTCTGCCTTTGTCTGCTCCTGACCTTTCCCAGTGCTTTGTGGCTTCTCCAGGCTTTTTTTTCTTTTTAAGGAATTTGCCTAGAAACAGCCCACACGAAGGGAAAAAAAACCAAAACCAAAAACAAAGGAATAATCTAAACAGCTGGTTTAGCAAAACAAGCAAGTCTTTACAACCACGTATTGTAATCAGCCTTTTTTTTTTTTTTTCTTTTATTTGTATGTAAAATATGAGAAGTTCAGGAGGAGCCATCTGGCTTGGGGAAACACTGACTCGGCAAAAGCAAGCCGGGATGGGGGTTAGTATTTATATTCCAGCAGCATCTTCGAGGGCTGGCGGAGATGAGAGGCCCTTTGTCGTGGGAAGAGCCCGGCCGTGCCACACAATGGAGCAGAGCTGGCCCTGGCCGCCTGCACTGTGCAACCACCAGCCCCAAAACCCAGGGATTTAGCCCCGAAGAGAGGGAAAGCTTTTACCATACCCTCCCCAGCCATTGGGATGGCTGCAATCAGAGCAAGAGCAAAAGGGAAGAAAAAAAAAAAAAAGAGGGTTTTGCTGCAGGCACCTGCATGAGCACAAGGAGGAACTTGGTTGCAGAACTGGGGTTAAATCCTGATTTTGCTACACCCTGCTCAGTGGGTTGGGAAGGATTGAGCCCAGACAGGGGCATTTATTTACCAAATAAAAGGAATTTGACCCGCTCTTGCAACCTGCGAGGCTGGGACAGGCTGCCAGCTCCTCCTTACCCACACAGCAGCTGTGAGCACAAACCCAAGAGGAACCAAACCCACGTGGAAGGAACCCAAAACTTCTGCCCCACCGTGGTCCTGGCCCGCTGCCGTGAGGCCGAGCATCCCTCCCGGCTGCCAAAAATCTCCCAGGAAAAGGATGCTCTGAAGGCAGAGCCTGCGTTTTGCCACACGGAAATGTTATGGCACCCATTTCACAGGTTAAATCAGCATTTCTGTGCTCAATGCCACACAGGGAATGTGGTTGATGTCTTTTAAACCATCAGCTTTGATGGATTTAATTCTGTTTCCACTCCCATAGCTGAGCCTGGAGGTCAAGGACCTCAGTCAGACCCAAGCGTAAGACACCAGCTCCAAAATTCTCCAAAACTCAAGTATTTCCCCCAGACTGAGCAAGCATCCAAGCTCCCTTCTTTCACGCTCTGGCAGCTTCCCATTATTTCAACTTTAAGACTTTTTAGCTTGGGAGCTAATTGTCAGTAAATACCAAACAATATTACGCATTTGGATACACGTTAGCTTAGGAGCATCTGTTAGCCGTTACGCAGCCTCTGGGAACCAGATGGGAAGAGACGTGGCTCTTGAAAAGGCCTTCGCTCGTACCTTCGAAACACAGTCGCTGTCCCCGTTTGAGGATGTTTCAGTCATTCTGAAAATCCTCAGGTTTTGAGATTCTGCCTGGGGTAAGGCCCTTCCTATTGGGTCTGGGTAAGGCCCTTCTTATTCGGCAGCTGATGCTGAATTTCGATTCGGGAAAGACACAAGGAGAAAACTCAATTATTTCCAGAGCTTTGACCCAGTAGCACGAAGGATTAATCAGGATTAAGATCAGAGCTGCTTTTGTTGTGGACCCAAACCCAGCCCAGCTCAGGAACGACTGGAAATCCCTTGCCCTGGTCAAACAGCTGCTCCACCGGCTTTGATACCAAATCTACTTTCACCCGCTCTTGCTACTGATTTAGGTGTTTTTTTCCCATTTTTCTTCCCATCCGACTACACTGTTTTTGGACTAGTCGCGGTGGGCTGCGCCTAAGTTAAGAAAGGTACTTGGGGGTCTTAATTCCCCTTAAAATCAAGAGTAGCTCAGATACCTTGCAGGCTGACAGACGTCCAAGGGCGCTGCGTATCCTCAGCCAGACATTTCCAGGTCCTAATTGACTGCAGGCAGCTACCGCGCATCACTGGTGCTCCAGGCTAACATTAGGAATTTCATATTACAGCTCCGGATAAAACAAATGAGTTCATCAAATGGCTGGGGATGAGGCAAGGGGCTAGTCAGCTTTTTTTCTTTTTAAATGCAGGTGACGAGACAAAGTGATACTCGGCTAATTTATCTTCACACACTGTCCAAGAGGAGCAGCAGGATATCGCCAAATACGCCGTGCCCCACGGACCGCTTTGGGCATGCAGCAGCCCTGACAAAGGGGCCCAGGAGACTTCGCTTTGGCTACAAATTGCCAAAGGCAGGGCAAGAATTTAGACAAATTCCCAATCCTGAGGCTTTACCCTAAACCAGAGGTTATTTCTCTGCTGGTAACTCTTGCTGCTCATATTCTTAGTGGACAGAATAACTCAAAGCCTCTGCTCAGTGCAAATTACTAAGAGAACTCGAAGATTGGGTTTTTATTTTAATTAGGTTGGAAGCTGCGAGAGGAGAGGGGCGCAGGGCGGATGGCGGAGGGGGGACAGGTCCCCACGCTGCAGCCAGCAGCTCCTCGGGGGGAGATCTCGGAGGTGCCTCAACTGAAAGCAGGGACAGACAGCAAATAAGACAGATGGACAGTAAGCAGTGCCTCTTCCAAATAAATCAAGGAAACTTAATGCGTCTTTGTGGTACGAGCTGCGGGCTGAGAGCTGGAAGGGTCGGGGAGGTGTCTGGCGGTTGTAGTGTTGGGTGGCACTTGCTACAAAGAGATGCTTGGTCTTCGCATCACCTGGGTTCCCAAAACGTCGATTCTCCTTCGAAGGGGACGTTTAAAAGGAAATGTAACACCACGCTGCCAAGTTGCATCTATGCCCGCGTTTATTTATACTGAACAGCTTTAAAAATACAGAATAAAATAGCTTTATCTACTATTATTCACAACATCTGGTCCAAATATTACATTTTTAAATATTTAATTGTTTAATGAAGCAATGTTAGAAAAAAATATGAAATTAAAAAAAAAAACTCCATAAAGGAATTACACATCTCAGAACAAACAAAACAAAACAAAAAGAACCCAAAAAAACCTCTTGCTGTTTAACAAAAAAGTTTTACAGCCAAAGTCAGTCACAAGAAGTCATGAAAAAAAAATATTTATCCCCACTGCCTAAGAACAGTCAATAGTTTGTTACGCCAAAGGTTGTTATGAACAGACAAAGTACAATAATTTGGACTGGCAGCAAGATGATTTACCTGGAAAGATGTAGTAAATGCCAGATAGTACACAAGGCAATTCTAAATATATCTCTCATATCAATATGTACGGATGACAATGCACAGTCACAGTCAAATTAGAACTAGACAGGAATATTTTGCATGGCTCTGAACACGGATCCCCAATATTTAAAAGCAGCCCAGCACTAAGCTGTATAGACTCATGGGCAGAAGCAAAACACTGGCAAACTCGTGGCCTCCTCCAATACTGCAATGACCTATCGCAGCTATTTAAACATAAGAGCATAGAGTACCTGTCACCCCATGGCCAAAAAGGCCTTCAGCCTTAAGAAATACTAAGAAACATGCACCAAGTGGGACATTTTCTGCAAAAATGAGTGACCCACTACTCCCCCCCCCTTAAAAAAAAAAGAAAAAAAAAATGTCGCTTTTGGTTTAAGAAGGCCACGTAAAAGAAACACCGTAGGTTGTGCTGGTCACACATGCATTTTCTACATCGATATACAAATTATGTTAAGCACAGGTTGGTTTAGATTGCATGTAAGCATCCAATGGCTCACTCAAACCATTAGAAGCCGGCTATTTTAAACCAGATGTGCCTGGAGTGCTGTCTATACCACAAATGATGCGATTTTCAACACTTCTTACCAAGGATGCGATGCTATAAATGACTGGTTGCACTCACTGATGCTCCTTGTGGTATAAGTAGTACTGAGGATTTCAGTTTGCAAGCGCCAATTCTGCATCAGGAGTACCAATATCTCAGTAGGGAAATGAACAATACAGAAACCCTTTAGTTTTTGGTAGGAACATAAACATGGGTAAATAAAGTATACACAACTACTATAGATTCGTCAATGAAGAAATTCTACCATCACATGACATTGTCATGACAATCATACCACTCCCTCCCAGGAAAACTGCGATCATTATCCTGAGTGGAAATGTTATTTTTAATATATGGAAATAAAACACTGCAATATTCATGTACAAACCAAGTTGCCATATTTAAAGTCAGTACTAAAAGGCATAAAGCAAATTCTGGGTTTAAAGTTTGAACTTTCCAAGCAAGGTACCTGATTAAGTTCCTCCACCAATGCACTCTAATATGACAACATGAATCAGTCATAGCTGTTAGCTATGAAACCTATATTTCTATAGGTATAATTTGCAAGTATTTGCTTTAGAAAACGTATTTCAACATGTTAGCAAGAATTCTTAATTTAACCTAAAAAAAATACAATAGAATATCAATTACAAAAGTTCCAAGTTATTTTGTTTTGCATACATTGATACCATCTTCGATATGACAAAATGATATTTCTACCATGAATATTTGCCCTTCCGTCTTAAAGTTTGGTTGAAACATCTCATCGCCTCTTAACTCATCTCTCAGGTGTCATCATCCCTATGTGGTTTTGTTTAGTTTAGCTGTTTGAAAGGCAGGCAATAACATATATAGGAAAAATATAGTATTGCATTTACAGTCAGATTTCTATATCCAGCCACCCTTACACATCAAAGCCTGGACGTAACCAGCAAACAGGAAGCATTTAAATGCTTTTCAAAACTGCAAGTTAATCCTCTGCAACACATCTGCCAGCAGCTGCTGCACAGCAGCTCAGGCTGCGCACTGTGCTCCCCCGGCCAGGGCATTTCACAACAGCTACTACAACCCCAATGCAGAAAAGCAGATGTGGGAGAAGGATTTAAGGTCCACAATCGCCTGCCGCAACTGGACAAAACTGGGGGCAATTCAGAGTTATTTCCCTCACAAAGAAAAGCAATGCATCTTCTTTGACTGGCAGCTCTGGGATGGTTTCAGGTGCATCGGAAAGAGAAAGGGGAGCTTCTCTTTCCAAGGCACCCGTGCATCAGCTCCGTCCTTTGCTCACCTCTCACCTCTCGGCGCTGGGGAGACGCATGCTTTAATAGCAACATCCTGGGTGCAGCAGCTGCATGCCCTGTACATTCAAGGTACTGCCAATGACTCCATCATAACCCCTCGCTATACATTCAGCGGATCTCCTTTGCAAAACTGAGGCTCATCTTTAACCATTCATGTTCATAATAAGATGGAGAGAGTTGTTACGTATACAAATTTGGTTACAAAAATGACTGCTAACTACAACTACTTATTTTAGTGTTACCAAGGCAAGTGGCTAGAAAAGCAAACATGCTGGCTAAACGTTGCTGCACTTCTCTCAGCCAGTCAACAGAATCAGCACGGTAGGACTCAAAGTCACAAAAAGAATTAAATCCAACAGTTAGAGTAATCAGACTTCACCTATTTGGACAGTCTTTCCTATGCTGCAAGAAAGGAGTGGTGTTCTGCTCTGTGGAGAATAAAAAACAATCCTTGGATTCATTGCCCTGTAATTTGACTGAAGTGTCTTGGCAATTCCCAAGTGGAGGCAATACAGAACACGCACAGCTTTACTTCAGCCAAAGGAGAGAGAAGACAAATGCTATTTCTCATCGCCTCGTCTCTTGACTGCGTAAGCATTGAAGTTGTCAAGAGAATATTTAGGGGGAGAAGTCAGAAAAACCTTGGGACACAGGTGTCACTGCCACGCTCTGTGCCCAGCAGCATCACTGGACTTGACATTTCTGTATTTCCAAGGTGGCACTGTTCTAAATAAAAAACTTTTGCCTCCCTTTCTCAACATTTACAAGATAACCACCTTTGGCATTTTACATCATTACAACCACCATACACAGGTAGCTTTTTTTTTTCCTTTTATAGATATATATATATATATTTAACTCCCCCATGTCTCCCACACATCTTTGGTTGCACATAAAGTTGGGAAATTTGGAAGCTTCGTGCCACTTGAGTAGAGGTCTCCGCACTCAAACTATCTGCAACTGGATGTGGAAATCTAACACCTCACTACCTGAAGAGAAAAATCTAAAAATTATAAAAATGACAAAAATGACCTTGTTTCACAGGCAAACTAACCTTGTCTACTACACAATAACTCTTCCGACCAGCTTTCGAGATAGTCCAATTGACACCTAGACTGCAAACTACTGAAAGTGCCCTGAAGCAGGAACAAACACATGCTTTGTTATGGAAAAAGCGGTATAAAATAGTTTCTGGAAACAGCCATGGCATGCTGAGAACGATATCAATGGAATCATTCCAACTCTACACTATTCAGTACTGATCTGTTAGGCTCTTTCCTTGCCCTCCCCACCCCAACCCTTCCATGCTTGAATAACCAATAACAAATTCACCTGGAAGTAGACTCAGAGAAAACAGAGTTCCTGTGCTCCTGTCCAGTAGTCAAACTTTGATAAATATATTAGTGAATTACAGGATCTACTGTTATGTTTTTTCCAGGAATACAAAATGCAAGCACCGTAGAGCATACTGGCCTTGAAATTACATTACACTACATTTCCCTGATGATCTCCACAGCTTAAAAATGCTTTTGGGGCCACACTGAAGTCTAAAACTAACTTGCAATAGTAAGAACATTAAACATGAATAAAACTTTTAATTATGAATGCATGATGAGCATGAACACCCACATAACATCAGAGCTGAGACTATTCCAGGAAAAAAAAAAAAAAAAAAAATCTGAATGGTGCCCTGATTGGACCCAATACCCGTTAAACCATCCAGTGGATGAGGACATCAAATGTAGTGTCTCCGCTGTTCAAGACCACCTCCGCAGCAGTAACGAGCTTTTGCAGAAGCCCCACAAAGAGAGAAGAGGCAATGCAACGTAAGCCGCTCGTAGGCAGCATCGGCTCTTGATATCTGATCAAGAAAATTCTGCACAGATGCAAACCAGTGAATGCCGGCAGCGTTTTGACCGCATGGCTTTCCCTGCAGGGAAAGCTGCATGTATACAGATGTTAATTGCTTAGAACTGCTCAACAAATTGCCATTTTTGTTCAGGAAATGTCTTGCCGGATACAGGCATTGCACTGTAAAAACTGTTATCAGGTCCCGTCTGGAAGTTAAGAGTTTCCCATCTCTGTAACAAACTCAAGCTACATGTGTCCCTTTAAAGAAAACCTGCACCTGGACACTATAATTAGGTGGTTAAATGCCAGGCAGAAAAAGCACATGTTTAAAAACGTGAACTGACATGAAATGAGTGGTTCCTTCTACAGCACTAAGCTATCAGAAGTCGGTCATAGTTTTCATCAGCAAAGTTATTACAGAAACTGTCTGTCTTAACGCTGGACATCTGACTGAACTATCGGTAATTCAAAAAAATACTCTCATGATTTGCCAGTATCAACTAAGCCTCGTTTCCAGGGGGCTGAAAATATGGAATGTGCAAATCAGTGAATGAAGAACAATATTTATGGGATTTGACATGACTAGAAGTAAATTTTTTTTTTTCCTCCCCCCCTCCTCCTTTCCCCCCTTCTCACAGGATTCAAATTTTCTGGCGTAACTAACATTGCCAGCAATGAATGCGCCAAAAATGCCAGCATCGATGACTTAAATAAAATCACCATAAAAAGTAACGTTTTTCAATAGCACCTACATACTTCCGGAACCTAAGTGCCATTTAAAATAAACAGACTTAGGTGCGCAAGTATCTATAGCTTTTGGAAATCAAACAGAGGAGCGTTTGCAAGTTTGACCCAGAGACACTAGATCTGGCTACCACCACCCACAACAGGAAAGCTTTTTTTTTTTTTTTTTTTTAAATCCGTCTCAGCTCTGGTTCCAGAATTTAAATGCAGATATACAAAACATATATTTTAATGCTTCTTAATCAGCAAGAAACTGCAAATACATCTTTTACTACAACTAGATAATATAATTTCAACTAAGGCTATACTGTAGCTTCTGAGTCTTCATCTGAACTCCTGCAGTTACTGCTTTTCCTGAAGCCTTTCCACGTGTAACCCACAAAGGTAGGGCTGATGGGCAGGAAGCTGAAACACCTGTATTTTTTAATAAAGTTCATGCCAAAAGGCAAATCATATGTTTCCATGCCATCCAATGACTTGCTTCCTTTACCAACCCCTTTCTTCCATTTCCGTATTCCCCTTTCTTCAGGGCTTCCTAGAAATCAAAATGAAAGAAAAAGGAAAAAAAACCCAAACATACACATTAATATCTATACGTAAACACACACATATATAGTAGAGGTTAAGAAAAGAAAGAAAACCCCAAGTCTCAGACACCATCTTCAACAAAGCACTGGAAAGATCTTCTAGACTCCTCAAAGAAGCAGGAGGAGGGGAAAAAATGTTTATTGGAAATGGCTATTATCTGTTTTATTTTCTAACTGGAAGTTGAGGCAAATTTTTGCTCTTAAATAAATGGAAGCAGGTTTGGATCTTAAAATATTTTTACTCTGTCTCCTGAAGAAGACTATTCTGGTTTGATTTTTATGATCTGTTTTACACGTTTAATAGGATGGAGATCTTAACCTGAAAAAGATTCAAAGCATTCTCAAGTAAACTGAGGCACGCAGGTGTTAAGCAGTCTGCTCTAGGTGTTAAAGAAGTCAACAACAAAAGCAGTAATCTCTTCCTCATCTCCTGCCTCCATGAAACGCTGTGCTATCTTCATTCAGAAAGGCAGTTACTATTTCAGATAAAATGACAAGTTCACATGCTGACCTGGAATGGTATTATCCAAAATAAACGCAACGCAGCCACCGACAAACATGGCTGTAGTGAGAAGAACGTTTAATACTTGATCAATTCCCGCTATTCCTAGAAGAACAGGAAAAAAAAAATTTTAGAATTTGAATTTTTATTGTACACATACACATCCTACTGATTTACATGCAGGTCAACTGGGAAAACTTGCTACTGAGTTCACTGAGGAATTTGCTCAAATAGGACTCTCAAAAACGGATGAGAATAGATGCAGAAGAACCTTCGACTAATGTAGTACACCATGGGGACCCCATCTTTCCCAAAACATAACTCCATGAACGTTCAGTTGCTTATAAAAATGTCATGAAATGCCATTTTAGTTTCTACTGCAGACATAACTGCTTAATTTAACTAAATAGAAAACTACAAAACGGAAAAGGAGAAATGTTCATAATGCAAAATCATGCAGACCGAAATAATTCCTTTTATAAATCTTTACTTTTTAAAAGGGCACGACTTAATAGCACCAATTCACAGAAGAACATTGTATTAATATATCATCACCTAACTCTGCTTGAATGATCTACTTTTCTGAATAACTTAGTAGGTTAGATACATCCTTAAATCTGGGTCTGAAGCAATAGCTATAAAAAGTTAGTTAACTTTTTCCTTTCTTTAAAAAAAAAAAAAAAAAATCAAGGTAAGTATTCCTGTAGAGGGTCTTCCTTTGATGACATACACTGCCATGACCACTATTGAGAACGTAGTATTAAAATAGAAAACCTTCTCCATCAGTTCACCAAAACTATATAATTTGGCTAACAGTCTGAAACCGAGTTCATTAAAATTCAGATTTAGAACACGTCTGCAGTGACAAAAAATTTCAAAACCCAAAACAAATTCCTAGCTTCCAAGCTCTGTCTGATATTTCTTCTTGTTCTTTTAACATAATTTACAACTCAGATTCACCCTTTCAGTCTTTCTTCCAGTCCAACTGGCAATCGTCTCCTTCACTGCTCTACAATCGTACCCTCAGAAAGCGGAACAACTTCAGATGTATCCCACTTAATGTTCAATTCAGGTCTCAAAATCTCAATTAATTCTCCTCTGAACACACCTGCCTTCTTATCTACATTTTTTTATTGTCTCCATAATACTTTGTTTTTTCTCTTATTTACCTTTTACATTACTTTGTACTTGTATGTACTTTGCATATGAATACAAGGTAAAAGTATGCTTCCTGTAAATGAGCAGAAACACATACCTGTGACCAGTGGATTTTGTTTGAGATAGCTTGGAAGGACGAGTCCAAAGAAAATGGAAAATCCAAGTACAAACAGGTTACGAGAAGAATTTAAATCTATGAACTGGAGGTTAGACAGACCCACAGCTGTAATCATCCCTAAATAAAAATAAAGCAAGTCTCAGCTTTTATATAGCCTTTTTCTTCACAAAAAAGATAACAACGTACATATAAACACAGCACTAGAGTAAAAAGGTATAGCCACACAAGAGACAGAGAGGAGCAAAAAAACATACGTTACCAAAGAGAGTGCAGAAGAGGGCACCAAGCACGGGGTCAGGCAGCGATGCAAAGAGAGCACTGAACTTCCCAACCATCCCAAGCAAGAGCATGAAGGCTGCCCCATACTGAATAACCCTGCGACTTCCAACCTGCAGAACAAAAAGGAAAGGACACTGGAAAAAGTCTGTACTTAGTCCAACTTCATGCCTTCCCTTTTATCTTATTATTCCTCTTTCGCATTTAAACCTTCTTTTCAAGCCTCCATGAATATTTTTTTTGTGTTAAAACACAGGCTGCAGAGCCTGTACAAATGTCTTGGAGGGCTCAGCCGTAACATGGCTGCACTCCAACTCTAACATAACTTTGTTTGATTTTGTTTTCGTTAACATTAAGTCATCTTTAAAACCATCTGTAACTGCTATAGCCACAATAACCATGAAATGTGGTGCAGTCCCATCTACAATAAAGAAAACAAATAGACCATAACTAGGAGAGGTGGCAAACAGATCAATTGTAATGCAAATGGAAAAAAAAAATTAAAATCCATGTGTTGCTGCCCTTTTACACAAGAATACATGTATTAGTTACCTACCACGCAGTTCACTTGAAGGAGATGCAGGCTTTCTAGACAAAGATTATCAACTGATTTTGTAACATCCCTCTTTGAGATCAGAGCTGAATTCACTTCATATGCAAATCATGGCTGTGCTAACACTGTGAAACCAAGCGCCTGCACTTCCTTCCCATTTTTATTTTAAGAATTCAAACTTCAGTGCAGTATTTCTCTGGCACTACATTGTAGTGGTAGTGGTAGTTGATAAACCTGAACGTTCAATATTTTAATAGTGTTATACTTGCATAAGAGGTGCACCAGGTACAAAAAAAATCCTGTTATGCTGGTAAGGTGTTTCTAGGTGTCCTGTTAGAGTATTAAGCTTCAAAGAGAAGTAGATATTAATCTGTTAATCATGTGTGACTGAGCTAAATGAGTGAAATGAGAAAAAAAAGATACAGGCATATTTAGGGTAAAAGTACCTTCTTCCCCCATATTCTTCACTGCTTAACTATTAGGTGAGATGTGTTCACCTACAAACAGAACCTAGACCAGTAAATTAGGGTGTTCACCAGAATAACAACAGAAGTTAGCCTGCACCTTTCTCTATTTTTTAGAAATATATTAATTTCCTTAGGACTACCAATATCTTGCTCTAAAATTACCTTCCTGCATGAAATAGGCAGATTCTTTAAAAAATCTGCACGATAGCGACATTTATTTATGCAAATGGTCAATCACTACAAGGCAAACAAATTAAGCTCCTTTTGAAAGCTGCTGAAAGCATCCTGGTCTGCATTTAGCTCAAATTACATATTTATTCCCAGGCACTCGTACACACACTTTATGTGATTATTTTGGAGTGCATGATATGGTACCTAATACCTTACTGGAGTATCCATTTCATCACCAACATTACGGCATAAGCTGCCTATACGTTTTCCCCAACTAATCAGATGTAATTGATTCTCCCCTCATCAAATAAAGCTTGCTCACAGACTAGCTTAAAGACTTTGCAGTATTTACATCCAGTTGAAGCCTCGAATTTAAATTGTAAGCATAATCATATACTGATTTCAAAGGAGGCAAATGCCTTTTCAAATGTTGCACTGGTATAACGGGATCACCAGGACTATGTAGTCTTTATTCATGAGCACTAAAGATTTCCTCTCCCAAATGAACAGCAGAGTATCTATGTGCCAAAACTACGTTTTAATATAAATCGAAATTGAAAAACTATTAGCTTTTCAGGAATGAGTATGCAGACAGGAAAACAAGACAAAACACTGGAGCACAGCCATCCAGCTGTGCCATTCTGGATAAGGCATATTCACTCTTCCATCATGTGCTCTGAACAGACCTAACTGTAGTTAACTGTTCCCTGTAACAGCTGCCAGTTTAACATTCATTTTTCGCTGTTCCAAAGCAAAACGTACACTCATTTCAGTGGACTGTTAATAAAAACGTGCTGTTAATTCATATCAACTCCTATGAAGTAACAACAGAAAGGAAGCAGAACAGAATAAACTTCTCTTTAAGGATTTTTCTAACCAAAATTTCTTCTAGGAAATTTCCATCAGCAACCGAATGGAAGACTTATACAGACAGCAGATGGTGCTATTAGTATTTATATTCCACCCTAAACCCGAACAGAATCATCCTTTGTGCAGAAAAAAAATGGCCGAAGATAAATTCATCATCTATATTGGATTAAGTCAGCAGGATGAGTTATTGTAAGTAGAGAGGATACATTTTCTATCTTGTATGCATGAAGGAGATTTATAGCTTCCAAGCGAAATACGCAACAAGATGTATGTATTTACAACATAAATTACCCTTACCAATTTTGTTGGTATTTCTTAACAAGGTTAAATTAACAATATCAAGCAAATCTATCTGCAGTCCAAGGTCTCCCAGTTCAGCAAGGCATTCAAGCACACATCCAGTTCCACATGTGAACAAAGGAATTCCTCAAGTGCTTACACATTTTGCTGAGTAACACCCCAAAAAATATGTAATCTCCTAAGCATGCTCGGTGCCTTAAAAACCTATCAGGATGGAAACAAATATTTAGGGCACATTTAACTTTGAAGTTACCTTGACCGCAGGTCCTGTTGCAGCTGTGTGAGCCTAACATCCTAGTACAGACGTAGATAAGACCCAAGGACCTCAAGTTGCATTTCATTGTGTGTTAAAGTGAGACATTAAAAATAGTCAGTTCTCTAGTGTTGCTTTCAGAGGCAAGACATCTAAAAGAGTATCAATTTCTATACGGTTTACAGTATTTATGCCTCAACTCAAAACACCCCAGAGCCCTGGAATGCCTGTTTTGTTTTCAAAAGGATAGCTTATTCAGCATCATCTGCTTTATGTAGGTTTTCTCACTGCCCTTTACTCCAAATAAAAATAAGAATTTTGGGGTCCTTATCTAGAATGCATTTCCATTAGACAATGGCTGGTACAGACAAGTTATGTAAATTCAGAATGCTGTGTGAAGTTCATCTGCACAAAGTACTAAGTAGTATGGTTTCTTGGAAGAGGGTCATGCTGTGAAACATGAAAATGGCATAAACCATCCACCAGAGGAGATACAATACTGCAGTCACTGAGTAATCAAGGTGAAGCACATACCTTTGTGATGCCCAAGACACCAATGTTAGGGCTGGAAGAAGTGGATCCATTCCCTGTCCCAAATACTCCATCCAGAACACAGGAGAGACCCTCAATAAAAATCCCTCTGTAAATCACAAACAGAAAAAAAAAAAAAAAAAAAAAAAGAGTGAAACTTATATTAGTGTAGACTCAGTATGTGGAGGCCTGTTAAGGCATCTGTCCCACATGATTTATTATAATTCATGTTTCAAGCTCCAACACCCCTGGAAAACCAATTTGAGTTGGGTTTTCTGTGTCTTAGATACCCACATTCTTAAACTGAGGAAATTACGAAATAATTCAAGTCAAACTTAGAGCTGCTCTTTATTTCTAAAATTGCATTTCAGGTGAATTTGACAAGCTACCCTGATTCCAGAACCAATTTAGAGTTCTGTCCCTAGGGAAACTGTACGATTAACTTCCATGACTCCAGCAGGAATAGGACTAGGGTTCCAATGCTACATTTGCAACAAAATAATTCAACATGACAGTTTTATCTTGTATTTCAGATCCTTGGCCCTTGTGTTTGACCAAATTGTAACAGTTAAACTCAGAACACATTCCTGTCTTATCCCAAGGGGAAAAAAAAAAAAAGGTAAGGGAAAAAAAGTAGCTTAAGACACTGGAAAATATTTCTTTTTTGACATACCTGTTTATTGCATGAATAGGTGGAGGAGGAGCGCAAGACAACCTGGCACAGGCATAGTAATCTCCTATTGATTCGATAATGCTAGCAACAACTGCGCTAAGCATTCCTATTACTCCAGCGGCTGAAATTGTTGGCAGTCCCCACTGAACTGTGAAGAAAAGAAAACTGAAATCTCTCATGCCACAGAAAACAATTTAGATATCAAAACATACAGCAATTTATTCATCTTTAATGGCATCAACAAACTCCCTTCACAATAACACAGTCTGGCAAGTTCAAGTAGATGAAAGGAGCAAAAGAAAAACCGCCTAACCAACTGCTTTGATCATGCTTGGAAAAAAACCAAAAAAACCCTAAACCCCACCAAAAAAATTCCTGCTGTTCAGAAGGAAGGAATTTGAACTACTGCTTGTGAAAAAACAATTCTGATCAGTGAGGCGAATGCCACTTAATTATTATTGCTCTGAAAACTCAGTCTTTGGTTACAAGTTTAGTCTAGCGAAGAGAATGGCCAACAACGAGCTATGAGCATTGCACATACACCTTCCAATTCCAAATTTTTGTAGAAGAGAAAATAAGATTAATTCAAGCCTGTAGAAAAGCTTGGCAGGTTTTCCACAGCAATTGCCTTGATGCTTTTATCTCTTTGAAATAGATGAGCCTCTTGCAACAAAAGGAACTTCAAGTCACACAAACGTGAACGGACAAAGTTTCACAAATAAGAAAGGTCTAATCAGGGTGGAGAAGTTTTCCTCTTCTTCTTTCCGAAAAACTTCTATTATACATCTTGGAAGTACTGCTTTAGAAGTGTTGTTTTTTTTTTTTGTTTTGTTTTTTTTTTTAAGAACTAATCAGAACCAAAGCATATGGAAAACCACAATGAAGCTGCCTCATTACAATGCAGTGGTATTCCTAACAATTTCTATTATTCTATTCTAGTAGAATGCTATTCTACTACTACCCCATTAATTTCTGAGCAGCACAAGGGTGAAACAGCTGTGCAACTCTATCTCATGCTGTAAGAAACAGTCTTTAGCAGCTTTAAACTTAGAGGTGGCCACCAAAAGAATACAAACATCCAAGATGTCATGTAAAGCATTTAATGTTCTCTTGTAAATGCTTTTTTGTCCTTTGATAAGCATTGACTGGCATTCTTTGACTTGCACATCGGCCCGATTCCAATGCCGCTTCTGCAAGTCAGGGTTTTTTTGTGTAGTCGTTAGCATTTGCGCTAATTCAAGAATGGGTGTCTTTGGGGAAGGGAAGTGGATTAAATTGGAAAAAACTCCACACACTACTGCTTCTTTAGAAAACGAGAATCAATGATTTCAGTAGCTCTACAGAAGTTGTAATAACCCATCCTTATTATTGTACAACATTAAGAGCAGCTGTTATCAACAAGTACAGATAAATCAACCATTCCCTGAAAAACCCCTGTTATATATACAGTCACACTATGTTATCAGAAATCAAGAGTTACCTAGATAAACCCTGCAAGTGCCTTCTACAAATTCAAGTTTCAGAGACTCAGTCTTTCTTGGTGGAGACATTAAGGTATCAAATTAAAGAGGAAAACAAGAAAAAACCCATCATCCCCACCTATGGTGTCTTTAGGTCAGTGCATGTTGAAGTGCATCAGAATAGAGTACTGAGAAAAAAAACAGCAACGCTTCTGGAAACAACAAAAATGATACTCACAGGCATATTATCAGAAAAACAGCCCTTAAAACCAGACATACTTACAAGGATAAGGAACCTTGAACCACGGAGCTACCAACAGCACTCCTCGTCGGGCGTCTGTGCGAGCATAGAAGCCGTACTTCGAACTGTCAGGGGGAAAGACGTCTGTCACAGTGAAGATGAAGCAAAGCAACCATGACACCAAAATAGCTAAAATAATCTGTGAAAGAGGAGAAAAAAAAATCTGTGTAAAATAAACTATCATTGGCAATATTCATTAACAGCAAACTGTTCCTGCAGAGAATATCTATTACACACATATCTGAGCATGATCTTAAGTGATATTTTAAGTCTGAACAAGCAGTAAATCCCGTAATAGATCCGTTAGGTGTTTCCCCTCAGCCCCTAACGAAGCTGCTGTTACAAAAACTTCAGAAATAGAGCAAGCCTCTTCTCTCCCCTAAAAAATGGGAAAGTCTCCAAATGGGCACTTAAACAAACCAGTGAATTAGTCTCAACTTTACCAGAGAAATAAAAAGTCTTTCACATGGGGGAACGGAGTATTGCTTTCATAAAACTAGAAGATAATGATCTCGCCATCCCTTTTTGGAGGGCTCAGTTTAGGCTTTCACTGCATGCATAAACATACCTTCTTCTCTACCCCCTTCCCTCCCCTTCATGATCTTCATCACTCCGACTCTTCATCAGAGACAGATACGAGCATGGGATCTGGCAAGACTACAGTATGAGACTATTTGCTGATAAGTTTCCCATAAGCCCATTTAAGCTTTTATCTCACTTTGTGATCTATTGTATTATTAAGAAAAATCAAAACCAAGGAAAAAAAAAAAAAAAAAGAAACACAAATTAGGAGGGTGTTTTTGACAACCGAAGAACAAGTTCAACTACTTACAGGGAACATCTTGAAAAGTTGCAGCCTGTATGCTGTCCATCCTTTCTTGGATTTGTAAATGGGTAAGGGAAATTTGACATTTCTGGCATACTGAGAAAACAACAATACTAGAAAAATAGTCCTGAGAAAAGAGAAGGAGGGAGGAACAAGAGAGACATGTCATTAGCACCAATATGTTAAAAATCCTTCTCAGCATAAACCTATTCAGGCTCTTCAGACACAGAGTATAAATGTATATTTTAAATTTAGCTCAAGACAAAACATCATAAAGAGAATGTATTTTAAATAAATTATTATTCCACGAAAGCCAAAACAACATAATTTGTATTCTAAAGTGCTGCAACAACAGCCAGCAGCAAACGGGTAAATGAAACCAGGAAAATGAATCAGACTAGAGAAAGATCTTCAGAGCTAAGCGGCCATTAGCAAAGAGCTACGCTGTGCTGCTGGCTTCTTTTCGTGTGTCCAGGTCTGTTCTGCATATGAAACACAAAGGTTGCTGCTAGCAAATGGGAAGAAATAGGGAAACTGGAGGCCAGTATACAGTAATTTTTACATTTCAAAATTTGCATAAAGCTCCAAAGCACTTGAAAACCTTCTGTCAAGGGAAATTCTTTCTTCAATTCTTAAGAATCCCAATTTTTCTTGTATACGCATCTTTCACTAAACAGCTGTAAATCAAGCAGAATAAGGCCCCAAACCCTAAGATTCCATTCAATTGCAGTTCACCAGTAACGCAGTTTATTACAGTTTTTAGATGCCTCAAGTATTATGCATCTTCCCCCCTCATCAAAACTGCTAAGCTCCTCTATACGTTAAAAATTAATTCAACTCTATGGTTAAAACCAGTATCCAGTGCAATGAAAAATAAAAAGTCAGCGCAGGTTGCTCAATTCTGAAATAGCCAAAACCAGTTTTGCTATAAAAAAGCTACACGAAGAGTCAAGCTCTCTGAAGAAGCAAAGCTTTTCTGAAATTTGAGATTATGTTTTTATCAGCTGACTTAAAAAAAAAAAAAAAAAAAAAAAAAAGGTCGGATTTTAAGCTTTCCTCCCTTTTCTGTCCAAGATCAGTTTCGGTCTGTAAGAAACAAAACAGAGCTTTATTCTCCCTCAGTCTCCAGGAACAAAGAGCTCTGCACAAGAAGGGTGTCATTTATAGTCTTTACCCCCGACTAGAGTCGAATGATAAAGGTACCTTTTCCTTGCATTCATGAAACATTTTGGCATCTCTCCCAAGCCATTATGGAAAGCTGGGCTCCACTCTCTAACAGCAGCTACCCTGCCACACCGGCCCTGAGGACAGGTGGCTTTGTATTTTGATTTATTTAGTACAGAGTTGTAAATAATGTAATAACATTATATTACTGTAAATAATATTATATCAGTTACATGGCCAGGAGGCTTACTGACATTCTGTAAAATATTACCAAATCTTTAAATGGCCCAAGAAACAGTTTAGTTCACCAGATATACAGGCAAAGATCAGTTCAGGAATAATTTCCCTTTTTACAGATCACGATGCAATGTGTTTTATGGATTAAATTATTTCAGCCTGGCACCCACAGAACAAATGAGGTCAGAAAACTGTTGGGGAAACGGAAAGTCTTGTCAAATAGCATCTGCAGCTAATAGAGGATAATAGCTCTAACACAGGTATTATTCTGCTGTGCTAGATAGCAACGCAGTATTTTTGTCTCATCAGAACAGTCGAGACAATTTCAAGTGCCACATCTTGTAGAGATCAAGTTACTTTTGAGTGGCTCTAGACAGCTATGGAGTTGTTTGCCACAATCTAGTGCAAATTTTTGCATGGCAGAAGCCAGAAATATTTATTGACTGGGTAATATTTAAATCCTGTTCCTAAATTGATTTATTTTTTTTCCATCTGCAAAATGTCAACTTTAATCACACGTTTCTAGGTCCAATTCACCAAAGGTCTGCTTGATTGATTTAACATTAGTCCCAACCTGCATAGAATTTGTTTTACAGGAAAATAAAATGTTCCTTTGGGTCAGCTGCTTAACATAATAGAATTACAAAAATATTCATTATGCTAACATCTGAGATAAAAGAGAATTAAACAGCCCTTTTAATCATAAGCCGCACTTACAGAATACTTTATATGTTCAAAGTACTGTGCAAACAGATTAGTGAGATCAGAATCTGATCTCATCAAGTCATTCCTTCCGCTTTCAGAGCCAGCACCAAGTTGGTCGCTATACATTGCATACAGTAACTGCTTCAGCCAATTTCCTTCTCCCTGAAATGTGGTTTCCATCCTTATTTGGCTGGTTATCCACAGCATCTCAAAGGAAGCTTTTGTCTTCTCTTCATCTCAGTTTTCTCAGTTATTCCCTTTCATACCACTTATCTCAATTCTTTAATTTCCCTGGCATCTGTACCTACAGAGGCACACACATCATGCCCTGACATTCACTCTAAAAGCCTTTTTATCTACTAAACAGAAATCTGCCTACTTATGCCTCATCAACTGAGGGCATTCATGGAAATACACGTGCTCTCTGTCGTCATACGAATTTCTCCTGGCTATAGATAAGCAAACCAGTAATAATGACAAATGGACCACTATTTGCAGAATAAGAAACATACACAATAGCATCACAAAAATAGAAATATAAATTGTTCACTAATCTCTCTGGTGTTTTGCTAAATCGGCTTTCCTATAGCACTGAATTAGACCCAGCCAATGGCTCCCAGACCAACTATTGTTTTATAAAATTCTCTGTACTCCACACCTCATTTTCAGCCATTGTCCTTTCCTTCCACCTCTTCTTGACTTGCTGCTCTCCTTATTCCCCAATTGCCAGCTGGCCTTATCCTGACCCACTCACATTCCTGCACACGGTATTTCTCCATGCTGGGAGCACTGCAATGCTACCTTTGGCAGCCAAGCAGACTCTGGCTTTTCCCTCGCGCTCCAAAATTCCTGCACGACGACTTACCAACTGGGACCCCCTGGCCTAAGCCAAGAACACCCAGGAGTACTTACAACATAGCGATACCCCAGTGTTTGCCTGCTCTTTCTCCAGCAGCTTGGAAACCGGAGAGGCCGATGAGAGCAACAGTTGGTGTGATGGTCAGAGGTCCAATGTATCGCAACAGGGCGCCAGGAAGGCCAAGCAAACCGATCACCACTTCTATCAAGGAGGACATGATAATAGCACCTTGGATCTAAACATACAAGAACGGGAAAGAGACAGTTCAGTCAAATCTTAAAAGCAAACCCAAAACATTTCTTTTTCTGCTCTGGATTACAAACTGCAGTTAAAAGAATTCAGTGACACAGAAGAAGTCAGCAAATTTTTCGTCATAAAACAGCTCATTATGTTTAAGTGACTTATTGCTTAAGCATAACACTTATGGTTTTCTCCACAAAACTATTACACAACAGACCAGTGGGCCAGTCTGGTAGTTGTGTTGATAGCACATCACACTGTCAGACAGGAGACCTGGGTTCCAGGCTAACCTTTAAGCTCTCAGATCGAACCGGCAAGGGTTGGTGGCGCCACGGAGGTGATGCTCCTAGCTCCTAGGGGCAGAGTGTATGCTGCATTGTTCACAAGTGCTCCTTAGAAGCTGGTATAGAGCAGCGTTGTGGTCTCAGGAGACTGTCAGCCCTCTTGGCTGCAGGGCTCTTGGCAGGATGTAGCTATGGTTTGAACATGGGGAAGAGAGAGGGGTTGTTTTTAATTAAGAAAAAGTTTGCAGCCCAAAGCAACGGGATGGGAGATAAATTCCATGACACACGCCTTAATTTGGACTATGCTATCTACCACTCTGGTGTGATGCCTGGGCACAACCCTCATCCTGGGCTCTGCAGAGCATGATGAAGTTCAGACTGCAGTGCTGCGAGTGGAGAAGGAGTTTGATATATTTCAGCAAGTCTCTTGGGGGAATCAACGTCTTATCAGAATAGTCTCCAACTTAAGACACCTAGGGATGAACAGATTTGCTAACTGCACATTTACCTTCCACAGGACAGCCTACTGAACAGAATGACAGCAGGCAAGTGGTCTGGTAGCAGCTGAACTGCTACCAGTGAGCACAAATCGCAAAGTGTTACAAGAAGAGTATTCATCCTGCTTGTGCATTTTACTGCGCATCTTTTGCAATGTGGCAACTAACTCCTTGTATTTGCTGTCCAGCAATGATCAAGTTGAAAAGATGAAGACTTCTATGAAATGAGTAAAGGGATACATTCAAAAGAAATCGCAGTGAAAGAAGAAATTACCAACTTAAAGACGAGAACACACAGACGGTTAGCTGAGAAACTGAACAGGAATCAGACAGATCAACAGCTAAAGGCTACTCCTACATTACCTCTCGTATTCTGGGATACCAGATGTGCTCAGTGTGAAGCAGCTCTGTCGTTCCATTTGTAACTGTTATATCTTACAAAAAGAGAAGAAAAAACACAGGCATTTATTCCTTGGCCACTTTGCCATCATTTAATACAAAATAAATCTCTTCTTAGGCGGTGTCTGACACATGAGCCTTGATTTGCACAAAATAGAAGTTCTGCAATGGTACAAATCAAGTAATAACATGCTTACATTTCCCAGGAGCTAACCACTAATCTTGCCCACTGTACCAAAGTAGAAAAAAATCATAACTTTCAGAAAGAAAGGTCAATTAGGGATTCTTTTCCCACTCCAATAAACAGATGAATGGAGAATTACTCAATTGCACACTAGAAATCAAGTACTCCAACGTCTGCTGTTCACCAATTTAGGTCACTCACTGAATGATGAATTGACCTGTGATTACAACCCCATCTGACACCTTTTGAAGGTTAGAAGATTCAAAAGCAAGATGCAGCAAAGGCTCTTTCTGAAAAGCTGAAGTAGTAGAAAAATTGCTTTGCCATCAAAGGTTATCAGAGAGTATTTTCTTTCAACAAGGTGTGTATTAGGATACTGGCACATTTTGGCACACAGAAATATCCAACACAGCTAGCACTGCTAAAGCACACCATGGTTTGCCTTTACATCTTGTGCACTGAAACTCACATGCTATTTCCCACTAGCTAAATCTGGCTCGCCCAGTAAGAAAATGTGAATGCTCAAAGCTAAATTTTCTACAGAAAAAACATCAGGAAAACTAATTAGATGGTTGTAAGTGAATTGAAAGAGATGTATAAACACATAACTAATATAAATGATTAGAGAATCAAAAGGACCCCTGGGAAGAACTTTAGTTAGAAGCAAGCAGCCTGCTTCTCTATACTGCTGTTTTGCACTGCCCACAGACTTATTACTGAATAACCACATCCCATTAAAAAGAAAACTGCCAGAGCTGTTTCCACTTCAGTTATCTAACCGAAGTTGACAAAAAGCTCCCTTCCCAACCAGTTTTACTGCACATTTTCACTGTAAATAAATTCAAAACATTTCAGGATGATGAAGTTAGCAAAGAAAAAGTTAAAATGAGCATCCAAATATTGTCAAAGTTTGCTCTGCAAAACCTGTCAGGGATGAGTTTAACAGGTAAAAATACTGGTCTTCAGGTGATGTTGAACATTGCTCGAACTTACTACTACTCAACTTAAAAGGACTTGATTGGACATAATATTT
This sequence comes from Platalea leucorodia, assembly GCF_965183815.1. NCBI lineage: Eukaryota > Metazoa > Chordata > Aves > Pelecaniformes > Threskiornithidae > Platalea > Platalea leucorodia. The sequence continues at coordinate 88,311,939 of NC_138858.1, read as the reverse complement.
CTAAATACCTGAAAGGAACATTTAAGGAATCCTTCTGCCTTTCTGTACATTGTTAACAAAAGAACTGTTTTATGCTACTGCTAGATTTGTCAACATTTTTAATATTAAAAAACCAAAAAAACAAAAAAAAACCCCACACCAACCAAAAAACAAACCCAAAAAAACCCCAACCGAAACAGAATTCCACAAGGGCATTTTTAGGAATCTTTTTCCAAGGTACAAAGCTTTAACATTGTTAAAAGAGAGAGTTTTTCATATTCCCTGCTCATTACTTCCAGTTTCCGTATCAAAAGGTTTGGCAGTTGCACTATATGTGATCTGGGTCATTTGTCACTTAAACCTGAACAAGCATAAATGACAATTACCTGTATTATTACATTTCCACTTCTCCAGGGAGAGTATTGCTCTAGCAGGTGCTAAGAATGCAAAAGCACTTGCTTGAAACAAGGGTAACCTGGTGGAAAGGGAAAGAAGAGATGCTGACATTTCTCGGTGTTATGGTACTGTGTCAGGATATCAATTGCAGCTAGGTGGTTACTCATCCTTAAAACCATCCTTTACTGGGCGTTATTAAAAATGTGAAATATGAAAATTTCTTATTAAAAAGAACAGACACAGAAATACTAAGACTTCACAAATCAAAGACCTAAGAGAAGACGCTACATGCATGAAGTTATTACTACAACGCCTATAACAGATAATTACTGGATATCAGCATGCAAGTACCAGACACTGATTTAAGGTTTTGACTCAGCAGCACAACAAGGACACAGATGCACGTTCTGATGTAAGCACCAGCCAGACTGCTGAACGTGCAGCTTTTACCGTCCCGTCACATTAAAAACGCTCTTTGATAGAGCAGTATGCAGTCTGCATACTCAATACCTTCCCTCTGCATGACTTGAAGTACAGTCATTTATATATTCATCTTTAAGTGTATGTGTAAATAACCATTACGTTGATAAGAGCTGATTAGATGTTCCAGGTGGCTACCAACAATAAATACAAACACTACAAGAATTTCAAGATCAGATTCTTAGCACTGGTGTTTACACTTCCCAAAAGGTTTACAATCTAAAGAGCATCTATCAGCACCAACTACATATTTATTGAATCAACTGTAGCTTGCATAACATCACAAATATCCAGATGTTACTTAACTACAGAGAAGATGCACTTTGAACTATTCTATAAATACCGTCATTAATAGATTGTAATAATTAATGGATTCTCTTTAATAGCAGACCTCAAACTGTAACATGTGGAACACTTAATTGCTCATGCGGCTCTAGTTACTGCACCGTGTTTATAGCTGTTTTACAGCCACAATGAAGTGCCTCGATGCCAGTGCAAACACCAGTAAAGAAAAAAGAAGTAACTGTAGCAAATTCAGATAAAGTTCAGAAAAGGCACAAAGAAGGAAAAAAAAAAAATCTGTGGGGGAAAAAAAAAATCTTATATATGCTTAACACAAAAAAGATCAAACCAGAAGCATGTTACTAACAGTAGTTGTGAAGTTCAGAGGCAGGAAGTTAGAACAGTTGAACTACCATTGCAAAGGAGTTTGGGCCATGAGCAATCTAAAAAGCTGACCCATCTACCGCAAACATTGAAAAGTGCACTAGAAACTCAAACTTCATAAAATACACGAGCCATCTGAGCACACCTGGCTGGCATGCAATTCCCTTCTAAGTTTCTTCAAGCAAAAATCAAAGCTTTATCTTTGGTGAAGAAACAGTTGGTAGCTATGAGTGAATGATTCACCTTATTTTTCAAGGTTCATTAAGCAAACTGGGCAAGCTGGTGCCCATGACAAAATATGCAATACCTGTAACAAGCTGTTACTCCTCTATCCCACCTACACAGTACTCTGTCCCCCCGCCAATGATTTTGTAAATATACATTGCAAACACATTCTCCAGTGATGAAGTCAGTTGTACTGAGACTTAGGTCCAGATTGTGAGTTTTGTATCACATAAAATACCCTGCATACATATTGTGTAATAAGGTCTTAGTATGTCTCGCTTAGCTATCTGCTCAACCTTTATATGAGACAGTTAACCTGGAATATTTACCAAAAGGGCCAGTAGGCTCAAAATATTGCCTTTTTTTTTCCCTAAGCAGAAAGAAAAAGTGTTGTGGTTTTGTTTTTTTTTTTTAAACTCATTACTCAAAATCAGCCCACTATGATCAGTCTCCTTCTGAAGAGACAGCTGCAGTTTGGAACATGACTTATGAAATACCTTTCTGATTGCTAAGCCAGGCATTCATTACTAGCTGGGTAAAGTACCACCAGCTTATGATTGGGATATCATTTTAATTTCATGTCTAAATTGTGAAGTTTCTCAATTTTGGCACGAGCCCTTGTGAAGACAGAGCTTTTGATGCAGTTAAAAGTTATCTGGAAATGTCTTCATTATCTTAACATGTCACGCAGATGTAAGAATGCTTAGACAATGTAGCAATGGGCACAGCAACAAATCTAAAATGTTTAGGTATATTAAAACTGTATTTGATTGTCTCAGTCACACTAATTACTCTGAATCCTTGCCAAATCTTTTGGCTTATTACATAACCTAATAAATAGCTTGAATTCCTAAAATTAGTATGGGTACCACATTGACCACAACAACTCCTCATAATTGAGCTAAATCCATCTTTAAGGACCTTTAAACCATGGAATTTGACCTTTTGAAACCATAGTGGCTTTATTTGCTGAAATACTTTGCATTTGACAGACTTGCCAATAAATACTTTAAAATCTCATTTAGGGAACGTCGCTGCTATATCCCATTCCCACCCTTACATAAAACCAGAATCACACGTTAAATAGTTATAAAACATTCAACCACAGAAATTTTCTCCTTAAATACAAGTTCACTTATTTTAAAACCGAAACACCACTGCCTCTTCCGTATATAAACATGTGCAAGTGGAAGCCACTGAAAAGTATAAAAAAACACCAGAGGGCAGAGGTGGGATTACACAGAAGGAACAGAGCATTTCAAACTGACAGGACCGCACTGGTTTCTGCAAGAGCCCAAAATCACCCTATAGTAAGTAATAATGAGAAAGAGCCCAAGATTAACTAGGGAAAAAAGACAAAATATGACAAACTTCAGTTCTGTGAAGAGATACAAGTCTCAGGAAGCACAAAAAAACCCTAAGCTTTTTCTGATAAATTTGAGGCAGAAGAAGAAAGCTGGTAGAAGCACAGGAAAACCAAGCTCCCCTTCGAGTTCATCTCCATCTGCAACTCTGCACTTCTTACGAAATTGGAAGATTTTAAACTTCAGTAAATCCAGGGAGGAGAGACTCGGAGTGGAACAATAAAGGACCTTATCTTCCAGTTCACACCTAGGTCAACAATCCCTATACAAAGCACAAAGAGAAGATGGGGGAAAAAAAAATACATCACTCCCATTAAAAGAGAGGTTCAAAACACCAAAGGGCACAACTCTGCTCCTCTGCCTCCCTGCAGATGAGGTACTTGAAAATTTATGATTACAGCTAAGGCAAGCTACCCTATGAGCACAAAGAGCTGATCAGGCAGAAAATATGATGATTAACTGCAGGTAGTCTTGACTAAAAGAAAATACCTTGAGGAAAGAAAACCTTCTCTTTCAACAATTTTCATTATGCTGTTTTGTCATCAGAATGAACTTTTCATACAAAACAGTGGAGCGATTTTATAAGTTTAGTAAGACATAGTAAAAAAATAAAGGGAAGTTTTTTTCCAAAGGAAAAAAAGACAAGAAAGCTAACTAAAGCTAACTAAAATAGCAACTAAAGATTACATTGGAAAACCTGAAATATTTGGAAAATTTTTAGATGAAAAGCTGATCTAAAACTGCAAGTGATCTACCATAGGCTTGCCTTCTGCACCCCATTGAGACAACTTTTCCACCCAAAGATTCCGTTTCTTAGATAAATCTTTAAAAATGTGGGGGGTGTCTGTCCATTTTCGATTGGAATGCAAGATTTCAGCTCACATTGTTCTTAAATTGAACTAAATGACCCATGAATCATTTCAAGTAACCATATGAGGGCATACTCTTACAATATGCACTTTTCTTCTGGTTTTACTTATCGCTCCTGGTTTATTCAAGAAGATGCAGAAATAACTCTGCAGGTTTTAGCTATTCACGGTTCTCACAGGCAGAGTCAACAAGTTTAAGTAAACACGTTAAACATCTCTCTGCAGTGTTCACTGTAGAACACACATTTTTAAAAAAGATTTACCTTCATGTCAATAAAACTTAAAACATCCTGTTCTTACCAACACCAGATTTTTACAAGTATTTGCTAACACCTGAATTGGTCTCTTGCATCCTCCTAAGGAGAACAGACCAAAGGAGAGTTACAGGCATCCCTGTACACATATGCATTTCTTCCCAAGTCAAGGAAGGATCATTACCTGCAACTCAGAGCAACTAAGAAATAAAAACAAATTATTTGTATTGAAAGGTACCAGAGACACTCAGTTCAGAGAATAAAAAGTTACCCTCATAATTTTTCCCTATCTTTTTAAACTGACAAGCACTTTATGGGAACAAGCACACAATTTCCTGTAGGACTAATCACAACAACCTAAATATTGGCCAGAACATAGTATCATTCAAGAAACCCATAAAAATATCAAAATTAGTTCCTCTTTACCAAGGTGCATGAATTTTTTCCTTTCCCCCAGAACCACTTCGACCTTCTCTGTCCTCGTAGATTTCCCTCTTCTTTCTTCCCTCCCCCTGCCCCTGCTGTATTTTCTTACCCTTGGGATGCCTTCTCTGATTTCAGATCCACCTTTTTTTGGGAGCAGCTTTCCAAAAGCTTTCCCTAACTGCCCTGTATTTGACCTGCTAACTTGTGTTTCATGTTTATCCTTTAAAAATAGACTAACTACCTCTTGGATCTCAGACTGCATCCTGGAAATCCCAACAGATGTCTAGTCTTATCACCATCTCAAAAACTAGAAACAAGTCCCGACTCTCACCTGCACCCAAAGGTTGTTTGTAACAATGTAGTGATGCCCACACAGAAGAAAATGGTCCCAATCAACTGGCTGGTAGCCCACTGGTCAAATCCAACACACATGGCATCAGCTAGCAAAAAGGGCACTGCTATAGTTCCACTGAAACATGTTAAATAATGCTGTGAAGAGAAAAATGATTTGTTAATACTGCAGCCAATATTAATAAGTAAATAAATTTATGACCATCTTTTCTTTTGCATTGGGTATTTTTGCTTTTGAATTATCCACCAAAGCTCTCACTTCCTGGTCCTAAGCATTTCTTCAAGTATTTTCCTTCCATGTTGAGCTACCACTAGCCTGTTGCTAATGATCACTATTTCTGTAGGATAAACTAGGTTATTTACATAGCTACTGTTCTTGATGAGGAGGTATCTAGGTAACTGCGCTGAAAACAGCTTCTAACTCAGAAAAGCAGATAAATAACCCCATTCACTTTCAACCATGTGAAAAACCATTAGCTTACAAACGAACTTAGAGCACACACAAACCAGGCTGCAAATAAGCTCTCAAGCACCAAAAACTAGGTACTCATTAATTCTTTTTTGATCCAATACATTAAGCAAACAAACAAACAAGAGTCTCCATATTCAACAATGCCAATAAAAATATAATCCCTACAGAACTGTCTGTCCTTGAGGAAAGGCTGAAATAAAAATGATGCTTTGGAATGTATTTGTTTGGAGATCTCAACATGCTCTACAGATATTAACAAATTCTCAGCATTCCTGTGGGACAGATATTATTACCATTCGAGAAAGCAAGAAGATGAAATGAGCTGTTCCGCTTCACACACGTGAGTGGCTGAGCTGGTAGTGGGGACCAGCTCACCACTACAGTCCTACTCATAGCAGGAAGCACATGCTCTCACTCCAAGTAGGGCAGAATTTGCCTGCCCCACTTATCAGCAAGCCTACAAGTCCAGGATGATGCTATCAAGCTTGCAGAATTGAAATGACTATAGTAGAAGCTTTAATATTCAAGATTTCAGGACTAAACCATTCTATCTCTCCATCTTTAATTCCAGAGGTGCCAAATGTCAGTTTCTGAAGCTTACCACTTAGCATTTGCTCACTTATTAACTAGCAGCAGCTTAGAAGACTAAATATTTAAGTGAATCTCTCAAATGCATAAGCCAGCAAACAATAATATAGATCATTATCAACACAGTAATCTTTGTGATGAACTTCAGAAGAAACTATCTTAACACTTTCTTCAAATGTGTGAGAGTGTGGGAAGAATAAAATTATCACATATACAAATGCAATGAACTACAAAGAAAATGCTAAAGAAGCTTTAGAAGTTACAGAGAAAATATTATAGCTGTTTTGAAACATACCTGTAACCCCAAAAATATGCAGAGATACCAAGGAGGAACGTCTTCGATAGTGTAAATCATGTCAGTTCTCTGTGCGTCTAAACTGCCACTGCTGTCCAGCGTCTCTGCCAAAGAGCTCTATTTTGATAGGGAGGGTAGAAAGGTGGGGTGAGTAAAAAAGTGGGGGAGGACACAAAGGACAACAGTAGGTTACTGTTACACATGAATAAACCGATTTTGAACTATGAGGCAATTCCCAGATACTCCAAGGCTGGTATAATACTCCCAAGCAATGTTGATATGTTACATTTTTGAAGTCTTTTACCTCTGACAATGAGCTCATCTCCAGCTGTAGCTACTGACCTTGTACCAAACACATTCACTTCTATAAGCCATTCCCTGCTTATTTATACTAACACAATTGTTCATTTATGATATAACCGATCTGACAGCCAAAAGGTGCCCAAAAAATGGGATTATCATGACAGAACTGTTTATAGAAAAAAGAAGAAAAAAAGAAAAAAAAAAAGAAAAAAGAAGAAAAAAAGAAGAAAAAAAATGAAGAATCAGAACTAAGTAGAAGAGTCAACAATGGCTATTTTCAAAGCAGAATGGCTATCCTTGCATAAGAGACCAAAATCACACGCAAGAAAGTTCCTCACAGTAATTGCTTCCCCACCTAATTCCTACTCAATTTCAGTCTTGGTTAACCTTTTTTAGCCACAAGATTTATTATTTTTGCTTCCACCCCACATTCGAGCAGTCAAGAAAAATGCTGGTTATTATAACTGAATACATCCACGGCCAATTCACATTAGTCAAGTGGACTTCCTCCAAACCTACAGGAATTTAAGCAAGACCACATTCTGGCCTACTGTGTGCCCTAATTTGCAGAGAGCTAACTGACCACACATATACACACATCAAAATCCCCGCAGATTTTCCATTAGAACAAGATTCAGCTCAATCCTTTCTTCTTTACAACTAAGTGGAATCATTTTGTTCGAACTCTCTGGGTTTGAAATTCCTGAGAACAAAAACACAATGCTCCAAAGCCCAAATGCCAACAACAAAAGCAGAAGGAAGTATCAGATTTTATCGTTTCAGCTCAACTAACCAAAAAATACCTTATATAACTACTGTTCTGACCTAATCCACCCTAGAACATAACAAACCCGTGAAGTAGCCTTACACAAAGGCCGGGAATTTTGCCAGACTCATGACTTTGCCACAAATGGTCTTTACTTCTTCAAAAATCACAACACATCCACAGATTATGCTTAGATAATCTCCATTTGGTTTATCATCTACAAGGTCAGGGAAGCCAACCTGACCCAGGGTACTTCCCTCTTAACTCCGATTTCTGTTGGGAAAACAAATGCCACTGGGTTAATTCAAATTCAGGGAGTGTAAACGACCACATCGCTATGGAAAGGTCAAGGGTATTATGGTGGAAAAGCAAAATCTAGAAACACTAATTTCAGAAAACTCTTTTAAACAACGTTAAGCACCAAGCAATCTGCTCACTAGGGTTAGTTTAAATAAGGTACAGGTCCTAAACAGAGAAATAAGGGAAACTGTTCACTGCACAACTCATCTTGCCAATTTGCAGTACCAGTGTAATTTTTTCATCGACTGAAAAATGAGAGACCGCTCTCCTGACCCGATTCTCTAAAAAACAACAAATGAAAAACATCAGGAACTTGAGTTTTAGAGCTTCACCTCATACTGGAGGGAGAGCACTGAGCAGCAGTAAACCTGTACATATCTTGTCTTTAACTGGAACTTAGAAAACACGTACACCCTCATGTTAATGCAATTATGTGTAGATCGAAGGCAGGACACAGTGGCTGACCCACAAAGACAGGCAGAGGGAGGAAGACTCAACAGCCAACGTAGTTATGGACAAACAGCAGGACATTTATGATCACTAGAGGCTTCTTTGAAGAACTTGCTCAGGAAAACAAAGCAAAGATTCACCCAAAGAAGCTCCTGTGATACTTTCTGTTGTTATAAAGCAGTTTTGTTAACCTTTCCCCAGAGACTATACACACACACATATATATACATATTAAAAAAAATAATGTGTGTATGATTGCCTCACCTCCCCTCAATTTCACTGCAACATACGCTCCACCCAAGAACTTTGCTCACAAGTGATACTGCCTGTTTATTCAACACTTTGACTACAAGGTCATCATACACTTACAGAGAGGCAGAGGTCATGAAGGAAGAGTAAGAATGGTTACAACATCTGCCTGTGAGGTGGGAACACAGAAGCATCAGCAGAAATTAACTGTTTGCTTCATTAATCACATCAACATTAGCTTGCTGAAGCCACACAAATAGCAGCACAGATTTAGGAGAACAAACTGTGGATAGATCCCCACCTGACTGCAGTGTGAAAAGGTCAAAATACCTACCACTGTGCACTGAGCAACTTGTATTACTCCTTCCAAGGATGGACAAAAATGGGATTTTCAAAGTTCACGATGTTCCCATGAAGGATACCAGATCCTCTAAAAATGTAGTAAGTGATTTGTGCAGATTGGTAGCTCTGTTTTGGCCCCTGCCTTTTGAAAACCCATCTTTTGGCCTCTTTTCTAGCTTCTCTAACTTTGCCAGACCAATATCCAGTAGCTACCTAACTGTTCCACTTAGTGCTGAACACTAATTTTTCTTCGTAGGACTGATGAGATTGCATCAAGTACATTCCTCAACTTTTCCACCTGCTACTATTTTATAGCACATGCTATTATATTATAGTATACCATATCATATTAATGTTTCCCCTCATGTTTGGGCAGCAGAAATCAGAAATTATGACCTGTTTCTACAAATATGACCATGGTACATGCAGCACGTTTATTAGTCCTTTCAGAGCTTTTCATTTGTGGTTACACTTATGCCTACATTTGTCTGCAAAGAACAAAAAGATCAGCAGGTACCAGGGCTAGGAACAATCGACTCATCCTCGGCATGTAGAAAGCTCTCTTCGGGCACAGATCAACAACTGCTAACCCTTTTAAGCTTTCCTTTAGTAAGTGAAGTTTATAGGTCTTCTAGCAAAAGAATTTCAAACTTTAAGGCACAATTGTCATAGCAACGGCTGTCCTACATAGCAAAGTGGTCAGATTAAAAAAAATCCAGGATACTCCTTATTCTTTCCAAAAGCCAGACTTATTCTGCTTTGGAAGACGAAGCTTTCACCTTCATCAGACCTTTAGCAGATAATGGCTAAAGGCAACCAACACAAAAGAGACCAAGACCAAACAATGACAAGGCTGAGAACTAGGGTGAGGTCTGGCTATCCTGCTGATAAGTCACTGGGTAGTCACTGACCCTTTCATATCTCCAGCATGTGCCTGCTGGTTTAATATACTGACTATGTGCTGGTGCTTGCCAAGTACACCATAGTATGCTGTAGGGAACTACCGGGAATGAACTGCACCTTTTTGAATGAGATACTGATCAGAGACTAATTCTCTTTTTTTTTTTTTTTTTTTTTTTTAATTGGCCAAGGGTGACACAACACAAAAATTAAAAAAAGCACAGAATAAGTACAAACGGGGAAAAAAATGACACAGAGATAAAGGTGGAGCAAAACTGATGGTGAGTAGAGGGGAAAACCAAGCCCACCCCAAAATCCAAAGAAGCAAACACCAACAACGGTGCAAGATGAAGGCTCTGTTATCAAGTACTAGTGGGAAGGATCAAAAGAAAACTGATTAATTGCAGGGAATAAGGCCTTTAGAGAAATACCTTAGATAAAGAGCGAACAACATGTTAAAACTATCTCTATTAAGCAATAAGCAACATAGTATTGTTTATTTTATACGGATGCAGCAATACAGTTATTTATCATCTGGGCTAATAGTTTATTTTTTCCACTAACAAATACTGCGAGACAACGTAAGCATTGGGAATCCTCCAGCAATTAAGTACATTTCAGTCCTCTTTGTTAAAGGCTTTTTATTCAAGGTCTTTCATTTGCTTTTCTGGTGAATGATCTCTCAAGAAGAATGGAAAGACAAGAACAAACATGCCTCATGCACACACTTATTTTAAGTGAAATGAAGGAGATTTGCCTAAATTACCAGAAATACTATCTAAATACATGAGGCTGTTAATTGCTACAGCCCCTCCTTTCACTGTTCGTTCATTGTAAGTCACAGCAAAGCTTTAACTCAAGCAAATTTGGTTGATTAAAAGCTTATGGTCTCTTTAAGGTGAATTATCATCCATCATTTACAGTTCTGATCACATAGATCAAGTGGAAGTGAGAAAAATGTTCCTTTGGTAAAAACAGGCCATGAAGACATGCTTTAATGTCTAGAGATCGCTAATCTTAGTTGCACAATTTCTTCCCAACACCTTTTGTTCAAAGCTTTTATCAGATTGTCTCTCTCCACACTAGTCTGAGCATGCTCCAAAAATCAGCCATCAGAGACACAAGCATGTCAACAGTTGCCAAAATTTGTCCATTAAAATATCAGCATGATCGAGATGATAGTAGAGATGTATTCAAGACATACAGGCAGACTATCTGTAAGAGACAGAGTATATGAAGGCACATGGTGGCATTCTTAACATTCTTTTAAAATCTAACACTAAAAGACCTCTGTCAGAATCACCTGTTTAGGGTACATTTAAAATCTGAAATTCAGAAGTGAATTTTGATGTCTGAGTTAGGAAAACCTTAGCTACACCCTTTGGTATCATCCTTGCCCCAACAGAAGTTACAGCCTCAAAGAAATGAGCATCATGATGCTCTTGCTTGGAACTACGAGAGTTTTGTTCTTGTTTCAATAAGGACATTTGAAAAATTTGGTCAAATTGAGGCTTTTTGGAGATAAGGCTTAACCACAAAGAAAATTAGATATAAATATTTCAGAAGAAGGTGCTGTTCAGATTTACTGTAATCCTCTTACTTATTTTAAACAAAAGCTTAGCTTCACACTGCCTCTTCTTGCAGGATTATTATTGAACAGGCTTGAGGAATGATGGAGTTGAGAAAAAACCTGGCAAAATCACAACAAAATTGCTCTCCTTTGAGGCCTCAACTGGGTCTTTCTGAATAGCTAAGATACAATCATCGTTATCCTAAGGAAATATGTTCAAGGGTTTTTATGAAAGACCTGAACTTCGTTCACAAAGTGGTCACTAAATAACAATAAGCAGCCCCTTACTTGAAAGAAGCGTTAGAAAAATTAAGTTCATGAGGTTGGAGCTTGGAAGAAATTGGGAGAGAGAGTGGGAAAAATCCCACTTTTGAAGGTGCTCAACACCACCAGTTTACTTGACTAAATGCAGAAAAAGTTAGGAACTGAAGAACAGAAAGAGAATGACCTTATCAGGGAAGCCATGCAAAAGGCCAGTGGAAATGAAGAAATCAAAAAGTTGCACATTACAAATTTTGGTGGCAGGTCAAAGTGCATTAACTGCTTCTAACATTTGCTGAGTCATTCCCCACATTCTGCAACCAAAATGTGTGACCAGAAGAGTCACGAGGACAGAACTCCCCCAAGCCTGATCTGAACCTGCAAGTCAGCATGTTTGATTAGAGAAAGAAAACCTCTCAGCCAAGTAAAACTAGTGTGGACAAATAACAGAACTGAAAAAGCAAGAATGAGTTCTCACCTAGAAGGAAACCACTACATACCTTTTCTGCTATGCCATTTTCTGTAGTATAGATGGCCATCAACTCTGTGTCTTCTGTATCCTGATCACCGCTGGATGTTGCCCCACCATTTATCACTACCTTAAAAATAAAACAAAAAAAAAAAACACAAGGTCTTAAAATAAACATTTTCTCTGTGACCATACCTCATGTCACTCAGTTTTCTCCCTTGGCACTTGACATCTGCCTTTGACATTTTGTGAGAAAACATCACAAGCACAGCAAGCAATCATTTCTATAACAGCAGGTCAAGGAATATACAGAAACTTGAAAGACATCGCATTCAGCTCCTCAAAGCCTGGACAGTTTCAGCTGAGGGTGGGGGGAAACTGGCAGCAGACTGACTGAAAGAGTTCTTAAGAGGCAGACATGTATAACAGAATGATACAACTGAAAATCTGAATAAGTAAAAGACAACACGCAAACATTCCTTGCTGCTGCCTGCCACTCTTAGTCAAGCAACTCAGGACATACCGGGAGCTGATGCATTCTGCAGTAGGACAGTTAATTGTTTTAATCATGAACTGCCTGGGGAATCGCATGTCCTGCGAACAGCACTGCTTTGGAGCGCAGACATGAAATAACTACAGACAACATAATTGACCATGTTTATATATAAACAGTAACAAGTGGCAAAAGAGGTTTTACTAACTACTGTGGAAATAAAGGTTTTGTACAACACGGTTAGAACAAAGCCTTATTCACTGATTCACACTGAGCTTGACTACGTAGTACCTGAAGGTGTTACTTACAGGCAGCGTGAAAAAGGTGGGATGTTTAGATTCATCCTCATATTTGCCTTCTGTTGAGCCTCCTGCCTCCACAGATTTCGAAGTAGTATTTTTACCAATCCCCATCGTTTCCAGAATGTCAAGGACTTGCATACAGTACCCAAGTGGATGCTTCTGGGATGACAGGCCAAGTACTAAGGACAACTTCTTATTTAAACAGCAGCACCTCCAAGAATAACAAAAGTGCTCAGCAAGCCAGCTGGGACATCAGGGTTGCTTTTTTAAGTATCGTTATCATCAATGGCACCTAGAATTGAAGAGATAAATTAATTTTTTCTTGATTACCTAAGATATATGTACAAACACACATGCCCCGCAGCCTTGGTTCCCTTTCATGCTCATGACTCACCAACTCTTACCATTGCTTTTTGATTTGATAATTAGTGGATTACCATTTAAAGATAAAGCTGATGGTATTTTAAATTATTTCAGGATGGGAATACTGCGAGTATTCTCTCATTCTTCTCTTCTGGTCTTCAATTATTAGTAGTATATTAAATCTTGGTTTTGTTTCAATTTCACAGTCATTTCCATAAAACTTTTTGGGAACAAAGTATGCCTGTAATCCAGCTACCCAATGAGGTAGAACAGCTTGCTATTGAACATACATTGCAAACAATCATAGAATCATAGAATTGTTAAGGTTAGAAAAGACCCCTTAAGATCATCGAGTCCAACCGTTAACCCAGCACTGCCAAGTCCACCACTGAACCATGTCCTCAAGCACCACGTCTGCCCGTCTTTTAAATACCTCCAGGGGTGGGGACTCCACCACTTCCCTGGGCAGCCTGTGCCAGGGCCTGACAGCCCTTTCAGTGAAGAAGTTTTTCCCAATATCCAACCTAAATCTGCCCTGGCGCAACTTGAGGCTGTTTCCTCTCATCCTATCACTTGTTACTGGGGAGAAGAGACTGACCCCCACCTCGCTACAGCCTCCTTTCAGGTAGCTGTAGAGAGCAATAAGGTCTCCCCTCAGCCTCCTCTTCTCCAGGCTGAACAACCCCAGCTCCCTCAGCCGCTCCTCACCAGCCTTGTGCTCCAGACCCTTCCCCAGCTTCGTTGCCCTTCTCTGGCCACGCTCCAGCACCTCAATGCCCTTCTTGGAGTGAGGGGCCCAACACTGAACACAGCACTCGAGGTGCGGCCTCACCAGTGCCCAGTACAGGGGCACTGTCACCTCCCTGGTCCTGCTGGCCACACTCTTCCTGATACAAGCCAGGATGCCATTGGCCCTCTTGGCCACCTGGGCACACTGCTGGCTCATGTTCAGGCGGCTGTCAACCAACACCCCCAGGTCCTTTTCCGCCAGGCAGCTCTCCAGCCACTCCTCCCCCAGCCTGTAGCGTTGCATGGGGTTGTTGTGACCCAAGTGCAGGACCCAGCACTGAGCCTTGTTGAACTTCATGCAGTTGGCCCCGGCCCATCGATCCAGCCTGTCCAGGTCCCTCTGCAGGGCCTTCCTACCCTCCAGCAGATCGACACTTCCACCCAGCTCGGTGTCATCTGCAAACTTACTGAGGGTGCACTCGATCCCCTCCTCCAGATCATCAATAAAGATATTGAGCAGGACCGGCCCCAACCCTGAGCCCTGGGGAACACCACTCGTGACCAGCCGCCAACTGGATTTGACTCCGTTCGCCACCACTCTCTGGGCTCGGCCGTCCAGCCAGTTTTTAACCCAGCACAGAGTGCACTTATCCAAGCCATGAGCAGCCAGCTTCTCCAGGAGAATGCTGTGGGAGACAGTGTCAAAGGCCTTATTAAAGTCCAAGTAGACAACATCCACAGCCTTCCCCTCATCCACTAAGCGGGTCACCTTGTCATAGGAGACCAGGTTAGTGAAGCAGGACCTCCCTTTCATGAACCCATGCTGGCTGAGCCTGATCCCCCAGTTGTCCCACACGTGCCACGTGACGGCACTAAAGATGACCTGTTCCATGACCATTCCTGGCACCGAGGTCAGGCTGCCAGGCCTGTAGTGCCCCAGATCCTCCATCCGACCCTTCTTGTAGATCGGTGTCACAGTTCTTGTGCTTCTTCAAAGAGCACAAATTTGTAGACCTACTCACTAGTTCACCTCTGTATAACTAAATCCTTCCTTTTAAAACAACTTATTTTTAAATAAAAGGCATTGAGAAAGCTTAGACTAGGTGGACAGTGAATCACACCTGACTTTCAGTGAGCTTATTTCAGACAGACAGAAACAGCCCTTTCTGCTGAACACACTTACCCAAAATTATCCCAGTTATGTGAGGGACGTTCAAAGTAATCTGCCTGATGATGTTGAAGCAACTGCTTCAGGATAAAAAAGTGCATTTTAATTAGTATCACTACTATGTTGGCACAGGAACAGGAGAGGTCATACAGCTTACTGGTTCTCTTTTGTTTTCCCGGATGGGTCACTACAGTATAGTTTTCCCACATTTGCTCCTTAAATTAGACCTGCCAGCCCATGGTCATCCACACTTCTGCCATTTTCAAGTTAAGGAACACGAATTAACAGATTTGAACGTAAACTTCCTACAGGACAGCACAGAAAATGCTGCAGCAAACCAAGCTCTGCAACCTGTGGTTACTGAGTTTCAAAAAAGAAAGTGCAGCTGCAGACAGTTGCGGATAAAACAAACTTAAGCTACAGATGAAAGTACATGATAGAACCTGAAAAATGGCCTTTTCAAAATCATATCAAGTGAAATTTTCTGCAAAACCAGGAAGACAATCAAGCAGCAAAACCCACTGCACACTGGCGTTACTTAAAAAGCAAGTTAATGCCATTTTCAACTTAATTGCTAGAGGTGGAAACGCAGCTAACGGACATTCGAAAAACACAGTTACGTATTTATTGGAAAGCAAAAAAAGTAGAGTTTGCTTTTTTTCTTAAGCCTCCCTTCCAAAATCCTGCTCAGGAAAATGCCAGCAGCTTGAATGTCTACTGTAATTGCAATAATAATGAAACTTGACAGAGACCCTTCTGCTAGGGGCAATTTAGGACTGTTTGAAAAATTACAGAGTACTAATAATTTAGAACCTCTTAAAAGCTGTTAATTGCTCATTTGCCAGAAAATTCTGTTTACTTCAGGTGAAAGATACTAATCTTTCAAAGCGATGTAACTTTTCAAGAGAGAAAATAAACATACGTAAGAAATACTAGCTGGGCACTGAGATACCCTTGAAGTGCTCCTAATTAAATCAAAATGGAATGGAAAGTAGTGCCTTCAAATAAAGTCTTAATTAAGACTTGTTTCTTAAAATATTAAGATAGCATAACTAATTATTTCTCACTTGAAATTAAGACTAAAAGAGAAGACTAGTTTGAGCACTCACCATCATGCTGTTCTGAAAAAAAGAGGCATTCCCATTTTTACAATAATGACAAACTTCCCCTTCAAAAGCGCAAATCTCCAGACATGAAGAGCAACTTTAAATTAGCCTTTCCGCTTCTGAGTTTGTGCACAGATAACTGGCGATGCTGCCTCAAATCTTTATAGGAACGTTTGTCTCAAAGCTGCCTATGCAGGTCTGAGAGGTGAACAGGTTAGAGAGGAGGAAGAGACAGATACTAGTTAAAGGTTTGGGGGCAGCGGGGGTGTCTGGGGTGGGGTCTTGTTTGCTTTTACTGTAAAGGCATAATGGATTTTTTTTTTTAAGCACATCCAAAGGAGAAAAAAAAAAAGAAAAGAATTTGCTTTTTTCTGTCAATGTAGACATATTTTACTCTCCAAGAAAATCAGTGATGGAGACAGGCGTAGTTTACTTTGGCAGCTTTATCATCTCAGGTTGGAAAGGAAAAGGGAAAGGGCAGAATTACACCTCCCTAACACATGTAGCCATGCCAATAAAACACCAGTGTAAGAGTTACACCAGCAGGAAACCTGCCATTCAGGAGATGTGGTTTAAGGTATTCTGGCACGATAAGCTTCTTAGTTAGCATTAACTAGCATCTCCACTGATGCAAAAGAAAAGACCATATAATCCTATTTTAGTTTGCATTGCAAAACAGTAAGACTGCTATCTTCTCAAAGAAGATGTAATCATTCCTTGGGAATTGTTCTTGAGAATTACATCAGGAGAGCACGCAAATAAGCTGTGCTTTATATTAATTCTTGAGAACTCAAACACAATAGCTAGAACAATAGTGTTTGGATGAGGGTTCCCAGATGATGATGAACAAGAAACTCCAAATAAACAGGCAAAAATAGCCTCATCTGCAACTTTTCCCAGAGAAAGCGAGTGTGCATTTGTGTACACACATATACATGCATACAAACACTACGCATATGTGTGTCGCGGGGGGCAGTCGGAAAACAAGGGAACAAATTTCCAAACTCTTCTTGCTTCTACTCAGCAATTAAACTTGCACTTAATGACACAGATGATCATCAAGAGATTTTCAGAATACTTTTATTTTGCAATCATAAGTGTAAAATTGAAACAGAAATCTTTAGGTAGCAGTAGATCAGATTATCTGAAAGATATCCTTCTTTATCAGACCTCTTAACCCACCAACTGAGCATAGCTAAACAAGATGACTCAGACACTTTATAGCCCTCCGTAACAAATCTAACTGATCAGAAGCTGAAAAGTCATGTAAAAAGAGATAAAAGTCATTTGAGATCAGCTAGGTACACACAGTATAATTCATTATCTGCTGCCTTGGATCAAATGGAAAGGCTAGAAGTGAAATTTCCACCAGGATACTGATTAACATTCATCTCTTTCTATACCAAGTTATGTTAGCTCATACATGATTAACTCAGGAAGGCCAAAAGCTGACATGGGTTTACAATGCTTTAGATAAGATCAGTATCTAGACAAATAGCCTACTGCAGGGGATAGTCCAGGTGCAAGTTCACAAGAGGAAAACCCTCCTAGCTGGGGAAAGGCCACTCTGCATCTTTGACACGCTTGCCTGTTCTCTGACACACAAATCTTCTTCCAGATTTGGTACCATCAGGACAGGACACGAAGCTACAGGAGTGTCTGGCTTGACACAACATGGTAGTTCTTACACTTTGCATTTTCATGACTACTAATACCACATTTTCTATTTTACCAAGGGAGGTCCTATTTTGTTTAAACAAGTTACAATGCGTTTCAAAGTTTGCTGAAAGAAAAAAAGATAAAAACCATCAGAAATTGAGATGTACAATGCAAGACACTGATTAAACGTACTTTTTTTTTTCTTCCTGCAGTTTCTGCCTGCAAGTTATTACTCTGGAACCTCTACCACAAATAAAAACATTCACCGAAGTATACAACAAAGGTTTTCCTACAGAAAAATCTGCCCATATACCAAGAGAGGCTGCACGAAAAGCTTCTGTTTCACAAGGTGCCAAACTACATGCAAGTCTGTCTAAAAAATAATTTGAAAACTCATTTCTTACTAGATTCAAGAGTTAACTTGTGCAGGACAGAAGATACAGATATACGTGAAGAGCTTCTTAACATGGAAAGGAAAAATGGACCATGAATCCCATTAAAGGAGCAGGCAATTGTATATATATGTCTTCTCCTTTGCATGCATTTTCTTTAAAAACAGTATTATTTGATATAGTTTTAGGCTGAACCACACTAAAAATGTTTCCTACTTTTTCATGAGTCTGAGAATACTCAGTAACAACTACAAAAGACAAATTAAAAAAAAAAAAAAAAATCTGATTTGCTGCGATGGCCTTCACCTCCACAGTGCTATGTTTGAGGGCCTTTAACATTTGAATCCAGAGCTTGGCAAAGCAAAGACTGGGGAAAACAAAAAGCATCTGACCTCCAGACTGCAACGTGCTTGGGGCAATAGGTTGTTGGGGCTTTTCTGTTTACTTGTTTTTTGGTTTTTTGGTTGTTGGTTTTTTTTTTTGCTTTTGGTTTTTTTTTTTGTTTTTGTTTGTTTGTTTGTTTTTTTAAAAAACATCCATTAGAAGAGTCAACAATTTGTCAGGTGCTGTCAGACTGGCAGCACCAGAACTGGGAAGCAATGCTGTGTTCAGGGTATATTGTCAATAGTATAAAGCTTGTTGCCCCACATTTGCAATAAGCAGACCTAGAGGTTAACCCTTTGGAAGAAGCTTAGTCTGGACCTCAGGTTCCCCTATGATTGTCACGATGACTTTCAACTCTGAAAATTACTGGTTTTGCAAAGTGTATGAATGACGCAGGTTTTTTTCCCCAGAAGCTTTAAGAGGGAAGCAGCTCTATGTATTTCCTGATTTGCCAAACTCAAAATGAAAACTTCCTAAAACCATGAGGGTCTTTCCAAATTCCAACTGGATCTCAAATTTCTATCAACTGAGCCAGGCCCACCATACAAAGATGTTAGCCAAAATACTTTAGACTTTCTGTATTGATTTGTGCAGCTGCTTTGAGAGGACAGGAGACAGCTGACCCAGCATAAAGCTGAGCAAGTAAACATGAGCAATGGGCACAAAGTTTGAACACAACTTAAGTGGCCTGATTTAGTGCTTTGCATGATGGGGCTGCAGCATTTTAGAACTGGTACCAGGTCTCCTAAAACCACAGCCACAACCAGAAGCTGCTGGACAATCACAAATGTTTTACCGCTCTATGAAGCGGCAGAACTGTCTGCAAAGACAAATGGAAACTGGCTACCTTACAGTTGTGGTTTACTGTGTTGCCTTCCTTCAAACACTAAGTTCTGCTGGAGGAGGTCTAGGACACAAGTCAACCAGCATGTGAAAAAGTTAAAAGGAGAATCCTAGCTAGCCTGAAAGGTAAGTGTATTCCTTCCTACCTCTTCGCATAGTAGAAGTGTCAAACAGAATTAACTAGTTAATCAGTACCTGTGGTCCTCTCCTCTCCACCTCGACCGTGGAAAATCGGGAACTGACCTACATTCAGTGGCCCTACGCTGCTGCGCAAGGGAAATATTCGTAAAGGAAGCACAACAGGCGTGGTTATAAACAAGCTGGTGATGAAACAGCCCGTTCTTCAGAGCATACTGATGGAAAAGCTCCCAGGAGCACTACTGTAGGTATGCCACCAGGTAAGCCCATGTCACACCGCCCTGAGGAAGGAGCAGTGTCAGATCCAGCCCAGGACCTTTCTGGCTTTTACAGATAGCTGAAGAGCCAAGAGAGCTCAGTCTGTTGCATACACTAAGGAGATTAGAATCAAATTAACGTGACAGCTTAATTACAACCTTCAATTTATTATTTGTAATTAGCTGTCAGACTCATGTCAATAACAACTTTCTCCTGCAAGCAGAGATGACGCTCAACAAGAAGTTGTCCAACCTTACATCACCTGAGGTTAGCTTCACCTAAATTTTAAATAAATCCAAAACACTTGAGGAGAATAACCTGAACTGCAGCAGTACATCTGGAGTTCCACCGGCTCCAATAGTAGTTTCAAGTGTTTGGCATCTCTGAAACTCAAGCACACGATGTGTTTGAATACAAATCAAGGCATCCTCCACATTTCAGATCATATTTTTGGCAATAGACAAATGACAGAGATGCAGAAACGGACTTGGACTCCCTGTACGTCAGGATACTTTACTGTTAAAATGTACCAAGTCTGAGCAGAAGATAAGACCAGTTTTAAAATCCACTTCACTCACTCACACCCAATACTCTAAGCACTGCAGAGCTGTTTCTGGAAAGGGCACACTGTAGACCGCAAATAAAGACAAATTCTCAGTTCCTGGAGCATCGGAGAGCTACAAAGAATTTAAGCCAGTAACAAATGCACCACATTTACTTTGTTTAGTTTAAGAAAGTGTATTTAGGCCAAACAGCTAATATTACTCTACAGCACTAGGGACATATTATAAGAGAAAATGCACGCTGAGGGACAGAGCTGCTTACAGTTTGGTTGCCAGCTGACATTCACCAAGAGACACGGAGAAGGGGGAAAGGCAGACACACGGCTCGGATCGGCACGAGAGTATCCAGGGAGACGCAGATGGCTGAGAAGGCGGCAGGATGGATGCCAAGAGATCAGGGAAGTTTTGAAAGAAACTCCTTCACCGAAACACTGTACCAAACTGATCAGGCGAACAGGAGTACTTCTACGTTTTCAAGACCGGCAATGCAGACAATTAAGGAATTTTGTGGAGGCTCCAATTAGACAAGTTTACTTACAGGCTACAGCTACCCTGGGCCAGACACACAGTTCAACACAAAAGTAAGGCAATTATGGAACGGCTTCCTCCAGATTGCCATTGGCTCTAGTTAAGCCCATTGCACAAAATTTCTTTACTGATTTTATGCCATTAAGGTATTAAAAGACAAAGACTCCTTTTCCTGTTATTAGACACACCTCGTCTTCTGTGCATCAGATGGGAGCCACAGGCACTGTGGTTTCTATTTCTATGCGTCCTCACTTTCACAAGTCCTGAGTTATGCTATTTATAATACTAGCAGAACCTTAGAACAAGATTCCCCCTTTCACTCTCCAGCCCACCTGCCATAGCTGTTCACATCTGCTATTTAATAGCATAAACACAGGAAGCCTGAGAAACTTGTTTCTGAGAAATTATTAAAAATGAAACAATACGATTATCAAGGGGTTTTAAAATATTAATGACCAAATTACAAGCGATCAAAAGAGTAGCAACTTTGCTACTCGAAGTTGTCCAAAAAGTTGCTTGATGTTTTCCTACAAAGCAAAAAGGTCCTCCCCATTTCAAAGAATTCATCAACAAGTATCTCATCAGCAAGGCTAATAAAGCCCAACAAGTACTTAACATGATGCAATCAAAGTACTGTCTGCAGACCCGCAACCACAACTTCAATTGCCTCACAGTGCTGGCCATGAGTATTACATCTCCAGATTGGTACTTGGATAAGGTACCCGCGAGGTCCTCTACCCCACAAACTGTTCCAGATACGTAGGTGTGCCTGAAGGGCATTTTTTCAGCCTTCCAGGGGATTTTGACTGTCTTACAGATGTGAAAAAAGGTGCACAGCACCCATGCTTAATCTTCTGTTGCTACATGTAAAAACCATCTTCCCGCTTTAGTCTTAAGTAGAGCTTTTCCTCAGGCTATTTTGAAACTGAGCCTGTTTGGTCTGAAAAATACGCGGGATTTGTCTTTACCAGGTGTCTCTTGCACTCACTTCCCATGAAATTAAATTGCACTGAAATGCTACCATGTCCTTAAATGCTACAGAGAAGATTTTCCCCCTCCACTCAAGAGCAAACTACACCCACACGTAAAAAGAAAAGTATACTTCAAATTCCTAATGCAACACTTCACAAAAAAACATCATTGCCCTTTACCTGCAGTAGAAGCAGACAAAGTACTGCTATTTTAAATATGCCCAAACTTCCTAACATTCAGGTTTTAAAAAACAAGAGTTGACGGGCACTTTAAGAAGTTTCAGTCCTGAGTTAGTTTCTCACTTCATTTCAAAGTACATCTTCAAAGCGAAAACGTATTCTTTCTTCGTAGGCACTAATGAATTTTTAAGTAGTTGGCATTTTGACTGCCATCCAGAATAGTATGTCTTAACAACTGACCAAGGTTATTAGGGCATGTCTACACAAAGACGTACAAGAAAGTTATGCCGAGCTCAAACCTTCCGTTGATTTAAAGCACATTAGCTAAATCTCATTAACTTCCTGTGTGAATGAGCTTGTCGAGGACTTAAATCCAACTGAATGAGATGTTTAACAAAGGATCTCACAGCTTTCAAAAACTACGTTTGGTTATTCAAATTATTAAAGAAGAGCTTATTTAGGCTGTGATTCTAAACAAAAATATCTGAAATACGAGTATTTCCAGTAAGTATAGGTCAACCTGAAGGTGCGTTTGGTCAAAAACATTATTAGTCAAGCCTTTCCTCGCTCATCTTTCACCCCATTACTATCTCATTTTATCGTTCCAATAGGCAACAGCTTTGCCAAATTCCTGTGCAGCGTGTGCCACCCTCCACAGGAGATCCCATCAATGCCTATGCAATGGTCCGCGTTAACGGAGTCCTAATGAAGACCAAGAGAGAAGTATACAGAAGAAGCCATTAGATTACATTTCAGAGAAGCGTAAGCAAAATCTAGGAGATAACTATTTTACAGCTTGACATCAAGCAACTGATATCAAATGACACCTGCAGTGTTCTCTAGATAGCGATGATGCTCACAGTAAATAAAAATGAAATAGTGTATCACTGTTCTTTATAAAACACATCATACTTTATAGTCTTACTTGCAGCTCAGTACACCTCCCTCACTGTTTATGGTACACATTAACTTGATTTATAATAGTATACAGTCCTTACAGTCTCCCTGTGGAGCATTAATAACCAAAGAATTCAGATACCTCCGCATTATTATGGATGTTAATACACAGTTCATTAAGCTCCCTCACAGCACTCAGAAAGCAACCTGAGCACACACTGGTTCTTTTCTCCACTTTCTTTGTACTTCTACTTGGCACTTTGATGAAAGCTACTTTTTTTTCCAAGACCTTAATCCCATTAAAACAAAGGTGAAGTTAGAGACTCGTCTAAGAAAAATTCCATTTATTAAGCAAATCAGGGTAATGTGCCAACTTTTTCAACTCTGAATATGAAGCTCCTTTCCAAAGGCTTAGGCATTCCTACGTCTACTTTTGAAATAGATACTCACTCCCTGCTGAAAGAGAACAATTTTAGTCCAGTAAGCAATATAAAACCAGTAACTGATTACACACTTGAAAAAGTTTATACTGAGTTGATCTATTAGGCTTGTCTTGAAATAAGTATTTCCTTTCCATTTAACATAACTTAATAAAAGATTTGGAATTCAAGAAAATTTCAAAAACTAACCAAGATGCGGCATTCTTAAAATCTCTTTACTACATACACCTCATATACATTTCTCCCATTTTAAAGATTAAAAGGAAGCCAAAGTTTACAGGTAAACAGGAAAGAGGCTAAATACTTTTCAGTCTCTCTTTACAGTGATAACTATTTTTAAATGAAAAAAAAAAAAAAAAAAAAAGTCCTCAAATTTTTAAGACACTGAAACTTGTTTACTAAAAACCTCAGTTTGTCAGGTTTAAGTTTTCTTACTTAATAATGCCCACACTAAAGCAGTTGGATTTTTGTAAACATCCCCATTAACATCTGAATTCAAAGAAGCTCTTACCTCCAGAAACCTGTACCAACTTCCACAGACCGTCTCAGCCAATTCTTCCACTGCCTTTCTTCCAGCCTATGCTCAGTGCAACGGCTCGAGTTGCAAGCCGCAGCCTGAAAGGATGCAGACATACCGAAGGAGGATTTTTATAATCTGGTTGGGCTCACTACATTGTATAACTGTACAGTGTCCAATCACAATCTCTGCGCGTTACACAACGGCTGAAATGCAGGAAGACACCACACGGTCATAAACTGTTACTACACGCCTCTGCCATAGTTACAAAACGTAAGTGAACAGACAGTCTCTCTGAGTAACAGCAGAGTGCGTACAGATCAACCCGAACAAGGAGGAGGGTCAAGTGTTTTACATAACCTGCAACGCTACAGGGAGAAAACCCAGCCGGGGCCCTCCAAAATTCAAGTTGCATAAATATTTATATGCCTGACTCCAACAGCTGTAATCAGGATTGGGATTTTCTCCACCAATTTAGCATTTCCATAAGCCTCCGTTGTGCAACTTGCACGGAAATATTTTTATTAGCAATTAGCCAGTTTTGAAGAGGTCCCAGATCCCAAAGCTCTGTTCCATAAGACAAGGTTTAGCAATCCACAACCTCACCAAGAACTGGAAACACACAATGTAACTTGTACTGGGCTCATTCACTTTCCTAATGGAAAATGCTGCGTAACTGTGATGTTAAGGCCGCAGAGCAAAGCGAGATGGAAAGGGACGCAGGAATAGAAGTGAGAGACTTGAAACAACACCACCAATTAATTAACGTGCAGTCCTTCCACACGAATCTCCTCTTCTCCCCCTGACCTACCTCTCTTAAGGCTGTCTTAAGGCGCTGTCTTAAGGCTGCCCTTACACTTCTAAACATCACTTTATAATTCGTCGCATCGCAGCCCCTGCCTCAAGTTATCGCTTGCCATCAAGTCTGCACACCATCCCCTTACCCACGAGGGAGGTAATTACCTCTCTAAATACATCATGTGCTTGCACTATTAATGAGACACCATCACCTCTTTTACAACCAACACTGTAACCGATAATTAAAATAAGCCACCAGAAAGTAGCACCCAACTACCAGGTGCTGCCCACATTTATACGCAGGATCTCTGCTGCTTGCGCGCAACTGGGAGCCGGCCAAGAGCACGGCGCTGGAGGGCAGAATAAAGAGTTCACTTTACCTGAAACGCACCTTTTGAACCCAAATTTGTGGAGGTGAAAGACGGGCCGATGGCGCCATCTAGCTCCCTTCGCTTCGTCAGCAAAGTCAGCATTACGCAAGTTTAAAAGTTTGTCATACACCCCCGAAGCTTGCTTAATTGTCAAGACCTGAAAGTTGCCGATTTCTGATCTGCTGCTGATCTGCATGTGCTTGTTCTTGCATCAAAGAACCAACTACTGAATAGGGTACACTTAATTGAAAGCTGACACTTATTATGTGCAATACTCTTTATTCCTCATTTACTAAGAATGCATGGAAGAAAGCCAATTATCTCCACTGATTATTTTATGCAATGTGTGCGTATATAAAACCACATTATGTTCCAGCATTTAATCTCCACTGCAGAGAGATGTTGAAAAGTTTTCTCTTCCACTTGCTCCTTTTCCATTTATTAGATTCTTTCCTTTGCTCTTTACTTCTTAATTCCAAATGTTTCACAAACAGAAACGTCTTCCAATTTCAATATGGAGAAAGCTTACAGCCCTTAATGCAAGCATCACCATATCTTAAATTTTAAGACCATAAAATATAAACTGCTATACCACAGGTCCACAGACCACCTGTAAGATTACTCATCTACAATACTTTTGAGGAATATGCTGGAAGTTAAGATTCAAGGGACTTGATGTGCTCACAGGGAGGTACAAGACTAAGCAATCAATGGCAAGAAAAAACCATAAGGTTTTGAAAGAAATAAGCCACTCGCTTTTTTTACTCCGATGTCCAGAATTATTTTAAATAGTTGCATTAAAAAATGTCAGGCACTCAAATGCTGCTTAACTTGAATATCAAAGTATAATTGAGTTCAATGCAAGTAATATTACTTAGGTATCCAATTAAACAAGACTTGTCTATTTACCTTACAACTAAGACTAATCGTTCTAAAGTTCACCACTGGTGAGTGCAGAACTTGATCATTCAAAAGATCTATTTCTGATTACTTAGTATTTACGCTCAATAATTTAGTTCAAGTAAACCACCTACTAATTTGGATGCCTCCACTTAAAACCCAGCTTCCATGATCGACAGTCTGGACAGATCTAATCGCAGGTTGTTTGGTTAAAATTCCTTGCAGTGAATAGGTACTTAATCACTGCCATACTTGAGATGAATGTTAATTCAAGATATAACTCTTGCGACTACTGTTTCAAGAAAGTGGAATATTTTACAGTGCATCTTCAAACTCCATAAGACTGTGAAAGACAGGTGGGAATAAACAGCTGAGCAGCTCTGTGTATTGCTGCACTTTATTGATGGAAGCGAAATCACAGTAGACAATTTATCTTGCTCTTTCAGTCCAGGAAGCACTGTCGTGATGATCCTACATAGCTAGTCATCATTTTTATTAGCTGCTTAATATCTGAAATTTAAACTGATGGGAGCATTTCTCTTGCTTGAGAATGCTACTTCTAGGAGTTCACTTCTGATTATTATGAAAAAATCCAATTGTTTGTCTTCTTCTCAGACATACAGTGTTCAGTTTAAGGATGAAACAAGTACTTCAGAGTGCGCTAGTCAAATTACAAGTGTTTGCTCTTAGACACACGTTGGTAAACTAACTGACAATTTACAGGCAACGTTCTGAGTTTGAATATTTATTCTGAGGCCATCCTCCCTAGTTTTGCAGCACTCAGAGTCAGGAAAAAATTCTTCTTTGAAGTAACTTATTTCCACTGTACTGAAAACCATGTCTTCTGTATAGGAATGGCACACAATGGTTATCTCGTATGATCAAAACCGATAATAATATGACCCAGTGGCCACAAACACCTGGTAATTAAATCCCTCCTTTCAACCTTCATATATTGCCAGGTAATAACAAGAAAAGCACGCAGCACAAAAAAGGCAAGTCTGATGCAGTCACTGAAAAACTGTTAAGAAGAGGTTCTCTGTTCTACAACTTATTTAAAAAAAAAAAAAAAAAAGCCTGTTTCAGCATAGCAGATGCCTCACAAATATTCAGCTGTGGCAAGGCACCCCTCTCAGAGCAATGCTGTCAGAAAAAGGCACATCTTCTTTGCAAGAACATCCTGTTTCATCAGGAGGGTGAGGTGCAGGATGCCTCATTTAGGATGGCCAAATGAGTCTCCCAACTACATTTTTGTAGCCATCTCCTAATTTAAGTATTCTTCCTACCTAAGTCATAACAAATATGTAATCTTTTACATCAGTGAAGAGATTCAATTTATACAGCAGACTCCCATGAACATCTTCCAGAATACACTTAACATAATACAGCAAACACAAGAAAATAGCATCACAGTAGAATAAATAGATCCACTTCCACCCACAACTTGGAACAGCAGAAAGACTAAGCCATTAAGTTTGATCTTATAGAGACGTTTATAAATCCACTGAATTAGAAACTCCTTGAAAAAGCACTTACCAGAAGATATGTTTTAATATGAAAACATCTACTGTTCTCCTCCCTAATGCTCTATCAAATACACACAAATTACTGAAATTGCTTTGAAAGCTTACCATTTAATTCAATGAGCAACGCGTGGTCCTGCGTACTACCTACATGTACCCCTTGTATGTGACTCAACCCATTAAAATGTACCTCCTTCTCATCCATACCTAGAGGCAGTCCATGTTAAGTGAATTCCACCTTTCCAGTTAGAGAATGAAATGCTTTGTGCCCAAACTTCTCTTCTTCTTAAATCCTGAGTTCGGTTACAACTTGTATTATAGTATTTCTTAGAACTTTTTCCTGCAACTGTGTATTTTTAAATACTTGTAAGAAAAATCTAGGGTCCGAGATGTACATCAAAGCAAACTGATGGTTCTTCTAGGTAAAGAAGTAATTACAAGATGGAAGCAGGTTTAAAAATACTTATGGCTGATTTCTGGGCAAGAAGTAAGAAATCATTTTCAAGGAAAAACTACAACAAAAGGGTAGTGAAGCCAAAGCCATATACTCCACAGGCACAGATCAAAGTGCTTCAAAAATTAATGGAGAAGGAATGTGCTTTTTGTGACCTGCTATTGTATTCGCTATGTTCATAAACTTAAGTCGGACGCCTACATCTTTCCTGGACCTCCAGCTATGCTTGTAATTAAAGGCAAAAGCTCAATTCATTTTTCTTCTAAGAACTGACAAAAGTAAAGCCTGTTTATTAGTCAACATAGCACCATGAGAGGCTGCTACCCTTAAAGCATCATTACCCTCACGTATTCCCAGATGCCCCGGGGAAATGCTGTCAACTTCAACATAGGCTTAGAAGAAGACAGTATATGGCCCAAACTGAAGTATGCAATAACTCAGCCAAGGGAACAACACACAACTGACCTAGTGAACCCAAGTGTCTCATAACCCTACACCTAATAAGCCATAAACTTAAACTCGACGGCTAGACGTCACATCTACGACTTCAATCTCTTCATTTCCCAAACATCAGACCACAGAAGCACATCCTAGGTGCACTCACAGGTTCTAGCCACGAGCAAAAACCCATGATCAGCCCAACAGCTCTGACCTGTTCGATGCAGCAGATCACGAAACAAGAGTTGATATGCAAATTTATATACTAAGTCTAGACTTGAAACATCTGTTGGTGTTATCTGCTTAAGTTGCAATTTTGTAATTTTTTTGTATTACTTTGGCATTATTTTGCTGTTACCATTCAGTTAGCACACTCATGTTTTAGCTTTGTCTATCTCTCTCTCTATATGTCTTATTTTTGTGACTACAAGTAGTTTTGAAAGTGTGGGCTAAATCTCTGTACAGAAAAAAACCAGCAGATTGATCTTGCTACAGGTTGTGCAAAGAGCATGGAAAGTTCTGTCCTTTAGTTGAAGTTGCTGTTATTTTTATTTTCTAAAGGCAAAACTTGTTTATACAAAAAACATTCATACAGTTTTGAACTCAATACATCATTTGCTCAGATGCTTAAAAATATACCTGCACTAAATAGTGAGCAGCCAGGTTGAAAACTCTAGCTGCAAGACTAAAATGTTTTAAAATAGGGAGAAAAAGAGCAGATAGCCATACTTCTGTTCAGTGATCGTGGTATCACGTTCACAGTTCAGTAAGCAAACGGCAAATGCAGCTTCACAGCACTGCCCAACTGCTCCGGCAGCCGCAACTCCTCCTCCCACCAATCCCAACCTCCTTCATCTGAAATTAAAAAAGCCCTTTTAATCTTCAAAGCATGGCCACAAGTCAATCTCAAACTTAGCACACTTTTTAATTTTCTTTTTAATTATCCAGCTGGGAGAGTTATGCCCTCCTTGCTCAGTGACCTTTCACTCCTTCAAGATTACTTCAAGAAATCTTTCCTGGGAATAATCAGCAAATTTATACCACTTGCAGAGGAAATGTTTCAAGGCTTCCAAGCGCTGAGGGGGAGAGACAGCATGATTCTTTGTGTGCTTTTGTGCCGGCAGCCTGTGCTGTGTTACACAGTACCCTCAGTTCTGCAGGCCAAGTATCTTCTGGCGTCAGACTGCTGACTGCTGTGAGCACAACCCCGACACGTCTGCTCAAATACCTTCCCAGAAGTAAGTTGTCACCGTGCCGGGTTTTAGAGCCCCCGAGTCCTTACGTGGAGCCAATTCCCAAAATGGCAAGAGAATTTCTTTCCTCTGGAACAGGCAAGAGGCAGGGCACAAGCAGATCATCTATTGGTGCCATAGAGCAATAATAGATGCTATTATTAATTATATTAGTAATAATAGACGCTATTATTACTGCCAATAACTGTTGACCAACTGTTTGTCCCATGAGTTTTGGTCACGAAGCATAGCTTGGTTTCCCATAGCCAAGGGGAAAAATTAAGTCATTACTGCCATTAATGATTTTTAAGTTAAATCAGCACTACTTACTCTCTGCCCACATACTAAACAACTGTATGCAACCCTGCATTTGATTCCCACACATTAAGCCAAGCAATTACTAATTTATTAATTTCACAACGAGCCTGGAAGTGTTTATAGACACAGGCTTGTGTTTAACCAGACTTGCTAGTTAACTTCCCGTACTCATGCTTCAGGCAGGCTTAGGTGAAAGTGTTTACAGGCACAGCAGTCATGATCTACTTCCTCATAAACGTGCATTGGTACATCTTGCTCGCAGCTCGAGAAGATAACGTGATACCACAGGTTCGGTCCTCTGACTGCACAGGGACAGTTCGTAGAGACAGGACGTAACTAGGACCTGTTGAAACCCAGCTGACATCTAACCTGTACGTCATAGAACATGTTACCACACAGAGACGCAAGAGGCAATTTAGTCCCTTCACTTTGAAGATTCTTCTCTGTACGTAAGCAGTTAATTAAGAATGCGTTAAATATATACTAATGCACTAAATATCCCTGCAAGCAACAAAACTGTTCAAGAAAGCTAAGTAATTCTTCTCCAACTGAAGTGACAGAAATGGAACAGTCCACTTAATACGGAACTGATTGCTCAGAAAAAGCACAAAAAATTATCATATTTTGACAGAGTTCACATTACTTATAATAATATTTATGCCAACTATAGTTTATCGAAGGAAAGCTTTTTCTTTTCAGCAAGACATGCCTTTTACAAAAAAGTATTTTGGCAAGATTTAGTGGAATACTTTATTGTGATTTTTGCCAGTAAAACAACCCTTTTTTAGCCAATATACTGTGGTTTCAATGTTGTACCTTACTGGTTCCTTCATCGTCAGGGCTCTTTTGCAGACGTCTGTATAGCACAAGTTTAAAAAAAATAATCGCAATTATTCTTACTTAATTGGCATCACTTAAAATGAGAGAATTCTTTGCTGCTACTATTTGGAGTAGTATCATTTAGGCATACGTTTTGCCCTCAAACAAAATTCTCCATTTGAATAATTAAGAGGAGAAAAGACCAATACAGATAGAGTCTCCTTTGAAGGTACCCACATGCTGTGCTGTCTCCGTAATAAATCTATTACCTGCCATTCAACAAAACATTATCTGTCACAACAGCCTCCAGAACAAAAACAGTAATTAGATTCGGATCTTAATACACTCGGCACGCTGTTCTGCGGTCTACAATTCAGCAGGTTCAGAAAGCAAGGAACAGTATGCCTAAGCGAGATTAAAAATTGGGCCAATACGGATCATAAAATCTTTACCAAAACCAAACAGCCAAGGAGGAGAGCTCAGATAATACTTTGGGTTTAGGCTCATTTATACTAAGAAACTTAACAGAAGGCTTAATGGACAGCTTTGCCTGATTCGACTGTGCCTTATTAGGCATCTTCATGAAAAGCATTAAATGTGTTTAATCCCTTCCAAAGAAGGGGAAGACTCATTAGCAATGGATGTTTACAAGTACCCAGGGCTCAAGATTACAGGAGTTCTTCCACTTCTGCAGAAGGGGCTTTTTAGATCTATGTTCTTACGAGAAGGATCATGTATCATCTCCGAAAGAGCTCAGGCTTCCACCCTTTGCTTTTTCTGATATTTGCAAACAAGACAGACAGACAATGAAAACGTCAGCTCGTTTGAAAGCCTGACTCATAAGAGCTGACTCAGTTTATAGACCTCAGTACGCAACTAGCAACCCAGAAAAACTCAAGCCGTAGGGCCAGTCAACACTAAAGATTATTATTTATACCAAGCCAGATTTTCTGTTTCCTATGTTCTGAAATGTATACAGTAGAAAATGAGCTGTTCCCATTCAATTTTCAGTTTCTGGCTAGAGCAAATAAATAGATACACTATCCTACTACAAGAAAAACACAACACTTGGGTATTAAAAAAAAAGCCACCTCTTCGTCCATATAATTCTTTTGTTTTGAGTTTTCAAAGCATCTACTAGTAAGTTGAAATAAACTACAGGTAACCAAACAAGTGTCTAACAGCCTGAATAAACCAGAACAGAGCCCTGTAAAATTATATTGATAATAACTGTAATGCTCAGCAGAATCTCCCAAAATTCCGCACACAAAATTAAATGGTACCCATGTAAATACATACTTCCAAGATCAGCAAATGACTGATAACCGCTATTGTTCCCATATACAAAAGGTCACAGAAC
Organism: Platalea leucorodia; assembly: GCF_965183815.1. Classification (NCBI taxonomy): domain Eukaryota; kingdom Metazoa; phylum Chordata; class Aves; order Pelecaniformes; family Threskiornithidae; genus Platalea; species Platalea leucorodia. Next base: position 88,279,820 of record NC_138858.1, on the reverse strand, counting down.
AGTATGAGAATATTGCTGTTATGTCTTGCAGTCTGATCCTACAGAATAAGGATCTAGAGCTCCAATTTCTTCCTTGTCAGTCTGAATCCCAATCATTCCTTTGGTTTGGCCTTTATACAATAAAATGCTCATCAGGAAACCATACTCTCTAAGCTTTTATCAAAAACTCCAATCTGCTAAAATATGACCAAGCAAATGCTTCGTGCATCAGAAACATCTAGCTCAACTTTTAGAAACAATTCATAAAACATGAAGAAGTTAAAAAAAAAAAAAAAAAAAAAAAGCTGCTATAACTTGGGAAGCAGCTGGTGCTTTAGAGTGCATCCTCTCCAAAAAAAAAGGACGTGTTTTCTTTGCTCAGGTATGGTAAGGGCCCAAACACAGGATTCTCCACACAAAAGGCAAGTAATAAACAGAGCAAAAATTGTACAATTCATAAATTTATTTTCCTGCCATTTTATTTTCCTGCCAAAGACTCCATGGAAATTCAAACCTTACCACAGCACAGTCCATTAAGCACTATTAGCTCTGGGACACTTTGGTTTTATTCAGCCCACAAAATAAGAAAGAGGTTGCTAACTTTGCAGTGCAGCATTTTATTTCCATTCCAAGCTTCTAAATAAAAAGTGACAGTCGTGACATGGAGTCACATGCCTATTTTTATGAGATACTCTATATGACCTTGAATACTGAGAAGAACATATCCACACTTTTTTCTTTAAAAGCACAACAAAACAGAGACACTGAGCTATATGCTTAAATACAAGACAATACAGGTTAAGTGATAAAAGGAACAAGGCCAGGAAAAAAAGAAACCCTTCGGATCACCACTTCTGTGCTAGAAAGGAGTGTTCAGTAACACTGTGCTTAATGGTAGACTCCAGCGGTCAAAGACTTCCAGCATTTCCTTCCCATTGCTAACACCAGGTCAAAAACGACATGCAGGGCACTGAAAGACTGGGATAAATTCACTAACGGCACATTAACCGCCTCATCATATAAACACAGCTAAGAGCAGGCTTAATAGACCAAGTGTTTAAGGCACCTTCCTATTAAAGCTTCCAAACTGCACTTTATTCTCTTAACTTTTACAGTCTTACAAGCGTAATAATAGCCAGCGTGCCACTAAAATAGGCCTCACTGCCCTAGGCTACCGTTTCATGGCCATGCAAAATAAAAGTAAATCCAATTAAAACGTGTTGCTACATTTAGAGCCCAAACAACTCGAGGCATCCACACACGAGGTTAATGTCCAGGAATGTAAGTGCATAAACCCCCCCCGAATTTGCTTTTTACTTACCTTCCTGCTACACCAGTACTGCTGTCTACTGTGCATTCTCAAAATGCTTCAGCCAACTGTTTGAATGACACAAGCACTGCAATAGCTTGATTTTAAAATAAATTCAGACAACAGATTTGGGGGACATGCAGCCATTCGAAATCCGTTTGGTGAGTCACTACATTTCAAAACAGTCAAAAACAAAATAATGGTGAGTCAATCTCCCCTTCACCATTTATGTTAATTTGAGCCCATACTTCAAGCAATTTTAATCTAAAGCAAGCATAAAGGAAATGGGTGCCAAATTCAAATAGTTCCTTTTATCACAAAGGAGATAACAAGCAAATGCTGGCTAAATCCAAACACACATAAACAAGTTCAGTTATTGCTTTCATACCACACAGAGCCTGAAAGTTAAAAAACAGTCCCAGGTACTGTGCTGCTACTTACAGCTCCTCTAACACAATTATAACTGGACTAATCTGCTCACATCTGCTCCTAAAAACACAACTATCAGACAGAGCTTGTTTTCTCAGGCATTTTGCTGACACAAGTAGATCAAAACATCACTCACTCAAGAGGAGATAGATTTATCAGTCTCCATAATACACAAGCTAAAATCCAGCTATCCCATCATTCTAAGGTGCATGTGACACACTCTTACCAATACATACAAATTTTATTACATGCTTAGTAATGTAGGTTTTGGGGGAAGAATAAAATATCCTGACCGCTTGAATGTGGTAAGAAGAAATTCCAGAAATTCCCTTTCACCAGAATAGGACAAAATTTATTCTCTCCTGAAGCAGGGTTTGTTTTTTTTTTTTTAATTAAAAACAAAACAAAACAAAAACACTTAAGACCAGACACTTGGATGGTAAGTGCATTCCTCTCCTGCCCTCCACAACCAGCACTTTCATCTTCTGGCCTGAGAACTGAGACACAAGGAGATTTAAATCACTGAATTTCTAAATATAAACCCGTTAAAAGACTAGTTTTACAACTACCTCAAGCCCAGCTATTCCTCTGCAAATAACAAAATGGAGTCATCGGATAAGAAAAGAGAGTATTTCAATACGTTCCCGCTGCGCAGGATGGAGACAACCAAAACGTGTGCTTTGGGACTCCCTCGCAACAGCCTGGCTGGGACCTCGGCGGCCAATTCATCCTTCCCACAACCAACCCAGAGTTTTCAAACCCCAATCAGCCCAACTCTACAGCCAAGAACAGACTCACAGCTCTCTGCAGACCCAAGGCAAATGATGATTCACTATTTACTAGACTGATGACATCATTGAGTACCAAGAAATAAATTCATCAAACCTCTGAGAGAGCACCAGATTAGAATATCATGGTAGACATATAGCGCATCGCTAGGCACACTGTATTTCTGATGCCATACACATTTTTATTACTATGTTTGGCAACAGAAATTGCGAAGAGTAATGTTGAGCGCAAGTTAACTAGAAGACTAGTTCTCCCTCCTATTTCCTTTCCCCACCAGGTGCCAACAATGTCTCAACACCCCTTTCCCAAGGAGGTAATTCTACTCCTTTCATGGCCAAAATACCATGGCAAGAAATCCACATTTAGATTCATCTCTAATAGAAGAACATTCAAATAGCAGACGTTTCCTTCCCATAACCTGAAAATGGCCAAATATCATCAGATTCTTTTTTGCCTTCAAATAAACACTGTCATAAGACGGCTCATAACAACTAAAAATATTTAGCCATAAAAAAATACGCTTCCCAGTACTGATAGAAGTATTATGTGCAGTACCACGAAGTTAGCACAATGTCTTAATGCACTTCACCCCTGGGAACGGCTAGAGAACATGGCAAATAGCTTTCATTTTAAATGATTTATTTTATTCCTGCCTTACACTACTACATCAGGATGCTTCTCTCTTTACTCATCCTGACTGTCAATATTTTCTTCCTGCAGCTTTTAAGTAAAATAAAACACACTGTAACTGCTGTCAGACCGTTTCACAACCACTAAGGTTTCATAAATAAGAACGCTTGATAGAAATAAATTTTTCCAGCAATACATGAACCATCACGTTCAATGGAAGAAACACCGTTCTGTTCAGCCATCTGCATTTTCTCTTGTAAGGATAACCGCATAAAGAAGGGTTCAAAAGTAAAATAAATGTATTGAAGAAATGGTCCTGCAGAATCTTTCCGGGCTCGAGTTTTCCTACTATTTTTCTTACATGGTTCACACAAAGACACTGACAGGAACAGCTACAGCAAAATAAGGTCTTCCAAAAATCACTTTGCATGGGACACTGTTTTGTAACCTGCTATGAACTGGAAAAGCTCACGAGAAGGCGCGCGTGCCAGTTGACTTCCCCTTGTACGCACAAGAATGAGAAGAGGTTAACTGCTGCAGTTCAGATTAGGTCATTAGAGCAGCTTAACAGCCACTTCTGGAGGAATCCATACTGAAGATAGGTAAAGTTTCACCCATTTAGTTTTCAACCCTCTCCAATCAACCTAAATAGCACAACAAAGCCACTTCATGGCACAATAAGAAAGTCCATTATATTGAAGAAGTTGACAGATTTGGCTATACCAGGAAGGAAAAAAAAAAAAAAAAGAAACTTACTGACAGAATCAAAGAAAGAAAACTCAACTTGGTTTAATTTAAGAATCTTTTACAGAGTAACTTCTAACAAATTCAGTATCTTCTACAGAATCTTCTAAACAAATGTGGGCAAAATCCAGAGTCATGAAGTTTTCTGTTAGGTAAAAAGTAATCCTCAAACACTGCCATTATCTTAAGCTCCCCCTGAAGATAATAGTCTCCAAACAAATAATACCAACAAAGAGACGACTTTTATTTCTCCATTGGAATTCAACTCCCTGTTAGCTTCAGCTACAGAAGAGAGAAATTCTCATATTAGCAGCCTTTAAAGAACCCCATACACCTACATCACTCAGTACGGCTTTAGGGATGTACATGCAGGTCTACCCGTGGCTCAGGGAGGGTAAGGAGCAGGTAAAAATTCTCCAAACATATCTGGCTTCAGTATAAAAGCAGGGGGGTTGTGGGCTAACCCTAAAAAGCTCCCTGACCTCACTACTGAGCAGCCATCCATACAGGGGTACCAGCACCACCGAGGGGTCACTGCAAGGCTGGGAGCACGCAGCCAGTGATGGATGGGGGCTGCTTGAATTGGTGCTGTTGCCAAAGGAAACATTCATCAACCTGCAGCCCAAATTATCCTACTATTTGTAAAGCCGTTTTTCCTTCAGATTTGTTTCTGTACTGAAGACGCAGAATGAGCCAGAGGCCCGTACTCAGAGAACCTTATTTCCATCCAGCTCCTTGCATCTACTCAACGTGAGAGCCAGGTGCCTTGAGAAAGCAGTTCACCAAATCTAAGCCTAGCTAAGAGCAGGGCTTCCAGACAAGTGACAGATTGGGATGGATTTTAAACCATATGAATGCGGCCTATTAAGGAACAGCAGGAGCACAACCTACCCGTGAGAATCACAGTCCTTACCTCCTGCCCTTATCCCCAGGGCTCTGACAAGACATTTTCAACTCCTATTTCCATCTTTACTAAACAAAAGGCTTTTTTAAATCCACGATAAAAATCTCATGGCTTGTTTAACCTCATTGCTAGCCCAAGGTTGAATTTCTTCCAGTGCATCTCCACGTTAATACTGCTCTAATTTCAAGCTATCTGAATCATGACTCAAAGCTAGGGGTAGGGTTGTAAGAGCTCATCAACTACTAATCCAATTGTTCTACATATCTCAAGGATTATTTCCCAGTTTACTGACCTGAGCTACTTGTTGCAATAATCCTTTATCTATAGTGAAATCATTAGGCAGTTCAAGGTGTGCAGCGTTGTTAAGTCTAGCTCTGGCAGTGTGCAGCACATCAGTAGCTTATCGCTCCAGTATTTGTTGTGCTTCTCTGCTAGGTTTTACAGCCTGTATCAAACTCCAGCTGCCAGTAAAACCACTATCCAAACCAGCTTTTTTTTTTTTTTTTTTGAAAGCTTAAACTGAGTAATTTAAAGCTTGCTCAAGTATGGCAACACTGCGTTGCAGTGAGGAGACATGGACCTATTAAGCTCCCTGTGAAAACGAAGCACTTGGTATTTTTATTTCAGCTGGTCAAGTTCAACAGCAACAGGGATCCCAGCATTTACCTGGCACTGAACTCATACTCAGAGAGTTAGCTACACAGGGCAAATGATAAGATGGAAAAAATTAACAGGCGAGGTCTTTACCTTGTCTTAAATACATCTGGGGATCTCCCTTTCCTGCCAGAATCTTCTCCTGGCTCTGCCTGCAGCTCCCTTTCGGGGTCAGCCCCTGCCTGCACTCACCTGGCGAGGTGAAGGGACACGCTGCATGGGACCCCAACCTGCCTTAAGCGTTTGCCTTCCCAGCCTACAAAATGACAACGACGGCTCCGAAATGAAAAAAGAGGAACGAAACTGTACAAGCCCCTGCCTGCGTTCCCATCTTTTATGAAAAAATGCAAAAGCCACTAACAACAGAAACGCTCGACAGAGGTAATTAGTCATTATCCGTTAAGTAAGAAAACCTAATTGTAGCTTTCAACAAGCTTTGTTCGGGCATTTTTCTGCACTACCTACATCACTTATTTCTACCCAAAATGTACCTTAAAACAAAAGAAAACCACGCACGATACTGAACGGGGCTCGCGAGTCAAAAACAGGAATCAGAAATATTTACTGCCTCGATCTGCACTGAAAAAAAAAAAAAAGGGCCAACCAAAAACGCAAACAAATAAATAAAAAGGATTAAAAAAAAAAAAACCCTCAAAGCGTATCACGAGAACGGGATCAGACAAGAAAGCGAGCCCACCCCTTCAGGACCAGGGGAGAATTAACCTGCATTTCTCCATCCCATTTGCAAGCTTACGACTCCGCCACCCATTTTGTTCCAGATTAAAGGAAAAAAAACAATTAAAAAAGCAGATGATCTCAATGGAACAGAGAAAATCCCCCACATGCACCCCCGCGGACAAACCCCCACCGGTGTCCGTGCCCCGCAGGGCCGGCGATCCCGCCGCAGGTGCCCACCTCAGGCACCCCCTCGGCCGCGGCCGCCCAGGCCATGCCCCAGGTAGGTGCCCCTGCCCCTTCCCCTCCGCCCAGCACCGGCTGGAGGCGACGCCGAGGCAGAAAACGCCAGCACGGAGAACGTGGAAGGGTTTAAAATATAAATATAAAAGGGAGAGGAGGAGAGGCAGGGACGGCGCAGGAGCCGCGCGGCCAAGGTGAACGGCGGCCGGGCAACATGGTGGAGACTGCGGGGGAGCCCCGACCCACCTTCCCCGGGAGGAGGAAGGGGCGAGCCCCGGGTGCGCTGGGGATGGAGGCCGGCTCTCAGGCGGCGGCGGGGGGCCGGGATGGAGGTGACAGCAGGCGGGAGGCGAGAGCAATGACCGCGGCGGGTTAAGAGGAGAGCGCCGCGGGGGAGGCGCCGGCGAGGCTTCTCCCTCAGGGCGGGCGAGCCGCGGCGCCTTGCCCGCGGGAGGAGGAGGACGGGCTCACCTGCCATAGCGGACTGAAGACGGCAATGGCGCCGGGGGCTGTGGCTCTACTCCCCTCAGTCGGCAGCGGGGAGTGCGGCGGGGCCGGGGCCGCCCCGGCAGGCAGAGCACGGGGCGGGCCGGGCCCCGCTCCGCCCCCGACAAAATGGCGCCCACCGCCCTGCCGCCCGCCCTTCTCCCCTCAGGGCCCGGCCGCCATGGCGGCCCCGGGGGCGGGCGGTTCAAGCGCTAGGACGGGCCGAGGGGGGCTCCCGGCCCCGCGGCGCGGCTCGGTGCCCCCGGGGCGCTTCGTCTGGGCGCGGGGGTCTCTCCCCAGCCCCCAGTAAAATGGCACTCGCCTGGTGGCCGCACAGGCTGCCCTCAGCCCTGGCCCTTTCAGGGGTTTGGTTGGGGATTTTTTTAGGAAAAATCCAGGTTTTATAATAGGAGACTGAACTGGGGGGGGCAGGGGGGAACCAGGAAAACAAAAATGAGGAAGTTGAGTCCCCCCCCCCAAAAGATGACACCTCCACCATACCCACATCCCTCTTCCTAAAATCTCACTTTTCTGAGATTTTCAGTGTTTTCTGGCTGGGGGGATGGGGCAAATCTGACATGATCCCCCACCACCGCTTGCAGTTGGGCGTTTTCAGACATCTGCCGCTTCGATACCCCGTACCAAAGATGGGTGCCGGCTCTCTCACATCCCTCTCTGCAGAAGCCAAAATTCCTGATGGGTTTTGATGACACTAACTTGCTTTAATTTGGCTTCTGCCCTTTCCAGTATGCACAATTCTTGGACATGCCGAGAGGCAGCCGGCCCATGAGACCTTCTGCTGCTCAATGCTTTTCTGGGAAGCCACCTCTGGTAATTTCTACCTATTCTCCCCCCAACAAAACCGTGCTACAAACATGAGCCTGCTAATTTACAGTAGGTGTCCTTGAGATAATATTGACTGATGCTGAGCTTTCTCCCCCACCAGCCCCCTTCATTATTTGATTAAGGTGCATCATAGCTGTAAGTCAATAGGAAAGCCTGTGCTCCCTAGACCAGTGACACTAATTGTAATCCATTGCATCATTTTACCAAGACCTGCAATTCTTTGTTGATTTTTCAGGTCTTTGCCTTAATAGTTGCTGTTTGTGCAGAGTTCGACTACTGGGAATGTTTACTGAGTATTTGTTCACCAGCTGCCTGACCCCTTCCATCCTGCTGCCCCTATAAAGAGGGTTTCATCAGATCCCATTAAAACCCAGGAGCTTATTTTAAGACTGTAGACCCTGTGAGGCTTCTGGAGCATTTGTGCTTCTTATCCTCGTGCATCATTTTTTCCACATTCACTGCAATACTCTCCTTGTTAAGCTTCTAAAAGGCTTTCAGATGAACCATATGGAGAACTATATAGGACACGGATAAGTCACAACACACCTCTTCTACTGCTCTACATTATGAATATTGATCCCTTAGCATTATTCAATACCTGGCCTTATCCCAAACATATACATAGAGTTAGTGCAGCTTTTAAATGTTAATAGCCTTTGTTTGTTAGGGTAGAGGAGCGTGGAGCCATGATGTAAGGGACATTTTAGTAATGCAAGATTGATTGAGACTGCAGCAGTTTTGCTGTTGACAGGAGTTTGTACAGGAAGATGGATCATATGTATTCAGTGATGCAGTCTCCCTGCGAGGACTTTCTGTGTCCAGAAATCATTGGCAAAGACACAGCTTTTTTTTTTTTTTTTTTTTTAAGACTTACAATTTTCTAACCTGCCCCCCCCTGGTGGAAGATGGCAGAGTGAAATACAGGTAATATGGCAAGACATCTGCAAGCGGGGAGTTCAGACATGTGCATCAATCAGATTGAAACTGAACAGATAAAGAGACCTTGGGGTCATGATAATCCCAAGGACAAGCAGGGGAAAGATGATAAAGGTGGATTTAGCGCTCCAAAAATTGAATTTGACATAGCTAGACCCCCTGGAACCACAGGCTCAAACCTAGCAAAGCATTTTTCAGGCCTTTGTTCCTCTTAACTAGAAAAATTACCTTCCAGGTAGCCTCCTGTGCTGTAAAGTTTCAGAAAATACCCTGGCATTTCACTTGTTCAGGGAGCCAGAGCCCATTTTATGCTGTCACACTGTCCTGCTGTAGAAGTAAAAATAATTTTACTGGGATTATTGGCATATATAATTTCTGTTATTAAAATGTAGCGAAGAACTATGAGGTATTTATGAAAACATTCAGTTGCTTTCTGCCTGAATGATTCACGGGACCATAAAAAAGTTGGAAGAATCAGAGACACAGGATATGCATGTGCATGTCCTTCATAACAGTGCTATCAAGAGAAATTAGCAGTCATTAATCATTTGGTGTGCAGACCTTTGAGATCCTGAAAGAGACACCTTCCCTTTGTTGCTTTCTTTTCTTTGCTACATCTAATCTAGATTATCTGAGCTCCTCAAAGCTCACTCAGGGATTTACCTGAACAGGTGAGGTGTTGCTGCCTCACAATAGAAGTCACAATAGAAGGCTTATTCCAGTCTTCCCAATTCAACCAGTGTAAAATACCTGTCCATCAAAAAAAATATACAGCCTGAATTCTTCCTGTAATTGCCTTAACTGGCCTAAATTCCTGTTAACGACTTTCTTCAGCTAAAACTACAGTCTTGGAGTACCAGTTCCTCCCTCTGTTCTTTGTACTAATCAGTCATTGTGCTTGCTTTCATAATGCAGGATAAATATTATAGTATTAATGTAATCACAGTAGTAACAATTGGCGAGTGCATGAGCAAATAGTGCTTTGTGATATTTGCCAGCCTGAATCACTGCAACATCTCCACAACAGCGTGCAGGTAGGGACTTGATTTTGTGGTGAGGTTGTGCCCACGTGGAGCTAAAAGTCTCCATAAGGAGATGTTGTTGTGGGACAGGCGAGCCTTTAGCCCAGGCTGTGTGTCCTTCTCTGCAGCCAGAAAACACAATGCTATTGCGATAGTCTGAGGTAACCTTTAATGAGTATGTTCCCCAACCATGCCAGCTTTGTTTTGTTTGTTTCTTCATGGCTTTGTGCAAATAAAACAGTAAGGACAGGACTACAGAAGGTCAGGGTTTTCTTGAGATGCAGCATGTACGTTACTGGCATAAATTTAAACACTGAAATGTTTTTGGCTGGCATCTCTTCTGTTTACTCAAAATTTCCATTTTAAACCAAAGTGTTGCCTCACTTGGGATGTGAATCATTGATCTGAGTACAGGATCTCCAAAAGACCAAATCAAAACTTCACATCCAGTTATATCCAGGGATGATTGTTTTGGGTCTGGGATCCGTAGTTCATTTCCAATTTCCTATCTTGTTTTCTTGGTGTGTTTTTGTTTTTGTTTTTAAGCAACATAAAACAAGGAGATAAAAACATAGTTTGCCTCACATCAGTTTAACAATATTTAATGTGAATCCCACAGATGGAGCCCAGGAGCTAAGACCAACCCAGCACACAGATATATGGATAACACGAATATCTTTTACTGGATTACACAAAATAAAAATGAAACCCCTGGTATTTCAACAGCTGCCTAGGAGGTGAAAAAAACTCCCCAAAAAAAGGCAAAACAGTTAGCAACTCACCACCAGTGATGTTTTTGCTTCTTCTTCTGGAATATGGAGTAGCAACTGTAAGGGGAAGAGAATGCTGAACTGGGCAGACCCTGGCTTTCTATTCTATAAGGTAAAGAAAGCGAGAGTGAATAACGCTTCTTAAAAATGCTGTCTACCACCACCTAGTGGAAGACACTGCTTCAGGTTCCTTGACCTATATAAATTTATAGTTTATCTTGGGGACAGTCATGAGTTGATTGCTGTTCCTCCCCTTCCCAATGCTATGTGGAAATAGAGTTATCAAAAACTTATTTCTTTCTAAGAGCTGTTTCTAAAACTGAACGACATACTTCCTGGTCTCTCATCTGAGCTAAATACTCAGTTTTGTCATCTGCAAAATGGAGGTAGGAAGACCCAGGAAGAATTTTATGAAGTTTAATTAGCGCAAAGTGCTCTTAATAGCAAATCGGGCTTTTAGTCCAAGGATCTCGAACTACTTTGGTCCAAGTACTCAAATTACTGAGGCTTCAGTCAGCAATCCAAGAGGCAGATGTACTGCTGTGCTTGCTGTATAGAAAGATAAATAGCAGGGGTTGCAAAGTTACAGTTTCCTGAACTCACGTAATAAATCAATAGGTGATCAGGAGAAGAAAAAAAATCTGTATAGTTGCAGAATTGTTAGATTCCAGCTGCTTCTATCAAGATGGTTTTACCTCTGGTAGCTTTTGGAGAGAGAAGACCTTCCTTCACCTTTGTATATGCAAAATATTTTGTAAATGGAGACCAGATTCTGGCAGCCAGCACAGCACAAACAACCCAGAAGAGCTTCCTGTGCTTCTCAGACCACAGTGGCCACACGGTATTCATCCAAATGTTATCAGTGAACATAGGGAAGGAAGAGTAATAAGGAACACTTACAGTAACACTAACTCAACTGGACAGGTCATGATTTGGATGAGAAGCTAATTTTCTTGATGTTGCTATGTCTGGTACCTCAGGGGCTGAACCAAATAAATGAGATTTAACTTGCTGAGTCAGGAGGAAGGTCTGTATTTGGCAGAGGAAGGAAGAGATGGGCTTAGTCACCTCTCAGAGTTCATTCCCAGTCCTCTTTTCAAAAGCACGGCCCCTGAAACTAGCCAACGGAGAGTCTGTACATCTTGGGAAGATTGGGAGCAGGAGGGGGCCAGCAAAAAGGCATGCATTTACCCTCCCTGTTTTCTTTTTCTGCCAGGTTCCAGTTGCCAGTACTGCTGAATTGCTGGAGCCATGTATCCTGACTCTGAGATGTTGTGGCAGCAGAAAAGGCACTGCAAGAGCCCGTGGCTGACAGCTCCTGACATTTTTGCTTTGCCAGTGCACATTCACACTGGCGTTTTGCTTGCAGCTACCCGTCAGATGGAGCCTATGTCATTTGGAGATGACAAGCAGGAGACAAGCTGGGTTTTGCCACCTTGCATCAAGTTCATGCGTGGCTGTTGTTCAAAGCCGTGGCGATAAATGGCAGCTTCTGTTGACAGATGTGTACAGGCAGGACCAGAGCAACTTATTTCCACTTAATATACTTCCAGAAAGGGTGTGGGCATGGTGCACAAAATAATTTTTGAGTCCATTAGAAAAATTTTGTAGCACAGAACAAAACAGGTTTTCTTAAGCCACCTCCACTGGGAGTTCAAATGAAAGTCCTTTACTTTGCAAAGAACAGGCAGCAGCACCCTCGTGGTTGCTTACTCATATCTCAGCAGAGAAGTGATAGCAGAGAATCCCTGTTTTAACCTTTCATCGCTTGAATCCACTTGCAAGCAATTCTGAAAGAACATCCACAATGTGCTTAGAGAGGAAGGATGGTCTTGCATGTGGTCATTACTTTTATCCGCTATCTCCCCACGACTCATTTAATGCCTCATGTGAGCATATAGTAACAAAAACACACAGTGATGTCAGGAATGACAGGAAAATGATTGCTGCAGAATCAACCTCCTCCAGCAAGTGGCAAAAGACAAAATAAATGAGCATGGTGCTGAGGCACGAGTTAAAGACTGAAATAGGCAGCAGCACCACAGCAAGCCCTCTGCAAAGCTGCTTCTGAAATTGAACTGTCTGAATCACGCTTGGCAAACACCGGGAGTCGTCATGCACACACAGCTAGAAAAAGAACTCCCTGAGGCAGAGGGGAAACCTGGGCCCAAACCGAGCTCAACGGACAACTCGAGAGCTGGAAACTTTCTGCGGCAATACTTTTCAGTTCCTTCTTTGCCCGACAGCCGAACTAACACTTGTCACAGGAGTGCAAACCAGGCAATTATAGCAAGCATGGATGCCACAGGGCTGGACAGGCTCACTATTTATAGCTCCCTACCGACAGAGCTTTCCCACTGTGCGGCTGCACACAGGTTAAGGTACAGTCCAGGCCTTGAAGGGCTCACAGTCTAAATAAAAACAGAAAAAGGAAGGAGTAGCAGCCACTTTTATGATGAGAGCCAAGACTCAGAGATGAAAGGATAAAAAGGAAGTCCACAGCAGAGCCTGGAACAATGAACTCCAACTTCTCCCCCACAAACTGACCTTTATTTTCTTAACTCCTTCCCTGCCTGAAGCGCCACCTCTCCGCGACTCATAATTAGTGCCAAACAGTCCAATACAGTGTCACTGAAGTGTTCTCGCAAGCTCTGGCCTGTCTTGCCACTGTTAAATTATTTTCCCTGCAGCAGAGGTGGGAGAAGGGATGTGCTCCTGCTCTTAACTCTCTCCTGAGACCTGGGCCCATGCCCCACTGACAGGGTGGGAAGCATCAGGGCAGAACAGCATCCCAGTGCGCTGACCCTGCTAAAGGGATGATAAACTCCCAGGAGCAGAGCAGGCTCTCAGCTTCAAGTGTTCAGTGTCTCAGCCAACTGCAGAAGCAAGGCAAAGATCGTTTCCTCTGTTTCATGGGGAGGATTAAAACACGAGTTGTTTGTAACTTGAACTTCAAAGTTTCTTCTTAGCAATTTGAAATGCGGTCACTCAACAAAGAGAAACCTTTACAATTACATTTTTTGTGTTTGAAGTTGGAAACCATTCACTGGCCTATTTTTAGCCATACATTTGAACTGGCTGTGAACTGCCTCTGTTCTCATGCAATGAAAGGCAGAGAGGATTCACTTGACCTCCAGTATACAGAGAAAATAAGACATTTGTCTGGAAAAGAACCACTCGAAATAGCAGTGAAGTCGTGCTGCAACATGAACTGTTAAGAGTTGAGACAAGAAAAATGAACATTATAGGAGGTGGCAGACTTTTTCTAATGACATATTAATGAAAACAATTGCTAGAAAATTCTATGGTGATGCTAATTAGTATTTGTAGGTCTAAGGACCTGATCTCTTTCCGTTTTACACTAGATACACTACGTACATAAGAGTAAGAAATAATTCGTGCTGAGGTGAGTTCTCAGCTTTCTTCAAGGATTCTTTCTAAATCCACCTGACTTCTCCTTTGCTAAACATGGCTTATAGCTCAGAAACTGATGGTTTTGCATGAGCAAACTCTCCCCTGGCAGCTGGGTTTTGGTCGATTGGTTTGACCACTTGCGTTAAACATGATGCAACACGGTATGACAAACGCAAGCGAACATCAGGATGGAGTGCAATGGAAATGCTGCATCTTATCTGACAGGTCAGTGGGAGGGAGAGGAATTATTTGCCCTGGTAACAGCGCATGGAAAAGCGGAGAGGCGGGGAGTAGGATGCATTTGCAAACATCTCGTGTTCCCTAAACTTTTTACAGCCCCTCATTAGGCTTTGCAATGTCCTAAAGTAGACAGCTATTACTATATTCATTTTCCGTCTTTCCCCTCCTTGAAGAAGCTTTTCAAGCTGGGGAAAGAACCCAGAAGACCTGACTGCAGATGTATTAACTTCCCAGCAAGACCATGTGTACCACGCATTTCCCACTGACAAGGAAAGAAAGGTTAAAACCTTGCATGACAGGTTAACAGCATGATTTGCAGCAACAGCTTAAATAAATGGTTTCAGGCACGAAAGGCTAGCAGGCAGCTAATCCTTTAAAGACTTAAGAGCAGCTACTACTTCAGTCCAAGTAAATATTTCAAAATAAAATTAATTAGAGGTGACTAGTGGATTTCTTTTTCCTTCATTTGAACAGCACAGGCTGAAATGGTGATTCCTCCACAGAACTCACGCTTTCAGTGCCAAAACTGCTATTTCACAGGAGCAGAAAGAGTTCTCTCAAAGAAGATTCATTGCAATTTTGTTCCTTACTGTAATTGCAGCAGGACTGGAAAAGCTCTATGTGAATCTCATAGGTCCGTGTTACTGTCAGAGAGGCAAGCTCCAAGAGCAGCCTTTACGCTGCTCCAGAGACGGAGGGCAGCAGCATGGCTCAGTATCCAACACAAGTACAGTGTAGAGAAAGGAAATGTTTGCTTCCTGATTCTTGGCATAAGGAAGCTCTGTCTGTGCAGGCCACAAAGACAGACCTCCTAGTAATTGCCTTACTTCCAATTAAAAGAAGTTTCTTAACATCTTCCTAGACAGAGGTGAAAGCACAGAAGGAAGGGCCTCAAGGTAACAAGTACCTAACCAGCACAAACCAAGGTCTGCCTGAGCCTGGAGAGGCAAAACAGTCAATGAAATAATTTGGAAACAATAATTTCCAATCCACAACTAAGCTTTTTTCCTCAAGATTTTATTTTTCCCCCTTGACCCTTGGCTCCATCTCAGAACAAAGCCAGTTCTCTTGGGTAGGGGGAATCTGCCATGGCCCGCTGAACTGTCTGGACTATTTTTAGTTAAATCCAGCATTCCTAAAAACCTCAAGCTGCTTGTGTATTAAGGAAGGAGAAAGGAAACACTGTGAACATGCACATCCACATTTCACACAGGAGTGCAGAAGACAGCACGCCAGCTGCCTTGCAGCATGAAATCATAGCTGGGCTGAACGCGGAGCTCTAGGAAAAAGGTAAAGAACATTTCTTTTCACCAGGTCGAGAAGGCAGAAAATGAAGGCAGGATTGCTGACTTCCCCAGGCTGGAAGAGGCAAACCCAAGGTCTCTGCTAGGGGTTGGGAGGCCAGAGAGATGTGAGGGCCAGGCAATTTGCACTTACCGGCTAAACAGATGAGCTGCAGCTCCAGAGTACAGCAATGAGAAAAGTGCCAAGTGGCAAGACAGGATCAGGCAAGGAGTCCTGGAGGTGCTCTGCAGGTAGAGATCTTGCTGGGAAGAGCAGGACAAACACCCCAAGGGAAGGGCCAGGAGAAAGCTTAAGGAGCAGTTTAGGGAGAGGCAGAAGATGTGAGGGACAGTTGTAGGAAAGGGCTGAGGCTTGGGACTTTTAAGGACTAGGCATGAGGGGGAGGAGTATGGCGAGAGCATGGAGAAACTCGTTTAGACCATGGCATAACTGGAATGTAGCACAAATCTGATTAGAAGGGACAAAACTGTTGTGCCGAGTCATTTCTTCCTGCCCTGCAGGGTTTTTACGTCATCTTTTGTGCTAAGCAAAACCCATATTGCTGGAAGAGTAGCAGTACAGCACTGAGCCTCTCAGTGGCAAATGTTGCTGAATTTGGCTAATTGCAGTTGACAGAAAGCAAGCAAACCCCAACCGCAGGGGCTTGTCTAAGTGTGCCTGCATGATGGGTACCAGAAAAGCACTAGAGAGGCTCTTGCAGATTGTGCTGTTTGTTCAAAAAAAGCATTTGTTTTATGGCTGTATTTATAGCATGGGGGTCGTAGCCAGCGTGCTCCAAGTGAGGCATCACATTCTTTCTCCCTCATCTCCGCAGATGTTTCGCACAACTTCTGCTAAAATATTTTCAGCGCTAAGATCAGTAACCTGCTGGCCAGCCCCACCTCCCTACAAACACCCTGCTCTGTGGACAAACAGTAGAACATCCAGCCAGGCCTCGAGGACGAGGTTATCAGAAGAGTAAGAGGAAATACAAATCACTGCTGAGAAAAGACGAACAAGGAGTTAGAAACTCAAGTTCCCTCTTGCTACATCGCCACAGGACCAGCGATGGCCCTTGTTCTTCTCCCCATCCCATGAACTTCCATCAGCACAAGCACATGGAGAATCTCAGAGAAAAGGATCAACAGTGATACCAAAAAACACATATAGCACAAGTAAAGTTGCTGCCTGGAGTACTTACACCCACTTTCCCAGGTTCGGGCCACAGCGCCTGCAGCTGCTCCCCTGTAGAGGGAACGACGTCTCTTTATAAGGCTCTTTGTATGGACAGATGCAAAATCATGAGCCTGTAAAAAGCACAACATTGCTGGCTCCACAAGCCTTAAAACAAAGAAGAATTGAGAGACCAGGATAGGGTGATAAGCTCTTCAGGGCGGTGGCTTCATTTGAACTCAAAGCTCACACACAATTTCCAGGCTGGGGAAACACCTCACGGCTCCCTTCATCACTTCAAGCAACCTACAGAACCACAATTTCCGCCTCTTCAAGAGTTTATTAGAACAATTTCTGGTGGGCGATGTGGTGGTTGGAGGCTGTCTTGGGCTCAGTGACCATGATATGATAGTTTTCAATTCTTGGAGAAGTAAGGAGGGGGGTCAGCAAAACCGCTACCCTGACTTTAGAAGGGCAGACTTTGGCTTGTTTAGGAGTCTGGTTAACAGAGTCCCTTGGAGGCAGTCCTGAAGGGCAAAGGAGTCCATGAAGGCTGGATGTTGTTCAAGAAGGAAATCTTAAAGGCAGAGGAGCAGGCCGTCCCCATGTGCCACAAGTCGAGCAGGCAGGAGAGAAGACCGGCCTGGCTGAACAGAGAGCTTTGGCTGGGACTCAGGAAGAAAAGGAGAGCCTACCGCCTTTGGAAGAAGGGGCAGGCAACTCAGGAGGATTACAAGGATGTTGTGAGGTTATGCAGGGAGAAGATTAGAAAGGCGAAGGCCCAGCTGGAACTTAAACTGGCCACCGCCGTTAAAGATAATGAAAAATGTTTTTACAAATACATCAGCGACAAAAGAACGGCCAGGGAGAATCTCCCTCCTTTGTTGGATGGGGAGGGAAACATTGCCATGAAGGGTGAGGAGAAGCCTGAGGTACTTAATGCCTTCTTTGCCTCAGTCTTTAATAGTCAGACTGGTCATCCTCGGGGTTTTCAGGCCCCTGAGCTGGGAGATGGAGATAGGATGCAGAATGAAGTCCCAGTTGTCGAAGAGGTGGTGGTCACCGACCTGCTCCTCCACCTGAATGCTCACAAGTCCATGGGGCCAGATGGGGTCCCCCCGAGGATGCTGAGGGAGCTGGCAGAGGAGCTGGCCAAGCCTCTCTCCATTATTTATCAGCAGTCCTGGTCAACCGGGGAGGGCCCAGATGACTGGAAGCTAGCAAATGTGATGCCCCTCTACAAGAAGGGTCAGAAGGAGGATCCCGGGAACTACAGGCCTGTCAGCCTGACCTCGGTGCCAGGAAAGGTCATGGAGCAGATCATCTTGAGTGCCATTACGCAGCACATGCGGGACAACCGAGGGATCGGGCCCAGCCAGCATGGGTTTAGGAAAGGGAGGTCCTGTTTCACTAACCTGGTCTCCTTCTATGACAAGGTGACCCGCTTAGTGGATGAGGGGAAGGCTGTGGATGTTGTCTACCTGGACTTCAGTAAGGCCTTTGACACTGTCTCCCACAGCATTCTCCTGGAGAAGCTGGCTGCTCACGGCTTGGATGGGCGCACTCTGCGCTGGGTTAAAAACTGGCTGGACGGCCAAGCCCAGAGAGTGGTGGTGAACGGAGTCAAATCCAGTCGGCGGCCGGTCACCAGTGGTGTTCCCCAGGGCTCAGTGTTGGGGCCGGTCCTGTTCAATATCTTCATTGATGATCTGGATGAGGGGATGGAGTGCACCCTCAGTAAGTTTGCAGATGACACCGAGCTGGGTGGAAGTGTCGATCTGCTGGAGGGTAGGAAGGCCCTGCAGAGGGACCTGGCCAGGCTGGATCGTTGGGCCGGGGCCAACTGCATGAAGTTCAGCAAGGCTCAGTGCTGGGTCCTGCACTTGGGTCACAACAACCCCATGCAACGCTACAGGCTGGGGGAGGAGTGGCTGGAGAGCTGCCTGGCAGAAAAGGGCCTGGGGGTGTTGGTTGAGAGCCACCTGAACATGAGCCAGCAGTGTGCCCAGGTGGCCAAGAAGGCCAATAGCATCCTGGCTTGTATCAGGAACAGTGTGGCCAGCAGGACCAGGGAGGTGACAGTGCCCCTGTACTGGGCACTGGTGAGGCCGCACCTCGAGTGCTGTGTTCAGTGTTGGGCCCCTCACTACAAGAAGGACATGGAGGTGCTGGAGCGTGGCCAGAGGAGGGCAACGAAGCTGGGGAAGGGTCTGGAGCACAAGTCTTATGAGGAGCGGCTGAGGGAGCTGGGGTTGTTTAGTCTGGAGAAGAGGAGGCTGAGGGGAGACCTTATTGCTCTCTACAGCTACCTGAAAGGAGGCTGTAGTGAGGTGGGGGTCGGTCTCTTCTCCCAAGTAACAAGCGATAGGATGAGAGGAAACGGCCTCAAGTTGCGCCAGGGGAGGTTTAGGTTGGATATTAGGGAAAACTTCTTCACCGAAAGGGCTGTCAGGCCCTGGCACAGGCTGCCCAGGGAAGTGGTGGAGTCCCCACCCCTGGAGGTATTTAAAAGACGGGCGGATGCGGTGCTCGAGGACATGGTTTAGTGGTGGACTTGGCAGTGGTGGGTTAATGGTTGGACTCGATGATCTTAAGGGTCTTTTCCAACCTTAATGATTCTATGATTCTATGAATTTTCATAACGCTTTGGATAATTCTGGCTTTTCCTATTGCTCTTTTTCACTGCTGAGTTTATCTCCATCCCTCCTGTTTTTGCCATGAACCTCTTTCAGGCAGGCATCCTTCTATGGGTTCTCCCAAAAGGGGCATTAGCTGTGACCTTGGAGATGCAGCATTGGATGCGATGCTTGCTGTAAACCCTCGCTGTCCTCAGCCTTATGCAGTGCCTGAGTTGGCAGAGACCACTGCATTGCTTTGAGCAGCATCTTTGGGTGTGAAGCCTCTCCTGGAAGCCCACCGAGGTCTCTCAGCCGGTGCATGGGCAGCAGGTTGACTCTTTAGCTCTGCACTCGAATGTCACCACTTGGTACAAGTCTGCTGCCTGACTTCCCTTCTCAAGGGAAACTGGCTGTGGGAAGTGTTAGAAAATTAATTACACGTGGCATCTTTGAGCCAGGAGCCACTGGTGGCCATCTCTCTCAGCTGGTGGCATTTGCACCACCAACAGTGGTAAGAAGCCTCCCGCAGAGGAGAGGAACAGGGCCCATTCTGCCTTGGGGAGCACAATATGTTATTAAAAATGAGCCATTGCAAATGAGAAGCAGAGGAAGAGCCATTTTGGCTTTAGCATCAGTTTCCAGGGCTTGTAGTTAATGTCTGCAGCTACCCAAGACTGTTTCCACTGCTACCTTGTTTGTTCCCCCCAGTTTATTCACCTAGATGTTTCAAACAGCTTGTCTACATAAGGGAAGTTTCCTCTGATGTGAGGATGCTTGGGAACTTCAGTTAGCTTTGTTCACTCCAGACAGTCAAAAAAAATAAAATTAAGAGATTTACTTAAAATGAGTCTTTGCTTTTATAAATAATGCATTGGGGGGAATTCCTCTGGGACTGCTGGTAGCTCAGGCTAGAGGACTCTAGAATCACATTTCCAAGTGTCTTTCTAGCAACTTTATGGTATTAAGTACATAATTGTATAAATACACCGTACAACAGCAATAGAAGAACATCACTGATCATACATGAATTCAAGCACTCAAACTAGAGAAGAAGCCTAAAATCTGGGTGCCTGTTCTTTCTCCAGAGCTTCCGTGCATAGTAATACCCCATCAGGCTATATAAACACTGACTATTTTTTTTTCTGAGACAGCTGCCTTGCCGAGTGCCCAGAATGGATGATGCTCAATAAAGGGAATAGCTATTCAGTATTATCCTCATTCATCAGTGTTCGTCCAGTGCCTTATTTGTCATTCAAGCCCTGCTCTAGAACCAGAAACTTCTTCACAGGCCTTTTCCTGTCACCCTCACTGCTATAGTGCGTCAGTCAGTTCTCCCCAAACCCACAACACCCGTGATTTTACAGAAGGGGAACTGAGGAGCAGAGCCATTAACTGCGGGGTTCGGCAGCCGCATCTGGCACCTGGATAGGCACCTGAAGGATACAGCTACACAGTCAGCGAGTTCAGGGAAGGCAGCGAAGCAGCCAAGCCGGCCGTGGAAATCACGCATGCAGGTACACAGTGCAGCGGGAGTGGGATGAAAATTAAAAAGATCCTATTGTAATGTATCAGCACAGAGGCACCAAAACAACAGCAGATGGGCAACAGCCCCGTTTGGGAGCAAAGCTTCACCCTTATGTAATGTTTTAACAAATGAAAGAGCCAACAGCACCGATTACACTCAAACCTACACCAGAGCAGCACCACTGCTACAGTACAGACCGGGTTCAGAGCAACAAAGCGTTTGCAGTAAAATTTTCTAATCTCTTGAAATAAATTTAAACTCATGCTATTTTGCAAGACAAAATTGAACCCTGGCTATTAGCTACAGTACAGCTAGACAATTAATAAACATTTGAACATCTAGAGACTTCCACTCTGGAGGAAAACCATGCTTAGAATGAAATATGTCAACTCAAAGAATGAAGTCGTCTGGGTCTACATTTTTCCATACTTTTTTTCTTTCCCAGAAGTGTCTCCTTTTCTCCAAATTAGATATAAAACAATCCCTGCAGAGAGGAAAATTTCCCTGTGGCCATCCCTCAGACAGCCAGCCCTGTGACCAATACAGTGTGGACTGTTCTAATTTATACACTGTGCTGCCTGAGGACTTTGCTTCTGTCAAATAAAAAATAAGTTAATTTAATTGCCTTTCCTCCAGAAATATCAGCATGTTCTTCTCCTGTTCCCTACATTTACTTATCCTTTTTAGTCAACCCAGGCTTCCCAACTTTCTATATCTTATCAGCCCCACTTGAAAGCATCTTCTCCCTCCCCCTTTTCTTTTTCCATCTAAACTTCCCTTCCACTTCCTCTCCCCTTTCCCAAACCCCAAACAAACCCACATTCCTATCCCCTAATAGAGGCTGATTCATGGTTTTGCATCAGCAGCCACTCTCCCGGTCAGACCCAGCTTTAATGGACACATTTCAGCTGCTGCCAAGCAGTACGTGACAACATCTGGGAACCAGAGCTGCCATCGGCCCAGGGGCCAGCAGCATCAGGAACATGAGATGGATGAGGGCTGGTGTGACGCCACAGAGTGGGAGAGAACGTGCATAGTTATTGCCTTCAGAGATGGAAAGGGAGATCCTGAATTCAATTAGTTATTCCTCAGAGTGCAACACTGGGCCACACACAAGCCAATTAAGTCAAACAAGGGAAGAGATATAGGTTAAAAAATAAAAACCTTGTCTCAGGCTTTGATCTATAACATTAGAAAAGGGCAATTTTAGGAGTACTTTCAGAGCAAGGCATTCCTCCAGCACTGCTCTCATCTCAACGTCTCCATGGACCTGCTCTGCACTAACAGGGATACCTGCCCCTCTTCCTTTCAAAAACTTTCAGTCCCCATGAGGCACACCTGACAATTCTGGAGTATCAGCACCAGCCTGCAAGCTGTATTCAAACAGACACTACTCCTGTACGTTGCACAGCACAAGGAACTGGATATTTGGACCCCAAAACAAAGCAATTAGAAGTCTGGGGTCTTTCCACATTTAATAAGGACTGCATGAGAGGTTCAAAAAGCCAATCCCGACCTTCTGAAGCAGCATGTTTTCCTGCCGCACCCAGGGGATTCTGGATTGCCGCACTACAGAGGGCAATCCCAGGTCTGCCCCAAAGCCAGCTGAGGGTCCTGGAGAGCAGATGGAGCTGTTCCAAAGCTGCTGGCTCAGCAAAACCTAATGCTGACTGGAGTGACTACATTAGCAATTGGAAGCAGTAGGCAACAGCAGATTCAGCTGAAGCCTTAATCTGGTTGCCCAGAACAGTTTTTAGTGCACGCTGAGATCTCCGACCGTGAAAAAGACAAGCTAAAGATTTGTACACAGAATATAGTGAAGTTTATTCATATTAAATACATCTACTTGCATCGCTACTTGTCACATACTTGCTCTCCAGGACACCAAGTTCATTCCCACTTCAGGAGACATTTTTTATTTTACATAAAATAGAGCTACCAGTCTGTTTGCCCTGAATAACATATCACTGAAACTAGCAAAACAATACAAATGGGATTTATTCAGTACAAACTATACAGAGACTTTCTTTTTACTGGTCTAGGGAGTTGTGCACAAGGACAAAATGCTTCCAAATATGCATACAGGCAGCTGGAATTCAAGTGTCTCCAATATCCACACTAGCCAAAATCAAGATATTTTTTTTTTTTTGTATTTAGACACTTGAGTCTTGGTCCGGATTCCGATTCTTCTCCCTGTATCCATTCGGTTTGTTTAAAATAAGCAAAATCCAATAACAGTCCTTTTAAAGGATAAGCAGATTTTGCCAAAAGTAACAGTGGCGTGGGAAACAGCTTGCTTCTGAAGAATGTATTTGCTGAGTAAATAAGCTTGGTCAGTCTGACCAGAGGAGTTGCGTAGCAATGCACTATATGTAAGTTATTTCGTGCAAGTGCAGTTTTCCCCCTCTTGTACACAGATATCTGACTTTGTTACTCCAGACAAGCACAGGACAAGTAGGTTGGAAGCATTTCTGATGGACAGAGAGAAAAAGGAGAATTTAACTATGGTGTTTGTCTGCAGAGGTAAACCCAATGATAACCACAATCTCACTGAAAACTAAAGTAAACTCTATAAAACAGAAGAAACATATCTTTGCTGCTGAAACTGGCTCATCTGTTTTTGGAAAATTGCTAGAATTGCCTTGCCCAAGAAGAACTTCTTACAAGCAACCAGCATTATGTAACCAAAAAGAGGAAAAATACAACAAATCACATGTTCTTCCCACCTAATGTTGCAATCCTTTTGGTCAATTCCATGTTCGAGCCCCCACCCCCCCAACTGAAAAACCTGCAACACCTCAAAACCAGGAACTGGCATCTTGTGACTGATATACTTCATCTAGAATTTTACAGGCCCCCTTGATATCCAGGGTAACTAACAGCTCTTACTGCCAACCTAATTACAATGCAATTAAACACATTGTTCAATCATCAAAATCTGGGATATCATCATAGGAATAGCCACGGTAGCCTTTGGAAGCATAGTATGCAATACGCAGGTGGTAGAAGCCTGGGAGAAACACGAGGATCCCAATGATGAGCACGGGGATAGCACGGTCCGTTCCCTGCAGAGAAGAGAGATGCAAGTGCAGTAAGAAGAGATCTGGGGGAGTGTTGTCTTTCCTTTTTCTCAAGTCCTGCCTCAACTATTCATCCCTAAGGCCTGGCTAGCTAACAAAAATAAAAATTCCTCTTAAATCAGAAATATCTCCATTTTCTTCAGGCTGAGCTCTAAGTCCTCTCCCTGGCATCTCCTCCTTGCCATAGGAAACCCTCAAGTCAACTTCTCCTTTGGGTAGGAGGGGTGGCTCCTTCTAACAGTAATCACATTACAAAACTGCCAGCCACAGGCTGGGTGCTGCATGCTTGGCAGAGAGCGAGCTCTCCTATCTGTGCCTGGACTGCTTCCGATACAGCCAAAATGCTGCTGTTTCCACAACGATAAGCAGCAGCTGCCATCTGCAAAGCAATTCCGTACAGCACAAGGTAAAAGAAGTGTGCCAGAGAGGAGCACCAAGTCAACTGCAAACAACAGATCCCCTTTCAATGGATCATAAATACAGAGATATGAGAAAAGTGGTGCTGTGTCCTATATAGCCATCTGGTATCTCCTACAGAAGTCACCGGATGATCTTCACTAGAAGAGTGATCATCCCAGCATGAAGTTTTTCCAGGACAGCAAGCTGACCACTGCAGGGATGTAGCATTACAATGAAACTGTACCCCAGGGAGGACAGAGGAACTCTGCCTTCCCTGGCAGACCTCCAATCCAGCTATGAACCTGCTCCAGACTTGCAAACTGGAGACAGAGGGCTTTGCTGCCAGAGAAATAGGGCTGTCAAAGACCAGCAAGGCAGTGGAAGGAATTACTTTCTTGCTTGAAGGACTTTTGCTCTGAATCTTTACACTGAACATGATGGTTCACGGCAGGCTTTGAGGAACGGTCAAGCAATGCAAAACTCTAACAGATGTGTGATCAAACCACTTACGCCTTTGCTAATGTATCCTGCCAAGAGGAGGGCTCCTATGATAATGAGGAAGGTCCCGATCATGAAGAGGACAATAGCCAGTGCAATTGCCTTGTAGGGGATTTTTGGTGGGCTCTTCTTGAACTGGATGAAAAAAAACCCAAATATTAAACAGCTTAACTCAACACAGTTCCCCTTCCACCATGGCAGAGATGCGAATCCCACAGCTGGCAGAGATGACACGGGACAAACTGTTGCAGCAGCTCTGCTGCAGGGCTCTAATGGCCCTTCTGCGAGGAATCCTGCCCATGGAGACCCTGTGTCTGAGCCAGCGCTTACACCCATTGCTTCCAGATCTGCTCCGATTTATCACCTCCCTCCAAAGAAACACATCTGACCCTATTAAACAAGCAATCTTGTTTCCAGTTAAGCTCCACAGGCTTTCTGGAGAAGGGCTGAAGTGGTGGCTTGCAGCTGGCTTTGTACCTTTCTGAGCTGAGGCTGCTCTACTGGAGATGAACAAAAAAAGCAGCCTCCCATGCACATGCAAAGCTGTAGCAGTCTCTCCTAGTAGTTCACAGTCAGAGCAGCAGCAGAAAGAGGCTTTCTTCCCCACTTTTTACCTGCAGGTCAATATATCCATCATCAGTGCTGGAGAGCTTGGAATATTTGACTTTGCTACTGGGAATCCCAGCAGTCAGATTTGTACGCGACGGCATCATTACAAAGAAGCCTGGGCATCAGCTAGAACCTGGAAAACAAAGAAAAGAGCAAGAAAAAAAAAATGAGAGCAAACTGGATGATAGAGTCTGAGACATGGAACAAGTTACTTAAGAGAAACAAGTGTCAAGCTTGTACTAACCAAAAGGCATCTTTGTTCTTTTTCATAAATTAAATTTTTTCAAACAAAGCTTTGTATTTAAGCCTAAAATACAAAAGCATGAATATAGCTGCAACAGGGTTTGCCAATATTTGAAAGCAAACTGAGGTAGAACTTGTGTTTAAAACAAAATACAAGTTGCAGAATAATACAGAATGTATAAACCAGCTCTCATTTCACAAGATCACACTTCCAGCAGGGAGATGTCTGAGGTCCAGCTATTTCTAAACAGGGACGGTAGCAAATAAACCCAAACCAGAATTAAACAAAGCAGCTTTTCAACCAGCCGGATATTTCGCAATAGTTCCATTTTGGAAAACAAACCCCCAAAACCACTACTAGAAACTAGAATGAAATGGACCTGTCATTCCCGAGACAGCTCAAGTCATGACTCAGAGGGAACATGACAAGGGGATGGAGTGGTTAGTGGATGAGGTAACCAAAAAAACAGCAAGGAGCTAAAAAGCATAGGTCACTCGTCTGTCCAGCTGCAGGGGACACAGTGTTCAGGGTGGAGCTTTCAGCAACACCAGGGCTGTACCACACCACGGAGCCGAGCCCTGTGGTTTTGCTGCCAGCAGCGACAGTCCCCGGGAGAGGGGCAGAGCCAGCTTTCTTCTGCGCCTTGGAGCCCAACTTCTCAGGAGCTGAAGCCTGGATCCGACCTGCCAACACATCCCTGACTCACTGCGGAGCCATTTAACAGGGCCTGACAACTGCTCCCAGCAGGACCTATGTGTTAGGTGTCCGCTCGCCCGCAGCCTTGAACCTGCACTGCAGCCCAGGGCTACGATTCCCAGAAGTGAGGCAGAAAACAGGCTTCCCACACTCTCCAACTTCCATAGCTTTATTTTCTGAGAAAGTATGGAATAAAGAAAAGTGCTTTTCCCAACTGTTCCAACAGAAAGCGACAAAGATGCTTTTTCCATAACACTATTTGGCATCTGAGGTAACAGCATCTCCTCAAAATATTCAGTCTCCACTTGAACTTAAATCCTTTGTCTCCCTCTTGCTAATCACTGGCACGTTCCCCTGCCATCAGGTTTGTTCCTCCTGCAGTAAATTTGACTTTTATAAAAAACACCCAACACCCTCTGATCTTAAACCTTTAACTTGAACTTCTTGATTTTTTTTTTTTTTTGTAGCAAAACCCAGGCACAGACAAAACATTTTAGCCCCATCAATAATGGGAATATCACGCACCTACAGGGAGGTAACACTCACATCCTCAGCTCCTTACACATCTATGTTTTTCAGGTCACAGTACTCAAATACCCCCAAGGCTTCCCACATGCCCAAGGGGCAGATGTGCGGGAGGGGAAGAAGCCAGAAGAAATCAGCGCATCTGAAATGTGTCAGATTTCCTGACTCTGCCCCATTTTACTCTCAGGTACCACAGGACTTCTTAGTGACTGTCCCATTATTTACCAGGCTATTCCTAGTGGCTTCCTAGGAATTATATCCAATTTACACTTGCATAAGTTGTCCTGCCCTCCCATTACCCTGCTTACCAACAAGAAAGAGGCTATTAAGGACAAATGCAAAAAACCCAAACCATCTCTCAGACCTCATGCTTAAGGGCCAGGTTCAAGTCCGCTAAGCTTCACTCTCCGTGTGCTCTACATTGGTTCAGGATCAGAAACAAGTTCAGTGCTGTGCTCTTTGAGAGGCAAATAAATGGCAAATCACGCTTGTGATGGAAGTTTTCTAACGCGGTGCGCTGCCGTCAGAACCTGCGCTGCCTGGGGGAAGGCTTCCAGGGTAGAGCGCAGGCTCACAAGGGGAGCTTGCCAGTAAACGCAAACATGGCATTTCAAGCTAAAATCCTGTTTATCCCCTAAATAAGAGCAATATATTTTTCTATCCTCTCTGCCCCAGAATAAGGAAGGCAGGGGAATGTAATTTCTTGCCCTTTCGGGAGCTCAAACTCACACCTAACATGGTAAACGGCCAGCCCCCCTCCTCCAGACCCGAAATGGTTTCTCTGCTGCTACAGAGGAAGTTCACAACATGTCTGGGACCTACCCCAAAGCTGCAGGCTGCACCCCCTGCCTCGCCCGGCTCCGAAACATTAATAAAAAACACAGAAAGGCGGTTACCCACTATCTGCTGATCAAACCCATCTCTCCCGCTGCCGCTCCTCTTCCGCGCCGCTCGGGCCTCAGAGCAACCCAGGAAGTTTATTCCTGATGACGGTCATCTCCTTCCAGGTTATGGCAGCAGCCGCTGGCTGACTCAGCTCCGCTGGGTTATTTTCAGCCCCGCGCTCCAGATCAGCAGCTGGAATCACAGCGTCCTTGGGCGGGCTGGCACGGAGCACGTCCTGGTCCCCCAGGCCCGCGTCTCGCGAGACCCCCCCGGAGCTCATCTGTCATTTCAGGGCTGTATTCGTAGATGGTTAACGAGAGAGCGTGTTCATACACATCACTCCTACACATATTTATAATAAAGTTCATTTTCTAAAGGAAGATCTGGGCACAATTAAACCATCAGACACGGCACAGCCCTCCATTAGGGCTAAGTATGTGACAGACAAGCTATAGCCAGAAAATTATTTCCATCGCCTGGACCCGTATGAACACATCAGATGACACAAAGCTGGGGATCTGCTTCATCCAGCTGCTCCAGACAGGGAAACTGCAGGAATTGCCATGGTTCCAGTTCCCGTAAGTTAATAAAATACACAATGGGTTTAGAGCCTGAAAAGCCTAATCTCCTTAAGTTTCAAAGAATTCTCCCTCCCACTTTCTTATTTTTTTTCTTCTTGGCAAGAAAGTCGAAATATAAACTGCAAAGGCTCACTCTCTCAAACACGGAGAAACACAGACAGCATTTACTAAGCCTCCCCGGTGTGTTTTGTTTTGTTTTTTTTTAAAAAGGAACATCTTAATTTTGATTATTTGGGTACAACAATGGCAAAGTAAACATTCAGCTTCAAGGATTTATCCAGAAAGCAGACAGTATGCAAGTCAAAACACAAGTGCATAGATACTTATGTTAAAGGATGTTTCTTACAACATGAGGCTACTCAATTTGGTCATTACAGCTGTAAAAATAAGCAATTAAACCATTTGGCTTATTTTTACAATATGTTTATGAGTAGAGTAGCACAAGTTTGGTAATCCCCACTACAGCAGGAGGTTGCACCAAAAATCTTCTGCTACAATCGCTAGCCCAGCTTTATGCACATCATTGAAAACCAGAATCCTTCCCTATTTCAACATCACGAATCTTTTGATTCTTTGCTGAAGCACATCCTTACTTGCTGCAGTTGTGGGTACCACAGTGGCGATCCAATCTGAGAAGCATCACATTTGGAACGCAAAAAGCCTCCTGGTTACCTAAGGTATCCATTACTACTGTTCTGGGCAATAACTCGGCAATTGCTGAAAAACTTGAGGGCACTTAAGTATCTTGCTTTTGAGGCGTTTTCTTAAAGGTACTGAATTAATCGGCAAGGTAAGACAGTTCAAGAGAATAAATGGGGTATGCTCTGGAGACACAGGACAAAGCTCAATATAGGAGCTGAAAATCAAGGAATCAAGGGCAAGGGCACCAAGAAACCCTGTCCCCCAGGCTCTGAGCAGGGACCAGTTGCTATCACGATGAGGAAACGGCCTCAAGCTGCACCAGGGGAGGTTTAGGTTGGATATTAGGTTAGATATTAGGAAAAACTTCTTCACTGAGAGGGCTGTCAGGCACTGGCACAGGCTGCCCAGGGCAGTGGTTGAGTCCCCATCCCTGGAGGTGTTTAAAGAACGGATAGATACGGTGCTTGAGGACATGGTTTAGTGATGGACTTGGCAGCGATAGGTTGACAGTTGGACTCTATGATCTTAAGGGTCTTTTCCAACCTTGACAATTCTGATTCTATGATTCCGACACAGCATAATTTCTTAATCAGTACTGCCACCTTGTGAAACTCCTCTGCTCCATCAGTTGGGTTTTCCAACTGTCAAATTTACGGGCAGTTTATGCTCAAGATACTCCCATGTGGCTCACTGGTGGGAAGCACGCAGCCTCCTAAAAAACACAGGCATACCTGCAGCACTTAGGAGCCTGCGGGTACTACTTACCGCACAGCGCTGATCAAGCCAACTGCATTTCTTCATTTGCGACCGAGTGGAGTCACCGAGGTTCCAGACAGAGGGTAAGGATTTATGGCTAGCTGGGGCAATGCAGTAAGCGAAGAAAAAAAACCCAGTAGCTGCCTGAAACTGTTTTCACATCTTTTTCATGATCAAACCTTCGGGGTGCAACATGCTGTAAACCTTGTATCTTCAACAATAAATATGAACATGATTACAAATATCCTCAATTAAGAGAGGAGTTGCTGGTGGCACAGGCGAGTGCACTACACTTGCGTGTAAAGTGTGAGACAGGCACCCAGTGAATGCAACGTGCACAGTCCTGTTGAGGAGCAGCTCAACATCAATAAGCCAGGAACAGCAGAGCCAAAAGCAGGAAGGGTTCACACAGTTTGCCATCAGACCAAGGAATTTCCATTCACTACCAGACCGCAGCATGTGCCTGCACTCTGACTTCACCGAGAGCCAGAGCAACAGCCAGAGGAACAGTCCCTGCTAGAGGCAGCTCTGGCCCCTGCCAAAGCTAATGCATTTTAAGGAAAACCTGTTTCACAAACCTCCTCCGTTTAAAAGGAAACAGCATCACAGTCTGATTAGTTATTCAAACAGTAACCATGCCCCTCCATTTCAACACATCTAAATGATCCAAGCAGAAGACTCCAGTGCAAGAAAGCACAAGCCTGCCTCTTGCAGTTCCTTTGAAAAGGCAACTAGGGTAGATTAGCACGGTTTGACAAAGCACAAATTCATCCACCCACATTTAAAAAGGATAAAACCCATGAAATTATATTCTTTATTTCCATTTTCCAAGTTTCAGTTAGAATACCAGCTTCAAAAAATAAATGAAGTAAGGTCAAATAAACTCGTGGTATAATTGAACAGCAACCCTAGTCAACTACAGCTCCACAGGCGAAACTCTAGGAAACATCATCTTTACTCAAGTTAAATATGGCACCCCTTCTCTAGCACAAGTTGAGAGGAGCAAGATATTTCACCTTAAGACAGCATCTAAGAGATTATTGGAAGTACAAGAATAGACTAGAAGAAACAAAATTTCCTATTTCCAATGACACCAGTATAGCAAAACAGTCAGTTGAAAAATATTTACAGAGGTATCTACACAACATGCCTAACAGTGCTCATGGGGTGCTCCAATGCACTGAAATTGCTAACACCACCACTTCCTTCCCCAAGTCAGCTGTCCTCTCCGAAGAGCTGACCAGCTCTCCCCCCTCAGTCCTACTCCAATTAAGAGCCTTCTTGTTGGTCTTCGATCTTTGGAGCCAGGTAGTATTTTAAGTGTCCCATATCCGCAATCTTGTACTCCACAACTGGGAAAAAGAAAAAACAGTATTCAGAAGGCTCTTCAGAAAAGCCGTTCAGTCAAGAGTTCTTAATGCAGTTCTAACGTGGCAGCGTTCTACAAGATTTTTCAAGTAGAGCTGCTTCTACTTACCAAGAGGAACATCTGCAGACATGCTGAGCGTTACTGTCGGTGACAGGGGAGTGGCTTTGGTAAAAAAGTTCAAGTACCTCAGAGCAAAGGTCAATTGGACTGGTTCATTCATCTCTATTGTAACCTAGAAAACCATCAGCCAGGTTAGACTTCAAGAAATGCAATCTGCAGCAAGTTCTCTCAAATAATTCAGATATCTCATGCAAAGGCAGTCAGCGCTACTCCTCGCTCTGTTCTGCGGAGCACTGCTTGCAGGCCCCAGGGGAAAGGACCTGAAGTTGGCAACCATTTGTTGCCTCTAATCTATAAACCAGAGAAACACACGATCCAGTGACCCAGGTTTAGCCCCCAATAGGTCAGAGAATTAGTCATATTAGTAGGAACCTCAACACTGAAGACACCACAGTAGCCATGAAGGCTTAACTTACAGCTTCTTCCTCTTTATCCACGTTACTGGTCTGTGACAGCTTGATGTTTCCATTTCCCAGCTCTCCGTTAGCTGAAAATTTCACGCCATCTTTTGCACAGGAGATGACAACTGCATCACCGATGTGGCTGAGATCTCTACAGATGCGTGCGAATTCAGCAGAAGGCATTTTCACTACACAACTGTATTCTTGTTCCTGCGAAGGAAGCGTCACAATCAAACTTCTACCAAGAAGCTTGGTGTAGTCACTACACTTGAATTTGTGTAATCTTTCCAAAGGAAATTAATGTTACACGCTCAAACTAAGTCTGATGTGAACATGGGAAAACACCCATACCTAAGAGACAGCGTAGTCAGTCATTCAAGCCACTACTTACTGGAATTCCAAGCTGTTCCACATCAAGATCCATTAACTTCATCTCATAATCAGAAACCTTCTCCTGATCTAAGGAAACAAAGCATAGTTTGACCAAGTGTGTCCAAGAAGTTATCATCCTGAATTTAAGTTTTGCCCCCTCCCCCCCAAGTAAAACCACCTCAATCATGACAATAAGATCCACCTTGTTTAATTAGAGCTAGAAATCTGATAGTGACCCAAACAGCCTTTTGTAGGCTGTAAGAGGACAGGAACCTGCCAAGGGCATCTGTATGTGGCCTAAGGAAGAGTCTTTCTCTTAGAAAGAAAGTATTGGTCAAGTTGACGAAGCTTACATCTCCAGAGTGTTTCAAGAGTTTAAGCACCAAGTGACCCCTCCCATTTCTAAGTATTTCTTCCTGCTTCCCCCTGTCCCAGCATCAGCTCGGTCTATGACTACCTGAAAAGTCACGGCGGCCACTTAGTTCAAATCTAACACTCACTTGGTGCTTCAAACACTAGAGCCAACGTATCCGCATTGTCTTCTGCTCGGAGAGTTATGATGTCTTCGTTTCCGGCACACTTCAGTATTTTGGACATGCTGGGGGGGGAAGAGGTGGGTCACTCACAGGACTCCGAGCAGGCAGAGCAGGAACGCGCGCCCGCGGCAGGGTGAGGAGGCAGGGCCCGCCGGGCGCGGCCGGCACCCGCGGGGGCAGCGGGGCAGAGCTGGGGCCGCTCCCAGGGCGGCGGGGCCCGGGCCATGGCGGACGGCCCTCGGCCTCCCCTGCTCCCCCCCGCCAGGCTTTCCCGCCACGGCGCGCCGCGCGCTCGGCGCCGGCAGTGACGTCAGCGCGCCGCGAAAAACGGCGCGAGAGCTATGAAGAGAATGGGGGAAGGGCCGAGAAGGGGCCCGAACGACCCCCACCCGCCCCGGGAGCCGCTCCCCAGCGACGGCGGGGGCGAAGGCGGCCCTCGCCCCGCATCTCCCCCTCACACACCCCCTTCCCCGGCGGCCCCCGCTCCCCCCGCGCCTCAGGCCCGGGCCCGCTCCCCCACCCCCGTCCCAGCGCCCGGGGAGGTCCCGCCGCCGCCGCCGGCACCTGGAGAGGTTGACACCCATGGCGATGTTGCGGTCGCAGCGGTAGGTGTCGAAGCCCTCGGAGCGCAGCGTCAGCTGCACCAGGGAGACGTGCGAGGAGTCCATGCTCTGCAGGCTGATGCCGCCCGAGCCCAGGTCCCAGCAGGCCTCGGTGATGAGGTCCTTGAGGGCCTCCAGCACCCGCTTGAGCACCGAGCCCTGCACCAGCCGCGCCTCGAACATCCTGGCACCAAGGGGCGGCACCACGCGCAGGCCGGGGAGCGCCACTGACCGCCGCCGCCCGCCAAGGCGCCCCCTTTTATACCCCCCGCGCGCCCCGCCCACCGCCGCACCGCAGCCAATCGCCAGCGGCCCTCCCCTCCCTCGGCGAAACCCTGTCCACGCTCACGTGACAGGTGTCCCCCGCTCTCCGACCAATACCGGCGCCGCTTCTCCCCTTAATCCCGCCCCCTCGCCCGGCGGGAGCCAATCAGCAAGCGGGTTGCACCCCCTCCCTGGCGCGAGCCCGCGTCCCGCCTCGCCGCGCGCCGATGGCCGGCGGGGCCTAGCGGGGACGGCGACACCGGGAGGCGGCGCTCGCCCCGCGCCCCGGCTGCGCGGGGAACTCCCTGATCCCTGCAGCCCGTCCTCCGCCTGCACCACAGGGCCTGTCCGTAGGGACAGCTCGGCGCGTCTCTCCTCAAGACGCCAGTTCCTGACAGGAACTCCAGGCCTGAGTGAAAACCAGCGACAGTCTCCTCTTTAACATAAATCCGTCATGGTTCTGCCAGCGCCCCAAAACTCCCCGCGACCGGGGCTCCCCCGAGCGCGATGCTTCCCCTACGCAGTTACCCCCACCCATCATGGCGCCGGCGGGCGGGGGGGCGCACATCCGGGTACACCTGGGCGGAGCCAGAGCTGGGCGAGCCCCGCCCCCGCCTCCATCCCGCCCCGCCGATTGGGCGGCGGCGGCGCCCTGCCCTCGCCCGCCCCCTGGTGGCCGCGGCGCGGCGGCGGCGGCGGTGGCGGAGCGGCGGCGGCGGCTGCGGGGCCGGCATGAGCGAGCTGCGGCAGCGGCTCGGCCGGGAGCCCGGCGGGGCGCGGGAGCCCGAGGAGAAGGTGGGTGCGGGCCGCGGAGCGGAGCGGGGAGGCCGGGGAGCGGGGCGGCGGCGCTGGTGCCGCGCGGGGGATCGGCGGCGGGGGGGGCGCGGGGCCTGCGGCGGGCCGGCTGCGCGGCCTGCAGAGCGCGGGGGTCCCTCCGCCTCCTCTCGCCGGGGCCGCTGCTGCGACCCCCGTCCCGCCCGCACCGCGCGCCTCCGGGGCCCCTCTCTTGGTTTATTTTACCCCCCGCCACACGCACCCCGGCAGCCCCAAACCGGCCCCGAACGAGCAAAGCCCGGCCCCGGGGGGGAGTTTCTGTCCGTGGCTGGGCAACCGGTCCCGGATCCCCCTTCCCAGGAGCGTGGAGATCTGGGCGTAAACTGGTGTTACGGGACATCTCCAGTGGGGGTTGCAAAACCCCGCAGGTTCCCTTAGGGAAGGCTTTGGTATGTCCTAAGTCATCCCTAAGTAAATACCCCTCCCTGCAGTGGGGTGCCTGGTCTCCGTGGATAGTTTAATGAGGTTTAGCAGTTGCGTTTCTACAAAGAAGAGCCGTGAAAAGAAAACCCGACTCTCTTTTCCTGTAGCGTCTCTTCTGTTCCAAACCCAAGCACAGTTGGATGCTCCGAGCTTGGCAGTCGCTCCGTGAGTCATGTTGTCACCCTTGTCGTCTTTGCTCCGGCCCCTCACCAAAGAGGAAAGGAACAAGAGGAATAAGCAGTCAAGAAAAACTTTGTAAATAATATTTGCAGGGTCACAGAGAGCAAAAACTGGAGGGAAAAGCGGTTCTTCACCGCGTTGGTGTTTAATGCACCGATCTTGGCAGCAGCCCTGTACTTGTCCATTTGTCCTTAGTACCATCATACTGATGTTTCCTCTCTTGATACCTGAAGTACACAATTCAGAGAAGCATGAAATCATCAGGCAAAATATCTTTTGTAATTTAAATGTCACTTTTAATGCTGTTTTGAATGCCAGTTTAATACCTGCTAGGAGCTGCACAGTCAGGTTTGAGGAAGCTTTATTGTTCTGATGTGATTAGAGAGGGAAGTGGGACAGAAAGCACCGACAGCATCAAGAATGGGTTGCCTTGATGCAGATCTGAAGTTTCTGCCTTTTTCGTAGCTTGCACGAAGCTGAGTGGCATCCAGATTTACTGACCTCTGTTAAGAGAGCAATAAGATGGCTCCTATTTTGTTGTTGTTGTGCATAGGGCAAAGCTGTTATCCTGTAGATAAGTACGTTTGTCACAGTTGGAATTTACTTTGCAGCAGAAAATCTTTAGGGACTTTTACATTCCAGAACTTTTGTGGGAGTTGGAAGATGTCCCTCAGCAGCCTGGAAGGGCTAGTACTGCTTAACCGATATGCAAACTCCCTCTGCCACACTGCGATCTTGCTTTAGCTACTTGTGATGTGTTCCTAAAGAAGGTCAGAGGGCCGCTATTTTGAGTGCAATCTTGTTACCTCCAGGCAAGTATGCTTTTTACATATAATGCGCCTTCTGAAGGGCTCCTCTGATAGTACCTTTGAGTCAAGGACTTGAAGTGTCCTTACTAGAGAGAGGGAACATGTATGTCATACTGCTCATCCTACAGTGGCTGAAATGAATTGCAAGAGAAAAAAAAAAAAAAAAAAAGAAAAAGAAAAGATGTTTCCAAGCAGTGAAGAACAGCTCCTCTGAGGTGCTGAACATGACATCTCTTAACAATAGAAAGCAGTTATGGGAGGCAGAGAATTTCCCCAAACTGTTAAAATCGAGCCTGGTAGGAGGTTACGTGGTAACAGTAATCCTGCCATTAGTAAAACCCTACAGCGTCATGCTTTCTGTGGCAGCAGACCTCAGTGGCAGATTTTTATTTCCTCTCCTAAGGTCAAGCCATTGTGTTTTTAGTGCTCGGGAAACGCCTGGTAGAGCCTGGGAATAACATCGGTGTAAAGCCAACGCAGCAAAATTGCCCGTGCGTGTCCTATTTATCAGTGGACCTTGCCTGCCCAGTGCGTTGCCTGCAGGTACAGCTGTTGAGAGGGGAGATTCCCATTTCTGCTTTGTCATTCAGTTAGCCTTGCCAAGAAAAATAATTTAGCAGCACATATTGTATTCTACAGAAACCCCTGTGTCTTCTGAAAAGAGCTCTTGGCATATTAAAAGAAACAAGTTGAAATGTAAACATCAAGGCTGGTTTTAAGATTAGACCCGGAAAGTTGTTATTTTGTACTTGCTCCCACTTTGCTGTTTTGATAATGGAAGGAGAGAGGCTGGTTTCACTTTCTGGCCCTCTAACCCTTGCACAATGTCGCAGCTTTGATGTTTTCCTCCCCGCTGGCACAGAGCAATGCTTATAGCTGAAACTGCTGCTTCAGTCGAGACCGTCGCGCCAGAACATTTTAAAATCGATTTTTCTTAAAACTGTTGTGCAACACACAATCTTCGTCTCAAAGGGAACAAGGCAGCATTTGTTTACTCTGATCAGTGAACTCCCTCTGATCTCTCCAGTGAAAAAACAGGGAAACTTGCACTGATGTTATTTGTGCTTGGTACCCATTTTCTTAGCCCAAAGGACGTAGATGCTGCTAACTATTCCTGTTAATGTGTAGGTATCTGAGATTAGATGACTGAAACAAGTTCTACTTTCTTGTTACCTTACAGAGCCCATTCTCCCTTGGTCTTTGTAGGTCTCTCTTGGTCTTTGTAGGCTCGTTCCATTGCTTTGTAGACTCATTCATTGTCTAAAACTGCAGGCCAATGCCTTCTCTCCTGTGTTGTGTGCATCCCATTAAATCACATTTTCTCTTCCAGCTTCCAAAGAGAACAGGAAAAGTGCAAAAGAAAATCATTTCACGATGCATGCAGATCTTCTGAGCGCATCTGCTGGTTTAACGGGATTCTAAAATCGTTTTTCAGTAGCGGTTTGTACTTTGTGTGACTCGACAGTGAGGACAGAGGGTTTTTTCCTTTTCTGTTCTTCTTTTGCTAGGACGTTGCACTACTGGTTGTCTGAAATCCAGGGGGAGTCTCGGACATCCCATGGCCTAGTCCCTGGAAGGGGAGGAGGGCAGGTCTATTTAGAGGCAGGCTTATCTGGGCTGCAGATCACACTGCTAAGTCACTCGTGGCTTTGTTTACCCACCCCGTTGTCACTGGCAGTCAGTGTCTTGCTGGAAAATACTGTCCCTTTTAGAGAGGTGGCAGCTGCAAGAGCAAATGGAAGCGGTCCCTGCAGCCGCTGTGCTGGCAGGCATTTTTGTGCAATGGCCCATGCAGGTGAATTTTTCCACCGTGCAGTGTTTGGCACCTCGTTGCACCCCCGACAGCTAGGGACGCTCATTTCTTATGGGAAAAGGGGCGACAGTGGTTGCAAGAGCGTTGCTCTGCCGATACGAGGCCTTGAAGCGTAGGTATGAAGTGTGCAAGGGTGAAATGTTGCTGTACTTATGAAGAGTTCAGTGATGAGGACTCTTGTTCTTTCCAGCCTGGTTTAGCAGTGGACTGATGATGTGACTTTTTATCTGGCTCCATCTATACTGTGTGGTACAAAAAGTGAAAAACTCTGGCTTCCAAGCCTTGTGATTCTTGTACTTCCAGGCACTTTGCAAGGCTTCCCTAGTGATCTAAAGTGCTTTGAAGATGCTGAGCTAAGTAAGTGCTGGGTATTTGAATGCCAGTGCTGGCAAGGAACTGTCCCTTAGGTCTGCTTGGGAGGGTGAAGGGTAGATGTGAATGGCTACCTGGTGTGCACTGGAGAGGATGCAGCAGCTCCAATTTTGGTGTTTGGCTTGGGAGAGGGTGCAGGACATAAAGAAGTAACAGTGCAAGTGCTCTGATGGTTTAGACAATTTCAAATCCTGTTCCTTCCCAGGTCACAGGAGAGCTCCTAGTAGCTGGGAGTTTGTGATAACAAGATGAGGTTCTTTTAGGTCCAAAACCAATAAACCACTGCAGTGATGCCTCTCTTCATCTTCATCCATGATTAAGAGAGGTGGAAGTACAAGTCTGCTTTCAGACCCACCCCAAAGGCTTATTTTTTTAATAGCTCTTAATATTATTTTAGGCTTGATACCAAGCATCAATTTGCTTGGCTTCTGCTGAAGCATAAGCGTCATTTATTCTTGAGAAATGGTAGCAATCTCGGGTCTGATGTGAGGATACATTTCAGGCTTCCTTGCTGTCGGGTGCTCAGCTTTATATGTGCCTGCCAACAGCAGTCAATTGTTATCTGTTACTGGTAATTGTGGCAATGAGAAATTGGACTGATTGCATTTCTAATGGAGCTCATTATAACCGGCTGTCAAATTTAATACCTTCGCCAGCTTCTGGCCTGCTGTGGAGCTGATGAAAGAGCTTCAGGCTGCTCATCATTTCCTTTGGATGGTGTTTGACTTGACCACTACTCCTTTTGGCAAAATGTGCAGGCTTCCCTTTCAACTGCCCCTTTCCTTGCTTATTTGTGGCGATGCCAGAGAAGTTTGATCCCAGGAAGATTTTGTCATTTTAAGGGTTGGATGACTCCACCTAGGGCTGTGAGGAGGTCCTTTCCTTCCCAGGGTAAACCCCCCAAATGCACATTGCTTTTCTGTTGCTCAGCCCTTTGGATAGTTCAGAGCTGTCTTCTGCTTCCTATCCTTACTTAATGACAAGATGATTTATTTCTGTCTGGTCTGGAGGGCTACATTCCCTACCCTTGTGTCTCTCTTGGCAGTATCTGAAAAGTCTCCATTACCTCCAGGCAGATGGCTGACCTGTTTTCTGAAGCGTTCTCGCTGGGTCTTGGTGGATCTGGGAGCTTCTTACCAAGTTTCCTCTTGCCGCTGCAGCGGTCTGTCCTCGCTCCCGACCGCGTCTTGTTATTGTGTACAGTAAGGTCAGTATAGCGCAGGGTGATGGAGGCGGGCTGTGGCTCATCCGTGGCTCCCGACGGATATTCATGCTGTCTCTGACCCCGCCATTGCAGGTTGAGGTCAGGGCTCTTGCTCAGTGCTCAGACGAGCTGTTCTGTACGCGAACGGTATCTCTGCTTGCACTTCCAAAGCCGTGTTCATGCAATGATATGCGGGGGGTGATTCTTGTGAAGGCAGGGACGTTTGGTGCTGAGAAGAGGGATGTTGTGATGAGACATTTACGTTTCTCTTCCCAGCGGGGAGAAAAACCAAAGACCAATTGTGCTGTCCATCAACTGCATACCACATACTAAGTGGCAAGAAAACCGTTTTAGCCTCCTGCCTGCTTTAAATGAGCAGTGATGTGTACCGGGGCAGACTACCCTTGGAGAAAAAACCCTTAGGAAACCAACTTACGTGAAGATCATAGAATCATAGCGTGTCCTGAGTTGGAAGGGACCCACAAGGATCATGGAATCCAACTCCTGTCCCTGCATAGGACAACCCCAAAATTCACACCGTATGTCTGAGGGCATTGTCCAAATGCTTCTTGAATATTGCCAGGCTTGGCGCCATGACTGCCTCCTGGGGGAGCCTGTTCCAGTGCTCCACCACCCTCTGGGTGAAGAACCTTCTCCTAAGGTCCAGCCTAAACCTCCCCTGGCATATCTTCCTGCCGTTCCCTTGGGTCCTATCGTTGGTCACCAGGGAGAGGAGATCCCCACCTCTTCCCCTTGTGAGGAAGCTGTAGACCGCGATGAGGTCTCGCCTCAGTCTCCTCTTCTCCAGGCTGAACAGACCAAGGGACTTCAGCCGCTCCTCGTACAGCTGCCCCTCTAAACAGATGCAGTGTTTCCAAGCAAATCCGTATTTTCTTTCTGAAAAAAAAAAAGAAAAAAAAAAAAGAATACTGCCACTTTTCTTTGTATTGGCCAGGACGCATCTGCAGGAATTTGGGACAGAAAATTATTACTGTGCCTGTCAATAGCTGTATTGTTTTCCCCCAAAATATGGTCTGTGTTAGGATGTGTCCCTCCTGGTGATCTGCGTCACCTGAGTTTTCTCTGATTTATGTTTTCAAGGATTATAAAAGACCATGACGATTCATAGATTTCTCTTTAGAAGAAGTCGTGTGATAGTCTGTAGGTTTATGATGATAGCTGTGACTTCAGAAAACTACTGATTTGGGTTCATCAGGATTACATATAAATGTACTGGTCCAAGTCCTACATGGCTCCTTTCCTTGATTAGTTCAAATAAAGCTTTGACTGGTAGAGAAACGTGAACAAGATTGT
Organism: Platalea leucorodia; assembly: GCF_965183815.1. Taxonomy (NCBI): domain Eukaryota; kingdom Metazoa; phylum Chordata; class Aves; order Pelecaniformes; family Threskiornithidae; genus Platalea; species Platalea leucorodia. The sequence goes on along the minus strand of NC_138858.1, from coordinate 88,239,622 downwards.
GGTGCCACCTTATAGTCAGCAAATTAAATAGACTGGTAAGATTTTTTTCTGATTAGGTTTTGGAAAAATATGTTTAACTCCAGAGGAATTGAGGGTCAGAAGCCATCGGCCTTGGCGTGATGCAAGGTCTCATTTCGGAGGACAGAAATAGACTTTTCCTGCACAAACCTTGTGATGCGAATAGTGTACCCGTTGCTGCAGAGCTGTTTGTTCTTCCTCTTGTTTCTCACAGCTTTTCCAAATAACAACAGATCAAAATGTCTGTGCAGAATCGTGCAGATGCAGCTCCAAGCTGGGGCAGCCTCTTTCAGAGACTGATTACAAGAGGCGCCTAGGAGCTTTGCTTTCTTGTTTCTGTAAGTGTTTCTCTGTCTCTGCAGGGACAACAAAGTCTGCCGGTTCGGTAAATGCCACGATAGCAGAGGGATGCCGGTTAGATCCAGGAGAACCCAGCACTGAAGTCTGTCTCAGAAACATCTCTGTCACGTGTTTCAGAGGGGGAGGCAGGTTCCTTTCTTAGTGGTAGGAAATTCTGGGGGAATGCCAGAGCCAGCAACCTATTTTTGTGCTCTTTTGTATACAATAGCTTCTCGAAAGGACTTGGAGCCTGATGCATTTACCTTCTTGATTTCCTGGAATAAACAGACCCCGGTGTGGGTGCTGTGTTGGGGGCCAGGCAGAGGATTAGCTTGTGCTGAGTGAGTCACAGGGATTTGCGACTTCGCATGAATCATATTTGCTGACACTGAGATCAGGCTCTTTTATCAGATTGTTGTTCTGCGAAATGCAAACTGTGCATACCTCCGATCATGTCCCACTGGCGAGCTGAGCTTGCTTGTGTTCAAAACAAAGCGGGCAGCTTTCAGAACATGAGACCGCCATGGGAGTTTTCTTAGTTGTTTCAGCCACTATGCAAACATTTTTGCTCTTTGTGATGTTATCTGCCAATGGTTTCCATTTTTAGGAATTTCTGTGCCTGCTTTAAACTGGAATATGTTTTTTTTGGGATGAGGAAGGGAGTCCCATATAAGCATAAATGAAAACTGACCTTTGATTTTTTGAGACAACAAATTAAGCGGTCACCCCTAGATGCCAGCTTGGTGGAATATCTTCATGGAGGGACATAAGAAACTTGAATTTAATTGCCCTGCAGATAACTTCACAGCCCAAGAAGTAGTTCAAGCACTGTTCCCTAGACCAGCACCAGGACATGAGCTACTTTGTGCCCACTTGCAAAAAGCCAGTGCTTTTTTGGGAACTGATCTGATCTGAATTCTCTCAGTGCCAGGAGGCACACAAGGCGCGAACATCGTTCTTCCACTTCGATCGGTCTGCGGCTGCGTGCTCTGGAGTCACCCAAGGGCCACAGCGCAGTCTTCTGTTGGTTTTTTCCTCAGGACACGACCGATCCAGTTCCATCTCCTCCTCCTCACTTCATTACTGATTTTCTCCGTCTCCGCCATTTCGTTTTTTTGAAAGTTGATGCTCGTCGTTTCTGCAACTTTTTATTTTTTTTCCGGGAGGAGGTAGTTGGCCTCCTGCCCAACCCCCATGACTTGGAGGGCCAGTGGTTTTTCTGTCAGGGTGGCCTTCCCTTAGGCTGCGTTGGTTCACGGCACCTTCTTCAATTTTATCCGGTGCACCCTCCGGAGAGGGATCCCCTATCCACCACCCAGGGGACGCGCCTTCTAGCCGTGCAGCCCCAGCCGAAGGGCTTTTTTGGGACCTTAGTACAAATCAAGCCTGGATGCTTGTTTGCTTCTTCCTTCTAGTGTTAATGGTCTCCAGACTTGCCTCTCTTGTTTCACCCTTCTGAGCTTGTAAACCTCTAAAAGAGAATATCCTGTAATTAGGGAGTAACGGGACAATTTTTTGCCTTGATGTCACCTTGGTGGATCTCCCTGAGGTGGGGCTGGCTGTGGCATGGCAGCCGCCGGAGAGAGGCCACTGGCTTTGTAGCCATTTGACTAATTATATTCACCTTGATCCTGCAAATGTGCTCAGAGGTCAGAATAGTAGAGGCTTTAGTACAGTTGGTCCCTGTTGTTCTAGCTGTCAATTTTATTGCCTCAAAAAGGAACTATATTTTTCTCTTTAGCAGTGTATTACCATTTTCCGTCACAGCTTTTTGTTAAAATCTGGCAGGAAGTCTAAATAAAACAGCCTTGCTTCAAGAAAGGTGCACAAATAATGGGATTTCTTGAACTAATTTAATCTACCAGCATTGAATACTTAACTGTACCTTCGTATTGGGCAGAAGATTTTTGGCAGGGAGATAGCTGACTTGTTTCTATGACAACTGAGATCATGTCATGGATACTTGGGCAAAAAAAAAGAGTGCTCACAGCTTCCGCTGCAAGAAAGCCATTTAAAATGCGAGCACAAATTTCTTACCACATGCTTGCAGGAGTTAAGTTGTTTAAAGAAAGCTAAGACAACTCATTTCTCCGTGTATCTTTCTTTAGGGTGATAAAATATTTGTTCACAAATGTTCCTTAGATCTTCTGATTTCAAAAATACAACAAGCAAGTAGGTACCTGGCTTGTGTCCTCTGTCTGCTCTGGTTCATCAGTCAGGAGAAACAGACCTCGCAGAGATCTGTGGGTTTTACTCTCTCCTCATCATGACTTGTGTAGAAAGGAATGAGTTAGGATAAAATGTACGTTGCTATCTTGATTTTATTCCCGCATTACTTATTCCCTTGATTCTTTAAGAAGCCTTCAATATTGAGATGATAAATTGAAGAAGGAGCACTGGGCTTGCCTACGGTGCTGGACAGGCAGATTTGCACAAAAAAGAGCCCTTCAATTTAATAACTCCATGTTGGTAACAAAAGCCAGTAAAAGCTACAGCATCTGATTGTGTTTTAATAGACTTAATGCTTACCTGTAAAAGAAACGGAAAAATAAAGCCAGATTCCAAGGTAACTGGAGGGAAAGTTTGCTTTGCTGTTAGTAAGGGGTTTTGTTTCCCGGCTCTGCCTCATGCACGTAGATTTCTAACATCCTGGCACGCGTTTGCACTGAGTGCTCTGCCCTCCTGCCTGGGAGGAGAGAGGCAGAGGGAATATCAACGACTGAACTAACGGGAAAAATTGGTGAGAGAGAGGTGTGGTAAGAGAATATGGAATTAATACAGCTGGAGACAGCTATGTCCCAGTGCAGGAGCACTAGTGGAAAGTGGTGCGATTGCTGAAAGGTCATGGGGCTGCGTTTTCATTTGTCTGGGCAGCATCTGGTTCAATGAGACCCTGCAAGATGGAAGCTTTTAGGTACCAGTGTTGTGCTGTGTTAGTTGCTACCTCAAAGTCATAGTTGGTTCAGGCATGATCAGATGTATGTAAGGATCAGACTGTGGCTAAATAGCTTTAATTTTTAGGAAGAACCTAAACAACAACCAAAAAAAGGCAGAAAAAAGGTCCATGGAAAGGTAAAGGAGAGAGTATGGTCCAGTGGCTAGGAAAGGAGACAAGTCATGATTTCTGGGTTAACTTGCTGCAAGTCTGTGTCTCTCCAGGAGTTTGTTTCAAGGGCAGAAGTAGGAGAAAACAGCACAGAAGAGGCATCAGAAACCTGCTGTTTCTTAGGGGAGCAGCAGGATTGGTGACAAAATACCATCTATTAGAGCCAGCCTCCCTGAAACGCTGTTTGTACTGGCATTGCGGGACACAGTTTGCAGTCCGTGGCTTAACACAGCCCAAACCTGCCCCTTGCAGTCACAAGCTCTTTGCAGAAGCACTGACTCTGTAATGAGCTTAAATTTTCACCGGCGATAGCCCCCGGCAAGCATCACTCACTGTCGTCTGTGCCGGTTTGCACTCTTTGCTTGCTGCCGCAAGCTGCTTTGCAGGAAGCGTTGCTATCTGATGATTATCCTTTGGGGACGGGGATCTGTCTGGCTCGGTTGGAGGACTAGCGAGATAGCAGTGGAAATGTGCGGGAGGGTGTTACCAAGGCAATGCCACAGCTGGATTAAGTAGCCCAGACCAGGGTGCATCACGCTCAGGCTTAAACAAGTTATTTAGCACCCCGCTCAGCTGCTTAAACTGGTGATTTGTAGGCTGATGGTTGCAATTTGCATAAAAGGTATAAAAATAGTGTCAATCACTGAGTCCTCTCCGTAGCCTATATCTGGCACAATGTCCTATATAATCTCAACATTCCATTTCGGAGAGAGATCTAAGTAGGGAGAAGAGCTGATTCCCGATGCCGCTCAGTTGTTTTCAACATGAAGATGTTAAAATGTATGTTAGCCCTCACTTTGACTGGCGATTTCTTCCATCGGTTAAATTTTTTTTTTCCACCTCCCATCAGGCTTAAATTGAGCAAGCAAGATGTGACAGGAGTGAGTCCTACATTTAATGTTGAACCCTAACAACGTCCCTTTATCTTGACAAACCTCTTCGTTGCCTTCTTTGTACTCTCTGGAAATAACATGGCAATGTTTGCTGGAGCTGTGGGGATTGCGTGTCTGTTGCACAACCTCTCCTATTCCCACTGCTGAGGATGAAGTGGGGAACAGCAGGATGCGTGCGCCGTTGGACTGATCCAGTGAGGCTTTGCTCCTGCTCTTGGAGACCAAAACACTTTGCAGCACAAGGATTGGTTTGGCATTGCACTGAAATCAGTGGGTCAGGTAACTGGTGATGTGGTTTACATCAATTTAGCTGCAATGTCGGTGTCAGTGCAAGAAATCATTGGCTGGGCTATGGCAGAGATCGGGACTGCCCATTCCAGCAGCTGTGAGATTAGCTTGGTTGCAGCATCAAATTCCTCTGTCTCTTGAGCTATGCAGTTGCTCTCATCCTTCATGTTCTTGGCCAGGAGTGGAAGTGAGGAAGGCATCAAGTGCTCTTTCCCTTTCTTTTGGTCTCTGAGCGCTTTGCGAAACTTCTGATCCTCTGGGCTACAGGCAAGGAATAATTTGCCTGCTTTGCACTTAGCCCTGCAATGTTAGTGCTTTGGGGAATAAAACGCAGGGATGCTGGCTTGGATCTGCTTCCTCGTTTCAATGCCTAATCCTTTTATCGCATGGCTGGCAAGCTGTGACCTGTATGAGATTGACTGCATTAGAAATCTGCTTGAGGTTTTTGGGTTTAGCCTATACAGATGATGGTGGTTGCCCTGAGTACCTAAGCACTTCCTTGCCCATTTGATTTGAATCAGTCACATTAATTTTTCTTTTTTAGAAATGTGCAACAAGAGAAGAAAAGCCCCCATTTCCTAAAGGTAATCTAGAAGACCAGAAGGAGAAACTGCATTTGGTCAGGCTGGAGCCAAAGCTTTTCTCTGTTATTTAGATTGCTCACAGGGGAATTCTTCAGAGAATCCTTTTCGTGGAGAAAGCATAGAGAAAGCATTGCAGTGGGAGACATAGACTGTAGCTAAATACAGTGCACTGATTTCCCAAAACCTGCTCAAGAACAGGGCCCCTGACCTGTGCTCTGCTATAGGATGCCAAACTCATGGTCTTCAGGGAGTTTTATAATTGCCAGTCTTTTTGCCTGCTGACATTTGCAGCTGCCTTATGGATTTGATCTTTTGTGTGTTCCCAGCTAAATGGCACTAAATCTCTCTGAAGTCCGAGGGACAAGTGGATGTTACAGGTCAGTTAAAAAACAGCTGAAAGAAAAGCCGAGTTGCATTTCTTTGCCAGCTCTCCCAACCCACGTGAGTGGTGGTAGAGGTGTTTGGTTTTGCTTTCCTCTTCCTTCCCAGTGAATGGGAACGGAAAGAAGTGAGCGCGGAGCAAGGTGAGGAAGAGGCGACGCAGGGTGCAACTGGTGTGATGGCCAGTGCTTTGCTCATCCATGGAAGACATCTCTGACAACACTGGCATATTTTTAGCTGCCTCCACCTGATGGTATCTAGCTGTCCGTGTTTATTTTAAGAACCTGGCCTGCAGCCATGGATACATCACAGCTTGGGAAGTAATTATCTTTTCCTGCCTTAAATAAGGGAGCTACTCAAGTCTTACTGCTCTAGTGAACTACAAATACCCCTCGATTTGGTTACACCAAACCCATCCCAGTGAATGCTTGTTTTGGTAAGGGTCCCCCCTCTCCGAGCACAGGGCAGCGCTGCCTGGGAGCCCAAAGGGATGAAGTCGCTTTGTTTGCAGAGCTCCCAGCGTTTGTCAGCTTGGCTCCCTCCTTGCTTTTCCTGCAAACATGCTCTCTTTTTCCGGGAGTTCTAAAATAGCCCATGGTCTGAGGCCAAATGCATGGGCTCTGCCTTGCCTGATGCATGAGCACTCCCCAGGGAGCGGTGTTTTCCTTCCTTGCTTCAAGGACTGAGGAGCAGGATGAAGCTCTGCCACTGAAATGAGGGGCAAAATGTGGAGGTTTGGGTTTGTTCTCTGTTCAGGAGCTGGATCGGAGGAAAAACTGCTGCTGGAGAGAGGGCATGGGACTGCCTGGGAGCCAGGAGGTCGTTTGTAATCCTTTTTCCATCACTGGCCTGTTGCAGAGCCTTCAGTAACCTCCTGCCTCGCCTGTATTTTTTTACCCTCTAAATACAGGACTTTGCTCTGAGCTGAGTGCTGGAGCAGTACAAGGGGTGAGGAAAGCATGTGTATTTCTTTCCAGTACATCAGGTTTCTTCTGTGGCCAGAGAGGATGGTTGGGCCTGAGCGATAAGCCATGCTCTTCCTCTTCAGCTATTTGAGGATGGGCTTGGTGTTATTTTAGTGCCCGCATATAAAGTCAGCACTTGAAAAGTCTGTCTGGAAGCCTTGAGCCTGTCTACTTGGAGGCCTGCCTTTCTGTCTAATTTGGGCAATGTTGCATACTTGGAGACCTGCCTGGGGATTGGGAGACCTTGTAAAAATCCCTGCTAACAAGCCTGTGTCCCTTAAGCACTTGCTGCACTTGGAGATACTTATTAATCAACTGCAAGGCGTCTTTAACTGTTCAGAGGGAGCAGATCCTTTTCTGTAGTTGCTGCTGAGACTGATGGAGAGTAAACCCCATCGTGCAGGTCACCTGAAACACTTGATGTTGTTTCTCATGGGTGTAACCCCATGCAATAGCCAGAATATTTTCTTCTCCTTTTAATCTCATTTATGCAGAAGCAAGTGGTGGTAGGTGTTGCATCCAGTGGGCTGGTCTGAGTTTCTTCAAAAAGTGCCAGCACTGTGTCTAGTAAAGCTTTGTCTCTCTTTTAACTTGCAGGAGTCAGAGTCAGAGAACAAGCTGGATGGAGAGACAGCATCAGATAGTGAAAGCAAATCTGAATTTGGAGGATCGCCCCCGGTCCCGACATCAGATGACACTCCAGAAGTCCTGAACAGAGCTCTGTCCAACCTGTCCTCAAGGTAGCACTCACTGAGCATCGTTCCCCTCTGCTGCCAGGGCCCCTGCATCTTCACTGTGGCCTTCCTAGCCCCAGCAGCATGGCGGTGGCTGCTGGAAGCTGAATAAGCAGCCTTCAGAAGCGCTGCGCTCTCCCCCCTTGATGTGCAAGCAGGAAGGTGCCCCCGAGGCCACAGGAAACAGAAGATGACAGTGATGCTAGCGGGGAGAGCAGAGTGCAGCGCTCAGGGCTGCTGTGCGTGGGAGAGGACCGGTGGCAGAGGAGTGCTGCGGGAGGGCCGCCTCGCTGCGTGCTTGGTCTTGGCAGGTGAAAAGAGGCCTGGGTGGGGCAGAAGACACTTGCATTTAGCTTTGACAGCACTCTCAGCAAAGACTTCAACTGCAATGTTTTTTAACCACTAGTGTGACCTACTTCTGCAGGAATGCATGAGAAAAGCGTGCTGATAAAGACAAGATTTAAGAACAAACTGTGAATGTTCTCTACAGATTGCTTTGGGGGAAAAGCATCTTTTTCCTATCATGGGAGAAAGTGTCTTTTCTGGGTGTGCTGTGAGGATGGGAGAGGCTCAAGGCAGGATCTGTTGGAGAGTAGCGAGGGTACAACATGCCAGGGCCCATGTCTCCTCTTGAAAAGGAGTGCAGAGAGAAGTAATGGTCCCCATTTTATTTGAACTTATCATGCGGCTTGTCCAAGGTGTGGGAAACCTGTAGCAGAACAGGAACAGATGCTCTCCTGTCCCGTTTCAGTGCCCTTGGAGATGTTCTGCACCTGGCTAATGCTTTCTGCATTTAGTGATGTTCGTAGCAGGGGAGACTGAGCTGAACTGTAGACTTGCAGCTGCTGCAACCAGGCCTTCATCAGTGGATCAAGGTCTCTCTGCAGCACTGAAAGGAAACTTGGGGTTTCCAGGGCTCAGTTTCCATCCTGTGATGTGCAGAGAGCAGAAGTGTTGTTGTGCTTCCTTGCTTTGTTTTGACTTTCTCTAACATCTTTCCTTCTCTATGGCCTAGATGGAAGAATTGGTGGGTAAGAGGCATCCTCACACTGGCAATGATCACCTTCTTCTTCATCATCATCTACTTGGGACCCATGGTCTTAATGACGATAGTAAGTGCTCCAGAGAGATGCCCTGACATTCAGAGTGATAAGAAGGAAGGTTGCTGGGACCATTGCTGGGGTGGGCAGCTCAGGGCCTCATATTTTAGAGGTCCTTGTTCAGCTTGCTGGATTTCTCTCTGCATGGAGAAAGCCTGGAAGGAATCTGTGACTGCCTGCCCTGGTGGTCAGCATTTGGCTGCAATTTAAACTAATTCAAGGGGTTGTGAGAAACCTCCTACAGAGGAAAGGGGCGGGCAATACAAGATGGTGAGCTTCCCATGTTGGATTAGGAGACTCCTGCCACACTGACAGCGACTGCTTAAGTACCTTTTGCTTTGCCCATGCATGTTTTTTATTTCCTTGATGAAGGAGATGTTTAACCAACATGTATTACAGCTTCCGGATGTGTTTTTGTGCAGGTGATGTGTGTCCAGATCAAATGTTTCCATGAGATTATCACCATTGGCTATAACGTGTACCACTCATATGACCTGCCCTGGTTCAGGACACTCAGCTGGTGAGTAGAATCATAGAATCATGGAATCGTTTAGGTTGGAAAAGACCTTTAAGATCATCAAGTCCAACCGTTAACCTAGCACTGCCAAATCCACCACTAAACCATGTCCCTAAGCACCACATTTACCCGTCTTAAATACCTCCAGGGATGGGGACTCAACCACTTCCCTGGGCAGCCTGTGCCAGTGCCTGACAGCCCTTTTGGTGAAGAAGTTTTTTCTAATATCCAACCTAAACCTGCCCTGGCGCAGCTTGAGGCCGTTTCCTCTCGTCCTATCGCTTGTTACTTGGGAGAAGAGACCGACCCCCACCTCACTACAACCTCCTTTCAGGCAGTTGTAGAGAGTGATAAGGTCTCCCCTGAGCCTCATTTCCTCCAGGCTAAACAACCCCAGCTCCCTCATAGGACTTGTGTTTTAGATCCTTCACCAGCTTCGTTGCTGTTCTTTGGACATGCTCCAGCACCTCCATGTCCTTCTTGTAGTGAGGGGCCCAAAACTGAACACAGCACTCGAGGTGCAGCCTCACCAGTGCTGAGTACAGGGGGCTGCTCCCCTCCCCGGGCTTGTGTGCAGCAGTAACGCTTCATCTCATTGCAGACAGGCAGCAAGGAGATCATCTGGCTACCTCCAAACCAGAGACCAGGGGATTGCTGTGTGTTGACCAGTGTTATGTGTTAGCAGCTCTTGTAAACGAAAAACCCCCACAAATCTTGACAGATCAATGTCTTGAAAGAGCCCATATTGATAAAGTTTGTCCTGTTGTTAATGAAGCGCAGAGATTTGAATCCCATGATCTGTGCAAGGGAAAACATTGACAGGCGTCACCACTTAGAGATGGACATGGTTGCTTGGCTGGGATGGCAGTTTTTAGGTGGTTGTGAAACGGGGCTGAAGGTTGGGACATAGGGGCTGGGGAAGAGGGCAGGAGCAACGCTTTCAGGAAGCACGGAGCGTGTACTTGGAGCGTGTACTTTTAGGATGCACAAGCTCGCAGAGGCCTGTTGAGGAGTGCCACCTAAAGGCAGAAAGTCCTTGTGCACTATAAGGCCAGAACTGAACCTGGATGGTGTGATCCATCGCAAAGCGGAGCTGAGTGATGCAGCCACTAGTTTAAATGCACATGACATTTCTAAACTGGGGGAAATAAAGTTGTGTCTGTCACTTGAAGATAGCCTATTCACAGTGTACCAGAACAACGTAAAAACCTTAGGGATCAACCACTTTCTGTGTTTCTCCAGAAGCCTTTTAGGGCTCCTGCTAATGAGCATCTGCATCCTTCACAGGTACTTCCTGCTCTGCGTAAACTATTTTTTCTATGGTGAGACTGTGACAGATTATTTCTTCACCCTGGTTCAGAGAGAGGAGCCCCTGCGAATTCTCAGCAAATACCACCGCTTCATTTCTTTCGCCCTGTACTTGACAGGTAGAGACCACATCTTCTGTTGGTTAATCTTGTCTGGGCTGGAAGGAAGAAGTCTTCTTGAACTACTCCTGTCCTGAGTATTGTGTCCAATGCAGTATCTGTAGCAAGTTATCTCTGCTCTTCAGTGATTCTGTAACTTGGTTGCATGGTTAGAGTAATGGTGGCAAATCTCTTACATGAGGCTCTGTAGAAGAAAACTCCCTAATCTGTGTGGGACAGCCAGGCTTGATTGTTCATCTGTCCAAGTGCTGCTTGTAGGCAAAGGTATTTTGTGACTTCCAAAGTAGTGCATTTTCCGACTCCACATTGCTGCTTTACTCAAATAAAGAACCTAAGGAGCTAGGCAATGTCATGGAAAAAAAGTATTTCTTACTGTTGAAGATACATTCCCACCATTTACTTTCCTTCTGTCTCTCATCAGGTTTCTGCATGTTTGTCTTGAGTCTGGTGAAGAAACACTATCGCCTCCAGTTCTACATGGTAAGGTTAAATGCAGGGCCTGGCTGCCCCCAGTTGGAGGCAGAAGAATGAATAGTGTAGGCTGCTTGAAAATGTTGTGTAGAGGAATACGTGTCAGTAGATGCTTCTGTGCTGGTTGTGCACTGTAACGCTGCCTGGAAGAAAAGTTACTGTGAGCAGACTGTATTTTTAGGAAGGTGGCTCTGACCGAATTTCCCTGCAAACATGTATTGTCTTCTCTCTGCTCTTGTGGATGCTGTTAAGAAACTTTCTGCAAGCTGAGAGGACTGCACAAGGCTATTTGACTCTTGTACTGAGGGTAGATGGCCACCAGGGTTAATTGGCTATGTCCCCCTTTTCCCAAACATCAGTAAGGCATTGCTCATGTTTGACTGTTGATGCAGCTAGTTTTGCTTTCCAGTATATTCAGCACACAGGGATATGGCTTGGATATCTGTCAGTCTTCTGCTCTTCTTATATAGTCAGAAGGCTGAGTGAGATGTATGGGATAGGGGTGGGCTAAAGAGCGTTTGGTCCAGCAGAAGTCTTCCCAATGAAGGTCACCTCTGGGCTTGAGCTGAAGAACATGCCCATAAATTACTGCGGGTGACTGTTCCCTGCTCTTCGTGACTCTTGGTGTTTGCCATGGTGAAGGTGCATGCTAGAAATGCACATGTGCATGAGCCGTTCTCTGTCTGAGAGGTAGCTAACAGCATCTGATTTCTGCCAGCGATGCGTACGGGCAGGGTCTCTAGGCAGGCTGGACTGCATGCTGTCTTCTCTTCCAGTTTGGATGGACCCATGTGACGTTGCTAATTGTTGTTACCCAGTCGCACCTCATCATTCACAACCTGTTTGAAGGAATGATATGGTGAGTTGCTGTGTGTTCTGAGTTGCTTTGATTTCTGCAGCCTGAAACGAATGACCGGGTTTTGAGTTAAAACTGTTCTTTAAAAAAAACAATGGCCAAGGAGAAGGTGCTTCTTATGAGGTACCAGCCTGTTCAGAATAGAAAAGCAAAAGATTGAGTGATACCTCAGCAGCTTAGGACTTGCTTTGTGCTACTTGAGCAGTATGAAGAGTTGTAAAGAAGCATCTAAAAATTTCTGTGGGGTGCAGGGACCTTTCAGGCAGTGCCAGGCCTGTGTGGATGCTTGCTCTTTATACCCACATCTAGCAAATGGATGGGAAAGTGCTGCTCGGCACTTGATTTGGGGCAATGCTGTCAGCATAATGGTAAAAGCAGCACTGTGAAAGGAAGGCGATTGCAACCTGCCACCTTACTCTGGCTGCTGTGCAGAGGGGAAGCCCCTTTGGTGGTCTTCCCAAAACCAGCAGGGCCAGGAACTAATTTTGGCCGCTTTAAGATTGCGTGTTCCTCTGCGTGCCACAACCAGCCCAGAATGCTTTGGGAGCAGCCTGCTTACAGCTAAATGCAGCCTCTTTGGGGGGGGAAAGGGGGTGACTATCTAACAGCGCATCACGTGTGGCAAAAGAAAACGTGCTTAAAACAGGCCATTCTGGGTACCTGACCTGCTTTTTAGTCCAGAGCACTAGAGTAATCCCCCAGATTTTCCTCGGAGCTTCAAGTGGTTGCTTCTTGCATTGCAATGGAGGGGGAGACGTTGATGTGATGGCACTGCAAAGCATCTTATGAAGGCACTGCTTATTTAGTTAAGTCTTGGAATTGTCTGATCTTGGCACTTTCCAATGGTTTGATTCTTCTCCCATCTAGGTTCATCGTCCCAATTTCCTGTGTGATCTGCAATGACATCATGGCGTACATGTTCGGGTTCTTCTTCGGCCGCACCCCACTCATCAAGGTTCGTAACACTTCGGTGGACAAAACATGCATTTTGGCTTCTTTGAGTCTTAGTCCTGTGTTCCCTCATCTCCAGTCTTCTGGCTTTTTGTGCATCTGAAGCAAGCCTCGAAATTAAACTTGGTGTGCGTCCCGATCTTCGAGGCTGTGAACTGAAATGAACCGTTTCAGACCGAGATGTTAGTGTCAGGTTCTGACCAAACACTTATTTGTTGGTTGTTGGCACCAATTTTTATTTGCCTCAGCAATTGACAAGCGAAGAAAGGCTGCATAGGTGTGCAGTGGTGTGCGGAGATGTACAGTTTGTAATTCTCCCTCTCTCTCTCTCTGGCAGCTCTCCCCAAAGAAGACCTGGGAGGGTTTTATTGGAGGATTTTTTGCCACCGTTTTGTTTGGATTGCTGGTAAGTAGCGATCATAGTGCTTATTTCATTGGTCTTTTCCCTTCATAGGGTGACAGAGTTTTATCTAAAAAATGCAGTGAAGCTTTAAGCTATCCCAGCTCTTGTCAGAGACTTCACATTTTCCTTACTGACCAGGATTTAAACTGGTCAGTGGCTGTGTTTTGTGCTGTCTGCAGATCCTGCAGATGGAGGAAGTTTTTAGTCCCTGTTAGATCCTGTGACATGTTCATTACAGTAATTGTCCTTGAAACTTTCTCCTGCTGCTGTTGGATGAATGCTGTGTGTCTTTTCAAGGGCTGTGTGGGGAATTCAGTGCTCTTGAAATATTCTTACCTGTTTTTATGGTGATCTCTGTGTCTGGTTGTTTCCTTCCTCTCAGCCAAGTGGTGCAGCCTATCTCAGCCTGTTCGTACTGGGCTCTGATCGCTGCTTGCTGAACAGATGCACTTACTGAATGAAAATGCTTACTCTGCCTTTAGCCAATTACTGCTTCTCAGGAGAGTAATCTTCTTAATGAAGCTGGGAGTGTGGCTCCCTCGTCACCATGTCTCCTTGAGTGGCCTTTTCCCTTGAGACTGGCTCTGCCACATTGCTCAGGAAAATATTAATCCTGCTTTCTCTTGCCGTGTCTCTTTTTCTCTCTCCTTGAAGCTGTCCTATGTGATGTCTGGGTACCGGTGCTTCACCTGTCCGGTGGAGTTCAACAACGACACCAACAGCTTCACAGTGGACTGTGAGCCATCCGAGCTGTTCCAGCTACAGGAGTACAACATCCCCTTGGTGCTGCAGTCTGTGGTGGGCTGGGTAGGACTCTCTCTGTTTATTGGATCTCACTTATTGGGATAGGAACACCAAGAAAAGAGATTGTATTTTGATGGTCTTTGAAGGAATATGACAAGGGATGGTGGTACATCCAGAAAAAGGAGGAATTTAGTGGTGCTCCATGTTGCTTGAAGGCCCAAAGGAAGTGTCCTAAGTCTGGTGGGACATTAATCCACTTGAAAACCAACTGGTCTAAAGCCCGGAGAGCACAGAAAGAGAGGCAAGCGATGGACAGTGCTATTCTCGTTGCAAATCCCTCTCTGACATGTTTTCCTTTCTGCAGAAGACAGTCCGGATGTACCCCTTCCAAATCCACAGCATCGCACTGTCTACTTTCGCCTCCCTCATTGGGCCGTTTGGAGGCTTCTTTGCTAGTGGATTTAAGAGGGCCTTCAAAATCAAGGTGAGGATGGTCAAGGTAATTTACATTTTAGAAAGGAAAGACTAAATGGTTGCTACCCCTCTAACCAGTCCCTGTGCTCCAAGGAGTGGCAGGCTGTGAGCTTTCGGAAAGGAGAGGAGGTTTCTTCAGTCACAGATAAAATGCTGGAGCAGGATCTAGGTTTTTTTACTGAATGGGGAGAGACGTTAATATTTCAACTGTGATATTCTAAACCCTGCTTTGGTGCAGAACTTGAGGTAGAGGAAGAAAGACCCAGTCAGGAAATTTTGCAATCTGAGGCTTCCCTTGATGTCTTGCAGGCTGGTTTTACGTATAAACAGTCTGTGTTTGGTTAAGAAGCCTTAAAAGGCAAGACAGCGTTGCAAGAGATAAACATTAGCCTTCCTTGACCTTTGAGTGACAGATCTGAGTTAAGCCTTGATGTCCCTCAGGCTTCATAAAGGAGAAACTTGTAAAACCAGGGAGAGGTTAAACAAAATGTCTTCTTAGTCTGACACTTACCTTCTGGGAAGAATTAGAGCAAGGGTATGAGTGTCGTGCATAGAGGTACATAAGCAAGTACCTCTTATAATGGGCATTTGAGATTGCTAAATACAATCCCTTCTGCTTTGCACAGGACTTCGCCAACACAATCCCAGGGCACGGAGGTATCATGGACCGCTTTGACTGTCAGTACCTGATGGCTACCTTTGTTAACGTGTACATCGCAAGCTTTATCAGGTATTTATTGCTTTGCAGTGAAGTTTGGGGGCCCTGTGAAACTCAAGTGACGTACAAGCTTGTAATAAGAGGCAGTTGTTAACCCTGTTAGATTAGCATCTAAAAACAAAAGACAAAGAAAGAGAGGAATTGGAGGCTTGAAGAAGGGAAGCATCTTTTAGCAGGTTCATGCAGAGCTGGAAGCACAACCCCCATTTCCCAAAGTCTGTTATTCCAGTCCTTCTGAAACTCCTCCATGTCCCTTCTGCATCCCTGTGAATCTTGAGCAGGGTTTCCAGAACTGAACGAGCAGAAAAATCCAGTTTTGTAGCATTAACAAGTATTCTGTAGCCAAGCATAGAAGAAAGCCTGTAGGTGCATAAAAGATGTACTGAAGGAGCTGAGGTACTGTCTCTATGTGGCTGCTTTGATTTTTGAGGGGGAGCATCTGCTGATAATGGAAGATGCACAACCCTCTTGAAACAGATGGGTTTGGGGTGGTGTTTTTGTTTACAGTTCAGCATCCTGTGCCTTTTGAATCCATTTCCACATCTCAAATGGAGTTAAGCTCCCTGGGTAGAACTGGTAAAGGAATGGGCAACAGGGCTCTTACTTTCAGCCTGTTATTTTGATGAAATTGCACTTGGGTTCCCAGATCACTGAGATTTAGCAATGTGACTCATTAATAATGATGCTTTTGTGTTTCAGAGGTCCTAACCCAAGCAAACTGATCCAGCAGTTCTTAACCTTGCGGCCAGACCAGCAGCTCCACATCTTCAACACGCTAAAAGCACACCTTGTTGACAAGGGTATGTTAGGTACTTTGGAGGATGCATAGACAGCCGGGTGATTGGAACAGGACTGAAAACAGACAAGCCTCCTCGAGGAAATTCCTGGCTTGCCTGATTTAAGACAATAACAAGGCCTCATTTCACTGTAATTTTTCTTCCTTTCTTGGTAAACATTTGCATTTGTGGGTTTTTTTAATAATATATAGCTTTGGTTCAAATGAGCAAATCTTGCGTTTGTAGCTGAAAAGGAGTTAAGGCTTGGAAGGATTCTTGGGTGAAGTAGGAGGGTATGACTGTCCTCGTGGTCTGTTCTTAACCTTCGATGCATGTGGGCAGAGCTGAACTTTTCCTGTGAGTGTGTTTATGCAGGGAATACACAAAGTGTTGTCCGTACAACCGCCTCTGCGAGTGGGAGCCAGCGGGGAAGGCGAAGCCGTGCAGCTCCCCTGACCGTTGTGCCAGGCTGCGTTCACGCTGGCAACTCTGGGGACCATCATTTTCTCCAGTGGGAACTGTGAATGCAATGTCAGTTTTCCCAGAAAGCCACGTTTATGCCTGTGTGCAGTCTCCTTGCAGACTGCAAGGTGAGCACAAGGCTCCGTTAATTGGAAGAGGATCGTGTACTAATCCAGCCATGCTTCCTCTGCCCAGCCAGGCATGTGCATCTATTTTCACTTGCTGTTTTTTGCAGTGCCTCTCACATTCCCCCCTTATGGCTGATATTTTGGCAAATAAGACTTTTATAACTGATTAAACCAGAAAGACTGGGGACAAGGAGTCAAGAAACTGGTAGTTGCTTGTGGGAATGTGGGAGGTTCAAATTGCTTCAAAACTGAATCAGGTAAATAGGTTTTAAAGAACATTGAAGTTTTATTGAGTAATTCCTGCCAAGTAAGAACAACCCTTTAAATAATTTGGTTCATTTTTCATCCATCAAATAACCCTTAAGAAACACTGAACCACACTTCTTCATTTCTCGTTGGTTGGAAACCCCACACTGGGATATTTTAACTAATTTGGAGAGCAGTTTCCAACTTGGGTTTTTTTCTGAAGTTTGCTGGTTGGGGCTCCAGCACCCTGCTGGTGCTGTCAGCTGGGTATTTTGTTTTTCTTTCAGGGATCATGTCTATCACCTGTTTATTACTTGAGTTCTAGATGTCATGCTGCTGAGTTTACCACGGTCTGTGTTGCATTTCAGTCTGGGTTCATTTACCTGCAGGCTTCTGTCCTGCTTCGCTTACTAAATCTTGTCATAAATAGTTTGTACTTAATAGTTGCAAGTTGTATCTAAGTACTTTCCTTTATTTTGTGATACTTTTTTATTATTTAAAAATGAGAGCCCTACAGATTGTAAAACTTTTTTTTTTTTTTTTTTTGTGATCAGATAGTGAAAATATCCCTGGTTTACACCTTATGCAATGTTCTTAAACACAAGGTGACTCTGATTTTACTTCTTTTCATAGTTTGTGCATGGGAGAGAGAAACTTTACCTTACTTTAACCTGGGGAACAAGTGACAGGGAAAGATAATACAGAAGTACATTGCTGTTTTCAAACAGTCGCTGACATAAACCTTATACACAGACACCCCCCCGTATGGAGACATGTACATGCTGCAAGCTAGCTAAGCATCGACAGAAAATGAAACACCTGAAAATACTGCGTAGTTCATATTCCATATTCTGGTTCTACCATTGCTTTCATTTACTCTGAGTGAGCGAGAGTGTGTAAATACATTAACAGATATCAACCTCCCTCTTACATTTCTATAGGACTCTCTCTGTGTGGTAAGCTCTGCTTCATCTCCCTAAGCAGGAACCACGGGGCAGAAGGTTGTGCCCATTGTACTGCAAACACAGGTATTTGATCGAAAGCACAGATTGCGGAGAAGAAGGGTTTGTTTCCACAAAGTATTTTCAGCATGGTGCTGGCAAAGTTGCTGGCTTCTGGCGGGAGTCAGGACTGCTACGACGGCGGAGACAGTTCAGGATTGCACTGGGTTAACACCAGTGGTGTACACAGAGGCTTTGCTGGACTAGTTGTGGAGACCGTTCCCTTCCAGCTTGAATTAGGCAGGGATTTATTTTCTGTCAACTTAGAGGATATTGGTCCAAGCCCCTAATTTGAAAATTGGAGGGGAGAATTAAGGTGCCTCCATCTTGCTTTGCCCAGGGAGAATATTTGGTCTGCGTTTCATGACAGTTTGGCTGGGTTTAGCTAGGAAAAGTGAGGGCATCTGCAAGGAATACCCGGACTGGGAGTAGGTGTGGAAGTGACAGCGTTTCGTATAGTCCCTGAAAAGTAGTTTGCCCTGTGGGGTCAGACAAGCTGGTGCTTTTCTGGATTCTCCCCGCCCATCGCCAACATCTGCCAAAATCCCTTGTAGTGCACTGTTGGGTCATCAGAAGAAGCTATAGTGTTGATAAATATTACAAAAGTGTACTGCTCTTTCTATTAAGAATTTTTTCATATGGGTCTTTAGCCTCCTACTCATCTTGCTTTAAACATTTTGTACTTCTTTAGTTGTAATTAGCGGGGCAAAAATTGAACACAAAGCTTTTCTGCATGCTTTTGATCTGAAGTAGCATTTGGGCCTTTTTGAAGGGTGTAGTGCTGGATGTGGACACTGGAGGGCAAAGCAGTTGCATTTAGTGGCTTCCTAGGGCTGGGAGAGAAGGAGCAGCAATAATGTGTGCGGGTGGCTTTCCTGATGAGCTCGCAGCTTTATTCTTGCTTCCTTCCCAGCAGTGCAGTGAAAGGGTGGACTTCCAAGCCTGTTTTGATCCTGAAGGGTAAAGCTACATGGAAAGGATTTAGCATCCTGCGCTGACGTTAGTAAACTGAATGGGAACAGTGCATCCATTTGAGAAGTGGAGGAGGAAGGGAGGGAGATGGGGGTTTGTTAAGATTATTTGCAAGCTGGACAGCTGATCTTGCTGAGAAATACTGGTGAGCACCGTAGCATGTCCTCCGTCGGGCTGAGAGCTGTGGCTGCCAAATCCACTTCCACACCGCTGGTGTGAATATATGTGACAGTACTGCTCAGCTCTTGGCGACAGCATGCTGTCTGGGGGAGCGTTGGTGGGTTTTCCCCATCAGCCCAGCCTGTGAGGGGCTTTAGTTTGCTATCGATATTTCGAGTTAGACTTAGAAAGTTAGAAGAAATGAAAAGCTGATGTTACCAGCTCTGGCTGTCCCTAAAGGAGTTAACTGTGATGCCAAGGGACATGTAGCAAGACACATTGCACCTCTTTTTGTTGCATTAAGCCTTGCACGACCTTGGTCACGCTGCAGCTCTCACAAGAATTTAGGTTTGAAGGGAGGCTGACGTAGCTAGCACGGCTGGAGAGGCCAAACTGACACCAGCAATGTCTAGGTATGGTGGTGCGGGGATGCTCACGTAAAGTTTCTCCAGCTGCAGGGCTCAAGCTCAGCATTACACAATAGTTTTTGTTCACTGTGGGCTCTGCAGCCAGACAAGGTCCTCCTGCTTGTGCCCAGCAAGAGGGAAATAACTGTGAGAGCAGACCAGCAAGGGGGCAGGTACTGTATCAGCTGGCATGCATGCTTGGACCAGAAGGAAGAGAAAAGTAGGATTTGGCTAATGCGAAGCTTCCGAGTGTGTTACTGCTGCCTGGTAGGGGAAAGGCTGGTGTGGAAAGCCCACCTCTTCGTGAGCGGTCACCGCTTTTCCAGCTGGAGCGGTCAGAGAGGGACGTGAGCGTATTTAATGAGCAAAGGGATAGCACGTGGCTAGAAAGCTGCTTTTGCCGTGAGAAGCTGGCTGTCCTGGTGAGCTGACTAAATGTTCATGACATTTGTTTGCTGGTGGGTGATTCAGCAATACAGATCGGATGCTGGTTTGCTCCACAGCCTGAGCACGCACGGCTGGGCTAGGTCTGTGTAGACAAGCTCTTGGCATGCTCTGATAGGAATTCGCTTCTCCAAGACTGGTTGTAGCCCAAATTAGTTTGCAGATCGGATGCACGGCCAGACCGTGGCCTGCAGTGCTCAGCGAAACATCAAAACCTAGTTTCTGCATACGGTGTCATGTCCTGTGCCAATCAGCATGTATTATTTAGATATTCGGGGTGATGGGCTCAGGAGTCTGCTGGCACTGATCTGAAGGGGCAGACGTTGCCTAAGGTTTATGGTACCCTGTGCAGCTCATGAAGCTGGAAATCCCGTAACATCAGCTAACAGCTGGCAGGAGGGTGCGAAATGCCAGTATCTTATATTCCAAGGCATGTCTCCCGTTTCCCATGTGTGCAGTGAGTTCCCCCGGCCATGGCCGCAGTGGGATCCTGGCATCTCTTCCTTCCCCGCCTCCTCTGACTGGCTTTGTACAATGTGAGGAGGGCAAAGCTGTGTCGAAAGCATCTGTACGGCCCATCCAGACCCTCCCGGGGACAGGCGTTTGTCACAAAAAGCATCGCGTGAAAGCTCCTGTGGTTCCTGCCCTCTGTAACCAGCTCCGGAGTTGCATTTTGTACTACTGTAATCTGTGTGCTCCTGTTCTCCAGACCTGATGTGTGTCTACCATCTGCTTCTTTCTCTGTGCATTGTTCTTTTGATTACTGTTTTAGCTACACTTGTAGAGTTGCCTTTCTTTGACCGAATGTCTGAATGTGATATATTGTATATTTTAAAGTATTTACCCTATTTATATACTATATGTTACTGTTAAATAAATACAAGTTCCATTATCTGTAGTGGGGTTTTATTCTGCGCTGTCGGCAAGCAGGGGAGATGCTGCAAACCTCCTTTCTGTGCTCTGTAAGGCAGATCAGTCTGTTTCAAACTCAGATTCCCCCATTCCTTGCCCCGTAGCTCTCCTTCCTCGGGGATCTTCCTAAGAGCAGACCTGATTGTGGCAAAGAGGCGCGTGGAGGCCGCAGATGGGCTGAGCACACAGGCAGGATTGGACCATCCATGTCCTGTGTGAGGGACACAGACGGCTGCATTTCCAGGGTGGTTTGTAGTGGAAGCTGTGATCAGATCATACAGGCCCATCTTCATCAAAGGTGAGGGAAGTGTTGGCACCGCTGCACCCTGCAAATCAGCTCATTTTACCCTAAAGATTTCACTGGGAATGTGAAAAATTGTTGGAATTCCACTTAGCATAAATTACTGCTTCATTTCAGCCGTTTCCCCTGACTTGTGTGGAGTTAGGACAGCCGCATCCTTCTGTTTACCCAGCAAAACATACTATTTTTAGCTCTCATGTTATTTTGACTGTTTTGACTTATCAGCGAAGCCAAACCAACCATCAGCAGCCCTCTTTTTGCTTCCTGTCACACTGCGTGGGCATTTTCAGACAAATTAATCCTCCAACAACAACAGAAATATGATGCCCTCTCTTTCTCTATAGCAACCTTGCAAAATTACTCTAAAGCCCCAAATCTCGCATTGCAACACATTGCCCTCGGAGGAGTCGGCCAGTTAAGCAGAAAATTGCTGAGCAGCACCGTGCAATGTTCAGCAGTCCTATGAAGCAATTAGATGCCATTACCGAGAGGTCTTGAAACATCCCTCGGTGTTAAATCTTTTGGAAAACGGACTATGAAATCTCTCGGCAAGCTGCTGAGCTGGCCGGCAGCAGGGCAGTGTGCGTGCCCGTGCCTCGCGGTGACTCAGGCACATCATCTGACGGCCTCTGCAGCCGGCGTATCTGCATCGCTGCTCGCGTCTCGGCTGTTCCGCTGAAGATCCCTCCGTTTTTCCTTCCCATCCTGTGCCAATTTAATCAAACATCGAAAACTGCAAATTCACAGTGGAAATCTGGCGCTAGCTGTGCTCCATACCCAGAAAGACAGTAAGCCTCAAACCAAGGCTGCCTCTGAGCGAGCAGGTCTCACGCAAGCCTCTGTCCAGGCACATTTTCCATGAGCTCCTGATAGAAGAGAGATGTAAAAACAAAACAAACAACTTTATGGGATGAGATTTGCCCTTTTTAAGTTCCCCCGGGGCATTTCGTTCAGGAACAGGCTGTACAGCTTGATTGCTAAAAAAAAACCAAACCAATCTTGTGATGTCCTTTCCCAAACCCGGAGGCAGCCAGCAGGTACCTGATGGGAGCAAGCAGGAGGCAGCCGAAACAGCTCTCTGGGTGCTTGCGAAGGGCTGAAGGGGTGCCAGAGAGGGCTGAGCTGCTGCAGTGTAGCCACACAGCGTTGGGCTTAATTGCACGATTTTGGGCTAAAACGCTTGCTGTTTCCTTTCTCGAGGAGGGGAAAGTGCCGTGTGACATCCTGTTCGCACAGGCAGGTGGGGAAAGGCGGCTGTTCACAGCCTGCTGCCAGGCTTTCGTAAAAAGAAACAGGTTGAAGAGAAAAAAAGAATCAAAATGCACGTTTCCCTAGAGCTCCTATAGCTTTCTGCAGACATTATTAAGAGAAGGAAAAAATGATGCTAAATTCAGGGCTCGTTCAGGGTCCGTTGCCTGGGGTACAGCAGAAACGGCGTTAATTCAGGCAGTTTGGGTCCAAAGCAGGCTATGGGGGTTAATCTAGTTCAGGCTTGGGTACGTGCTGGGCTGCTCCGTTGCGATAGCACAGCTTTCCACGCCGTCATGTTCCCTAGGCTTTCGGCAGCGGAATATGTGAGCTGGGGATCTCTGAGCTGGCTCTAGTCACTGCTCAGAGCAACAAATCCATTTTTCAGCTGTGATTAACCCAAATTAGCCCACCAGGGTCCACCCTGGCTGCGCTGCAACTGGGCAGTCAGCGCAGGCTCCAGCTCCTTCCCTGAGAGGCACATCCTCAATTTATGCTACGGCGATAAGAAAAAAAAAGCCTTTGCAAGCGTCTTGATGCCAGTGCATCCCAGGCATGATGGCTGGGCTGCAAATCGGAACGGGAACCGATGGCCGCATCCTCTTTCAGCTGCCTGCGCTCCCCACGTCGCTGTTTCTGCTTCTGTTCAGGGCAACTTCCCTCTCCGCAGGGCCTGGGCTTTCACAGTATCGGGGGGAAACAGGGCTGGAGCCCCCTGTTAGCCCTTTGGGGCACGCTGCCATGTCTTGCAGCTGCCCTCGCTGCTTTTTGCTCCACTTGGGTGTTTGTGAATGCAACAACCCTTCCTTGCATTTATCCTGTGTCTCGCGAGCTGCATCTCAGTTTAATTGCGTTGCAGTCTGCTTTGCGGATGCACAGCCCTTTCTTTGGAGGAAAACCAGCATTAAATGACACGAAACAGGATACGCTCACTGTTGTGAGCAGGGAAAGGGGCTTTGCTTGATCTGGCGGTCCTGGTGGAGTCTGTGCCCACGTTCCCTGGCCCTCACTGCTCTGATACCCACAGCCTTTCCTCCAAGAGCAGCCTCATTTCATCCCCATTTTGCTCATACTGCTGTTACAAAGTGGGTGTAAAAACCTTAAATCAGCTGTGGGGACTATTCAGCAGTTGCAATAAGAAAATGCAAAAGACACCCACGTCGCCCAGGCTGTGCACACGGGGATGTGTTAGGACATTCAGAGACGCCATCCTGTGGCATTTGGCCGTGGCCACCTGAGCCACAGCCTGCTCTGCTTTGCTACTGAGCAAAACATTTCCCGAAACTCCGTGCTGGGCTGCGTCCTTCAGCGAGCACTTTTCTAGTGCACCAACGGCACCGAGAAGGACACCCACTTCCTCAAATGCAACGAGCAGCGTGCGGAGAGCAACCCCGGGCAGCCACATTTCGGTGCAGGCTGGGGCCAAGCTGTTGCGGCTCCGCATCAGCCAAAGGGGATAGCAAAAAGTGGAGCAAAAAAGGCGGCATCACCTCGGCATCGTCGGGGAAGCAAGACGAGAGCTTTGCAGGAAAGCAGGGCAGGAAAGTACTTTTATGGGGTTGTTCACAGCCGCTCTCAGAGAAGGGAGGAGGAAGTACGTTGGCAAATCAACCCTTGCCGAGCCGTCGCTCTTCGTGGCGGGGATCGCACCCTGGGTGCAGGATCCCCACGGGACTATCAGAGCTTCGTTTCAGCCCATCTCCTAAGCAAACCCCCTTTGAAAAAAAAAAAAGCCCCTCCTGATCCAAAATGTCCCTCAAGCTGCCACGGAACTGGGATTTCAACCTGAAAATGGATGCTGCAAAAATAGGTACCGTGAGTGTTTCTTTATGCCCTTCTGTTTCTGCTTCAGCCTTTCAGGTGCAAGCCGGGTCTGCCGGGGTGCCTGTGGCCAAGCCCAGCTGCAATTTCGGCTACAGCCCAGACCCAAACCTGCTTCTGGCCTTGGTGGGGGGACCTGGCCCCCAGCTACCGCTTTCGAGACAGCAGATGGTTTGCAAATGATATGCAAGAAGTGATTTGCAAAGTTGTCACTGCAGGATGCTGTGGGAGCACGGCCAGGGCTGTGGCTCTGGGGCTGGAGCAGCAGCTGTCTCGGTAGGGTGGGGAACTGGGGGATCTGGCAGCGTGGGGCTGCTGCCCACCTAAAATCCAGGTTTGGGGGGGATTTAAACCACATGGGCTCATTCTGTTGGCGCAAGCCTTGCAGGAGGTGAAGTGCAGGCCAAGGGGCGGACGGAGCTGTGCAGGCTGGAGGAAGCAATTGTGCTCTTGCTCAGGTTTCTTCTCCCACCCCGACGTCACTGGTTTCCTCTCACCGATGGTAAAGAGCCCTTTGATGCCCATGCCGGGCTCTGTGCCACAGGATGGCTTCACTGTGTGATTTCCTGACTTATCTCCTGCCTCTGCCCAGGCTTTGCACGGCTCTCCTCCGCCATGGGATCCATCTCCAGCATGAGAACCACTTGAGAATGCCTTTGGGAAGGAGTGAGGGATCCCAACGGCGGGCTCTGTGGCCAAAATACCATGGCGGAGCCAATGCCTACTTTTGGGTCAAGAAATCAGGGAGGGGATTTGGGGGCGAGGATGCTGTGGTCGAGGAAGGGGCACTGAGGCAAAGGCCCTCCATGGTCCTGGCACTGGCGCCAAAACACGGTCAAGGCACACATTGGCAACTTGGTTCCTCCCTGAAGCAAAGAGATTTGACCAAGCCAGTCTCTGCAGTGCTGAGCTCTTCCTCCCTGCACCTTGCATCAGCTTGCAAGGTTGTCCTGGCTGGATTTCCTTGCAAAGGCAATTTGGACTTCTATCCGAAGCTGCTTTCATTAGGGTGGCCAAACGATTTGCTTTGCACAAGGCCCCAGATGAAGCACTGCTGGTCCCCTGCAGCCACCGCCGGGGCGGGGCTTGGCGATGCACAGCAATGAGCAGGATGAGACCCCAGGTGGTCCAGAAGCTTGCGGGCAGGCAGAGGAAGCAGCGCCATCACCTGCACTCGTCGGTTTGCAGGACAGCGGTGGAAGGATCATCACATAGTGATCATACAAGCATCCTGGATTTCTGCATTGCCCATCCTTAGGATAATTAGTATTTTTTTGCACAGAGGCTGCGGAGCGGTGGGTAAATTCAATCGATAGTGCAGCAAAAAAGGCCAGGGGACACTGAGCCTGCTGGCTGCTGGGAAGCAGAGAGGGTGGCGATGGGACACAGGCTTGAACCTGTGTTGTTACCAAGAATTGCTTTTTTTCAAGAAAATCTGCTTGTGAGGAAATTCTGGGTGCTTTTTGCAGCTTGCGGCTGCTGCAAGCCCATGAGATGAGGGGGGTGTGTGTGTGTAGAGACCTGAGCGCTGGGGCACAGCTCGGTGCATCGACTCTTCTCATGCTTCAGGGTTTCTGGCTGCGGGGACCAGACACTGCTGTCTTCAAGGGTGCAGCAGGGATGTGACTTGCTTGTGGAAAATATCTGCAAATTAGTCACCTCTGCCCTCGCTGGCTCCTCCCGGCTTCAGGACACTTCCCCCTCCTTGTTCCCAGCCACCACCGTGGCACAAGCAGCCAGGCTTTTGTAAGCTCCAGGACAGTGCACCAGCTCCTCTGGGCTTCCTCATGCTGAGGCAAATGCAAAGCTATTTATTTCAACGAAGGAGAAAATTGCATTTGCAATTTTCATTGCAACACCTATTGTGGCACTTTTGCTTTTACTTTTTTTTATTGCCAGTACCTGACATCCCTCCTGTGAGGCAGGAGCAAAGGGGATGGCAGGGAGGGCTCTTGCCCAAGACAAGGATTTCGGGCAGGAGCCAGAGTTGATGTGGACACCACGGTGGCACCCAATGCAATTTCTCCTGCAAGTCACGCCTTGGCAGGGCTCCTCTTTTCAGGGAGCAGGCAGCAGGACACGGGCACCCTGCTACGGCTGGTCCCCAGGGCTGGAGGAAGAATGAGGATGTTTTGGAGGAAATATTCAGCTTCAGAGGCGGTTATCACAGGAAACGCTTCGGGGGGCACCGCATTTGCTCTTAGTGGCACTTTCCTGCCCTGTGAGAGTGGCAAGGAGGAGCGGGGCCAAGTGCGGCAGGGATGTATTGGTGAAGGAGGAGACGATTGCAAGTGATGGACCACCCTGGTGAGAGCCAGGGAAAAAGCTTCACCCCAACCCCGTGTAAAATTTTCAGCGGGTCATCTCATGTGAGCTGGGCGTCACACTGGCCACAGAAGGTAGAAGCAAGGGAGCCACAGCCTTGGTAGTTCTGGTTTTGTGAGTGTAGAAAACTTTCCACTGGGCAAAAATAGCCTCACTGTCTGCAAAGCCAAGCTCCCCACAGCTGGTCCCTCCCCACACCCCCACCTGAGCCCTGTGGTGGGGACAGCGGTTGGGGAGTGCTTGCATTGTGGGTAAGAAGGATCCTGCAAACTGTTATTGTGGCCTTAAATGAGCCCAAAGTACAGGGAGAGCTGTCTCGTGCAGAGGGAAAATACATCCACATGTTCACATCGGTGCACACTTATGTGCATGAACATGGCTAAGCCATGGGTAAGCACAGGCCTCCGCTTGCACCTTGAGTCTGGTGTTTCAGGAGGGCTGATGCTAAAGAAAGGGGACCCAAGTGTACCCCTCTGAATGCACATTCCTTATGCACCTGGGAAAGGCTGCAAAGAGGGAGAGAATAAACCTTATTTCCAGCAAGGACCAGGCAATTTAAGCTCAAGGCTGAGAGCAGGAGGAACACCCTGCCGGGTTGC
Source organism: Platalea leucorodia (assembly GCF_965183815.1). Classification (NCBI taxonomy): domain Eukaryota; kingdom Metazoa; phylum Chordata; class Aves; order Pelecaniformes; family Threskiornithidae; genus Platalea; species Platalea leucorodia. The sequence continues at coordinate 88,212,852 of NC_138858.1, read as the reverse complement.
TTAATTTCTATGGTGCAGAGCCCTGATGCAGCTGTGATAGCCTTAGAGATTATTATGTCTGATAAAAGGCAGTAAAACATTGCACGTTTCATAAAAGACACAATTTCTCCTTCCAAGACTTGTGCCGCTGGAATATCAGTGCTGCTGGGCTGAGCTGAGCTTTTTGGGGAAGGCTGAACACGCAGCTGATGGATGGAGATGCATCGCTGATCTCCACCCATTTGGGTGTGAGTATGGACCCTGCGAGCTGCATTGCAACAGCTTCACTTCAGATTAAGCCCTTGTGGTCATGGGTGCTTGGTACGGAGACCTCACTCTGCAAATGTTAGTGCTAATTAAACAGAGCGAATATCAGCATCTCTGTTTCATCGACGGGGAGATGAGGTCCTATGATCAGATAGGAGAACGCACAGCAAAATTCGGGAAGACATCAGCGTGCTGGCTCGTGGGAATGCTGCTTTCTGCAGAACGGGGCTAGTTCGGAGCCAGCCGACTTGGGATTTGCTCTTTGGCAACGGACTGTGGTTTCTGCAGAGCAAAGCGTTAATGGGAGGCAGGCAGTGCCCTGCACCCGGTAGCCTCCATGCTCCACCCTTGTGGATCATTCCCCAAAAATCCTTGCCCCTGAGAAGTTGGCAGCAGCCACAAGACATGAAGGAACATGATTTAGGGAGAGGAGCAATGCTGCTCGTGAGCAGTTTGCTGAGAATCATATTAATGAGATTTGAGTAATGCAGATGTTTTGGCAAAGAGCAAAGAAGCTGCCTGGAGCTTGAGGTGCAATTTGGAAACTCTGTTTTGGTTTTTGCATCAGGGTAATCCTCAGTACCAGCATTTCTCAGGGGAGCTGGCTGGCAAATCCCTTTTGAAGGTCCTTGCTTACAACCACATCCTCTGCAGGAGGCATCCCACATCAGCAAGCATTGAGATACAAGCAGCATCCTCGCTGTGTTTTGAAGGCTGATTTTTGGATTCGTGATCCTTTAGGATTTTCAGAAAGGGCTTTGCAGTCCTGTTACAGGTTTGTAGTGGAGAAGTGAGCTCAGGGTGCCCTACCCAAGCCTGGCTCCAGAGGATGAAGGCAAAACACAGCAGGGTTTCTTGCTCCGGGGGATCTCAGAAGGGGAAGCTGGGCACACTCTTGAACTGCAGCACCCCTGACCTCTGAAGCAACTGCTAACTGCTCGGCACTGAGTGCAAAACGTTTTGTAGGCTCATGCTCCCTGTGGCCGTCTGTGCAGTGGGAGTACCTGCTCAGGTGTGAGATGCCCCCGGTCCCAAACATCACAAGGCAGCGGCAGGTGACGTTTAATTTTCTCCTTTTTTAAGCTTGTCCTGTGCACTCAGGTCCATGCCAGGATTCATCGACACTCATATCTAATGCAGCTTTTGCAGCTCTCTGCTCCACTGACTAGCTCAGGGGAAAAGTGGGCTTCTGAGGGCAGAGATATGGGGCTGCCGCAGCTTCCCCCATCCCTCAGCATTGCACAACGCCTCCCTCATGGCCCTGGCTTGGCTTGAATGCCCTCTGCCAGCAAATGCTGCTGGGCTCAGGGGCCCGAATCCTGCACCACCCTCACCGCAGGACCCAGCCAGGTGCCACCAGCTCCATTTTAGCAGGGGAGATGTAAGACCTCAGGAAATCACCATATGCAGAGACCAGTGAAGCTGAATTCCCCTGGAGTCATATAATTATTTTTGCCCTGCGACCATAAAAGCGAACTTTACCCAGCCAGGTTGGCGCTGGCGTCCTGCAGTGCCCAGTCCAGAGGCAAAAATCAAAGTGTTCCCTCTGGAAACGATCCCTCCCAGGGCATTTACTATCACAGAGGCATTTAGAGATGCCACAGGGCCATGCTGCCGGTGCCTGGCGCAGGTCAGTGGCACCAGTGGGACTTGTCTATGCGATGGAAACAGGAGACAAGGCGCACTGTTCTGTCCAGCCGGTAAATCCACACCAGCCTCCCCCCTTGGAGACTTTCCAGCCTCATTGTATGAGGGCTGCCCCATTGGAAACATCAGGCAACACTCTCCCAGAGCAAAACTGCAATTTCCAAACAGTTTTTTTCAAGCCAGGCTGGGTCATTCTGCTGTCGCTGCTGCAGGCTGTTTGGGGTGGGTATAAAAAAACCACACACTCCCATTAAAAAAAGCAGCTAATGATTTTCTTCTCACTTGCAAGACAATTACTCCCACGCAGGAAAAAGGAAGCACATACTGACAGATACTGCAGCCACTTCCTTCAGAAACTCTAGCCAGTTTGCTCAGCACAGGCAGAGGGGCAGAGAGCTGCTCTTGCTCTTGTAGCTTAAACAGGCCCCGGGGACGCAGGTCTGCTGGCAGCTCGTCCCCGTGCATCCCCGCCAGCCCGTCCCTCTCTTTCCTTGGCAGCCCGCTCCAAGAGCGTGATGAGCGGCGAGCCAGCGGGCGCCCGGCCAGCCTCCCCCAACCCACTGGAGCGGCCCCTGAAGATCGGCTGGCTGAAAAAGCAGCGCTCCATCGTCAAGAACTGGCAGCAGCGGTACTTCGTGCTTAAGGGCCAGCAGCTTTACTACTACAAGGACGAGGATGATGTCAAACCACAGGTAGGATGAGGCCACTGGGCTTTGCCAGTCCTCAATCTCCCCCTTCTTGCAACTTTGCTCATAGGGAAATGGTTTGGGATGGGTCTGGAGTAGGATATTAAAGAGGTTTTCTGCCTTTGGGCAGTAATAGAGATGAGATATCCTGATCAGGATCATCTAGGCACTTAAATTATTAAAGTGCCTGCGAGCCCTGCTGGGGAGCTGGTCCCTCTGTGCCCAAGAAACGGGGTGCTTGGAAAAAAAAAAGTTACCAACTAGAAAGTTGCTATCATTCTCCAAGACAACAGAAACAGGCTGGGGAGAAAAAGAGGTCAGTGCACCACTGTTTTTGTGATGGCAGGTACAGCAATGGGTGCACAAGATGACGGGAGCTTTGAGAGAGGTTTCAGCCATGCCCTTGGTGGGAAAGGCATCTTATAGGATGTTTTTAGGAAAAAACAAGCAGGACTTTCAGCATAGCCTGGGTGTGAGGATCTGCCCAAGACAGACCTCACGGCAGGGCTGTGGGCTGGAGAGATGAGAGTGAAGGGCAGCTGCTTCCTTAGGACCTCTTGCCACGGGAAAGGGCAGCTGGAGGGATAAGGAAAGGAACTCTCTCCAGCCTCCGGGTTTGTATCCCATCCTGGCCCAGCCCCATCCTTTGCAGAAGGCTCAGTGGTGCAGATGCAGTTTGTGTTATTCGGCTGCCGCCCTGGTCCACCCTGCACGGCCAGAGGAAACCTGCCCCACTGCCTTTTCCTCTAAGGGAAAATGCTTGAAATCTGCTGAATGCTCCGGTGCATGTCAGTTCTGATGCTTTTTGAGATCCCCAGGAGGGCACAACGTGCACCCAACCCTTTGCACAAAACAGGAGTGTGATCACCCACTTGGGCATGATTTAAACATCTGCACCAGTGACCAATGTCCGCAGCCAGCTGGCAGCATCATCCCATCTTTAGCCCCTCCAGGTTGTAACAAGCCCTCTGTCTCACCCGTATAAACCATTTTTCAGGGTATGCATTGTAGTAAACTTTCCAGGCAGAAATCAGTTTTTTTTCCCAATTTCTATAGATAACTTTTTAGTTTTTCAACCATTTTCTCCATACCGTAACTTACTTTTTGAATATCCACCATCTTTTCCTTGTTTTGAGAAATTTCAGGGAAAGGTCCTCCCCATTGCCAGAAAAGCCATTCTCTGTACAAATTGTTACCGGTAGCAAAACTAATCTCAAGATGGAAACCGCTTGTAAGGGGAAGGCAATCAGTAGATCCTCGGGGTGAAAGCATAGGGCTGAACCTGGTGGGATTCAGGTCCTATTTCTGGCTTTACCCCATTTCAGGGGTGACTGGGAAGATCAGTCTCCCCAGGTGTAAATGGGATGTAGAAACAGAAAGTGCTGTAAAAGCTTATTGCTATGCATGGTGCTTTTGGCAGCTCTCGCCGTGACCCTGATGCACCATCCTGGGTCATTTTAAACCTCTCTGATCCCATCAATGATTCTGACTGATACAGCTGCAATTCAGGCTTTTGGATCGCTGACGGTCCTCACTGCTTGCAGGAGCCCAATGGTTTTCAGGAGGCTGAAATTGCCGAGAAACCAAATTTCTGTGGCACAGCCTCGTTTCCTGCCCGGGGAGGCCTCCGGTGCTGACTCACGCGCTCGCTCGGCCCCCACATGCTCCCCACCCATCCCCTCCAGCCGGGACTGAGCTGCCCGTGTTTGCCACAACGGCTGGAGAAAGGAAGGTCCAAAAGAAATGGCTGTTTTCCACTTTGCTTTTTTATTTCCCTTCCCTTTTTCTTCCTTTTCTCTACTCCTTCTGCAAACTTTGGGTTTGGATTTAAGTGATGCTGTGTTAAAGGAACAGTTTTCCTCCTCTGGTGCAGCAGAAACAGGGTGCTCCGGTGTTTTGCCAAGTCCTTTCTCCTTTGTACTTTCTTCTTCCACTCCCAACAAGAGTTAAAAAAAAAAAACATGAGAAGGGAGGAAAAAATGGAAAGAGCAAAATAACCAGTTTTCTTATTCTGAGAATCACTTAGTCAGAAAAAATGGCATTAAAGAAGCGTCCGTCATTGTTTGAAAAGTAATTTTTACCATATATATATATGTATATATATATATTTATATATATATATATATAAAAGAGGCCACCAGGTCCTGCAATCTGTTTGAAAGAAGGACTTTGATCCTCAGTGCTGACGCATGGTAGTGTCAGCCTCGCAGAGATGGGACACAGGTATTTGCAGCTCCTGCTCTGCTTTGTCCTAGGGTTGCCTGTCTCTCCAGGGAAGCACCATCAAGGAGGTGGCCAGCAACCCAGAGGAAGGAGGGAAATTTATCTTTGAAATCATCCCAGGTGAGGATGCTTCACTCCTCTTTGTTGCACGCTTTTGGGCTGGACTGTTCACCCAAAATCATTTGGGCAAGTCATTTTGCCAGTCGTTTTGCTCCCACTTCTTTTCAAGGTCCCCACAGCACTGCATTGCACATGAAAACTAATGTCTTGCTTTCAATATTCACATGTCAGGAGCAGGAGGGCCCTGTGTCAGTGCCCACGTCCCATGCTGAGAAGCCTGGCCAAACCGCTGTGTTAAGCAGTTTCTGTTCCCTTCTTGCAGACCTTCAGCAAGGGTGAAATGTAAGAGCACTGCTTCATTTCACAGCCAAATAAACATTAATGTGGAAATTTGGAGCCAAAAGCATTTAGCAAAGGAAACAACAAGAACGTGTGTTTTCTCCTCCAATCCTGTGTATAAATGATGATAAATGTTTTTTTGCAGGGGTCTCTGGAGACCAGAACCGGACAGGGCAGGACACCTGCGTGCTCATGGCTAATTCCCAGTCTGAGATGGAGGAATGGGTTAAATCCATCCGACGAGTGCTGGGGTCAGCGTCAGGAGGTAATGGGGAGAAGGGACAGCTCTTGGAGAGGCGATTTCCTACCATCTCCTCGTGCTCCACAGTACTTTTGTGCAAGGATTTCAAAGCTGGGCTCATAAATACTTGAAACTGGAAATAAGAGCTGTAATGTGACTGTAACTTGTAATGCCTTAGAAACGTACTCCTAGACCAGACCCTGCAGTGTTGGGTCTGCTGCAAACATGGGCAGTGTTAAGGAAATGGCAGCCAAGCATGAATGAAGATTTCTGGGCTGGTTTCAACTTCTTTTGCAAACTTCCTCATTGACTTATTGACTCCAGAAAATGTTGTTCTTGAAAACAACTCATATTCAGGGATAAAGCATTGAAAAAATCTTGCCTTTCACCTGCCAGTTTCCTTGCTTTGCTTTCCTTCCAGCTTTTCTTGCTCAGCCCAGCCCTTCTGCCCCCATTTTCTCTGCAGAGTCTGCCTTGGCCATGCAATCGCCCTCCCCACACGCAGACAAGGTTTGCGGAGACAGGATCCTTGCTCCCAGCCCCCTTGGGCATGCATTTATGCCATTACAAAATTGTGGTCAGGGAACTATAAAACATGAATCCATCAGAAAGGAGCACACTGTAAATTTGCCACCACAGGCGAAGCCCGCAAAGGAAGCAGCAAAGGTCATTCCAGCCACTTTTCCTGTAAGGATGAACTATCCAGACTTTTCCTATAAGGATGAACTCCTATAAGCAAGATCCACCAATGAAACAGGGCTGGGAGTCTCTTTAGCTCTCTTCCAAAAGAGCACTAACCTGGATGGTCATCCTGAGCCTCTCCTCCCTCCCTCTGTGCTTTGCCCTGACTATTTACGTAATTTTTTATAGGGTCCATGCCCTTCAGCTGTATAAGATAAGCATGATGGAGCTCTGGTCTCCCAAAGCTCCTGTGTAAATATAAATCACCACAGTTCGGAGGCAAGCAGGCGCTGCCAATTTGAGCTCATTCCCAGTGACCCTACCATAGGCACAGATAAGCTTCACCTAGATGACGACACAGCTGGATTTTGTCTGCAACCCTGGTGTTTTCTGCCTCTAAACTGAAACATGCTGTGCCCTGGGGCAGGCAGCATTACTAATTTGAAATTAGGAATGCAGGAGCCAGAAATTTTCAGGGCATTGCCCCACCTGGCTCTAATATTTAATAACAACTCTGCATCTGATCCTTGCTTAAACTTAGGAGGCTGCCAGTTTCTTCCAGCTATATAAAGCGACCTTATATGATAGAAAATGTAAATTTATAGTAGTACAGAGAGCCCTGAGGATAGCAGAGAAGTCAGATGCCATGGAGCTGCATTTTATGTAAATACACAGGTTAACGGATCCCAAAAATTCACGCTTTAGGGTTTTGGCTTCAATGCAAGGTGAGGCAACATGTGCTTTTAAAGCAACCCGCTGTATGATGGAGGTTTTGGCAAGAGCCCACCTGGAAGCAGCCCCATATGACCCAGCTAGTTGTGAGCTTATTGTACACCAAAAAGCAGAGCAGCTGCAAAGTATGAAGCAACAGCAAAAGCATCTCCAAAATCTGAGGGGTGCTGCAGGTCTGGCTGCCACCCTACAATGACAGCCACCTGCAGGTGGGCTGGCATGGGCATCGCATTGGCCCTGGGGAGGTATCCCCAAATTAACAAATCTGCCAGCCTGCAGATAAATAAGTAGTTCATTATCAGCTACCAAAGCAGAGGGACACAAAAAAAAAAAAAGTTATTTGCCTTTACTGTGCACAATGACAGGTTTATATTCATTATTTAAAAGTGTAAGCAAGTCATAAATGAAAAATCCCCATGATCAGGCAGGTGCTGACAAGCCTCGCGGTTCCAGATGAGAGTGTTTACTTGCATTTTCCTGGTCTGGAAGATACACAGCAATTATTTCAGCCTTCAGAGCACGAGGTGAACACATTGCAGGCACCACCAGGGCAAAAATATGGTAGAGGACCATAGGACCCTTTCCCATTAATATTCCAGAGCCACTTCGAGCTGGGATTTGTCTGCTCTTACCATGCCCCAGGCTCCAAGGAGGAAGAGCTGGGATGCAGGCTGCTGCCTTCCCACCTTCGAGCTCTTCTTTTGCTGTGAGTTCAGGAGGAAAAAGCCATTGCTCCGAAGGAAAGGTACCACCCGCTGCAAAATACTGCTCTTCTTTGCACAGGGGAGTTTCTGGAGGGTGAGAGGAATGGGGAGGGGGAAGAAAAGCAAGTGATGCAACTAAATCAGTAAGACTTCCAGCCCCAAATCTCTGCAAGGCTGCTTTTCTTATTTCTTTGTGGTCTCCTGGGCTTTCTGTATCCTTCAGGTAGGTGTAAGGAGCTTGCCTTCTCTCCCTGTGCCCTCGCATCAACCTTTTTGCTGTTCCTGTCTCCCTCTGTATCAGCACCCTGCTCCAAGGCAGGCAAGCAGCATGGCAAAAAACAAGGCTCACTGCTTGGTTTTAATCATTTTGAGAACTGTTAATTATTTGGAGGAGGAACAAGGTTTCATTTTGCTATTACTTCTTTGGAAGTTCTGCTTTCCCCCAGTTTGCAGACTTCTTGTAGCTCCTATGCTATCAGAAAAGCAGGTACTGCGGTGACATTTGCATGATGCACTTTGGCAGGTAATGTGCCTTTAGCAAAGTTTTTGGGCTCCTCTAACCTCTCTGTCCTTTCCCTAGTGGTGTTCGGCCAGCGCTTGGCAGAGACCATGGCCTATGAGCAGAAATTTGGGCAGCACCAGGTCCCCATCCTGGTGCAGAAGTGTGCTGAGTTCATCCGGGAGCACGGCATGAGCGAGGAGGGCATTTTCCGCCTCCCCGGCCAGGACAACCTCGTGAAACAGCTCAGGGATGCGTTCGATGCTGGGGAGAGGCCATCATTTGACCGGTAATGCTGGATTCCCCCTCTCCTACTCAACTAGATCTCATACACCCCAAACTTTGGAGAAAAGCAGCCCAGAGAGCCCAGCAATGCCCTGCAGGAAACGTGGACCCTCCAGAAGGGCTTGACAAAGAGAGAGGATTCAGCAGAAACCCCAAATGGAGGCAAAAGTAGAACCAGAGGGTGCTGAAATGAGATTCATGGAAGTAAAGGAAAGTATTTAGGAAAATCCTGGCCCCATGCAATGATTATTATTTGCAGGAGCAGCCAAGGAAGGAGGCAAAGGGAAGAGACTACATAGCCCATCAGCTAAGGGTAGAGGTTTAGAGAAAGCAGAGCAAGTATAGGATTACAAATAAGCTCAGAGAACACCCTGATGCACACAGCAGAACCTATTTCTTTCCCTGCCAGCCCATAGCCATGATATTTTCCTCCTGTTGCTTTTCCCTACACCACCATATAGAGATGAGAGAGAGATTTTGGCTGCTGCAAGGCTGCATCCTCCTGACCCCTTCCTCTGCAGGACTAAGAGGAAATGGCAAACTCCCTAAAGCTGAGAGAGCTGCCTGTAGGTCTCAGAAAGGCTTTGGAGAAAGATATTTAATGCTCCTGCTACCTCTGTCATGCCCTAGCAAAATGAGAGAAGAAAGGTAAACCCCTGGTGCATCTCTTTATAAAGCCCTCCCTTGATAGCTTGCAGACCAGCTGCCCCTGCAGATGCCTCCTTATCTCTAAAGAGGTTTCCCACCTGTCCTCACCCCCAAGTCAGAGTTTAACCCCTTGCTTTTGGCCCCAGCTGCATAAGGCATTGCCCAGTGTCCCCTGCTCACTCATGCAGGCTGCTCTGGGGCTTTGCCCGATGGTTTGCACTGGTGAAAGCAATGACCCCTGTGCTGCGATAAAGGAAAAGTGGGTTCTGCCTTTCCACAGCACCTAAAGTGAGGCTTTTTGGTTTAAATCCTGCCCTGCCCTGTCCACCGTAATGGCAACAAGGAGTGTCCAGGCTGCTGCATGTGTATGAAGGTGCTCGAGACTGGCCGTGGTGATGCCCCATCTATACCGACCCAGGGAGCTCGCCCATATGGCACCACCTGAGCTCTGAGAGCTGCCAGCAAAATCTGGGGTGCTTGTGGGAGGGGAGCACCCAAAACCAGGAGCTTCCCTGGACTTCTGTGCAAAACAGTTTGCCTAAGCGGAGTGCAGGGGCCTTGTCTCTGTATTCGCAGGCCTGTTCCTAACCGCAAAACTTTTCCTATTTTTACCTAGCTTTATGCAGCTTTGTTAGGAAAAACCACAGCACTTTTACCTAAATAATCCCTACGCTGTGCAAGGTAGGGCCACGGCTGCTCTGGAAGCGTAACCATCCTGGCTGTTGGTTTTACAGCTGAATGTTTCTTGCTTTCTGGGTGCCAGAGTCCTGCTGAGAGCTTTCCTGTTGTAACCTGTATGGGGGTCATAGGAAGGTGAAGCCTTTTTATTTTTCTCTTTCCCAGAACTGTGTTTTGCAGTGGGGCATGGGGAGGGAGTCTAGCCCTTTTCCCAGCACCCTGCGATGTTAACCCTGTGCTGCAGGGTTTGGTATGAGCGTTGCTGCAGTCATCTCAGGGTGACTGCAACCCCCATGCACTTCAACCAAAACATTTTCTTAGTGAGGAGGAAGGCCAGTAATGGGGTTTCCAGTGGCCTGAATGCTGAAAGATGCTGGCTCGACCTTCAGTGCCATCTTCGCAGCCTGTTTGGGTTTGCACAGGCACACTTGCACGCACAAGCACGGCAGGATTGAGTGGGAAGCGTTAGAAAGCTGCTGTTGCAGCCCAGGCATCCAGGATGCCTAACGGTGTGTATTTATAGGCCCTACAAAAATACAGCTCTGAAAAAATTCCTCTATGGTTATGTGTGTTTGTTAAAAATAATAGTATTTTAAAAACCCCAACCAGTCCTAAAAATAAATGACCTGGGGGATTTTTGCTAGAAGTTTATAACAGTTTAGCGACTTCAAGGTAGGTCAACTTAGAGGCTTACAATCTTGACAGTGTCCTTTTGACGTAATGTAAACTATATGGTATGCAAAGCTGCAAACATCTGTCCCGGCAGAACATCTTCAGTAATTGCTGTTAATCTTAAAAACCCCAGGCAAGCTTTGCCAGCTCTGCACAGAGTGGGGAGTGCCTGCCAAACACATGAACACCAGACAATATTTGCATGCAAACCCTCGTGAGTCAAACGCAGGCTGGGAAGGCTCAGCCCGGGTACGAACACTGGGGACCTGCCAGCCCCACGGTGGGGAAAATCTCCACCAAGCATTTATTTGCCTGCCAGGTGGGGCCATTCCCTGGCTATGGATTCCCTCCAGCTTGGTTTGGCCTCCCTATTTATCTCTCTCTGTCTCCTGCATCTATACACAGAGCTTAAATATGATCTCATGCTCCTGGAGCAGGGCTGGGTTTGCTCACCAGCTGGCTGTGAGTTTCACGTGAGTGGCTCTTTGCACGTTGCAGGGATACGGATGTGCACACCGTGGCCTCTCTGTTCAAACTCTACCTGCGGGAGCTCCCCGAGCCAGTCGTACCCTGGATGCAGTACGAGGATTTCCTGCTGTGCGGTCAGGCGCTGGATGCGGATGAGAGAAAGGTAGAGATGCATTCATTTCTCTCCTTCTGGCCTTAAAATTAGCTGTGCTTCAGTGACAGAGCTTTGTGAGCTGGAGATGCCAGGTGAAGTATAAGCTGTGTAATTGCTGAGCATTGAAATTTGGGGAAAAAAAAGAAAAGGAAAAAAATTAAAAAGAGAAAATCTCCCAAAGCCTGTGGGGTTTCCCAACTTGACAACATGGGTTTATCCATTTTAAAGCTTAAATTTCTGGAGCAGATCTAAGATCTGCTCAGCACCTCTTTTCTTTGAGCCCTTGCAGCAAACAGCAAGTGCAAAAACCAAGAGAGGAAGGAAACACGACCTCCTGCAGCCTCCATCAGCCTGAGCTGAGAGCGGAGCAGGTGGAGGGCTCTGGGTGAGACCAAGGAAGGAAGTGGAGATTTGGGAGAGGGAGGACAGATGGGAACTGTCTTCTCCTAACTATATATTTGGGTGGAAAAGAAGCCCCCCCCCCGCAAAAAAACCACTCACGGATGCTGTTCCTATACACAAAAAAATAAGGCAGATGATATCCTCGGTAGCGTGAGCTCTGTGAACTGCAGTGTTCAGCCCTATATTTCAATGGCAAATGTTTCTTGTAGGTTGTTCCACTTCAGGATCTTTGGGGTTAAAAATGTCCTAAATGTTTTACATACAAGAAATGCAAGGAGATTAGGCATGATCAGCTCTTTCTGAAGAGCTCATCACACACGTGCTGGGCTGGAGGGGACCCTACTCTTTTGCTGCTGTGGCGGCAGCAGTGCTGGGCAACGGGCTGCCTCTTCTTGCTGAGCACCATACAAAAACTTCGGCATGTCCATCCTTGGTCTGCCAGAGAAATGTAATTTCCCAGGTGAACAAATGCCAAGAAGTGAGACCATACAAGGATGGATGGAGTGACCAAGAACCACTCTTGAGTCCGTATACATCTGTGAATCTTTATAGAGCTATTTCTTAACTTGCATTTAGGGCCATCAGGAACTCCTGAAGCAACTGTCCCTCCTTCCCAGAAACAACTACAACCTCCTCAGCTATATCTGCAGGTCAGTCCTCTGCACAAGGTATAAACAGCTCAGATTTGGTGTTGGTGAGTAGAAAGATCATCCCAAAGGCTGAGGCTGACTCCTCTAGAGAGCCCTCTCAAGCCATGTTTTGGTTCCCCTCAAGGCACCAGATCCTGACTTTTGTAAAGGAAGAATTTCAGCCATGGGGATAAACACCTTGACGATTTCTGAGCATAAATGCCTCCCCTAAAACTCACTTATAAATCCCTGGGAATTAAAATCAAATATGGGTTTTCTAGACAAAGCCTTGTGCAACAAAACTGTTGGGTTTCACCCAGCCTGGGTGATTTTCCTGTGGTTATTAAATATTAGATGGGGGTTTTCCCTTCCTTTTTTTTTTTTTTTTGGGTGAGCAGCTCATCACATGGTGGTTTTTCTACCAACACGAATAATACCCAGCTCCAGTTCGCAGTTATAAGGCAACTATATGTTTCTGTCCTTGAGACTTAGAGGAAGACCTGGATGGATTAATCAGGGTTTTATACCAGTGGGTGTGCAAGGCTTTTTGCAGTCTTCCTTCTCTGACTTGAAATATTTCCCCTTGGATTCTGGCAGGTTTCTACACGAAATACAGTTGAACTCTAGTGTCAACAAGATGAGTGTGGATAACCTGGCAACAGTGATTGGAGTGAACCTCATCAGACCCAAGATAGAGGATCCTGCAATTATTATGAGAGGTAAAATAATTGACATAGGAGCACCTGATATGCTGAAATACTCAGTTGCATCCACAATCTTGAAATTAAAAATTTTCTACGGTAGACCCATGGATATAAGCCAGACATGTGCCTGGGCACAGTAAGCACAGCAGGGTAGAGTAAAGCCATGTGTTAGTTAGGCTGTAAATGTGCTAATGGTGACAAAACCCCCTCAGGAGTTGCACTGTGTGTTCTCTCCATAGATTTCAAACTATTCAGGAATTTGGTGAAGTCACCTTTCTTTTGCTTAGAGCAGGAAGGTGAGAAATTCTTCTTAGAGAAACAAAGGAAACTCAAGGAAAGTTTAGCTGAGCCAAACTGTAATCCCGTGGGCAAGGACAGATGCGGCAGAACTAACAGAAGAAATATTTTAAGGCCAAAGATTGCTCTGCTCTACAGACATCATATGTAAATGGTCCAGCTATTCACACGCCTGTTCATATAACTGATGCTTGTAGTTTGCCTGTCGAGCCAAAGAAGCACAATCTGTGACTTGGTGCAGCCGAGCAGACTCCCATCTTGGTTGCTCCACGGTCTACTACTGCTGTTCTGGAGTGATATAAAAATCCCTCCATTTATTTGTTTTTATGATGGTGCTCCTTGTCTTCACCTGCATTACTATGTGCATCTCCATTTTGGACACCAGAAAGATCAACAAGAAAATGCAAGCGTGGGTGGAAGAAAGCCCATCGCATTGGGTTTGCTGCTGACAGATCTCTAATTTCTTCCAGGCACGCCACAGATCCAGAAAGTGATGACTGTGATGATAAGTGACCATGCAGAGCTCTTTCCCCCGTCCAAGGATGTGCCACCCTCCCCACCTGCCCAAAAAAATGACAAGAAGGCCCCCATCCCACGCAGCTCCGTAGGCTGGGATGCTGCAGAGGATCCTGTCGTGCCCAGGGTGGAGAGCTTGATCCAAAGGCAAATGGTAAGGCTAGATCCTCAGAGAAATAATAAAACATAAATTTAATACAAGTGCAATTAATTATTATGGGATCTAACAGGTCAGTGAGCCACTAAGAGCGCTTGCTATTAATAGGGTAAAGAGCTGTAACTGTCATCCCTGGAATATCTACATCAGGAAGATGATATAGATAAATTTTCCACTTTCCTGTGGAAAATCTACTGTTCTGGGAAAAATGAAAACTCCTAAAGTTTTTTAGTTAAAAGGCAGAATAGATGAAACCTTTTCAGTTCATGCTGGTGAAGTGAAAACACTGAGGATTAAAGGCTTTTCTCAGAAAGAATCTCTGCAAAAAGTTCTTTTTAATGGAAAACACGGTGCAATCCAAAATAATTTTTTATGGAAAACTTGTGGCCATTCCTGTTAGCATGTTAAAATGTGCCTTTTGTGAATACCGCAGTCACAGCAATCGCTGCAACCTGTCTCTGCTCACAAAGCAGGACGAGGCTGTCCTAATGCCACGGGTCTGTTTTACAGAGAGATGACCTGAATTCCAGCAGTGCCCCCGGACCAGCTGTGAGCTCAAGTGCACCCGGAGCAGATAATGGGTCCAAAGATACACTGGGAATGTGGAAAACGCAGTCAAGGAAAAGAACTCAGACTTTACCTAACAGGAAATCTTTCCTGACGGCTGCTTCTCTGGGGGAGAAAGGCAGCAATGACAAAAATGATATATTTGCCAGTGACTTTTGGAAAAGCTCCCCTGGGAGCAGCATGCGATCCGTGGTCCCTGATGGACATAAGAGAACGTTGTCTCATGATCTTTTTAAGCTGCTCGACCTTCACCGGGCTTCGACCTACGATAACGTTCCTACCTCCCAGGCAGAAAGCGGGGAAGGCAGCAGCTCCAGCCCCAGCCCTTCAAGCAGTGGCTCTGATAAGGGATTTCTACCCTGCCCCAGTCCCAGCCATCAGCCAAAGGAAATAGCCAGTCCCACCAGCAGCCCTGCCGAGGTCTCCAAGCCTGATCAGGAGAGCAGGGAGTTCCTGCAAAACATGATCCTGAAGCTGGAAAAAGAAATGGAGATACAGAAAAACGATTACGAGGAACAAATTAAAAGGTAACACGCTGCACAGTGCTGCTTTCTGCAGAGTATGAAATCTTCAGCTCATGTTATTCTAACACTGGTATTGCACAGATTTATTTACCAGTAATACTGTACAGTATATAATAGTAATGACTAATAATAAAATACAGTATTATAGTAGGCTATCTAAAAGTCAATGCTCATGTGCTGTACTCTCCTGACATAGTTGCTGACGTTATATTACTACAATATTAATACTCTATAGTTCTTATTACATCACTGTATGGCACTATAATGTTTCTGCAATAATTACACTGTCATAATTCTCGTTATTACTACAATATTGTATCATTATACTATCCAGAATTCAGTCGTAGCATTACTACTTTATTAGTTGTAACCGTCAGTGTTACTATAGCTTCACATATTGTTATCATATTATTATATATCACATGTATTGATTTATTGCATTGTGTTATGTGGCCATTGAGGGTCAGGGGATCAGGACAGAACCTCTGGCTTATTTTATTGCTTAATGACACAGAAGACAGGTTCCTTAAGAGCCAAACGATGACTTCCCAGCACTCTTCTGATCCAGTCCTTTCACGCTCTGTTTCTCTTTGCAGTCTTGAAAAGGAAAACTATGAGGTCTGGGCCAAAGTGGTGAGGCTGAATCAGGACATTGAGAGGGAGAAGAAGAAGTCTGAGGAACTGGAGCTGAAGTTGATGAACATGGAGCACTCACGGGAGGACATGGAGAAGAAAAACAAGATGCTTGAGGAGGAGATAAAAAACTTAGCTAAATCCATGAGCAAAACTGATGCCAAAACCAACTAGGAAAAGACACCCAGCTGTGGACAGACATAAAATGCAGCTGCATGAATCCACAGGAATTGCAAGCAGGTTCAGAGCCAGGGACTTGTATCGTCCAGTGTTCTGCTAATGACCACGGGCTGGTTCAGAGGAAGGAGCATGGAAGTTAGAGGCTGATTTATGCTCTGAAACAGGAAATTTAAAAAATATTCTTTAGCTTCTTTTGGTGTGTTTTTTTCAACGCCTCTTTCAGCTGCTCAAATTACCTGTAGAACAGGCCGATACTTCTTGCTGCTCAATCAGAATATCTTGCACTCAAGAGCTCAGGTTAAGGACATGTTATGCCTTTACAAAAATCAACCAGCAATCATCCCTCCTGCCAGCCGGCTGGCTCCTTGCTGGAGACACCCACAGTGCTTCTGAGTGGAACAAAAAGTCCATAAATCCTGAATCCGGGGAGACAGAAAAGCCCTGAGGTCTGGCGTGGCACAGCCTGTCACGCAGTGTGCCTGGATGGTGGGCTGCAAATGCTGTCAGCACCACGACTGAGATGTTCACATTAACACATACAGTTGATCATTGCTCTTATAGAGCAAGAGAAGCCCAGACAGCCCATCGGGTCCCCTGAGAAGAGGTCTCATACAGCATCACTCGCTGTGCTGTGCCAGGCTCATCAGTATCAAGGCTCCAGGTATAAAATTGCAATATCATAAAAACCTCTTTAGTTAAGTGGCTGTTCAGTTATTTTAAATCACTGTTCCTTATAGCCATGTGTATACAAATCCAGCACAGCTGCTGACGAGGCTTTGGAGACCACTTTCACACATCCATACACGAAGCTCTTTGTGCAGAGGGAGTCCATCAGCAGCTTTACCCAGTACAGAAAATGAGGCTTCTGCATTTTTCCTGATGGACAGTTTTCGAAGAATGACAGACCTGGACTTATTTATCGCCTCTGCTTTTGTTTTTCAACATTTCATCAGTGTAAAACGGGATTTCCTCAGCCACCTTCGTGGAAACCTGGTTTTGCACCCCAGTGATGATGCTAGGTCTTTGTCACTTGCTGCCATCAGCGTAAAGACTAACTGGACCTGAAGGTCTCACGGTGCCAGTGTGGCTATTTGTACACTTGTCTGCTTGTTTTCCCACTGCCTGACAGCAAGTCACCCTTCCAACAGCACCACGATGCTGCTGAAGCTTTTGGTGTAGGAAAGAAAATAACACGACTTTGCAAGAAAACCTTTCACTCCTCATTTATGTTAAGAAGGGGGAACAACACCACAGAGCCTCAGCCCAGCCTAGAGCCTTCGTGGGAACAGAAAAGGGAAAAACACAGAGATCTGCAGGAGTTTTCAAGCAAGGTGTCTAGGACCAAACGCGTGCCTCTGTGCCAAGCATGGTGAAGTTAATGCAACAACACGGGGTTACTGCTGCTGAGGACCTGGCTTTGGTGATATGAAAGTTCAGCTCAAGACAGGCTGCAGACCTGCTTGGCAGAGCCTGCTAAGAAAAACGAACTGGTGAGGGAAAGGGACACAGAGGAAACTATGTGAAAAAAAGGGGAGATGGGAGCAGCAAAATGTTATCAGAGGATAAAAGTCTTTGACTTGCTGCTGTCAGCCTTGCTGGGGAGGACTTGTCTATCCCTAAAACTGAGCCCAGACTCCTTAGTCTCAAACTGAAATTCAGTTTGGTGTATTGAATCTACCTTTGCTCAGCTGTGGATATAAAGTACAGGTAAAGGAAAGGTTTGTGAAAATTGAGCTGTATTTAAGAATCCAACCCCTAAATAGCTCATTTGACCTATAGGCTCTGACTCCAGCTGGTTTTCCTTTCCATAGGATCCTCAGAGACTACACAGCTCCTCACTGTCCTGCCCACACACCTTCATGCCAGGGGATTATTTTTTTCTGGAGGCCTGCATGAGGTTATTGCAGGGGCTACTGGAAAATCACAGTGCCTTCCAGAGGACCCACAGCCAAGGTCCTCTGCTCTTGCAATGATCAAATCTGATTAAAATGTTTCAACTCTGACACTTGGTAACCTGAAATCTCAGTGAGGATCACAGTACCCCTTTGCATTGGAGCAGTGGGCCTGGACCAGCTGGTGCAGAGCCCTGCAGCCTGCAGCCTTGCAGAGGGATGTGCATCACAGAGAAGAGCCCCAAGGAGGACAGCGTGGCCTCCACCAGGCTTAGCCACCTTCAGAGATGAGCTATCCAAACCTCACCTTCCCCATCACCTGCATGTCCCATGTCCTACGGCATCCTGCGACAACACATTTCTTGTCTTCTGAAGTCTCTTTCAAGCACAACTAAGGCCATTGGTGCTGCAAGTCAAAGTTCCCACCATGCACCTATAGGACCCACATCTTCCCGACTCTCAAATCAAGAGGTTTCCAAAGTGCCTGTGAGACACATTTTGCCTGCCATCATTTCAGAGCAACTGTTCCCATTCACGATTCTTTTCTGTGATTTCAGATGACCTTGACAGAGCTGCTTCAGTCTTTATTTAACTTTTTACCTTTACAAGGAACTCATTACTAATCTGGACATGAGGCTCAGGAGTCATTTAGGGAGAAACTTCTCCATCGGGTCTAGGAGAAACATCGTGAACATCTGGGCTGGAAATGCTACACACTCCATTCTGCAAAGATCAAAAGTGTGAAGAGGCTAATAATTCCTTCACAGCCTGCAGTAGACTGTAATGACGTGAAAAGGCTTGGCTGAGGCTCAGAAGTCTCCACGATTAGGACAAGTGCACGTTATTTTAGTATAAACTGCGCATTCCTCCACTTCCGCTGCAGATAGGCAAAACAACCTCTATCAACGCATGACTGTTTCTGAAGATCAGAGTAACTTCTTTGAAGATATTCTGCCCATTAAAATTTAGAGTGTTTATAATGGTCATATTTAAAAGACAGACTTTCCAGTAGAGGTCAGGTGAGCGGGAAATTCCTGAGTGCATGGGGATAGTGAACAGCCTCAGGGTGCAACATGGGCATCTTATGAGCTGGTATTGCTGCTGGGTGCTCTAAGATAAGGAGGGTTCTCCTTTTTTAAAAAGCAAGCTTTTTCCAGAGACAGAAAAGCATGGACCTGCCCATGCCAGACCTGTGGAAATTTTGCATCCTTTTCAGCCCCGAGGGTTTATCCTCTCGGCTCAGCCATGCAAAGCCCAGAGCTGGACCTGAGTACTGGCAATGCCCAAATACTACTCTGGATTTAATGCACTTTCAGATCTTCTGTTGGAGATACCAGAACATGAGATCCCTGAAAACTGACTGATGCATGACCTATGTTTCCTTCCTCCCTCTCATTTTGCGGCCAAGCCATGAAGCTTTTTGGGGAAGGAGTAGCAGAGAAAGTCTCTCCTGTTCCTGAAGCAGGGGTTGCTGTTCCTCTGTGCTGCAAGGGGCATTATAAACTCATGGAGGGTTGTTTGATGGCTGCTTTTCAGCTCGGCAGGCTTTAAGCATTGATTCTGGATATCCTAGAAAGTGTGAAGCTACTACTATCATATAAAAGTACAACAGACTGTCTATCACAAAGAATAAAGAATAAATCCTTTAAAAAGATCCTTTTAAACCCTGTCCTGGGCACTGTAGGCTTGGAAACTGCGAGAAAAGGCAGTTTTTCACCCCCCCCCTTAGCCCTCACAGTGTACAGCCAGGGGACACAAGAGCATCCCCCTCAGGGCGATGGCAGAGTGTGTAGGATAACCCACAAGAGGATACTGAGGATTTTCCTCTCCCTTTAAATGTGATATGGCTTTCCAAATTAGAGCAATTAAAACCACAGATCTGAATGCATCTAAAACTGTTAAACCATGTATTATGGGGTGAAAATATGACATCTTTTAGGATATAATTTTAGTCCTGCTCTCACTGTCTAGCATTCCTTGCATTAGAGCAAAAAAATCTGTTTTGCTCTTCTTAGGTATTTACTGCATTCATTTAGGAATTCACTTCATTATATCCAGGCATTTGGTAGGCGTGAGAGGCAAGAAAGTAAAATTATCCTTCCCACATTATTCTCTTTGGATCCCAAGCCAGTCACGCTTACGCTGACTTATCCCCTCATATTTTATCAAAGTTGCATTTTTGGCATGATAGTAACTTTCCTTTTTTAGCTTGGCTACTGCATAAAATAGCAAGTTGTTGTGGGGGGTGAGGCAGACGTGCAGGAAAAGTGTCCGGCCTTTATTTAGGATGGCTTATACAAATGAAAGAAAAGCAGTGAGAACATGTTGTTCCCCCCCCCAAATGAGAAAGTAAAATACAGTCCATCCTTCCTTTACATGGGAGCTGAAAGATACTCTCAAAACAGGCTGCTTTTAAGAATAAAAGACTGCCAAACTGAGACTTCTTGTATGGATAATTGTTCACCAAGGTGGGGAAAAAAAAGTCCCCAGACTTTCAGCCAAACCAGTTTGGTCCCACTGTCCTGCTTTCTCTGTGTTTTCCTGCCACCTTGCTGCAGCACAGGGATGCTACGAAGCCAGACTGCCAAACTGGCCTGGAGGAAAAATAACCTGGCAATAAAGAAGCATCCTGATAAAGCCAGGGCCAACATGGGGGCAGAAGGAAGCAGCCAGGGTAGCAGGGACAGGAGTTGTCTGAATAAGCACTCCTTTGGAGAAAATGCTCGTCTATTCTAGCACAAAAAACCCCGCAAGTTTAGGAAATCTGAGTTATTCAATCAGATAAATGCCCTGAGTGCTTGCATGGCGAGTACTGCACAGAAGGTTTCAGCTGGGACAGCTTCTTCCTTGGATAATTCACATTGCCAACAGCTCACCACATGCATGGTCTCCACCAAGAATAGTTTTACCCTTCTAGCTTTTCCTTTACGAGGGTTTTGTCAGTAGGTAATTCCCATGAACAGAAGTGCTCAGCAGTTAATTGGGAACTTGGTTTCTTAAGAAATAAGGCTTATAACTTCAGCCAAATACAGCAACCAGGTGAGCGATATGAATTTGGGTGCAATTTTCCTAACTGTAAGGCTGTGGGGCAGAGCAGAGAGACCTTAGTGGTGCTGCCACTGCAAGACTCCAGGGTGTGCTCAACCTTTAGCAAACATCAGAGAATTTACCAAGCTGAAAAATCCAAGCAGAGAGCTCAGCGAGAAGGAAGCATCCCGTTTACCGCCTGAGTCCATCATGTAAGGAAGCTTCACAACAAGCCATTCACTTTTCATGCGTAACCCTGTCCAAAAGGCCTCCCTGTACTCCCATGCCCAGCCAACCCTGGTGAGCCCCGTGCGGCAGAGGGGAACGACACTCCCAGCGCCGTCAGCGGCCACTGGTGTGGCTTGTGAAAATTTGCTTTATCACGCGTAAAAACACGATGCGATATTTCGTCCCTCTTAACACAATGTACCGATAACAGGAACTGGCAACAGGGGAATGTTCCTTTAATCTCATCAGCTGGCCGAAATGCTGTTTGCTGCATCCAGGAAGCTATTTCCAAACGACTGCATTTTAAAACCAGCCAGCAAGGCAAGGGCCAGGCTTTGACCTCTTATTAAAGAAATGAGGATAAGCATCAGCTTGGCATCTGCTTTCTGAGCATGTGAGAGGTACATTTTTCCTTTCCCCGGCAGTGTTGCCTTGTTTCTTTCCTCAGCTCCCCGATAAGGGCCAGCACAGGCTGCCATCCAGCCAGAAAGGCTCCCCTTGCGCTCTGCATGCTCTGGATGAGGACCACGCTCGATCCCTAGGGCCAGTGCAGGTTTTGAGTCTTTTCAGTGACACCTTTACCCTGTGTCCCCCTTCCTGGGACTCAGAGGATGGATTTTCTAATGCTGCCAAGTGTTCCCTTTGCATGCACCCACCTTTCTGATGCCGCTAAAAATCCAGTGCTCATTTTAAGTGCTGAACTCTATGGAAATGCCAATCCAAAAGGAGTCAGGAGGTCAGCCAAGCACCCCAAGGACAGTTGTTCCCAACACAACAGCTACAGGCAGTGCCGAGGAGTGAAAGGTCAGATGTCCACTGGAAACTGGAGTGTTTTCACACCCTGGGAAGGGATGTTTCCACTGAGGGAGTGGGAACATCCTGCTCCCTTGCTACCTTCCTCCTATCCAGTGTAAAGAAGGCTATACAAAGAAGCATGAAATGGGGATAAATCAACATTTACAGTTTGCAGAAGACCTAGGATATGGGTTTAGAAATGCATTAGCTCCATGGGACTGGATCTTTGCCCTAGCTGGCAGTGGAAAAGCATTGGCTTGGGGTCAAGGATAGCACAAGAAGTTATGGAAAAGCAACAGCAGATTACATTGCTGTCATCCACTCTGACCTGCTTCTGCTCACTCACATATAAAGCCTCACTGATAATGGCAAGCAGGATGGCTTTTAAAAATAAAACTGTAGGAGAGTCTTTCTTCCATTTTGTAAGGCTGCTCAGAAATCACATGCAGGAACATCAGCCAGGGCAAGGCCTCCTGGCATCCTATCACAACATGGAGACAGAGCTTTAATGTGGTTTGCATCTATAGTGGCTTTTTAGGACACTGGTGTAGTGCTCAGAGGGTTAGACTGCTTTTTGCTTGACTTGCCCCATGTCTTAGCTCCCCATCCTCTTTTAGCTTCAATACCAGCAAGCAAGGAGCCTATTGCCCATGAAGGTGAGCCTGCACCAGTGCAAGCCTTGCAGTGCCTTGGCCAGTCAAGGCAAAGGAGTTTGCAGCAGTGCTCAGCACTCACCATTCAAGCCAAACTAATTAGGTCTTCTGTCCCGATGAAAGTCCAGTCAACGAGGTGCACAGATTTTTACTCTCCAAAACTCAACACGAAAGTAACGAAGACTTGGAAAATGTTTGCAGAGCACATATGAAGCAGAGCCAGACAAGGACTTGGGAGTCCTGAATCCCAATCTACACTACAATATTTGCGATAATAACTAGATCGCTGGGCTTTCCAGATAACCCTTCCTTTTATGAACTTCAGGCTAGAGGTTTTAGGCCAGACGTGTTGACAACATTGGTGTCAGTGGTGAAGACACTGGTTTCTTCCCTGAGAAGAATGATGCAAAAGCAGGATGGTTATTGATAGAAGAACAGCTGAGAGTGGATACAGAGGTGCAATTCATTTGTTCACAGAGGTAGTCTTGTTTCCCAGTGGCTACCCAGTCCCCCAAAAGCTGCTGCATTCCCAAGTGTGTGCCGACCGCAGTGTGCAGCAAGGTCTGGCTTAGCCAACAGCTCTATCTTAAAAGTTACTCCTTTCTCTTGCAGTAAGTGCAGGGGTTAATGCAACTCTGGGGAGCTCACTGAGGCCCTTGTCTAAATTGTTTGCCTGTCCTGGAGCTCATTAGTGTTGCATGCAGTGCCCTGAAGAGTGTCACGGAGGAACGCGTGTGGCAGCCCCCATCAGGAAGGACGTATGCCCCACGAAGCATGGCCCACTTCCTCTGCCATTAGCTCGCTGCTCAGAGCACGTTGCTTATCTCTAATGCACTAATTAGGGTGGACAGAGGAAGCACAAGACATGCAATCAATATTATTGGGCCAAATTTGCAGCTGCTCTAAGTTGTCGATTGGCAGAGGAGTGCAAAAGAATGAGAAATGATGTGAGCTAGAGGAATCCCAAGGGAAAGGGAGGGAGTTCAGCAGGGAAAGCAACAGTGGTTGAGTTTATCCCTGCTTCCTCTGCAAGAATGACTTCAAAATTGGTACAAAGCTCTAAGTGAAATTTTGGATAGCAGGTTGTATTTGCATGATGTCACACTATTTTGTGTCTATCTCAGCGGCAACCAACTAATGCAAGCCAAAATCCAAACACTTAAACTGTTTCAACACTTGGATCAGCCTGTTAGTCTCCTAACTGTGTGGGTCTCAGTTTCCTGTGGATCCCCACTCTCATTTTAACCCATGGGGGAATTCAGGTTGGGGTTTCATAGTGCAGATCTGCTGAAGAGCAAGCACAGTAAGCAATAACTGGTGAGCTATGCCAGCTACCAGTACTTGTAGAAATGGTAGAAGGGTTCATTTTTCCTACAATAAGATATTTGCTCTGCTTACAGTTCAGCTGGTTTATGTTTCAGGCTGTAGGCTTCTCTGTATCCGTATGTTGAGCCGGGCATCTAAAATCTGGTAATGATAAAAGCAAATAGAGCACGTTTGGTATTGTAGGATAACAGCTTTTGCTTTCCCACTCTCCCAAAGCTTTGCATTTCGACTTTGCCTGATTAGCCAGCGGTGACAGCTCAGGAAATGGATTCCACCAAATCTCACAACAACTGATCTAAAATTCTCTAATCTCTGGAAAGATAAGGAGTTGCTACAGCAAAGCCAACATAAACCTGAGAGCCATGGATGGCTGGACTGTTGTTTAGCCGCTGTTGCTAGTTAGCTACTGTACTTGATTTCAGAGACCACCCTGATTTAAACCTTCTCACTTAACTCAACACGTATCTTTTCAACACCATCTGAAGCTCACCATCCTGGATAGCCTCAACCGCACAGAGCTCAAGGACATTGTTTGGAGAGCTTTAGCGCTGCAGTGAGCATCCCCTCATCCTAAAGTTGCCACAGATAAAACAGGCAGCAGCTTCTACAAAATATAGTTATGCCAATACTGAATTAATGGCACGGCATCTGCCCATTTAAAATAAAATACAGCATATTGTCTTTCTTGGGCATATCTTGGGCCATCACAGAAAACGTAATATTCAGGAGCCAGGAAAAAAAAAAACCACCCTCTTTTCAGGAAGCGTTGCTCTATGTCACGGAAATCCATTCCTCTCCTATCATTTCCTTTATTGCAGCCATGTTGATTGCTTTTATCCCTCATATTTCCTTTGTTTACATAAAAAATGCAATCAAAGGTCCCGCTAAGCCCTTGAAACGCTGAGCAGGAGGTTGATCAATTTGTATTGTGAACAGAATCACACAGGGCACGTATCCAACAGCGTAAAGCAAGTAAGCAAACTTATTTCCAACATAAGCTCATTTGCCCTGAGCTGGATATATTGCAGTATATATGTTAACAACACTCTTCTATATTCTTTGGCATTATCTGCTCTAAAAAGTAACTCAGTTTGCTAGAATAATGCAGCCATATCCTAACGAGTTTTGCCAGCAATGCTGTGTGGTGAGATGGGGTTGGAAGCAGAAATTTTCACAGCTAATTGCTAGCTCAAATTCTGCTCTTAATGACATCTGAAGTGACTTGAGAGGCAGGAGAGTAAACTGGCATTTACTAGCATGCATCTGACAGCAAATGCATTCAGTTGCTGCAGATGTTACCAAGACCTCAGCAGGGAGAGCTGGACCCCCTTCCACTATTCATCTTCTTGACAAGGGTATCAAAAGGTGGACTTTCCCCTCCACTTTTATCCAAGAAAAGAAGCAGTAATTCTAACGGCTGCTCTTTCTACTGCTTTCAACAGCCTTGCATTTCCCCAGCAAGCTGCTCCTCTGTGAGAGGGGCAGACACTACGTGCCTCGAGTCCCGCTCCCCAGGGAACAGCTTGCAGAGACGTGGCCTGACAAAAAGCGTGGCTTGCCTGTGCGAAAGCGGATGGAGAGTGATAGAGGGGTGAATGAGAGCAAAGCAGGGAGGAAGGTGTGAAGGAGAGTGAGGCAAGATGCCTAGCAGCCAGATTTGTTCCTAAAATGTGCCCAGGGTTCTGAGGTCATTTGAAAGCTTGCCCCTCTAGCGGGATGTGCAAACGAGATGATAACTCTGATAAACCTCCCTGCCCCTTTGATAGTACTGGCTTTATGGTTTATAGAAGGAGAGTTTGATTTTGTTTTTTTAATGGATGTCTCTATTTCAGTGGGCTTGTAATGCAAAACTTACCTTTTTCTTCTTACTGAGAAGATGATTTTAAAGTTCATCTGCACAGCAGTAGGCTTGACAGTCTGTTTTCATTAGGAAATGTCCAGGGGTGCTAGGCCATAAACTCAGGTCCTCTTTGGGTTACAGCTGTGCCAACTAAATATGTCACCAGACCTGGCCGCTTTTCACTGCCAGCTAAACTGGCTTAATAACAGGTCGCCACAAACATGCCTCATTTTGTTTAGAGGACATTCAGGGTAGACACGTTTGGGGTGGCTTTCATCTGTTCTCATTTAGGCACCTAAACTCTAGAAATTCAAGTGCATCTGTGTTGTCCCTTTACTTGCAGGTAAGAGAAAGGGGTATCGCCCCGCACTGCCTCCTTATCCGGTGTCAGTGCCAGAGACAGCCTGGGCGGTTTCTATGCCATGTCAAGGCTTACCCTCAAATGTGTCCCTTTTCACACCCAGGGAAATCACACCCTGTTACTCTGTGCGGGCCAATACAGGAGAAAAACAATGTTATTTCTCCCTTAGACTTCGAAGCAGGAGTTTAGAGTAAGACATGGGTCACGTTTTGCAGCTGGTTTCTGCTTTCTGCGACATAGGCACCTCCCTGACCGCTCTTCACTCCCGATGTTGCCTGTGCTAGAAATACACAGCTCTGGCCAAAATGCCTAGTCCCAGCACTAATATTCAACAATAATACACTCCATATAATAAACCTCTTCTTCCAAGGGGTGCTGATAAGAATTTCCATTTTTAGTCGAGGGCAAATGAACCATTCAGCCTTTATTTGTTGCTGTTGCAGTTGAAGAAGGAGCAGAAGCTAATTTTTTAACTTTTCCTGTAAATAGTGCATTAATGAAGACAGATGGGTCAGCAGTATAAACAAAAACTCTATCTCAAGCTAGTTTTGTTCTGGCTTTGTTTCCCAATATAGTAAGCAAACCATCACCACCCCGGTTCCCATCCTATTAACAGTGTTTGCACTCCAAATGTTGAACTGGGTTATAAGGAAGTTTAAATTAACACTGGGCTGTAGTTTTTCAAATGCTTGAAGAAGATGTTCAAGTGCCAGGAACTCTTCCTTTCTTTTTTTTTTTTCCCCTAAAAAAATTATAGATTTTGCTGGGGTTGGCTCAGCGTGTTTCACAGAAAATACTTAACTGAACCTCTCCCATTGTGCTGTAAGTAAGCCAGGCCCCAAACTGCCCGTGGCTGTTACAAACCGCAGGATCCTTTGATATTCCTAGGCTGCTGGAGGTTCTGGTTTGCTTTGCTCTCTGAGCAGTATCAGAAGGGGAATGCAGTAGTTGGAGCTTGGGAGAAGAAGATGGGCATAGGTTTTGGCTGCTGATTTGGATGATGGTTGCTTTGGGAGATGCTTTTTCCTAAGTGACCTCAGTTTTGGGGAGGCTGATCCTCATGCCTTTAGCTCCAGAGTTGCTGCTCACCTGGCAGGGCCCACTGGCTTTGGAAAGAGGTATGTGTCCACAATATTCAGGAATATTTTTTTCCCCCAAAGACTGACATTTGGGTACCTCCAAATGGGAGCAGCACGAGCCAGCACCAGGCTGCTGTCATCCAGCAAACAGGCACTGCTAGGGAGAGGGGGTGCCCTGCTTTCCTGCCAGAACAGCATGGGGCTCTGCCCCTTCTGCCCAGGCTCCACAGACTGCCCCAAACAGCCAATGTGCCCAGAGCAGGGGGGCTGGTGGGGCTGGGGCAGCCGTGGTGGAAAAAGCCATGCTGAGCTGTCAAGCTTTAACACTCAAAAAGCCGGGCATCTGTACCTTCAATCAGCTATGCAGAGCACTGCAGAGTGAGCCTGGACTCCAGGGATCACACCCAAGAAAGGGATAATGCAAGAAAGCTTTGGGAAGAAATCTATTTGAGGAATTTTAGTCCATGTGCAGAGAGCCAAGAGATATGGATCATTTAAAGGAACCTCAAACTTCCAAGCGTTTCATGAAATCTGGCATTGGTATTGAGTGTTTGCACAGGAGACACAGCTGTCACGATTTCTTCAAGGGCCAAGAAACGAGTAAGGTGTCTTGAAGTTCATGCTCTTCTGGAAGCATTGTGTGCGTTAAGAGCAGCAATCCAAGACCAAAGCTCTTCCCTCAACTCCCTCGCTGATATGTTATCCAGGCTCTTCCTCTCTTCCTATCATTTGTTTCTGCTCCCACCCCTTTGCCTGTCCTGTCTATTTAGACTGCAAGCACTGCCTGGCATTTTATACAGCGTCCAGCAAAAAAGGGGCTTCACATCTGCTTGCACTTTCTTATACATATTCAGCTAGAAACAGATGAAAGCAAAAATCCAACTGATATTGATGCTTTCGGTGAGACAGGGTTGCTGCCTCCTTTAGTTGCACACAATAATTCAGAGATGGATGGATGGATGGATGGATGGATGGATGGATAGAAAAGATAGCTACTTCCATACTGAAGCCATATTTTTCCAAACCTTTCTAAAATTGGTTTGCGCTTTTAAGATTTAAGTCAAACATCTGCTAGCATGTTGATATAAAACAGATCAGAAATGAAAGCAAAATCAATGCACACTACTATTTAATGTGAAAAATAAATTCTTTTAGAAACAGAAGTCATCACAGTACTAATGTGGATGGACGGATGGATGGGTGGAAGGAAGGAAGGAAGGAAGGAAGGAAGGACGGAAGGAAGGAGTAAAGAAACAAAGAAAATGAAAACAGGCAGTGGAATATTTTTTCAGGGACTTGTCGCTGACATTACCAGCACTTACAGCTTGGTAGCACAGGCTCTTGTCATGCATTCACCATATTATTTGTGAGTGTTGTGTCTATATGGACAGGTGTATTTAAAGCCAAGCTCTTCTGAGTTTGCAGAAACAACCTTAATTTGCTACTGAGGGAAAGCTCTTTATAAAATAACTGCCCTCATTTTTTTTGGTGCTATTTTGCCTGATCTCTGCCATCTAACTGCATGAACACCCAGCAAATGTCTTTGCATAATTATATTCAAAGGTAAGGTAAAAGTAATTTTGCTCATAAAGCAGGCATGCAATCCTAACAGGCACACATTAATAAATGAAATACCATTCTCAATAGTTGTAATCTCAGGTTCTGAACAGCATAGGTGCAGGTGAAGGATTCAAGAGATGCTCAGTTTTCTCCCAAAATAGTACAATAGGATACATCTCTTGCTTTATGGTTTTTCACCACAAACTGTTGCTGAAATCCTCTTCGATCAGCAGTACAGTCCTTGTTTCTTTATAAAGAAAAGTTATTAATATCAAAAGACTGGCTGGCCCCTAATTCTAAAAACCTATCATTGATATTTTTACTGATCTTGTAAAAATTCACACATGCAGGTTTACTAACTGATAAAATTACATGCCTACCCACGTTTGTATTGCACTGTAATACGCTGTACGCTATCTGCTCTACTACAACAAATCTCTGGCAATGAGAGAGTGCAAAGGCAGCCACTCTGCTTTGCTACGTGGTCACTTGAAAATTTATACTGATTATGGGCGACTGCAGTGGGTTACTTGTTATTTTTAACATGCTGTTTAGAAACGTTGGTACTGTTTAGTAAAGGACAGTGGTGCAAAAAGCACGCTGGTCAGATCACTGCCACAGGAACAGTTGCAGAAAAGAGATGATAAAAGCAAATGTCGGATTATCTCCCTAATGCTGGATTATCACTCCTAACACGGTGAATGGCTTGTCTTGGCAAATGGCTTCATAAGAATTGTGGATAGTTTTGAAAGGATCTGCGTGGTCACACTTCAACCGTTGGCTGCTGCAGTTCATGTCAGCAGAGCAAAATATCACACCTCTTACGAATTCTTTTAACGTGCCATTAACCACAGACTAAGATTGCAGTGTAGCTCAGGGGAAAGGTCTGTGAGCAGTGTCAGTCACTCGCAGGGCGAGATCTGTAGCAGGCATAAGGCAATATAGCCCCAGGGCGCAGCCCACTATCTGGAAACACACAGCACGAGTGGAGACTGCATAACTCTACAATAAACTACATGGCTGACCACTTAAAGCAATGATACCCCTGCAAGAGTAGTCATGCATTGGACAAGAGCATACGTGCTCCAGAATGCTATTTAAATCACTGCAGTGAGTGAACGGTTCCGTAAGCAAGGGAGATAACTGTGGTATACAGTATTTACAAATATCTAGGGGAGAAAAAAAATCAGCAACCCCAATTTCTGTGCAGCATAACTCAACGGAGAGATTCCATGTAAAATAGGATCAGTACAAGTTTTTATGCAAGTGGGATTACAGACAAGCACAAAAATAAAACATTCTGTATTCTACATTATATTACAAAGGCAGGCAGTCAATAAATAGGTCAATAAATTATGGGAAGCGCAGAAGAGTATGTGTGAAAATAGGTGAAACCGGTTTTAGTTGGTGCATGATAAAGTCTTTTGTGTTCATTCCCATGAAGTGTTAGAGTGATTCTTTCGAAGACCCTTATCACTTCCAGGGAAGATAACTTTCCCTTAAAAGTGTAAAACAGATGCAGGGGCAGTACAGTAGGCTCTGGTACAGGCTAAAAGAGTCAACGTCACTTACACTTTCCCAAGAATCTGACAAATTTGCAGCTTAGTATAAATAAAGTGACAGGTCTATTGTTTCTCAGCTCTGACACCTTCTTATCACCACGATTTGTTACAGAAGAGTGGCGGAAACATGGCATGTGACTCCATCATATATAGTTTAAGGGGGGGGGGGCAATATCTTTATGAATTGACAACTTCAGCACATACATAAAGGAAAGATCCTCTCTATCTAGCTGGCACGAAGGGCTTTCCTTTTCTCTCTAGTTCTATGCAGACTAAATGCAATACTACTTGGCCATTTGAATTGGATTACATAGCTGCATTGTATGTAATTTACTGGACTGGGTAGGGGGACTAGTTTCTTAGCTGGTATAAACTGGTAGAATTTCAATGATTCAGGAAATTTACTGCACTTATTTCTGCCACCTAAAGCTCTGGCCCTCTGGCTAACGCAACAAAGCCAGTGCTGCTTTACACAGGGTGCTTTTGTAATAAACATGCACAGGGGGGATTTCTTGCCATTGCACATCAGAGCACTGCACAAGGTTGGCGTTGCTCCTGGGCCCATTGCTTTACTAAGAAAGATGGGAAAGGGAATGGTTCCCTTCTGCTCCAGATGCCAAATCATCCCTGTCAGTTACTTTTAACTGAGACAGGGAAAGATTAAAGAAAGGATTAAGAAAAAAGGAAAAAAGCCTGACACCTTGTTGTGCCTTAGTGATTTACAAGCTTGAGAATTATTGGGACTTAAGATCTACAGAGATAAATTTAAAAAAAAATCTGAGCATATAAAGTTCTTTATAAAGATTTTACACAAAACTAGACAATCTAGGTGTGTATTGCCCATAGTTCACCTGTCTTTAACAGCTCTGGAAATCCCTATAGATGCCAATCAACGTTTATAAAGTACAAAAATATGCCTTTATTTCTGTGAATTTGAATGCGCCCCTTTGGCACAAAGAGCCCTCCCAAACAATCCAGTGATCTGCTCTATGCCCTGATAGGAAGAGAGACTCACTCATGATCTGGACAGTGAAGAACAGCAAGAAGCAAGCAATGGAACAAAATATACATTCCCTACGGTCGTACGACTTGCCCATTCCCCATAACAGGAAACATACAATTATCTGTACATGCCTCATTAAATAACCTTATTAAATAGGAAATCCGAAATGTACAAATTTACAGACTGAATCATTAAATACTTCCCCTGTGCACTCCCCTGTGCATGCGTTCCCTGCTACTATCTGCAG
Organism: Platalea leucorodia; assembly: GCF_965183815.1. Lineage (NCBI taxonomy): Eukaryota > Metazoa > Chordata > Aves > Pelecaniformes > Threskiornithidae > Platalea > Platalea leucorodia. The sequence continues at coordinate 88,181,707 of NC_138858.1, read as the reverse complement.
CCACACTCTGATACCACCATGCCTTCGTATTTGAACTTGTAGGTGACCACCCCTGCATCTAAGTAGAGAATAGAGATGGGATCGAGTTTGGTGGGCACGCAGCAGGCCTTGGAGGCTTTCTGGGGATTCTTCAGGTGAACCAAAGTCTGGACAATGGCATGTTTCGTTGGTGTGACGTGCTCTGTTAAGGGGTAGGCACACACTCCGTGGCACTCGTAAGCTTCATATCCCGCCGGGGCGATGATCCAGGAATCCCAGCCAATCTCCTTGAAATCTATGTAAAGTGGAGTCTTTTTACAGTAGTTGCCTTTTGCGTTCCTCCGGATTCGGGCAGTAGAGTCGTAAATGATGTTGGAGCGCATCTGGAGCAGTGCCTCCTCACCAGGCTGGCCATGGAAATTGCCAACCTCCAAGTTCTCCAAGTCCAGCAGCTGCTCATGGTCTATCATTTCGTTCAGCTCTTGCTTCTCCTCTTTTTTGTCATTGCTTTGGTCATCAGAGAACACAATCAACAGGGGCACATGCTTAGCCTCAGAGTTGATGTCGATATCGAGTTTCCCCTCTCCATTCTGCTCCTCCCCTTCCCTGCTCTCTATGTGAACTTCCAGCCGATGCGTGGTCAGCCCTGCCCTTCGCCAACGCCTGATGGCTTCGGTGACCTCAAAGCTCTCCCACTCGCTGCTCGTGCCATAGATCTGCCTGGATGCCAGCACCACTGTCTTTCTCTCTTCTCCTACCCCGACATGGTCGTTTTCCAGCACTTCAAAAATGGTGACCTTCCGGTCAAGCCCATCATAGAGCATTTGGTCCCGCTCCACCAAGGTGTAGAGCCTCAGCTCTGCCATGGTGATTTCTTCATGGTGAGGGATGGAAACATTGAATAGAAGAGGGTATTTCCGAATTCCTGTAACACCAATAGGGTGGGAAGCCAAGTCTGGAAACAACAAAGATCAAATATTTTAGAAGGGTCAATACATCCAGCAACACATGCACTGAAGTTCATATGACATGTTTTGCATTGCTTGGTTTCAGTCAAACAGTTCCAGGAGAGTGTTTTTTCATAATTTCCCAAAACCGTACTTGGAGAAAAGGCCAACTTTATTTTAGATGTCTAAGGACAGCAAGATCCCAGACATGTTAAAGACAGTAAACCTGGCTTTATAGATTCTCTTTCTATCCCCATACCTTCCAGGGTCCTCCTTGTCACCTGGAAGAATTACATATTAAAAATGTGTTGCTTAATACTGAAATACAAATCACTTCTAGGCTGCTGCACAGCAACTATTTAATAAACAAGGAAAAGCATTGATCTGTGTAGGAGAGGAAGGGAAGAAGGATATAGCACTGGAGTGAACATGAGACGGGCAACATATAAGCTGCACGTGCAAGAACAGCAGGCTGTATCTGTGTCTGCTTAGCGTTTCTGTGCTAGCAAGTGTTCCCTTCTGCTGAAACATCCCTCAGAAACTGAAAGGGCCAAGCACTAAGGGAGGAAAAGTTGCTTCGGAAGATGTAAAAGCTCCTGGTTAGGAAGAGCAGGCGGTGAACATCCAGCGTGAACCGCCAGTCCACAGAAATCCTGCCACAGACTCAATGGGCTTCAAGTGAGCAGTCAAACAGCTGTAATCAGCCGGGCACTTTTGGCAGCTCTAGTTAATAAAACATATAAGAAGTGCATAATATCTCCTTGTCAGTCAGGCTGTCTGTCCTATCTGCATTGTTTGTTTATACATAGGCAATATGCATTTCTTCACACAATGCAGGAATCTTAGCTAATGATTGCGTATTTGTTGCTGAATTACTGTGCTGTCTACTTGTAACTCAGAAGACCGATTAGGACATAGAGACTACGGATAACCTTTCTGCAAAGGCAAACTACTTGCGACCTATTACTATCTTCATCTCTGACTTCTCCAATTTTGATATGTTTGTAGAAGAATGACACTGATAAAGCCGCAAGTATTGGTCATGCTCCATCAGTGCACTTAAGCAAGCAGTTAACTTAAGCATGTAACTTGTCCTACTTAATTTCAGTTTTGAGGTTTGAGACACCTGCCCTTTTTTTTTCTGTTTTGCACTTTCATCTGTTCATAAATAAAAAAAATGAGGGGTGATTCTGCTTGCATTTCCATACCTGTCAATTGATAAAGGTGGGAGCTGAATATGCTCTGCACAGTGCCAGGGTAGGAGCAGACCGTGAGCTGAAAGACAATGCTATTCAAGCTTAGCTATAATCTCCATACTGTAAGTAATCTTCAGGATTTCCTAGACCTTGATATGCTAAAGCAAGTCTGCAGTGATTACACATAATGACAGGGTGGAGAAATGCCACCTGACCATATAGAAGATGAGCACAAGCAATTCACCAGGAGGAAGGGGAAGGCCACACCATATTTAAGAAGCCAGGTGAGCACTAGCAGGGCATCAGAAGTGTTCATTTCTAAGTCAGGATGTGACTCTGCTCTCTAGCTAGAAAGTCCATAGGGTGAAATATCTCCTACTGTTACCAGTACAGCCGTAGGAGGGTCAGGAAGGGAGATCTGGAGTCCATAGGAAGAGAAAAATTTCCCTTAAGACCTTTATTCAAGTTTTAAGAACAGATTACAGTCCCATCTACAATGGAGATGTTGTGGTCCATGCATTAAAACAGAGCTACTTCCAGCTATGCAGCATTTTATATTTCTGTAATGTTCTTCCAACAAATTTAATAAAGGATTTAATGGATAATAATGTAACTACCATTACTGCCAATTTTCAGTAGGCAGGTGAACAAAAAACTTCCAGGGTATGAACTGTTTCTACTGTCCTGATCATTGCAAATAATTAATTTCTTTATCAAAAGAGCTCTTTAGCATGAAATGGATGGTCCTTAATTACACAGACTTTCAGGACACACAACAAACATGAGTTGCACAGTCCCTCTAACTGCATGTATTTATGAAGCTGCCTCAACATCAGCAGTCTCACTTCACATCTTGCTGTTGCGGATTGGAAGAGGTGAGAGAAATACTGAAATGACAGAAAGTTAAGCCAAGTTACTCTACGGGGCGCAGAACTTCAGCAGTGACGAAATAGGCATCGAACGTCATGGTTACAGAAAGGCACAGAACTGCAAACCGCTACATGCGTTACTGGCAAAAGGTCAGTCTGTACCATTTGCAAACCTGAAAGAATTTCAGTTTTGCCAGTGGAATGATTTCAGATTTACCTCACAAAACCACACTGCATTTTCTTCTTTAGTGTACTGTAGTTGGCAATTTTTATCCCATTTATTTTTTCTGAATGGTGCAAAATGAGAAAAGAACAACACGCGTTCCTGTGTGTGTCCTCATTTGTGCTGATGAGCAGTGACAGGCAAGGCTGTTCAGGTAAGTCACTGTTCGCCAGTGGGTGTAACTTGTTTGCCACCAACGCTTCAATAAATTTCTCCACAATGGAGACAAGAATACGTAAAGAAGATTTAAACCACAAGGTAGTGCCTCTTCAAACCAGAAACACGTTGCTGGTAAAGAGTGCCCGGGTCTGGCAGAAGGACAGAGCAGAACAGAGCTTTTGGATTCTCTCCTTGCATCTTACTGCATTGCAAGGCTGAAATGACTTGCATGTAGCCTCTCCTTATAGTTCATCATTTCGAAATTGCAAATGTTAGAAAAAAGCAATAATGACTGCTATACTTCGTTAATTAGACTAACAAAGGATGAGAGAAGCCCCACGGCAATTTGAATAGTTGCATGGACCCCTGAGTAGTTAAAAGGAATCAAAGCACTTGTATTTGCCAAGTGGAGTAATCAGTATTTGAAAATGATGAGTTAAAAAACGTTTTTAACATAAAACCTGTATTGGTACAAATAGGTATTGACAAACTGTTGAATGTTAGCACTGAAACAGCATCTTGTCCTTGTTGAACTGAGATGAAATGCTGAAGCAGAAACATACAGGGAAACTATCTACGGTCACAATTAGGCTTCTTCAGCTTTTTTTAATTTTTAAATAGGAAATATTCTAGTCCTCCAAAGTAGAACCTAAGGGTTATCCAAAAATCTGCTTCACATATTTCTATGGTTTTGCTGGACTATGCTCAGATGCCAAAGGAGGAAAACGTTACAAATCCCATGAGGATCAATAGTGAGAGGATATTAACAGAAAGGTGTATTTGGTTAAGCTTATAATACGAAAATATTGCGCCTTTGAACAGTGTGTAAAAACATTCCTTCCCTTAATTTCAAATATTACTTAAGGTATCCATTTGAAAAACCAATTTGGTAATTACAAATTATGCGCGTCATTACAGGGATAATGAAAATGACGCACCTAAATTATATTTGGTGCTGCCCAAACATTAAAGAAACATCTTCCCCCTAAACCTAACCGTCTCACAAGCAAAGGACAAGGGATCTATCTCACAAGACGTGGGATCTGGGTAACCTTGGCACATGCGGTGTTAGCTGCCTATTTCCAACGCCATCCTCAATGAAAGGCCTTTTTCCCCCTAGTGCAGTTCATGCTCCATGCCTGGCAAATACATTTCACACTGACTATAAAGACGCTCATCTCTGTTTATGTCTCCTACAGATGCACATATCTTACCTTCATTTTTGAAGCTCCTAATAATATTTGCGGATGGCATAGATGTCCTATCAGTGGCAAACCTGTTGTACAGCTCTAGCATGTACTCTGGTGGATCCACCTTGGCTGTTTCATGCAGGGGAATGTCAGAGAGGTTCAACGTCTTCAAAAACTCATTTTTCATATTCTGAAGCAGTGTGTTGAAATCAACACCATCTTGCTCGGAGAGAATCTCATCAAAAAGAGGCACGTCTTCCTCCAAGGAAGAGTGCTCCAAGCTCAGGATGGGACTGCAAGCGGTAAGGTGAACCAAGAGGCAGAGGACAGCCCACAGCTGGAGGACTACAGAATCCATGACTTTGCTCGAGCCTCCAACCGCACTCAACAAGCTCTAGCTCTCGTGTGGGCTAAGTGGCGGTTTTATCCCCTGGGTTGTACGCGGCTTGTGTCACAGAGAGATGACAAGTTTGGAAGCTCTTGTCTGGAAACTTGTGATCCGTCCTGTCTGTCTCCCCCTTCCCCCTCCCCAAAACCAGGTCTCGGTAATTGGATATGGCTTGCTCTCTTCTATGGTCGCCTCGCCTCTCTTATCTTGTGTAGTGTAAGCTGTTCACCAGATTTGTTGCTATCTCGCAATCCCCTTTCCCTTAATGAGCATTTTGTAAACATTCTGCGCTAGGACTCTTGGAGATAGGACAAGTTTCTCCTCAGAGAGGAACTGCCCTTTCTTTCTGCCTCCTGGTAGCTGACTTCCTTTGCCGCGCATGAACAACTTTCATCCATGCAGATTTCAAGCTAACGTGTAAATTCTACAGAGCCTCTATCCAAACCTATCAATTTCCCACCAAGGGCAAAGAATAGCTCCTCCAAGGTAACAACTCTGCACTTTTCAAAACTATTTTGGAGCTAAGTCTTTACAGTACACTTACAAAGGAACTTCTTTGGGAAAAGGACCATTCTCCCGTGCTTGTAGAGAGCATAGCACGGGAGAAGAGCTCTAGGTACTACCACAATACTGGAGTCACAAGGCCCTGAATGCAGAGGAGCAGATGAGCTCGAGATGAGTGAGGAGAATTTCCCACATTGCAGCTATAAAGCTGTGCTTTGCAAGGGCTCTGCTGGAAAGAGCCCTTTGAAGAGAGATCGAATGTGAGCCAGTGTGGCCTGTAAAGCTGGGCCTCGATTGTTTTTTTATGCAGGCACCACACACCTGCATTGGCACCACACGGTTTGTGATAAAGGACTTTTTTTTTTTTTTTCCAGTACTTATTTTCACTGTAAACCACTCTTTCCTGATCTGAACATTAGAATGCTAGCACTCAGTGCTGCGTGCCATATAAATGCTCAGAGACAGAGAGGGGACTGGAATATTTGCAAATGGTTCAGAAAATCTTTCCTTCCTTCTTTATCTTATATATGTGACTTGGCAGGTTACAGTTATTCTTGATTTAGTCAGAGTGCTGCCAAAGAGGCTGTCTAAAAATTATTGAGAAAACATAAAGGCCAACAGACTACTCTGGCTTCACCTTTGCATCAATTCAAACAGCTCAGAGGTACAATGTGGGGAATATGGAAATGATTTTGCCAAAAAGATATGCTACAATTATTTAGTGGCCCTTTTTGGTGTGCAAATTTCAACAAAATGTGAAGCACTGTGCATGCAAAAATTGGTCTAGTTCTTATACAACATTTTCCACTCAAATCTTCTTGCTCCTCACAGACTTTTTCAAAGTGCCCTTGTTTTGGCAACAGGGCCAGAGCTCAGCTCCTATGGCCAAGTGGTTCAGCATTCAAGATAAAAAGGCTTTTTTTCTCATGATGCAGAGTTTCTCCTTGCAAGCACTAAGAACTTGACCCAAAGACTAAACCACGGCTGATCCGCTGAGTTTTCTGGACTCTGCTTTTCCATTAAGACTAAGCACATCCATTGATTTGTTACCCCATCTCTGCAACTTTCTTCTTTCTTCAATAGCCCAAATCTATCACTGGCACAACTGGCCACAACTCCAGCTGACTTAAGTAGAACGATACTCAAGCCATGCATGTTTTAAATTCATCCTCTATTTTTTTCATAAATATCAGTATCTTTGTGAAAATCATGTGCAGTGTTGATGTCATGGAGCCAGAACTTAACATGACCTGTTAACCTCATTTTATTCAACTTTTCTTCTTCTAAACATGGGGAACTTGACAATAAAAGCCAAGTACATTATCAAGGTCCTTGTTATTGCTACACTACATTAAAAGTAGATATCTGAGCTTAGGAAGATTAATTTAGATCTCATTGTGGAGTTCATGGTTATCTGTGCAAGTTTATCTATAAATCCTCTTGAGCCTTGTCAAAGGCTCATCTCTGAATATTGTGGCTTTCCAGAGCTAAGCACAGAAAACTTAGGGAAATTTTGGGGCTGATTTCAGGTCACTTCTGTTAATTAACTTTAAAAGAAAAGCACAATCTTCCTTTTGTTGGTGATTCATCACCTGACTATGCTGAACTAAGGTCCTTACTGCCATAGGAAGCGAGATTAACATCAAAAACCATGAGAACAGACTTAGCCTTAACTCTCTCATGCAGCACAATACTGGCTACTGTAAAGGAAAATCTTCAGGATGGCTTGTCACAGCCAGCTGTGCAGGTAGTAGATTTGTCACGAGAGCGATAGTACTTACAGAAGCGGTTTCATTTTTTTATGCTTAAATATTAATTTCAGAAATGCACTGATTCCATGTGCATAAATGCACATATTGTTAAATGAAAGAGATAGGCACGTGGTAGAGCTACTGCTTGCTGGAAGGCAGCAGGTGCTGAACCTTCTCAGCACGTCACAGCATATGGCCTTATCCTCAGTCCTTGCTCATATCAGGTTTTCCTTCTCAGACAGGCACAACTAATGGCTTGACTGCACAGGCAACGGCACACAGATATGCCTTGCAGAGCTTGTAAGCACCGGGATCTACAGTATTATATGGCTCCTTTCTGAGGGTTTGGGGTTTTCTATGAGATTTAGAGCAGAAGGTTTTGAATTTAAAAGGATTTCTTTAGCATTTGTATGGCCTCAAGGTTTTTAGCTGAGTTTCCTCTCTCGCTGTGGACATAGGCTATTTCGAGGGCTGCACCTGGCCCCTAATCAGACACGGAGTGAAATTCTTCTCTGTGTTACTCTGTTAATCCAGATGAACAATTCTAGAGCCAGAGGAGCTTTTCTAGGTTCACTCCACTTTCCTATGAATTAAAACTTAGTCTGCTGTGCAACTCCCGTTCGCTGGGTGACAAAACCCAACAGCATTACTTTAACTGCTCCGGCAGTGACATAAGCAGCGCTGACGCTGCCTTGGAGCAGAGGCTGGGCTAGTGACCTCTCTAAGCCCTGCTATGTCCAGACATTTTCTATGAATCTGTAATTTCACACCCTGCAGATATAAATACGTAAAGTAAAAAGTAGCGTGCACACAGTGATCTAACATAAATTTCCTAACTCACAAATAAGTTATCTGGATTCAGTGGCTCATTAGGAACACAATTACTGCTCAGGCATTCCAATGGTCTTTGCATTTCCGCTCTTGTTTTGATAACTCTTTGAACAATAGCATACTGAAGGGCAATGCAGCCTGCTGTGTTATATACAAACCAGCTTTTGCTGAGTTTCCTAACTTACTCAATTTATACCCTGCTGGGGATTTGCCAGATGAGGAATACCCATAGAGTACATCTGATATAAAGCAGCTTCCTGTTTCCTTAGGTTGCAGCCTGATGAATTTAACACATGCATAATTTTTTTTTTTTTTTTTCTGAATTAAATTGTTTAACAGAAGGGCTTTATTTCATGTCACTGAAATGAAGAGGTTTGGGCTTTTTTTCACATGCACTGCAGTTTACATGCACAATAAGTACCCGAGAAAGGAAATTGCCCTCAAAAAAAATCCATGCTAAATAGATTAACTGAGGTAGTTGGAGAGGGAACATTAATAAGCATCACTGTTTAATTATTATTAAATCTGTAGCATAAACAATGACCCCATTTCATTAATGGTGCATCAGGCAGGCAGAGGTATAGAAAGGTCTCTTGGCCCTCACTCCTAGGAAGTTTGTGTTCATTTCCCCAGTGAATTTGCAGTTGTACATGGGAAAATGTAGCTAATAAAAACCTAAGCCTCTGCACTGCACCTGGCAGTATCAGGGAACAACATTCAGCATGTATAAAGCACTGTTTAATTAATGTTTCGCCCTTCCTGTTGGAGCTGGCTTCTGGTGGAGGTGGCACTATGGGTTGGACACTCTCCGTTCTTATGCCGTGGTAAGAACTGGAAGGGAAAATCAGCCCAGAGAGCAAAGAGAGGCCTTTCCTACTCACAGTGCTAAGCAGACCGGGTGTGAACGTGAGCGCAGTTGACACAGCGGTAGCCAAGGCTGTGCAGCAACTCCTGGGACCAGCTCAGTTGTCGAAAGGGTCAGTCCTGAAGATTGTGGGGCTCCAAAATAGACTCTAATCTCAGGCACCCCACAACTTCCTCCAAGCCGATGCCTCCACGGCTTCTTCTGTCAAGAGGCAGCAGAAGAGCACGGGTTTGAGTAGGAATGTGTGAAGCAAACTCGGTGCTGAAAGGCTAGAAAGTGAAGCGGGGCTTTACGAAGTGTCAAGGTCGACGATATACAAGATCGAAAGGGTGTGATGCTCCTCTGGGTAAGAGGAAGTGGGGAAAAAGAATGTGAAGTGTTTTTTAAGCATCCTCACGCTTCCTTAGTCTGATTTTTGGAACGGAGGAACACCTGCTTTCACTAACACACTCAGAGCAGATTGGGATGTGGCACCTTTCCCAGGAGAAAGTGATTAATGTTTGCTTATGTGTCCTGGGCTTTCTGGACATGAATAGCTCCTCAGTGAATAAAAGAAAGCGTGCCAGTTAGTTATCATGTCACATGTAATTTCTCCACGTGTAAACTCGGGTGGATTTTGGTTCAGTAGTGCATACCTTAACAAATTTAATTAAGATTTTAAAATTAGATTGTTATTACATATTAGGCTTTTTTTAAAACATGAAAGAAAGTTTCTTTTTTTCTATTTTTTTTCCTTTTTGTCTGATTTTTTATGGATTCTATTGAAAGAGTCTCTCAGAAAACATCATCAAGCAAAGCCAAAGAGAGTAAAGTTTCAGTGGAGGAAAACAGGATTGTTCTTTGTTTAAATACACAAGCGTTACTGAAAAACAGATATTCCTTAGAGTTCCTCTTTTTTGGGGGGGGGAAATATTTGAAGAGATATATTTGATGAAAAAATACTCAATTAAATAAATAATCTATTGGAGGAGGAGAGGATATTAAGATTTTGCCTGTCCTGCTTATATATGAATATGAATATCACAGGTAAAACTGTGGCTGGAATGTGGAGGTAAGAGCATTTCATTTCAGATTTCACAAGGGAAGGACTCCCATGCACTGTGGGCTTTTGGGGACATTTCTTATAGATCTTAAAACTGCAATTCCAAATCCCCATATTTAGGGCACGTGAGATAGGAAACCTAACAAACATCAAACATTTCCCGTATCCTATGATCGCAGAGAGCTTCACAATTTTCATTTAAGTTTTATGCTTATTTGTCAGCAGCACAGTTAGAAGCTTGCATGTGCATCTAACTACAGATAAGAAACAAATCCTGTCCCCCAAGAATGTACACTGTATGTAGAGAGACACACAGCGTAGCAAAGGAAAGCATTCGTGTTTCATAGGAGAAAATTTATCAAACGACTTGCCCAAGGTAGCGGAGGACTTCAACAGCAGAGCCAGCAACCATGCCTCAATTTCCAAAACTCAAAATGCAATGTCCTACTTCACCACAAGAAAATATCCTATCCCATCCTGCTCCTGCAAAGGATTTACATTATAGCACAAGGGAACCTTTGTTTCTGTGCTAAAGCCTTAGAGAAAAAAATGTCAAGCCTGAGAGTCTTTTCTATACAACACAGAGAGCCATCATTCTCAGCCACATGACTGCTTTTGCCCTTAAGTAATAGAGCATTAATAAAGAAGAAAAGGGTGTGTTTTAATGGAAGAACAGAAGAGCCTTTGGTGACCTTAATCAGCCCTCAAAAACACTGAGATCAGTCTGAAGAAAACCCCACTAATTTTTCCACTGCACAGTGTAAGGAGGTATAAGACACATCTCTATCACAGCACTTGGATCAAATCTCAACGTTTGGACTGAATCAACAGCAAGACATCTTGTTGAGAAATTTTTAAAATTCATACTGGGAAAACCTGAAATCCTTTTGAAAAGCTGTGTAAATGCAGTGATTTCAGTTCAAGGCTGCTCTCTAATCAGGACGCCACAGACGTATATGCCATTTCAGGGAAGCAGGAGAGTGATGCAAGCTAACGCACTCTAGCAGCCATCACAGCATGTGATTTGAAGTTTTCCAAAATACAGGGGTGAAATTATTACGAAAACACCCCACAATGGTCTCTGGCAGGAGATAGCTGTGCCATGAGGTAACTGTTGGATGTGATATGGGAGATAAAGAAGAGTGTGACACTGACAGTGTGATGAGCTTGCAATGGAATAACTAAAATTAGTTTCCATTCCTGCATCTGCCTAAGTCCTTATTCCTGTATGCCTCGGTTCACGGCTGCTGTGGATTTCCTTTCCATAAATGGGCTGTTCCCAGCAGCTCTCTATTCTGATTTCAGATGTCACTGGAAAATGAAAAGATAGTATTTAATGAAAGAGTGGGAAGAGAGAAGTGTAGCAATGCATTACAACCAGCGTGATCGAGAAAACGAAAACAGGGGGAAGAAGGAAAGTCACTGCGCAGCCACAAGGGCAGGGAACTACTTAAACTGCATAACACAACCTCCTTCTGACCCAGCGACAGCACTGAAATGCGCATCAATAGCTTTATAAGGGAAACAAGCGGCACCTCTTCTTCGTCAGCTATTTCCAGGCAAGTGAAAAGGATGGGGGACATACTAACGAGCAGGGCACCCAAGCTACCTGCACTGCTACTGGCAATTCCCTTTCCTCTCTCCTTTTTTCCTGCTGAGGTGGCAAAAGCTCCAGGCTCTTGGAAGGGAGTCCATCAGTGTGCACTTGCGCTAGTGCAACCTGGTCTCAGCTGTGGGCCATTGGCCATGCGGCAGTGCAGATAAATAACGATAAGCAGAGATTTTCCAGCCGGTGCAAAGCCTGAGCAACCGAAACAGAAAGAAAAGAGCTGGAAATAGCTGGACATTGCCTTCCTGTCAGTGTCCTGTCAGTCACGTGCAGCAAATTCACTGCAAGCTCACGGCCTCGTTGTTACTGTGAGTACCAGCCCCTGTGTGCTCATTCCCCAGGCAGTTATTTGGAAGAGCTGCCATTTTCTAGTGGGATTGGGGTGGCTTCGTATTTAATCGGGAAATTTCTAGCACGCACTCAAGTACGTAGCTCAGTCCTGCAGTCAGAGAACGATGCACAGAAAATGCTTAGATCCTTACATGAGAAAGGCAAAGCAGGCCCTTGCTTTTGCACCCACTTCTGTACATTCCAGAATTTAACCTGTCTTTTTTTCTTGCTAGGCCTCAAAGTGAACTAACGCAGGCAATCAAAATGCTTACATTTAGCACAAGTATTTCCAGGAGCAATAAGCCAAATATTTGCTTATATCATTTATGGGATGGAGATGTCTCAAGAAGTCTACTGATTTGTCTCCACTCCCACTATCTCGGTATATACCTCCATGCAGATGGAGGCCCTAACTAATATTAAAAGGTCATTTAAAATTTAGTACCTTTAAAGGTCACACAATTTATTAATTCAGTGACAATTCAAACCTGGTGAGACATGGTCAAAAATAAATCAATTACTATTTGAGATCTTCACACAGAAAGTGATTGTACTGCAGTGCTAATGAACAGCAGAGTAGGCACGTTGTTTAATACCAGGAGTTTTGACCCTGCAGGCTTCTTATCACACTTGCTTCACAGAACAGTTTAACAGAAAAAGGTCAAGAGAAAGTTTTAATTTTACATTTTTAAAATTCCTTCTCTCATCATCTAGTTATTTCATGGAGCTTTGGTATTCATGTGGGCGTTAAACTGCGGGCAACCCTCTAAGCAGCTTCAGTGACACTGACAAAAGCAAGACTCCTGAAAAAAACCCTTACAGAAATCTCCAAAATTGTTCCTCTTTCTTTGTCAGCTATGTCCAAGCGGGCTTTTGAGGAATACCATTCTTTTCCCTAATGACAACTCCATTTAAACACTCCCACAGCCCTAAAGTACAAAGTTCTTGGGAACAATTACTAAATGTATCTTGTCCTTGGTTTTTAGAACTGTGGTTTCTTAATCTTGAACAATGGGTTGGAAGAAAACAGGCTCTGTTCACCAGAAATTATTTTGTTGACAATTTTGATTAATAGCTTGAAATTGTTTAATTGACAACTTGAGTGTTAAGCAGAGACAGAATATTTTCTGGAAGTGTTAGCTGATGTCTCAGCACAAGACGGTAATTACAAAGCCAACAGCTTGTAATCCTATCAACAAAACATGAGGAAAAATTAAACAAGCATGTCTAGTATTTGCTCTGTTTATTTGATGTTAGGGTTGGGATCAAAAAGGGAAAACAAGTTGTATGTAACAGTAGAAGAGATTGATTCAGTAAAAAATACTGTTTAAGTACAGCTTTAAAAATTCAAAGATTAAAATATATTACATTTCAGTTTCTGTAACTTGATGATTGGAATGATACTGGATAAATTGGGGTTGTCAGCAGCCTCTCTCATTTATATTTGCCATGCAACTGAATATCAAATTTTGTCTTTTCTATCTTTTTTTAAAGGTAAACTGTATAGAACTTCTCATTAATTTTGGCTTCAGTTGCAGCAAAAATTCCGAATACGGTCTAGTCCTCTTAGTCTGGCTTCTGCAACTTTATTGTTTAGGATTTTCAGAATACTTACATATTGGTTGGCATTACCAAGGAATTTGATCAAATGCTGTCAATAGCTCACTTTCACAAGGCAACTGCTGAATTCTCCTCATCTGAAAAAGTCTTACGTATATCCAAGACCAACAAACTGAAGGACTAATTGCTCTCCAAATTCAATTAGCACATCAAAAACGTGACTTTATCTTCGCAGCTTTAAAAAAAAAATTACAATGGGCAGCAAAAACGAGAGTCCATAGGTAATAGGTCTATACAAATATCTTTACAACCGGGAAACTTACGTCAGCGATACACAGACTGTTTTCTGATTAGCTGTCACATCAGTTTGAGACCATTTTAGTGGTAGCATATGCATACAGAGACTACTCTCTCTCAGGTACTATTTATACTGTATTAACACTTGTGAGGCTCAGGATCATGAAAATACATTTTAATTGGAGAATTTTTAATCAATCTCCCACTTTTTAGACTCTAGTACTGCTACCGCTATCATTCCTGTTGTGTTGTAGTTATCTCCTTCACAGCTGCTTAACACCTGTAAGCTATGCATAAACACTCCCCTATCTGAAGGATCCCACCCCTCTGGTAGTTCCTCACTTTTAATTAGCAAGACCCCCACATTTAGGATTGTAACTTGGGGGAGTCTGTAACGTGCTTTAAATCATGCCGCACATCTCCCGGTTTTTCTCAGAGCAGCTTGGCAGATAGGAGTGTCTTGTGAAGCGCGGATGGCAGCTTATCTCATTGAGAGCATGGAACGAGCCCCTCGCAGTCCCTGGTGTTAAAGGGCTCGACTTATCTGGAAGGAGTGGCAGAGTGCCCTGGCTCAGCTCTCAGTATATTGCACCCAGGGACATTGCTTAATGTGCTGCTGTCAGACACCTCCCAGTGTGCTCAGGGCAAATTTCTGAATCAGGGAGCTTCTTTAGGTGAAAACAGCCTCTGCTTCCTATCGCAGGGGATGGAAAAGGTTATTGGCTACCACTGTTGGCTCAAGCCTTAACGTCCTTATGTCTCGATCAAAACATATTTTTAAATGCTTAACAATCCTTATGTGACCATCTGTACAATGGTGCCAGCAGGAGAAAGGGGAAACTCCCCAGCAGCTGGCATTGTGACCATCATGGTATGTATGGGAAAGGTGGATGTACCGTATCTTACCCGGGAACTGCTGGGCAGGATTTACAGCCTACAAACAGATCAAGGCATTAGCTGCCTTTATAGTCTGGGCTGTCCTGGAAGCTATCTGAATTACAAGAACCTCCTCAGAAAAACTCATTGTACTGCTTTAACCCTCTGCCCTCCTTTACATCCCCACATCAGCTCTCATCCTAGTACCAGCAATTACAAAGTGATTTTTTTAAGGATACTTTCTCCACTCTGAGCATAGCCACACAAGAGTCTACTTTACGCCACATCTGCTTCTCTATACAACAAGAAACAGCTGCAGCAACTTGAGGACCCCATTCAATAGGTCTGAATCACCTTCCTCTCTTTATACACACACCCAGAAAGTTAAATAAAGTGGGAACTGCCAAGTCACATGAGTCTGGCTGCCCCTTAACTGAGCTGAGAGAAAGAGCAAAGAAAAGAACTTGCAGAATAGGAGGAGAGATGCTAAAACCAGCAGAGCATGTGGCCATGACAAGTGCTAAGAGCAGCAGGACCTGCCTGCAAGGAACAGAGACCTGGCTACGAAACTCCAGCCAGACTGCCAGCCCCCTTTCTCCCTTGGTCCCCCCCAAAAAAACCCAAACCAAACAACGAGCCAAGAGCACACAATTCCTCTGTGGGTTATTCATGTCTGAGGGAGGAGCCCAGCTAAGCAGGATGGGGCAGGGGCAGAGGCAGATGAGGCTGGTTAGATTTCAGCTGGTGGCAACAGGGTTGTGATAAAGAGAGGGAGATAAGAAGAATGCAGGAGTGCTGGGGCTTCCCCCCTTACCTGTGCTCGTGGTCAGCGTGTGATTAGCGTTTGTCAGATTTATCTTTCATCCATTGCTGCATCCTTTTTCTGAAAGACAAAAGATTTCACTAATTCATATTAGATCTTGTGAATCTTTGCTACTTATGTTTCTAGAACACTTTGAAATCTTTGATTAATAAAACTCATGCAAAGGCAATGCCTAATTAGACAATGGAATATATATATATAAAAGAGAAAAAAATGACAAATATTAAGGGATTAAAAACAGTTCAGTTAGTCAGCAAATGGGGCATAATTACACGTGAAAACAAATATCCCACTGGTTTGGAAACCTCAAAGAATTCTAATCCTCTGCATCCTGACTCAGCTTTTACTTGTGGGGGAACAGGTCTCAGGTTGACAGGGATTCATTTTATTTTATTTTTGAGTTATGGTTTGCTCCTAATCGGTGTCTTTACTAGCCTAATGAGAGCAAGATCTCACTTAATAACAACTCTGGATTCAGACTGCAAT
This sequence comes from Platalea leucorodia, assembly GCF_965183815.1. NCBI lineage: Eukaryota > Metazoa > Chordata > Aves > Pelecaniformes > Threskiornithidae > Platalea > Platalea leucorodia. The sequence goes on along the minus strand of NC_138858.1, from coordinate 88,165,782 downwards.
AAGAAAAACATAACTGTTGAGGTTACTGTAACAAATTGCCATCTAGTGGTCAATCGAAACCACACTTGGTTCCCAGCTCAAGTAGAAAGCAAACATGTACCACCAGGACTGGATCATATGCCTTGGAAAATCTGGTGTCACTCACTGGCCAAGACATTTACTTATTTTAAAAAAATTAACTGTGCAAAACCCAGCTCACCTCCTCTCCGGCCAATAATTTAAAATCTGAGTATTTCAGATTAGGTACCTTGATTCAAACTGAGCACATACTTTCCCTTTACTGGGATGCACCCTCTTTTCTTCTTGCACATGGATCTTGCCATGTTGTTGAGTGCTCAACCACAGCAATTTGCTCCTGAGTGGTTAGTGGTTATAGGGACACACTCAAGAGGTAAGTTTTTGTCTTCTAAAATTAAGAGATGATTTTTTTTTCCTCACAACTATTCATTGTTAGTACAAAAAGGGTGGGAAGACCTAGCAAATGAGGACACTCATTCACATCTTTGGCTTGCCAGCCCAGACCATGCAATTTTTATTTCAGATAGTGGGCTTGATTCTCCAGTCTGACTTCATTTTTCTCCGCTAGTGGAAATCCTGTCCTGTAAGGGAAAATTTGCTAATGTTAATAGCTGTCCCTTTTCATTACCTGATACAAACTGGAAAACTTATTTTCACATATCAGACAAGATGTATGAAAATCTGCCATGCCTCCTAATTTAAGCAGTCTCTCTCATTTAAATGGTATTTCTCACCAGGGTAAGAGTTTCCAGGTTAATCTCTGATTTTAAAATCATCACAACTGGCAAAAGTGTCATACCTTGACCTTGGTAAATAGTCTTGTACACTGGTGGGAGGTTCTCAGTGGAATAGGTTCAAGTGGTAAAAAGATCTTGGATTAATGTGCAGCACAGGTGACTAGATAAGTTGGCATCCTTGGCAGTGAGGGATCATAGAGGCTTCCTGCCCGTTGATACGTGTAAGGATCAAGAAAGGTTAATTGCAGCAGAGTTGGAGATGTGATGGGAATGTGTGCTAATTCTGCCCTCCCCAAATGCGTGACATATTTTAGCTGCCTGTCAGTGCGCATCCAATGATACCATTGCTTGGATTCCAGGCATACCTTTAAACACCTTTCAGGCTTTTTAAAAAAGCTGGGAGCAAATAATCAGCATTACTGTGATATCCCAGCCTAGGATAAATATGTTTTAACTTACAAAAGCTGCCAATGCACATGCACACAGATACTCAGGCACACCCAGGCACACCCCCAATGTGCTCTCTTCCACATAAACAAATTCCCCACCTTTTACAGAACAAGCCTAGCTGAGAAGCTAGCTAAACTTCCAAAACATGCATATTACATGTTATAAGAGAGAAACTCTTGGAAAGATCAGGTAAGTTTCAAGATAGTAGGAGTCACATCCAGATACTCTCTTCCTTTCTAGACTCTTTCTGCCAACATGTCTTTAGGATCTAAGCTTGTGCACTTGCTCCTTTCTTCATTTTTGTGATAGATCTGGGTTCCAGTCCTGGTAGGATCACCACAGCCCTGCCCCTCTCCTGACACAGATATACCAGTTGCCTGTGCTATTTTCAAGGTGTTAATCTTATGCTTAAGGCTAATAAGCCTCATGGACAACCCACTCTGCACATTAACCATAGGCAGTTGTTATTAGGATAAGCACTCTGCTTTGTTGACTGTGAACATAACTCTCCCGTTGTTTCTGAGAACAGTTGCTGGCTGCTCTCCACTTAGGAAGTGGCTGCAGTCCTCTGTGGGTCCCTCCCGTGGAAATCAGTGGGAATTTTCCATCCATTCCAGTGAGAAATCTCATGGATCACAGTGTAAAAAGATCCTTACCGATAGACGACCCATAAAGCTACTGATACCTAACAAGGTCTACGACAGCAGACGCTTTATATTACATAGAACACATGTCTAAGTTAAGTCATAAATAAAAGGAAAGCTATATATTACCCTCAGATTGTGAACATTCAGTCCAGACCCTTTACTGACAGGCTGTGCATTTAGAGATCGAAAACATTTTCAGACTACAGTTATTTAAGGCAACAGATGGACCATATCTACCAACTTTACCTGTTGTTGCTGCTTTTTACTACCTTTGTCTTCCCCTGTAGTCGAGTAATAACATCCACCACCTTGCAAGATAAGAAAAGCAGATTAATTAAAGTCTAAGACATGTACGTAAAACACATGGTAAACTGTGGCACAGTCAGCAAAGAAGGAAATAGCACTGGCCAACTACAGTATCACATAGATAAAATACCAAAATCCTTTCTCCTGCATAGATCCTTTTCTCTGCTTCTGCTCAGAGCTGGGTGTACATTCCTGTTTGTCCTGTAGTTAGTTACTGAATTCAGAATAAATTTCTTTTGCTGTGCAGCCACTTCCAGCATGATCTTTGAAATCAGTGATACGTTGGTGATACCAACAGGCCTAGGCTCAAGGCCTGTAACAGGCCCATCCATGTGCTCATGTGAAAACAGACCATGCTCTGAAAAACAGGGGGAAGGAGAAGGTGGGCATACGAGTCATGTGGAATATGATTTTTCCTGTGCTTCCTTTTCTCTTCGTTGTGAGTTGCACCGCAAAAGCTACAGCAATGTCACAACAGACTTGCCTCCAGGGTGCTCCATCCAAAACAGCTCCCTCTAAGCTGTGCACTCTGGATAGCTGAAGCATTATTTATCAAACAATAAACACAGCAGTCGAAACACAAATATATTGCTAACAGGTCTGATGATACAATGAGGTTGTAAACAAAAAGAAAAGCTAGAAACAATCTTCTTCCGTGTTTGAGTATGTGAAGGGCAGAAACGCTACCTCCCTAGCTCAAACAAAATTAAATGGCAGATAATAAGGTACTGAGGCTTGTTTCAGAATTCTTTGTAGAACTATTTGCTCGAGTATCGACTGCAAATCTACCGAGCTTGTAGCACTGCCTTCAAAATTAGTAGGCCATAAACACTAAAAGCTTGTTGGTAACCTTTTAGATGTATATGCAATACTTTCTAAACAAAAAATGTAAGACCTCAAATATGCTTATAATTTTAATGAAATTCAGTCGAACCACGGAAAGGGATTTTTTTTAAGCCATCAGTGAAGACTGAAGAGCTGGATTGAGTTCCTGCCTGGGTCACAGACAATTTCCATGGTAGCAGTCAAACCATACAGAGTAGATTGTGCTTCAGTTTCCCATTGACAGTATCAAGGCAGCGATGCATCCCTTATTTTGTTCATTCGGAATAGCCCTCATGATCTGTAAGCAGCTGTGCAAGAGGAGAACAGGACTCTCTTCACATTTATCCCTGGGTCAATGGAAGAGTTTAGCCCTGCATCTTTTATAACCATGCATAACCACTCTGTTGTTTTATTCAGGTCTCACTCATGTCTCAGAACACCGTTCCATTAATAAATGAATGGAGTATGCAGAGGGTTGCTTTAAAGTAGCTAATTCTGATTAAACTAGTAGCAGCAGGTTGAGTCTCAAAGGACCATTATCACACTGCACACACAGTAAAGGTTCAGATTCATCTATACTGCAATTAGACAGAAAAACAGATTGCATTGACTAATTATTTTAAATAACTTTTAATTAAATAATAAATCTTAGAATAATATGACTCAGCTTTGTTCGTACATCTAGTCTGCTCTCTGGAAGCTCTACCAGTTTGTTCCTTTGGGAACAAAAGTAGAAGTAGACTTCAGTCTCTGGTCTTCAAACTTTCACTGGATAGTTGATGTCAGGTTATCATCCCTAAAGAAGTAATCCAAAGACCTATAAAGCCCGAGATAATTAAGGCAGTGATTTTCTAGATTTTGAAGAGCTTGGCTGACTCAGGGGGCGGGGCACTTGTCATGACTTCCGTGCCCTCTAACAGAAGAATACACAAGGAAAGGGTTGAAACAGGACAGTTGTCACTTGGAAACTAGATTAGGGCTTCCGACTGAGTTGTGAAGGTCTTGAAACAACAGCCTCTCTGGATACTGCCACCACAAAAGCTTTGAAAGTCACAACCCACGTTAGCACTCTTGCCAAGCAGTGCTCTCAAAGAGTGCTTTGAGGTGTTGCACATCCCCCACGCATCAGCCAAGAACATCACAACTACGCACTTCCCATCAGTGAGGCCCACTTCAAAATACAGCCAAACAGGCTGTCTTGTATCTTGCAGACACACACAAATATTCCTGGATTTAATTACCAAAGTTTGACTCTCCAGAAACAGTCTTTGGATCACCAAGAACCTGCAGCCTGTTGTGAATACAATTAATCTAAAAGAGCAGTTTCACCACGTGATAAGATGCTCTTTTAATAAATAGCAGATGGTTTAACCAGGAGTCTGATTTGAAAATAACAAATTGCAGACCTGGGGCCAGTTTCCTGGACTCCAAAGGAATGCCTCGCCCTCTGGCAGCCAGTCAAGGCTCCAATAAACAGTAAACATTTAGTCTTCAGCCCCAAAATACTCACTCCTTCCAAGTACTGATGGAAAGGACGTGCGAATTCAACCATTCATCACCGAGATCTACCAGAAGAGCAGGCAGGCAGCACCAGTGCTGCCGTATCTTGTGTTTTCATCAGCTCCTGACACTACTCTCCAGCACATGCGGGGCACTCGGGAAGTGGTCACAGCTCTTTTTACACTGGCATTGTATGAAAGGATAATTTCATTCTGGGTTACAGACTTTATTTAGACTGGGACAGTCTCCTCCATCTGGGTTTGAAAAACGCCCAGAACAAAAAGCTCTCTGACCCATTGCACCTATTCAAACTGCTACAAATTCTCACTGGCCTTGCAGAATCCAAGCTTCTTTGCAAGTGCTGGTAACATAGACCTGCTCCCTCCCATTATCTATCCATTCGTCTGTTCTCTCCCTCCCTCCAGCAATCGTACGTAAGGTGAGTCAGCACCTGAAAAGGCTGGGTGCCGGTGCCAAAGGGAAGTTCTCCGCTGGAAAAAACTATTCTGTTTCTTCGTTGGCATGAAGCATATACCAATGCCTAGGTCATGTTGCAGCCTGACCATAGAAATGCACCCAAGGAAAACCCATCTATCTCTTCCGTAGGAAAACTAGCAAGGCCTACCTTATTTCTGTTCTGCTTTTGGATGAATAAAAAAGACAAAGCATTTTTATTACTGCATTATCTTTATTTGTATTTCACAGGTTTGTTGCACTCAAAGCTTTGGATAGGCAAGTTGAGTCTAACACCGAGTTTTGTTCCAGTTGGAGAACATGGCTACCAGCACAAAAGCATGCAAAAAACCAAGCTGTTCCCATGCAGCAGAATTGTCAAGATCCAGCCTAATTGATTTTTTCACAGATCTTAAGGCCCAAAATGCTTGGAATTCCTGCACTGGCACAGCCATGACCATTCGGTAGTGCTAAAAGAAACAAGAAAACGAAGATGATATCAGTGACAAGATCCCTGTATCCAGCAAGAAAGTCTGTTAAATACACAAATTTCAAATGTCCAATTATGGTCCTATTGGGAGCTCCTGTTGGTCTCAGTGGATACTGTGTAACATTTTTATGGTGTAACTCAATGGGAGGAAATGTCTGTATGGCTTCAAATCACCTTTGTGCTCCTCCTTTCCCATAACCCACACACAGCAGGTAGCGTGCTGGCATACAGCAGATGCCTTGTGGGACCATTGTATCATCGGGGCATAAGATGGGTGCAGCTGCTACACAGTGGCTTCCTCTGACACCAGGCAAACCACTTCGGAACAGCTGTTCCAGATATTTAGGTGCCTAACGATGAAAAATAGTGCTTCACCAGATTTTCCAAAGCATCCCAGAGCCTTACCCTTTCAATCCTGCTAGGTAGTTTACTCCTCTCTAAAAAATGGGGCAATATGTTCCTGCCTCAAAGGTACCATGTGGACTTAGGTTTAAAGGACAGAAAGGTGCTTATGCACTGAAACAGAAGCATAATGTTCTGATCTTGCAACTTACATTCAGTCTTCACAAGCTGGTAGAGAGGCAGACCTGAGCAGAGTTGTTCAATGGGTTTACCATAGAGAAACCAGTCTTTGATCTTCCCAAACATGGAATGGCCAGATTGAAACTGTGCCCACACATTATTTGGAGAGTATACTGCCTTCATAGTCTACAAGAAAATGTTACACATCATCAGTAATGTAGCTTTGGTTTCATTCTACTAGGACACCCTTTGAGAAAATCCCAAAATCTAAAGTCACCTTCCTTTGCCTCACACAAAGCATTAGCTAAAGAAGCTACCTGCTTTTAAAGAAAATAAATATTTTCAATCTATTCAGAAACAAAGTTCACTAGACACTAGTTCTGTCAACACAGCAAAATTGAGCTGTACTACTATCCTAACTTACTATGTTAACTGGCAGTAAGGTTTGCTGTAAATATGCTACCATTAGGCTGTCATAAAACGGGCCAGAACTCAAGTTCATCTCCAGGCAATGCTTCTGGTCACCTTCACGAAACCTTTGCCTCAGTAAGAAAGTCAAAGTAAATCAATTTCTAAATGCTGTTCTGCAGAGAAAGTTATTTCAAGTTGTGTCAAGCTCAAAATATCAGCATGACGATAAAAAAAAGGAAAAGCCTGTCTGAACTCATATTGCAATGACCCCAAAATAGTCAAATTACACTACGTCCAAGGACACGGGATCTTACAGTACCAGTCACAATGACAATCCACTATAACACAGTAAAAGACACTCCGAAGAACAGATGTTCTTAAAGGCAGAATGAAGGGCTCCCATCACACAACTCTTATACAGTAGCCTTTCTTTTATACAGTATGGGTTTCGCTACAAAGTCACCTTTCTCTCAAAAGCCAGGCGTCCAAGTTCTTGCAGCTCTGGGATGTATTCCTTATCTATTTTCAGGATAAAGCAGGCATTTCGTGACAATAACCTTGTTGCAATATACCCCTGTGATTAAAAAAATCATAGTTAATTAATTAATTAAAAATGGCTACCACTAATATTAGTTGATTCTCTCTACTCTTTAGGACAACCTAGAAGAAACAGAAAGTGGCTACACAGGCTACTATTGGGGAATGACTCTGCATTTACATTGACAGCTTTGGGGAATGGAAGCAGCCTGCCCACACCAATGTCTGTCCGTAAGACTGGAAGTATCTTTTCCGAGAGACTTCTGCTGCACTTGCTATACGTGAGTGATGGCAGCCCATTCTCAACTCTGACCTCACTGAGGTCAGTGACATTCTTCTCACTTTCATGAACCGCCACCACAGGTTTCATTACAAGTCTTTTAAACTGCACCATCATATGAGTGAAACAAAGAGATCGCCTAAGAGGAGGAAAGGTGATGGGAGTCTTTGGAGAAACAGTGTTTCAGGACAGCTTACGTTGAGAATACACTAAAATAATTTCTGAGTTTAAAAACTTCCTCAGAGATTAAGTCTAGGCACATTCTTACATTTACTTACATGCGAGTAGTCAAAAATGCTATCAGAGGAGTACACGCCAGAATTGACATGGACTTCAGCGAAGTTTTTCTCATTGTGGATAGTCATAGTTCCAGTGACATAGGCATTGCTAGGTTCTTGCAGGATAAAGGTCTTTGGTAAAAAAAACACAAAAATCATTGTTCATCACCTGGCTTGCACCTTTAAAAGGTGCAACATAAACAAATGCTTTCTCTCAAATAAACAAGTGTGCTTGCTTTATGTAAATACTAAATCCCTTAACAACCCTCTAGCAGTCTCAGGAGGCCCTTGAGGTGGAAATTAATTATGCAAGAGTGCGTGAGGGTGAGAATGGAGGGGACAGGCCCTCACTGCAGGCTAAGGAAAAACAACATGGGGCATCCCAGTCGTTATGTGCAGCAGCAAGGACTGGCAGGAGACTGCAACAGTCTCCAAATTTTAGCTGGAGCTAAGGGGACCTATGCCCCCCGCAATTTCTTGTTACTGTGCACCTGCACAGAACTGCCTCTTTGGCTTATATGACTGTCACTTTTGGCAAATGCTGTTTTTCTTTACACTGAGCAATAAGCATCTTCTTAGTTTCCTCTGTGCTTTTCTTCCTATTATATTTGCCCCCTGCCCTAGGATCCAATACATTTTCAACGGGGACATGCACTAGAAGGCTTATCAGTCTACTTACTTCCAATGCAGAAGTCTGAGTCCAAAGGACTCCCAGCAAAACGAGAACTGCAGCCTGTAAAAGGAATAAGCATTCTCACTCGACAGAAACACCAGGCAGTGCCATAAAAAAACCCAGTTCATTAATTGAGGGAAGCAGCTGTAGCATCAGTTTGAAAAATTACCCACTTAACACATGCAATTGTTTTCAACTAATCCAGTTCTTCATTGTAAAATTCTTGCTATTAGGCTCTTTTGCCTGTAACTGAAAAAGCAGAATGATAACTTAACCATTACATTTTTTTTTATTTTTCAAAAGTCCCTCCTTGATGCCACGTTATTTCTTCATTTGCCTCTACAACTGTAATTATTAAATCATAACTAAATCCCCCTTCTGAATTGTAACCAAGTTCTGCACTCTTTGCTCAAATGATGCTTCTGCTGACTCCAAGGGGATTACTGTACACCCAAGAAATGCAAGTTTCCCACTGAACAACCCAAAGAAACAATACACAGATCATATTAGTCCCAGTACTGTACCACTTACTTGAGCATCTTCTTCTCTATCTTTTTGTTTTTAAAAATAAGGAACTTTTTATAATGTAAGTTCAACAAAAATGGATATACTCACAAATACATTCATTTTTCTTTCAGATAGAACAAGAAGCTCCAGAAAGTAAGAATGCAAGAAAATCCCAGAGACCTGCAACTTTTATATCTTGCTGGAGGTGTGGGAAACACTTGACAAAACTTTTCTTCGTGACTCAAACAAGTACATATCTATATGCCACACCATGTTAAGCCTCATATCTGAATTTTGGGTTGGCACAGATAAAGTGACCCTGATACGTTAAAACCAATCAATAAGTCAGCTTTTGTAAAATGAATCACTCTACAAATGGCTATTATTTACTGCTTTAAACTTTAGAGGAGTTCCCACTCTTGCTGGTTCAATTTTTAAAAATATTTAACTGGATATTGTTCAGAATTAAACAGCATCGGGAATAACTCTGCTATTCATTCACAAGAACTGCATTTTGTCTTCTGAAATATAATCCCTAACAGCCTGATAGCCTGCAGACAAATCCTGAAAAGAAATACCTGTGTCATGGTGGTCTACATGCCAGCCACTGAACAGGCCAATTCTTCAGCCATTTCTTCCATCAAACACATGCATGAAGCCTTAACAAGAAGTGCTGCTCATTTTTGATCAGTTACCATAATGTATATAACATATGCACTGAAATTAGCGACATAATTAGGAATAACAACTGTGCTTCACAAGGCAATCTGGGTAACTTCTAGCCTCCTCAGCATACAAAGGAGTGACATGAAACTTCAGAGGATGTGTGGTTCACACAAGGTCACAAAACAAAAAGAGCAGGATGGGGATTCCTCCTTTAAAGCTACCACTGTTTTCTGTATTTTGTGAAAATGTCAATGACTGCATGATATTGCCATGAGAAGCATTCTCCTGTGGCTACGACCTTGCCTGGACTCCTCCTTATCTGTGACTCCACGTCAGCCAGTGCCGGAACCTTGACGAATCACACTCTACTTTGTACTAGAAAGTCATAACTGAGGCCTAGTCCCTTTAGTAAAACAAGAACTCAACCAAATAGCCAACACATTTCTGTAATCTCAGTTACTGGAAAAAAGGTGAAAGAGATTGTATGGAAATCTCTCTCAGCAAACAGGCGTCAATGAAAAAAAAGGAAATTGCATGCATCTGCTTTATTGCACCTAACTCCGCACGGAAAATGTTATCTTGAGTGTAACAAAGCTGTGCTGCTAAGCAATGTATCAGAATACCTATAAACAGATATCACATTGTGACAAGCACGATTAGATTAGACTAATTATCTTAGATTAATGTTACCCTCCTCTGTCCCTTCTTCTCAAAAGATTCTTTGTTTCTAAGATTACAGATATGTCAGAAATACTCAGAATACATTTCAGCTGTCAAATAAGCCTTTCATAGCAGGAATCTAACAGGGTTCAGGCACCACAAGCTAAAACAAAAAGCTTTACTAAGTTTTAAATGCTTTTAAACTAAAGCTTAAATTAACTTTCCATTACTCATTATGTCTTCATACACTCATTTCCTTTGAAAAACACCCAAGAAGCCTGAGCTTCTGCTTTCTTAAGCATCGATATGCTTAGGCACAGGTAAGAGCAGAGCAACATGTGAAATTGACAGTTAGGCAGTGAAGGAGAATTAAAATAGCCACGATCTCAGGATTTTCACCTTACATTGGACTGCTTGAATTTTGCTGATCTGATCAGACAAGGCCAAAAATTAAAGACTAATTTCTAAAAAGGATTTGACTAATGAACATTATTGCAAGAGAAAACATACTCCTCGCTGTCTCAGGCAAAGCCCAGATATACTTCCAATAGGAAAGCCATGCTGTTTGAAGACTTTTCCCCACGGTTTTTCCCCACGCATCTCCCAGTAATACACCTGAAATTAGCACGCATGCACTCGGAGGCAAGACTATCCATGACTAGGCCAGAGTCCTCTAAGCGCCCTTCTATATTAAGTAACTGAAGTAAAGAGCTGCATAAGAAGGGCTATAACCTGCTCTAATCTCACTTTCGCCAGTCCTCGGGCAGAGTGCGGTTTAGCTTAGGAAGCCGTGGCTCAGAACCCCTTGGTGAACATGAAAATTCACAATGAAGCCCACATTCTCAAAGTAGTCTTCTTGCTTTCGATACTTTTGATCTAAGTGAAGACTCTCAAACTTTCCCCCAAATAAAATCACTTTTTCCTCAACTGTTACACTTGCAGTCAGATTGGTCATATCAGGGAAGCCAGCAGAAAATGTAACTTAAGTAATGTTCAGAACAAGTAATATGTTGTTACAACACAGCAACGTTTATTATCACAGGGAAACTAATTTCTCTGTTACTTTCACAAGGCCAAATATTTTCAAATACATTCTACTTTACCCTGATGAAACATGATTAAGCCACAGATTAAGTTTAATCTACGTAAGTAAAATTGCCAGAAGAATTTGACCCATTATTTGGCACTATCATCCACTAAAAATCATTTACACAAAAGAACTTTGAACATCAAATGAAAAGAATGATTGTACAATTTCAGTTCAAGTCTGATTACCGAACAGGAATTTTAACACATAAGGAAGATGGATTCAATCAATGTAAAGCGAGATTATACTATCGTAACAAAATCTCCTGGTGACTCATAGGGTTTTTATCCAGGTACTTTTCATAAATATTTACTTTAACAGGGAGCAAGCAGCTGGTGGGAGAAAAGTAAAGAATGAAGCAACACCTCAAAAAATCAACAAAATTCTCTATGTTTCCATTTGCATTTGGCTGGGCATGCCACAACTAAAGAGAGGGTAACACACTCTAGAAAAATCTGTGTGGCACAAGGACAGGTCAAGTAGAATTAATGACATTCAGCAGTTAAAAAAAAAAAAATTCAAGCTTCAAAGATTAATCCAGAAATAATTTCAGCAGTTTTATTCTTGCTAGACAGTAAGGCATAAAAAACCACGTGAAAATGTAAGTGTGTGCACTAAATGAAACACTAATTTGAGAACAGTGTGCAAACTGGAACGGCTCTTAGGCTTGGGAGTTTGCTGCACAGTGGTACAAGAATTCAGTACGGAACCAGAATGCCTTGAGCAGAGCTTTAAAAATGAGACAGAGACAAGCTTGTACTGGAAAAAGAACAGGGTCTTACACAGTAAAAGCACTCCTCCCTGCCCTTTTTCCTGGCTTCTACTATTGTAATTAGTTTTGTAAGCTGTTTTTAATGTCAAATGCTCTAGCTGTGTGTGTTTGCCATACAAACTACTCAAGCAATCAGAAGCTGGTGGAAGATTTGGAGATTCAGGTTTCCAAGTGTGACGCATTACCGTAATGGCCAAATTGGCTATGGTTGTTGGAAGAAATGGACAAAACTGCTTTCCAACTCATTGCTTACGACACCATGGGGATTAGCATTATACAGTTCAGTTTCTCAATGCCTTTCTTGAGAAGTAGACAGTTAATTAAATTTCCAGAGACTATGAGAGGATTTTGTGACCTACGAAATAAGACTTTTATGTGTATTTTGGACCTTGGAGGCTAAGGACATACCTGTCTCCATTTGGCATCCACAAATCAGTCCAATTAGAAGAACTGTAAATCTCTTCCCCTTAGTAATTTATTACTTCCATTCACCATATTTTACACCTCGTGCAAATTGCAAAGCGGGTGCAAAACAGATGAAAACCAGAGCGCTCTGCTCACAGTGTTGGCAGACTGCTACACCTCCCCTGCACTCACCTAGTCCAAGCAAGGCATCAGTTAGTCGCAGAATGACGGAGTGTGGCCCTGGCTGGTGTAAATGAGACCTGGGCCTCACCTTCTCAACTAAAGTAATATTCCCTGGCTTTTCCAATAACAGCCGCAACAATGATCCTCAGCAATTGCTGACAGTGGAGAACTTAGTTCAGACATTAGTTTATAATGACACTGAGTCCCCATCATGCCATTCTGGCAACAAAAAGGAAACTTAAGTGCACAAACCCATACCGAACTACAGTAAAGTGCACAATTAGTAGACAGAGGGACTGAGAGAGCTGCTATTAAATAAGAAGCACTTTTGGAGTATGTAAAGAAGCACCTCTGAAAGTGCTTCTCCTTTAACAGGCACAGCTAAGAAACAAATCCAAATTATCTGAGGTGCTCTCTCTATATATATTAGTTTATTAAGCAACAATGGACAATATTCCTGGGCAAAGAGACTCAAACATTTGTACTGTACATTAAAAAAAACTAAACATTTTGCAAAGTTTCTGCAACAAGCAAGGCAAAAAAGCTCTTATGCCGTGGCTCTGCATATAATTATCAAATTCAGAGAAATACTAAAATATACTTTCTAAATAACAGCTGACATTAAATGCCCATTGTTACTGCTCCTCCCTTACTCATTTTTTGTTATTTTCAGCTTATGGTCCCTTTCTAGCACTACTGGCACTACTTTCATGAAGAGGCTCTGTGAAGATACAGGGGCCATGCCTGAAGACTGGAAAGTAGATCCTAACTGAACAAGCTCAGAAAGGAAGGTTAAGAAAAGAACTCGGTAATTTCTATGATTTAGAACCAACCTCATGGTTTCCGGGGACTGACTCTACATTTTTAACATAGCAAGATTACCACCTCCGTTGATTTAAAGGAAGGTATCAGCTATGGATAAAATATCAGGCTGACTCCTTTGCCACGTAGGCACAAAGCGTCACTACAGGTTTTATTAGGTATCTGTTATCATAGAATGGTTTGGGTTGGAAGGGGCCTTAAAGATCATCTGGTTCCAGCCCCGCTGCCACGGGCAGGGACACCTTCCACTAGACCAGGCTGCTCAAAGCCCCATCCAGCCTGGCCTTGGACACTTCCAGGGATGGGGCACCCACAACTTCTCTGGGCAACCTGTTCCAGTGCCTCACCACCCTCACAGCGAAGAAGTTCTTCCTTTAATCTAAATCTACCCTCTTTCAGTTTATTCTCTGGTTCAGATTTTTTTTTATTTAGAAGTTACTAGAAAATACATTGAACTTAGCGTGACAAGTTTTCTTTCATCTTCCTGTGTGCAATTAATTCAATCAGGCTGGTATCAAAGCCTCCTCTTATCAGAGCACTTCCCCAGGAAGCCAGTCGTGACTCTGGGAACAAAAGGCAATACCCAATAAGGTAAACTAATTTTAAGATTTAACCTCGGGATATTACTGTATAAAAAGTAAGAGTACACATCAATTACCAGCAGATCTTGCCTCGCTTACCATCAAAATGAAGCTCACTGTAAGTATCACTTTCTCATAAACCTGTTAAGGCTGGACATTTTTAAAATTACTTTGAGTCTTTCTTGGCACCTAGCAAGCTATTACTGATTTATGTAGGAATTACAGAGTAAAAATGCCAAATGGGTTGGGACTGCATGGGTGAAATTTCACTTTTGGCAGTGTGTTCACTCCATATGTCTACTCAAACGGGAAAGAGAGAAGTGCTCTGTTACAAGGGCGAGACGCACATGTAAAATGTTGAAAGGGCAACATTCTCTCATTCACAACTCAGATGCAAGTCAACAGTCTCAGCAAGTTATACAGAGCTATGGCACAGCTGTCTGATGAGAGCACAGGAGAACAACCATGAAAGACTCCAAGTGCCTGACTGTGAAGCAGGGGTATTTACAGCAGCCTGAAATTGTTGCAGGATAAATTCCAAAATGTTAGTGATAAATACTCTGAGTCCCACTGAGATCTTTCTCATAAAAGTCCTCCTTTGAAGTAGAGGAAATTTGTGACTGATTCAATATTAGAGGGATTGTCTCCAAGACAATAATTGTTCACAACAATTATCACAAAAGAATTTATCATCATAACAATATTAAATCTCTCAAAAATATATCAGCAGTAGTTTTGACAAATCTGAGCAACAGTAAGCATGTGAGTCACTGAAGCTGTATTATTTTATAAAGGGGTAACAAAGTGTTTAATATTGCATTTTTCTGAACAAAAATGATGGTGCCTACCCTTATACTATGAGCCCTGTATTCAGAGGCATGAGATCTACTATGAGGATGCTGAAGTCCCGTTTCTGCTGTGCTCCAAGTAGAGAGCTGTACCGTGCACCCATATTCCAGCTCTTTACAACAGGCGCACATGCACATGGGTGTCGCATGGAGCTGTTCCATGTCTGAAATCAAAAGCTCACAGTGAAAAGTTCACTCTTTTAAACAAAATATTTGAGACTACCTTTTTCCATGGAGTTTACTGAACTGGGGCTGGACATATTTTAAAACTCACTGTGTTCAAATGATCTTCTTACCTGTGCAAAGTATACTGCTGAGGTTAAGAGTAATTTATATGAATTGATGATCGGATATAAGCTCATTAACAAAAAATTATTCTGCATATTTAAATAGTCTTCAGCTAGACCCCACTTCAGAAAAGCACTGAGCATATACACAAAGTTAAACAGGAAGTCAAAATTATTTTAAGACAGCAAATAACTTGATGCAAGATAAGCAGTCACAATGTTAAAATGCTGTGAATTTCAAATGTTCGTTTCAGATTGTGATTGCTTCTCTTCTTGGAGTTTTCCTGGCTCCAGCTCTTGCTACCGGGGTAAGTATAGAGCTACCTGCAATTATACACTGCTGCCGTAAGAACTAGTGGTCTCTACCTATAGCCCCTGAAAAATACATTTCTGAAAATAAAGCTGTATTTTAAATCTGATGATACTTAGCAGGAAACTGCTTTTTTTTTTATACGATAGAAAATATTTCACTACTTGATGTATCAAGGAAAAAAGACAGTTGTTAGATATGAAATCAACTGTCTGTCTTGAGATTAGCATAAACACTGTGAAAATAATTGTGTGGAGAAAAACACATAGTAACATGAAGGATCTGACCACAAAATACAGTGAAATACTGTAAATAACCTTCTGCCTGCAAGTTCCTGCTGGGGAAAGAACAATTATTTTACTTTTCCTAGAAATTTTTCTTGCAAGTTTGCCTTAGAAACATCCAGTTTACTGTTTAACTGTAAAGGAAATTCTCCAGTGTTTAAACAAAACAATGTCTTCTTTTCCACCTGGTCTAATAGGCATGGGGGGAAAATAGAGCAGTAACGTTACAGCTTGTCTGTCTTCATAAGGTGGATGCATCAGACACGTGAAAACCAGGGCTAGGTAAAGCCTGAATGTAAGGTTTGACACAAGAGTACTAATGGCTTCCCAGCCTCCCCTCTAGGTCCTGAAATTCTCTCCCCTTTAACCTGATGTCTGAAAGCAGTAATTTTCCAAAACATGGTTACTAGAGCTAATGCTTTATTGACTGAAAGACTACTGGGAATCCACAAACCTAAATCCTTACCTACTTTAATCTTTTTCAAAAATCAGAACGGCAAGAATAACGTTAATGAGTACTATGGTAAAAACTCACACCACTCTTTCACCGACACTGAGGTCAGCAGCAACTCAAAGGAGGACTTGGAGGCCTGGAAATCTGTCTGGGACGGCAAGACTGTAAGTGGCTGCCACCATGGCTCAAAAAAAAAGATGGAAAATAACCAAAAAGTTTTTAAAAAACACATGAGCTTCAGCAGAACTTAACAAGTTGAGTTTAAAGGAGATGTTGAAAAACATTCTCATTTAGCCATTTGATTGTATCTGCTGTACTGTATGCTGCGCTGATGTTTTCAGCAGTGAATTCCTTCCCCTGACTTAAGCAGTATAACGTATGATACACGTGGCATTACTGCGGAAGGCAGTTTACTTTACCTTTTACCAAAGTCCCTTGTCAGCCTCCATGACACATTTACCTAGAAAATATAATTGAAAAAACAATTATTTAACTTCCCTATGATTATTTCTACTGCATAAAGCCATTTTTTAATCCAGTGCTTCTCTCCGGCAATCCACTTATCTTTCACTGTATACTGTTTGCAACAAAAAGCTTTTTTTATTTTAATAGGGCTACGTTGCGACCAAGGTATTTTCAAAAAACACCTGCATCATTTCCAAAATGGAGAAGAATTTGTTGCTTGATAAACGGTTTCTTGCACTCCCCGAAGGATACGAGGTAGGATGGTGAATGAAAGTGGTGAGAAATCAATTGCCTGCAAAAAGTACTTGCTCCTACCCACCAAGAGGGGAAAAGACTCCAAGAACTGAAGACAAGTTTCTCAGCAGGGCTCAGTCACTCCAGAACTCTAGTCTTTCAAAAGTCACATTGCACTTGAATAACCCCGTCTCCATTATCAAAAATGTGCATACAGATTCTGAACACCATTTTTGGGTTTATCTAAACGCTGTTTTCTGGGTTTGTTTCTTTGATGTTTAGGGATCTAGTTCTGACGAACTTCCACACACAAACAATCGCTTCACGATCTCAAGAAACAGACTCCAAAGCCTGCGCCCATATGGAAAACGCATTCAAGCTCTGTGCAGAGGAGTTCCCTCTTACTTTGCTTACCCAGTCGCTGGTGAGTATACCAGTAACAGTGTTTTGTATGCCAAAATAAAGATTAACAAATAAGGATGAAAAAGATTTAAGTGAAGATGAGCAAGTTAATTATTGAAATCCTGTGGTTTTCTATGACTTTTTATAAATCAGTGAATGGGTACGTAAGGAAAAAAAAAAAGCAGGTCTGTCACTCTTCTGCATACAACTCGGAGACCAGGCTTTTTCAGGAAGGTTTTGGGCTCTAGCTGTTGACACAAGTCTGAATTTTTTAGGCAACTTCATGCATATACAATACCTAGCTACCACTGGTCCTGCCACAGCATGATTTTGAGATTCAAAACTTAATTTGCAGCTTAGATTTGTCTAAAAAGATTGCACTAACAGTTGCTTGTAGTGTAAGCTTAGAAAGATCCAGCTCAATTTTTAAATGGCACTTCCTGGTACGTTTCCAACGTTATGTTGGAAGAATTTCAGCTACGTTGTTCTTGTATTTTCTCAGTCCAAATCTAATCAGTTTTTCCTTTTCTTTCAGGATCAAACTTCTTAAGGCCGGATGATTCATACTTGAAAGTTAAGATTAATGAACAGCCTGTCTATTACTATAATTAATTATTCCTGACAAAGTTTTGAGGAAAAAAAAAAAAAAATCATAGAACTGTGTACCCACAAACAAGATTTTTCTTCTTGATAATCTTCTCTTGATCACATTTTCAATCATTTATCTGTCTCTTCTTCTGCTCTGTGTGGAGGCTATTGTATCTCAGTAAAAAAATTATGATCAACCTACGTTTGTGTCTGCTGTGTTTTTGCTAATCCTTTAAAAAAGCGGAAGCAATTCCAAAGACGAGTTGCTAAGCTAGTGTTCTTGCAAAATCCCAATTTTGGCACTCAAACCCCATCCGGTACAATCTCCTAGTGACATTTCATATGCTGCCTTAAGCAATTATTCATCACTACTAAAAGCAAATGGTGCTATACCTACCACATAACCATATTTAAGATAATATGGTCTGAAGTCCAGATTTATAGAAATAAGTGTATCTGAGTTATTTGCATTTTAACTTCTTATGAACATACTAAGTATTACAACGTTTTATTTTAAAAATAAACATTGCAATGCAATATGGCCAATTACAAATAGACAGGTGCACTATTGCTCTGATCAACCCAGAAATCAAGCTGCAAGTAACAGAATTATTAAGTGTATTAAATGCATTTTTCAGTTGAGTACAGATGTTACTTAACGATGTTTGATAAGTGTTTAACACAGGAAGCAAAAAAGTGTACCCTAACCAATTAAAAGTGCAGTTGGAAATTTGAAAGAATCAAATTATAGCTAGGCCAAAACGAAGGCAAAACGGCTGGGACTAGTTTCTTCATCTGAAACAATCACTTCAGTAACTCTGTCTGGAAAATACCAGACCTTCACCTTCCCTCCTTGCTCAGAGGCACTTTTGTTGGAGTTTGAAAGGAGTTTTCTAAGAGACACTTCACCCATTCAGGAACAGTCAAGGGTTACTCTAAATAAAGGATGCAGCAGCCTGTTCTGCTCAGGAGAATGTTTTTGGGGTCTTGAATAGTTAACTGATATTGAAACCAAAGCAAAACTGCACCCAAAAATATTTTAGCACCTCCTAAGAAAAGCAACCATATGGTTGCAGTATTTAAACAAACTTCCTGACTGACTTCCCTGGGAGTTTCTGGAGAGAATCACCTCTCCTTTTCCAACTTTACACTGCGTTTTCCCCAAGGTAAAACAGGCACGGCCCTCTTCACTTACGCGAACGCATGTCACTGGGAAACGTCTTCCTGGGGGCCTTTGAGCCCTTGAAGGCTACAGGCCAGACTCGGGAACAGATGATGATTTAAAGTCCCCCAAGACAGCAGGGATCTGACCCGAGCAGGGCCTATGGCACAGCACAACATCCCACGGCCCCAGCTGCCACAGCCCTGCATGCAAAGAGGGCAGCAGCCTTGCAGGAAAGCAGGGATACCCTCTGCCATGCCCAAAGCAGAGAGTCCATATTCCCCTTGGCAGGGAACACCGGGGCATGGATGCCTTCTCCAATACCATCTCATTTAAGGCCAAAATTTCAGCTAGAGGGCACAAAACATTTGCAACAAGGTCCAGCTTCTCACAAAACTACTTTAACTTGTCTACTTGGACTCTAGTAAGGCCTTTGACACTGTCTCCCACAGCATTCTCCTGGAGAAGCTGGCGGCTCACGGCTTGGATAAGTGCACTCTGTGCTGGGTTAAAAACTGGCTGGACGGCCGAGCCCAGAGAGTGGTGGTGAACGGAGTCAAATCCAGTTGGCGGCCGGTCACCAGTGGTGTTCCCCAGGGCTCAGGGTTGGGGCCGGTCCTGTTCAACATCTTCATTGATGATCTGGATGAGGGGATGGAGTGCACCCTCAGTAAGTTTGCAGATGACACCAAGCTGGGTGGAAGTGTCGATCTGCTGGAGGGTAGGAAGGCCCTGCAGAGGGACCTGGCCAGGCTGGATCGATGGGCCGGGGCCAACTGCATGAGGTTCAACAAGGCTCAGTGCCGGGTCCTGCACTTGGGTCACAACAACCCCATGCAACGCTACAGGCTGGGGGAGGAGTGGCTGGAGAGCTGCCTGGCGGAAAAGGACCTGGGGGTGTTGGTTCACAGCCACCTGAACATGAGCCAGCAGTGTGCCCAGGTGGCCAAGAGGGCCAATGGCATCCTGGCCTGTATCAGGAATAGTGTGGCCAGCAGGACCAGGGAGGTGACAGTGCCCCTGTACTGGGCACTGGTGAGGCCGCACCTCGAGTGCTGTGTTCAGTGTTGGGCCCCTCACTACAAGAAGGACATGGAGGTGCTGGAGCGTGGCCAGAGGAGGGCAACGAAGCTGGTGAAGGGTCTGGAGCACAAGGCTGGTGAGGAGCGGCTGAGGGAGCTGGGGTTGTTTAGTCTGGAGAAGAGGAGGCTGAGGGGAGACCTTATTGCTCTCTACAACTACCTGAAAGGAGGCTGTAGCGAGGTGGGGGTCGGTCTCTTCTCCCTAGTAACAAGGGATAGGATGAGAGGAAACGGCCTCAAGCTGCGCCAGGGGAGGTTTAGGTTGGATATTGGGAAAAACTTCTTCACCGAAAGGGCTGTCAGGCCCTGGCACAGGCTGCCCAGGGCAGGGGCTGAGTCCCCATCCCTGGAGGTATTTAAAAGACGGGCAGACGCGGTGCTCGAGGACATGGTTCAGTGGTGGGCTTGGCAGTGCTGGGTTAACGGTTGGACTTGATGATCTTAAGGGTCTTTTCCAACCTTAACGATTCTATGATTCTATGACTCTTAACTTCATGCACATCAATGCCCATTTTTACTACAGTATTACACATTGTCATGCTTCCGTCACATCATCACATCATCTCCAAGCTTTTTTTATTCCATGAAAAGCTTAAATTAACAATGTGTCTTATAGTAACAATTAAAACTTTATGGAAGACAGGGAACTACTACTAAACCAATGAAGCAAAGTATTTGCTTCTTCCAGACCGTAGGAATTTAATTGTAATACTACATTCTGGCAGGTTTCTTGCCCTAATTGGGACGTCATTACAATTCACAATGTTCATTATTCAAATTTAAATTGATTCAGGTTTAAACAGGAAGAGAACAAGCCTCAAAAAGAGATTGCTAAGCAGAGACATGACAGCAAAGACTCTAGCAAACCTGAAGAGACATCAATACCGTGACTCTCACGATGTCCATACAAGTAGAAAAATATATAGATATTCTTAACAGCGCAGAAAATTGGAGTTGCTTATGTTGCCAGAAAAGTTCTTTCTCAACAAGGGTGAGGCCTGAGCTTTATCACTAAACACAATTTCCATGATCTACAACGATCACGTCAGTAACTCGGGCTGTCTGGAAAATACCACATCTTTGCCTTCCCTAATTTAATTAAAATTGCAATTTGAATTCTGAGGGCCACCCATCAGCATGCCACATCAGCATTACAAATTCACAGGATCTTATCCTAAATGCTACTGCTCTGTTTTTCTCTTATCCCACAGCAGGCAGAATATGAAGACTCAATTGCATTTACATTTAAAAACATCTGAAAAACTGTACTGACAGAAAAAAGTTCAGAAGTGTGACCTGAGTATAATTTTAAAAGCCATAATTTAATCTAATAAATGTATTTGAATACCCTCATGTATTTTAAGACAAAGTCAGGATGCTGAGAGACCCTGATCTGTGAGGGAATTTTTTTTTTTTTTTAAACACAAAAATAGATATTCTCATCTGAAACACTGACAGCAAGTCTAACAACAGTCTTTCGGGGGGGAAAAAAAAAAAATTCAACAACTGTAAATTAATAAAACCGGAATGACATAAATGTGCCGGGGCCGCTCCTGCCACAGCCACCCAGGCGCAGCGGCCCGCGCCCTCGCCGCCGCCTCAGCAGGGTTTTCCCGCCGTTTTTACCAACCCCGGCACGAGCCAAAATGGCGCCCTCAGAGCCCCCGCGCCCGACGCCGCCTCAGGTCTGCTCTTCTCCCGCCCCCCGCCTCGGTTCTCCCGCACCTCAGCAAAAGCAAGCTCTTTTCTGCCTTCAGCAAAGGATTAATTCCTGTCGGGCTGCCTAAGGAGTTTTCCCCACGTTTCCCTTGTTGTGGTTTTTTTTTTTTTTTTTTTCCCTCTGCCGAGCGGCGCCACAAGCGGGCGCCAGCGAGTGCGGTCTGCTTTCAGAGCCTGCACACAAACCCACGTTTTTTCACACAAATCCATACAAGGGCTGCTGCTTGTAAACAACCAGGAATATAACCACCATTTGGCATAACAGTATGTATCAAAAATGTCCCTTTGGGCTTGCAGCCTCGACGCAGTGAAACTGAGACCGGATTTAATTTGATTTTGCACTTGCAGGACTGGTTAGAAGTGATTTTTAGATATTAAAAAGGCTATTTTTTTAAACAATGTGCCAGGTTGCAGTTGAAAAGTAGTTTGGGCATCTTTACAGTGGTTTCCTGCCACAGACTTGGGTTGCACACAAAATGAAACTGAGCAACTTGACACAAACCCCAAGTATTCAAAAACCTCCCTAACTGAATGATCACCTCTTTCAATAACTTATTTACATCACCACAGAAAATAAGCTGAGGAAAGGTGAAAAAAAGTTGTTGTTGCCACTTAAAATAGCAGAGATATCCACAGACTTGCACATATATGTAATATTTCAGCTTGAACTGCCTATTTATTGTAAAACAATTTTCAGTGGCAATGTATTTGGGCCATATATTTTGGTGTGGTCCCTATGGTGTGGTCCCATGTATGTTACACGGTAACATACAGTACATTTTGGAAGGTACAAAGGCTCTTATTTCTTTTACGTACTGTAAGGCTTTTGTTTTAAACCCTAGGCTATCTCTGGTCTTAAGTGTGATGTAACTTTTCAAAAGTAGTTGGTACTTGTGAGAGTTACTATAAAACATACCTAATTTTTCACTGCAAATGGATTCTTATCCGATAATTATCAGACTCTGACAGGTCAAAATTTGCAGAAGTAGTTGCAGCAGGAAATAATTTTCAATGACATGCAGACAGGGATACAAATGACAAAATAATTTTATTTCAACACTTACCTGTTCCAAGTAATTCTGAAAACATATATAAGGTGGGCAATTCACATCGTTCATACTACCTGCACTAGCATCAGCTCTGCAGTCAAGATGAAATTCACTGTGAGTATGCATGCTTTTTTTTCCACTTAAAAACCAAAGCTTTGATTCAAAACCATTGCCTTTATCTCTCAGAAGTGCCTGTCTGTCTACAGCAAAAAGGTATTCTCTGGGGAGATTTTTCTCCTCCAGAGTGAGCAACTCAGACCCTATTAACCTATCAGATGAAGAGGTAAGGGTTTTTTTAAAGGTTTAACTATACATTATTCAGTCTTCAAGAAGCCTAATCCATGTCCGTTTTTGTCAACGCTTTTGCAAAACTGGAGCAATGCGCTAATGGCTCAACCAATTTCTTGTCATGCCTAAGGAGAAGAAATTTAAATTCCTACTCCTCATTCTTGTAAAATACCTTTATATGACTGTACAGGTCTCAGAAGCAACTTCAGATTCAGGTCTTAAAAAAGCAACCTTCTATGTGTCTAGTTTGCATTATTCTAGGGTAAAGCAAGGATGACTCACTTTAGGTGACTACTGTAATTCCAGTATGAAAGCAAAAAAGGATCCAAGGAGTACACTTAAACACCAGATTAGGAAAAAGGCACTAGGATTCTCGTGACCAGATTTGTCAACCAGACCTGCAGTTACACTTTTGTTTTCGATTTTCGTTTCAGATTGTGACTACCGTCCTTCTTGGCCTCTTGCTGACTCCAGCCCTTGCTACTTACGTGAGTGTAGTGACCAAGTTATACATACATTGCTGCTGTTTCTATATTCCCTGCTTCTTGAGTTTTCCGTGCTTCTTCCCCTGTCCATTTGGAGGAAAGGGATCTAAAACTTCTTTCATGCATCAAACTAAAACCACCAGATGACAGTTGTAAGATACAGAAATTATTAATTGAATCTATTAAAAGAATTCTTACGGCTACTCCAGAATGTCACAGGCTTAACTCTTTGTCATTTTGAAAATACTGTGGTCGCTAAAGGCGCTCCCTGTGGGCCAGCATTTGTTCTATATAGCAGTGATTTTCCAAAGCTTTGGGGAGATAACTGACTAACTTGAAAGTCTAAAAGTGTTGTTTAATTTTGTTTTCTAGTTTCAGAATACAGACACAAACAGGGAAATCACTGTTGCTGGAGGCTACCAGATTCTGACCATCAACAGGAAATTGGACGTGGCAATTGTCCAGGACAAGGGGGGGTCATGGACAACCGTTTGGAACTACGATAGGGTGAGTGAAATTTTTCAGAAAATGTACAAGGAGATGAGCTCCTATAAAGCTGACCAAAATACAGGACTTGTTTCTTTATTCTTAACATTTTGAGTCCAAGTTTTGGGGTAAAAAAAAATCTGTATTTATTATTTCTTTAATACAGACTTAATTCCAATCTTAATTATTGAAAAAAATGAATTCCTAGTTGTCAGTAACTTTATTTTACAGGGCTTTATTGGAACCAAAGTGGTGCAAGATGATGTTTGCTACATTTCCAGAATGAACAGAAACAAGTTGCCTAACTTTAATGCACTTCCCAGACTGGCTGAAGAGAACACGGTAAGATTAAAAAGGAGTAGTTACTTATAAAGTTGTACAGTAATGCAAAGTAAAGTAATGTCAGAGACATTGCTATTTTCAAAAGCTTTTAAACCAACGGTTACTTCAAAAGCCATTTAGATCACACCATTGATTATGAAGTTGTATCAGTTTCTATGGCATTTTACATTAACGTAATTTGAAACCTTTGAAAAGTTAGAATACTCTATTTCAGATGCTTGCAGTGGCGGGTTTTCATGGTTTTTTTTAAGTTGTAGATCACTTAGATTATTTAGATTAATAATAGAAAATAAAAGATTATTCAGATTGACGCTTTTTAACACTGTATTATGTTTAGAGATTTTAGATTTTTGGCATGGTACTCTTCATCATCTCACATTCTTTGCAGGATAAAAAATAATTTTTTAGGCAGGTCTTGTTGAGGAAGAAAAAATAATCCAGTGATGAGGAAAAAAGTTGAAATAAGATTTCAAGCTTTCAAAACTTTATCAAAAGAACTAAGCACCATATTAGTGTAAGTTCAGCCCACAGAATTAGCACCGACATTTTAAAAATTATCCAGCGTACTAACCTTTTGTAGACAGTGCTACTCTTGAAGTCCAAGAACTGAGTCCTTATAAAAATGCTGGCTTTAAAGGGCAAGAAGGCATAGTGGGGAAGAAAAAGGGGAGAGTTACATTAGTACAGGCTTGAGCAAAAACATTCACCTCTAGCTATAGTCCAGGCTTACTTGCACTACGGTGCATCTCTGTGCCCCCTGAAGCTTCTCTCAACTCCTTGCTTACCAGCAAGAAGGAAGCACACTGGAATGGGCTTTCAGGAACCCTTTGATAAAATTCCACCATAATTTTGAAAGCCTGTGTCAATCCTAGTCACCCCTGCTAAGTATCTCTTTACCCTGGAGTTCATCAAGCTGTTTCTTAACTGTGCTTTTTCTTTCCTGAGAGGATGAGATTTTCACCAGTAGCAGGATTGTTCTTCTGAACAGTGATGTGGCTTGGGAATTTGCCATGGGGATGGTTTTTCAAAAGAAAAAGAGTAGGTGCCTCATTCCCCTCCCCAGCCACGTTTTGTCTGAGGAACTTCAGGTTTGCAGGTTGCTAAGAAACAGTTTGTATTAGGAAAACTTCAATGGCATTAATTATTTTTGGATAGCAATATCTAAGAATAGTTCTGAGTGATTTCAATACGTAATTGCATTTTTCATTTTGGAATGTTGCTTTGCAGGTGCTATTGTTCAGACCTCCGTTTTCCTTTAGGGCATAAGAGAGCATCTCTATATTCAGCAGCCTTTTGTCCATGTTAATTGTATGAGCCAGAACAGGAGTCCTGTGGCTGTAGCTGAATAATGAGAGATACAAGCCGGCAGGAAGCCTAGGTCATAAGAGAAAATACAGGCATCCAGACGCTTTGTCCAAACAACAAAGCACTCAAGTAGGAGAATATATTTGAAATTCATTTGAAACAAAGCACTCCGGAGCAGTTCAGAAAAAGCTGTCCCACTAAAACACTCAGATTTCTCAAAGAGGTCATAAACACTACTTGTGAACATTTCTGGTGTAAATGATTCTGCCAAGTGTTGCTACTGCCCTCTTTGGTTCTTGTTTTAGAAAACTGAGTGAATAGACCTCTCCTTCCATGCTTCCAAGTTACAACCTGAGTACCTCTAGGGTGAGGTTAGTACATGACTGAGGAAATACTTTTGTAGGTCTGTGTTAACGTACTGACCGCACTACTCTCTTCCTGTTCAGCTGTTTAACCGAGTTTCCAGTTCTCTCTAGCCTCCCTCCACCTTGACTGCCTTAGAAAGACCTGCCATAGGAGCTGCCTTCAATGCTTGCTAATGGTCCCATCGTCACACAGTGGATTAAAAGACTGTACTAAATACAGTTTTGAGTAAAACACCAAGCACTGAGTCATCATTCCAGAGATAGGAATATGCGTAGCATTAAATGGATCAAGGCACTGATCTTGCTGAATGACGTTATTTGCTGTTTAGAGCCTGAAAGGTCAAGGACAACCTACAAAGGAGATCACATTCGTCATCAAGAGACCTATCCGCGACCTCCAGTCTTACGGACCAGACATCTATGCTATGTGCAAAGGACTCAGAACCTACGTCGCTTATGAAGTTGACCGTGAGTACAAGCAAATCAGTTATGTCTGCAACTAACCAGGCACCTTTATTTACCTGGGGAATAATACAGAAATGCTGCTGTGCCCACTAAAGATGGGCACAAATCAAGAACCTCAGGAGCTGCAGAAAGGGTTCACTATCTCTGCAGATCAGGATTGGAACAGTGTTGAGTCACAACCTCCATAAATGATCTGATCCAAATCCTTACTACTCCTTTTAGTAAAGTTTAAGGTAGCTTAAGTTTTGGCCCAGAATTTTGCAGATGGACCTCATCTGTAGCGCCAAGGTAAAAAAAAAGGGTAGTCTTAAGAACGAGTATCCTTCAGTTCAGAGATTGCCAATAAGTTTACCAAGGACTCTCACCAAACACTTAGGTTTCACAATACTAAGCCACGTTGCTTCATTCCCTGTAGGTTTTTCAGAGGTGGAGTGATCACAGCACCTAGGAGTTTAATGACCTACACTTCACAGGATTCTCCGATAATGTCAAAGCCTGACAGGGCCTATTAACGAGCAGGAGCATAACCGAACAATGCACAATAATAGATAGGAACAGTACGGAGTGTAAAGTGCCCCTCTGTACTGGAAAACCAAAAGAATATTAAATAGCATATCTTTGTGATCATTCCTTTCTGAGTTAAAGATCCAGTTGTGTTGGGTGACTACAAAAGAATCTTTCACTCATACATGTAAAATGTTTCTGTTACAGTGATTATTAAAAACATTGCTCACTCGGAGCAATAAAAAAACGCTGTTGTAGAATGCCAGCTATTGCTACGGAGACTAGTATAAATCAGCTGTCTCGCTGTGGGTGCCATAGTCATATTTTGATCACTTGCAATAGAATTTCTTGCATTGTGGGGGGAAAAAAAGAAATTATTTTTAATTATATATAAAGGAAGTTTTACTCAGAGGAGATAATCCTGAAGCACCAGCAAAATACTCTGAGCCTTACTGCAAGCTGGTGGTCTGCAAACCCTGTCATGGGAAAGACGCTCTGCAGATCAGGCATAGGACGTTGATTTCTGACATAGCAGCATTTCCACCTACTCGCTCCTTGCTTTGCTGTGATAATTGATTTGATAATTGCTTTGGTACTTGAGATGGCTCAATTCGACGAAAAATGTGAACACAATGTTCCAGGTATTAACGGCTGCCAATGAATGCACAGATCACTTAACACCATCTTAGGTATTACCTCATGGTATTTTTTTTTTGTTTACTTTTCTTGTTTTTAAAGGTTCCGAATATGTATATGTTCAAGAGCCGTGCTTTAAATTTGATGTCCTGGACATTCTGGACTTTAACTACTGTCACAGCAATATCAAGGCCTGAAAATCTTACCGTTCTTGAACCAAGTCCGGATGCTTGAGAGCTGCTGCACAAAGCCAACCCCGATGTTGTTCTTCCCCTGGCATCTCCTCCTTTGAGAGTTTCATTCTTGATGATTCAGATGCTGAAACAGATCAATTGGTGACCATATCTTTAATTAAAGACCTTTAGCATGGATTAACTCTGGCTCGTTTCTCATTACTGTACCCTTTATCATCTATGAGCACATCAGAGGCGGGCAGGTGTCAGAGTATGGACATTACAAATACGGCATACAGAGTTAAGACCTTCCTTTCCCTTCTCAGGGAAATATGCCTGACATTAAAAATCTTGATTCATGTGGCATGAAAAGCAGAAGGAAAGGAGGAGGACGTGACAAATTTGCCTTTGTTGGGGAAGAGGACTCTAATTTGTAGGATTTACAGAGTTGTTCTACTCTTAAAATAGAGTCCTCCATTTTTTGCAGTGGATAGTGAGGACTGGCTAGAGACATCCCGTTGAACGCTCAGGTGGATGAAGCTTTGCTTCAAAGATGCGTACACAATATAAACACAATTATTGAACCAGATAAGACCAGGATTCCCAGCTGTCTCCTCCCAGGCGCCTCTAACTCAGCCTTGAAGATGCCAAAAAAAGCAGACTTAGTTTTCCTTCCTTAATGCTGCAATGGCATTACAAAGGGAGATGAAAGATTTATTCCATTTATGCCGCCAGGGACACGTAGAAAGAGTCTTTGCGCTTTCCGCATAGCTAGTCCCAGATTCTCTGTATGTCCAGTCTTCCAGTAGTATAAATTTCATAGAATCACAGAATCGTCAAGATTGGAAAAGACCCTTAAGATCATCGAGTCCAACCGTTAACCTATCACTGCCAAGTCCACCACTAAACCATGTCCTCAAGCACCACGTCTGCCAGTCTTTTAAATACCTCCAGGGATGGGGACTCAGCCCCTGCCCTGGGCAGCCTGTGCCAGTGCCTGACAGCCCTTTCGGTGAAGAAGTTTTTCCCAATATCCAACCTAAACTTCACCTGGCGCAGCTTGAGGCCGTTTCCTCTCGTCCTAAAATTTGACATGAATCAAGCTAGGACTACAGTAATGTTTCTGCTGAATGAACGAGGGCATTTGACAAAGTGTTTATGTCAGATTTGTCAGCTCCAGGCTAAAAACAAACAATCCCCTATCTACTTTGACCCAGCATGAAGCTTAGTGTTACAAAGTTAACCTTTTTGGGTTTTTTGAACAAGCAGGGACTGGAAGGATGCATTTATCTTGGACTGGTGTCACCTAACAGCAATTGCCCCCTCCGCAACCCTGCAGTGGCCACCTAACCCCAAATTTCTTACATGGTCAAGCCAGTGTCATAGAGAAGAATCAAAACTTTAAAGAGTAAGAAGCCAATCCTAAGCATTTGAAAGTAGAGAAGTGTAGAGGGGAATTAAAGTACAATTTTTAGAGAAGAGCAAGGCCATTAGACACTAAAGCTTTAGTAAGGCGAGGTCACTATTGTTCAGAACTTTAAAATCAAGATTGAGTATTTCCTCTGTTCTAACGAAAACGGCAGGATGTCCTGGCTCATCCAGGTGAATACACGTCTGTATTTAAGAATACCAGCCGTGCAACACCCCTGTTTCTATTACCCTCTCACTGATCCCCAGAGGCTTTATTCTGTGGCAGTTTGAAAGGGTATAGAGTTCACTTCGGCACATCTAATCACCTTAAATCACCTCAATTGGCGGATGAGCCTTACAAGCAGCAGTGCAAGCGCAGCAGTGACCCGACCTGAGCTGGCTTTGGCGCCCAGTACCTCCACGCAACACACCACCGCTCCTGTCCTGAGCGACCACCGTCACAGGTGGAGCCCAGAGCCATGGACTGAATGGACGTTTGCGGACATTTCCCAGGGGTGGTCCATAGACGAAGGGAATGACACCTGTGTGTTGTATCCAAGGATGGGAAGGGGGTGGTGGTTAATGAGGATGTATTGGATACTGTGGGACCCAAGCATGACGTAAATGGTGTGGAATAAGGGGTGGAGAATGTGCCGGGTTTGGCTGGGGTAGAGTTAATTTTCTTCATAGTAGCTCGTGTAGGGCTGTGTTTTGGATTTGTGCTGGAAACGGTGCTGATAACACGGGGATATTTTAGTTATTGCTGAGCAGTGCTTACGCAGAGTCAAGGCCTCTTCTGCTCCTCACCCCACCCCACCAGCCAGCAGGCTGGGGGTGCACAAGAAGCTGGGAGGGGACGCAGCCAGGACAGCTGACCCCAACTGACCAAAGGGGTATCCCATACCACAAGACGTCATGCTCAGCTCATAAAGCTGGGGGAAGAAGAAGGAAAGGGGGGAACAGTTGGAGTGATGGCGTTTAAACAAAGTTTAAGAAGCAACAGGGTACAGTGCAGACTAGAATGAAATAAAAAAATAAAGACAGTGAACTGGGTGAAAGTAGATACAGAAAAAAATGTAAAAGCAATGTGACACAGGAAAGAGAACATAATAAAAGAATAGGGTTAGACATCTGGATAAAAGTAGACAAAGAAAATTTTAAAACTGACAACACAGAGGACAGATAGGAAAAAAGTAAATAGAGACAGAAAAATACATAAAAGTGAATATAGAAACAAAATTCAAAAATGAAGACATATAGAGAGGAAAAAATTAAAAAATAGCAAAAAACCCCTAAATAGACAGAGACATAGAAAGAAAATCTTAAAAGTGACTGGATACAGGACAGACTATAATGAGCTAAAAACTAAAGACAACTGGACAAAAATAGATGAGGAAAGAAAATTTCAAAGTGATGAGGTACAGAACAGACAGGAAAATTAAAAAACAGGGAGAGACATGTTGATAAAACTAGACATAGAACAAAAATTTTAAAAGCAACAGGATACAGAAAATGGGAAAAAGTTAAAAACTAGAGACAACAAAATAAAAGTACGCCTAGAAACAAAATTTCAAAACTAAAAGACTTAGGAGAGTAAAAAATTGGAAAATAGGGACAGTTAATGAGATAAAAGTAGACACAGAAAATTTTAAAGGCAATGCAGTTCATGACAGACAGGAAAGAATTAAGAAATAGACACAGGAACTGGATAAAAGAAGACATAGAAAGAACATTTTAAAATCGTCAGGATTAAGGTGATAAAGGAAATAAATTAAAAAATAGGGACAGCAAACTAAAACTGAGACATAGAAAAGAAATTTAAAAACAAATGGTACACAACAGACAAGAAAGAATTAAACAATAGGGGTGGGAGCTTGATAAAAGCAGACATAGAAAGAAAATTCAAAAAGCGATGGCAGTAAGGAAAGACAAGAAACAATTAAAAAATAAAAATGGTGAATGGGATAAAAGCAGACAAAGCATTTAAAAAAAGGACTAGGAAAATAAAAGAAAAAATTGAGAAATAAGGACAACGAACTAAAACACAGAAATAAAATTTGAAAAGCAAAGTTGTAAAGGACAGACAAGAAAAAATTCAAATACAGACAGTGAACTGAATAAAAGGAGACATAGAAAATATTAAAAGCAACAGGGATTAGGGAAATAAAGGAAAAAAATAAGGACAGAGAACTAAATAAACAGAAACATAGCAAGTAAATTTTAAAAGTGATGGGGATTAAAAGAGGAAAAGATTAAAAAATAGAGACAGAAAACTAAATAAAAATAGACATTTAAAAACTTTAAAAGCCATGACATTAAAAGGAAAAAAATTTTTAAAATAGGGACAACAAACTAAATAAACGGAGACATAACAAGTACATTTTAAAAGCAATAGTTGCATTACAGACAGGAAAGAAATAAAATACAGAAAGAGGGAGCTTGATAAAAATAGACATAGAAACAAAATTTGAAAATCCAAGGGATTAAAAGAGGAAAGAATTAAAAAATAGGGACAGCGAATTAAATAAACAAAGACATAGACAATTTGAAAAGCAAGGGCACTAAGGAAATGCAAGAAATAATAAAAAATAAAGGCAGTGAACTGGATAAAAGCAGGCAGAGAAAGAAAATTTAAAAGCTACATGTTAAATGACAGACAGGAAAGAGTTAAAAACTTAAGGATTGTCCTGTTGATGAAAGTGGTCATGGCAAGCAAATTTTAAAAGCAATGAGGTACAGGACAGACAGGGGAAAAAGTAAAATAGGGACACCAAAGTAGGTAAAAGTCAACATAGAAACAAAATTTTAAAAGCCAAGGGATTAAGAGTTGAAAAGATTAATAAATATGGACAGCAAACTAGAACGGAGACATAGAAATACATTTTTTAAAAAGGTGGCACTGAGGAAGAACAAGAAATAATTCAAAACTAAAGACATCAAACGGGATAAAAGTAGATATAGAACATTTTAAAAGTAACAAGGACTAGGAGAAGAACAAAAATTAAAGAATAGGGACAACAAAGTAAATAAATGGACACATACAAAGTAAATTTTTAAAGCAACAGGGTACATGACAGGCAGGAAACAAATAAAAAATAGGGATATGGAGCTTGGCAAAAGTAGGCAGAGAAGGAAAATTTAAAAAGCAATGACATACAGGACAGACAGGAAAGAACTAATAATAAAGACAGCAAACTAATAAGAGCAGACATAGAAGTAACATTTTAAAAGCCAAGGGGTTAAGAGAGGAAATAATTCAACAATATTGATAGCAAATGAAAAAAGACGCAGAAAGAAAATTTTAAAAGTGAGGGCACTAAGGAAAGACAAGAAATAATGAAGACATTAATAGAAAGAAAGAACGATTAACAAAATAAGGAAAAAAATTACAAAATAGCAATGGCAAACTAAAACAAAGATGTAGAAATAAAATCTAAAAAACAACAGCACTAAGAAAAGACAAGAAATAATAAAAAAAGACCGCAACGGGAATAAAAATAGGCATAGAAACATTTAAAAACCAATAGGCATTAGCAAAATAAAGGAAAAAATTATTAAGTCAGGACAGCAAACTCAAAGAGATGGAGAAAGAAAATCTAAAAAGAAAGAGCACTAAGGAAAGACAAGAAATAATTAAAAAAACAGGAAAGGGAATAAAAGTAAGCATAGAAAGAACATTTAAAATGTGAGAGTGATTAGGGAAATAAAGGGGAAAAAAATTTAAAAAATAGGGACAGTGAACTAAAATGGAGACTTAGAAAATCTTAAAAGCAAGAGCACTAAAGTAGGATAAAGAATTAAAAAAATAAACACAGTGAAATAAAGACAACAAGTGGGATAAAAGTGGACAAAAAATTTTAAAAGTGATGGGGATTAAGGAAATAAGGAAAAAAATTAAAAATAACAACGGTGAACTAAAATGGAGACAGAAAGAAAATCTAAAAAGTGACAGCACTAAGAAAAGACAACAAAAAGTTAAAAAAAGACAGCGAAGGGAAAACAAGTAGGAGTAGAAAGAAAATTTAAAAAGCAATAGGCAATACAGAAATAAAGAGAAAAAAAAATACAGACAGCAAACTAAAACAGAGATGCATAAAAAAAATTTAAACAGCAAAGGCACTAATAAAGACAAGAAATAATTAAAAAATGAAGTCAGCAAATTGAATAAAAGTAGAGAGAAAATTTTAGAAGCAAATAGGATTACGGAAATAAGAAAAATATTAGTATATAGCCACAGCGAACTAAAACAGAGATGTAGAAAGAAAATTTTAAAAGCAATGGCACTAAGAAAAAACAAGGAAAAAAAAAAAAATAACAACAGGGAATGAGATAAAAGTAGTAAATTTTTCAAGCCAAAAGATTAAGATTGGAAAGAACTAAACCATAGTGGCAGCGCACTAAAATGCAGACATAGATAGAAATTTTTAAAAAGTGACAGCACTAAGGAAAGATGAGAAATGATTGAAAAAATAAAGACAGCAAAATAAAGACAGCAAACGAGATAAAAGTAGACAAACTTTCAAAAGCAATGGTGATTAAGAAAATAAGGAAAAAATTGAAAAATAACAATAGCAAACTAAAATGGAGACTATGGAAAGAGGAGAAACAATAAAAAATAAAGACATCAAAGGGAAAAAAGTAGGCATAGAAAGAACATTTTAAAAGCAAGGGAGATTAGGGAAATAAAGGGAAAAATAAAAAAGGGACAGCAAATGAAAATGGAGACATAGAAAATGTCTAAAAAGTGAGGGCACTAAGGAAAGAAGAAATGAAAAGTGAAGTGTGGATGGGATAAAAGTAGACAGAAAGTTT
Organism: Platalea leucorodia; assembly: GCF_965183815.1. Lineage (NCBI taxonomy): Eukaryota > Metazoa > Chordata > Aves > Pelecaniformes > Threskiornithidae > Platalea > Platalea leucorodia. The sequence goes on along the minus strand of NC_138858.1, from coordinate 88,131,817 downwards.
AAGAAAATCAGATTAAGGAAATAAGGAAAAAAATATTAGCAAGATAGAACTAAAACAGAGAAGTAGAAAAAAATTTAAAAAGCAATGGCACTAAGGAAAAGCAAAAAAAAATCTAAACATAAAGACAGCAAACAAGATAAAAGTAGACAATTTTAAAAGGAATGGGGATTAAGGAAATAAGGAGAAATTAAGACATAGTGATGGTGAACTAAAATGGAGAGATAGAAAATCTAAAATGGAACAGCACTGAGAAAAGACAAAACTAATTAAAAAAAGAGCGAAGGGAAAAAAGGAGGCATAGAACAACATTTTTAAAGTGATAGGCACTAGGGTAATCAAGGAAAAAATATAAAATAGGGACAGCAAACTAAAAGAGATGGAGAAAGAAAATTTAAACAGCGAGGCCACTACGAAAGTACAAGAAATTATTAAATAGAGCATGGCATGAAAGTAGACAGAAAATTTTAAAAGCAACGGTGATTAAAGAAATAAGGAAAAAAATTAATAAATAGTGACGGCAAACTAAAATAGAGACACAGAAAGAAAATTTTAAAAATGAGGGCACTAAGGAAAGAGAAGAAATAATTAAAAACAACAATGAAGGGAATAAAATTAGGCATAGAAAGAACAATTAAAAAGTGATTGGTATTAGGGAAATAAAGGAAAAATATGAAATAAGGACAGTGAACTAAAACAGGTGTAGAAAGAAAGCTTAAAAAGCAAGGGTACTAAGGAAAGGCAAGAAATAATTGGAAGGAAAGACAGCAAAATAGAGACAGTGAATGGGATAAATACAGAAAATTAAAAAGCTACGGGAATTAAGGAAATAAATGGAAAAAGTGAAATGAAGTGACGGCAAACTAAAACAAAGACATAGAAAGAAAATCTAAACAGCAAGGGCACTAAGGGAAGACAAGAAATAATTAAAAATAAAGACAAACAGGATGAAAGTAGACAGAAAATTTTAAAAGCAACAGTGATTAAAGAAAGAAATAAGGAAAGAAAAATAAAAGTAGCGATGGTGAACTAAAACAGACGTAGAAAGAAAATTTAAAAAGCAAAGGGATTAAGAACAGAGAGGAAAAAAGAAACTAAAAATAGGGTCAGCAAACTAAAGACACTGAAACAAAATTTTAAAAGTGATGAAGTAGAGGACCTGCAGGAAGAAATAAAAAACATGGACATGGAACTGGAGAAATGGAGACATAGAGATAAAATTTAGAAAGCAGTGGGGTAGTGGCCGTATGGGTAATAAGTTAAATCTCAGGAGAGGGAGCCGGATAGACAGGCACAGGGAGAGGACGTTGGAAGAGTGACAGGGTGCAGAGCAAAGGGAGACACTGAAAACAGAGACAGGTCGCTGGGGAGAGGGAGGCCTAGAAACACAGTTTTCACAAGCAATCGGGGGAAAAGGCAGTGTGGGAAGAATGAAATAATAGCAGGTGAGGAGCGAGAAAGGGAGAGGCGCAGAAAAGAAATACGGAAAGCGACTGCGTACAGGGCAGCGCTAGCAGAAGAGCAAAAAGCTTTGGGGAGCCGGAGAGCCCAAAAGGGAGACGGAGGCAGGGACAGGCAAAGAGGCAGGCAGAGATCTGGAGAAGCACGGCAGGGATGGGTGCGGACGCACAGAAGGGGAAGCGCGACTCGCTGCGGCTCCTGGTGCCGGCAGGAGACCTTCACCGCCCCGAGGCTTCTCCCTCTGCCTCTGCCCCTTCCTCCTCCGCGGTGCCGGCTGCCCGACCCTCGCCCGCCCAGGAGCGGGTGGTGGGTGCCACGATGCTCCTCGCCCATGAGGGTTCCCAGATGCACGGTGGCTCACATGCGTGGCCAAGAGGCACCGAGCTCCTGGCAGCGTGTGCCGGTGGCGTGCTTTGTCGGGGACGGCTGGGAGGGATCCGTCCTTGCTGTGGCCACCGGCCGTTCCTTGCTGGAGGCAGCTGCCTGTGGAAGACCCTTCGTTTCACCCCTCTGCCAGCTCCCGCAGGAAGATGTACCCGGGCAGCCCCCTCACCAGCTAGAGCCCCTTGGCACAGCAAAGCCAACCCCGTCCTCAGCCACACCTGGGGCTACCCCAGCCCATCCCCACCTGCAGCCTTTTTAAACCCTTGGCCCAGCCCCATCCTCACCTCACAGGTCCCACCTGGGCCGCCCCGGCCCCAGGCGGAGCCCGTGGGGAACAGGGGGCCATCACCCCAGCCCCACAGCACATCACTCCCTCCCCTGGACCCAACCACAGCCAGAGCCCAGTGGCTGGAAACACATCCAGGAGCACAAAGGAGGCAGCAAATATTTGTTCCTTCACGCACATCAGAAATGCGGGCAATGCGTTGGCTACAAGGCTTGGTGCCCGAAGGCAGCAGGACAGAGGGAAGAGGAAAGCTGGGTGTGCAATCCAGGCAGCAAAGAATTTAAAATACCAGTGTGAACGGAGCAGGTGTTGTGTGCCAAACTGCTAAAGTCAATTTATGGCAAGAAACGCATGTCGACTACTTGCTTTGCAATTGAAGATCATCATGAAAATATTTTAGGTTTCGATGTTTTAAACGGATGAACCTGGCGCCTGCCGAATGGCAGCGTGTGGTCCTTCGGCTCAAACATCGATCCCAACCCCAGCAGACATCGGGAGGCTCCAGTGCGGGCACTGCGCACAGCCCCAGTGCTCCCTGAGTCAAAAATCACTGACGTGCTGCAATATCTGATTTCTGCTGTGGCATGAAATGGAACTTCTGAAGTCATAGCCGATTTGGAGAAACGACAAATTATCCCCAGAGCCCACTCCCCATATAACTCACCTGTCTGGCCCGTTCGGAAACCAGACAGGAGGTGGCTAGGTGTAAAAGAGATATTCTTTATGGCTCCCTTGAAGGAGGAGGATAAAGCGAAGTTTGCTTCCACGTGGGAGGGAATACAGTGCACCTTCAACAGGCTCCCACAGGGGTGTAAACATTCACCCGCATTGCTCATGCCACACTGGCTGAACTTTTGCAGGCGGTCTCACTCCCCCAAGAAGTGAAACCGTACCAATACATAGATGATATCCTGATTGGAGGAACTTCCCCTGAGAAGGTGGGGGAAGCAGCAGCAGCAGTATGGCAAGCACTAAATAAAGCAGAAATTGAGGATTCCACCCAGAAAATGTCAGGGGCCAAGTAAAGAAGTAAAATTTTTAGGTACTTGGTGGATAGCCGGCAGTACAATGATTCCTCCAGACACCTTAAGAAAAATCAAAGAGCTGCAAGTGTCCCAGTCAATGAAGGAGCTACAGCAACTAATGGGAACTTTAGGGTATTGGAGGTAGCATGTACCTGGATTTTCTGTCATTGCCCGTCCATTATACTCACTCGCACAGAAAGGCAAACCCTGGCAGTGGAAATTAGAACATGAAAAGGCAGTCAAAACGCTAACTGAAGAATTAAAAACATATCAGTCACTGGGACCAGTACACCCCCGTGACCCTGTTATAGCCGAATGGGGTTTCGCTGAACATGTTACTTACTGTAACCTGTTCCAAACCAGCCCTGATGGGCCAGTAAGCCCTCTACTGTTTAGCTCAACTGCATTCAAAGAAACAGAACAACAATACTCTGAATGGGAAAAGGGACTTTTTTCTTTAGTCTGAGCAATTAAACAAGTTGAGAAAATACATCAGGGACAACCTGTGCAAACTAGAGGACCATTTAATTTACTAGAAGCAATCCTAAATGGGACTGCCCCACTAGAGGGAGTTGCACAAAACCCCACTATCGGAAAATGGTACGCCTACCTAACAGGAATTGCAGAAAATACGCAGTTAACTGAAGGACACAGTAAGGTTTCCAAATTGCAGCTGCCCATAAACACAGACCCTTTAGCGTTACAACCTTTTAAACCTTCACCCATTCTGGATGCACCGCCCCTCACTGAGGGTACACCAACCGAAAATATTTGGTTTATGGATGCTTCAGCAAAAAAGGTAAACAGTAAATGGCAATATAAAGCCGTTGCATTAGATATTGCCACCAGCAAGCAAGTAATAGAGGAAGGTGAAGGCAGCGCGCAAGTAGGAGAAATAAGAGCAGTTGTTTTGGCAGCACAAAACAGAGGAAAAATCATATATGTAGACTCTTACGCTGTGTGGGCTGGTGCCACACAGTGGCTCTGTCAGTGGGAAACCTTGAACTGCAGCGTAAATAGATGCCCAGTTTGGAGAAACAAAGATTGGCAACCATTACCAGATATAGCCAGGAAAAAACCTTTCAAGACGGGATGGGTAAAAGCTCATGCTAAGGATAATCAACCACAAAGTGGAATGAAAAGGTAGATGAGCTAACTAAAATTAGGAAAACCACTTTAAATCCTGAGTGGTATCGATTGGGAGAATGGTTATGTCAAAACCTAGGCCACACAGGTAAAGCAGCACTTTGCCGCAGAGTAAAGGCTGGCCTATAAATAGAAAAACTTGTGAAACCAGTCTTAGGGAATGTCCCCAGAGTAGACTGAAATTACAAGCAGATCACCCTGCTAAAGCACCACCTTTACATATCAATGAAGGGAAAACTTTATGGTCTAGATGGCAAATTGATTATATCGGTGTCATGGTTTAAGCCCAGTTGGCAGCTAAGCACCACACATCACGGTGGGATGGGGGAGAGAAAAAAATGTAAAACCCGCAGGCTGAGATAAAGACAGTTTAATAGGACAGCAGAGGAAGAGAAAATAATAACAACAACAACAACAACAAAAGAATATAAAAAGCAAGTGATGCACGATGCAATTGCTCACCACCCGCTGACCAATGCCCATCCCATCCCCAAGCAGCGATCGCTGCCCCCCAGCCAACTCCCCCCAGCTTATATACTGGCCATGACGCCATACGGTATGGCATAGCCCTTTGGCCAGGCTGGGCCAGCTGTCCTGGCTGTGCCCCCTCCCAGCTTCTTGTGCACCGGGCAGAGCACAGGAAGCTGAAAGGTCCTTGACTGGTGTAAGCACTGCTCAGCAACAACTAAAACATCAGTGTGTTATCAACATTATTCTCATCCTAAATCCAAACCACAGCACTATGCCAGCTACTAGGAAGAAAATGAACTCTATCCCAGCTGAAACCAGCACATTCTCCACCCCTTAATCCATACCATTTATATCAGGTCCCACACTATCCAATACATCCTCATTAATCACCACCCCCCTTCCCATCCTTGGATACAATACACAGGTATCATTCCCTTAGTCTATGGACCACCCCTGGGAAATGTCTGAAAATGTCCATAAACATCCACAAATGCCCATTGAGTTCATTCAGTCCATGGCTCTGGGCTCCACCTGTGACAGTGGTTGCTCAGGACAGGAGCGGTGGTGTGTTGCGTGGAGGTACTGGGCGCCAAAGCCAGCTCAGGTCGGGTCACTGCTGTGCTTGCACTGCTGCTTGTAAGGCTTCTCCTCCATGGGTTCAGGCGGTTCCTGCTATGGTAATTCCTATAACATGCAACTCAGATCATGGGTTACAACAATTTAAAGGTATTTCCATTACAGTCTCCACCCCTGGCCCCTTTGGGCGAGGTTACAGGGTTTAACACTGCAATGAACTCCTCCCCTTGCTCCTAGCCTGGCTAGCAACAAGGGGCTCCTGCTGTGGTAATTCCCATAACACGCAACTCAAATCCCGGGTCACAACAATTTAAAGGTATTTCCATTACAATCTCCACCCCTGGCCCCGTTGGACCAGACCATTGGGTTTAACACTGCAATGGACTCCTCCCCTTGCCCCTGCTCCGGCTTGGACTTATCCCCAGTCCCTTCGGAAGTGAACCTGCTCCAGCGTGGCCTTACCCATGGCTGCCGCTCACCCCGTGCCCAAGGCGTGCAGACACATCCAGGGGCGCAGAGGGACAGTAAAATATTTATCCGTTCATGCACATGAGAAATCCTGGCAGCAAGCTGGCTCTGAGGATCAGTGCTTACTCATGAGCTTTGAGACTTGACCTTTGGCCCCTGACCTATGACCTTTGGCCCTTGAGCTATGACCTTTGACTGCCAACTCTTGGTTTTCCAACCTTTGAAACATGTAATTCACTGCTTGATTACTTACTCTTGACCTTTGACTCTTGGCCTCTGACCTTTGGACCTTGAAACACTTTGTTGCTAGGTCACTTGATTGTGACCTTTGACATATGACCTTTGCCCTTTAACCCTTGAAAAACATAATTTGACACTTGATCATTTGCTTGTGACCTTTGACCATTGACATATGACCATTGAGCTTTGACCCTTGATTTTTTTTACCCTTGAAACATGACATTCAATGCTTGATCGTTTCCTCATGACCTTTGACCTTTCACCCTTTAAACACATAATTCACTGCTTGATCGCATACTTGTGACCTGTGACCTTTGGTCTATGGCCTTCGACCTTCAACCTTTTACCTTTGATCTTCGATCCTTGAAACGTGGTGTTTGTCACTCAACTGCTTACTTGTGACCTTTGATATATGACCTCTGACCCTTGAAAACCACCATTTCAGTCCCTAAAACAGAGGGACAGGGAGCCCAATAGAGACGTAGAATGAAAATTTAAAATGTGACGAGGTACAAGGAACACAAGAAAAAATAAAAAATAGGGACAGGGAGCCAGATGCCGATGTAGAATTAAAATTTAAAATGTGATGTGGTACAAAAAACACGGGAAAAATTTAAAAAAATAGGGACAGGGAGATGGATAGAGGAACTGAACTGAACTGAATTCTCTCAGTGCCAGGAGGCACACAAGGCACGAACATCGTTCTTCCACTTCGATCGGTCTGCGGCTGCGTGCTCTGGAGTCACCCAAGGGCCACAGCGCAGTCTTCTGTTGGTTTTTTCCTCAGGACACGACCGATCCAGTTCCATCTCCTCCTCCTCACTTCATTACTGATTTTCTCCGTCTCCGAGTTGATGCTCATCGTTTCTGCAACTTTTTATTTTTTTTCCGGGAGGAGGTAGTTGGCCTCCTGCCCAACCCCCATGACTTGGAGGGCCAGTGGTTTTTCTGTCAGGGTGGCCTTCCCTTAGGCTGTGTTGGTTCACGGCACCTTCTTCAATTTTATCCGGTGCACCCTCCAGAGAGGGATCCCCTATCCACCACCCAGGGGACGCGCCTTCTAGCCGTGCAGCCCCAGCCGAAGGGATGGATAGAGGAAGACACAGAAATAACATTTTAAAAGCAACAGGGTACAAGAAACATTGGCGAGAATTAAAAAATAGGGACAGGGAGCCAGACAGAGAGAGACGTCAAAAGAGATTTTCCAACTCAACACAGTACGTGAAACCTAGGAAAGAATTAAAAAGTAAGGACAGGGAGATAGACAGAAGGAAACATGGAATATTTAGAAAGAAACACAGGCAAGAATTCAAAAACAGGGAGCAGGAGCCAGATAGAGAGAGACGTAGAAAACATTTTAAAATGTTTAAAAATGCTAAATTTAAAAAAAAAATCAAAGTAACCTCCCAAGAATTAAAACATATGCAAATCAAAAACCCTCAAGGGAAAAAAAAAAAAAAGAAGCAACCCCAAGAGATCAAAATAATCCAAGAAATTAAAATATCTCAAGAATTTTTTTAAAAATAAAAATTCAAAATAACTCACAAGAAAATAAAGGGAAAAAAAGAAAAAAAAAAGAAAAAACACCCCAAGAAATCAAAACAACCCCCTGTCACGAATGGACGATTTAAACCACTTAAAGAACCACTGTCAAAGGTATGAGCAAAAGTGGTTTTATTGAAATACGAAGTTGTAAAACTGCGGCTTGACAAAGTTCGATGGCAAGGTTCGCTCTATTACTGTACTGCACAATCATTTGAACAACGATTCAAAACTCCCAAGGCAAAGTTACCACGACAAAATCAAAGCTCCCAAGACGCAAATCCTAGTTACCGTAATACAAAGTTACGTGCAATACCGGTTGCTTACCGGTTGCTTTCGCCCTGCCGTTGGCGAAAGGTCTCCGCCTCGCGGAGCAAGCCTGAGAGGTGTCCCAGCTCCAGGGGAGATCACCACCACGCAGCCACGCCGTTTAGCAGGGAGAGCCCAACGGCGGCTCACCTGGGCTGTCGTATTTACGGGGTAAAGTGTTTGGCTTGTGGTCAAATCACACGTGATGGGGAAGGTGTGCGTGAGACTCCTTGTACTCAGAACTTTCTTTTTTCCTGGATAAATGAGTCTTGGAAAAAGCCACTCAAAACTCCTGTCTTAATTGCATGGTGGGTGTTCCACGCTCATAGCATTGATGCTGTCTGTGCTGCTCTGCTCCTCTGCGGGTTTTCAGGGAACAGACTGGGACTGGAGGAGCTCTTGGCCCATTTACAGCTCAGGCCTCTTTGGAGCCTGCACCAAACCACCGCTAGGTTGGTTCAGGAGCCCAGTGCATCCGCCACAACCCCCAAAAAGTAAATTAAAAAAAAAAAAAAAAAAAAAAAAACCAAAAAACAAACAAACCAACCTTAAAACACCCCCAGAAAATCAAAATAAGCTCTGCAAGAAGTTTAAAAAAAAAAGGGGGGGAAAACCAAAACCACCCTCGAGAAGTTTAAAAACGCAGACGCCAGAAATAAAAAAATCAGAATCACTCCCAAGAGATTTAAGCCTAAAACAAAGAGAAAACCAAAAACCAACCCCAATAACTTAAAAAAAAAAAAGGAAATAAAACCCTAAAGCACCAAAGGGAGGCGGGGGAAGGGTCCCCAGGGGAGGCCGGAGGGTCCGCGCGTCAACGGCTCCGGGCGGAACCCGCGGCCCCGCACCGCGGTTCCGGGGGGGAACGGAGCGGGAGGCGGCGCCGTGGGGGGGCTGTGGGGCTACTGTGGGGTTGCTGCGAGGGAGGGAGCCGCTATGGGACGCGGGGTTGCCACGGGGCTGGTGCGGGGCTTCCGTGGGGCTCCTCTGGGGTTGCCATGGGGCAGGGAGCGCGGGGGGGGGTGTGTGTCATGTGACCCTCCCACGTGACCCCCCTCCCCGCTCGGGCACTCTCAAGATGGCGGCGGCGGCGGCGGTTCGGGGCCGGCGCTTCAAGTGGTCGCTGGAGCTGGCGGCGGCGCCGGGGGGGCGGTGAGGCCCGGGGGAGCGGGGGCTGGGGGGGATCTGGGGAGCCCGGGGGTCTCCCCGGCCTCACTTGCCCCCTTCTGTCCTCTCCCCCTCTCCTTCCAGGCCCCGCGGAGCCGCCGAGGGCCGCGGGCCGCTGGGGTTCGCCGAGCGGCAGCTGGGGGAGGGCGGCGTCCACGAGAGCGACAAAATCCTCATGGAGAAGGTGGGCGGGGGGGGGTACCGGCGGGGAGGGAGGGGATGGGCACCCCCGGGACGCCTGGGTTCCCCGGGGGGGGGTGGTCGCTGTCCCAGGCGCCTGGGTCCCGTACGGGGGCGGCCCCCCCGCCCCCATCCCGGACGCCTGGGTCCCCTTTTCTCCCTGCAGCGCTGCTGGGACGTGGCACTGGCGCCGCTGAAGCAGATCCCCATGAACCTGTTCATCATGTACATGGCCGGCAACACCATCTCCATCTTCCCTGCCATGATGGTCTGCATGATGGGCTGGCGCCCGCTGCAGGCCCTCATGTCCCTCTCCGCCAGTGAGTACAACCCCACGCTACAGCCCCACGTGGGTGATGGCTTCCCGGGTGTCCCCTTACAGCTGTCCCCTGCTGCGTGACAGTTGCCCCACATACCCACAGCGGTCCCCTGCCCTACATCTGTGCCGGTAACAGTCGTCCCCGCAACAGCCCCTGCCACGCATGTCCCCCAGCAACAGTTGCCCCAGCGCATCCCCCAGTAGTAATCCCTGTGACAGTCACCCCCACATCATTTTCCCACACGTCCCCGAACAGCTGCAGGTGTTCCTGTGCGTCTGCCAACAGTCACCCCCAAGTCACTCGTGCCCATGCATCCTTCTGCAGTTGTCCCTGTGACAGTCACCCCCATGCACCCCCGTGTCGGTCACTCCCACGCGTCCCCCAGCAGCCAGCCCCGTGCCATCCGCCGCGCGTCTCGCCCGCCGCTCTCCCCGCATGGCGCTCCCCTGACGCCCATCATTACCCCCAGTCCCCTGTGGTGCCGGGCCTGCGGCGCGCAGGTGACGGTGACGGGTCCCCCCGTCCCACCCTGTCCTCCCCGCAGCACTGAAGGCGCTGGAGAGCTCGAGCCGGCGGGCGCTGCAGGGTCTGGTGTTCCTGGTGGGCAACGGGCTGGGGCTGGCGCTGGCCCTCTACAAGTGCCAGGCCATGGGGCTGCTGCCCACCCGCCCCTCCGACTGGCTGGCCTTCGTCGCCCCCCCACAGGTGTGCCCAGACACTGGGGTCCCCCCGCCGCACCCCCGCTCCCCCGGAGGCCAGGGTTCCCCTGGCCCGAACACCGGGGCCCCCCCGCTCACCCCCTTTCTCTCTCTTCCCTTGGCAGCGGATGGAGTTCACTGGGGGGGGCCTGATCCTGTGAACGCGCCCACCCACCAATAAAGGCAATGGCAAGCTGGTGATGTTATTTTTGGGGGCAATTCTGAGGGCTTGGGGGCTCAGCCCAAGGAGGCACCGGGACGGGTTGGAGGGAAAACGATTTATTGGTGGCATGTGCTGGGAGCAGTGGGGCCTGTACTGGTAGTGCTGGGCCCCATACTGGGAGCACTGGGAGTGCACTGGAGGAGCACTGAAGCCTGTATTGGGAGTGCTGAGAGTACCCTGGGAACCTTGGGTACCACACTGGGAGCGCACCGGAACTGCACTCGGAGCTGCAGGGCCCATACTGGGAGCCTTAGGGTGCATATTGGAAACACTGGGAGTGCACTGGGAGCCTTGGGGCCCATACTGGGATCATACTTGGAGAGCTGCAGCTCGTGCTGGCATTGTACTGGGAGCACTGGCGTCCATACTGAGATCTGACTCAACTGTGGCTCGTGCTGGCATCATACTGGGAGCACTGGGCCCACAGTGGGAGTGCTGGGGCCATACTGGGATCCTACTTGAAAAGCTGTGACCCAGGCTGGCATTGTACTGGGAGCAGTGGTGGTATACTGGAAGCAGTGGGCCCATACTGGGAGTGCGGCGGCCCATAGCAGGATTGTGCCTGAAGACCTGTGGCTTAGGCTATCATCATACTGGGAGCACGGATGCTACACTGGGTTCATAGTCTGAGAGCTGTGGCCCAGACTGGCATTGTACTGGGAGCACTGGAGCTTGTACTAGAACAGTGGGCCCATACTGGGATTGTGCTTGAAGACCTGTGGCTCAGGCTGGCATCGTACTGGGAGCACTCGGCCCATACTGGGATGGTGGTGAGTGAGCCAGGGTGGTGTGCATGCGGTACTGGGATGTACTGGGCCATACTGGTGCGCTCAGGGGCTGGGGGAGCCCCTATGACCTACACCACCAGCCCCAGGAACTCCAGGGCTGACCCATGGCTGCTCCCAAGTGCCCCCACTGCCCCATAACTGCCCCCCACTCCCCCAGCTGCCCCATAACTGCCCCCCAGTTCCCCCAACTGCCTCCCACCTGTCCAAGTGCCCCGTAACTGCCCCCAGTTCCTCCCAAGTGCCCCATAAGGGTCCCCCAGTTTGCCCCCCAGCTGCCCCATAGTGGCCGGGGGGGCCCCATAACTACCCCCAGATCCCCTCCCCCCACTTCTGCTTTTTTGCCCCAGTTTGCCTCAGTTTTCCCTGGGTTTGCCCCCCAGTTTTGCTCTTTTGCTCAATTTTTGCCCCATTTTGCCCATTTTCATCCCATTTCCTCCTATTTTGTGTTGCCTCACTTGTTCCTGGTTTTCCCTTTATTTTTTCCTGCTTTTGTCCCATTTGCCCCAGTTTGGCGTCTTCCCCCCGTTCTTGCTCTGACCCCTGTAACTGGCTGGTTTTGCCCCATATTGCCTCATTTTTTTCTTTTTTTTTTTTTTTCCTGGTTTTGACCCATTTTGCCTCATTTGTGACCCATTTCCTCCCTCCTGTTTCCCCTTTTTCTCTATTTCTTTTCTTTTCCATGATTTCCCTCCCTTTCTCCCTGTTTCTTCCACTTTTTCCTGGTTTTGCTCTATTTCCACTGTTTCTCCTCCTTCCCCCCATTCCCAAACATTTCCCCCCAATTTCCCCCCAAGTTTTCTCCACTCCTGTTTTTCCTTGTGTTTTTCTTGTTTCTGCCCCATTTCTCCATTTTACCCTGTTTTTTCCCCTCATTTCTCCTGCTTTTCTCCCCGCTTTTTGCCCATTTCATTTTTTCCCATTTTTCCCTTGTTTTTCCCTACATTTTCCCCCATTTTCCCCCTACTTCATCCCCCAGTCCCCCCATTTCCCCCCACTTTTTCCCATTTACCTGTTTTGCCCATTTTCTCCTGGTTTTCCCCAGTGTCCCCATCTTTGCTCCCATTTCTTCCCCCATCTATTTTCCTGATTCCCCGCTTTTCCCATTTTTTCCCGTTTTTTTTTCACATTTTCCCCTATTTCCCCCTTTTTTCTTTGTTTTTTTTCCACAGTTTTTCCCTACTTTCTCCCATTTTTGCCCTGCTTCTTCCCTCATTTTCATCCCCTCTCTTTTCCTCCATTCCCCCCATTTTTGCCTGTTCCCCCCATTTCTCCTCCCATTCCAGTTGCCAGCGGCACCAGCCAGCCCCACCCATCCCCCTTATTCAGCCACTGCCACATGCGTGCAGCATACATTCCCCCTCCCCAGCACCCACCAGTAAGCACCAGTACACACCAGTACACACTGGTGCGCCCCCCTCCCCCCCGCCCCCAGCATTCACCCCCGTCTCCCAGTATGGCCCAGAGCCCTGCTTCCCAGCACAGCCCACAGCCCCAGAACTCTCCTCCCCAGTATGCACCAGTGCCTCCCAGCACCTTCCCAATACAGCCCAGAGCCTCCCCATGCCCTCCAGGGTGGCCCAGAGCCCCAGATCTGTTCCTCCCAGTATGGACCAGTGCCTCCTAGTGAGTCCCAGTATGGTCCAGCACCATCCCAATGTAGCCCAGCACCTTTGCATTATGGCCCAAAATCTCCCAGTAACTCCCAGTACAACCCAGACCCCTGCCTTCCAGTATGGACCAGTGCCTCCCAGTGACTCCTAGTATGATCCAGGGCCCCACAGTGATTCCCAGTGTGGCCTGTGGTCACAGCCCCATCCCAGTATATCTCACTGCCCTCCCAGTGCTTCCCAGTACACCCCAATGCCTCCCAGTGCCCTCCCGGTTCCCCCAGCGGCACTCACACACTGGGGGTCCCTCCCTTCTCCTCCTCCTTGTCCCTCACACTGGTGGCCTATGATGGGGTGGGGGCATCCCTCTGGCATCATCAGTGGGGTCACATATGATGTCATGCCTCATTACGTCACCCCTGCTGTGGTACGTCATGATGTGTCGCCGCATATGATGTCCTGCCTCCCCGCCTGAGGTAAGGGCACGTGCCAGCCCCGGGTCCCCACCCCCTCCCCGAGTGTGGTATCACATGATGTGAGGCAATGCCATGCCCCATGACGTCACCCCTGCCGTGGCTTGTCATCATGCATCACCGCGTGTCGTGTGTGTCCATGTGTCCGTGTGTGTGTGTTTCCCCGGACCGGGGGGGCATGCGGCAGCTCCAGGTCCCTGCCTCTGCCAGGTGTGATGTCACGTTGATGCCACGTGATGCCGCCTGACGTCATGTGATGACGTCAGTGTGATGTCGCCCGTGCAAGCCACATCTGGCATAGCATCTGTCAGCGCCGCTCCACCATTGGGGTACGCTGTACGCCGAGACCTCGCTGCCGTGCTGCGGGGGGGGGACGGGGACCCCCTGGGCCTGGGTGCGCAGCCCCGCCCGCAGCCCCGCCCGTTGTCGGCCCGCCCCCCGCGGCCCCACCCGGCCCCGCCCACCTAGCCACACCCACCGCCCGGCCACACCCCTCCCTCTGGCCCCGCCCCTTCCCCTCCAGCTCTCCCCCCGCAGGCTCCCCCAGACCCAGGGCCCGATCCCGCCCCTCCCTGGCAGGCCACGCCCCTGCCACGCCCAACCCCTTAAAGGGCCCTGCCCCACCGGGAGGGTCTCAGCGCTCCCCCTCCCCCCCCCCCCCCAGAGCCTGGCCCCCTGCCGTGCCCACCCGTGATGTCAGCAGGGGGTCCCCGTCCCCCCCCCCCCCCAAAGCCGGGGTCCCCAGGCGCTCACCACGGCCAAGGCGGTGGCGCTCAGGGACGCGATGGCCAGCACAGCCTGGAGGGGGTGGAGGTGACCTGTGACCCCTGCCCCCCCCGTCACCCCGACCCCTCCCTTGGGCCATCAAGCGTGACCCTGGCTTGACCCCAGGCCTGACCTCTGACACCCCCCAGGGTCACGAGGCTGGTTCAACACCAATGACACCAAATAAAGCCACAAGGGAATCTGTTTCGGCAGCCGACGCCGTGCGCGTTTCTGTCACGTTTTGCACGGAACGGAAAGGCGTGACGGGGTCGGTGCTCGCGCACCTGCTGTGGCAGGCGCTTGGTTGCAGCAAGGGCCGGCGAGGCCCCGTTTTCTAACCGCGGGATAGCTCTGTAAGGGATGGCAGCCCTGCCGCCGCCGCCTCTTTGCTTGCTCAATTCATTTTGCTGGCTCTTATTTTCTGTCCTGTTCCTATTCTTATCGTAGAGTGTCCTGAGTTGGAAGGGACCCACAAGGACCATTGAGTCCAACTCCCATCATCGAGTCCAGCTCCTCTTCTGTCGTCTTCTATATTTGCCTGTTGCCTCTCCCGAGTACCGTTACCTGCATTCTTGCCCAGCTATCCATCCATTCTTTTCACCTCTTGCACCTTTTTTCTTACGAAAGTATTTGCCGTCTGCCATGCACCCTTCCAGTGATGTACGGGCCCTTCTCCCACTCCCGCATCTACTGGATTACCTGCAGGCGTGAGCGTTTTCTCCCCTTCTCTGCTCCTCTCCACTATTTCCAACCTCTGTGTCAAGGGCTGTGTCCCAACAGCCCTTGTAGCTGCCACCTGTCCCTGCAAGGTACTAAATCTTTCTTAACCCGTTTTAGACCTCTGCGCTGCTGTCTCCTCTGTACGTCATCTTCGTTTTACCTCGCAACTCTGAGTCAAAGAAAACAGATTGTAGTATATCTGCTTCTCAGATGTACAATTTTTTTTGCCTTGGAAATCCCTCTGTCTATGAGTTGCAAGTTGTATATGTTTTAAGTTTTAATGATAGGGTGCAAGGAGGCTGTCTTAGCTGGATTAGACTCAGATAATGAGATGTGGGCAGAAGGCCCATTGCCAAAATCAGAATCATCCTCCTCATTATCACGTTTTGGTGTACATGTCTTTTCGACAAGCTCACTCTCTGAGGCTGGGCGGGTGCGCTCTTGTTCCAGCTGTCATAAAGCCAAGGTCTAAGGTTCATTTCTAATCATCACAGTAATTGGCTGTTAACATAGCTATGAGATTCAAAGGCAGCCACTTGTGCTTCTGCATTCCCAGCTTGCTGCAAAGCGTCTTGAGCTTCCCGCCTGGAATCCTTCAGCGAAGTGCCTGCAGCTGCCAATGCCTCCGCAAAAAGCCCAGTGAAGGGTTCGTGGCTTTCCTCTGCTTTACGGACACGAATTTCCAGCACTGCTGAAACTCTGCTCACACTGTTTCCCAATCAATCGAAACAATTTTCAGCATCCCATTCCAGTCCCACCCAGGTGCTTTCCACCCCTTACACTCTTGCCATTTTTGCTGTTCTTCCGCTGCCTCGTCTTAAGCATCCGTGACCTGCGTATTTTACAGAATCCCACCTCTGGCACCAATTACTGTCATGACCTAAAGGATTACCCGGCTGTTATGATATTTACATAGCCACAGCCGGGTAGCTCTTTAGGTTGTGACATTAATTCTCCTGTAAATATATTGGGAGGGGACTGAGTAGAGACCGCTGCTGTTTACTTGGGAATTGTTTTCTCACAAATCAAGGACAGTAATGTGTTCATTGCTGAACTCAGCCCCTCCCAGGATGCCTCTCTGCTCTGTGGCTACATCAGATAATCCCAAGCAGAAGATTAATGCAATTTAAATGAATGGTTGCACATGCCTAATAAGTTCTTATTTGGCAAACGTATCAGCTGTGCTCAGACAAAAAAAAATTACCAATTCCTTTGGATTCTGAACGAGGCAGCCTCAGAAAAAGTCACGCCTGTTGCACAACCTTGTCATTGAAAAGGCTGGTTGTAAATGGGGAAAACATAGGAGAAAGGACTTCTCCAGCTCTGTGTTGATTTGTGTTTGTGACATGAGTAACTAAGGGAGGCCTAGAATACCACTTTGTAAAAAATGCAAAGGGTCTTCATGCATGAGTCACTCAAATGCCATTCAGTTTCAGATGCAAAGCTGTAGTTAGCTGAATTAAGCTATTCATGTTCTGCATTAGAACTGTTATTTGAATATTGAGTAGCGTAGATCACTAGCATTATCCTTTCATGCAACAGGTGATGCACAAATCTAGTTATGTTTTCCTCTTGTCAGCAATGCACAAAGAAAGCGTTCTGCTTTTAGGTTCTGCGCTTTCTTCTTTATTTTAAAATCTTTTGTGAAAAAAATTATAAAATTGCAACTACTACCACCTTCTACACTTCAGAAATTTCCATATTGTCTCTAGCTGTGGAAATGCTTTTTTGCCAGTAGCAGAATTCTGCTGTTTAATATGTATATTGCAACAGGCATAATTTGTGAGCATGTAGTACCCACACATCGCATTTTCCTGGGTGCGGCGCACCTGTGAGGCCTGAGCATCTGGGGCGTGTTGCCTGTGTCCACCAGAATGGAGACTCGGTGGGCCCTTGCTGCTCAGAGATGCAATGTAATCTGGAGTCTGCATAGACGTCTCCTTCCCATCGCTGGTCAGAGCACTTCTTGCCTACGGCAGGTGCTGACGGCAGCAGACACATGGAGGGACTTGAGATCACACGGTCAGTGCTGAGGTGTGTCGGCACTTCCCTTGACTGTGAAATCTTCACTCCCTTCTGGCCCTGACGTTTGACATGGCCTGGATCAGCTGGCAGCTTATCTGGGCCTTCTTCAGAACTGGTGCATCAGGATCTGTTGGCTTGTTTGATTTCAGCAACTTTCATTCTTTCTTTTATCATCTGCATTTGCCTTCTGCATTTTTGATGACACTGTTTTTTTTGTCCCTGGACACCGTTGGGACAAATATGTCACGCACGGGAAAGAAAACAGTGCTATTTACAGTCCTCAAGCTTATTGCATGAAAGATCTGGAGTGGTGAAACCCTTTTCTAATACAAGGAAGGGGAAGTAATTTGAAGAGAGAAGGTACAGAAACATCTGGTGGATGAAAAAGCATCCATCAGAGATTGAAGATTTACCAAGCTTGTGGATCGGGTTTAAGACCAGGATGTTCTAATGCACCTGACCAGACAGCTTTGTGCTCTGTTAATCAGCAGAAGAGCAAAGATGATCTGCTATTCTGTCTACAATGACTTGTTGCTGGTGATTTCAGGCACAGAAGTACACATTTTAAAATTATTTTGTCAGGAGACAGGTTTAAAAATGGCAAAATCACAGCTAGGGTTTTTACTTCTGTATTAACAAAGCTGGTATTTTTTTCCTATTACTGCCATCCTTACTTTGATTTACATTCTTCCTTTCCTGCCTAAATATGGCAATATAAGCACTACCAGATTAAATCTACAGCTTTACGTTGTGCTTCCAGCTACCTAGCAAAAATCTGTGCCGTATGACAGAATAGCGGTGAAATAATCACTTCTGTTTAGCAAACTCTTGCCCCCCTGGATTTTTTTCCACTCCTTAACAAAGTGAATGCAATCATTTAATGTTCTTTGCATGCCTTTAGTAACACAGATCCACTAACTTGTATCATATTAGGGAATTATGGAGCATTTTGTATGGAAACCATTTCACAGAAGCACCTCTGAAGCAGCCAGTGCCCTGGAAGCTCGTTTCTCATTGCCATTTCTCCCTCTGCACCAGCAGAACATGTTTCCAAAGGCAAATGTCATGTTTCTGCAGCCATTCATAACACACATGCAAAAAAAAGCCTCAAACAAATTCCGTACCACTCTGAACACCTGACAAAGCCAATATGAAGCCTGCACCACAGTACTGTGGTCTTTAAAGTAGTACCTGTAAAACAACTCACTGGAGATATACACAGAAGTCGTGCTGTCTGTGAGTGGGATTTGAGATGATGATAAACAGAAACATAGATACAAACTTGAATCGCTTTCCAAAGTAGCCACCAGTTCCACATTTATTGCAACTTATTGAAATAAAAAAGGCTTTCATTCCTGAGCAATGAAAACACCTGTGGTCTTTTTTCCGTAACAGAACTTCACAAGCTGAAAACTCACCATCCAGCAATCTTCATACATCTGTGGATGTTAATTCTTAACAAAACGAGGAGCTTGGACTGTCTGTCACTATTAAGGTGCACTTCATTTTCAGACAGGGAGACTGGCATTCAGGCAAGCAAGAATAACAGCTTGCCAGGGATGGGTTCCCTGCTTGCATCTGGTTCACTTGGCTTCAGCGCAAGTGTGGACCTGTAAACCAAAGATACAACTCCTTAGTGAGGATGGCTGAGCAGCCACTGATTTCTGGTAGCTCCCCATGTCAGCAGTCTGAGCACAGATGGTAGGAGGCGAGGTCTTCATCACGGAGCAGGAGGGTCCTGATGCTTACATTGCACTTTTGCGTAGGGCAACAGCCCCTCCCCAGCAGTATTTCTCCAATGCAATTGCTATCTCCATGGAATCCAAAGCAGCCTATGCTGCATTTGATATGCAAATGCCTGAATCAAAGGCACTTTAATGGTCTGTTCCTCTGATATATTAACAGCTTACCCTTGCCCTGGCAAACGAGGATAAGAGAACTCAGCAATGCCAGTGCCAGTGTGCCCAGTGCGATCCCTGATCGGTACTGTGTAGTGGAGCGGTTGCCAGAATCCTGTTTTACCAAAGCAAGCAAGTGTGGACACATATGTGAGCCAGATAGTGAAAGAACAAGCAAGTGCTTCAAGTTATCATCAGTTTGAAAGATACAGACGTCAGGCACGGTTTCCCAGTGTCTGCCCCAGCACAGCTTCCCTCCCCTGTTGCACCCCTCTCTCTTCACTACAGCCCACGCAAGGTTTGCAAACTGACCTCGTACCTGCTCTGCTTTCTCTGCAATATTAAATTGTGTTTTCTTCCACGTTCATTTCCTCTGTCTTGATCTCTGAGAAAGGGAGAGCACTTAGTGCAAACAAAGTAGAGATTGCTTTATATGCTTTGAGTGTGGGAGTGCAGTACGGATGGAGGAATGTCTGGTTATTCCAGGGAATGTCTGACATGAGAGACTCTGCCCATGGCTGAAGACGGCAAGGTTTAGGTTCACTGTGTGACTGACTGAGCACAGAGCACCTTTATGTGCATGTGTGGGATATAAAGCTTCAGAGGAGATCCTGGAAAGGCCTTTAGACCAAAGATCAGGGGCTTGGGAAACAGAACAGCTGAGAATATGAGCTGCAACTAGGCAGCCACCAAACAGTGGAAACGGCATGGCTGGATTGCCTCCTTTCCTTGCTTGTCTTCAGACGATCCAGTTGATCCTCAGCCTGTGAGTCAGCAGGGGATCCTCAGCACTGACTGCTCTCCAGCCAAAGTAATTTCAGAGCAATGGCACCAATACATGCAGTATAAAGTGGTCTAATAAGGCAGGGGAAGTAAAGACCATGTTACTTTCCAGCTCAAATAGAATAGCTTTTCTGTGCTGCAGGGATGTGGAAATGAACTTGGCGGATGGAAAATAAGCCAAGCCCCGAACTGTGATTGTCAGATTTGAAAAAAGGTTTTGCAGACCGTGGGGAATACTTAGATATGGCGAGTGTTAGATTCCTCGTAACGGCTGAAATGCCTGTGAGAGCAACACAGTTCAGAGGATCAAAAGGCTCTACAGAGAAGCAGGTCAGGGTGAGAGTTGTGGGACAAAGTTTTCACACCCTAGAAATCTTGAAATGTTTTAGAGTGTGAAAACATGCCCTCAAACATATCTTTGCAAAGAACATGTTTTTAGGTGGATTTGTTATACCATCGTTTGTGTTATCGTGTTGTTTTACCCCAGCCAGCAGCTAAGCCCCACACAGCCGCTTGCTCACTCTCCCACAGTGGGATGGGGGAGAGAATCAGAAGAGTAGAAGTGAGAAAACTCATGCGATGAGATAATGACAGTTCATAAGGTAAAGCAAAAGCTGTGCACACAAGCAAAACAATGTAAGGAATTCATTCACTGAGTCCCATTGGCAGGCAGATGTTCGGCTGTCACCAGGAAAGCAGGGCTCCATCTCGCGTAATGTCGTAACTCCAAATGTGCCCCCCCTTCCTCCTTCTTCCCCCAGTTTCCATTGCTGAGGACGACGCCATACGGTGTGGGATACCCCTTTGGTCAGTTGGGGTCACTGTCCCACCTGTGTCCCCTCCCAGCTTCTTTCGCACCCCCAGCCTGCTTGCTGGCAGGGCAGGGTGAGGAGCAGAAAAGGCCTTGATGCTGCACAAGCACTGCTCAGCAATAGCTAACATATTGAATTGATAGCTTCTTGTCTATATTCGCAGGTATCAATCCCTCCTTTTCTTTTGAGGGCTTGTAGTTTATATGCTATAGTCCTCACTATATAAACTTATTACATCTTGGACAGCAGTTACAACATTGGATCATTATGCAGGCAAGAATATAAACCACAATAATAAAAATCACTAATAAAAATAATCTCTTCAACCATAACCAATTAGGTAACCAAGAAGTGAGAGTATTCCAAATCTATTCAAATCCAAAAGAGGTACTATCTTTAGTTACTTCATGTAAAATTGTTGTTTGGTCACGTATGATTTTTAAATCTTCGGATATCCTTCCACTTTCACCAATGTATGTACAGCAGCTTGAATTTACTACTGCACATACTCCTCTATGGGAAGCCAACATCATGTCTAAAGCCATCCCGTTTTGTAATGCAATTTTCGAAAGTTTAGTAGTTTCTTTTTGTAAAGCTTTTACAGCATCAGATGTGGTATTCCCGATTTTCTCAATGACTCCTGCTATGTTTACTATTGCTCTTTCCAATTCACTGGCTCCTAACACTGGGATTAACCATCTTACAAATGAGTGAAAGGTAGTAGACCGAGAAATCAATGGATTATCCATTGCTCTTTTTTCTTTTCCAATTGGGCATTTAATTCCCCCCATTCCATGGAGATGTGTTATGACTTGAATGTCTGGGGACGGTACCCCTAACGTACAAGAACCTGTCCACCAGGGAAGTAGTACTCTAAAGGCTTGGTCTCCGCACAGCCAATACCATCCCATTCCTTTGGGCACTTCCCAAGATTTTCCTTGATATTTCTGTTGGTTTTTCTGCAATTGTAATTGCGTGTACCAATCACATTGCAAATAATTCCCTACGGAGTAGTTTCCTTTTTGTTCTGAATTCCGGTCAGTAATGCACTTAATCTTGTCTGTTAATGGGGGAGCTCGGATTTTCCAAACTTGTGGATTATAATTCCGAGCTGTAAAATAAACTTCTGGGCTGTCCCAAAGATTATTCCAAGTGGTATTGAAAGGAATTGGTAGGCCAATTAGTGTTACATCGGACTGAGTACCATGCTTTGGGAATCTAGCACAAATCCAACGTTTGCTTGCATTAATAGCTGAAGCTACTTCTGCTACTAATTGCACATGAACATTCTCGTGCCATGGACTTGTAGTTTGTGCCCAAACACTTCTGAACTTATCAATAACACAGAAACTAAAGTTGTCGTTTGAAAATGAGCTTGAGAGGAGCTGCCTCCTCGGAAGTCCATGGTTTAGGAGCCTTTTTGACTCTTGAGTAATGAATCCAGGGCCCTTTCCTATCTAGTTTTACGGCTGTGTATGTTGTCAGTAAAACCTGAAATGGCCCTTTCCACTTTTCTTGCAGGGGTTCTCCAGTCCACGACTTCAGGTATACCCAATCTCCGGGCTGGAGCGGATGTACTGGGGAATCAAGATTCAGAGATTTATTTATAATCACATTCTTTTTCATTTCTTGTGTCACTGACACTAGGGATATTAGATACTTTTGTAAATCTGTTTCACCTCTGATGTTTAATTCTTCTGGTAATTTAGGAATCTGGTACAGTCTCCCATACAACAGCTCCCAAGGGCTTAACCGATGTTTTCCCTTAGGCTGAACTCTAATTCTCAATAGAGCAAGTGGAAGTGCTTGTATCCAAGTCATTGAGGTTTCGTGGCAAATTTTAATCAACTGCAGTTTTAAGGTCTGATTCATGCGCTCTACCCATCCACTAGATTGTGGGCGATAGGGGGCATGCAGCTCCTGTGTTATTTGTAATACTCTACTTACTTGTTGGACAATGTCTGCAACAAAATGTGGCCCCCTATCAGAGGAAATCCCTAAAGGAACACCAAATCGTGGTATTATTTCTTTAAGGAAGATTTTGACAACTTTCCTGGCCTTGTTGGTGCGACATGGGAAGGCTTCAGGCCATCCTGTAAAAGTATCCACCAATACTAACAGATATCTTAACCCTCCTTTTCTTGGCAGTTCAGTGAAATCTATCTGCCAGTGCTCTCCTGGAGTATTTAGTGGTTTTGTGGATCCAAACTGAATTTTATTCTGTGTCTTCGGATTATCTCTAAGGCATGTTTCACACCTTTCAACTACGGACCTTATAATTTCTACCATATTGCGACTCACCACTGACTTTTGCAGATGTTTCAGTAAATTCTCAGTTCCCCAATGAACACTGTTATGTTCTTTCTTTACTATTTTGTGCATCAAAATTGGGGTTAGAATTACCTGCCCCGTAGGAGTAACAGCCCATCCAATTTTCCATTAATGTTTCAATTAAGTTTCTGTCCTGACTGCCATAGTTAGGAGATTCTCCTAATTCCATTTTCTTTTCAGGTATTATTGCCAATATTCCTTTACCCTTTTCTGCAGCCTTACGAGCGGTCAAATCGGCCAGTTGATTGCCTCTTTCTTGTGGGGTGCGGCCGGTTTGGTGAGCTTTGCAGTGCATACCAGCCACTTCTTCTGGTTTCTGTACACTTCCGAGTAACTTTAGAATCTGCTCCGCACGTTTAATTCCAGTCCCTTGAGATGACAATAGTCCCCTTTCTTTCCAAGTCGCTCCGTGTGCGTGTAATACTCCAAATGCATATTTGGAATCGGTCCATACATTCACTGGCTTTCCTTCACTCAGTTCTAAAGCTCTTGTTAGTTCAATCAGTTCTGCTTTCTGGGCTGACGTTTTTGATTGAAGAGCTTCTGCTTCTACAACAGTACCCACTGTGGTCACGGCGTATCCCGACATCCAGATCCCTTCTTTCACAAAGCTGCTCCCGTCCGAATATAGCCCCCAGTCTGGGTTTTCCAGAGGGGTGTCTTTCAGGTCAGGTCGGCTGGAATACACCTCCTCGATGGTCTGTAAACAATCATGCGCGGGTTCTTCTTCTTCCAGTTGTTGAGATGACAGGACAAACTGCTGGGTTTACTACTTCAGTTGATTTTAAAACAGCATTATCTTGTTCAAGAAGTGCTACCTGGTACTTCAACATCTGGCTCAGAGACAACCGGTGCCCACCTTTTTGGTCCAGGACAGTGACTACCACGTGTGGTATAAAACCAGTCATTTTCTGTCCCAGTGTCAGTTTCTGGGCTTCTTGAATTAACAGCACAGTAGCAGCTACAGCTCTCAGACAACCTGGCCATCCTTTGCTGGTATGGCCCAATTGCTTGGAGAAATAGGCCACAGCACGTCTGTTGCCTCCTAGCATCTGAGAGAGCACTCCCAGAGCTATAGCTTGTCGCTCGTGAACGAACAATTCAAAAGTTTTAGTTGGATCAGGGAGTCCTAAAGCTGGTGCTTTCATCAGAGTTCTTTTTATTCATTTGAAAGCATTTCTGGTGCTGTCGTCCCATTCCAAACATCCAGGCGGTGAAGTTCTCAGTAGCTCATATAAAGGTTTCACAACGAGTCCGTAGTCTGCAACCCACAGCCTGCACCACCCCACCATTCCCAGGAAGGTCCGCAGCTCCCGTGCATGCTGGGGCTCGGGAAGCTGACAGATAGCTTCCTTTCTCTCTGTGCTCAGTCTTCTTTGTCCTTTCAAAAGTTCAAATCCCAGATACTTGACAGATTCTCAAATGACTTGAGCCTTTTCTTTTGAAACTCGGTAACCGTTCATTCCCAGAAAATTCAAAAGATCAATGGTTGATTGTAAGCATTCTTCCCAGGTTACAGCTGCCATTAGAATATCATCGACATACTGCAACACAGTCCCTGTCTTGTATCCTCTTTTCCAGGTTTCCAATTCTTTGGCTAATTGATTTCCAAATATTGTGGGACTATTTTTAAATCCCTGTGGCAACACTGTCCAAGTGTACTGTGTTTTACGACTAGTTTCTGGATTTTCCCCCTCAAAGGCAAATATATTTTGACTTTCTCGCTCAAGAGGTATGCAGAAAAAGGCATCTTTCAAATCTATAACTGTGAACCATTCTTGGTTTTCATTTATTGTTGTCAGTAACGTGTAGGGGTTTGCAACTACTGGATGAATATCCTGAGCAATTTGGTTAATAGCTCTTAAATCTTGGACCAATCGATAACTTTTCCCATCTGACTTTTTTACTGGCAAGATGGGGGTGTTGTATTCTGATTCACATTCCCTCAGCAGACCATATTTTATAAATTTCTCAATAATTGGCATTAACCTGATTCTAGCTTCTAGTTTCAAAGGGTATTGTTTTTGCCTTACCGGCTTTGCTCCTGCTTTGAGTTCAATTTTTACCGGTTCAGCGTTCTTAGCTTTACCAGGGACTTCTCCAGCCCATACAAGGGGTATCACTGCATTTTCCACTTCTGCTGGGATGCCGGTTCCTAAAGTTTTATCTTCCTGCAGTAGGAACACAGTCGCTTGTACAAGTTTAGATTCAGGAATTAACACATTGACCTCCCCATCTTTAAATGGTATTTCTGCTTCCAATTTTTCTAACAAATCTCGCCCTAGCAAAGGTTTCAGAGCCCCCAGTAAATACAGGAATTGATGTGTTACCCATTGTTTTCCAATTTTAAATGTTAAAGGCTTGAAGAATGGCCCAGTTTCAGCATTACCAGTCGCACCAACAACTTTGATTCTCTTATTACTAAGTTCAAAACCTTTTTCATTCAAAACTGAATAAGCTTCTCCAGTGTCTACCAGGAATTCTATTTCAGTTTGATCTTCTCCCAGCTGTATTTTAACCAGAGGTTCTGCTGGGGAAGATTCCTCCGGTTCCCTTCATTCTTCCGTGTTAACTTGCATTTATTGTTGTCAAAACAGAACCGGTTCCTTCCATTCCCTGTTGGGAAGGGCAGTTCGCCTTCCAGTGCCCCTCCTGTCTACAATAAGCACATTAATTTCTCCCCACTGTAGGATTAGGAAGTCCTCTACCTCATCCTCTTCCTCGGAATCCTTTTCTACCTCCTCAAAATCCTCCTCTACTTACTTGCAATCCTTCTAAAGCTGCTATCAACCGAGCATCACATTTTTATTTCACCTGATCCCTGTTTCTGAAAGCTATCCATGCAACTTCCAACAATTTCCCTAAGTCTCTGGCATCTGTGCCCTGCAACTTCTTCAATTTCCTCCAAATATTGCCTATTGACTGTCCTATAAAAAGGGACACTAAATGATTTTTCCCTTCTTCCGATTCCAGGTCCATAGTGGTATATTTTTGCGCAGTCTCTTTTAGTCTATCTAAAAATTCAGTCAGCAACTCCTCCTTGTTCTGCTTAATCTGATGCAACTTTGACCAATTCACTGCTTTGGGAATAGCATTCCTAATTCCAAACAAAATCAATTTCTGGTATGGTTTTATTAATTCCCTTTCTGCTCTGTCATTAGGATCCCAATCCAGATCTGTAGGAGGTAAATGTTGCTCCCACCGACCCTGCAATTGTCCTGTAGCAATTTGTCCCTCTATTTGAGTTCTTGCCTTTCTAAAGATCATTTCTCTTTCTGTGCTGTCAAACAATACCGACATAATAGCATCGATATCCTTTCCATCAGGGTCTGTAGTTCTGATCATTGTATCAAAGGCTTAACCGCCTTATCAGGATTATCTCTATAATTGCCTGCTGCCTGCTTCCAATTATTTAAATCAGCAATTGAAAAGGGCACCCTCACAGTCACCGGTCCTTCATTTCCAGCAGCCTGTCCCAATGGAGCTTGCAGCACTGCTTCTGCCGTCTACGAGTTCTCCCAGCTACCAGAGTCGCTCCTCTCTTTCTGTCCTCAGAGTCGCCCACTTCAGGGGGCTCAGGTTTATCATTCTGCAATCTCTGTCTCAACCCGGGAGCAACCAACTTTTCTGGGTCATCCTCTGGCTCATCCTGAACTAATTTTATACACCTCTGTCCAATACGACCAGCAGAACAACATCTTTTCAAACCTTTCCCTTTTCCATTGCTCTTACTATCTTTTTCCAATGCTAGCACCAAAGAATCTGAGGGATCCAAATTTATCCCGCACTTCTTCTGCCATTCAGGGTGTGAATGTAAAGTGAAAAACATATCCACATACAATACTTCATCCCATTTTCCTTCCCGTCTTAAAAATAACAACAATTACAACAAAGTATTATAAATCAAAGTTCGATTAACCGGCCACTTTTCGCTGTCCTCCAGCTTACACAATGGCCACCACTGATTACAATATTTGATTAGATCAGCTTTCTTTGCGATCCCTCCCAGGGGTCCTGCTATTTGCTTCCAATTGTGTAAAATGCACCCGAGAGGATATTTCTTTAAGATTACCCAATTACAGTCGCGGCTGTATTCAACATTCAAATTCGCAGGTCAGACAAACTCCTGAGCCTCTGTTTCAGGAAGGAGACCTATCCTTCAGTTTTGATCAAAGGGTACTTTCCCTTTGCCCCAGGGATACAGCCCAACCCTGCTCAGCTTTTGCCACGACTGAGGGGCAGGCAACAGAAAATAACACTGAAAGAATGCCTTTACCTTATCGATGGTCCTTGCTCACAGCTCTTTGGTCCGGGCATCAGAGGTTCTCCCCGAGAATCCCTTGGTGCCGGCGGGAGGTCCTACAACCCCTCAGATCTGTCGATGTTCAAGAGCAGAGTCCCATCTGGGATGCCAAAACTGTTACTGGAAAGCGGCAAAATAATTCACTCTCTAAAACTTAATTTTTGAGTTTTAGAAAGCAGGCGTTCTTTATTGTGGCGCCAGGCAGCACGGGCGATCATTCCACCATGAGCGCTCCTCTGACTTGGTAAACTTTCAGTAATTATATACTATGAAATCATACATATTCATAGGATTCCCAAGAATTCGTTTACATAAACATGAGATTTTTCTGGAACTTATTAACATATGTAAATGTCCGATCTGCATGCACAGTCATCTTTCATGGTGGTCTTTGGGTGGTCTTTGGGGTCTTCAGATGAAGGCTCGTAGTCTTCTTCACTGTGTTCACTGACTGACCTTTACTTCTGCGCAAACTCAGTTCTGAGATCACGTATACTGTGTCCTTCAAGGTCCGTATGTTCTGGTCTTATGGGCATCTTGCAACTTTCTTATCTTTATGGTTCTGCGCATCTGCTCTCCCAAGGCCGAGATGTCTAAAGTGGGATTATTCAGGAGCTTATTATCTTACAACTGTCCTAACGATTCACAAGGATTTACTTTTGTTTGGTTACGTCTGTTGTGCAATGATTCTAACGACTTGAATCAATAGCTTCTTATCTATATTCGCAGGTATCAAACAGACTGACAATTAACTTGAAAGCCAGAAAAAAATTCCCCTAATACCCTTGCTTCAGCTTCACAGCCTCTGTCATAAAGTGTGTTTTTCTCACAGAAGGCTTAAATTTACATCCGAGTATAACAGTATCTAAAAGCAGATGTGAATCATTAGGTTATTAGATCACCAAAGCCCTTGGAAATTGAACAGACCTAGCAGGTAGCAATCTTTGAATCCACAGGGACTTACTGCATGTACTGTGTAGGACACTTCATCTTCTTACAGACTCAATGACGTGGCATTACTACAAATACTTATTTGACAAAGGTAATGTTACAGATGCAGAACCTTGTAACAGGTGGACTGTTTCGCCTTTCCTTTTGTTTTATCAAGGAGTGATGAGTCCTGCACCAGCTGAGAAAGGGCATGGTGGGGGTGAACATTCCCTTTCCCAGCTGGGAAGATGCCTACCACACGCTCTTCTGTCTGCATCCATGTGCTGCACACAGCACGTAAGTGGGATCAGATGCCAGGTTAGCACTGTGGGATGCCTCATGTAAAACAGAGGATGGAGATGCATGTGCCAGGCAAGCTGGGAAAGCCTCACTGTGGTGCCAGCGGGTCGCTGGGCTCTCCCCCGGCACTCACTGCTGTTAGAAGGGGACAACTTGTGTGAAGAGGAGCCAGAGGAGAGGTGTTCGGCATGCCTGCTTGCAAGTGACCTTTCTTAGTGGAGGTGGGACACACTTCCGGAAAACTGGCTTCATTTGGCAGGAGGGTGCCTTGTGAGGAAAGACACCATCATTAGTAAAGGTTGATGTAGATACTGCTAGTGCAAAGAAGACAATAATGCAGGAAGACAAGGACACCAGAAGCTCACTGCAGCTTCTCCCCTCTTAACAGCTGCAAATCAGCTGCCTTCTCCCAGGAGCATTCTGGAAGTTGTTGACATGGTTCAAGTAGGATGCATGTTTCCCATGTGCCATGGCTGTCCAGTGCCTTTGTTAACCTCGTGGTATGTTGCCACAGACTTCTCAAGGCTTCAGGAGTCACTGTGCGCAAGAAGTGCTCACCTTAGCTGAAAACACAGCTTAGTAACAGCCATAAAAAAACATTGCACATGGTCCTTGCTCTGCACCAGCCCCATCCAGAGCTATGTGCCTGCTTCGGGAAAGCAGGCAGCTGCCTGTGCAGAATGAGAGCTTCCCACCACCCTGCAGCATCTGGGGAGGCTACAGGTTTACTAATAAGTGTACAAACTCCCCATTTGGAGAGAAGCTTTGCTGGGTGGGCTGGTTTGTTTGTTTTGCCAAAACACGTTCAGTCGGGGGTGGTGAGGGCTCCTGAGGGATGGGAAACCAAGGGGATAAAGCAGTGGGGTGAGCGGGGCACATCCTGTGGGACCAGCAGGGCACGAACCAGGCAGACCTCTGTAGCCAGGTTCAGCCAGGAGCTGAGGACACCAGGCAAGCGGGTGGTCATGAGGAAGGTCTGAGGTCAAGCTCAAAAGTCGGTCAACGTGTCAAGGTGGCATCCCATGATTGCCAGGCAGGTACGTGGTGACAGCACACACACCCGAGGTCTGGATGGGAAGTCAGATTGACAGTCACAGGGTCCACAGCCAGGCGCAGGCATGGCTGTGGCTATGGCCCAGCTGGAAAGCAGCACTTCTCCAACATGGCTTGGGATGGACGGCACAAGGCTGAGTTCAAATGGGCTTCTGAGCCAATGGGCACAGGGTGGAGGCCCTAGGTGAGGCTGCTCAGGGCCATTACGACCTACTAGTGCCCTCAGGGCCCTGGCATTTTCTGCCAAAAGTACAGAGCTCACTTGCGCAGGAAAAGCTCGCCTTAGAAAAGATGGGAGTGGCCATGAAATGCTAGAGTCATCCTCCATGTGGTTGAGCTTACCAGGAGCCCATCTGCACCTCCATGGAGAGGTGGAGGAAGGACCTCTGCCTCTGCATCCATGCCTTTCTTGTGCTGGGGACACCAGAGCTGGATGCCGTACTCCCGGTGGGGTCTTATGAGGGTGGAGCAGAGGGGCAGAATCCCCTCCCTTGACCTGCTGGCCATGCTTGTTTTGAGGCACTGCAGGATACAGTTGGCTTTCTGGGCTGCGAGAGCACATTGCCGGCTCATGTCCAATTTTTTGTCTCCCAGTATCCCCAAGTCCTTCTCCTCAGGGCTGCACTCAATCCCTTCATCCCCCAGCCTGTATTGATACCAGGGATTGCCCTGACCCAGGTGCAGGACTTTGCGCTTGGCCTCGTTGAACCTCATGAGGTTTGCATGGGCCTGCTCCTCAATCCTGGCAATGTCTGCCTGGGACCTTGACTTCATGCCTGGCGGCTACCACCTGTGCTGCTCCCTCACACGATGCTAGAAACACGGGCTTGATGCCACACAAATTC
This sequence comes from Platalea leucorodia, assembly GCF_965183815.1. Taxonomy (NCBI): domain Eukaryota; kingdom Metazoa; phylum Chordata; class Aves; order Pelecaniformes; family Threskiornithidae; genus Platalea; species Platalea leucorodia. The sequence goes on along the minus strand of NC_138858.1, from coordinate 88,101,691 downwards.
TCTGCTTGTGTTGTGTTTTTCAAATGTCCTTATCCACCAGCTCACTGGCCTCATGAAAGGCATTGATGTGTGGAAACAGACTCCACAACCCGTAAGGCTGTAAAGTAGGTATGTTTATTCAGCGCTGGGCAGCACGGGGGGTCATCCCGCCAAAGTCGTGCGCGCACACGTGGTGGCTTGTCGCGGATTTATACAATAAAGTGTTACATATACATAAGGTTTCCCAATACGCCTATACATATGCATGACCTGTCCCCGCTTCCTATTAAAATGAGCCCCCAGAGGTCATTTCCATAAACCCCTCCCAACTGCGCTTGCGCGATGCCTCCTGGTGGTCGTCGCAGGGGGTCGTGGGGATGAAGGCTGAGGACTCTTCTTCGTCACCGCTGGTAACCCCTTGTTCTTGCGCAGACTCAGTTGCTCCTTGACTCTTGTCCAAACTGCAGGGTCGGTTTCAGCTGGTTTTTAGGACAAGTTTCTGTTCTTATCAAGGAACTGTCCTTCGCTGAAAGATTGCAAGACTCCTTACTTCAATAGTTTTTTGTATAATAGTTACAACTTTTATAGTTACACTCTAAAGCCCCCTTTCAGTCCCCCCTTTTCTATATAGTTAGTAAATTCTTTTACTATAGTTTATTTTAATATAATGTTTCTTTATCTAATGTCTTCTCAAGATATTTGTTAGATTCTAGTTTTCGTTGAAGTTGGTTCTTTTTCCATTCGCTGTAGGAATTCTTTGTGCTCTGGAAATACCACCAAGCACACCGAATTATTACACACAGGTCCATAGCCAGAATTGCAACTATAATTGTCACAATAAACAATTGTTTCAACCATGCCAAGTTTGGTAACCAAGATGTTAGTTTTTCTATTAAGACACTAAATCCCCAAGATGTGTTATCTTGGGCCACTTCATGCAAGATTTTGGTTTTTTCCCAAATTTGAGATAAGTCCTTTTCAATCCTTTTGTCTTGGTTAACATAGGTACAGCAATGTTCACCAAGAACTGTACATAAACCTCCTTCTTTAGCAAAAAGCAAATCCAGCCCTAGCCTGTTTTGAAGTGTTACTTGTCTTAAGGAAGAAATTTCTTTCTGTAGAGCCGCGAGCGCATCAGTTGTAGCATTATTGATAATTTCCATTGTAGCTGAAATGTTAACTAAGGCTTTTTCTAATTCACTAACTCCTAACCATGGAAGAAACCACCTCGCAAAGCTATGAAACCTGGTTGGCCTTGTTATTAAAGGGTTCAGTTTTCTTTTGATTGGATGGGTTACAGGTTTCATATAGGTGCATAATCGGCCAAGCGTGCGTAAACTGGTTACGTCTTGTGCAATAGTAACGTTAGGAACTATAGTCCCTACAGCACATCGGCCCTTCCACCCTAAAGGCAATACCTTATATCCCCACTTTCCACAGATCCAATACCATCCCTGACCTACAGGAGTTGGCCAGCCTTTGGGGATATTGCTGGTGTTTTTCCGAGGTTGCTTGCTATTCCACATATTTGTACCTCCATACTTGATGTAACTAGTGCAATTGGAGTAGGCCCCAACAAAACTCGAAATTCCACAATGTCTGTCTGTGCTATTCCCTCCTGTATTCTGTGTGGTGTTTTCTAGGTAGCACCTCTGGACACAAGGTATTCCTTCAGTCTCGTTCCAGAGTAGGCTTAAATCTATCTGCCATTCCTTTTTGGTATCTCTGCATGCTCAGAGAGGGATATATTGTTAAAGGCATTAGCTATCTCTGAAAAACTGGGAAAAATGGTAGCGACCACGGGGTGGCCATGTCTTGCGTTTGTGGGCAAGTGTGAGCAAATCCAGCAGTCAGACCAATTTATGGTACTGGCAATTTTGTCATGTAGCTGCAAAAAGGTATTACTCTCTCACGCCCCCAGTCTTCTTATTAGGTTTACAATCAGCCACGTGACAAGGTAAGCTTTCCTTGCCGTACTTGCGCGACTTTCCATGGAGATTTAGGTGCTTTCTTCACTCTGGTGTGATGTATCCAGGCACTCTGCTCTTTGATTTTGATCGCAGTGAAGGAAGTAAGGAGCACCTGGAAAGGTCCTTCCCACTGTGGCTCCAAGGTTTTTTCTGCAAGAGACCTTATACAGACATAATCTCCAGGTTGAATGTTATGTACAGGTCCATCTAAACCTCTACTTCGAGTCCCGATCACATGTTTTTCAATTTTGTTGAGTTGTTTGCTTAATGCTACCATGTAAGAGGTTATAATTTCATCCCCAGCCTGTGTGGATATTCCTTTCTGTATTCCATAGGGTCGTCCATATAAGATTTCAAAAGGGCTCAGTCCTTCTTTTGCTCTTGGCCTAGTTCGTATGCGCAAGAGAGCCAAAGGGAGAGACTGAGGCCAGGCCAAATCAGTCTCCTGTCCCAATTTCACAATTTGCTGTTTGATTAAGTGGTTCATTTTTTCTACTTGGCCACTCGATTGAGGGCGATATGGGGTGTGAAGTTGCCAATCTATACCCAAATGGCGGCTAATTTGTTGTACTACCTTTGAGGTAAAATGTGGTCCTCTGTCAGAGGATATGGTTGCTGGAACTCCAAAATGTGGTATTATTTCTTGCAGTAATATTTTAGTTACCTCCCGAGCCTTGGCTGTCCTGGTAGGGAATGCTTCTGGCCATCCTGAAAAGGTGTCAGTCAGTACTAATAAATATCGATACTCCCCTTTTCTTGGGAGTTCTGTAAAATCAATTTGCCATTGTCGCCCAGGCCCATTGCCTTTCCCAATTTGGCCCATTTTTGGTTTGGGGGAATTTTTGGAATTAGTCCGGAGGCAAAGATCACATTGTTGTGTCACCTGTTTCACAGTGGTATATAGGTTTCTAGCTACAGTTTCTCTAATTAAATGTTTATATAGAGCCTTTGTTCCCCAATGCCTTTTTCTATGTTCTTCTCTTACCAGATGCCATGTTAGACAAGAGGGAATGATTAGTTTCTCTTGTGGGGTGGAAGCCCACCCTTCTTTATTATATGACCCTTCTAGATCTGTGATAAGCTTTTGATCTTCCATGGTATATTCTGGCTTACCTTCTAGAGAAATTCGCCCGTCCGGAACTAGAGCCCTTTCTATTTTTGCTTTCACTTTAGCTACCTGTTTTCCCTCTCTGTCCGCCAGCTCATTTCCTTTTTCTAATTTTGAGCTCACCTTCTGGTGTGCCTTAATATGCATAATTGCCACTTTTTCAGGGAGTTGGACTGCCTTCAGCAGTTTCAAGATCTCCTCTGCATGCTTGATATTTTTGCCCTGAGAATTCAATAGTCCTCTTTCCTTCCAGATTGCTCCATGTGCGTGTACGACTCCGAAGGCGTATTTCGAGTCTGTATAGATATTCACAGTTTTGCCTTGGGCCAATTCTAAAGCGCGGGTTAGAGCAATTATTTCTGCCTTCTGTGCAGAGGTATTTATGGGTAAAGGTTTTGACTCTATTACTTCTTGACTGGTGGTAATGGCATATCCTGCATGTCTCTTACCACTTACGATATAGCTACTTCCATCCGTGAACCAGTTTTCCCCGTTTTCTATAGCACTGTCTCTCAAGTCCGGACGGCTTGCATATGTTGCTTCGATGGTCTCCAGACAGTCATGGTGTACTGGTTCTCCTGCATTTCCACTGAGGAAAGAGGCTGGGTTGACAATGTTAGTAACTATGATCTCTACATCATCTTGTTCTACCAGTATAGCCTGATATCTCAAGAATCTTTGTGGAGAAAGCCAGTGTCCACCCTTCGCTTCCAATACTGCTGATATTGTATGGGACACCAACACAGTTATTTTCTGGCCCAGGGTGAATTTTCGGGCTTCTTGTATATTTAGTACTACGGCCGCGACTGCTCGCAAGCATCCAGGCCAACCCTTTGCAGTTGCGTCCAATTGTTTGGAAAAACAGGCAACTGCTCGTCGATATGGGCCCAGATCTTGTGGCAATATTCCTAGGGCAATCCCCTGCTTCTCATGGGAGAAAAAAAGAAACGGCTTACTCACATCTGGGAGTCCTAAGGCTGGGGCCGACATTAAGGCCTTTTTTAACAGTTCAAAGGCCTGTGTGGTGTTTCTGTTCCATTCAAGGTGTTTCTGCTTAGTGGTTGCTAGTGCGTATAGTGGTTTAACGAGCAGTCCATAATTATAGATCCACAGTCGGCACCACCCAGTCATTCCCAGAAAGGTCCGTAATTCTTTCACTGTTTGCGGTTTTTGAGTTTGACATATTGCCTCTTTGCGGGCCTGTCCCAAAGTCCTTTGTCCAGCACTAACTTCATAGCCTAGATAAATCACCTGGCGCTGTATTACTTGTGCCTTCTTCTTAGATACTCGGTACCCTTGGAGCCCCAAGAAATTTAGTAGACTCACCGTCCAGGCCATACAGTCGTCCTCTGTTTTAGTGGCAATCAGGATACCATCCACATATTGTAACAATTTTCCTTTCTCCGACGGGGCTTCCCAGGATTCCAAGTCTTTTGCAAGTTGACTGCCAAAAATAGTAGGGCTGTTCTTAAATCCTTGTGGCAACACCGTCTAAGTGAGCTGAGTCTTATGTCCACTTTTAGGGTTTTCCCATTCAAATGCAAATATTTTCTGGCTGGCTTCATGGAGAGGGACGCAAAAGAAGGCATCCTTCAGGTCTAGAACAGTAAACCAGGTTAGTTCAGGTGTCAATACAGTCAACAAGGTATATGGATTTGCCACTACCGGATAAAGGTCTTTGGTTATTTTATTTATAGCTCGTAGATCCTGAACCACCCGGTATGATCCGTCAGGTTTACGGACAGGCAATATAGGGGTGTTAAAATCAGATTCACATTCTTTTAATAATCCCAATTGTAAAAATTTTTCTATCAGTGGCTGGATTCCTTCCCTATCCTCCTTCTTCAGGGGATACTGTTTAATTCTTACCAGTTGTTGGCCTTCTTTAAGTTTAACTTCAACAGGTGAAGCATTCTTTGCCCTTCCGGGTACATCGGTGGCCCATACTCCAGGATATACCTGGTTTAGAATCTCTTCGTTAATTTTTCCTTCTGAGGGAAGACTAGTTAAGGATAGACTCAGTATTTGGATGTACTGTTGGTCTTTTACCTCCAGAGTAATTTCTCCTTTTTCAAATGTGATTTTTGCACCCAATTGTTCCAACAAATCTCTTCCCAACAGTGCCTTTGGGGAATTAGGCATATACAAAAATTTGTGGATGCCCCATTGTTTTCCTAATTTATATCTCAAAGGCTTACCAAAAATATGCCTTTTCAGTTTGGCCAGTTGCTCCTTTTACCATGATATAATCATCCTCCAGGGGCATCAAGGCCTGATTCAAAACCGAGTACGTTGCCCCTGTGTCAACCAGAAATTCTACCTCTTGTTGTTGTCTCTTCCCTAGCTGCATTATAACCAGTGGATCCGCTAGGGTGGATTCCCCAGGTCCCCGTCAATTTTCCTTCATATGGGCCATTATTCTTCCCGTCTGGTGAGTTCGTCCCTGCTCCTTTTTCCTCGGACATTCCCTTTTCCAATGACCAAATTTCTTACACAACGCACATTGATCCCTGTCTAGTTGGGGTAGTTCTCGCTTTGGTCTCCTTCCTTCCTCTTCCCTAACAATCGCCACCATTCTTTTCCATTCCTGTCTGTATCTTTCCTCTCTATTACTAAACACTCTCCATGCTTCATCCAGTAACACTTCCAAGTTTCTGCTTTCTGTGGGGCGCAATTTCTGGAGTTTGCGCCTAATATCCCCTGTGGACTGGCCCAAAAATAGGGAAACTAGTTGTTGTATCCCTACCTCTGACCCAGGATCCAGCGGTGTGCTGCGGCGCATTACATCCCTCAGTCGATCCAGGAATTCAGATGGGGACTCGGAAGGACCTTGTTTAATTGCATATAATGCTGACCAGTTTATGGTTTTGGGGATAGCCCTCTCCATCCCCTTCGAAATCCACTCCTGATATGCCTGCAATCTTTCCATATGCACAGTTTTATTCACATCCCACTTTGGATCTTGGAGAGGGAAATACTCCTTTACATCCCCTCCTGTAGTCTTATAATGATCTTCAGCCAAATTTTCTGCTGTTCTTAAAATCAATTGCTTTTTTGTCTCGGTCATGAATTCTAATAATAATTGTATATCATTCCAATTGGGGTTGTATTGTTTTATAATAAATTGAAAATATTTAGTTACACTTACCGGATCATTCCTGTAATCCTTTGCAACCCTTTTCCAAGCTTCTAGATCGGTGGTGGAAAAAGGTACCTTTATTAGCATCGTCCCGCTGTCAGGCCCTACCGCCTCTCGAAGAGGTGCTTGTAAGGCTGTTAGAGTAGATTTTTTTCTGGTACGGGAGGATACAGGACTATCCGAGGGAGTGGAGGTCCCGTCCGAGTCCACATTCTGTTCCTGTGATCGAGGGGGAGGCTTAAGCAAATCAGTTAGATCTTGTTCTGGTGCTTGATGGACTTTATTCATTCTCGTACACCTTTGTCCAATACTACACGCCGAGCAACACCGTCTCAATTTACCTTTAAGTTCTTTGTTATTTTCCTGCTCAAGGGCGAGTACCATAGGGTCCTGTGGCGGCACTATTCCACAGTCCCTTTGCCACTCTGGATGGTTTCGGAGGGTGAAAAACATATCTGCATATGATACTTCATCCCACTTTCCTTCTCTCCTTAAAAACAACATTAATTGTAGGAGCGTGTTATAATCAATTGACCCATTAAGTGGCCACTTAGCCCCATCTTCTAATTTATAGATTGGCCACCATTGATTGCAATATTTAATGAGAGTTTTCTTGCTCTCTGTACCCCCGGTTCCAACGATGTCCTTCCAATGAGCCAATATACAACCCAGGGGACTCTTCTTTAAAATGCCGCTCTGAGTGTTACCCATTTCTCTAACTTTTTCTACCTGTCTTTTATATTACTTCTTGTTATCCCTAGTTCTTTGTTTCAACTTCCACACAAATCTTTTCTCGCAGATCTCTACAGTTTTCTCTCAGTCTCCCTCCCACACGTCCCAAATTTCCAGGATTAATTGTCTTTTTTCCCACACACAAACTTCACTATTTCAGAATTTTGATGGGCTCTTTCCCAATCATAAAACTGTGGGGTTTGGGGAAGGCACTTGAGGCACTCTGCCCTCCGCCAGCTAGATACAATACCACCTTTTCCACAAGATTTACATTTAACAGTACTCCGGTCAGATGCCAATTGCCATGCAGTCTAGTAGTGAGTCCACACGCAAAGCAAGGAATTACCCCTGTTTGCTCACCGATGTGGGGATTTGAGAAAGCATCCAGAATAGGCTGTTCTCAATCCAGAGCCACTTCCCCGTCTTATCCAATTTCCCCCTTCGTTTAAATATTCCCAGGGTTCAAGCCCAAATCATCGAAGGAGTGACTCTCTTCCTTCTGCCACTTTGATGATTAGCCAATTCCCCGATACTTAGGAGAATGGCTAAGCACCACGGCAGCCCAATTTTACACCAAAAGATTTTCAAATTTTATAAACGTTCCAGGCGCTTTGTCCGTCTCTGGCCGTGCTCCTCGCGGAGTCACGGAACCGTAAATCAGGACTCCCACTCACTTCACAGCGATGCTGTGTCTCAAACACACATACGCACAAATTTTCAACATTCAATACATACAATACATACAATACGAACATACGATATATACAATACGAACATATAATATATGCAATACCCAGGTAAATGAAACAGATAATTATCACTCCAGTTGATATCCCTTCAGCAGCTGCAAAGATTTAAATACTTTTTGTGAGAGGTCCGCTTACCCTTCTCCTGCTTCTTATACAGTCATTAGCAGGTCTGTCCTGGCTCCCAATACCGGGATGCAGCGGTGACCTCAGATTTGCTCGATCTACCCCCAAGATCGCTAGCAGCCGCTCTATCGGTCAGCAAATCTCCTTGGCCGCTCTATCGGCCAGGGTACCCTCCTCCCCTACGGGGACTATGCTGCACGCCAGACGTCTCTGCGTAGTTTACCAGCAGCCCCGGCCAAGCGTACGACTTACTGGCCCTTCTTGTAAAACATACCGTTTAATCCGCGGCTTCAGGAGGTTGTTGTCTGCTCCCGCGGTGAGCGGCTGGCAGCGGAGGCTCCTCCGAGGAAGATGCTCGGGGCGCGCCAAGGAGCGTCCGCTCCGCAGTCGGTCCCGCAGTCGAGCAGAGACTCTCCTGCCTGGCTCGCCAAAACCGATGTGCGGAAACAGACTCCACAACCCGTAAGGCTGTAAAGTAGGTATGTTTATTCAGCGCTGGGCAGCACGGGGGGTCATCCCGCCAAAGTCGTGCGCGCACACGTGGTGGCTTGTCGCGGATTTATACAATGAAGTGTTACATATACATAAGGTTTCCCAATACGCCTATACATATGCATGACCTGTCCCCGCTTCCTATTAAAATGAGCCCCCAGAGGTCATTTCCATAAACCCCTCCCAACTGCGCTTGCGCGATGCCTCCTGGTGGTGGTCGCGGGGGGTCGTGGGGATGAAGGCTGAGGACTCTTCTTCGTCACCGCTGGTAACCCCTTGTTCTTGCGCAGACTCAGTTGCTCCTTGACTCTTGTCCAAACTGCAGGGTCGGTTTCAGCTGGTTTTTAGGACAAGTTTCTGTTCTTATCAAGGAACTGTCCTTCGCTGAAAGATTGCAAGACTCCTTACTTCAATAGTTTTTTGTATAATAGTTACAACTTTTATAGTTAACACTCTAAAGCCCCCTTTCAGCATGTGGCACTGGGCTTAGAGTAGGAGGGAAAGAAAGACACATCAGTCAGCATAGAGTAAGGACCTTAGGTAGCTTTTGATCTAATGTAAGTCCAGACTGCAACCCGAGAGTCCCAGTCTGTGGCCTCATTCTCCCTGGAGAATCTTATCTTTCATATCCAGCCTTCCTTCAGCTGCAGCTGCAGCAGGGCCCGGGTTCTCATTCTATGACGTTCTTGGTTGTGGGGGTATTTACGTGTTTTCTGACAAAGCAGCCTTCTTGAGCCAGTACTACAGTGTGGCCAACACGCTGCAACCTCCGAGATTTGCAGCTCCCCTCCTGCAGTAAGATGCATATGTCAAGTCAGTGCCCTGTTCTGCCTGCCTGCACTGCACCCATCGCTACAAGCTGAGTAGAGCGGGAGAAATGCCATCCACAGAGCACGACAGCAAACAGTACATGCTTTTATACAGGAGAAGTGACCTTCCCTGGCAGGAAAGCTGAAGGCCCAAGCTATTTCTGGCTGGCACGGATTGCAGACCCTTCCTGCCTGCACGGAGGCAGTTTGGCTAGTCCGTATGGCAGAGCTCACAGGGAATGCTGGCCATGCCAGGTGGCCACATCACCTCCAGGAAAGTGTTTATTTTCTTCCACCTCCTGTGATCATTGTGTCACCAAAGAAAGTTCACAATGTCACTGGGGCCCAGGTGTACCTGTCCTGTGAAGTGAAGGCAGTGCCCACTCCTGCCGTCACTTGGGGAAAGGTATGCTGGGGATCTCGTACGGGAGGGCCACGTTCAGTGTCTAACAGCAGACATAGCTCTGCCTTCCCGTGCTCACATTCTGTGTTGCTGTACCGCATTTCAGGTAACTCAATCCATCATCTGTGTACTTGCTTAAAGCAATGTAGGGACAGTTTCTTCCAACACTGCTGCAGCCTGCAGTGCCCATCTGTGCACAGCTGGTGGGGGGGGTCTAGTCCTTATCTCCCCAAAGGGTCTCAGGAATCCAAGCACCTTCTCACAGTAATTTAAGATAATGAACAATGTCAGAGTGCCTTGTCAAGCACTGCAAATTAGAGAATGGTCTTAGCAGTCAATACCACTACTGTGATGTATGCCCAGCAGACAACTACCCATACATCTAGTAAAACAGAGCCTACTTGGTGCTACTGGTTTGCTATGCAGTTTTATCTCTGTGTCTGAAAGTGGGTTGCTCTGTGATGGCATCAGCCTGAGGCCTCTCAGAGCCACACTGCACAACAAAATTCACCTAAAAGCTTTGAAACTCCAAAGAAAAGGAGATTTCCTCAGCCCTTTAGATACCTCGAGAACTGGGTCTGTAGGGGTCAGTGCTGCAGCGCAGGAGGACACTGAGCAATGGGCGTATTGATACAGTGCTCAGAAGTATCCAGAGCCCAGTACCTGTGACAGAAGGGTTCTGCTCTTCACTGTTGACAGAGGAGCTACCTGAGAGACTAAGTGAGCTCAGATGTTGTTAGGGGTGAAAAGGGCTCAGATTCAGGGGCCATAAGCAAGAAGGGGATCAGAGAGTCTTGGCGCTGGCTGGGTGTATGCAGAAAGATGTGTATTTCACCAATGCCTTTCCCTGGAGCTGCAGAGGGCACTGTGTCCAGTGAGCATCACCCCGCTTCTCCCTGCGCTGCATGCAGCTCCTCTGCCTGCCTGCCCGAGCACGTCAGTAATAGCGTGGTCAGAGAGAATTATGTCATCGTGAGTAAATGCTTCTAACGGATTTCACAGATGTCCTCTAACATCTTCGCACTCCTGTCAAAATACGCAGGTCTCAGAGTCACGCAAAGGAGTCGAACTCCTGGAGGAGCTGCCTGGAGGCAGAGCGAACATGGCCGCTCAAGTTCAGGGAGGACCTTCACAGCACGGGGGCACAGGGTGGGGTTTGGTAAATTCAGCAGGGAAAACACGCAAGGACAGTCTTGGATAGGCAGCAGCCAAAAGTCCTGGTGGTAGTGAGAAGTGACAGAGTTTATGTGGTGAAAGCAGTAAGAGAAGGACCATGGAGGACCTTTCAGGCGGACATGTCACACAGAGCAGATTGCACCCATAACTGTATAGAGGGGCAGTATTTTGTGCCTATTTTGAACAAATGGCAAATTAGATACCTTCAGATGTTCTTAATCGTGAGAGCGGTTCCAGGGTGCTCTCCAGAATGTATGTGCATGTTAATAATAAAATATTTTTTGTGATGGTTTTGCCAAATCCACCAACTGATGAAGGAAGATCAGGGCGTCTACCAGTGTCACGCTACCAACATGGCTGGAGAGGGACATGAGGTGGGAGTATCACAGTCCTACAGCAGAACAGAAGCAAGAAGGAGGCATCGGTTCTGGTATGGGACAGCCCTGCCTGGGAGGTAATGCTGACAATACCAGGGCACAAGCATCTTCACTGTCACCAAACATTTCTGGATGGTTCCTTTAATAAAGGGCAGATGTGAATGCAAGTCATACCCTAAACAGAGTAACAACTGCTGGCAGGAGTGAATCCTCTCCAGAGGAGAGGATTTTCCTCTTCTGGAAAGGAAAATGAAGATGAGGCAGATAAATGAGTGGTAATATTTTACACGACAGCATAGAAACAGACAGACTTCTGTGAAGGCTCTGTCACTCCTAGTATTTCTATCGTGACATTAGTCCCTACTATAATGCATGCCAGTGAGACAGCGTAAGTTATGCTGGACCAGCAAGCAGCACAATGGTGAATTGTCTGCTGTGTGTAAAGATCTGAAACTAGGAGATCAAGGTGTGGGAAAGAGGGAAGAGAGAGGAGTGCATCTCCTCAAGGCTGTTCTGGAAATGCAGTACCTTGTGCAGAAATCTGAAGCTTTGAGAGAGTCTGAGTGGGGGCTTTTAGAAAAGCTCACTTTCCTATTAAAGATTTACTTGGTAACATTCTCTGAAACCTGTCCTCCCCCCTGTTCCAGGGAGAAGGAATTTGTTCACTTTAGAAGAGCTGGGCCGCAGAGCACAAGCTAGAAAACAGTCAGTGGCCACCTTTGCTTCCTTTGTCATAGGAGTTTAGAAAATGTTGCATTAATATTCTTGCTATAGGTTTAATGTCAGTTTTATACATTTTCCTATTTAGAAAATATGCAATTAATTTTGAAAATACATAGTGGAAAATATGCATTAATACTGAAAAATCATGGAAAATAAGTAGGGAGAAAATATAGAGCAGTAAAAGCAGGACTTTTAAAATTATTTTATTATTTATTTTATTCCCTGTGGAGCACCAGCTGCTGGGGGTGCCACATTGTGTGCACAAGAGCTGAATAGCAAAAGGGGCACCATCACCCCCCTGCCCTGTCATCAACCTGACTGCTGAGTATGCACCACCACGTGTGCTCCAAGGGGGTTTTGCTATAGATGGGCGTCACACCCAAACATGGAATTGTTTCTGGAAGCTGGCAAATCATGGGCAGTCAGCCCCATTTACAGGACATTTACAGTTCCTGGAGATGCTGATTGTATTGCACCCAGGATTGGCAAAAGCAATGCAGCCCAGCTGTGGCACTTGCTGGGTTATAAAGATTTGGCTTCCACAGAGCAGAAATCCAAAGTAGAATTGTCTTGAGGTAAAAAGCATATAAAGGAAGAGTTAACCGTCATCTTCCAGAAAAGACATAATGCCCTCTGATTCTGTCACTGTGGTGCATCTGGCTCGGAGCGTGCATCCATTGAAAGCTGAAATTAGAAGTGGGGAGAAATCCAAGACAGGAAAAATTAAGAAGAGGTGGATGTGGTCTAGAAACAAAGAAGCTGATGCTGATAAACAGGCAGAGAGCTAGAGGTGGTACAGTAAAGCAAGAAAAGCAGAAGTCCTTCATGACTGCTTGCCTGCTGCAAATGAAACAGGACAGTAAGTCTATTCCAGGAAATTGAGAATACGAAATAACTCCTGAAATCCATTGTCCACTCTGTAGATTTGCAGGTCTGGCCCACTTTTCTCCCACAGTATTGAGGGCTATCTGATGAAGTTTCTGCTTGCTTGTGTTGCCTATAAAATGTATAGATTCTGAGGAAATGCCAGAAAGCCAGAGGCACACAGATGAAGTGCAGCCACTGTTACCTGTTTGCTGCATCCACATTACAGACTAGGTTACAAAAACACCAGTCAACTAAAAAGGGAGAGACAGGGAAGAAATACCAGTCCAGGCAATTCCTTTAGCTAAGGTGGATGTATTGGTTAACCACGAGACCATCAGTTCAAATGCACGTGTTTGCATGTATAAATTACAGCCATATATGAATGCTTGGCACTATACCTACACCCTTTCCTAGTCATGGTAATAGTTTACTCAAAGCAGCAAAAGCAACACAATATGGCTATACATAGGAGCAGCAGCAACATGGGTAATCCTTACAATCACTTTCAGCAATGAAACCCTGTGCTGCCTTGGACAGGGGTTTGGGGCCTGTGTTTTCAACTTGGGGTCTTTCCACCATGCTTCTACTCTTCTACACCGCATTTTATTCAAGGGTTGTAGAAAATAACTGCTTGGTGTTAGTATGTTAGTCACCACATACACCACACCATACCAAACCTCTCACAGCAGCTGTTACACTAAACAACTCCATAGAGCTAGAGCTCAGATGGGTTAATCCTGCTATACCATCCACAGAGAGAAAGCGGAGCAAGCCATGGATGTTACAACAGAATGAAGCTGCATCAGGGGAAGTTCAGATTGGACATTAGGAAAATGTTCTTCACTGAGAGGGTGGTCAGTCACTGGAAGCGGTCACGGCACCAACCCTGTCAGAGTTCAAGGAGTGTCTGGACAATGCTCTTAGTCGTATGGTTTAGTTTTAGGTAGTCCTGTGAGGAGCAGGGAGTTGGACTTGATGATCCTTATGGGTCCCTTCCAGCTCGAGATAGTCTATGATTCTTGGGTTAGCTGCCCAACACTGGCCACTGTGGAGAAGCCCAAGGTAGGATTTGGTTAGTAAAAGGTAGGAATGCTGGCAAGGATAGATGCTGGGGCTCTGGGGCAAAGAGGTCACAGAGACAGTATTTAATTCTTTGTGATAACAAATTTGGCAGACGCTTTAGTACATTTGTGAGACTTTTTGCAAAAATTTTTTCAGCTTTGCTTTACATGGCAGCCATTTTAAGTCAGTAACAGTGTGGGCAATGGGAGACACACCTTCTAAGTGGTTTAACATAGACAATCCTCAGATGCTGTGGGCATTTCACAGGGACTCGTGTCCTGTGCAAGTACTCACAATTCCCACTAGCCCTGTGGAGCTATGTATGAAATGGCCACTGAGTAGATCTGCAGGTGAGTCAGACTCCTGGGGACGCCAGGCTGCCGGAGCAGACAGGTACATCCAAGTACAGGGTGTTGACAGGAATCTAGGAGCAGAGAATACGAGTTCTGGAGACAGAATTGGGGTCTTTAAAGGGATGCTGGAAAGATTCAGGCATGGGAGTGGACAAGCAGCAGAACATGATGGTTCTGCAGAGGCAGAGCAAGAGGGAATGTAATTGCTGGCTGAATAAAGAGATACATCCAAGGCACTAATTTGCATGACGGTGAGACAGGCATTGGAATAATAGTTCTGCTTTCCATATTATAATAGGTCTGTTTGTTTTATTGGAGAAGATTTCAAATGCATAGAGGTTGGAGAAAATACTGCACAGCAAAACTTAGGAGTCAGTTTATTTAGCTGACAAAAAAAAAAAAGAGTTGATTATGTGATACAGGTACCTGTGTAACAAGAAAAGAGGAGTTAGTAACAGGTCTTAAATGCAGAAGGGAAGTACAAGAACAGTTAATTGGCTGGAAGATGAAGTAATTGGTTTCACATTAGGGGATAACTGTAAATACCATTGTCTATTACAATGAGCGTACCTTACAATGATTAATTACTCTTGCTTTTAAACGGCGCTTAGCTTCCACGGCAAGCAGTTCATGTTACATACTATTACAACCATGTCAGTCTTTGTTAGTGTAATGTCAACGCTGTGAACAAAAAGGCTGCATTGTATTTAACACTGATCTAGAGAAAAGTTGTGCTGCTTTTCAGTGCTTACACATCACAGAAGTTTTGCAGATGCACTTTTATATGCTTTCCAGTCCAGTATTTTTATCTAAAACGAGCTGCTTTATCTAAAATGAGCTGCATGCTAAACACTCTTCTGTGCTAAGTGCTTCACAATTTCCTCATTATTTTTCTAGTGTCTTTGACATGCTGCTAGATCATAGAATCATAGAGCGGTTCGAGTTGGAAGGGACCTCAAAGATCATCTAGTTCCAACCCCCTTGCCATGTGCAGGGACACCTTCCACTAGATCAGATGTTTCTGTGCACTACACTGCCTGTCTATAGATGGCTATTCTTGAGCTGAGTGCTTGCATTCCCCCACTAAATGCAGAGATAATTAATCTTCCCCAGAGTCATGCTTATTCTGACTGTCTGAACTCATGTACCTGCAGCCACTGGAACACAGTTTTGGCAAATAGTATTTTTTCCATTTCCTCATTGATCTTCATTTCCAGTCTTGAGTCAATTTGGAAGGCATCTTGATCCAACAGGTCACTGAAATCAGCTCCACAGTTGAAGGGATAGGCTGCTGTGCTTCACAATTGCTTGGTGTGTAGCTGCCCATACAACCGAAGGGAAGGAAATCACAGCTTGTTGGTCAGATAACAGTTCTGTGTCACAGAGATGACAGAAGTCTGCTTCATTTTCATAGAACAGGATAATTCAAGCTCAAGAGACCTCCAGAAATCTATAGTCTACCCTCCTGCTCCAAGCAGGGTCAGCAAAAAGCCAGACGAGGTTATTCAGGGTTTTATCCAGCCTGGTCTTGAAAACCTATGAGGATGGGGACTGCCCAGACAACCTCTTCCACTGCTTGACTGTCCTCATGTGGAAGAAGTGTTTACTTACACCCAGTCAAAATCTCTTTTCAATTTGTGCTTGCTGTCTCTCATTCTCCTGCCATGCACCACTGTGAGAAGCCCGATTCCATCTTCTTGTTAACTCCTTGTAGTTACTAGAAGGCTGCTATTAGGCGCTCCAAACATGATGGCAGGGCCAGGAGGCTGGTGCAGGGGAGTAGCAGCCCTTCCCATCTGGAGACACCCCAGAACGTGCAGACATTCATCCCAGGATTTCACATGGTCTGTACTGCAGAAGCTTCTGGTTTTAAACAGCACTACCACGTGCTGCTCTTGCCTTTCCTGGTAGCTGTGAACCAACCCCAGCTGAGGAGGCTGTCTGATTCAACCATGTCTTCCTTGGGATACTGCAGACTAATTGCATTAAGAGGTTTTCCTTGCCCCTATGCACCTTTTCCCTGAAGTTTTAGCAAGGCCCACACTCATCCCCTTTGAGCTCTAACACTGTTGAGCATCCGAGCATGGTGGTAGAGAAGTCACAGAGCTGCTGAGCAGGACAATGTGAAAGGGGGCCTCTGGAAAATGGAAGAGAGATCGCACACTTGGAAGAGCACCCCATTAGCAAAACAAATGCCCTGCAAGATGAAGAACAGGAGACCCAAACTTGAGATAAGGCTGGGAAGAATTTGTGAATAGAAGCCTGGTTAGTGCTGGCAAACCATACAGAGCTTCTGTATTTTAGGTCCAAAAGTATTATGATGGCAAGGTTATTTGAGAAAATGCCAAGACATTTAAATAGCTGCTCTGAGGAGCACAAGTGCATGGAAATGTTATGTCAAATTGGTCACATGCTAGACTTAGGAACATCCTGGTTTTCAGTCTTATGTCCTTTACCTAAGGTAAGCCTGCAAACTGCTTGCATCACTTTAACCATAGCCAAATAGATGAGGACTCCACACTGAGAGTTTTGATGCAGGCCTACACTGTCCCCAACACTAGGACTTGCATCACAGGCGGATGATGGAGGTCCCTGGGACAGAGCAGAAAGAAAATTCTGTTACTAAGAGCCTGGATTGTGAGGGGGGAAGGAGCGTCTCCCTCCTACTGCCAACAGTCATAAAGTCACCTGAGAAACGGTACCTACAGGATAACCTGAGCTCTGAGCTTCACGAGGACTTACACTCGTCTTGCTATCCTGACCCTATACTTGACATAGGCACTCTGCTTCTGCTGGGAAGATGAGCAGCTGTTTCTCCACGCTCTGAGACTACACAGCAGCACATCTCGTACTTGAGCAGGACCAGCGATAGAAGTGAAGAGGCAACAGATGGGAGTCCTTGACCAGACTGCAGTCTGACATCCCCCTCACCCTCCTGCTGCATCTCTCTCTCTCCTTGGAGGAGAAATATGCAATTGCCTGGCGTATCAGAGACTGCAGAAAACCACAGTCACAAGAAAAACACCAATCATTTATTTTCTCCTATTTTAATAAGGAGGTGGATTCATCTCTCCATCTGCCTGAAAGCAACTTCCTAGCAGAGTCTTTAACAGCTCCCAACAGCCAGTTCAAATCCACTCTTGAGCAAGAACATTTCTTCAGTACACAGAATGGCTGACAGGTCAGCTGTGTTAAGCCTTGAAACGTGCTTGCAAGTGGACGAACATGGGTGCCATATACATGATTTTAAGGATGTAGTAAAGTGAAATTGGCTTGCTAGAAACCTTCACATCCCTATACATCCTGAGGACTCTACCGCTCTACCTCTGACCCTGCACAGAGGCCCAAGACCAAAATGGATACCCCTATCCCGTTCTCCATAGCTGGGCAGAGGATAGGATGGCTGAGGATTCTGGCTGGCACAGGCAGAGCCAAACTCTTTAATGTATCTCATTAGTCCCACCATCAGCATTGTAACTTCAATGCATTTACCCGCTGCGTTCATTTGTCAACTGGATAATATAATCCCACAATTTATTCAATTGCACTTGTTCCATTTTACAAAGATACCAGAGTAAATGAGCTCAGGAATACCCTTGTTTTCCTTTCTCAGCAAAATCCAGAGAATCAAATAGGACTGGGTTATTTCCTTTGACTGCAGTGGGCATCCAAGGCTCCGGGGCCATGTGTCAGCTCTGATAAGAATTCTCCACATTACTTGGTTATGCTTCCCATCCAATACCCAGTTTCCAAGTGTGCCATTCATGAACTCCGTTTTCAGCCCCTGCCTGTCTTGGGGATGGGTACTCAGGGAGCCTTTTTACAATACATCAGGCCTGAAGCTAAGAGGCAAGGTACAGTCCTCAGTGTTTGTCCCCACTCCTCCTGCATCTGTCCCTCTTCCAGCTTCAAACCTACATAGGCTTCAAGATCAGCTTTCTGCAGGCGAGCTCGAGCTCTGGCCAAAATGGAAGGGTGGAAATTTCCAAGGGTCAATCTCTCCATTGTTCGTAATTCCTCTCTTCTCTGATGCCAGCCAACAATAAAGTCTGCCTCTTCTGTCTGAACTGACCTCACAATCTTTTCCCCCTTGCTTTTCATAGAAGACTTTGTGATCACAGAATCTGGGCAAGCACAACAAATATTCCACCGTGCTTCATGCAGGTACTCGTGCTCCCAGCCAAGGGCGCAGTAAACTGGAGGAACAGATTCTTCCTTCAGCTGAGCAAGCGAGCAATAGAAAAGAGCAAGAGGCGCCTTTGCTGCAAGTGGCTCTGCAGGCACTCCCCTAACACCAGGTGAAAATTATTTCAAGGAGATAAGTACAAGTTTGAGAAACATCTAAGTCTCTCTGGAGGTCTGGTGTGCAGCCTATTGAAGGGTATCCAGTCAAATCCTAAATGTATCTTTTAAGACTTAGGCAAATAGAGAAGTAACCCAAAATGGCTGAAAATCCAACTCCTGCTTTGGCAGCTCAGTTTAGGGTCATCTTAAACTGATGCATACTAGTAAGCACCAGCCCCGGAGCTCAGGAAATCGCTTTCAGAGCGGACAATCACAAGCCTCTTCAGAAAGCAAGTTGCTTCTCTAAGGAAATAACCCCTATTTTGACATCAGCGTAAGCAGTACAGGGTAAGCATATTGCAGGCGGCCTCTGAGTGAAGTAACACTCTTGAGCTACTAGAATACAGCAATTTGTCATGGTGAAAAGAGCTCAAGTCAAGATCAGACGAAACACTGCAAGTACTGGCACAAGGCAGTAACAGCCATTGTAAAAAGTCTGCTGTGACTAAAAATCAGTTACTAGCTCACAGAACTGTGGCATTTTTCCTGCTTTACTTTGTGTAAATTCAGGATCCAGGAGGTTCTAATTGAAGGGGAAACTGGCATAGGCCTGCTGCATAAAGCTGAGTCGCCCCTCCCCCTTTTATTTCTCTACATGTTCATGTTTCACAGCCGAGTTGCTACACATTTAGTAACCTGAAAAACTCACCATTGCCTTGTCTTTTTCTCTCTCCTTTGCTTTTCCTCAATACAAGTCGATTTTAAAGGTGGAGGAGAGAGAGAGCTTAAGACAAGAGCCACGGAAATAATACCAGATGACCTCTAAAGTGACTATTATTAAAAATAAATCACTACCAGAGTTAAGTGACACAACTGCTCTTCCATTTATTTCAAATCAAACTGCTTGTGAACTGGGTTCATCAAAGACTTCATTTTTCACACAGACAGGTTCAGTAAGGTTGATAGCCAGAGCACGTGGCAGTTTAGAGGTAGCCGCCTAACAAAGCAACTTGCTAGCGCTTAACACTTCGTACAAAATGGAGATGGACTTTTTTTTCAAACAGTACAAGAAATGTTCCATCACAAGTCATTGCTTGATGATACGAGGGAGTATTCTGTGAACAGAATTCACCTGCAGGGACAACAGACATCTTCCCCGTACTCCCAGCTAGGCTATCACTCTCAGGTCAGATAGACTTAAGTGAAACATTTCAGAACATTTAGTATTGGAAGTCTGCCTCTGGCACAACATTTAATTAACAAACAGGAAAGCAGCTACAGTCCATTTTATGTTTTTGTATACTGAGTCTTCTTAAGTGTTCATATACTGTCCAGCTTCTTCAGGATGAAAGGAGCTGAAAAGAGAAAATAAAGCAGCACGAACTTAACTCAGCTGAAGATAACAAGAAGTCTGCTGTGAGTCTGTGATGAAACTGCAGGGCATTTACTTGGCATCTGAGATATGCAGACTCTGGGTGAGATACCACCCTCCACCTCCCGCAGAGTCCCTTCTCTCCCCGCATGACTGCTTTCACAGCAAGGCAGCAGGATGCACAAGGGGGGATCCCGTATGCCTAAGCGTGCGCAGGTCACAGCCTTGGGCCTGTCCCCGACGCCACCGGGGCCGGGGGCAGAACCACCCAGAAGCGAGGTTTTGTTCGCTGAACAGCAGGGCACCCTGAAAGCTGCAAGGCTCCGACGCAGGGCACTAAAGCACTGCCTACAGGACGCCCGGCACGGCCCTGTCCCTCCCCGCCGCAGGAGGGTACCGAAGCGCTGCCGCCCGCCCAGGCCCAGCGCTTCAGGCGCCTCAGGCCCCTGCCGGCGCTCGGGAAACGCTGCCGAGAGGCCGAGCCCGGCCCCCGGGACCCCGAGTCGGGCACAGGGGCGCTCACGAGGCTGCCAGAGGCCAGGAGGCCCCTACGGGAGGGGAACGGGCGGCCGGGCCGGGCCGGGCCGCCCCCTCCGGTCCGGTCGCGGGGGCGCGGGCCCCGGCCGCCAGCCCGCCATGCCCGCGCCGCCCCCAGCACTCACTGATCCGCAGCAGCGCCACGTAGATGAGGAAGTTGCGGACGGAGGTGAGGACGTCGCGGCGCATCTTCCGCTTCAGCTCCTCAGGGTCCATCTTGGGCCCCAGGCCCTCGATGCGGAACATGCCGGCGCCCCCGCTGCGGCTGGCGAGGAGGGAGGCGGGCGGGCGGCCGCGGGAGGGGAGGGCGGTGGGGGCGGGCTGCGGCGCAGGCGCACGGAGGCGGCCGTTCCCGCCCGCTGCCGGCCGTTCCCGCCCCGGAGGGGCTGCGCGTCCCTCAGGAGCTCGCTGTGGGACCGGGGCGGGGGTCGCGGCCTGCCTCTTCCGAGGGCTGCTGGCCGCGGTTGGACCGGCTTATGCCAGACGCGGGGTCCGACCCGGGGGGACGAGCAGCTGAGGGGGTCCCTGCAGACAGACGGCCTTCCTCTGGTCCTGCCGCGGCCGGCGTGTGCCTCTTGGGCTCCTGCCGAAGCCGCCTGGCCCGCTTGCCCCGCGGCTGTGAGCTTCGTGGAGGCAGCCCGCTGGCAGGGGTGCGCGGAACGGGGGGTTTTGCTGCGGTGGAGGAGGGCCGTGCAGACTGCCCGGCGGCTCCCAGCCCAGTGCCTTCCCCGGGAGGGTGGAGAGCAGGGAGCAGGCGTTGAACAGCCCTGGGTAGGGAGGCACAGAGAAACTGCACTGTGCCTGTCAGCCCTGCTGCCAGGAGTGGTGCTCGGAACATCTGCTGCCGACGAGGGCTGTGACTACGAAGGGCAGCGAGGCTGGGGAAGGGTCTGGAGCACAAGTCCTGGGAGGGGCGGCTGGGGGAGCTGGGGTTGTTCAGCCTGGAGAAGAGGAGGCTGAGGGGAGCCCTCATCGCTCTCTGCAACTGCCTGAAAGGAGGCTGTAGCGAGGTGGGGGTCGGTCTCTTCTCCCAAGTAACAAGCGATAGGACGAGAGGAAACGGCCTCAAGCTGCGCCAGGGGAAGTTTAGGTTGGATACTAGGACAAACTTCTTCACCGAAAGGGCTGTCAGGCCCTAGCACAGGCTGCCCAGGGCAGTGGTTGAGTCCCCATCCCTGGAGGTATTTAAAAGATGGGTAGACGTGGTGCTTGAGGACATGGTTTAGTGGTGGACTTAGCAGTGCTAGGTTAACGGTTGGACTTGATGATCTTAAGGGTCTTTTCCAACCTTAACAATTCTATGATTCTATGATAAGGGTGGTCCCAAGGAACTGGACTTAGGTCTGAACAACGAGTACCAGATGCTTGTCTTGGGGATGGGACCGCATCACACAGCTCTGTCTAGGGGAGATGGACACAGATGAAGCAGAGCCTGCTTTTGCGGATTACACATCACAACGCTTCAAAGCATGTCACAGCACAACAGCCTCAAACTCAGCAGCTCTGGCCGTGTCATCACATCCCCTGCTGCAAACCCCGCTGGCTTCCCAGTCTGTGTGGTACTGCTGCCTGAGGTGTGCATGAGAACGCAGTCCTGAAGAGCAAACTGGCGTTGTTGTGCTTGATCGCTGGGGAGAGAGGGTTACAGCTGCACCAGGCAGGAGCAGAGGTTGCCTTGCTGGCCCCTCTGAACTCTTCCAAGTGCCTTTGTTCTGGGTCATCTATTTACAATGGGACTTAATAGATACCTGTTTTACTCTAATTGCAGTAAAGAATTCATGTGACACTGAGTCAATGTGCATCTGGCTCTGCTAGCTCTCCTGAATCATGCACTGTCTCCTGAATTATGCACCGTTGTCTTTGGTACTACTGCTGATCTGCAGAGTTTGTTACTACTTCAGCTAGTAACTGACTATCTGTGCTGCTTCGTTTAGTACACAGGAGTGTTCACCCCAACACAGAATCCCATTGTGCAAGGTCTTATACAAAGGCAACTCCTGTTCCTAAACAAGTCCAGGGAGACCATCAGAGGCCAGTAATATTTAACAGGTACAAAAAGAATGAGAGGGACAGGGATCTTGGCTTTGGAGAGGCCCCTTGCCAACGACAAGGCCCCTTCTCCAGGAGCTGGAGGTCCGGGAAGCTGGGCTGTGGATGAGTTTCGGTAGGATAATGGATGACCATGAATGCTAACTTGAATTGTGTCCTTTTTCAGGGACAGGAGCTGGTTCAGGCCTGAGACTAGGCTCACCCAGAGAACTGTGTATGCAGCCCTCGGTCCTCACTCTTGAGCTCCATCTGCATCATACAGGCTTCAGCCAGCCAAGCCCTACATTTCCTGCCTGTGGCAGGCAGCCAGCAATGCTTTCAGAAGCACTCCTCAAATGCCAGGAATAGTAGAGATGGACACAGGCGCTAGTGATACTGGGAGAGGATCAAGCAAGCAGGAGGTGTCTTGTGGCTCTCCCCACCACCCCCACAAGATGTCTGGGGTTCTGCAGCCCACCCTGCTCTGCCTATGCTCCTTGGGATCAGGCAATGCACAGTAGGCAGATAATTAAAAAAAACCGGATTTCTCTCAGCTAAGCTGTCTATGACCTGAGGCAAAGCCAATTACAGAGCAGCTGCTTTCATTGTGCTGGTGATTAACAGGGCTAATTGCATCTCCCACTGGCTGGAGGAGCTTTCCTGTGCTACCTCAAGGGCCCTCCCTGACTTTGCAAAGCATGGCCAAGGAGGAGTGTTCCCAAACCACCCTACTCCCAGCACGTTTGCAGGACATCAATCCCAATCGCCAGTGCAAATGAAAGGGCAACCTCCTCTGGTCACAGAAATTGTAAACTGTCCTCCTGAGAGCTTTACAGCAAGGTCCTGGAGTAAAATACAATAGAGCTGCCCAGATCTGCAGCTGACATAAACTAGCCTTGTTCTGCTGGCTTCCAGGAAATCTTGTTGATTTACTCAAGGTTTCATTCTGAATGGCGGGCTTCTCTGGTCTTTGCTAGCAGAAACAGATTGGCAGGTCCCGAGCCCATCTTGGCAGAAAAGCGAGGAGTCTCATCCTACATTTCAAGACTGTTCCTCCCAATCTTGGTTTGTATTTGAAAAGGAGAAATGATGCTGTTTTCCCAAGCATTGCTCTGGAGAAGATAAAGGAACTTGGGCAAATCTGGGCAAAGCTGAATCAAACACGACACAGTACTGAAAAGAGACTAGAGCAAGGAGAAGACAAAAAAATGCTGTTAAGGAGCAACACGAGTGAGGACTCTGCCAGGACACTGAATGGGAAGTTGTTGCCACAAGTTGTTTCCCTGGAGCCACCCCATTCTCCTTGTCCTTTTGTGAGATGAGGGGGATGAGAAACGTTTCCTTTGGCAGACATCCACGCTGGATAGGCAGGAGACTTCAGGTGTGGAGCGACCGGCAAGGAACAGAAGGCGTTGGCTTTGGGTTTTGACAGCAGCGTGAACAACTGCCTGAGATGTCCTTGAAAGGTTTGTGGCCATTCCCTCAAAACTCCAAGCACTGGCACAGGCTGCCCAGGGAAGTGGTTGAGTCTCCATCCCTGGAGGTATTTAAAGAACGCATAGCGGTGCTCGAAGACATGGTATAGATGGACCTTGACGATTCTATGATTATATGATTATATGATTCTATCACTTCCTAACATTGTTTAAAAACAGATTCAGCTTTTTCTAGCCTTGCTGAGAAAAGATTGACAAGGTCACACAGAATATGAATTTGCATTGGTTTACATACCAATCTAGCAAGGAAACCAGTTCATGCCACATGTCAACCAGTTAAGGTCCACATAAGCCAAGGTGCGTTTCATGTACCGAGGACAGGCCTGGTCTGGCTGCCTCGTTACCCCAATGGCAAAAGAAGCAGGCCCAGGTCCAGGCATCCCCCTGCATGCACAATAAAGAAAGCAACATTCCCTTGTGCCTGTGATTCTGATGATTTGTTTGTGGCTGAGTGAGGAGCTTTGGTTCTGGCTTCTTCTTGCCATTGCTGTGGGTGCGCAGAAGCTATCTGGAAAAGTGCAGGATCTAGGTGCAAACACGCTCTACAGGCCAAGGAAAAGAGACTCCAGGTGAAAGTGGCAGGGCTGTATGCTGGGTGGCAGTGCAGAAAAGAGGGGCTGGCTGGGCAGGTCTGCCTGGGGACCTGAGCTAGGACACACTAGTGAAAACTCGGACTTGTTGCCCCAGGGGTTCTCCCCCTCCCATGAAGTGCTGTCACTGGCACTGGGGTAAGACGCAACTAGTGCAGAGGGCAGGCAAGAAAGAGTGCTCAGAAATTAAATCTGCCCTCATCGCCCTTTTTGAGACCTCAGGTAGGTTTGTGGGGGAAAGGAACTCGCCAAGAAGGCTTGATCCTCCCCGATGAAGGTGTTTTGTGAAGTGGCCCTCCATACACTGTTCTGCCGTGTTTCTCCAGGGCTGCTCCCACATCCTGGAGATGGCTCATCACCCGGCTGAAAAGACAGCATGCCTTTCCCTTAGGCAAGGCAGCATTAGCCTGCCCTGGCCCCTTGAGCATCTACCAGTAAGATTCAGAGAAGTGCCAGAAACCTCCACTTCTGGAGCTGGATCAGGACGTTTATCACTGATGCATATCAAAGGCATTTTAGAGGCCCAGGGGAAGCCTTCCAGAAACACTAGGGGGAAGCAAAGTAGATAGTGCTGGAGCCTTGGTGCTACCTAGCATGTTGACCCTTTCACCCCATCAAAAGAATCAATATGGATACATACACTAATGGCAGCATTTGCCTTTGTGCAAACAAAAAGACTTTCTCTTTGGCCAATAAATTTCAGCTTGCCATTCTGTAGTCTCTCTCTACAGGCTCCACACAGTCGGTCAGACTGTGCAAAGATACATTTTCTGTGCTTCATCAAACCAGCCCAAAAAGCAAATTAATGCGACTGGCAATTCAAACTGAAGGGACAGTTCTCACCCACCGCACTGATGCCTCCCAGCTTCCCAGGCCTGGCGTAGAGGGCGACGCCATCTCTCCTCGTGCACAAATCGTGTGCATGGCCCACGCTGCCGGAGCCTGATGCTCCGCGCATTGGCTCCCCAGCACCTTGCAGCTGGAGCATCCATACTCACTGCTTTCAGTTCAGCTGGTCTAAAACCAGATGTGGCTAAAGACCAGATGTATGTTGAGTCTAGGACCAATGCATCTACTGCAGGCAGTGCTGCACAGGCACATGAGAAGATACAGGTACCTAACCCAGGCTTAAGCAGGGCAAAGAGTGTCTGAGTTAGGCTGGCTTAGGCTGGTTCAGGCTGGTTCATTTGATGCAAGGCAGGTCTCCCTGATAAAGGAGAGTGCTCTGGCAGACCCTGCCGAACAGGACTGCCCTGGCACTATTGCCATTGCTTGGTCTGCCATTTCAGTCCACAGGCTGTTTTCTTTCGGGACAGTCACTACTGAACAGCTTTCCTCTTTATTTCCTGTGTTTTCCAGCCTCTGGTGTGAAGGTCAGGAAAGAAGACAAGGGCTGTTATATAGGATTCTGCAAGTTTCCAGCAAGTTTGTCTACTCAAATGCAGCTGTTGTACCAGGTGGCTGGGGCAGCTGTACAGCAAGACCAGTGCCCATTGCTCACTCAGTAGTCATACTGGGCTACCGTAACAGACAGTTGGCACAGTCTTCTGTCCATTCATCCCCTCTCCTCAGTTCTGAGGCAGGTAACATCACCCCATCTCACTGGAGAGAAAAGTCTGCAAGGTAAGCACCTGACAATACATGCGTAGAGCTCTGCCGCTGACTTCACCAGGTCTGAAGTCTTTTTCTTTCAATGAATTCCAGCCAGAAGCTCTGGCATGGGTTGCAGCTAATGGCAGCTACTTAGGGCCAGGAAAGTCACAGTGCCAATCACACCTTTCCAGCAGGACTCTTGGTGCCTGGACAAGGGGGAAGACTCTGGCACAGAGAACTTCACTGAATTACAGACTCCAAAATGGAAACTGCATCTGCTCCTTCTAACACTGTGCTGTAGCAGAGCTGTCAACTGGATGTTTAATCCAAAGGGGAAGCAAAATAGCAAGGAGCTTAAGCAGAAAAAGATATTTAAAAATAAATGACACTGACCTCTTCTAGGAACAAGGTAGGAGACTGTGTAGATTCTTCTGCAGGGGTACATTTGGCATAGTACTGCTGAGGAGAGTGACATCCTTAGCTGACAGTAGGACTGTGGGAGAGATGTTATTTTTCTCCAGAGCAAGCAACATGAAGTAAGGCAGCGTTCGGGCCCACAGGGTATCCTCAGGGTTCTGTAAACTGGGTGATAAAAAGGGGCAAAACTGCACCAGAGCAGACGCTCCAGCAATGTAAATCCACATGGTGCTGTTAAAAGACAGCAGAACAACTCCAGGGCAGGAAGACTCATGCCCTCACCTCACCTCTGCGTTGCTGTGGGCGCAGTGAAAAGGCACAGTGGGGCCCAGAGAGACGCAGCGTGAAGAGATGGTGCCAACCACACGAATGGCTGAGTCCTTAGGGCACCTTGGGCTGGAAGTCTCCCACTTCACAGCAGTGTCGTGCTCCCTGATCCCCTTTGCTGTGGGTGATATCTCCCCAGCAGCCGCACCAGCTACCTCCTGCTTGGTGGGGACCTGGGGCGGGAGGACAGTCCCTGATGTGTAGCAAGAAGAGAAGGAGCAGCAGGACAGTGCTTACTCAGAGCACTGGTCTGGCCTCTGCCCTTCCATGGGATCCTTCTGGGATCCTTCCGTGCTCGCCACATGTCTGGACACTTGGGGCTTGGCACCTCAGGGGCCAGACTGTGACACAGAAAACCACAGGCTGGTTTTCTGTTGCAGGATTTCCTTTACCCTCAGAGGTCACCATCCCGCCGGGCATCCCCAGGCCAGCAGCCTGCCAGCCCTGTCCCGGTGGTGGCAGCTCGGTGTATGACAGTGTGGCTTTAGTCCACCCCTTTCCTCACTGCCTGCATTGGCAGACAGGTAAGCGCTCAGGAAGCAGAGCTAAGTTTGCTCCTCCTAGAGAAGAAAATATGCAATACTCAGGCCACCTCTGGCTCCTCTGTGAAAGCCTGAAGCCGCACCTATGGTGGTTGCTCCCCAGAGCTGGAAAGAGATCGGCACATCAGCTTCAAGCTGCAGCATGGAGGGAGCTAGTGGTGATGCTCCAGCCTCCCCTGCCTGCTTCTGCTAGACTGCTGGAACTGGCTTGCCAGCGAAGAAATCATCTTTGACCGCTCCCTGTCAGGGGAGGCCGGATCCGGCAGCCCAAGAGAGGTGAGGCTGCTGCACCCAGGCCCAGCCAGGAGCAAGGCTGAGCAGGTGTTACCAGAAAGCACATGCACACACGTGCACACCCTTACAGTACACAGGTACATGTATGTACATGGCTGGCCACACACATCAACGCAGACGGACACCCTAAGCGCTCACTCAAACTCAGACAGCACAAGCAGCCTCAACCAGCTCCCCTTTCTGGCCTAAGAACACCACGAAAACACACACACACCGTAGAGAATCCCTCAGGAAAACCGCTAGAAGTGGAGTTGTATGAGGCAGCAGGACCAACTGCGCTGACCCAGCGCAGGGCATGGCCAGACAGGCATCCTGACCAGAAAACCATTTATACGCTGCTGGCCCTTTTTATCCCCTTATCCCTCTGTTTTCCCATGTTTGTTCTCCCCAAACCATGTCGATGCCTGCATTTCCCCACATTAGGTTCCCCCCTGGGCATCCTGCAATGAGCCTTGTGCAATCCCGGAATGCTCTTCCCCTGCGCCCCGTAGCATCTCCCGTACCCCTGGCAGCGAGCCCTGGGTCTGCGGGGTGCTCAGGAGAGGGTGGGTGTCCCCGAGCCCATGGGGCTGAGCTCCCCTGGGGCTGGGAGGAGCGGGGCAGGGGCTCATGGCTCTGAGGGTGTCACTGGGGATCTCCTGCGGCTTGGGGCTCTTCTTGTGTGTGCAGACAAGCCTTTAATCACCAAAGTTTGCATTCCCGAGCTGTGATCTTTCTTCTCTGAGAAAGACAATACTGAAAGCAGTGTTATTTGACCAGTCCTATTGGAATCTGCCTCAGTCAGCCCATGTGAGGCCAGATAGTTTGAAATCACCCATCAGTTCTCAATCCAGGCATCCCAGGGATGTCCCCAAGACTCCACGTCTGTTTTATCCCCCTTCAGCCAGTCCTATCGTTCTGCTGTGGTCTGGGACTATGGCACAAAGAGCTCAGGGTACCCTGGCAATCCTGGCACTCCAAGGGAAGATTTCTCTTCCTGCTGTTTCCCCTTAACCTTGGGAGGAGCAGAATGTGGCCCTGCCAATAAGTGGCCCTGCCATTCGTGGAGCTGCACAAGCTGCTGCCCGACCCCCTGTGCTGCTTTGTACGCTCAGGGCATGAAACCAGCACTAAAAGCTTCGGTCGGAAGGAAAAAAAAATGCTAAAAAGCAATGCCAGAGCTTCAAGGCAAATATTTCAGACTTGCCATGCATTTACCTGGGATCTGGGACAGGGAGAGACAGAGCTAATAGGAAATGCGATCCCCCAGAAACTGTGGCACACAACCACAGCATGTTCTGCCCATGCGCCAGGTGGTTGAACCTGATTTCTGATGTCTTCAAAAGGTTTAATGCACTGACGTTTATGCTGAAGGGAAGCAGAAAGGGGATATCATTTGTATCATTTGTCTGTATCACTTTAAGAAGCAATTGCTACTCCAAGTAGAATTAGAGTGCGTAGCAGTATATTATGCTAGCTGTCTGCACAGTTTGAGTGAGTTTGAACCTTCAGGAGAAAGTTTTCTGGTCACTTATTAACAGAAGTGTTTCTCTTGTCACACTCTCTCCTTTTTGCCTGCTAGCACAGACAAAAAATTGTGGGTTCCTTTTTGGGCTCTCTGTCGTTGAAACATGTTGTCGAAGATGTAAGAAAGAATACAGAGGTCTCAAGGGCAGATTGTGGACTGTATGCTTTAGCTCTCACGTATTTGAGCTTTTCTGCTTCGTGGGTTCATTTGCCCATTCCTTGCTAAGGGATCTGAAAGTGTTTCCTTAAAAACAGCTTGGTGAGGAGTGCCTGCACAGCAGGCTTTGGAGCTTCTCACCGCTGTCTCTTGGCCTGGTTTGCTGTCCACACTTAAGATGCCAGCTCTTAGCAAGAGCATCAGGGTGAGCTGTAAACAGGCAGGACATGCCCCTCTCTAAGCACACAGGGACAGGCACTCTGCAG
This sequence comes from Platalea leucorodia, assembly GCF_965183815.1. Taxonomy (NCBI): domain Eukaryota; kingdom Metazoa; phylum Chordata; class Aves; order Pelecaniformes; family Threskiornithidae; genus Platalea; species Platalea leucorodia. The sequence continues at coordinate 88,072,220 of NC_138858.1, read as the reverse complement.
GAGAGACTGAGAGAAATGCCATGGCTCAACCTACAGCCTGGCCTGCCAGACAGGTCTTCCCAATGGGGAAAGAGAGCTGGTGCACACAGAAAGGCTTGGGCTGACACATGCCCTCCTCACGCGTGCCATTTCTCTGGATGGACTCCAGTGCAACCACCTCTGCAACGCATCTTTCTCACCTCTTTTGTCTTCTGAGCTGCTCTGTCTTCCTCTGGTCACACATGCCGTGTTGTATTTTAAGAAGGTATCCTGGGCTGCATCCAAAGCAGCGTGGCCAGCAGGGCGAGGGAGGGGATTCTGCCCCTCTGCTCTGCTCTGGTGAGACCCCACCTGGAGCCCTGCGTCCAGCTCTGGGGTCCTCAGCACAGGAAGGACATGGACCTGTTGGAGCGGGGCCAGAGGAGGCTGCAAAAATGACCAGAGGGATGAAACACCTCTGCTGTGAGGAAAGGCTGAGAGAGCTGGGGTTGTTCAGCCTGGAGAAGAGAAGGCTGTGGGGAGACCTTACTGTGGCCTTTCAATACTTAAAGGGGGCTTATAAGAAAGATGGGGATAGTCTTTTTAGTAGGGCCAATAGCAATAGGACAAGGGGTAATGGTTTTAAAGTAAAAGAGAGTAGATTCAGACTAGATGTAAGGAAGAAATGTTTTACAACGAGGGTGGTGAAATGCTGGAACGGGTTGCCCAGAGAGGCTGTAGATGCCCCATCGCTGGAAACATCCAAGGTCAGGTTGGGCAGGGCTCTGAGCAACCTGATCTGGTTGAAGCTGTCCCTGCCCATTGCAGGGGGGTTGGACCAGATGGCCTTTAAAGGTCCCTTCCAACTCCAACCATTCTATGATTCTATGATTCTAAGTTAGCTTGGGTCACTCACATAATGTTCAATGACCTTTGTTGGGTCAAACATCATCAGACAACTCGGCTGGGCGGCCGCAGCAGAACAGCATGGCCAACCACACAGAGAGGGCTGAAGGATAAAGATGTGCCTTGTCTGCAGCTTTATCCTGCAGAAGGGCAGGCAGAATGTCAGGGAACTTGAGCTGTTCCTGCACAACTCCTGGAACCAAAAACCTGCAGCACAGAGGCACTCAGTGGCAGCCCCACCAGATCCAGACGAAGGAGCTCTGAGAGAGGGGCTGACTAATCCGCTAAGTTCATTTTTTCAGATATGTGAAATGTGAAGGCTTTTTCCTCCTTCATGAAATCTTAGTTGTTGTTCTTCAGCAGACGTAGCTTTCTGGATCCTTAAGCCCAGCAATTCCAGAGCAATTATCTGGATCGTGTGACATGGAGATGGGTTCACAGGTTCAGCACATGACTAGGATGAGCTCCCAGAGGTTTGGTGTTCTTAAATTCTTCATAGAAACAGCTTGGCAGGCAAGCAGCAATGAGTTGGAAGCTTCCAAATAGTTTTGAAATGTTTCCCCAGACAGAAGGCTTTTATAGGTCAGCTGTGACATGATCAAAACATGGGCAATGAAGAACACTATTTAGAGAAAAAATGTCTCATAACTTTCTGCAGAAATGTTCCCCAGGCTTCTGAAACTTAGAATAATCAGAGAGAAGAAAACCACATGCTCAGTTCCACGACGCACAGGTACAAATCTAATACATGTGGTAGCTTGGCATGAAGCTCTGATTTCTCTTGTTAGTGAATACCACTTTTCATGCCCAGGAAAGAGAACTAGGGCTTAATTTCTTTTTTAATTAAGCTTCTGCTTCCTGTGTGGATTGCTTTGAAAACACCATCCAGGGGCACTGGTAGGAAGGGAAATGTGATGCAGATTGTCCAGGAAAGCTGCATGAATCAGCAGTTGATGCAAAACCTTTTCCTGGACACTGTTTAATGTTATATTAATTACAGATGTCAGGCCCCAACCTCATTTTTGGTTAAGCTCAGTGACCATAAAGTAGTACTGACCAGGAAAGGTGCCAGACAAACAAAGCTTCTACATCTCTAACCATAGTTTCTGTGGGTAAGTTGATTTGGGAGCAGTCCCTGAAAAAGGAGCAGAAAGAGCAGCAAAGGTAAAGGCAGAAGGACCTGCAGTGCAGAAATACTCTGGCTAATTAGGGAGTATGAAAGAGCAAAACCAGAAAAGCACAAAACAGAAAAAATCAATACTTTTCAGTAGGTGAGTCTTCGTTTCCTGACCAGCCCCGTGCTAAATAAAGAGCTGCACACAGTCGCAGAGGAGTTTAAACACAGAGCAGGGCATTTCTACAGCAGAGGCTGGTGTCAGAGAAGGAAAGGAAGAGCTGACACAGTGGATGTGGGTTCCTGCGTCCCCATTTGCGCAGTGCCTAATGAAAGTCACGCAGCACCAGGCAATCTCCAAGCATCCTGGCACCCACTTTCTTTGCCCTCAGCACCACCAAGCCCTTTACGCCCAGAGCACCAGGAGCAGTGCACACCGTGTTATGGGATAAAAGCGGCTCTGCACACCCACAGAGGAGCACAGAGGGACAACAGCAGGGTGGGAAACCCAAATGATACCCTGCCCTGTCTACTCCCAGGCCCCTACAGGAGTCCTCATCCCATCAGAGGCCCACCTCCACAAGCCCAGAGGCGCGCAGGGGCCCCAAGGCAGCTGGGAACACAAATCAGGGATGCAGAGGAAGGGAAATCCTGCCCAGGGCCCTCCCACAGCTGTCCCAGGAAAGGCTTGGCCCCACAGTCCAGGCATGAAGCCTATCAAAAAGAGTGAACATCTGAGCACCCTTGGGACCAAGGGAGGGCCCTGCCATCAACATGGGACACGCTGTGGGGTGCAGGGGAAGAGCATTCCGGGATTGCACAAGGCTTATTATGGGATGCCTGGGAGAGGAACCAAATGTGGCGAAACACAGGCATTGACATGGTTTGAGGAGAACAAACGTGGGAATACAGAGGGATAAGGGGATAAAAAGGGCCAGCAGCGTATAAATGGTTTTCTGGTCAGGATGCCTGTCTGGCCATGCCCTGCGCTGGGTCAGCGCAGTTGGTCCTGCTGCCTTACACAACTCCACTTCTAGCGGTTTCCCTGCACGAGGGACTCTGTCTGTGTGTCAGAGGGGCCCATGTGGTGCAGCACCTGGAGCAGCGCGGGTGTGCAAGTGAGTGTGCGAGTGCTGCCGACGATCCAGCCGGACGAGCGGCGAGGATGTGATGCGGCCGGGGGGGTGGGGTGTGAGTCTCTAGGGGCGAGAGCACCGGAGGGGCTGGCTATCGGGGGAACCAGGGCAGACCTGGGCAGCTCTGTATGCCTGTTTGTTGCTGGTGTGTGCAAGAGGGTGTGATCCAGCAGCCAGAGTGCGGCCATGGCCTCAGGGCCATGAGGGCCATGAGCTGGGCCTCACTTGTATGAGCTTGTAGGTGCCAGCAACTGGGGAGACTGGGACCCACAGGCGGCTACCAGGCTGACAGTATTTGTGCCCTGCTGCTGGAGAGACCCGCGTTGTACACACACACACATATGTATGTATTTCCCAGTAAGGGACCTTGATGCTGATCAGCCCGAGAGGAGAACAAGCCGAAGCTGCTGGCGCTGTTTGCGTTGGTGCGGTCACTGAGTGCCTGTCAGTGTTGCTGTAGTTGTGTGTTTTTATACGTGCCTTTGGGGAATACACTCTCAGTCTCGCTGCTGGTTGTACCTGGGGGCAAGGAAGCGCAGCAGCATTCCCTGTATCAGGCGGCTGGATTTGGCCTCTCCAAAACATTGCGGCGGCTGGGAAAACCTGGGACTTCCTTGGAAATGCGGTGTGGAGTCAGCAAGCGCCGCTCAAAGCCAGGGCAGGGGCAGCAGGCGGTGTGAGGTCGCCTGCGGGGCAAGAGGGGTCAGGCCGGCTGCGGCCGGAGGCAGCGCCCCACGGCCCCGATTTCTGTGCAAGCTGCACCGCCGTCGGCTCCCTGCGGCGCGTTGCGGTGGGTCCAAACGCGGGTTCTCTGGGCGGGGCGGGGCGGGGGGCCCAGCGCGACGGGGCCTCGGAGGAGGGAGGCGGGGGGGAGAGGAGCAAGCGGGGCGGCGCGGGGGCGCGGAGCGGGGCGGGGGCGCGGAGCGGGGCGGGGCGGGGCGGGGGCGCGGCCCCGGGGAGGCGGGGGTTCGCGGGGCGGGGCGGGGCGGTGCGGGGGCGCGGCCCCGGCCCCGGCCCCGGCCCCGGGGAGGCGGTGCGCCTCGCCCCGCTGCCCCGGCCCCGCCTTCCCGGGCAGAGGCCGCACCTGCCCCAGCGGCGGCGGCTCCGCGCTCGGCTCCCGGCAGCAGGTAACGGGGGAGCCTTTCTCGGCGGCGGGGTCGGGCGTGGGTTCCCCCCCCGGTTCCATCGGAGCTGCGGGACCCCCGGCCTCGGGGGGAGGCGGCCCAGGGAGCCCCCGACGGCGCGGCGGCTCCGGGGCCCTCGGCCAGGCGGGCTGCCCCCCCCCCGCCGCCGGCTCCCGGTTCCCGCGGCAGCGCGGGGGGCGCTGGGCTCGGCCCCCGCCGGGCTCCGCCCTGCGCCCCTGGCAGGGGCCGCGCCCCGCCGCCGCCCCGGGGGCTCCGCGGGCGGCGCTCCCCGTCGTGCCCCGCTCGGCGCCGGGCGGCGGCGCGGGTCCGGCCCCCCTGGAGCCCCCCGCCGAGGAGCGGGGCGCTGGGGGCGGCCCGGGAGCTTCTCCCGCTGCGGGAGCGGGCGGGCTGGGGCCGGACCCCGGGCTGGGTGCCGGTGCCGGCGGAGCAGCGCCCGTCAGCCCAGACGGTCAAAATTGGCGGTGTCGGCTGGACGAGGCGTTGCAGTAAGTAGTACTGCTGGTTTCGCTCCGCATCGGCCGCTTCTCGGGAGCCACGTGGAAAATTGCTTTACTACTGGAGTTTGTAGCCAGCTCCAGGGATGTCTGCCCCAAAACTGGCGTCAACGAAACGAGTGTTGCTGCGCTGGCTTAGCTGGCGGTAGCTGGGCTGATACAGCGGGAGAGATTGTGCCACGCTAACCCGGGGGTCTAGCAGAAAGCCAGCGGCTCAGAGGTTTGGTCTAGCGTCCTGCTGTTATCTTTTATCCAGAAATACCTCCCTCGCTGGGTGGCAGCTGTTTCTGCTGTGTCTGTGCGAATGAAATGTTCGTGACCTCGAATTTTGTGTGCCTCTCCTTTCATTTAGGTGACTTGGTTAGTGGTTTCTGGCCTGATCTTGCATCAGATGCTGTGAGCTAATTTTCTTCATCATGGGAGGAAGCTATATTGCTGCCCCCCCCCCCCCCCCCCCCCAACAAAACAAGCAAACAGAAAAACCCCAACACCTCTCTGTTGTGGAATTCACAGTCAATTATTTTGGCGTTTTAACCACAGTGGGAAAATATTGTGGGAGAAGTTTCACCTGAGCTTGAGGGAGCAGAAGTCAGAGTGGCTTTAGCATGCAAGCACCAGATGCAGCGCCCTGTGGAGAGCTTCTTCGTCGCCAAGGGCGGTGGTCTTGCTGGGCAAAGGCAGGATCTCTGGGGGGCAGCTGGTGCCCAGGGATCAGAGCTCTCTGAAGGACAGCAGATAAGGTCAGCGCGGCAATGCGTGTTCCTCTGGTAGGCGTTACAGATTTGTGTCGCTGGCCAAAGTGATTGGATTTGCTCCATTTGTTTGTGCTCGTGATGGCTGTCTAACCACTGAAAACACCTGCCAGCTTCCACCTGGGTAGCCTGTCCAGGGTGTGTGTGCTGATCTCCACCTCTCGAGCATCGTGCGTTTTTGCTAACTCTCTGCAACAGCTTGTCTGCGGCTGCCTTGTGGAAGGTGGGTTTATTACAATGGTGGGAAGCTGTCGGAAGTTTCTCCTTCCTGGCAGATTTGGCTAAGGCTTAACCTGCCAGTGAGATGTGGGAGATAAAGCTGAATGGTCTGAAGGGGCTATGAGACAAGAAATGTTAAGAAGCCCATTAATCATGCGGGTCTTGTCCTGGAGGAGCAGTCCTGCTGGCCCAGAAGAATCTGCAGAATTGGAGATGGAAATGATAGCCATGTTAGATAGGAAGCCCTCAGTGAACCGTTTCCTCTGCGTTATCTCTTTCTGTAGTGCTATTCCCGCTCCCATATGGGGTTCTCTGTAGCAAGGCAGAGACAGAAATGTTCAGAGGGCTATCATGCAACCTGATAAAAATCCAAGCTGGAAAAGAAGAAAAAAATTGTGGAAGTCTGCAAGGCAGCATTTCATTGTCCCTGTATAAATTCCAGCTGACATCAGCTAGAGAGGCACTGAACCCTTGCGCCATCCCTCCATTTGTGAATCAGCCCGTGCAGCTCTGGCAAGACTGATGAGTAAGCTCTGGGACCAAATCGGGTGGGAAGGCCAAAAGCAAGGGTGCACTGGAATGATTGCAAGGATGCGGTACAACTCAAAGGAAGAGGCTGGTCCTCTGTCCAGCCCGGTGATATTAAAGAGGTAATAGAGACATTGATGTCAAGACAGGTCTTTCTCAGACAAGGGCAGAGGGGTAGGCGGGCTCTGGATGGGCAGGGGGCTTGAAAGAAGCCAGTGAAGCCTCCTGGGAAATGCCAGGTGAAGTTCTTTTCCACCAAAGCCCCTCGGTCACGTCCTATACCAACTGCAACCGCTATGGGAAAGAGTGGCTCAGCAGCAGAAATGGCAGCGTTTGGGTGCAGCCAGGCTTGCAGCCAAGTGTGGAGCTTGCTGTGGCGGAGACTCCTTTGTTTCTCTAATTTAGCCATTGGTAGCAGGCATATGGCACACATTTCCAAGTGTAGTGCTATCTAATTTATCCCGGGTTTTACTCCTCTAAGTTATAGTAAATTACCCTCAATTCTTGCTAAGCAAACTGGTAGCAAATAGAGCTGTGTGTTTAATGCTGTTTAGTTATCTGGCGTTTTTAAAGCTGAAGAGAAGCTTTTAGGCTTTTGTGAAATGGCTCTGTATGCAGCATAAAATTCCCAAATCAATATTTTTCAAGTGCATATATTTTCCCTTTCTTTATTCTTCCTTTCTTGGCATTTGCCAAAAGGCTATGCAGAAGTTGTTTCCCAGCATATAGTCTTCGTGCTTCGTGAAATCCAAGGTGCACACGTAAAGATCATCTTTACCAACATGTATGGAGGAACCTGTTGCATTGCCTGCCCTCAACTTGTATGTGCTGAGGTGAGTTTTCTTCTGTGCGAACAACCCCAGGAAGACACTGGAAATACTCCAGAGTGCCGACCTTTACAGGCGTGTTTGTCAGTTCAAGGTCTGCACCAGGACATGGAGATCAGCGCCAATATGTGGAGTTCTGCACAGAATCTTTTTTTTTCCTGCCCCCCCAACCCCCCGTTGTGCAAATTGGAAGTGGCATGAAAGTGTTGCGAACAGGGTGAGCTGCTTGGTTTCATGGTATTGTGCATACTGGGGCTGAGGGAGAGGATCTGACTACGTACTCAGAGGCAGTTCTTTTCATCACCATGAAAAGAAGTTCCTCTTGGAAAGCTAAGTCAGGGAATTAGAGGGGAACGTTCCTTCTGTGCTGGCAGTTTTCTTGTCCAGAGAGATATAGCTGAAGGGATGAAAGTCTTCGCACACTTCCACACAAGTCTATTTTTAGATGTGAAAGCTATTCAGGAGGAGAAGTATTGATTTTTTTCCTTTCCACCTTGAACATTCTGTTTATCATTTTCTGTCGTTTGTGTGTAATGGACCGTACACAAAGCTATTCTTACTTCTCCCCTTCTGTGCTAAATATATGAGCCAGGCAAGGATGTAGGGTCTTTGCTAAAATAATTTTTATTTGGTGCCTGAAGTCTTTGCATGCTATGTCCAGAACCTCATATTTTAAAACTAATTCAGATGTGAAGCCTTTTCCGTCTGCAGGAAACCAGAGCACAAGGAGGGTGTAATGGTGCAGGCCAGATTTGCAAATGACTTCAGAAAGAAAGCGAACAGCTGGCACTGCCCTGCAGATTGGCTGGGGAGAGCAGCGGTGAACGGCTAACTTGTGCCTGTGGTCACTAATGACGTCTGGCCACCAGTAGTATGTCTGGTCAAGCTAAAAGAGACAGAGGGACCGTCTTCACAAGTATCTGGCAGCAATAGGCGTGATCTGGCAGCACCGGTCACCCCGCTCCTCTGATGTTTGTGTCTGTTCTCAGGCAAACTACACGATGTGCTCCTGTCTCCGTGGGTCTGGCCAGGTGTTACTTGACTTTTGCTTAGAGATGCCACATGATGGATTCCTCTGGGCCTCTTGGAAGATGGCTGTGCTAGGTGATTGCTGTGGAGGGTGTAGCTCATTTGGAACTTCAGGTTCATCCTTCAGCTGGCCAGCAGCCACCCGTCTCTTCCTCTGTTCTGCTGCAACAAGGCCCTGCTGCAGGGCTGGGCATGGAGCCACCTTGCCAGCAGTGCTGGCCCCAGGTCCCAGCAGTGCCGAGTCTGTGCCCCTGCCAGTAAACCATGTGTCCACGGGTTGCATGGGGTCTCATGCCATTCCTCTCCTCCACAGGCACCTCGACCGCAGGCTGTGCCGGTGCAGGGGTGCATCTGCTGCGTGGTGGGTTCCCCTGTGAAGGGCACCTGGCTGGGGCTTTGAGAAGCGTTGTCCCAAGTGCCATGCACCTGTGAAAATACTGTGGTCTTTCAGAGCCAGAGTGTGTCCGTGTAAAACCTGACCAGTGCTGTGGGAAAGAGGAGGGTCGGAGGACTCGGGTAGTCGGGATGTGCAAGTACCGGCAGCACAGGCGGTGTCTCTGGAGGTGTCCCTGCTGTTCCTGGGAAGCCTTGTTTGTGTGCAGCAATTGCATCAGGCAGGGTTCAGCAGCACCACGGCCTGAAGCAGAATCTCTCCTGTCTTCCCTGGGTGGCCAAGTGCTCAAAATTCTCCTGCTGACTTTTTTTGACTTGCAACAGGTGGAAAGTTTTTTTTTTTTTTTTTCTTTTTTCCATTTTTTTTTTCTTCCTGGCAGCAGCTGTTGTAGGTGAAAACCTGGGTTTCCAATAACATAAAAAAGCAACAGTGTGTTTTTTTTTATTTTATTTTTTTCTGGGATGGGTGGCAGTGGTGGTAATTCTTTTCCTGATATTACAAAGAAGTGCTGAACATCAAAGGTTTTTCCATTTTGGATGAGAACGAAATAATGCTATGACTTGGCAGCACTTTGTGGGAGCTATGGCTTGGGCACATGATGTTTCTGACATAGATTGCACCTCCTGAAACACTTCATGGCTTTCTTACACTCATAATGTGCTAGTTCCCTCCTTTAAGAGTGGAGGATATAGCGCATCATGGGAGGAGTCCAGTCAAGGACTGTGATTTCTTGAGTAGCTGCAGGAGGCATCAGAAATGGCACTCCCTCAGGCTGCTGCTGTGTGTGTTGGGTTCACACAGCGCGGGTCCATTTTCCTGGGGCCAGAAGCTGCCCTGGCTCTGAGGATGGGCTGATGAGTGGGCATGGTGGTGGCTGTCGCTGTGCTTGAGCTGTGATGAGCCACTCAAGTGCAAAGTACTTCCATTCTGTAGAAACAAAAGCCTAAAACCCACGATGCATTGATGGCTTAATGAAAAACTAAGTCAGATTGGTGCTTTTGCCTAAGGTAGTTGGTGACAACAGCTGACAAGCCAGAACTTGCTCACCTGCTCACTGAAGGCATGGCAATCCAAAGTGGTGACTGCTTTCGTGAACGGCTGGAGAAGACTTGTGCACAGTGGTGCTGTAATTGGATGGTGCTGGACTTGCCTGGTCTTGCTTGGCAGATGAGGTTATGTGTTTCTGTGCAGCACAGGTTCTCCTTCTGGCTTCCAATGGCAATAGATGAACCAGAAAATGTACAGAAGACTATGGAGGGTTGTGCTGATGTGCTGCCTCCTGACCAGCGTGGAGAGACGTGGCCCGTGCTTCTGCACAGCGCTAGGTCACGAGCTTGCTGACCCACAGGCTGGTGCTGTAGGGCTCCTTCCCCTTTCAACCAAGTCAAAGCTGCTCATTTTCTGGGTCCCAGCTCAGCTTCCCTGACACAGAGAGGCCGAGCTGAAGAGCTCAGGACTGTCACGCGGTCAGGGGGACATCAGCTCAGCTGTGAAGTCCTTGTTAAGACACCAGGTTATCCTGTGATACCAAAGCAATTATAACCAGCGCCCCAGAGGTGATCAGACAAGCAGCTGACATAAGAGTGTGGAGGATAAACTCTGCTGAACAGACCTCAATCCTATTAGTGACACCTGGCAATATTGAGCAGTGTCATGGGGGTGTTTTCCTTGTGAGGAGAAGTGCTGCTGTAATGAGAGGGGACTGACATCGTGACACACAAGGAGGTTTGTGGCCATGGGGAGAATACTGCTCTGGACCTGCCTCCTTGGGCAGCAGGGTGAGCCCTAGATGGGCCCATGACTGTCATATGGCAGAAACTTGTGTGGGGACAATCTGGGCTGTCCTTTGATCTGGGCAAGCCCCGTGTGAATGCAGCTTGTTCCCGCAAAAGCAGGAGAAACAGCACAGATTTGTTCAGGGAAAACTTCTCCTGCTTATATTGTGTTGACTTATGAGACAGGATGACCGTAAGTGTTTTTTTTCTTTTTCTTTTTTCCTTTTTTTTTTTTCTTTTTGCAAGGGTTATGTTATTTAATTGTGTGATTGCAGAAATTGTAACAGCAGCAGCTCAATCACAGCCAAATCGTGACAGCAGCATGGCTCACCGCAGCCCATGTGCTCATGTTCCTTTTCCCTTAACTGTTCACCTGCCTCGCCGCAGGGGCTGGAGATGAGAGCCATGACGGGGGCCTGTAACAATCCTTGATTTCTGTAAAAAAACATTGGTTGTTGGAAGAGAAAAGCTGTCTGCCCTGTCAGCATCTGCTATGTTTGCATGGAGATGAGCCTGGGGAGAGTCCCAGGGGATGTGGAGGCTGGAAGGTAATGGGTGAGTGCTGGCTGCTGGGCTGCACTTGTGGGTGCGTGCTCTGCTGCCTGTGGCCGCGTGCCATCCAGCTGCTCCTGCTTCTGGGCAGAGCTCAAATCATGAGTCTGGGCGTCTCAGTAGCATTTCAGGGTTGGTGTCTTGGGTTAAAAGTCTCTAAGAAGAGGAGAGCCCTTGTGGGCCAGGTGCTACACAGGCGGAAACATTCTTGGAGAGGCTTCTAGTATCATCTTCCCAGCTGGGGTTTGCTTGCCTTCTGGTGGGAGTGCAGGTTGCCATGGAAGCTTTAATCCTGGTCCTCTGGCCCAGCTATCTCCCCTGACCATATCTTGGAAAACATCTTTAGAAGCTACTATGTGGAAAATCTATAAATTACTGTTCTGTCCCAGTGGCTTGCCAGGGCTGGCTGACCTTCAAAAGCTTTGCTGCAGAGATGCCCAGTCCTGCCAAAAGTGTCTTCTGATGCAGACCAGGCTCGCAATGAACTGTGTTCATCAAGAATGAGCTTGGTTTTCTGCTGCCTGCCTAGGAAGCAAAGAATGTGCCTACCCTCTGGTGGTATTTGGACCAGATCAGCAGCTGAAGGAGCAGACATCACCAGTTGTATCCATACCCCGCTATCCTGCAGTTGACCCATTACATGATGCAGATCCCCCGGCTGGTCAGCAGAGATGTGCGTTCAGCTGTGTGAGAACCTGCCTGTTCTCCTGAACCTGCATCTGCCTGACCCAAGCAGCTCCACACCCAGTTCTGCTATTGCGGGTGAAGACTCCTTCCTTGGCTGAGGGACCACAGACCAGGTCTCTCATCCCACAGAAGCCCAGGCTTTCTCTGGAGTCAGGGGTGCTCATTGGCTGGGGAGGACTTCAACAAGAACCTGGGCTGAACCTTTCTTTTGCTGTCCCTGTGATCTCTGGAAGCAGGTGGAAAAGAATGTGGCTTTCTGACAGCAGAGAGGCCGAGCATGAGCTGAAGGGCCTCCCTGTGCTGTTCTCCAAACCAAGGAGATTGGCCACATGGCAAAAGAAGACACCCTTGCTGCTGCAGTTTCTGCTTTTCAGAGCTTGTGAGGGCAGCAGGTAGCAGATAACTGGTCGCCAGGGGAGACAATGCCCGAGGAGTTGGGGTAGCCTGGGCAGGGACCAGCTGCGCTTTGTCTGCACAGTGTGAGGATGTGTCACCAACTACACAGGAGGTAAAAATCGTAGAATCATAGAATGGTTGGAGTTGGAAGGGACCTTTAAAGGTCATCTGGTCCAACCCCCCTGCAATGAGCAGGGACAGCTTCAACCAGATCAGGTTGCTCAGAGCCCTGCCCAACCTGACCTTGGATGTTTCCAGCGATGGGGCATCTACAGCCTCTCTGGGCAACCTGTGCCAGCGTTTCACCACCCTCGTTGTAAAACATTTCTTCCTTACATCTAGTCTGAATCTACTCTCTTTTACTTTAAAACCATTACCCCTTGTCCTATTGCTATTGGCCCTACTAAAAAGACTATCCCCATCTTTCTTGTAGGCCCCCTTTAAGGGGGGTCACAGTAAGGTCTCCCCGCAGCCTTCTCTTCTCCAAGCTGAACAACCCCAGCTCTCTCAGCCTTTCCTCACAGCAGAGGTGTTTCATCCCTCTGGTCATTTTTGCAGCCTCCTCTGGCCCCGCTCCAACAGGTCCATGTCCTTCCTGTGCTGAGGACCCCAGAGCTGGACGCAGGGCTCCAGGTGGGGTCTCACCAGAGCAGAGTAGAGGGGCAGAATCCCCTCCCTCGCCCTGCTGGCCACGCTGCTTTGGATGCAGCCCAGGATACGGTTGGCTTTCTGGGCTGTGAGCGCACATTGTCAGCTCATGTCCAGCTTTTCGTCTATCAGTACCCCCAAGTCCTTCTCTGCAGGGCTGCTCTCAAGCCCTTCATCCCCCAGCCTGTATTGAAACTGGGGGCGCCAACCCAGGTGCAGGACCTTGCACTTGGCCTTGTTGAACCTCATGAGGTTCACGCAGGACCACTTCTCAAGCTTGTCCAGGTCCCTCTGGATGTCATCCCGTCCTTCAGGTGTGTCACTGCACCACTCAGCTTGGTGTTGTCTGCAGATTTGCTGAGGATGCACTCAATCCCACTGTCTGTGTCACTGATGAAGATATTGAACGGTACTTGTCCCAGTATAGACCCCTGAGGGACACCACTCCTCACTGGTCTGCATCTGGACATTGAGCCGTTGACCACCACCCTCTGGATGCAACCATCTGGCCAATTCCTTATCCACTGAATAGTCTACCCATCAAATCCAATCTTCAATTTAGAAAGATGTTGAGGAGGATCATGATGTCAAAGGCCTTACAGAAGTCCAGATAAGTCCATCAGTAGCTCTTCTCTTGTCCACTGATGTAGTCACTCCATTGTAGAAGGCCATTAGGTTGGTCAGGCAAGAATTGCCCTTGGTGAAGCCAGGCTGGCTGTCTTGAATCACCTCCCTGTCCTCCATGTGCCTTAACATGGCTTCTAGGAGGATCTGTTCCATGATGTTCCCAGGCACAGAGGTGAGGCTGACACGTCGGTAGTTCCCGGGCTCCTCCTTTCTACCCTTTTTAAAAATGGGTGCAATGTTTCCCTGAGGACTTCACCTGACTGCCATGACTTTTCAGGTACCATGGAGAGTGGCTTGGCAACTACATCAGCCAATTCCTTCAACACTCTGGGATGCATCTTGTCAGGTCCCATAGACTTGTGTATGTTCAGGTTCCTCGGGTGGTCTCAAACCTGATCTTGCCTTACAGTGCTCCCCGAGTCCCTGCCTTGAGGTCCATCCACTCGAGAGGTGTGGGAAGAGAGGTTGCCAGTGAAGACTGAGGCAAAAAAGTTGTTGAGTACCTCAGCCTTCTCATCCGTTGTTACCAGTTTGCCAGTTGTGTTCATTGTGGGGTACACTTTCTTTGACCTTCCTTTTCTGGCTGACATACCTATAGAAGCCCTTCTTGTTATTCTTTCCATCCCTTGCCAAGTTCAGCTCCAGCTGCACCTTGGCCTTCCTGACCCCATGTCTACACAACTGGGCAATGTCCTCTTCCCAGGATACCTGTCCCTGCTTCCACTGCCTGTGCATTTCCTTCTTGTACTTCAGTTTGTCCAGCAGGTGTAGATGCGCCATCATCCACATTATCCATTGACTGAGCTTCCCAATCCAGAGCCTCATACCTGTTGTGTAGAGGCACCTGGGAAGGTGAGGTAGGCAAGGAAGGGGTTCGCCTGCCACCCTGCACATAGACTTGCCTCCATTCACTCCTTTAAGTTACTGCCTTCTGCCTAGTGGTGGAAGGATGCAGGATTACTCTGATCTTGTGTTTTTTCACGGTGGATGTTTCTGTTTCTGTCTCAGGGAGGGCAGAGTGTTGTTCCACCAGCACCTTCAGCCTTTTTGGCAAGAATAGCTGCAGTATAGATACTGGCAGGACTGTGGACTTACTTATATTCATTTACTCTGCCGTGAAAAGACAAAGGGGAAGGAAGACATGACAAAATACACAACCCTGTCATGTATTTTTCACAGCTTGTTCTGGAAGGTGGCTTTCACAGCTGTAGCATGCAGCATCCTCATAGCACCTCATACGTGGCGCAGACGCCTCTGCTTTTTCTCCAGGGGAACTGCTGAAGTTCAACATCACTCTGATTACTTTGAAGCCCAAGAGCTCTGGTCTGGAACTAGCCATCTGTCAAAGGGTAAGAGGAAAGATAAGACACCAAGGCTGCATTAGCAGCAATGAATGGTGTTAGTACCAGCTTTTGGGAGGCCCATCAGCCCCATAAAGGAGCATTTGGAGGAGAAGAGGCCATTTTTGGAGCTGGGAGCCCCTCCTGAGGAACAGCAGACTGCTTTTTAAAGATCTAACCCAGTGCACAGGTTTTGACCATGTGTCAAAAGAGAGATCTGATTTCAATGAAAAGCAGGGGGAACCAGCACAAAGCACTGTATTTACACTTTGGGCCGTGGCACTCACTGCCATTGAGTCTTACTGCCTGCATTTTCAACACCACAAATTTTGACTGCGAGCCCTAAGGCTTTTCCAGTTAAGGGAAACATGTTTAGAACTTGTAGACGCATCTGTAAAAGGAATGGTCTCCCCCACAGCTGCTGTGGAGGTTGCTGTCCCTGGCATGTTAGGGTGGCCAGAGGCAGGGCTTGTGTCTTCCATGATCAGACAACCTTGTTGCACATGGCGAGGCTTCCTGCGAGGACTGTGTAGGATTAGCTGGAGCTTAGAGGCTGGAGCTGGCTGCTCTCCTGATTATCTCCACTGCAAGCATTACTGCAGAGTGGCTGGGGGGCTGACTTGAAGATGGGAGGTGGAAGAAACCTTAAAGGCCCTTTACTCCCTTAGTAAATTCACATGTGAGGCAGGAGTACTGGAATAATCTTTGCGCAGCTGCACAGGCTCCTGATGCGTGCTCCTTAAACCCCACAGAAAGCAAGTTACAGTAATTGGGTACCTGCTGCCAAGTCTGGCTTCATCTCCCACTGCCACCAGCAGCAGGACTGGCAGCAACAGTGGTAAGGCAAATGCTGATCATCGCTTTTCAGGTAGAAAATTGTATTTTGTAAAGAAGAAAATGTAGTTGTTCTGCATCTGCCGTAAATACACATGTTCTCACAGTAATATTTGTGTCATAGCTGCTGATTCTCAGTATTTAAAACAAATCAGGCCCCAAACTTCAGGAAACTTAAACGAAAAACTTGAATTCCTCTCCATTTGCCTCATGAAGATGCACGTGGGATCATGTATCAAGGGTGATCAAGGGTGTTTTTGTTGCCACTGTAAAGGTCAGATACTCCACTCTCACGCTAAAAATCAAACCGAATCTGAAACTTCCAGCCACCACTGTAACTCTAGAGCAGGGGCTCTGGGAACATCGGTGTGAGGGTGGCTGTTCTGTAATGGGTTGTTAGTGCTGATGTAAAGATGGAGTGTTGCAGAAAGATCTTGTACGTGCACCCTCTGTGTCGCCTGCAGCTGGGTGTCCTGTCCTGCCCTGCCGAGTCCAGTGAGTCACTAATGTCCACAGGAGGTTTTGGGAGCTTTGCAGGGAGGTGCAGGTGCAAGGGAGCCCTTAAAAGCAGAAGAAGGGAGTTTTCCTCAGCTGGCTTGACCACCTCTGACAACGTCTGCAGGAAAAGGCAGAAGATGGGTCATCTTTCTTACTGTGCCCCAGCTCTCAGGGCTTAGCACAGACAGCTGGAATCAGACCTGCTCATGATCTCCCCCCGTCTGCTTCCCCCCAGGCTGCCTGTTGTTCTGGTTGCCCTCGGGTGGCCTGCCTGATGTCTCTGGCAGAATCAAAAAGCTGTATAAGAGCCACCATGCTGAATATCCCGAAGAGAGCCAACGGTCATTTAGCCTAGGTTATCCTTGTTCTCTCTGCTGGTTACTCTGAGGAAGTCTGGATTTTGGCCCGGTGCTGTCTCAGCAATGCGTGCTCTTGCAAGGCGCCAATGGGGAAAAAATTGCAGCAGAAGAGCAAGGATTGTGTTCCCACAAACTGTTACACTCTTCTTAGCCTTGCAGGGCTGCTTGTCACACGCGCAGTGGTCTGTACGTTGAAGGCTTGCAAGTGAATCATGAGCAGCAGACCGCTGTTCACCCCGAGGAGCACTGGAGTGTCACAGCTCTTTGTCAGTACCCCTTATTGTGCTTTGGGGGCTGGGGGAGGACAGGGCACATTACACACTATTAGGATTTTATTATTGCCTTCCTTGAGATTACACACTACTGACTGGCATCCATTACAAGAAGTACTTAGAAAGATGCTTCCAAAAGCCCAAATGAGTGAAGATTTGGGTGGACCACATCCAGGGGTGTTTTATGACAGCTTATTGCAGCTATTTCTGTTCATGCAGTTCTCTGCCATCAGTGAGTGGAGGAGACCTGCTGATTCTGACTACTGCTCCTGCTGGTAGTGAACACTTTAAAACAAAGACGTAATTTCAAAAACACCAGTAAAACTTCTGTCCATCAGAAAATTTCAGTTTGATGAATTAATACTTTCCATGTGAGGACACAAGAAAAATGGAAGTATTCTCCTTGAAAGCTGGTTTGGTTTTTGTTTGTTTTTTTTTTTTCCTGCCAGTCAAATCTGGGCTAGCTGGCTGAATACTCCTCCATTCGGTACCTTCTGCCTGATTGCGCAGTCGGCACACAGTTCTTCACAGCTTCCTCTCCTCGTATGGTGGGCCACCGCCAACTTTCCGCTCCACTTCGGAGTGGACAAGAACCGAGTGATGTGAGATGAGATCTATGATGTCCTTGTTTGCAGCAGGGGTGGAATATCTGAACCTGCTGTGCCGCTGCAGTGGCTGAAAGGTGGCTGTGGAAGAGGAGGCTGGTGGCGAAGCAGTGTTCTTGCTGCTGTGGCAGGGGCGCACGATGTACAGACAGCGAAGGCTGGCAGTTCTCCTTGTGTCCTCTGTTCCTCCGAGCAGGAGACGATGCACTTCCCGACGATGCTGTCTGTTGTACTGCCCTGTGGCTGCATGCTCTGAGGTTTGCCAAGGCCCCCATCTTCAAGTTGGTGTTGTTCCTGAAGAGCCAGAATCACCCACCCAGGTTTCCTCTGAGACACCAGGCAAAGGCTGTCTGGATGGGTCAGTTAGCCATGCGAATACCTGGCAAGTCTCGGTTTCCTCTGACAGAGATAAGGATCTTTGTGTATTAGGATCCTAGTCCACTCGAGCTGCTTAGTGATGTGCTCAAGAGCTTGGCCCAAAAATAGTTGCTAAAGGGCAGGTGGGAGAAGGACTCAGGTCAGGGCTTTCGTAGGACGTCTTTGAAGCCAGGAGGAGGTGCCAACTGCAGATGCATGATGGGTCTGTGCAAAAGGCTGGGTAATACTGTCCCACTCAGCACTTGTGCAGGTGCCTGTGTGCCCTGGGGACACGATGACAAAGAAGGCTGCTACCTTGTGTTTTGCACTACTATAGGGAAATATATGCCCAGACTGCCTCATCTAAGACACTTGTTGTTTGGCTCAAACATTCTGGTTTACTGAAAGGACAGTGTGGGTTTTTTTATCTTTCAGTATGCCATCTGGGTTTTTTAAGCATTTGTTTGTTCTTCAAGCTTTTCCTCCTTGTCCTGCAGGTTAAGAGACTTTCTCCAGAAGTTCTGTTTTGTGAAGCACAGCAAAAGCATAGAAAGGAAAGTCTGTCCTTTCTGCAAAGAAGTAAAAGATATGGGGCAGGGGTAGAGGGTGGAACTGCGCATGGAGGTAATGAGAAAGCACCAGAGAACAAGTGATCTTAGTGCATCAGTAGCTGAAGCAGGTGACTTCTAGGCATCCAAACAGAGAGCCTCTTGGGAGGAAGGACCAGCTGCAAGCAGGACATTCCCCATGGCTCAGAGGGGAATGTTAGAGCATTTGAAGGGATGTGGGAAAGCCAAAGCACTTTGTGCTACTGAGAAGAGAGATTAAGTCAAAGTCGGAAGATGGTTGCAGCCACACTGTTGCATGAGTGTTAGAGTGTCTACAGAGCTGACTGTCAGAAACAGTGAAATACTAAGGCTGAAAGGGAGCATGCTAAGCGCAGACGGTGACTGCTCCGGCCTTGGTTTGACATGTCCTATGTGTCTTTCAGGCTGCAGAACTGCTATGCTTCTGCTTGTTCTGTGGTTACCTCCCAGTCACCCTCTGGAAAGGGAGCAGATTTCCCATCCTACAAGCTCTAGCTTCCCTCAGAAAACACCGCTTGATTGCAAGGGCACTTGTTTTTGGTTCAGAGATGCTGCTCAGAGGCAGCTATAGCAGAAGCATGGCTGAAGGAGCAGTTTTGAATTGCGTTGCATAAGAAAGCACAGCCAAGAGAACGCTCAGCAGAGGAGCTCCTGAAGGGCTCAATTTTATGGCCCTCTTTTCTGTCCATTGCTGCACAGGCAGGTAGTGAAGTGGGCCAGAATGGCTTCCTGGGAGGGGAAGAGACATCAACAAATGTTGGTCCTGTCCTCTCATCCTTGTTAGAAAAGATGAGTTAGGGGGAGTGTTGTGAGGGAGGGTGCTGAGGAGAAGAGGTCCAGTTTGTGTTGAGGCAAAATGTTTTGTGCCTAATTTCTGTCAGCTTCCAGCCATCTCTTTTATATCTTGTTATTCTGAAGTTAACTCACTAATATTTCTGCTGCAGCAGAGCTCCTGCTATGGACCAGCAGCCCGCTGTCCTGTGCACTGTCCCAGCATAACAGACAATGTCCCCGATGCGCAGAACTTACTGTCTGAGCAGGAGACACGAGAGAGGAGCTCAGGACACAGAAATCTTGCAAGCTGACCAGAAGACACAGTGTGAAAGGTGGCTATAATAATTCTGTTTCCTTGCTGAAGTACAATTGAAATACAAAGAGTTGATATTCTTCATGACTTCTTGTAGATGCAGACATATTTTCTGTTTCATGTTGTGTTTGGTTCACTTGCAGCCCACAGTTCTTTCCAGCGTTTGAATGAGTAATGAAAATGGTATGTGGCTACAGGCTTTCTGTATCTTGGAAGGCACAATGTTTAAGTGGCAAATTATCTGGTTTGATAGAGGAATCGCAGGCTGGCAGGTTCAGTTTGGGGTCTGGAAGCTGACCTAGCCTTTGCATCTTCAAAAGAATGATCGTTTTTAGGTGCAATTCAAGTCACAATGAATTAACCAGATAGATTGGGCCAAACCCTTCTAATGCTGTAGTTCTTCAGTTCAGTAGGACTAAAAACATCCTATCAACAGCAGAGGGTACACGTACAAGGAGCAGGCTGGGTGAGTTACCATTTTTGTATTGTTGAAGTAAAGCTTTTAAATGGAAGATCCAGGAGGAGCCACTCACTTTACTAATTTCTGGAACAACATATGTTCACAGAGCTCCAGGACTAGTAGACATCAGTACACTGGACCAGTTTTATCAGAGCCAAGTTTGAGCTTACGACCTTGGTTTAGAGACTGCTTCTGCTAGTGCAAACAGCAGTGTGCAGCAGCTTGCACTGGCCACTCAGTTTCCTGCTTCATTATTGCTCTCTGTAGAATTTCTGTGGCTGTATTAATTTGAGAGGGCATCTGTCACAGAGAGGGAATACACCAGCTCTCTGCCTCCCCAGGGCAGCCAGGAGTTGGCTGTAAAGTTCAGTGTCATGCCCTGAAGTGTTTGGCCCACTGAGGCTGAAGGCTGTGTACTTGTCCCTGAAACGATGGTCAATGGAAGAAGTGCGTCTAGTTTGGATCCATGTACGGGTGGGTGTTACTGTTCAGAGATCCCAGACTAAAATAGAGAAGGGCTTTCCTGTCACTACGTACGGCAGCTTTCTCTTGTTAAGAAAACAGATCACTGGATCCAGAAACCATGAAAAAGGAATACAGAGGTTACTGGGTCATTCTCTGCCGTGAGACGCTAATGCACTATGACCATCAACATGGACTAACCAAAAGCACCAGACAGGGGAGACTGGATGGGCAGGAAGAATCAGAGTAAGTGTTACAGATGTTAACATCCTCTGTTAAAGCACGTGGTCTTCCCAAGGTGCCAGTGGATCTCTGTGTTACAAAAGAGTTGTGAATTGGTGTTGATAAGTCTGAACAGTGTCTGGAATATTTCCTCAATCTTTTATCATTCTGTTTTCCTGTGATTTCTGTCACTTTCAGGTAGATGGAAGATTTGGAGACTAACTTAATCCAGACGCGCAAAGCATGTAGAATAGAGCAAATGGTAGCAAAATGGCTTCATCGCTCTCGGGATGGTGCATCCAGGTAAACATGTTTTTTTGTGAAAGGAATATCAGTTGATCACCTTTGATCAGAGACAGCACAAGCTTGTTCCCAACAAACAGGGGCAGTCACAGGTTGCAGATCTTACTCATTGCTTCAGTTGTTCTTGGGAAATATGCATACAGTAGTCCCTAGAAAAAAACAGTGATGTTAAGCATTCCCCTTGGTTTCCAGGGACAGATGTTCCTGCTTTCACCCATCCTGGTTTTGTGAGCCACATTTGCAGAAATACAATACTGCTCAATACGAACAGTACTTTTCTTGAAGATGGGGTTGTACTTCTCTTTGTGTCTTGCCATTGGCCCATGTTTTTAGGGCAAGACTGGGTTGCATTTACAAGGGATCCTGGCCCACAGCTGCTTTACTTTCCTAAGGTCTGTGAATCAAAATTAAGCTGGACTGGATCCTGGCAGAAGCAGAGAGCTGTAAATTCTCTCACTGCCTTGCTGGGTAAAGGTGTTGCTGTGATCTGTGGAGGTCAGGGCTTGGTGTGGGGCACACGTGGAGTTCTCCCTCCATGTGACCACTGGGCTGGGGTGGCTGAAAGAGTGGTGGTTACAACCAGCTGGTGCCACTGGTCTGATGTCTTCAGCTTTCTGTGGAGCCTGAGGGATCACTGCTGGCCTGTACGGTGCAGAGCCACCCATGGGTACCCAGTGAAGTGCTGGCCTCTCTGTGTATTGGTGCAGCCCATTGAAAGTGGGGGTGTGTGTATGTATGTGGAGCTATGCACCTTTGATAAAGAGATTCTATGATCTTCTGACTGTGTCTTAATTAATCACCGGCTTCTTGTCTCACAGGGGCAGAGTGTCTGTGACAGACAGCACCAGTGATGACAATGGCCAGCCTGCCAGCCGTGTCAAACTTACTGTCACAGTATACAAAGATGTGGTCCTCCATCACTACGGCTTTGAGATTTGTCCAAACCTTCCTCTTACGATTGCATCTGTCACTGCAGGTAAGCACCATTTCCTTCTCCCTACAATCACAGGTGTGAGAAGCCTGAACTGTCCCAGATGGCCTTAGTGATAAACTCCTGCCAGGTATTTATGAGTTTCTCAGGTACCTCTGGTTGGCATGCGATCCTTGAATACTGAGCGCAAAAGCCTGTGTGCCTGTGGTGCGCGGGGTGCTTGAACATCTACCTGATTCTGATGGCATGGAAGAAATTTAAGCCAATGGCGCTTCACTGCTAATCCTTCGCCTGCACTCGGACACGGCTGACCTTGAGGGATGTGAAGAGCTGCTTCAAAGCAAAGCTCTTTCTGGTGTTTTATCTGAAGTGCAAAGGGAGAATTTAATCTAATCTTAGAGTTCTTATTCTGCAGTGGCCCCAGTGATCTGTTGTAGAAAATGCTCTCTGTGCTTACAGCCCTGTAACGTCGGGAGGATCACTGCTAGTTACAGGCAGCCCAGGTGAAATTCTGCTTAAGTCAAGCAGATCAACTCTTCCAGTTATAAAAGGGAGGGATGTAACTCTGCTTTTAAGGTGGCTTGGGGGTTTTGAAGTAAAAACTATGAATCTGTTTTTTATTTACCTTTTATTTTTTTAATGGGTGGACAAAAATGCCTGCTTTTTACCTGTCAGTGTGAGTGTGACAGCCAGAGAAAGACTATGCCCAAGCCGGGCAGGTAGGTGCTGTGGGGAGGGTGGCTGGAGGGCTGGCCTGGGCTTTGCCTCTGGTTGCCCATGTGGGCTGTGGCAGCCCCCATCTGCTTGGGGGAACGGCCTGTCCAAGTGCTCGTACTTGTGCGATGTTTAGCATAAAGGCACTACAGTATGGTCGCTGTCCTTTCACAGTGCTTTTGAGTGAAATTTTCTCTTTATGCCCCTTCCCATGTGAAATGTGGCTAAATTAGCTGAAAGTCTTGGGGTCTCAGAAGTGGGGAAGAAGGTTTTCTGTTATGTTTTTCTTTTTTCCTAATCAGAAGGAATCAATATTTTATTAAAACTGAGGCACAGAGAAACCTGTCCTTTTACGTCCTGTCTTTTGCTGTGGGAGGCCACAGCCAAAAGCCCTGTGTTTAATTCCAAATGATGGTCTTTGTGTTTTGCCTTTCATGTATGCTGCCTGGTGCCGGAGTCTCCCTGAGGGACAGGAGGCAGGTGCTAGGTGGGTTCATGGGCAAACCTTTCTGGCAGAGAAATTCAGTAGTGTGCCTCAGCAAGCAGGCTGGCCATGGTGGAGCTGGGGACTGCATGCACGCTTCTCCTTCTCAGACCAGAGGTCCACCTGCTCCTTAGCCCCTTGGATCCTGCGACTGGTGCTCTCCTGGAAGAAAAGCTCAGAAACCATCTTTTGCTCTTGTTGTGGGTCCTCCCAGCAGACAGCGTGGTTAAGGAGACCTCCTCCATATTCTCCCAAGTGGCAGAGGGGAGTCACCGTGCTGGGAATCCAGCCCACATCTCCCGGGGACTGCTGCAGCACCTTGGTCTGGATGGTGGCATGCAGGAGTGCCGAGCCCTGGCCTGTGTGCTGTACGTGGTCAGCTGCTGGGTGTAACCAGCAGGGTCAGGCCAGGGTGCAGACCCCGCAGGGAGGGAGCGCTGTGCTGTGGCAGCTGCCCAGGCCCCAGGAGGTCTCTGTGGGTCCATGGCTCGCAGATGGGCAATGGGCAAGGCAGCGCTGCTGCCCCCCAGTCCTCCTGTGGTTTCTGGAGAGCCTGTGAGCCCTCCTGCTGCACCCTGGGCAGGCGGTGTCTGAGGACTGTGTGGTGAGCTGTGGCAAGGGAAAAGACGTGCACAAGAGTGATTTTCTGTGGCGCAGGGGCAGCTTGTGGGGCCAGAGGACAGCCTGGGCAAGGCGGCATGGAGACGGGCAGTGGTACACCAGCTGGCATCAGGGCTCAACGTCCTTTGGCCCCTTCTTATTTTGCCATCCAGAGGCAGTTGCTGAGGCAAGTGGGTGCCGGGTGCGAAGAGGAGCTTGCAGTGAGCATCCCCGGTGGGAGGAGGTCTCCTGCTGCGGCACCATCGTGACTAACAGTGTGCCGGTTGCCCGCAGGGAGCACCGCCGAAGGGAAGCTGCAGCCGGGTGACCAGCTCCTCCTGATAAACTCTACCGCAGTGGACGACGTGTCTGTCGAACGAGCGGCTGAAATCATCAGGTGTGGTCCCGCATGGCCCATGGGGACGAGGTGGCAGAGGGCTGAGAGGAGAGGTGTGGGGACTGGGTCTCACCAAGGGTTGCAAAGGTGCATGGCTGTGTGGGGCCGGCTCCCCTCATGGAGGAGGACCTCGCCGCCTCCTGGGGTGCTGTGCTCGGTGGGTGCCTGCCCCACAGGGATGAGTCCACCCTGTGGCTGAAGGGCACAGCAGCCCAGGAGAGAGGGGTTCCCCCACTTCCTTGTACCGTGGCGATGCTTGGTGGGCTGCGCCCTGCCTGGCTGAGAGCCTTCCCTCGCAGTGGGGTGGAGGGTCCAAAGGCCTGGCTGGTGTCGTCTGCCGCGACATTGGGGAGGAAGGCGCAGGCAGCTGCTGACCCTGGCTGACTGCATGTCTCTGTTACAGGGAGGCCGGTGACGAGCTCCTCCTAACCGTCCTGCGCTGCACGTCGGTAAATGGCCTTTCTTCAGCACTCTCAGCACTCCCAGCAGCCCTGCCCCAGATGGCCACGGCCGCCAGTGTGGCTGGCAGGGAAGGTGGGGCGACTGGGCTGGCACGCAGGACACAAGGGCCCGACCGAAGCTATGAGGGAGCTGCGAGGGTCCTCTGCTTTCACGCACGCCCTTCGAGGAGGTTTTGGGGGGAGTCAGTGGTAACTCCTCACAGCTCCCCTGGGTGCAGGGCCAGGGCGGCTTGCGGAGCCTGTCACGCAGGGAGGCTCGCTGAGCGGTTTGAGCCCATGCTGCCTGGAGCTGGAGGCTCCATCAGGCGCTGTGAGGGCCCAGCGGGCTCCGCAAGGGCCAGGAGGCTACAACGACTGGGATGGAGGCAGGCCTCCTCAGCAAGCTGTGGCCAGCCCACCAAGAACAGCGTGGAGCGCTCCCCGCATGCTGGGGCTGTCTGGGCCATGGGGACCCCCCGGACACGAAAGGCAGGTGCCGAGGCTGCAGGCCCAGCATCCATCCTACGTGCTCCTTAGAAGCTCTTGAGGTTTTCCTTTCTGAGTGCTGGAAAAATTTATCCCTTTTTATCCAGGCTCCATCTGGTTAAAGGCTGGGACCTGGGCGTGGATCATACTTTGGGAATAGAAGCAAAGTTTTACTATGGAACTTTTGTGCTGATTGCCCATTCCTGCAGCATAAAATTCCCCAGAAGGCATGCACTGCCGACATGATGTGTTTATCCACGTGGATTTCAATGTGTGTAAAAACTGAGCTGCAAAGCAAGGACAAAATTGGGTTTGTGTGCTTTTTGGCTTCTTGTGGTGTATGAAAGTGGCCTGAGGGGGATTTCCCCCCTGCCCCACCCCAGAAAACATTTTGGGAGTGTTTTTTGTTTGGAGGTTTTTTTTATTTTGATTTATTCTTAGAAACAGGAATGATGATTCCTTCAGAAGAGTTACTGGAGCTCTCAGGCTTAAGGTCATGAAGTTTCTTGGCCATTCAATAAAGGTACATTAAAGAGAAAATCTCTTTAAATACATTATTCCTGCCCAAAGTTTCCCAGGTGTTGGCATTCAATGGATGTGCACAAAGCCAAAGTAACCAGAAAAACTTTAAGCAAACCCACTGAACAGTGGCTTCCCTCTTTTGTTAACCTGATCTCCCTTGCCGAGTACATTGGCTGTCAGTCTTCCCAGTGCTTGATCTGGCTCTGGAAATAAAGAGAAAAATGAGAGTTAGTTATACGAGACCTGAATGCCTGCCAAAAGGGGGAAAATGCAATGGCTTTTCAGAGAGAAAAGGATTTGGAAAACCCTTCACAGGATTTGGAACACCCTTCACAGGCCTTCATGCATTGCCGAGAAGCAAATGGGGCACGAACCCATTTTTGTTTTTTCCTTTGCAGGTCACTTTAAGGACACCTCCAAATACAGCCAAGGCTGATCTTGGGTTTGGGGTTGGCTCTTGCCCCACTCTGAAGGCAGCTGTGCTTAGAGCTGAGAGGTAACGCCTCCCATCGACGGATACCAGACCCTCTGCCGGGGCTGCTCTGGCCACACTAGAAGGGATGTGGGAGGCCTTGGCCCTCCTCTGGGCAGCGGCGGGGCGTGATGCTCCGTACAGCCCGGCAGACTCTGGAAGGGCTTGCTGGCCGAGCACAGAGACTCCTGCCTGCCTCCCTTCCTCCATCCTTGCCAAATGGCCTTGGGGCCAGATGGGGCTGCGGCAGGGTGGGAGGCACCTGCGCCTCTGGCAGGAATGTAGGAGTTGCTCTACCTCAAAGTTGTCTGGGAGGATACTGAGGGATACTGCCTCCATTCTTAGGGAATATCGTGCTTTACAAGAGCAGGACGTTTCGGCACAAGAACTCAGTGGTTCCTAGGCTCGTGTGGTGTCTTGTGAGCTTGGTAGGCCCCTGTCACGGTGAAAGCATGGTTATGTGACAACAGTGCAATGAAGTCAAGTTGCCTTTTTAGCCTTGGGCAGTTTTCTTAAACATTTGCAATATGAGAGTATGCTCTAGAAACCCCAGCTGAGCTGGGAAGTGCTGTATACACGGCTGTGTTCTTGTGATACAGTGACAGGGGTTTTGTCTGTCACTGCAAGGCACTCCGCATGCGTTGGTTTATGGTACGGTGTAGCCCCACTGCAGGCCAGCTGTTGGTAGATTAACAGTCGTTCTGCGGGATCCTGGCTTCATTGCAGGAGCTGGGGAGATGCCTAAACACAGTAACTGGTTAACACGCAGTGAAATTAGGAGTGTGTACAGCATGTGTTGCACACGTGTGCACTTGTTGGACAGCTGGGTTTGGGTTCAGAAGGCAGCAACCACCCAGATAGGTCAAAAAGGCATGTGGCAAGCCCAGAGGTTGAGAAACTCCTAACAACACCTGTTCCTGTAAGTGCGAGGCAGTGTGGTGTGAGCAGCTCCAGCATGGGCTGTGATCGCACCCCTGCCTGTGCTGTGGGCCTCTGCCTCCTGTACGTAACTGCAACAGACTGAGCTGCTAACCGAGTGCTGTTGTTTTTTCAGGGCGGGCCTAAGTCATCGTTTCTTACTGCAGAGAAGAGGGCAAGGCTAAAAACAAACCCCGTGAAAGTACGGTTCGCAGAGGAAGTGCTGGTGAATGGACACACACAGGTCAGCGGGGCATGGCTGCAGCCGGGCGCCGTGGGCGCTACATGCTGGGAAGAAATGGGTCACTCCTGCGGACAAATGCTGGGCTGGGTTAACGTGGCCAGGACCTACAGAGTGGCTGCCCCCTCACTGTGCTAGTCTGCCCTGGGTATGCATCCAGGCATCCGGTCCCAACTTGTTTCCTAGGGTCACTGGTGATCAGGGGGAAGCACTGGCATCTCCGGAGGGTTTTATCTTTGATTTGCCTACTTAGACTAATGAAAAATACCTGCATGTACTACATTTGTTCTTTTAGCATCAGGTAAACTTTAAACCAGCATTACAGAGCTGTGGGATGTAGTAGTCATCTATTGAGGTGCTAATCTCTCTGTAGTAAACCTAGACTAAAGCTTGGGCATGACAGATCCTAACCCTAAAGATGAGAGGTGAATCCTATTGTACATGCCAGGTTTATTTGCTGCCAAAGTAGCTGGGGTATCTCTTCCTGGCCTTCAGCAGTGTTCAGGTAGCATTGTGTTCAGAGAATTTGGTACTGGTGACTTTGCTGTTAAATTTGACATCCGTTCTCCAGCTGATAGGGTGACAGCTTGTTGTGTTTCATATCCTTGCAGAGGGTTTCAACAGAGCACTCACAGCTGCCTCCATAATAGACCATCTGTAAACTGAGCCAATCTGTTCTTAGGTGAAACAAGATCACGACTCACTGGAGGAAAGTCACAAATTTATCACAGGGTTCCTAGCACTGATAACAAATGAGCTGGGTAGATATGGGTCTACCTGTAGTAGAAAAGGACAAGCAGTGAGAACAATTCTAGCTTCCCTAAGTAAGAACAGGTCTTAAATGTTTCCTTTTTCTTTCTGTGTAACTTACTAAGCTCAATGTGGTTGGGATGGACTGTGGTCAGTTGGGAGTCTTTAACTCTGTTGAGTTTACCTTTTTCCCTTTGGAATGAAAAGTTTCAGTGGTCAAAATCCCGCACTCCTGTCCCCTACTCATTAATGCTGCTCAGTTGTTCAGGTCTAACCAAATCTTGCTTCTTTGCACTTTGCAGTGATGATGAACCAGCCACTAGGCCCTTTTCTTCTTCTCTTCTAGGCTGTCTCTTGTTTCCCATCTCTGGTGGTAGGGAGCTCTCCTGACCTAGCCCAGGCAGAGCCTTCGCTGTGGCAGGCGCTTCCTCTTCTCCCCCTGCACCAGGGCAGAGGTGCAGCCAGAGGTGCCATGGATGTCACCAGCCTATTAGACAGGCACAGTGTGAATGCTTTGGCAATTGTGCCTGACTCCAGGCATGTTGGGGCCCCTTCTCCTTCTCTGGCCTGCTCTCCAGAGCAGGAGAGGGTCAGGTGTGACTCCTGACACGTTTGCCAGTAAGTCTTTCTAGTCTCTGGGATCTTTTCCTTCCTGCCAAGTTGCTGCCAGATGTGCTGGAGCTGCTGCAAGGCTCACCTCTACTCTACCAAGGGCTGTGTTTACATCCCTCAGATATTAATGACAGGTCTGTCTGGGATCCTGCCTGAGCATTACGCCAGCGGAGCCACCCTTCCTGACATGGAAGCCAGGTACTGGACCCCTCATGTGGCTGGGAGATGTGGCACACAAGCCACAGAGCTCACAAGGCAGGGAACAGGGAAGAGGAGGATGTGCTCTGGAAGTGGTCCCAGGCAGAGATGACTGAGAGGCCTTAGGCAAGGCTGGTCGTGGGATACAGCCAGACCTGAAAATGCCAGTCTCTGCTTTTTCTTATAGCTGGAGGTTCAGGCTAGTATCTGCTTGGGAGCTGCCATAGAGCTGTTTCAGCCAGAGGTTAGGCACTGATGTTGCAGCGCATGGAGGTCTCAGATCTGTGCCAGTCACTTACCGATTGCGAGGCAGGTCTTGAGAAGTCCGAAGAAGGCGCTTCCAGAGGGAACGCTGTACTCTGCGCTTCCTGCAAAGCCTGTATCAATATTCTGCTGAGCTAAGTTAATCATACTTTGCAAGTGCAGAGGAGGGATGCAATCAATATATAGTTTGCCATTCATTTAATGAGAACATAAAGGTGAGAGA
This sequence comes from Platalea leucorodia, assembly GCF_965183815.1. Lineage (NCBI taxonomy): Eukaryota > Metazoa > Chordata > Aves > Pelecaniformes > Threskiornithidae > Platalea > Platalea leucorodia. The sequence goes on along the minus strand of NC_138858.1, from coordinate 88,043,395 downwards.
ACTTCGTTCGGGTGTTGGGGTCCCACTGGTCTTAGCTTCCCTTTTCACCACTTGGATATGGACCCTGTTTTGAACAGTAAAATACTGGCACAAAGGAAGAGTAAATAAATTTGTTGCATATTTATGACTTCTTTCTGGAAAAGCACTATTCACCGTAGACAGCAGCTACTCTGCTTGAGTGTTTTAGAACTGCTCTCCTTTCAGCGGACTGATGTATTAAGACAGCCAAAATGGGTATTATGGCCCTGAAAAACTGCAAAGCCTCCTGTTTCAGTAAATATACTACTCTTGTCATCTTAATGGAGCATTGCTAAATGATCTTTGTGGCAACTGGAAGGAAACCAGAGGCTGCCTTCTGCAGCTGAAACCTGAAACTCCAGTTTGGAAACATAAATTGTTAATAAGTCTCCATGCTATCCAGCCTCCATTTTCTGTTGCAAACTATTATGTATTTCCATATAACTGAATGATATGCAAAAGACAGGTCCCTTAGGATCTGCAGGTCAGCATCAGTCAGTGTATTATTAGAAGCAGTGTGCCTAGCTGTAACATGGAGTACATCAACCTTGCACCAGGCAAAACAGGACAGATACAGCTGCTTAAGTCATAGCAGAAGCTTTCACAATTAATTCATAGTGGTCTATTAGAGCCTGCAAAAAAGGAGAGAAATCCCATCTGGGTGTTCTGGCTAGCTAATTGGATCTGACCAGGAGGGTGGTAATACTTAATTTGTGTATGAATTTCTATATAGATTTCAAGTTCTGCTGTGTGCTGGCTGTACAGGGCCCCATTCATATGATAACCTGCAGCTGTGGGACCTACCAGAGAAAATGTGCAGTTGGTGTCAACCAGCATCACTTTTCTGAAATTGATGGAGGACCCAAAGGCTGTCAAAGATGTGGTGTGTTGCGCTACTTAGCATGAAGGAGTTTGAGCCTGCACTCAGAAATAGTGGCAGTGTTTGCTCTTTTTTCTTAGTGATGGCTGTAGGCAGCTTGAACCCCACAAAACGGAACAAGGGAAGGAACAAGGAACAAGATTCAGAAGTGTTTTATGTTTGTTCTGGTAGTACTTCCAGGGTATATGGGCTGTTTATCAAGAGGGACCAAGATTGTGACATTTATAAGGTGTTGCACAGCAAATGAAATATAGGAAAGATCCTCTTAGAAATGCCATTCTCAACTTTGAGACTGTCATGACAAGTAGATAAACTCTTTAAGATTGGAGGAAAGTGCTGGTCCGAGAACATAAGAAAGATACACTGAATGGGCAGTCCAAGGGTGGAGGAGTAAACCTTCTCAGCACTGAACAACAAGAAGAATAAGGCTGAAAGCAAGAAGGAAGCTGCAGATGAGCTCTACTAAAGGACTAAGGTGGAAGGCTGAAAGGTGCAACTCTAGACAGCCCCAGAAGGACAGAGGCCAACTTCCCAGACCCTTCTCAGAGCACCCAATGGAGGTGTTTTTGCTATGGGAGTCATTGCCTTGTCTAATGCATTTGAGACCTATCTCAAGAAACTCTGGTGACATCATCTCCTGTTTGGTGAGCCCCAGAGTCACAAATATTAGGGGAATGCTCAATAAAAGTACCACTGCATGTTTAGCAGAATCCTACAGCCTTCCTGTGGTGTGCAAGATCTATTCATAGTAGCATGGTTTTGGGTAGCTCTTGAGTTGAAGTCATGGCTGCTGCCAGTGGGAAAGTGGCAGGGTAGGGGTTAGTGCTGTCCGGTGCCCAGTAATGGGAAGATGTCTTTTCTGGGAGACATCGCTGCTTTTCTGGTAATGAGCAGGGAGGGTGGCTCTCAGCTTTCATTATATGCCATGTGGGAACTGAACAGTGAGCATGTCTGGGCTATGTGCAGCTATTGCACTGGCTGGAGTTTTATGGTAAAGGCATTTGTTATGCTCTCTTTCCCTTGTTTTGTGCCAGAAGCATAATCAAAGAATAAAGCTTGGTGCCACAGAAGAAGATTGCAAAAGCAGAGAAAGATTTTCATTTATACTAGGATGCGCTGTGTCAGGTGGAGCAGCCTGATGCCCTGAGGCCTAACGTCCAAGGATTAGTGCTGTTGCTTTTGTTCTGCAGGGGAATTCTCTTCTTTGTATGCCCAATGTTCTCAAGGTATACTTGGAAAATGGACAAACGAAGGCTTTCAGGTTTGAGACGAGCACTACTGTGAAGGTAATGATGCTTGGTTGTGTGTCTTTGTTCCCACCACCTGGATTCAATTCAGTAGCAAAGGTGCATGCGGTGGAACTTGCAATCTCTTGGTTGTTTTGGCCAGCTAGTGGGAAAAGGATTGCTGGCTGATGCTGAGCATGCTCGATTTTCCATGCCCTTCCTGCAGAGGAAGCGTTGCTTTGGTTCACCTCTGTTTTCTTCTCAGCAACCAGTTTTCACAGAACTTGCAGGAACTTGGCTATGAGACCACTACAGCTTTGTAAAGTATGATTGAAGTTGGGCAAGAGAACAGGTTGATGGCGGACTGGCAAATCAGCAGCTGTCCACACAAATGTTGCTTTCCTTGGAAACCACACGGCAGAATACAGAGGAGGTTGTTTAATATATCAGTGACAATGTGCATCCCTGAGAGGGAGAACAAGTCTCTTGGCTTGGGACCTGGAAAGTGGAGTCCAGGTTTGGGTATCATGTGAACTCAGCAAGTGCAGTTGTGCCAGTTGTTACTTAAAGTGCCTGTCTGCGTTCCAGCCTCATGTCTGCACTGATGAAAACATTTCCCTGTGGAGACATGAAAACTGATTAACCCCGTGAGATGGAAAAGCAGTACCACCTCCCTAGGATCACTTGTGCTTGGAGGCATTATAGACAAGTTACAATCGTTCCCTTCAAAATACAAGGTGCTGCTCTCCAGAGCCATTAATCTAGCACTTCCCATAATTGCTGTGTTTAGACATAGGCTTACAAACGTTAAGTTTTTCTAGCCTGATCTTTGGAGTTGCTTGGTGTTTATGTTGGAGTTAATAAGATTTGCCTGTGCACAGTGATTGGAGGCCGTAACTTCTTTAAAGGATATATGATGTCCTGCAGCAGTGCAGTTGCTGTGGAAAAAATGCATGATGGACAGACATTCTGGAGTTATTAGGCTGAAAGAATGTTAAGAGGAAAAGCAAGGAGATTTTATTATTAAAACTTTCCTCAAAAAGAAGGAGTTTATTGTCTGGTTCATCCAAACTTCACAGAACTGTTGTGGTCTCTCATGCAAGTAAGTCTCTGCAAGTCTTGTGACTTGCAGGGCAGAAAAAAATAAAATAATGAAATAAAGCAAGGAACTGGAACAAATTTTTCCCTACTGGAGTTGAGTGCAACCCTCACCAGCTTCCTCACAGAAACACCCAAATGGGCAAAATGCTTCCTAAGTTAGGTGTTTTCAAAAGTTCCTCTGCTGTTTGAGAGATCCTTGCTTAAAACTGAGATGAGTCAAACATTTATGCTTACCTCAAGAGGCTTGAGTGAGTCAAAGGAGTTCTCTTTCAGATTGTACTCAGTCAAGCCTTATGTAATGTTTTCTGTTTCCCAAAAATAAATGTAGTTATTTCCATGACATTTGGCATTCCAACAGAATTCTCCATACAACTGAAACACCAGTTTCAGTCAAATTTGGTAAGATTTTTACAGTTATGCTCTCAAATTCTTGCTTATTGGTGGGGAGAAGTGGTTTTTTGCCAGTTCTTTGTAGTTTCTTCAAAAAGTGTCGTAGAGTTCTAGGAATCTAGAGTGGTTAACAGTAAACATTCGGATCAAGGGTGACAGAAAGTGCCCAACACCACCAAACTAAAAACTTGAGAGACCAAAACTTTCATCATGAAACAGCCCAGGACATGCAACTCTAGGAAATGGATTTGATGCCTGTTACACCTTGAAGTTTGCATCTTACTGCACTCTTACCACAGCAAGCTGCAGTTTCCCTACCTTATCCTCCAGACCTACTGAAATGTGTTGTCCTCCCTTTATCTGTGCTTCTTGTGCTTCCCCTGCAGTTCCCTTGACTCCCTTCCTTACCAGCTGGCTGGCATCAGTGGACATGGGTGGCCCTGACCACTGTCCTGCTGACTGCCTGGCTGGCATATTCGTTCGTTGCTCAGACATCCAGCTGGGATAGCACAGCAGCTAACTGCCAAGCTTGTGCTTGGTGTCCCAAAGAGGTCGCCATCTCCTGTACCTCCATGTCTGATGAAATTGCAGGCTGTCTCTAACCTTGAGACCTCTGTCATTTGTCGAGGTCAATGTGTTCAGAAGATGTCAGTGAAGAGGGAAAGGCAGTGTATCGTATAGGCACTGGTTTCCTGTGAAACAGCACTAAAAATTTCGCTTGGTGTTGCAGCACCAAGCATGTTCTTGGCTGCAGAGAATTTTGTGTCTGGCCACTGCCATTTCAGTGCTGTCCCACACAGCTGCCAGCGTGTAGAATCATCCACATTCATGCAGTGTGCTGGCAGTGCTCAGCAACTGTGTCTAAATTCTGTTTGACCATCTATGTGCCTTCCCTTCCCAGGACATTGTTCTCACCTTGAAGGAGAAGCTCTCCATCCAGAGCATCGCGCACTTTGCCCTCGCTCTGGAGGAGCAGTACAACGTGGCAAAGATCCACCTGCTGCATGAGGAGGAGCTCATTGAGCAGGTGAGGAGAGACCCTCGCATGCCCCTGCAGCTGTGCTGGAGGGGGGCACCAGCACCAATGGCCTGTGGCCAGCGAGGTGCAGAGAGAGCTCAGCTCTGCAGGTGTCGCAAGAGGGAGTGAGCTTGGCCCCATCTCCAGAGGTGCTGTCCTCTTCTCTCTGCCTGTTGCATGTGTTACCACTGCATTAACCAGAGCACCTGGAGAAATGGCGCTTTCAGAAGCATCTCACTCCGTTTAGAGAGCCCACAGAGCAAAACCCATGGGCTGGTATTGCTTGGACCGTGTAGAGCAGTTGGGGATGAGCATGCTTTGTGCCACCTGTCAGATAGGCCCATCTACAGAGGACTATTTGAGACAGTCTTAAAATAGCTGTGTACCCAGCTATTTACAGTTCCCTAGGTAGTCAGAGAGTTAACCCAGCCAGATGCCACTTTGATTAAATTCTAAATCAAAAGTTTGTGTTCTGCAAACATGAGGTTAGCTTTGTTAGTAATTCTGTTCCTCCACTAGTAATTCTGGGCTAATCTAATTTGTGAGAATGTGCCTACTTGGGAGTCTCATCTCCACACTGTTGACTTAGTTGGTTGGTGATCCACTGTGATGCAGAGAAGTTTGGTAGCTAACACTATCCAACCACTGAGCCCATGTGCCTGAGAATTTCTGCTTTGTTTCAGTTGGTGAGCCTGTATGGGATTTGCCCAGAATGAAATATGCTAATGTATAACCCAGGGGTCTTAACATTGTACTGACATTATAATGATGATGCAAGTGTCTGTTTAGGGCTGCTGTATCTTATGACTGAACTTAAAAGCAGAGAAACTTGCCCCGTCCTCTGTTATTATCATACAGCCTTGAAGTCTCTGTCCTGGTTATACTGCAAGTATATCAATGGATATTTAGTGAAGTTTTGCTGTCAAAGGACTTCCAAGCTACCACAGAGAGAAGCAAAAGCCAGAAAAAGAATCAAATAACAAACACTAGCAATGTCTCCTTCCATTTGCTAAGGACAATGGCTAATCTGCAGCCATCCCACTTGCCAGTAGCTTTAAATGATTTCTGTGAGTTCATACAAGCCAGAGGCTTACTATGCATTTATGAAGGGAGGGACTACAGCAATAGTTGTGGCATGATGCTGTTTGTCTGTTGCAGGTGGTCCAAAAAAGAGAATCTCACGACTACCGGTGCCTCTTCAGAGTTTGCTTTGTCCCAAAGGATCCCTTAGACCTCCTGCAGGAAGACCCAGTTGCCTTTGAATATCTCTACTTGCAGGTGAAATTGAGGCATTCCATGCTTCAGGATCTCTTCTCACCCAATTCTCATTTCTGCTTTAAAACAAAGCATGCTTCAGGCCAGTTCAGTTACATGAATGTGAAATGCAGAGCACTTAAGAACAGAGCATTTGGATTCAGCGTGCCTTAAAGTCTTGAATCAACTTAATATGCTTGGCTTTTTAACAGAAGGAGATTTAAATGAGCTGGGTGGCTCCCTTTATTTGATGCATGGTAGTTACATCAGAGGTCTTATCCTGACTTCTTGAGCTCCCGTCATCATGCTAACTCAGCTCTGTTTGTTCCAGAGCTGCAGCGATGTGCTTCAGGAAAGATTTGCTGTGGAAATGAAGTGCAGCGTGGCATTACGTTTGGCTGCCCTGCACATACAGGAGAGGATCTATGCTTGTGCTCAGCCACAGAAAGTATCCTTGAAATACATTGAGTAAGTTCCCAGATTTCTGTGTTATGTTGTGACTAAGCCTGGCAAAAGAAGGAGCCAAAGTGGCATCAGCTCTTATGTTTGCCCAGTGTTTAGCTCTGCATGGAAGACTGTCTCTGATCCAAACAGACTGCAGTCTTTTACTGTGCCGGACATTTTAGGGCAAGGTAGCTTCATGAGCTTCAGTGTCTTTAACCTGCTGAGCTGCTTGAGTAATATGGACAGTATAACATCTGAGCATGTCCCTAAGCAGAGGGAGGTTCTGATCTGTAGCTAGAGCAGGGACATGAAATTGCAAATCTCTCACATAGTTACGGTTACCCAGGCTGCTCCTGCCAGTATACTAAGATTTGCACGCTGTAGTTAAGAGAGAGGATAATCGTCAACTTTGCACAGCCAGTACTTTACATCTCTTTGTCCACCAGAACTGTATCAAAAATATCTAATTTCAGTATAAGTGATAGGTCCTGTGAAGTAATGGGATCTGGAAAAAAATACTGAAAAATGCTTTCACAAGCAGCAGATGTACTGTGCTGCATGTCAGTGCTGTTAGACCACACTTGCCCTAAAGAACAACCCTGCTTTAAGAACTTGTGATGGGCCAGTCATTAAGTAACAGACATTTGTGTGGTAACTGCACCATTGAGCCTCCGCCAGTAATCATACAGCCAGACATACCCAACCATGCGCAGTTAGTGGAGACTGACAAGCGACTACAGACAACTGCAGCATTCTTAGTTCCTGGATATTTAATGCTTGGGCTGAGTAAACTCTTCAGCAGAACAGATGGCCCGCATTTTTGGGTCTAGGGAACTGGAGATATTAAAATGTAATAACCTTGTAACCAAAGTAAAGTGAATGTAAAGACAGAATCTTCAGCCTCTGGGTGGCAAGGACAGAGCAGGACCATTATGCTGACTACGCTTGTAGATTGTCTCTTGTATAACCATGTAAAAAACAGGCATTCTGCATGAAAGCATGTGTTCCTCCAACCCCATCTCCTGACCCAGTAGCAGATGCACGCAGAAGTGAATTCGAGTGAGGCAGTCATGTTGCATGAGCTGTCCGGACATGTTACAGCACCCTAAGGCTCGGTGCATCCTGGACTGGCCTGGTGCCTTTGCCCTTCTCTGCCTCTGGCCAGCTGCCCTTCTGCACATTCCTGTGTTGCTGGGGGACAGCACAGCTGGGACCCCCTCTGCTCCCTTCCCATTTTTCTGGCAGGAGGGACTGGGGAATCGAAAACTTCATCTCACCAACTTTGCTCCGAAACATGAGAGGGAAGGATATCAAGAAAGCCATCAGCTACCACATGAAGCGGAACCAGGTGCTGCTGGACCCTCGGCAGAAGGTACTGTGTGTCCTCGGGGCTGAAGGTGCCTCCCAGGATGGCGGCAGCATCTGTCAGGGCCGAAGAGGCAATGTCTTTCCTCCATGGGTCTCCTCTCTATGGGACCACTTGGGGCTTTTCTCCTCTCTTTTCCTCTTGTAACTTCCTCTGCTGTGCACACACTGTCATTTCCCTGCGTAGTGTGTTCTGTTGCAGTTTGCTTGTGGGTTGCCAGCTGGCACATGTGGTAATGTGGCATGGTCCTGTACAGATCTATTGCCTATCCAGACCAAACTAGATGTGTTGGTCAAATACTAAGTCCTGTATGAAGAGGACATCTTGTAGCCTACAGGCTGCCTGTCAAACCTTATTTGTCTGTCATGTTTCTAAACAGTATTTCTTCTCTTGCAAAACGAAGCATATGCTCGCAGCAGTCCAAGTGCGCCTGAACTACCTGCAAATACTGGGAGACCTGAAGATGTACAACGGGAAGATCTTTAATGCCACTCTGATGGTACGAGTGCTGTTTATTTATGTAATTGGGTTTTGGCATACTGTCTTATTGCCTTGCTTTGTGCATCTCTTACTTGGCAGTGTACTTGGAGAATAACTGCAAAGACAGGGCACAAGAAGCAGTTTTAACCCTTTTTCTTCCCCAGTGGGTAAGATCATGTCTTAACCAAAGCAAACCCTGTCTAAAGAAGAAATGTTTAAATATTTTTCTAAATTGATTGTTGATGTGAGACTAGCAACCTCTTACTGAGTCTCCTTCCCTGTCTTTGCTTTGATGCTTGTAGAAAATGTAAATTAGTTCTGGTGATGCTGTTTCAGCCAGCTCCAGTCATACCGCTTTTCCCTATGCTGGGACATCATGACAAATATTGGTAAGGGACTCCACTAGGGTAACTCAGCATAGTTCCATGGAAGCGAATAACATACCAGTCTACACAATAATTATGCATATTTTTCTAATTGAAAGTTTTGACTCTTGCTCTTCAGACAAGCTCTGTCCAGATTTTGTATGTCGTAAAGTACTTAAGAGATTTGGGGGGGTTTCAAAAACTCTTGAAAAGATATTGGCCACGCTTAAACCTTACTGTAAAAAAGAACACTGCTCTTTTCAGAAGAGGCTTCTTGGGTTTTTTTTTGCCCGTCCCCACTTGGATCTGTACTGGACTGTGGACCGCAAGCTGTTTTGTACAGAGAGCTGAGCAGTGTAGGTAGGTCTGTACCAGAAGAGGACCTTACTGATGGGTTGCAGTAATGCTTAGACTTGTGTGCAAACTGAAATATTTCTGCCAAATTATACGGGCGTTAATTCATTTTTTTAAGTGTCTGATCCTAACAGAAACTGTTTACATGTCTTCCAAAACAACAAATGCCTTCTTGAAGTTTCTAGCCAGCTGCAGTAGGTCTCGCTAGGTCCATCTGGCGCAGCCTGCCAGGTGACACTTCTGATAGCAACCTGCTGCTGACCACCTCTTTGGATCTGCTAAGTGGCTGGTGCATCTCTGGGGCCACCTGCCTTGGGGGCACAGGGAAACTGGCGGCCCCCAAGCCAGAGAAGAGAACGGCCGGGAGCAGGTGACCTGACAGCCTGTAAGTAATGAGGGGCTCCCTTTGCAGCTGGTTACAGCCCAGTTGTAGAGTCCAGTGTTAAAAGATACCACACGAGATTGGGTGGCTGAGGAGTCCCTGCCCAGCACAGGTGAATGGGTTCCTGCTCAGATTTTGGCTACAGATTTAACCTCTTTCTCTACAGCTACAGGACAGAGAATCGTACGTTGCCTTGTTGGTGGGTGCCAAGTACGGGGTGAGCCAGATTATCAATAATAAGCTCAACATCATAACAAGTCTGGCAGAGTTTGCGAACATCAGCAGGGTGGAGCTTACAGAGGAGTCCGAAAAAGTGAGCATGGTGAAAATCTACCTGCAGGATCTGAAGGTAAGCAGTGCTTTCGTGATGGCCAGCATGTGGCTGTGTCAGGGCCAGAGAACAAGGGGGGAAGTCATTCACACCATCGATTCTTTTCAAAATCTGACATTTAGCTGATGGTGTCATCAGTACAAAAGGCTTAGAACAGACTCAGAAGGGAAAGCTTGTAGGAAGAATATGAAATGACTGAAGAAAAGTGATTTTTCCTACTGTCCTCCATCAGTGAGATGTATCAAAGAAACAAAATGCGAGAAAAACAGCTTCTCTTCTTTCTCTGTGCCTCGTGCAAAAACAGAGTGCTCTGCAATGATGGTGGTACAGGAGAGAGGGAATGTCTTTGCAGTGTGCAGCATATTCCTGCAGGTTGTGGTACAAGCAATATTTGTCTATGCTAACATTTTTTACTGTTTTCTTACCCCCCTCTCCTCCCCAAAAGCTGCTGACTCTGCTGCTGGAATCAAACAGTGCAAAAGATCTTGTCTGCCTCATCATTGGCTATTACAGACTGTTCGTGGATGCAAATGTCTCCATATTTACCTGGGGAGAGAAAAAACAGCAACTGCACCGTGTCTCAGCTGAAGAAGGTTTAAAAAAAGACCAGCCATTTTTTTGCCAAAGGATGGGGAGAAAGTGGGTGGATCCTCCAGCATTAGAGGTGTTATTCCCTCCTGGGAATAGCATCATGCTAGAACAGTAGCCCAGGGGTGTGCAGTGGCATCTGCAAATTATTAAGACTGTCAGCCTTGGTGCAGGCAGTCCCAGCTTTCCATCAACCCCAGACATGTCGGGCAGGGGAAGAGCAGCAGTAATTGTCAGCTTTTCCCAAGAAGTGAAGGCTGTGAGTGCCTGTTGTCGAAATGGCAAACTTGTCACTGAGCTCTTTTACCAACCTCCTGAACAACTTCCCCTCTGCTGGCATACCTTGGCCAGGAGAGAGAGGATTTGTTTGCCATGCTGTCCCGTCCCTCGTCGGGATAACTCCAGCCTCATAGGAGTTGCAGACTGAGGCTTTAGGCAGCGAGTTAGCTGGCCGCTGTTCTGCAGCTCCCTCTGGTACTGCTCTGCAGTAAAACCAGGCAAAGCAGGCAGGAGGGACCAAGCCTCCACTGTCAGGTAATGGTCCTGCAGGTCAGATTGCATCTTCACCTTGTTTGCTGATAAGCAAATGAGGGCATAGCTCTCTGGGCTTTCAGTCCCTGCTGCGCAGACAAGTTCATAACCCTTGTCTGGCTCTTCCTCCTTGCCACCGCAAAGGACAGGCTGATAGATGTGTTTAAATCCCAGGGTACGAATCTCGAACCTGCAGTGACTCCGAAGACTCCTGGGAGCTGGATTCCTCCTCAGAGCATTGCTTGGACACTCCTATAGCATACAGCAGCGCCTATCCTGTGTGCAATGAGGAGAAGCCGGGAGAGCTCCACAGCCTGGAGAAGGACAGCACAAAGCCCCAGGCTGGAGGGAGTGACCAATGTGATGGGGGTGACAATGCAACAGACAGCACATCCGAGGCTTCAGATTCAGCCAACACCGAGAGCCGAGGGTTTAAGACAAGTGGCTCCAGTGACTCTATGGATGCACTGGAGGAAGATGAGTTGGAAGCTTGCTCTTCCTCTAGGCCAGAGTTCTTCCACTTCTACACACCAACAGTGCAGGAGATGAGCAGCTCAGACAAGAGCTTTTTCCCCATTCGTGCTGCAGGAGGCTCCAGCAAGGCAGAAACCAGAGACTACTTCTGTTTCTTGCAGGTACCACAGGCAGAGGAGCCTGTGGTGAAGCCTGTGTGTGAAGACAGCCCCTCTGAGCAGAGAGGGGAGGACACTGGTGCATCTGTGCTGGAGACCAAGCTGTCTGAGGGAAACACCATGGGCTATTACAGCCTGTGCTACAGCGTATCCCGTGCAGGCAGCGTGGAGAGGAGCAACATCGGTCACAGCCCTCAAAGAAGTCCTCGGAAAGATGGGTCTGCCCAGGAAGAGGCACCATGTGGAGCAGAGCGGATAGCAGAGGCAAGCGACCTCATTTTGGAGCCGCCCCCAGGCTTTGGTGACACCAGCTCTGAGGAGGAGTTCTATGATGCTGCAGACAGGCTCAGCCCTCCGGATGCCCTGGCAGGTAAACCCTCACCCACTCGCTGCAGGTCACCTTCCTTCCACCCCCTGGGCTAGGGTGCTGCCTGTTTCCCCGTGTCAGTCTTCCTGGAGGGATCATCTTTCAGCTTTTCATAGTTATCCCAAGATTTTTGAAGGACCTTTCAACACCCATTCTTCATAAGCCACTCCTCAGCAGAAATACAGTGGATGTGCACACAGGGGTCAGAGCTGCAACTTTGCAGGGAGATTTGTCATCACATCCAAGCACTGGATCCCAGAACAAGTCAGTTTTCAAATTAGTTTGGCATTCTGGCAAGTCCCCAGGTTTCTGCAGGAATTCCAGAATACTGATGTATGGCTCTGCCTGATCCTGAAGCCAACATGCTGCATGAGTAAGTTCTGTGCATCCTTCTACGTAGGCTGAACCTTCAGTGATGAAAAGAGTGATGAAACAGAACACAGGAAAGATGTGTGTCCTTGCACTGACAGGGAGCTTTATGGCAAATATTGCCACTGTTAGGCAGTACATTCACTCTGCTATCTTCCTTCAATCTGAGGAGAGCTAAAAGCTGGAAAACATTATTATTCCATGCACCCCCAAGATCAAAAATAATTTTCGGGTCAGGGGCATGTTATGGAGTTGGGTCAAGGAGTCCTGTGGCTGAGCAGCTCCCTGGTAGTTGTATTTTTTAAGAAAGAAGAGGATTCTTCTTTCTGAAATAACCAGCTCTTTCAATGTTAACTGAACTTCTTAAGAATTTGTTTTGTGTAGTTAGAACAATTTTGGCTTTTGCGTTCATGCACGGTAACAATACCATGTTCAGGCATAAAACTGTAATCTCTGGAAATTTTTATCATCTAAGTATCCAGGCTGGAAATTTCTGATGTTTCTATTCAATGTTAATAAATCTACAGCTGTAGGCAGTGCTCTCTGTAGCTGCTGCCAATATCACCAAATTTAGCTTGAGAATTACAGCTCTACCTGCAGTCAGATCAAGTGACTCCAGTAAACAAGGGGAGAGACTATCCAGCGCCCTTCATCACTAATCCTGGACTTCAGTCTTTGTAGCCACAGGCCCAGACTCTATTTTTCTTGCCATAGCTGATTGCAAGTAGGTGCTTGATCATAATGTAAGAGACAGTCTCCTTTGGCACTTGGGAGCCAGGCTTTGCTGCCAAACATTTATGTCTGCAATTGCAGGACCTGTGTTAAGAGTTTTTTGCATAAATGCATGGATATTCTGCTGCCTGGGGCTATTTCCTGACTTGTATGGTTTTTTTCTTGCCAGCAGGCTACAATATGACACGCCGGGAGGGTAGAGACAACTCCTCCGGGATCCTAAAGAAACCAAGGTGTTACAGCTTGGGGGAAAACCAGATGACAAGGCAGACAGCAAGGGAGAAACACAGAAAGGAGAAGGAGCTGACATATGCCAAGAGCCTGAGGAAGAGGAGATCTTTCCTGAAAACCGATTACACCTCGCAGGTCACTTTCCCCTTGGCTTTGCCAGGCTCTCTGCAGAGCTGCTGCTCTTGGCCACCACCACCACCACCACTCCTTGCGCAGCCCCCCGCTCCACCCTCCCCAGAGGACATCGAGAAGGATGCAGAGCTGGGACTTCCTGCTGCCAGCCAGGCCCAGAGAGACACTGCTAGCACAAACCCCTCCTCTGACCTGATGGAAATGGAGCCTGATACCATGGAAACAAAATCAGTGACTGACTTGGTGGTTTCTTCCATTGCAGCTGTTCGCCTGCAGGGTGACCAGCACCGGGAGGAGAGTGCAGGCATTGCCATACCTGTGGACGGTGGCCTCCAACCTGCAAGTGCTGGACATCCACCTTTCCTGTCCCTGGAGGAAGCTGTGCCCCTTCCTGGGGGACAAAGCAGAGCTGCCCGGGCAAGGTCCTCCACAAAGACAAATACTGGGTGGCCGAGTGAGGAGAGCTGTGTGGCCACCAGAGGCTGGCTGGCCCGAGTGGCACTGGAGGAGGTGGGTGAGGCGATGGCAGCCCAGAACAAGGCTGGCGATGCATCCCCGTTCCTGGGCCAAGAGGTGACCTGCCCTGCTAATGGACACACACTGCCGCCATCAGCTCGTGGCCACGGCGTGGCCTCTCCCCGTGAGGTGGCCCAGGACCAGGAACTGCTCCCCACTGCTGGGAGGCAAGGAGCGTGTGAGGAGCCTGTCCCAGCTCCCTGTGAAGAAAGAAAAGCTAATTGTGACAGCTGTGCTGAAAACAGCAGTGACAGTGCCTTGTCACAGGCAAAAAGCAGACAAGCGATAAACAAGGAGGCCTTATGGAAAGTGCACAATAAAAATCACATAGGTTTTCCAGATGCAACCCAGCTCTTAATGGATTGCAGCAGCACTTCAGGGGTTTTAACTCGTCTCTCCTGGCTCTCATTTGGGGTGAGGACAGACCTCACATCACCCAGCCCATCTCACGAAAGGGTAAATATCCCACTAGAACTACCCCAGCAGACCAGCGGGTGCCTGGGGGCTGATGCCGTCAGAAGGGAGATGCAAACGTCCCCAGCTGGACCGCCCTTTGAGAAAGAGTTGGTAAGCAGCCAGGGGCTGGATGCAGGAGAGCCCAGAAGAGAAGCAGGAAATGTGGCTCACGAACAGCCACGGCCTGTTCAGACTCCCCTTCCCACAGAACAGGCTACTGAGGTGAGGAAGGACTCTCCTCTGACTCCATCTCTAGGGCTTTCCGTCTCCTCACACCCAATTCCCTTGGGCTCACTGGGGAAAAGAGCGGGAGACCACAGGGATTCAAAACACTCCTTCCTCTGCTTTAACCACAAGAAGGATGAGCAGACCCCTTCTGACCCCATCATGACCAGGTCCTTGGATTTTTCCGCAATGAAGAAGACATCTCCACCACAGCTTGGGATGGACAAGTGCAGCTGTCGGCTGTCCTATATCAGCTGCTTCCACAGGCCTGATGACAGCGGGGAGCATGAAACCACCATCCCCATGTGCAGCATGTTTCTGGGGCCCCTCACCACCCCACCATCCAGCAGCCGCAGTCTTCCTGGGACCCCTGTGGGCAGTTACCCAGTCTCCATTGCTAGGGATGTGGCAGGGCGGGACCTTCATGTCCAAGCCCTCAGCCAGCTGAAGGACCAAGCATGGATGAGCCCTGCAGATTTCCCTTGCTTCCTAGCCTACACCACAGAGCTTCAGGAGGTTGTGGGGAAGCTTTCTGGGAACCAAGCAACCCACCGGCAAGATCAATGTGCAGAGCAGGGCGCTGAGAGCAAGGGTGCCCTTGGCTTAGCTTCCTGCAACCTGCTGTCCAGTTGCCAGGAGCTCCTGAAAACAGAGCAGCCCCTCGAAGAGCTGCAGGGTGCGCTGAGGGTGACATTTGACCACCTGGTTCAGTTGGCAGTGGCCTGCTTCCAGGTGACGCACTGCCAGCTGTGCAGGCAGAGGCAGCAGGAGCTCGGGGCCGCGCTCGTGCACGTGGTGGGCACCTACCACCAGCTCGTGCAGGCTGTTCACCAGCAGCTTTGCAGGCAAGGCTGCCCAGATCTGGGTGCCAAGCTCCTTGCCCGCCAACACACAGCCCTTACAGCTGCCATGTTTTGTCTCCTGCAGCAGTTCAGGGTACCCCCGTTGTTGTGACGGGGTTTTTGGTGGCACATGGGCGCACTGGGTGGGGAAGAGCCCAGCCATGTTCCCTCTGTCCACTATCAGGCTCTCCTGACAGGATGCTTAGCCCCACAGCTCGAGAATGGTCACAGAAGGATGTGTCCGTGCGTGTCAGCTTAGCTCCACCAAGAGCCTCCCTGTCCAGGCGGTGGTCATGGGGCAGGGCATACCACCCGCCAGCCTAGCTTTGTGCAATTCTGCGTACACAATCCGTATGCAATATGCAAACTCGTAGCGTACTTCAGTGGCTTATGTATCTTGCCTAGGGCTTGTCCCTCACCTCCCAAAGGCCTTGCAGGTGGCCAGTCTCAAGGTGTTGTCTTAGCTGCCTTCTGTCACCTGTGGAGAAGGACAGGAGCCTTTTGGCTTGCCCTTCCTCTCGCTCCTTACTCTCCAGGCAGACTGTGAAGTAGAGTGACATCAACTCCCACCCTGGCCTGGCATGAAGGAACCCAGGCTGCTTTGTCCACCTTCTGTGGCTGAGTGTGTCTGGACTTGCAATGGAAATCTCTTTGGGAACAAAGCTACGCTCTATTTAACTGCTTTTCCTTGCGAGGGCTGAAGAGAGGGTTGTCCCAGGCAAGGGAGACACCACCATATCCTCTTCTGATATGCTTTCTGTGTGTCAGCCAGCACTTCTGTTTCCATTTGCTGATGCTTGAGAAAGTCCCTGATTAACCCCCCACGCTAGTTATGGATCCGCGTCTTCCAGAAGGAACGAGTAAGCCCCGAGACTGAAATGCCACCTTTACAACTGTGGAGATGACCCATTACGCTGGCTTCCCTAGGCGAGGGCAAGCCCCTTTTCCCAACCTTATCAGTAGCTCCTTCTTCCGTCATGTGCGGTATATCCCTAGCTGCGTATGATGTGTTTGCCGTTCAGGGTCATCTAGCTGTGCATCCCTAGTGAATCTGCACTAGCGCTGGAGGCATGACCTCGGTGCCCCCTGATGAGGAGGGCAGAGGCAGGTGCCCGATTGCTGGTGTCAAACTTAGGGGCTTGTTTGGGAGCGCTGGCTTTCTCCGAGGGATGCCTGCAGCAGGTCAGTTGCTGCAGCTGAGCGTGCTCAAAATGGAAGGGTTGCATCGGGCAGCAGAGGAGCATGGGCGGGCCACGAGAGGTGGCCAGCTCTGCCCATGCACACCGCATCTCCCCAAGCACCAGGGCAGCGTGGGGACAGGATTGTCCTGTGGCTCTGTACATCTGAGGGAGGCCACCCTTGCTTTTTGCTCATTCTTTAATGCTTCTGGAGGGAGTAAAGGGCAAGTCCTTGCAGCTGAACCCTGGTGTGGAAGAGGATGGAAGCTGGGGCAGAAGGGAGTGCTGCGGCACCCATAAGAGACCTCCCTAACCAAGCAGACTAACAGCCAGGCAAGCAGACACCCATAGGAATTCTGAAACCTTCACCAGCCCTACACCAAATCCCCTACAGCTGCTACTCTCACAGTGTGCCTGCAGGCAGCAAGCGAGCTAGCCAAGGGCAGTCTGCTTTCCTGGCCGCGCAGGGACAGGGTGGCCAAAGGACCTTCAGCCCCTGGGGAGGGCAGCACTGCCAGGTGGTTTGAGTTGGCGTATGCTGCTGCCTAGCAAACTCCTTTGAGGCTCTTACACTGACCCGCAAGTGCAGACCTCTGACTACACACCAACAGCTGATGAGCGGGGGGACATGAAGAGCAAGAACTGGAAGAGCCCATGGGACAACAACAGCCCATAGGGCGCTGCTACAACAGCCACCGGCAAACACACATTCAGCCTGTGTGGGGAGCAAAACCCTGTGTCCACCAACAGCTGCTGCTGCAGCAGGCCCTACTGACACTGTCTCATGGGCACCCAGTTCCAGGTGGTGTAAAGGGCTCTTGATGTGAAGGAGAAATGAAAACACGTAAGCGTATGAGATAGTAATTTACCTCAGAAGACCTCCAAGTCCTTCAGTGGGTGGTAAGGCATAGTCATTGACTGTGAGGGGGTTTTTTGGGTTTGGTTTTTTTGTTTGTTTTTTAGCAACAATGGCTGAGGTAACATATCAGCTTAGATGCATCAAAAATGCTTTCTGCTGTGGCTATGAAATACGTCACTGCTCTCTGTGCAGCGCACAATCAAATCCCAGGTACCTTTCCAGGAGGAACGTCGGCGTTCGTGAACTTCACACATCGGTGTGCAATGATGTACCGTGCATGCATCAGTAACTGTAAGGATGCAATGGGAGTTTAAAAGTAAAAATTTTATTTTAGATTAGATGCACAGTATTAGCTACAGGCTTCAACAACTCACCAAGTCTTCAATTCAACTGGTTTAAAGTTAGGACATGGCACACCTGGGAACTGGTTATCCACTGGCGCATCACTTCCCATCTTGTGTTTCCCAGTTGGAACAGCACTGTCCTTTTCCATGGGAAGGAATTTTCCTCCCCAGTGAGCTTTGCAATTCTAACCTCACCTTACTTACTGTTTAATCCAGATGAAAAAAATACCTTAAAGCTCTCCTCCCTGTCCCAGAAAAAGCATAGATGCAAGAGTCAGAAACACTCCAACAAGCATCTGCAAAGAAGCGAAACTGAATTCCTGTCAGTTTTCACTTGATCCCAGGGCTCCATCGGCTTTTGTTTTCTGTTAAAGGGGAAAAGTAATTTCCATCATCGTACTGCTGAGGTAGAATGTGTCACTCTTGACAAGGTCCTTAAACAAGATTTAAGCAGAGCTGTCTTCCCTATGCACATTCATGCTAGTGCCTCTGCTTGAAATTTGGAGTTTGCCTCTTTTGTCTGCACAGCTCCTTAACATCACAAAATAAAAGAGTTTTCTTGTGCATTGTCACGCTGAGGTATTTCCACTTATTTCACTGTATCTGGTAGCACGTAGCCTTTTCCAGAAGAGACTCCAGCTTTCAAGGCTGCTGGCCAGCTTCGGGTCTCATAGTAAGTTGACAAGACATCAAAAACTGTCAGGAACAGAGAGATGTACAATGCTGTGATACCGGTATCAATAGCAAGCTATTAATCACACACCCCACTGGCTGCAAAACATCAGGAAATGATAATGGCTGACGCCAGAGAAGGTTAGTATGGGGTCTGTATTCCCTCTCATGTAACATCTGGTGAGCAACTGCTTGAAGCAGCTTATCTAGGAGCAGACGACTATTTTGAAGATGGCTTTGTGGAGCTCTGGCTAGGAGAAGAAGC
The DNA here is from genome assembly GCF_965183815.1 of Platalea leucorodia. Classification (NCBI taxonomy): domain Eukaryota; kingdom Metazoa; phylum Chordata; class Aves; order Pelecaniformes; family Threskiornithidae; genus Platalea; species Platalea leucorodia. Next base: position 88,024,847 of record NC_138858.1, on the reverse strand, counting down.
TGTGTCACCTCAAGCAAGGTGCCTCCAGTCACCATTTTGACTAACCGGTATTGCCCATCTGTGCTGCTGATGGCAGTACACCCATGCTGGGTCATACCCACTGTGCTTCCACCACTGCTGCTCAGATGCCGTGTCTCCACATCAGGGCTCCCTTGGGACGCAGAGTGGTTTCTAGCAGCTAAGCTCGGTGCTCTGCAGAGCCCTCCGCCACCTCCTCTGCCTTGTGCTGACAGAGATGGCAACAAAGTCCTCATGCCAGAGGTAAGAGCTTACTAGGGCTGGCCTAGGACACGCGTCCCTCCGTAGTCCCTAGCAAAGAGGTGTTCACATTACAAAGCCACAGACTGCCAGCAGAGGTGGAGGATCATGGGCACATCCACTGATGTGACCAGGTGGCCCAGCCCATGGTCATGAGATGGAGCCATCACACTGGTACAGCGCACCAACACCCCACCCTGGTGTGTTAAACCTCGCCTTGACTGAGCCTGACACAGGCCTGACAACTTCTGTCCTTCTCCCTTGCCTGGGACATTGTCAGACTTGCAGCAACAGCACCCTCTTCACATCTCCCCACACTAACCTCGCTGCTTTGTGCAAAGCAAGAGTGATGCAAGCCCTGCTCCTCCAAGAACGGGCTGATGCAGAGAAGCACACAAGACCTTAAAACAGGGGCAGCAGGGATAAAACCTAATAAGAGAAACCTCTGCCCTCAGTGTTTTCCCCCATTACTCAGCACCAGGCCCCCATTTTGAAAATTCTGCTGCTTGATAGCCACCCCCCTCCTCCAGCCCAGGCAAGTGACAGGACATGGTTCTGCCTCTCACCTTGATTAATTGCCAGCGTCTCTGAGTGGTAGTTCTTGGTGTTAACGTTTTTCACCATGTACTCGCGAATGGGGAGGCGGGCTGTTTGCAAGGACTGCTCCTGTGCCCTTTGCAGAGTCAGCTTCTGCAAGGGAAAGAACAAGGTGTCCAAACTTGCACATGCTTAGCATGCGTATCATTTTGGGTACAAGCAGCTACGAAGCCAAAAACTGTCCTGGGGCTCATTTCACCCAGACTGCCGCAGTCTGTCTCAGCCTGGTGCTGGATCCAGGCAGAACCTTGAGGAAAAACAGATGGTGGCACAATAGTGATGTCTCAAATCGAGGCAGCAGCAGTGGGTGCTACTAATGGGATGTCTCTGCTCTCATGAGAGACTGGGGCAGCCAACACCTTCAGATTCCAACAGGCTACTACCCACCTTGTGAATACTTTCATCCACCAGGCCTCCAAGGACGTATACTTTCTTTGGGTCAATATCTTCAAGGACTAGAAACAAGATAAGCACTTGCTCACCACCATAGAACAGTAAAATCCTGCGCTACGCCATTCCCCACGCAAGACCCCACTTCCATGAGAAACCTGTGGCCAGAGTCACCCATCACCCTGGAGCCTTGGACCGTGAAGGAGGCTGAGGCTTCAGAGACAGAAGTGTCTGCCTGAACCCCCAGGCAGACTGAAAGGGGGAGATCGGGCGTAGGCTGAAAGCACGGAGTGCCAGAGATACCATACATTGCTCCCTTTAACCATTCTGTGATGTGGCTGATCTGGTCAGTTGGATCCCAATCTGCTCTGCAGACGCCCTCCCACTATCAAGGCCACCTACTAAAACCTTTCCCCACCCTTAGCAGATTCTTTATCAGAGTAAGGCACTTGCATAAAACAAGAAAGGGATCTATGATCCTACGATCCCAGGAACCTGTGGCCAGTTAGAAATGGAAGGAGAAAATAAACACAGCAGCAAATTAAGCAATAAAGGGAATGTTGTGGCTCCTGTGTTATTTCAGAGGAAGATGTAACTGAGACTGTATTCAAAACTGCCACAGCATCTGCACTTTGCCACTTTGTAGTATTACAAACTGCAAAGGGTCTACACGCAGGTTTTAAGTCTGCTGCAGATCACGCAGAGCCTTGACTTGAAACCTCATTCCCTGTCAAAACAGATTGAGATATGAATAGATTTAGCATGAGACCTAAGTACACAGTGTATCTCATGCAATTTGAGACAGTGAATGCTTGGAATTGAATCACCTGAAGTATGAAATAATCTCGAAAAGAAAAGCTTAAAAATCAACCTTTTGCCCTAGTTCCCCTGTGCCTAAAGCAAGTAAAATATTTACCATTCTCAGAGTCAGGAGTGAGATAAACAATTGTATCTAAAGGAAACAGGTCCAGGTAACTTTCTTGAGTTGTATCCATCTGAAAAATACAAGACAGGAAGAGAAGAAGCCCATTAGCCCAAACTCTATCTGCCAGAGCAAAACCCACTCTCAGACATAGAAATATACTGGAACTGACACCACCTTGTCTTAGGTGTTTAAACTCCTGCAGATAGAGCTATTTTTTTTTAATTTGGAAAATGTTTCTGTATGGGCATGGAATGATACATATCTCAAGATCCATTAAATTCTCGTCAAAATCCCTAGATGTGGTTTCAGGGAGGGAGATCAGCAATAATTACCTAATTTTAAATGAGATTATAATTCTTGAGAGATTCAGGAATCTCCACTTCACGTGGTTTTCTCCCCTCACTGTTACCAGGTGCAGCCCCACATGTGCTGTAGAACACACGACTCCATGTCCCTGTCATAACCTCTAAGCGTGGGTCTCGTGCTCCAGTCGGACCAAGCTCGGTACAAAAACTCGGGCCAGGAACGCATGACCTGCCCAAAGCCTGACCAAGCTTATGTGTCTGCCTGTCCCAGCGTCACAGGTCTCTTTGCACAAGTAGCATCTGGAGAAGGAATTCCCCTCCTGCAGGCAGCAGGGACATGAGCTCTAACCAGAAGGCCTTGCACATTGCTCCATTATCTGTCAGTTCTTGTCTCCTGCCAAAGGGCAAGATCTGACCTCAAGCACTGTCACTGAACTGCATTCCCACCACCCGAGCCCACCTCAGCCTGTCCTGGGTCAACACTGAGAGCCAGCACTGTGGCTGCAGGGTGCTACGAGCCTTGAAAACACTGTGGTCAGAAACCCTTACCAAATAATTGGAGAAGCCGTCATTCATGCGAAAACACTCCTCGTAGATCAACGAGCCCACCACAAACTCCGTCAGACAGAGCCAAAACGGCTTCTGAGCCCGCCTGTTTGCTCCGTAGAGTCTCCTGATCTGGGAGGCAAGGCGGCTTGTTTCCTTCCAACAAATAACAAGGACAGTGACCCACAAGTCTAGGGGCAGGGGGTAACACAGCTCCATTCAGGGCCTACAGATATCCATCACGCCGTGTCGCCGGCTGGTTGCTGAGGCTCTGGAAAGGCTGTTCCCGGGGAGCACAGCTCAGCTGCTTCTGGGTCTCAAGGAAACCCAGTGGGCTGGGTGTGCAGCCAGCCAGTGCTGGAGACCGGGCAGCCCCGGGCAGGCCGGGGGGTGGAGGCACAGGCAGAGACCGGAGGGACCAGCATCGCCAAAGAGGCTGAGCTCAGGAGAGCGGCTGTGTGTGCACTCTCATGCACCCCGGCTCTAGCTGAGCTGGAGGGTTTCTTAGTTTCCCAGCACAGCCAGAACAAACCAGTGACCTGCCCCAGCCACCTCCTCCGCTCCCTCAGCCCCGTTTCAGAGGGCTCCTCTCTGCTCCCTCCCTGCAAACAGCACCTTCCAGAACCAGCACAGGGCAGGACGCCTTCCAGGGCAGAAGCAGAGAGGGACAGACGGATGACACGAGCAGCCACCAGGCCCTGCCAAGGCTACGATGGGGCACGTCCCCAGGATCTCTCAGAAGCTTCCAGACCCCGGAGAGGGACCGCACCGGCGGGCAGCGGCAGCACGGGTGCAGGCGGGCGTAGCGGGCAGGGGCCCCCGTACCTTCAGCGACATGCGGTCCGCCACGCCGAGGTCCACGCAGAGCCGCGGCCCCGACGCCCGGGCCTCCAGAAGCCGTTCCTTCACGAGGGCGGCCGGGGCCCTCCCGCCGTCCCGGCTGGCAGCCCCTGGGAGGCAGAGCAGACAGAGGGCAGCCCCGGCACCCGGCGGGGCCGCAGGGCCTCGGCCGGGCCCCCGTCCCCCGGCCAGCAGCCCCTCGGCGGGGCCGCTCCGCGCCGCGCCGCCCTTCACCTGGGCCCTCGGCCCGCCGGGCCCTGCTCCTCTCCCGCTCCTGCCGCCGCTTCCCCCTCTTCGCCGCCAGGACCCGCTCCCAGCGCCTCCGCTTCCGCAGCACGTTCCTCTGTGGGAGCAGCGGGACCTCAGGCCTTGCGGGCCTCCCGCCGGCGGCGACCCGAGCGGGACCGGACCCGGCCCGGCCCGGCCCGGCCCGCGGCACCTACCGAGCACCGCGCCGCGCCGCCCGCCCGCCCCGCGCTGGGGCCGACGGCCGAGGGCTCGATCCGCAGCAGGCGGAGGGCCTCGCAGGCTACCGCCGCCTCCCCCTCAGGCTCCGCCGACGGGCAGCCGCCATCGCCGCCGCCCGCCATCGCCGCCGCTTTCCCCTCCGGAGCCGAGCGGCGCTGGGCGGGGCCGGGGCGGGATCGGGACGGTCGTGCCTGGGCGACGTCGGGGCGGGCGGCCCGCAGGGCCTCAGGCGCCCGCAGCGTCTCCCCGCCTCAGCGCCCCGGCCGTTCCCCCGCGCTGAGGGCAGGGAGGCGGCCCAGGCCGTGCCCCGCCCGCCCGCGCCCGCCCCGCCGCCCCTGCCCGGCGGCCGGCGAGGGGAGGACGGGCCATGAGCGGCTCCCTGCTGCGCGGCCTGCGGCTGCGCCCCGCCTGCCCGCCCGTGAGTAGGGGCTCGGCCCGGGGCCCCGGCCGGGGAGGGCGCGGGGAGGGAACGGTCCGGGCCGGGGGAGCCGCCCCGCGGGGCCGGGGCAGCGGGCGACGGGGAGGGCGGATCCGGGCCGAAGGCGGCGGGCGGGGGCCCCGGGGCGCTGCCGCCTCCTGCCGCGTCCCCCCGGGCAGCCGCCGAGCGCGGCCCCGAGCGCTCCGGGCCGGGGGGTGGCTCGGTGCCGCTGGCTGCGGCCTCCAGGGAGCCGTCGGGTCTCGTCGGGGCCAGCGGCTCCCACCCCTTGGCCGTTTCTCCTTTTCCCTCGGGGCGTCAGGCGCCATCGCAAGCGGAGGGTGAATCGTGTGCGCCGTCCCGCCGTGAAGGTGCTGCTCCTGCGTCCTCCGGTCCTAACGCTTTTTCTTCCAGCGACAGAGAGGAAAACCTACCAGATGTTTGCGTTGATGTATCCAGGTTTGCTCTGGTTTTGAACCGGGTCCGCAGCGGACCTTTACGTGGTGGAAATCCTTGCTTTCAGTGGCCCTAACGCTACCTGTTGCATGCCAGTGTATTTTTGCATTTATCCTCAGAAGTTTCATTTCTGGGATGGTTTTCCTGTTTATACTTGCTTTAGTGTTTTTCTCGTCGTTTTCATAGGTGGTACCTGGATGCGTTCTGGTACAGCACGTAGAGCTGTTTCAGCGTCATCCTTCCTCATAGCAGCAAACTGAGGTGTCTCTGCCCCGGTTATCATTGTTACTTGTTTATGCCGCGGTAGCGTGTTAGTGTTTCAGGCCAGAAAGTCTATGCCAAGCAAGAACACCCGGAGAATGTATGATCCAACAGGTTTAGTTTTCACCCCAAACCTGTGCGGGACACCACGCGGTGGTGGGGGTGACGGGATCACGCAGTGTTCCTGGGAGTGTTCAGAACTGCTGTGGTGTGTGCCCGAGAGCTGGGAAGAGGCTCGAGGCATCTTCCGAGCAGGGCGCCAGCACGCCCGGGCTCTGCTCCCACGCCCGCACCGACTGCCCAATGCCGAGTCACTCCGCTCTCTGGCCCAGCTCACCCCTCTGTAAGGTGCAGCTGCTTTTGTAAAGCCCTTTGCGACACAGCTGAAGAGTTAACAAAGCCTATAGCCTAGACACTGCAAGGCCATAACTTCTTACAGTACTGGAGCATTACAAAGGGTGGTACAGTCTTGTCAGTACTAAGCCCTTTCCAGTGGCTGCGGCGTAAGAACACTCTTTGCTTCAGGCCTCCAGAAGGCCTGATTCTGGTGCCTCTGATTGTTCTGCAGGAGGGAAGGTGGCTTTGCCTGGGGGAAGGCTGGTTGGCAGAAAAAAAAGGCCTTGAATCTATTCTTCATGCTCCTTTGTTGAAGGAGATCTGTTAGGGCCGCTGCTGGGTGTCCGTGCGATGTTGCTGTGAGCAGATGGTTGGGAAACACCTTTTAAGCTTGGGAGACGCTGCAGGTTCAGTATTGGTGCGGATGGGCTGATCCATGGCTGGTGAGGACTGCAAGGAGCTGCAGCTGAGATGGTGCATGGCGGGGGGCAAGGGGAGGTGGTGCTTGCCAGATGCCCACACAGCAGCTTAGGACTGCAGCCAGGAATGGGACTTGGGTTTCCTCTCCCAGAGCGCCGACTGCCCCGCTAACGAAGCAGCGAGTGGCTTACAGTGGCCGAGGTGCCCCTGAGTCCTGTCAGAAAAAGCAGGAGTAGCTGAGGATAAGTCCTCCCTCCCCAGGCTGCCGAGATGATATGCGTCTTTCCAAATAACAAACTTCTCTCCCTCCTTTCTCCCCAGCTTCTCTCTCTCCTAGCCTCAGGGGGACTCCGGAGGCGGCCCTGTGTGGCATTCAGCACCAAGGACGAGAGCGCTGCCAGGCCTGTTGGGCGGTACCCGGTGCCCAATAAGAAAGACATGCCGTATGACATCGTGGAGCTCATGGAGGAAGTAGAAATGAAGGTAAAGGAGTTCTGCTGCAAAACTCTGTCAGTGGAAAGGGTCCGTGAGACTAGTGGGTATTATCAGATGCAATCTTGTGCGTGGGATTAGCTGGAACACTGAAATGTATTTGTTTTCCTGGGAGAGCATCTGTGTTTACTTGAGACACTATTAGGAGTGGTTTTAATTCTTTTAATGGAGAAAAAAATGGAAGGAGCTGTTTTGATGACCATATTAAAAGGCTCAGGGGGTATTTCTGCTTTTGAGCTTTGACTTTTCTTTCTCCAAAGCTAAATGGGCTGCACAGTGGCAGAACAGTAAGCCTAATGCAGAACTGTGTATAAGGAGAAAAAGAGGGAATTGGACAAGAGCTTCCTTCCCTGCTGCTGTGGAGAAGGAATGCCACACAGACCTTCCTGATGGCTAAAAAACACTCCACCAGCCACAGCTCTGTGGAGACTTCTCTCTTCCAAGAGCTTTTTCTCAGGGGAGTGCCAGTCCATCCCTCCCTATCCTTCCTGTCAGTCTGTTAAATCTGTGCTCTGCTACCGTTCCAGTGGCCCCCGTGAAGTTTGTGTAATAATGAAAGGAGTCAGCAGACTTGAGAGTAAATATGATGTACGGAGGAAAAAGCTCAAATTTCACATACTGTGACGCAAACCCCTGTGTGTCAGCCCACTGAAGGGGTCAGCAAAAACCTATGTATAGGATCCAGTCAACCTAGCAGACTTGGATATCCACACAGTGCTGCCAACCTCTGTTGCCAGAGGTTCCTAAGTAAACTAATGGGTTGTGGACGAAGAGGGAACAGCCTCCCCTTGGTTACCTAACAAAAAACAGACGGGTGAGACAGGAGGAAGGCACAGGCAACTGTGTGGCAGTGGAGGGAGGTTGCCAGAGGGCTCTGTGACACCTGGGCTACCTTCCTTTTCCATAAACACCCTGCAGAACAGCAGTTGGTAAGCTGATGGAGCTTGTGGGCAGTTAGCACAATCACAGCGAACCCAGACTGTTTAGAACTGCAGTGGTCAGGCAGGCACTGAGGCTGAACCCCTGCTAATAAATGCCGGCTGCCGGGACCGAGGCACAGCTGGGTGCTGCATTGGCTGATCTGACATGTGAGAGGCAGCAAGCGATTCCCTGGGAAAGGCAGCCCTGCACACCATCACAGAGATGGGCTGGGCATTGGCAATTTTCGGGGGCAGAAAGGGGAGAGAAGTAGAGCAGCGTTGTTGTGCCAGCATATACATCCATTGTGTGCCAGCACCTCAAACGGCATGCTGTTTGGATTGGGTCAGCCCTGTCTTGCATCCTGTAAGCTTGGAGGGAAGAGTTACAGAAGGTTTAGGATGGTCAAATGGGCACAGCAGCGTCTGTTCAGGGAGACCAAGTGGAGACAGCCTCTCAGTTTGGAAGGGAGCTTGCCGATGTGACTGTGGTCATCACTGCTGTGGCTGAAGTGAGCAGGGCAATCAGTCGTGCTATGAAGCTGCAGCAACACCTAATTGAGAACCACGTCATTACATGTTCAGTCATATGTGTAAGTGGGCTCAAAGGACAAGTGAATGTGTCTGCAGAGATTCCCCAGCAATGCTGTGCTAACAAATTCTCTAAGCCTAGTGCATTGACGTTGCCCTCTGTGCTCTGTGTTAAGTTACAGTTCTTGACTTGTTGTTCTTTTTCCTTGGACAGACTGGATTTCTGCCCAATGTGTTCAAAGCCATGTCTCACCGACCTGCTGAATTCAGAGCTTTTTTTGCTTATTACAACGCCATTATGAACAAAGACACAGGTAAACCATACAACCACCTCAAAACTGCCCTTCCCTTTGTAGATGTGAAAAGTTGCTAGAAGTGACGTTTCTGACATCCTCAGATGTATTGCCTCGCTGTACCTTCTCCCAGCCCATAATAACAGCTGGCAGAGGCTGGAACTGCACAGCTGCTTCTAGCTTTGCTCATGTTGCATACAGCTTCATACTCTCTAGCTTGTGGCTAAAAAGCAGCTCTCAAGCCAAGCTCTGCCGACTCGCTGTCATCCACAAAGGATGGACGGGCTGCTGCCTGATGATCTGGATGAGGGGATTGAGTGCACCCTCAGTAAGTTTGCAGATGACACCAAGTTGGGTGGAAGTGTTGATCTGCCTGAAGGCAGGAAGGCTCTACAGAGGGATCTGGCCAGGCTGGATCGTTGGGCCGAGGCCAACTGCATGACGTTCAACAAGGCTGAGTGCCGGGTCCTGCACTTGGGTCACAACAACCCCAGGCAACGCTACAGGCTGGGGGAGGAGTGGCTGGAGAGCTGCCTGGCGGAAAAGGGCCTGGGGGTGTTGGTTGACAGCCGCCTGAACATGAGCCAGCAGTGTGCTCAGGTGGCCAAGAGGGCCAATGGCATCCTGGCTTGTATCAGGAATAGTGTGGCCAGCAGGACCAGGGAGGTGACAGTGCCCCTGTACTGGGCACTGGTGAGGCCGCACCTCGAGTGCTGCGTTCAGTTTTGGGCCTCTCACTACAAGAAGGACATGGAGGTGCTGGAGCGTGGCCAGAGAAGGGCAACGAAGCTGGTGAAGGGTCTGGAGCACAAGGCTGCTGAGGAGTGGCTGAGGGAGCTGGGGTTGTTCAGCCTGGAGAAGAGGAGGCTGAGGGGAGACCTTATTGCTCTCTACAGCTACCTGAAAGGAGGCTGTAGCGAGGTGGGGGTCGGTCTCTTCTCCCAAGTAACAAGCGATAGGACGAGAGGAAACGGCCTCAAGCTGCACCAGGAGAGATTTAGATGAGATATTAGGAAAAAATTCTTTACAGAGAGAGTGGTTAGGCATTGGAACAGACTGCCCAGCCAAGTCCATGGGGACGAGGCAGATCCAAGATCAAGCCAGAAAGCTGCCCAGGGGGTCAGTCAGGTTCCAGACCAGCAGGGATACACAGCCAGGCACCGTAGCCACAGCGTGGCTCAGGTGGGGTCACAGCCAAGGGCCCAGCATAGAACAGCTCCCAGGGGAGGGGCAGGTCCTTGCTGAGCCTGCCTGCAGCTCTTGCTTCACAACAGTTCTTGGTGACAAGCTGCCCACAAGCAGCATGCAAAATCTGTGTGAGGGAGGCTGTGCCCTCTGGGCCCTGACGCGCTGCACTGGGGACTTTGAACCCGGTGCTGTCCGTACCCTGCAGCAGCAGGGAGAGGACCGAGGTGCTTGCTGCGCACCGGGACACCTGTGCAGCAGGCAGCCTCTGGGTGCCCCGGTGTGGAGGTGAGGGAGGGCTGGCTGCAGCCGAGCCACTGGCAGGGCTGTAGGGAGCTCTGCATGGCTCTTCAGCCTTTGAGGAAATGCAGTTTGAGGGCTGCCTGTTCCTCTCTCATACTTCTCGTGGTACAGAGTACCGAGGGGCCTGTTCTCGTTGCTTTTGCTCTGAAGGTACATTAGTAAAACCAGGATTTTGTAAAATAAGCTGGCGCGTGTAGGCTGCTTCTCCTGCTTATGGGAGATGGGGTCCCAGGAGGAGTGTCTTGGCAAGATCTAGAGGCAGTGAGGCAGCCTTAGGCCTCTCTCACACGGTACGTGCAGTCTCTGTGTGCAGCTTTCTGCTCTGCTTGTGCTGCTGGAATGAAGCCCTGCCCGTAGCTCTATCAGGGTCTGTTTTTCCCTTCTCATTCCCATGCTTCGTTTTTGACTTGAAGAGTAGGACTATTTTGGATCCCACCCTTTTCAGCATCTCTCCTGCAGTATCGCGACATTGCTGCCAACTGGAGCACGACGGCCTCCTCTCCTGACTCCTCTTTACCCAGGAGGTTTTAGTAGTATCTTTCATGCTCTTAGAAGACACTGGGTTTATGGAAATATTTTCAAAGTCCAGTAAAACAGTAGCTTTGGTGGGAAGGAAGAGGGATCCTGACCTTCCCTGTGAAGTGTAGTTATGCAAAAACCCTGCTGCTAATTATCTTAAAAAAGGCAAAGAGCATGAGTGCTGGTACGCAGGCAGGTAGCTTGCTGACCCCTTCACGTTTGCCTCTGAGACGTACACAGAGAAGTACCAACTGAGCTTCCTACTCAGTGAGCAAGTAATTTTGCTCCTCTGAGTTTTCCTGTTACGTCAAATCGTTGTTTCCCTGTTGACCAAATCTCCTGTCCCTCATCCTAATTAGGTGCCTCACGAGCAACTATCCAGGTAAATTGGTCACATGGATGGTCATAGAATCACAGAATGGTTTGGGTTGGAAGGGGCCTTTAAAGATCATCTAGTCAACGCCCCCCTTGCCACCGGCCCGGATGTCTTTCACTAGATCAGGGTGCTCAAAGCCCCATCCAGCCTGATCGTGAACACTTCAGGGGTGGGACCTCCACAACTTCTCTGGACAGCCCGTCCCAGTGTCTCACCACCCTCATCATAAAACATGTTCACCTTATGTCCAATCTAAACCTACCGTCTTTCAGTTTAAAACTGTTACCCCTTGCCTGTCATCTAGGAGCTTTGGTTGTGGTGTCTTGCTGCATGCTCTCTGGAGATCTGTCTTCTGGGCGGTACGGCAGGCAGTTTGTACCCAGAGCCCTCCCCTCCCTGTTTCCCCAGTGGTACTTGCTGTGGTGGACATTTTTAACAGCAAGTTGTGCCAAATCTTTTGCTGTCCCCGTAGGGCGACTCAGCAAGGCAGACAAAGAGCTCATAATTGTGGCTACAAGTGTTGTGAACAGATGTCCCTACTGTGTGGTTGCGCATGGAGCACTTCATCGGATATATTCCAAGCAGCCGGCGCTGGCTGACCAGGTCAGTGGGGTTACAACAGCGTGCGCCCCACCTCCTTCGCTTGGGACGTGGTAATGGCCCTCTCACGTGTCTGCTTTCTCACCTGAATTTTTGATCCTTAATCTGCATTTTGAACCTTTGATCTATGTGTTTCCCAGCAATCACGAGCAATTTTGACATATCTGGGGCCCTAACTGAATACCTGGCTTACTACTTTTATTGGTGAGCAGTCAGACCAGGGCGCGTAGGACCTCAGGGTGGGGGTCTGTGTATCCTCATCCACCTTCCAAGCAAGATATGGGGAGGGATGGTTGACCTTCAGAACATTCATTCTGCTGCCCACACTCTTTGCTGTTTTAATCTGGTCTGTGGAGGAACTTGCTGCAACGGGGAGCTTGCAGCATCCTGGCGGCGTTGGGTCCTGTTTCAAGAACTCCTGCGTAGCCTGCTGAGCAAAACTGCCACAGTCCCCGAGATGAGAAGGGAGGGAAAATAGATGAGTCTTTTGTTTGATGGTAGCCAGGACGTCTGGTTCGGGTGCTGAGTAAGAGCCTGTGTACCTCCACCTCTTTGGTTTGCAGAGCAAAGAAGGTGGCCCGCCAGTTACACAGTTCGCTGGGTCCATCGGTGCTACCTCTGGTTTCTGCCTTCTCACAGGTCATCGTGAACTGGAAACTGGCTGACCTGAGTGACCGCGACCTGGCCATGCTGGAGTTTGCTCTTGCGGTCTGTCGAGCCGATAACATCACCGAAGAGCATTTCCAGAAGCTGGAGAGGCATGGTTTTGACCGTGAAGACGCCTGGGACATAGGCATGATTTCTGCTTTTTTTGCTATGTCTAATCGCATAGCTCATTATATCGACCTGCGCCCAAACAAGGAGTTCTACACCATGGGCAGGATGCCCCGCGGAGAGAAGGAGAAGGAGGAAGCTGAGCACGCCTGACGCGGCCTCTGACGCCTACGCGTCTGAAAGATCGATTGAGTTCTTACTTCTCAAGCTAGCGTGGCTTATTTCTGAGCGTGTAAAAGGGTTAAAAAGTTAACGCCCGATTGTAGCCCCGAGGGAGGGCGGGCTCCCCTTTCCCGCGGTGATGTCTGGCGGGCTCCCGGCGCCGCGGGAGGAGCACGGCGTTGGTCTGGGCGCTGGCCGTGCCGGTAACGAGAGCCGGGTGCCGGCGCCGCCCGCCGCCCCGCTGCTCCCCGCGGGCCCCCGGCGGCTCGCCGCGGCCCTGCCCTTCCCGCGGCCGGGGGCGCGGCTCCGCCCGCCGCGGGGGCGGCGGTCACGGGGCCCGGGCGGGGCGGGGGCGCGCAGGCGCGGTGCGGCCGGCGGAGGGTAGGCGGCGGCGCGGCGCGGCCGTGCCCGCGCCCGGCGAGCGATGAGCGCGGAGGCCCCCGGGAAGGGAAGCGCCGGCGGCCCGGCAGCCCCGCGGCCCGGCTCGCCCGGCGGCATGGAGCCGGCGCTGCCGCCCGCCTCCCCGCGGGCGGTGCCGGGGGGCGGCCTGTTCGGGTGGCTGCGCGGCCGCTGCCTGGGCCGCAGCGCCGCCGTGGACCCGGCGCGGGACACCTTCCGCGCCATGACCGGGCTGTACGGCTCCATCCAGCCCGCCGACTCCGTGTACCTCAGCACCCGCACGCACGGCGCCGTCTTCAACCTCGAGTACTCGCCGGACGGGTAGGCTCCGGGCTCCCGGCTCCCCCGCGGCCGCCTGCCTCCGCTCCCGCCGGCGCCGCGCTGGCCTCCCCGGGCGGGCGGGCAGCGCCGAGCCCGCGGTGCCTGCGGCGGGACGGCGCCCGGCTGCCGCCCCGCTGCGGAGCGGCTGGCTCGGCCGCGGGGTGCCCCGGCCTGCAGGAGCCGAGCCGGGCGCGGCGGTGCGCGCCGCCGAAGCGTCCCCCGCGCCCCGGGGGCTGGGCAGCGCTGGGGACCCCCTGCCCCGCCGCTCCCTGCCTGCGGGGCACCGTTTGTCGTGAGCCGGTACCCCCGCGGCGGGGGGACCGTGGGGCCTGAGGCGGCTCAGCGGGGGGAGCATCGAGGCGGGGGGGGGGGGGGGGGTCTCGGCTCTCCGGGCCCCGGGAGGAGGCCTCGGTGCGGCGCGGAGACCGCCCCGCCCCGCCGCTCCCGCCCGCTGACGGCTGCGGGGCCGTCGGGCCGTGAGCCCGGCAGGTTGTGAGCCCTCCGGGCGGTGTGTGGCCCCGGGCTAGCGGCTGCGCGGCGGGCAGCGGGCACGGACGGCGCGGGTGGAGCGGAGAGCGGTCGCAGACGGGGCTCCCCTGGACGGGGCGCGCTTCCCGCTGCCCGGCCGTGCGCCTGCCGCCTCCGCCGCCCGTCCCGCGGGAGGCGGGGAGCCGTGAGCTGCGGCTCAAGGCTGAGAACAGAGCGGTGGAAACGCGGCTTTGGCTCGCCAGAGCGTTGGTGTCAGACGTCCTGAGAGGGCTGAGTTCCTGTTTGAAATGCACTCCTTGCTCATTGATACTTACTCGTTTCGGCTTCCCTGAATTTTGTGGGTCTGCCCTGACAAACGAGTTCGGAGGTGTCCTGCTGCGCATTTCTGTAACAAGGTAGACAAAAGCAGGTGACAGTTGGACTCATTGAGAATAAAAGAAGTTTACTCTAAAGAGTTCAGTTCAGAGATGCCTGCATATTTATATCTTGCGGTATGCTTGTATGTGAAGTTCTTGGCAGAAAGACTTTGCAAGCTAGGGTGGTCTCAACAGTGTTTTCAGTTTGGATAGTCAGAATTGAAATCTTTGTTACCCTTGATGGCTAGTCAGCATTTCTGTTTTCAGTGCGTTTTCATCAGAACAGAGTTCTGCTTTCCGTGAACATCTGAACTCATGATGATTTTGCTGTGGTTGTGCTGTAGAGCCAAGTTTCAACTCCTTACTTGTTCCTCCGTTTTTTGAAGAGAACAAAGTTAAGCTCCAGAAACTATCAAAACCATTCTTGGGTGGCTGTGGCTGGAAAGTGATTTCTTTTGTAGATCCCCAGCCAGGTGTGATTAAGGTTCCCAAGGCACGGGGTCCTCTCTGCTGTACACAGTGTGAAGAGCCCAGGTGGGATTTGCTTTACTGCCCTAGCCACAGCGACCGAATGGGAAAAAAACCCACATGTGGATGTTCTGCAGCCGTGTAGAAAGTGTCAGCTGCAGTAGCAGTACAACTGGGCTGTGGTTTAAGATTATTTCTGCAACTTTCTGGCAAAAGGTGTTGTTTCGCCTTCCTCCCTCCTCCGTTGTGCCTGATGCTTGTGAGGCTGCATGGTGAGCTAAACCAGGGACCTTCCCTCTCCAAAAATGAACCCAGCAAAAAGGTTCTTGAGTCAAAGGGATGCATCCATGGGCATGAGCAGGCAATGTGTTCTTGCAGCCCAGAAAGCCAACTGTATCCTGGGCTGCATCCAAAGAAGCGTGGCCAGAGGTCGAGGGAGGGGATTCTGCCCCTCTGCTCTGCTCTGCTCTGCTCTGCTGAGACCCCACCTGGAGCCCTGCGTCCAGCTCTGGGGTCCTCAGCACAGGAAGGACATGGACCTGTTGGAGCGGGGCCACAAAAACGATCAGAGGGCTGGAGCACCTCTGCTGTGAGGAAAGGCTGAGAGAGCTGGGGTTGTTCAGCCTGGAGAAGAGAAGGCTGCGGGGAGACCTGACTGCAGCCTTTCAATACTTAAAGGGGGCCTACAAGAAAGACGGGGATAGTCTTTTTAGCAAGGTCTGCTGCGATAGGACAAGGGGTAATGGTTTTAAAGTAAAGGCGGGTAGATTTAGACTGAACACAAGGAGAAAATTTTTTACGATGAGGGTGGTGAAACGTTGGAACAGGTTGCTCAGAGAGGTGGTAGATGCCCCATCCTTGGAAACATTCAAGGCCAGGCTGGATGGGGCTCTGAGCAACCTGATCTGGTTGAAGCTGTCCCTGCCCATTGCAGGGGGGTTGGACCAGATGGCCTTTAAAGGTCCCTTCCATCCCAAAGCATTCTGTGATTCTATGAAACCTTGCTCGCTACTGTGTGATTCTCTGCTGGTTAGGCTCAGCTTAGAGCAGTCACAGACCTGCCCTGACCCATGCTGGCCAGACCCGTCCTGTGCAGCGGAGACTTTTGGTCTCTCTGTAGCCTCTGTCAAGGGCACCGACTGTGGTCAGCGGTGCTGCGTCCCTGTTCCTTGGCCCTGCTGTCAGCTTCTGGCTCCTCAAAGCCCCCTTCTAGGGACACGGCAGGGGTCTTGCCCATGGGCTGTGTGTGTGTGCTGCCAGGTGGGTCTGTCCTGCCCGTGGGGAGCTGCACCTCAAGGGATCAAGGCAAACTTCACCGACACTGTCGTCTCATTGTACTTAGTCAGACCTTCTCAGCGTACACGAACCCCGTAAATACCGATACCCTAGGAGAGGCTGGTGCAGAGCGGGACAGCCTGCCCAAGCTGTGGACAGTTGATGTGCCTGTTGGGACCCCTGTGAACTCTCTACAGACATCTCTCTAGTCTCGTTCACAAAGAATGTGTGTCCTGGAAAAGGTCTTTGATTTTTTTTTTTTCTCTCTTTTTTCTCTGAGAAAAGCTGTAAATGGATACGTGGAGGTCTTCATGTGGGGAGGAAAAGGTGCTTTTTTTAAAGGAGGTAATGTCCTTGAAATTGTAGCTCCTGGAAGTTGTTCTGCTTTTGGCAAGTGAATTAGGTAATACAGTAAGATACTAAATCTCACTCCAGACTTTTCTGTGGCCTCAGAGTAGCAATGGTAGTGTGGTTTAATGTCTGTTGTGAAATTAATCTCAAAAAACATGGGTAACAATTAGCCATGTTCCCAGGCTGAGTCTCCGCTAATGCCCAATTTAGACTGGTGCCAGTTCCTTGCTATTGCTGCCTTTGACTATCACTTCCATGACAACACTACTGCATTTAGAGAACAACACCTTTTGCAGAGAACTCTTTTTCTTTGTAGTTAATAGCATGTGATATCTGATAGCAATCCCCTGACTTCTTGCTGTTTTAAAAAGTAAAACTTTTAAATCTAAATTTTATAATATAAGCTCTTAGTGAAAAAATTATTCAGTTGCAGAAAGGCTAGATGTTTTAAATAAACCTTTGAATCAATCTTATTTCTGCCTTTAGCATCTACTGGCTTCATGCTATTCCGATGTAGAAAAATGCAGTCAGCAGAGCTGCTTGAGTAGTCAGATTATTGGGGAAGGGTGCTAGCCTTTACCGTTTGGTTTAAAAATTCTGCTCCTGAACACGCAGTCTGAATGTCATCTTTATGCTGCTTTTGGGTGGATGCCAAACTAAATAGCCATCGAAGTCAGTGTTATGGAAGGAGATGAGGAAATGGTACGTCTCTGTCCTGAAGAAGTCGGTGGTTGCACTTCAGGACTGTTACGAAGCGGTGATGTAGCTGGGGTGACGTTCGTAGTGGTCTTAGGGGAATATTGTCGTGGTTGATAAGGGAGGGAGATTGGAGGGGGTTGTCGCCATATGTTGTGCTCTTTGATGAGGGTTAATGCAGTGATGGTGTAAAAGGTGGCTCGCAGTGTGAGCAGGCTGCCAGCGCTCGACACAGGCTGCGCTTCTTTTCGCAGCACAGCCTCTGTCAGACCCTTGCATTTTAAAGAGCTCTTCAGCTGATCGTCTGACACCCTGAAAAGCAAACTGCGGTGTCTCAGAACCCCCCGAAAAGCATTGCCAGTGAATGGACAGAGGGAGACCATGGCATGGGCACAGTCATATGGGAAAACTGCAGTAGAATTTCGGAGTAGATGCCTTTCCACTTACTCTTGGGTGCTCTTGTCCTTTTTTTCCTCTTTCCTGCAACGTTAAGCAAATATCCTCCCATGAACAAAGCGGCGGGTTTCATGCTAGAGCTTGATTCTTCTTTTTTCCCCAGACGGGAACCACTGAGTTCGTGCACTGCACTGCAGTGATGGGACAAATCGCTCTCAAGTAACTTATGAAAAAAACACTGACGTAAATACACTTAACTGTGTGCTTTAAATAATGCCATCATTGGATCTGTGAAGTACATAGCTGTTCCAAAACAACCACCTTGCATGTTAAAAAAAAAAAAAGAGTTAAAAGATCATGTGGTCTGTCCAGCAAATGCACCAGCTATGCATTAATTATACCAGCAGCCAGGCAGGAGAAGGGTCACGGTATCTCAAAAAGGAGTTAGAGAAGTTAACTTCTCCAGAATAAAACAACATGCTATTTTCTTCTACATTTTTTGTGTATGAGGTGCTTGAGAATAAACATCTGCAAGAAGGCAATAAAAAAAAATAAACACGCTGCTGCAGATTCTGTGCAGAGTAAACAGAAAGCCAAGCTAAGTAATAGTGAAGCTGTGCTTCTGTGAGGGTAGGGAATGGAGGTTAACTGGATGCGCACAGATGTCATTCCTTTTACCGAACACAAATGCTTCTGCTTTGCTCTACTCCCATGCAGGTCAGTGTTGACTGTTGCTTGTGAACAGACTGAAGTACTGCTTTTTGACCCAATATCTTCAAAGCACATCAAAACTCTCTCTGAAGCTCATGAAGACTGTGTAAATAATATCAGGTAGGTCAGAAGGAATAAAAGTTCTCATATTTTGTCTTACTATAGGTACTTTTGTTATGACAGAATGATAAGTTTGTGTTATGCGCTTTCTTGGGCTTTTGTGAAGCCATTAGGCTGCAGTTTGCTTTGTGCCATTTTCCTTCTCTTCAGTATTGGAGGTGCAGAAAAGCTGGAAGGGGGAAGAGGAAGAATCTGAAAGTGGTGGTGGTTGGTATATAATGCTGGCAGGTGGTTTTGTTGATGGAGAAGCTGCAGTTTGTGGGAGGGGAAGAGTGTTAAGGTATTATCACCTGTTTTAACTGGCCTTTGGAATGCCCTGAATGAACACAGTAAATCAGAGGGTAACAAGCAGTGTGTCGTCTATGTTTGAAGTGCAAGTCCGAGACTGTTGCAAGATCAGATATGTATATGAATATGGCTGGTATTTTGAATCCTAAGAGTAATTGCCATGGTTGCATAGAAATTTCCAAACAAAGATTGGCTGCTTTAAATACAGGTATGATATAGAAGAGCTGGGAAAGTGAAATGGCTTCTGCAATTCAACTTGAACTCAGTCTTTATGGTTTAAATCCTTTGCCTGTTTCTCAGGATGAAGTGGGAAACAGCAAACATAGAAACCTAAATCATTAGTATTTTTGTCATGTAACGTTTTTTCTTTAAAATTCTATGATTTTTAACTGTTCTGGGTCTGAGGATAGACTTTCACATGTGAACTTAAGACGCTTTTTAACCTTGTGGACAATATTGTAGCCTCTCTTCACTCAGATTCTCAAAGCAAAAAAAAAACAACACAAAAACCAAACCTGCACCAAAAAACCCCAAGAAAACTGTAGAAGCAATCCGAGCATTTCCCCTCAAAAGAGCTGAATAAAATGTGGGGTGCCAGTGTTTCTAAATGTTCTTCAGATAAATTGATGTTTTTCACAAGCTGCCTGTCCTTTTTAGAAGAGACTGAAGTTTTACATCAGTTGGATGTCTTTCAGGAAAGCTAAAGCAAAAGCTGGGGATAGCTGACACAAATAGAAGAGGAGATGTTGAGAACATGCTGTTCTGTGTGGAAATACAGCTTTTCACGTCTTGCATGCCAGTGGTTGTCCTTTAAACGTGCTTAGTTTTTAGATAAAGCTAGGTGAGAAATAAAGCCATATTATCAAGATATTGGAAAGCAAAGGCAAACAGGATTTATTTTGATTTTTAGACATCCCTAATTCACTATCTGATCCTTACATTCAAACTGCTCTTGCTAGGGTTTCAGGTGAGTTAGTCTGGATCATGTTTTACAAAGAGCGTGCTGTTGCAGGCTCCTTGACCGGTTGGCTGTCTCTGTTGCAGTCTGCTCTGCTGGTCTTGAAAATTTATATCATTCCTTGGTTGAGAACAGCATTGAAACTTTCTGCCACTCTCTTCTCTTATTCAGAGCATCTCCTTTCTTTCCACTTTGGCTGTCGGTGAGGCTTTGTAAGTCTGTTCTTGGTCCTAATCTGTCTTTTCTCTGTGCAGTTTGATTTACATAAAAATACCAGTACTACCTGCAAGCAGGTAACTCTCAGATCTACTGTTAATCACCAGATTAAAGGCCTTCCTAGCAACATATAGTAAACTTTATGCTTTCCTTCTAAATGCTTTTTAAAGCTTTATTTTGTCTTTGTAGAATAGTGGCATCTTTTTCTGTGTCTCTTTTTCTGCATATCCCCATTTGTTTGTTGTTATAAACTTAGTTACAAGGAACTTAACTATATTCTGTAATATGTGGTTAGTACAGCATTACCTGGAGTGTTGTTTCTGCTTAATGAGGAGTACTCCAGGCACTGTACAACTACAGAAATTCCTTGTAATAAGCACCAAAAATAAACACCCTTACTCCCGTGCCCTACAGCAGGTGCCTCAGAGGTACGTATGAACAGGGAAGCATGTAGTGGTCCTCTTCCAGTAGTCTCCCAGTCACTGGGGATTTCTGTGTAATCATCTGAAGCAGACAGTTTTTTCCACCTGAATTTGGTCAGGTTTTGAGCTTACTTAAAACTCTCTCATGGCAGAGCTCCAAGGCACAAATGTGTTTCAAGGAGTGTTTAATAGTGTTTTTAAAACTTGATAGCTTAGTTTGAGGCCCTCAAGGTTTTTTGTTTCCTTTTCTTAAGTAGGAAGACAAGGAACAACTAATCTCTATTTACTTTCTCTGTGTCAGTCAGTTTCATATGCTTGAGTCTTCGGCACCTTCAATTAGCTGTGTTTCAAGTGAATCCTAGTCTACTTGGTGGTTCCCTGTATGAAAGCTGTTCAGTACCATTTGTATCTCCCTGTCTATTTCTTCTGAAACCTGTTTGTGGTGGGTGTGTTGCATCCAAGATAAAGGCAAATGCTGGATTTATACAGGCAAGAGGTGTACTCTGTTTTACTTTTGCCCTGAAAATCTGAAATGTTGGATTCTTCCCATTGTAGTTGGTTAATTTTCACTGGAGTTGTTGCTATTTTCACATGATGTAGCCTGGTTCTAAGTCTGAAATATAAAATGCTGTTTCTAGGGGTAACTTACCGCATGTCTCTGTGTAGATCATTCTTGCCTTAGTATTGATGTGCAGCTACTTCAGGTGTTTTTTGGATAGGTTTTATTTTCCCTTTTACATCAGGTACAGCTTTTTTTCCCAAATGCCTTCATCAGAAATGAATTCCAAGCACAAACCAGTATGCTTTGCCCTTCTAAAACTACGGGCATGGGTAAATTGCAGTGGGAGTGGAGTCTGATAAACTTTGATCTAGCGTAACGCAAACTAAATAATTTTATCTAGTAATTTTTCTCAGTGAACCAAATAACTTGTCTAAGTACGGTTTCAAACAAAGTCTTGTCTTCACTTGGTGTTTTTGAGAATTCTTGCGTTTACTTTAGTAACCTCTAGACTCAATTTATGCAATTCATTACCTAGCTGATTTAGTGCAATTTATTACCTACCTTTTTTGTGCTGATTCCAGCCCTTCTATCCCCTTCTGTCTGATAAAGTGTTTTTACATCAGATATTCTTCTCTTCTGTAATCACTTGAAGGTGATCAAGCTGCCTCATGCCACTTGAGGCAGGAGTGATATATACATTGAATTTTGGCGAAGACCAGAGATTATCATGATGAAGAATTACCACCTGAACAGGCTAAGTACTTCACCCGATCAGTGTAGTAATCCAACCAGTATAACCCAGATTGTTTTCCACTTTCTCATCTTCTCCCAATACGACATTAGTGACAAGCCTGTCATCTGTTAAGAAAGCGGGAACTCAAGACCTGCTAAGCGCAGAACATATACAGTGCGTACGGAGCACTATGCATGTGATATAAATTCACTGCTGCATAGAAGTGTACTGTAGAACTGCAGGTCTGTAAATACCTTGTGAAACAGTGGGCTTGCTCTTCTTGCACTAGTTTGAGTTAAACAGAATTTCATGTTATATTGTGATTAAAACTCAAACCACTCAAATCCTCAAATGCACCTCTGTATTGAAGGAGTCCATAAATTTGGGTAGCCTGTGCCACTTGTGCAGCTGCTACTTCCAAAGATGATCTGTAATTCTCATCCTAAACGGTGGTCTGCACTTGCACTTTGATATGCATACCTGCTTTTGTGCTTCAGACACGTGAACTGTACCGTGGGGAAAGGAAAGGCAGAAACGTGGGAGCAAAAGGCCCTTGCTTTTTGATGGAAACTGTTGAGACTGTCCAGGTGGTACAAAACCTTCCTGGATGCAGGAGGTCTGCATGGCTCCTTCTGGCTCTGCAGCTGCAGCGAGCAGTGCTCCTGGGGCACTGTGGAGCTGGGCAGGCACAGAAGCAAAAGATGGGCAAGAGTGGAATGAAATTAAGGGTCTAGGGAAATGTGCAAACAGTGGCAGTGTTCAGATTTAAATCTAGCACGTTTCCAAGATAGCAATACCGTGTGTAGCGTAAGCCATGTGGTTAGTAAGCAAGCCATACACCAGACAGTTAATCCGCTGGATTAAATCTCTCAGAACAGCACTGTTGTGCGTCCCGTGTAAAACCACGGGGCCAGCTTTTCAGCGTGCTTGGTGCAGACGTGTGGTGTGCCTCAGGCGTCCGTGCAGAGCTGTGGCTAGGTCACGGAGTAGCAGGAGGTCAGGCTGGAAAGGGCCTCTGGAGATCCATCATCTCTAACAGCATTCTGGTAAGAGCAAGGCTTCGGGTTGACTCACCACCACCCCAATAATCCTGGCACCGAACGTTTCCAGCACGGGCGGTTCGACTGCTGTCTGTGCCGGGCTGGCTAGGCAGGGCGTTTCTGAAAGCAGGTCCCCGTTGATCAGCTCCTGTCGCTGGCTTTGCGACGAGCACAGTGTTCTGCCTGTGGCAGTGGGGTCAAGATCTGGTGAGAGCTTTTGGTTGGGACCGGCTCCATCGGATGCGGAGCGAGCACCATGTGTGGTACAGAGCAGCGGAGGGGGAGGCATTCAGGCGTTGGCTAAAGGAGGCTTGGACACTGTGTGTTTCGGCTAAGCTAGCGGCATGTGCTCTGTACAGAGCAGCAAGGTTTAAAAGCAGTAGGGAGCTTCCAGTAGGAATTACAAAAGGTGATCTTTATTTTAAAAACCTCCTTTGAGTGCAGGGAGCTTATGTCTGCGGTGGGGAAGGGAGGAAGATTTACAGAATAGTGGGGGAAGAACGAGGGTGGATATGTGGAAATGAAACGGTATGAATGAAATGATATGAAATGATATGTAGAAATGAAGAGAGTAAAGAAGAACAGGGGTTTAATTAATTACGAGCTGATAGGATCTTGTGTAGTCTGAAATGAAGGTAGAATTGCTGTGTCTTCTGGTGCTGCCTGTCCGTAGTAGCGAAAGGATCTGGCAAAAATGGGGAAAATGAAAGGCATAAATTACAAACAACCTAGGCTAGCGGACCTCTGTTGCAGGGACTGCCAAGCCAGTCAATGGGAATATCTTGCCAGTGGTCTAAAAGCTGACCAGTCCTAGGACATTTGTGTGTTAAAAAGACTTGGTAAGTTTAAAGCTGAGTATTGTCCAGGTGGGTGACTGATTTAGTTACCGCAGGGATTCTGTGTCAGCATTTGTTCCACTGTTGGTTTGGTGGTTGTGTGATCTTTGTGTGATTCATTAAAAAAACAAACAAACCAACAAAAACCTTCTGCTGTGCTTCTGCAGGTTTACTAGTTTGCTACTACAGATGTGCTACTGGTTCATATCCAAACCATACTGTTTTTTAATGGAACGGTTTTATTGGCAAATATCCTGCTGTATGTTAATTTTTTTGTGCAGCCACTCTATTTCTGTGTTAGCTTAAAATCCTGCTTCAGACTATTTAAATTAGAAAAGGCACTAAGCAGCCACAGTATTTCTCTCCCATTTTCAGGTTTCTAGATAATCGACTGTTTGCGACTTGTTCTGATGACACTACAATAGCACTTTGGGATTTAAGAAAGCTGAACACGAAAGTGTGCACTTTACATGGTCACACCAGCTGGGTTAAGAACATTGAGTATGATACCAATACGAGATTACTAGTGACATCAGGGTTTGATGGAAATGTGATCATCTGGGACACAAACAGGTACGTGTCTGTGCTGTTACGTTTCTAGAACACACAAGGATAGGGTTCTTCTGTACCAGATGAAAAACCTGCTTCCTTGAATGGTGCTATAATGCATTCTTAAATACTGTGATTAGTTTATAGCCCTTATCGAGAACTTGCATCATCTTTGTATGATAATAGTCCAGTAGCTAAAAGAGCTTTTCTTGCTGACACACCAAAATGTAGTTCTTCCTTTTTGAAAAAGTTCTGTCTTCAATTGTGGTAGTACAGAAATGTGACTTCTGCCATTTCATTAAAATCTGATTTAAGTAGGATAAAGACAGTACTCAAAAAAAGTTTTCAGATGAACAAGGGTGCTTAGCACATCTTGGACTCTTCTGGACATTATTAGGGACTTGACTCAAAGCTAATTGCAGCTGTTTCTTCTGCTTTTTTCGCTGTCCAGGTGCACAGAAGATGGATGTCCCCACAAGAAGTTTTTTCACACCCGTTTTCTTATGCGAATGAGGCTGACGCCGGACTGTTCCAAAATGTTGATCTCGACCTCCTCTGGATATCTTCTGATTTTGCATGACCTTGACCTAAACAAATCTTTAGAGGTTGGCAGCTACCCAATTTTAAGAGCTAGGAGGACTACATCAAGTTCAGGTGAATGCTTGTGGAAAAGTCTGTGGCAGCTTCTCCGTTAGAGCTGTTTTATGGGATACTCTTAGCTAGCAAGAGAAGGCAGAGGTGGAGTCGGAAGGATTCTGCTGAGGAACTCTTCGGCAGGGTAGCTGCTCTGTTGTCCGGGGTCACGCACATCTGTACTGTTGAGTGGTATGTTCTGACTCAGGTAAAGTGTCTAGGGTGATTTTTGGTATCAAGACTTCAGCACTACAGGGTATATATAGTGCCTGTGGAATTTTGTCACCTCGAGCTGTCAGTCTGTAGCTTTATTTATCTACTGTCCTTGGTCCTGTAATAAAAGAAACTTAACCCGTGCTGAGTGGGCTGACTGTGTGTGAGCTCCAGCAATTACTAATGACTGTTGTGTAGTGGTGTGGTTGCTCTTGACAGCAGACCTGGAAGAATCGCATGCTCTGAAATGTCACTGCTTGCTTCCTCCTGCTTTGTGGCAGAAACAGAGCAAATTACTGACAGAAACTCTGACATTTGGGATGTCAGGATATAAAGGGAGTGGCCTGGGGAGAAATTCATACCCCAGCTTCTAGTAGTGACAGTGCATAGTAAGGAAGGAATGCAGCTCACGTCTTATTTCCAGTCGAGTTTGTTGTGCTGGCAGTTTATTTGTATGAGGCACAAACAGAATGGTAGTTTTAGACTATAAACTGAGCTTTGAAAAGTGTTTTCTTAACAAGATGCCTTACTCTTACCCTTTACTTAACATTTCTAAGGAAGGTTAAGTGAGGGACATGCATAGTAAGTGGTCTGTGCTTAGCTGTTATGCTCACGTGGCTGATGCTGTTTGCAGACATAACGTCATCAGGTTCGTCTGGTCCTCGAGCTGTTGGTTCACCGTGTCACCAGAATGATTCAGGTCCACTGTCTGAGAAACATATGTCACGGTCCTCCCAGCGAGAAGGTAGGAAAAGATCTTAAAAAAAAAAAAAAAAAAAAAAACACACACACAAAAAAACCCCCCCAAAATAACCCAAACAACAGAACAAAAAAACCCCATGGACTTTGACTCACTGTATCCAGAAGAGGCCAGAGTATAATAGTGAAAAACTGTGGGTTTGTCTCTGTGACTTTTAAAAGAGGAGTGTTCCTATGATTTCTGTTAAACCAATAAAATGTCATTGCACACCAAAGTCTGGGGATCTAATCAGGTTTTTTCCAAGAAAACAGCAACAAGATCTTTATTTTATATTAGTACCTTGTTGTTGTTGTGTAGAGGTGCTCCCTTTTCCTTGTGTTTTTTCCTTGAACAAAGTTTGTGTGAATGACCTTTGGGGGCAGGGGGAAAGAAAAAAAAAAAAACCCAAAGCAGAACATAGCTATGTTTTGCTTTTTGTTTTCCTTAATGAGGGGAATATGTATCTGCATTTTCTCCATGAGGACTCAATAGCATGGAAAAAGAATATGCAAACAGGTCTTAAATACGTATAGAGTGTTTTGTGAAGTTCTGATTACAAACCAAGGCCTACCTAACTGCGGAGCTGTGAAGACTGATGATGCTGTGATTAGCAGGCTTCCTCTGAATCTAGGATGCACTTTCAGAGAGGCAGCATAAACTTGGCAAATTGGTAAATACTTTGTGAATCACGTGCAATTTAAATTAAGTATCATGTTAAGTTTTAACTACTGATGGTTGTGAGATTCTCAGACAGACTTGTGAAAGGAGGAGGCTTAACTGGGTGCCAGGGCATGATTTGCCCGTGAAAAGCTTTCTAGGGGTGAGGGGGAGAAGGGAGGCAAGCTGCATACAGCTGAGCAGACTTTGGAAGGAATTTGGAAAGCACATCATACAAGTGTGAAAACCCGTAGTTCTTATAAAAACCCCGCTCTTTAGACTTCGTTTTAATGATAATGAAGAGCGTATGTGTGGAATGTTAACTCTGACTTAGTTCGCAGTATGACGTGATTTAACACAGGTCTTGGAAGGCAAATTTCAAAAAATAAGCTATTTGAAATCAGGACCGAGCCCATTAGCTGCAGTTGTTTGTATAACCTCTCTTTTGATTTATCCTTTCATAAAGGTGCGGTCTTTTCTAGCAGTCAGATGCAAGTGCCACATGTTTGACCTAGTTTCAGCAGTAGACTGATGAGAGAGGTGAGGATTAATGTATAGACTTCATTGAGACTTACAGTTGACTTCCCCTTCTAGGTGGATCACCTAGAAATAGTTTGGAGGTCTTAACACCAGAGGTTCCTGGAGAAAGAGATCGAGGCAACTGCATTACGTCACTACAGCTACATCCAAAAGGGTGGGCTACGCTTCTTCGGTGCTCAAGTAATACAGATGACCAGGAGGTAAAACAAATTTTTTTTTTTTTTTTTTTAAATACATTGAGTAAGACGTATCAATCATACAACTATATTGAAATTTTCTTGGCTTGGGGTAAATTTGCATTTGAATAAATTAGTTATTTCTGCTTACAAATGCATTAATTTTACACCAAGATTATAAAGTTCTTTTTTCTTTTTTTAATGATCTCATATGACTTTGTATCCTGCATTCCCTACTCCTGTTGCCCCGCTCTTTAACAGAATATGTTTTATAGTTCACAGCTCTGTTAAAAGTTTTCAAACAGTAGTTGTGGTGCCAAATACATGACTTAAAAATATGTACCTGCCAAAATATAGGAGGCATGAACTTGGAAAAGAGAGAGGCTTAGAGAATAGTGTACTGATGGATGTGGTTTAAGTTGAGCAGAGAAGCTCCTCTGAATTTCTCAAGTGCCTTCAGAATGTTTTCTGCCTCCATTGGTGCTCCAAGGATGAAGTGCTCCTGCTGTGCTGATGAATGGTTTCCAGAGGCTGCTCCTACACTGCTGTGGAAAGAAACTCTCATGGCATATTTCTGCATCTACTTAAAACTGCCACACCATAGGTCTGAATATGATGAACTCCGGTGATGTTTACGTAACGTCAAAGTGCCTCAGTCTCAACTCTCATCCTAAAACTCTGCAACTTAAATATAAAGGGCGTGTCAGTGATCTTCCTGGCAGAATCCATTTCAAGCCTTTACTTGAAGTACTAAGTCATAAGACCAGCTACAGCTCGTCTGCAGCTTGCAGTTTTCACTCCCCTAAATACTGCTTTAAAGAACTAATGGCAGACTTTAAGGCCAGCTCTGGATTATGTTTCCCCAGATTCTCTTTGTGAAGTGTCACATAATAGCTGCTATATTGCACTGCGACCCAGTTCTAAGACAAACAAGCAGTCTGTAATGCACTCAGAAATAACGAAAAAGCTTCTTCATGGACTGTATACAGAAACCAAGAGCTTGCAGGTTGTGTTTGGGAGCACTTGCTTTTGAAGAAGTAACTCCCAGGTTAACTGAAGTTCACTTGTAACTTAAAGCCCAGCCAGAGCCTTCAGAACACCTGGACTCCACCAGATGGTCCTCTTGCAAACACCTTTTTTTCCCAAGGTTATTTCAAAATTACTGCTGTGAAAGTTTTGCAGACCACTCTGTTTTTAAGACACAGAGGTTTTATATTTGTTTTCCAAAACCACAAAGAATTACTTGAATGCTTGACCAATAATAAACAGTTTAGTTAATTTGATAGCTGATGTAAATTGGGGTTGGTTTGGGTTTTTTTGGGGGGTGTGTGTGGTTTATTTGTTTTGTTGTGTTTTGGTTTGTTTGGTTGGGTTTTTTTTTTAAGAAATCCACTCTTTGTAATGGTGACCTCTTACAGATGTGTAGAGGACTGAATGGAAGCGTAGCATATTTGTTATAAATTTTAATGCTGGTTCTGTAAACTTATAAACAAACTGCTAGACAACACAGAATTTTTTGAAAATGCAAATATCATATTGGGTTAGTAGATACTGACAATTGACCTAGTTATAATTTTCCATAGTCCTAGTGCCTGCCTTACTCTCTTCTATTGATATTCATTAGTATTGTTCCCTTTGTGTTTGTTTCAGTAGAATACATGGAACAGAGCTAAGAACACTTCTTTTGTCTTGTGGCTGAAATTGAATCTTTCAACATGATATAAACTTTGTCATAGAGCTGTTTTTTGCATTTGGTTTGGAATTAGATAATTAGATTACACATTAAAATCCCTGGCGATCTCACAAGTAACCAGCTGGCTATAGAGCTGTTCATAACATTCCTTCAAAAATCTATTTCGCTGCTGTTTCAAGATTTCTTTCCTTTTGAAATTAAGGGCACAAAATGCCAATGGTCAATTGTAAATTACAGTAGGCTGAGTTATACTTTATTGTAGATTTCATTTAAATGTTTACTAAATTAGAGCAGATACCTGGCCAAAGGATTAGGCTTTGCTCTTTCCAGATTAAAACTAGATTTAAAAGATTATATCTAGCATCCATTTAATTAAAAAAGCAGCTTTGATGCCAGACAGCTGTTTTGCTTCGTCCAAAGCAGAGGAGATGCCAAGGAACCGGCTTGTTTTCAGCGTTTCGTAGTAGATGCTTTTCAAAGAGTAGATAAGCAATAGCATTGGTCGTTCCTGTGTTACTCGCTTAACATGCAGCGGGAGGGAATGAGTATTTGCAGTGCTTTACTTCTCTTTCAGTGTTCCTTTCTCTGCTTCTCCCTTTAGTGGACTTGTGTCTATGAATTCCAGGAAGGAGCCCCTGTGCGCCCTGTCTCGCCTCGTTGTTCCCTGCGATTGACTCATTGCATTGAAGAAGCCAATGTGGGCCGGGGTTACATCAAAGAACTTTGTTTCAGCCCCGATGGCCGGATGATTTCATCTCCGCATGGCTTTGGGATCCGCTTGTTGGGGTTTGACGCACACTGCAGCGAACTTGTCGACTGTTTGCCCAAAGAAGCCAGTCCCTTGAAAGAAATCCGTTCCCTCTACTCTCACAATGACGTGGTACTGACAACCAAGTTTTCTCCAACACACTGTCAGATTGCCTCGGGGTGCCTTAGCGGACGTGTTTCTCTGTATCAGCCAAAGTTCTAGGCACATCTTGCGTCAACAGAACCTTCAGATGTTTGTGGTTTTTACTTCAGTTTAGTTGAAGTGTGTTCTTTCTGAAATCTCTAAATACGGATAAGATCATAGTTACTATGATCTCTGAACCCAACAGTGGAATGAGTTTCCAGCCCAGCACTGTATGCGTTCTCGTACTGCATCCACAAGTCCGCTTCCACGCGCTGTGTTTTCAGCCTTCCAGGCAGACCTCTGCTCCTGCTGATCCTGTGCCATCGAGTCATTGTTTGGTTTGTTTGTACCATAATACTTGTTGATAATTTCCTTCAATGCAACTTGAAGTGGGCTATTTGAAACAAACGTAGAGGGGGCAAGGGTAGCAGTTCAGCCAAAACTCGCCCAGGCTTCCCGGGTACGACACCTCCTTGTTCCAAAGGAGCTGGACTTCCTCACATACGCTTCCTTGGCTTTTTTTGTTGCTGAAGCTACTATATAGTGATTATTAAATAATGAGCTGCTTTTCTACATAACAAACACAATTACTGTCACAAAAAGAAAGGAAAATTCTGTTTTCGTTTATATATTAATTTGGTGGTTTGTGGTTGGCTAAAAAAATGAGTCAACTTTCTGTAATGTTTTGCTGCAGCTAAAACATTTGGTTTTCTATGATTGCATATATTGCGTTTATTGCCAGAAGGAAGAGGTTCTGGATGGAGATGTAGCTGCATTTTTTCCTCAGAGAATTTAGTAGGAAAAGACTGGGGCAGGGAAGCAGGGGTTGAATGGGTGAAGACCCTGCCCTGTAACCACTGCATATGAACTGTTTGGATATTTCGTACAATGGGGATGTCCTTGGTCGGCCTCTCTTGGGCAACTTTGACTCCTCAGCTGCCAGGGTTTCTATTGTAGGGAGCTTTCTGCATCTGTAGCATAAACCTTCATCCCACGTTTGAAACTTAACGCTGCAGAATTTTTCTGCTGATGTTAAGGCTATGTCCCACCTGACTGTTCTTCCACACCTCGCCTGCACCATTGCTGTGAGAGGAATTTGTCTAGGACATGTCTAGTGTCACCAGATAAGCCTTTCTTCACATGTACTGTCAGTTCGGGAACGGATTAAAAGCATGCCTGTCTATAGTAAGATCTATTTGGATTTAACTGGGCTTATCGTAAGATGTGAAAAAAGTTATTGTTGACCATTAAATCACATATTAAGTATGAATGCCAAGTTTTAGCCCTTGAGTTAATATAGCTAACCTTGTAAATGCACAGTTATTTCAGTCTCGTACGTCCATATCAGTTTATAATATTCTCACGACTTAAATGTTCCAAGATCTTTTTTATTTTCAGTCTGTCACTAAGGTTTTGCTGACCAATCACACACTCAGTTCAGCAGGAAACTTTACCTAAAAAGGACTCTCACACTTTGGTGTTCAGATTCACTATCTCCGGCTCGACAGACCATGCTTTTTAAGTTGACTCTTACAAAGCCTTTTGCAAAATATGTTTGGGAAAAAGACGACATCTGTGAAGATGAGATAGCTGGAAGTACACAAGCCTGGCGATCCTCTCGTAGCTTTGAATTTGTGCATACTCTGGGTGTTGGTGGAGAAATCATTGAAACCTAAGGCTCCTCTGCATTATGAGAAAAAAAATCTTAAATTTCCTCTTTTGGAGAATTTCTTTAGTAATACAAAGCCTTCAATATTGGGTATTTGGGAATCTGAGGGCTAGTTAATTATGCCTGCATTGGGTTTTCATCATCTTTAGCATTAAACTGACTGCTAAAGGAAAACATTCAAGTAGTTGAGCAGCTGACAGGCTTCCTACTGTGTGGTAAAAGTCCTAAACTTTCTGTACTCATGGGTTTTCAGCAGAATTATTTGGTGATGGTGTCTCAGTAGAATATCATCCCAGCTGCAGGAGGAAGAATATTTTTTAAGTAAATATACTCAGTTAACTTAAAATGCAAATAAATGCCCATAGTCTTCTCAGATAGTAATTCGTAGGTTGAAATGTTCCATAGCCTGTCTTCTGAGCAGTTCCGTTGTTGCTGAAACTATTGTCTTGAACTCGAACATCGACTGATGAAACCGTAAATAAAGAGACATGCCCTGTGTTCTAAAACACTGACTCTTAAGTTCAAACACTTGTACCTTTTGAATGCTTTTGGAACTGCGTGCAAGGAACACAATTCACAAAAAGGTATTTTTTTCACTTTAAGTTAACTGGTCAAGCCATGAAAAATGGGGCCTAGTGACTGAATGAATAAAATATGTGAGACTGGTTAGAAATACATCACTTCCATTTGCACCCAGCTCCTTTTGCATGCGTGTAACAGCCTGTGAACATGAACCTGCATCTGGGGCAGCTTGGATTTGTTGGTTAGCTAGAAACACTTCAAGGGGACTTCCCGCGTCTGTGACTTAAAGCAATGGAAGTGAAGTGTGCTGAAAACGTGAGGACAGTTGTGGAATACAAGAATTTATGCAAAGGAGGAGCTAAGCTACAAGGAGTTTTTAATTGGCCAAGGTGTTTGGGGGGGGGGAACCAACAACAACAGGAAAAAAACCCAAACCAGTAGCAGCGTGTGGCAAAACTTCTGGATACTGTGTTCTTGGCATTAGTCCAGTGGAAGTGCTAAGTTTGCTGTTCCTGAAGTATTTTGAAACAGAATGCAGTGTGACTGTATGAACACTTGCATTTCTCTGCGTTCCCCTCCATTAAAAGCTGTGGCCTGTTAGTGGTAAAGAAACAGGTTTTCCTCCTCTCCCCGCACTGGACCATGATGGCTTTTTCCCTAAGCACTCGCTGTCCCCGCTTCTAGGCTGCTGTTTTCTCATCTTATTTAATGTTTTACTAAACATCATTAAAGGGACTACAGGTAATATTTTGAAGAAATCCTAAGTACTGTTCTCAGAGGCTTGAACTGTGTTCGTTTTGGAGGTGAAGAAGCACCCATGAAATCAAAGCAGTTCTTGGGTCTGTTTGTTTGTTGGTTTGCATTGCTGGTTTTGGTTTTTCCTATCAGAAATTCCTTGAACTGGTAGATTGCTTGTGACTTTAATTCTATGCCTGTTAATATGCACTGAGTGTTACTTTTTTAATTCTACCTCATGATACGCTGTTTTTTACAAGAGTATTGTGCTGAAACATTGGACACTAACTTTTCTGTGTAAAGAACTGTTACTCCAAA
Organism: Platalea leucorodia; assembly: GCF_965183815.1. Classification (NCBI taxonomy): domain Eukaryota; kingdom Metazoa; phylum Chordata; class Aves; order Pelecaniformes; family Threskiornithidae; genus Platalea; species Platalea leucorodia. The sequence goes on along the minus strand of NC_138858.1, from coordinate 87,992,565 downwards.
GTGACACACGTCATCACATCTAGTTACTACCTGCAGTGCACAGCACCAAGAGCGGTGGGTTGACCAACCCTGCCCAGCTCTGGAAACCAGGGCCACTGAGCAGGAGCGTAGGACTGATGCTAAAAGTTGACCTGGTTAAGGGGTTTGATGATACGTTGATGCTTTTTGTAGCACGTCCAGTAGATGCATATTAAGATGGATTCTGTCCATGTATGCTGTAGAAGTGTTACCTAGTTCTTCTGATTACATTTGTAATAAGTTTGAATTAGAATAAGTAGGTAATCTTAGATTTTGATCATTTGATTACTCCTTTTCAACAATACTTGGAAACTTTCCATGAAGGTTAATCTATTTTACCTATGAAGTTCACGTAACACTTATTGAAACACTGTTCAATAGTTCATAAGTGATATGCCTTGCAGTTGCATCGTGGTGGAAGGAGTGATTTTCAGTTGTCTTTCTGAATAATATTACCTTGCCTTATTGAATTAATGAAGTATTTTGTTGGTGAGCTTTGGATTATTTCTAGATAGTAAAAAAGAAAAAAAAAAAAAAGAAGGTTTAGCTTACTGTTAAGTTTCAGAAGATGAATCCTTAACCTTCCAGAACTATATAAAACAGTCTGAAATAAATGTTTCAAATGGAAGGTGAAAGACTGCACTAACAGCAAAGTATGGTAGCAGCTTGTACCAGAGGTTTCTTTAAACTGGTTTACTTTCAACTACTCAAGTGTTACATCACTTGATAAATTTTACAGTATTGCTACTGAAGATAGAGCTCCCCATTTGATTGTAAAGCATGCAATGTGTTTTTTAAATGCATGGTTTCATATTCATTAACTGCTGTAGTAAAAGAATTCCTCCATTCACACAGCATGGCTGATCAGCAGAAGCAGATAAACTGCATAATTAGGATCTCTATAGGAATGTCAACGTATAGCAGCATCTACAGGAACCAAACTAGTGTTTGAAGCTAGTAATCCTTTTGTAGTAGTCCAGTGACTGTATGTTGTGGGTGTAAATGCATTTTCTGAGTATTCCATTAGAGGTCAGTCTTTAAATCACTGCAGCACTGTTAGACATTTGTGGGGAGGGGGAGAGAAACGATGAATGGGACTATACAAGGACATTCACCTGTGTGTACCTTCTCTGTGTGAGGGGGGTGTGTGTGCGCGTGTATTTCAGTACATATACAGCCGCAGGGCATCAGTCCACTTGTCAAACATGGGTAGTTCAGGGAAAAATGTAACCTCCAAACAGAGCTATTGGGGATAGGAAAAAAAGCACAGTGCTATAGACAGATACACACACACGTTTGTTTGCACTCTTGGAGTCTTGGTAAGGACAGTTTGATTGCCTACTACCAGAATTAGAATGTAAGCATCAGGGTTTTCTGGGGTTTTGGGGGGCTGGGGGGGTTGGTTGATTTTGGTGGGGTTTTTTTGTTTGTTTGGTGGTGGTGTTTTGTTTTTTTTAATTTGGGTAACACTGATGTGGAGAAGGTCGTGATACCGTAAAACATGGGTCTGTTGCTCTATGAAATGTGAACTCTCAGAAAAAAGAAATACACTTGCCAAATGAAAGCTTTTAAAAAAATCTAGTTTACAGGATTCTAAAAAGTTGGAGTAAAAGGAAGAAGTCAACAGCCCATAATATTTTTGTCCTGCAGGAAAAAGAAACTTCTAATTTCCTGATCTCAGTCAAAGGTGCATTTTCTTAAGCACTAAGTATCTTCAGTTAAGCATAAGAATTTTTAATACAGGAACAAATTGTGCATGTAGAATATTTTGAAATACCTGAGATTTCATAGTAAAAATTGTAGCCTTTTAATACAGTATAGGAAGTATCAGAACTGCTCTGAAAATATTGTACTTACAGCCGTACAGTAACTATTTGTGGACAGTTTCTCTTGCTTGCATAATAAATTAAACATTTAATAATTCAATGAATTAAAATCTATTTTAATGTATTTATCTTACACTGAGCTCTGTTCTGTAATGCTCACTGGGTCTTGCCTACTCCCTACAACTAAGAGGGGAAAAAACCAGTGCTTAGAGCAAAGCAGCCTCTGTACGCAGGTCTCTTTCCCTCCACGGGTTTCTTTGCTATTGTCCTTAAGGTCAAGCATGCTCATACTTCACGCAGGAAGCCTAGAAAGCAGGACGTGTGTTGGGGCTAGCATGGTAATTAAAAACTAAGTGTAATTAACCATTCCGTTGGCGGAGGCAGCACCTGTGGGGTAGAGAGCTCCTTTTGTTCAGACAGCAAACCCTTGAAGGCAGCAGTGCTGTTCCTATAAAATTTTGCTGAAGGAGTCTTGCTGTGGTGAGCAGGCAACTGTTTGCCTACAGGGAACAGCCTGAAACTGAAAACTACCCTGCCTGCTGTGCCGTGGATAGCCGTCTCCGAGGCAGAGGCTGGTGGGTTGCCTGTGCCAAGAGTGACACCCTACCCTCTTACGCTGCCATTTGCAAAGGTTTAGGCTCCAGTGACGCCACCAGGCACGGTGAAAACAGCACCTGCACGAAACCGAATTCTGCCTCAGCCTCACCTGAGGAGCAGCCGAACGTCACAGCGTCACGCGGGACCGGCGGGGCGCTGCGCTCCCGGCGCGTTGTGCGTGTCGCTTGGTTATCTGCTGTTGTGTTTCCTGCAAATGAGGCCCCGACGCACGCAGGGGCAACATGGCATCTGGGTTTAAATCAGAAGGTGGATTTGAGCTGGGGCAAAGGAACACGAGGTAAGCAGCTGAGGAACATGGTTTAGTGGTGGACTTGGCAGTGCTGGGTTAACGGTTGGACTCGATCTTACGGGTCTTTTGCAACCTTAATGATTCTATGATTCTATGAAATTAGCAGGCTTTGTTGCCCCGCCTTTGCTATAAATGCTAAATACTAAGCTGCTGCTGCAGTCCTGAAGCTCATGCATAACAGGCCCAGCTGTAGTGCTTTTCCATCAAGTTTTCCTGAAAATGAGATAAGAAGAGCCAAATTTGACTCTGAACCTCCTATCCATACAACAGCCCTGTTTGACACAGACCACCAGAGCAGGCAGTGGTGAACAGTCTGTACCCTGCCTAAAATAATACGCTATATCCACTTTGCCTACCCTGACGCTGCAAAAATGCTGTTTGGGCTTGTCAGCGCTTGTGGCTTTCTCTTGCCCCCTCATTATACATTGCATAATAAATGAGGAGAAGGCCGTCTCTCTCCTTGTTAGAGATGCGATGGCATTAGTTGCTATGAGAAAAACTGAACTGGATTACTACGGCCTGACTGATGCATGATGTTTGGTTCTCATAGCTGTTGCTGGAGCCTCGAGCCTTTTCCAGCCACGCAATCATGTCAGGACTGCTGAGAGCTGTTGCCTTCATATTAGTTTACTTTCCCATGCAAAAGCCTGTGTTCTCCCCTCCCGCCCCCGTAAGAACTGGCCAAACTTGATTACCCGATTAGCATAAAATAGGTATAGAAGGTCTTTGGAATAGAAATATGCCTCAACAGGACAGAGCAGCATTTTGCAATACTGCACTCCTTTGCTTAAAGAAGTTACTACCCAAAGTCTAGCTCTATTGGTCTCCCTCTGTGCAGTATTCCTCTTATCATTGCTGGCGGAACTCCCCGTCCCTTCACCAGCTGGAAATGATTGCTGTAGTCCACCAAGAAGAGCAACTGAGGCACCAGCAATCATTTTTAAAATTCTGCTTTAGAGGCTGGTCAAACCTCATAGAATCATTAGGGTTGGAAGAGACCCTTCAGGTCATCAAGTCCAACCGTTAACCCAGCACTGCCAAGTCCACCACTAAACCATGTCCTCAAGCACCACGTCTGCCCGTCTTTTAAACACCTCCAGGGATGGGGACTCAGCCGCTTCCCTGGGCAGCCTGTCTCACTGTAAGTCCCAGCTGCATGTTTCTAGAGAAGGCAGCAACTGGTTTAGTTCCCCTCACATCTGTAGCAACAGAGCGATGAGACAAGGAAACAGAAGACAGAGGATCGCACTCCTGAGCTGTCCCGTGGAAAAGGGTGCTAACCTGCCAGGGACGATGGCCAAGGCCACGTCTCTCTAGTACGCTTTCTCCTTCATATTCTCTGCAGTAACCCTGCCCTGCACGCAAGACAACGCGGAGAAACGCTGGTAGCTAGGCTTGGTTTGAATGTCTCCTCTTTCCTGATCCTTGCCGAGTACCACTTGTATTCTTAAATTGCAACTGTGTTAAGTATGGAGCTGAGGCAGCCTGGTTATAGTCAGTTCGCTAAGACTGGGAACAGTCGTGAAACGGGCCTGAACAGAGCTGTCCTCATGTCAGCTGAAGCATCGCAACCCCTCTCTGCTCTCCTCCCAGACTGGCAGCACACCCTCTTCAGTCAACGACATATTCCATCTCACGGTAACTTGTGTGCCAAATCCCTGGACCCCTCTCTTCGCTGGTCACGAGTATCTGTCCTCTTAGACACAAAACATCTGTAATTCGTTAAGCAGACAATTCCTTTTTTTGTGTTGTAAAACTGTCAGTGGTTACAAAGCAAAGCAGATACCAAGCCGTCTGTCATGACGGACCTGCGGTGCGCTCCGTCTCACCGCGCCACGTAAGCAGACAGCAATAGACCAAGACCGCACTTTCTGCTACAGTAATGCCAATCACCAATTAGTGGCAGGCTTGTGTTAAACTCTTACCCTCAGTGCTTCAGATTTCCCAACGTTAGAGATGTATACAATATCTTCCACAAAGAAACAGGATGCAAATTTTTTTATTCCATCAAGGAGTGATTACAAAAAAACAGTACACTGGTAAAAATCAGATTCTGCCAGTAACAAACATTCAGTAAACATTTTATTTAAATGCAGATAATCACAACATTCGGATACAAGAAAGCTCACTTGTGCCTTGCCATTTTTGACTGTGAAGCTAGGGACTATATTATAATCATAACACACTGATCAGAATCAATATTTGAGGACAGTTTAGCAAATGGAAAACTCAAACAAAATAATAGCCACTCCAAAATTTACGAACAGACCAATTCAGAGCAGTTTCTGAAAGCTTTCCTGCCCCCAATCATCCAAAATATTTTGTTTTATATCTATAGTTTCATAAAACAAAGTCCCCCAAGAGAACCAAATGCTTTTTGTCAAGACCATCACATGGTTTATGGTCATGCTTGCTCTTCTGTCTCTTTCTGTAAGGCCTGAAGCCTTTTATCTCTCAACTCTCAAGCCTGTAAGGCACACAACACTTCATATTTCTGTAAGTCTTTTTCAATACTCACATACAGAAATCCTTAAACATGTCTCCAAATGCTGTATCTTTCTTAACTAGCTGCTTCTAAGGTCGTCTTTGGCTGTCATCTCTGCTACACTCACAGACCTCCACTGAAGTGGGTAACACACAGAAACCTCATCTTGTCAGTGCTGCTGTACAATACAGTCTTACAGAACTGAGTACACACCAAGTAGGCAGAACTCCAAGTTTCAGGTAAAAATATCTTGTGATCCGTTATTCCACAGCCCAAATGAAAAAAAAAAAAAAAAAAAAAAGCAATTTGCAAAAGACAAGATACCTCAGTACAAAAAAAGCTGTGTTTATGAAATACCTTCACAACTGCGGGAAGCTGAACTATTTCATGAGCGTTACAGAAAGGGCCATCTTCTTTCTGGCCCCATAGCTGTAAGCAACAGAAAAAGCAGCAATGCAAAAAAAAAAAAAAAAAAAAAAAAAAAAAGCAGAACAAACTCCATGTTTACAAGTAGAAGGTTTTTCAACAAGGAAGGACACTTTAAAGCTTTAGTATATTTGCTGTTTCATTCCTTCCACTTTTCCCTTTTTCACATGAAGGCACACACGTACATATACACACACAGAGATCCCCCTTTGAACTGCGAGTCAGCTTACACTGAAGTTAAACATTCAGTAACCACTCTTAGGCTGCTGAAGGAAATGTTCATCTTAAAGCCAAGCATCAAAACAGCTGGCAGAAGACTTTGCGTAGGCTTAGTTTAAGCCTGAAGTTCTAAACTTCAGTCATCCTCATCTGGATCTGTCCTTTTAGGTTTAAACAACAAGGAGTACTTAGGACCCTAAAACATTTGAAAATGCAGTTCTTAAATCGAGATTTTGAAGTTTATCAGGCAAGGGACTCAATTTTCATCATCCCTTCCTTGATTTTCATGTTAAACAATGTGGACAGAGGAGCACATTCCATCACGGAGCATTAAGAAATTTTGGGAGTGATACAGAATAAGCCGCTGGACTAATATAAGTCTATTTTTTTTTTTTTTTAAACCTTGTATTTGTCTAGTAGCTCCGTTATGGGTAAACTCACCTGCCAGCAAATAAATACTTTAAAAAGTTCATCTTAATTGCACCAAGGTTTAGATGTATCACCATTCACCCCATAAATATTGAAGGCCAAGACTAATTACCTTTCACACTATGCAGGCACTGTTCCCTGCGATTAAGTAACATCATATGTGCCAATAACCAAATGAACAGAGGAGCTGAAGGAAGATAGTGGTTTTCACAACAGCTTTAGCAAGAATTCGTAGGTTGCATTGATTATGCCCCAGGACAGGACAGAACGATGGTAATTCAGATGGGCTCCTCTGAAAAGGTGGATCAATTTTCTATCACGTTCCAGCCAGATCTTCACAAAGACTTTTGGGAAGGACTGAAATTCTCCACCAATTTGAGCTTGCATGCGAGTTTTTACAACATTCACTGGGAAAAACAAGAATCCCAGCATGGCACCCAACAGCCCTCCACATATGAAGTCATTGACTAAATGAGTGCTGTAAGAAGTTGCTTCAGGCAGACACTGTTTGATAGGTCCCCGTAGGCCAAAGAAGAGTGCGTTACTGGGTCCATTTCGGAGCAGAATAGGCACCAATCCCCGATAATATTCTCTCATCCCATAGACTTTCAGTACCTTGAAAGCCTGGTAAGTGTTTGTAAATTTATCGTGATGTTTATAGTCCTGCAGCAAAGTCTGAACTCGCTCAAAAGGTGTCAGAACAGCTTCCGTGGTCCCCGCAAGCACTGCTGCCATGCTGCGCGTGAGGAGTTCAGGAGCGCTTGTGTGGCTATGGAGCAGGGAGGAGAAATCTTCGTACAAGCCAAACATTAGAGCCAGTGTTGTCGTTTTCTGCATTAATGGAGGAAGGATACCACGATAGAGATTTCGAATTCCATCCTTCTGCAGCTGATGTACTGCATCCTTTGTTTTCAGACCATACAACTGCTGTCGAAAGAGGACCTTCTGGATGGGAAAAGTGACCGCTATATTTGTGAAGGCCGCACAGTAGCCACAAAGATAATGTTTACCAGAGGTAGCCGTTACGTCATTGCTTAGATACTCCTTTGAATTCGTTGGGGCAGAACCTTCTGAATCCATCATACTGTTTTTCTTACTGTAGTATATCTCAGTTCTCCTTCCCTACATGAAAAAAGAAAAGAATGAACATGAGCAGGCGACCCTGTAGCTTTTTTCACACTAGCGGATCATTCAAACAGCACCTGGCATCTTACATCGGAGGAAAGCCCAGAAAATTTGAAGGAGAAAAGCGACAAATGCCAGATCTGATGGATGTCGTGCTGTTTTCTGCTCAAGTTTCAGAGACCTGAAAAAGCAGCAGTTTTTCCTTTCTGTACAGTTTCAAATTAAAATAGAAATAAATTGGGAAGAAAACTGAGATATGAACTCCTCCAGTGCTACATTACAGCTGACAAGAGGAAGCTTACCGATTAGATTTCCCCATTCACCATGCCAAGGAATTAAAACAGCTAAAGGTCTACTCTCACACTAATAAGATACACATCGCCGGGATGGTGGTGGTGGGGACAGAAGAGAGTCTAGGGAAAGAAAAAAACAAAAAACAAACCATGCAGTAGCATTACAAATTCTGATTATTCCACTCTGCCTTTCCCTGTGGCAGAAAACAACAGATAATTTACATAACAATTTGTTATGGTTTAACCCAGCCAGCAACTAAGCACCACACAGCCACTCACTCACTCTCCCCCCTGCCCTGGTGGGATGGTGAGGAGAATTGGAAGGGTAAAAGCGAGACAGAAACTCGTGGCTTGAGATAAAAACAGTTTAATCATTAAAAAGAAATTAAAAAAAAATATTTAACAACAAAGAGAAAGGGGAAAATAAAACCCAAGAAAAGCAAGCGATGCAAATGAAAACAATTGCTCACCACCAAGTGACCGATGCCCAGCCGGTCCCTGAGCAGTAGCCCCCCCCGGCAACCTCCCCCCCAGCTTTATTGCTGAGCATGATGTCATACGGTGTGGGATACCCCTGTGGTCAGTTGGGGTCAGCTGTCCCGGCCGTGTCCCCTCCCAAATCCTTGTGCACCCCCAGCCTGCTGGCTGGTGGGGTGGGGTGAGGAGCAGAAAAGCCCTTGACACTGTGTAAGCACTGCTCAGCAGTAACTAAAACATCCCTGTGTTTGCAACACTGTTTTCATCACAAATCTAAAACCTAGCTCCATACAAACTACTATGAAGAAAACTAACTCTATCCCAGCCAAAACTAGTACACAATTGTAATCACAGGCTTAAATTAAACTATAAGAACACTTCTAACATAGTTTTGAAGATTTCTGGAAGTTCCAGTTAATTAACCTGCCACCTCATCTGCAGAGAAAGACAGCATCTTGAACCCACACTCGATTTTCATGTTCTGTTGAGAAGTTTAAGACCTTGAGCTTGGCTAGATCTGAGGTCCTGAAGGACGCACAGAGACAGTTCTACCAAAAAAAGCAGAGAAGTACTGAAGTAATCATTACCAGGCAACACTTGTTCGTCATTTTAAATGCGGTTACTTATTCAACAATTATAAAAAACTGTTTCTGCAGCTGATTCAAATCCTAACTTCCATTACAGCACAGCTTGAGTTACGTCAGTAACAATCAAGTGAGGCTGGAGGTGGTTTGCGAACTTCAGATACTCCTCGCCAGCAACGTGCATGGGATTTCCACGATTTCAAAATGGTATTTGCGGCCAATACCCCTGCTTGGGATGAGGAACTGTTTCTCAAGGTGCAGCCACTACAGGCTGTTATGTGAAGGACATGTGGCAGAGGCAGAAACAACCTGGATTGCTCAAAGCAACCTGACAGATCATTTTGACCAAGTACACAATTTATTTTTAAAACAAAACACGTATGTACCTGGATTGGCTTTTCCTCTACAGTTACATGCTATTTAATCCTTTAAGGTCTGGCAAGTGAAAATGCCATCTAAATACTTCACAAAGATGAAGCGTTTCTGTCAATATGAGAAGTAATATCAGAGACAGGGATTCATATAAGATGGCTTATACATCACTTCATATATGCATCAGTTTAGAGTATTATTCAGACTACTGTAGTTTTACTTGCATATACTAAAAAAGCCACATCTGCAGCTACACTACTCTTAGACAGGCGACAGTGGGTCATGCTGATTCAACTAACAGAGCATGGAAGAGTCTCACCAGAGACAACACTGTCAAGGAGATGATTCAAAAGGCCTTTGACAACTAGTCACTTCTATGGGTGGCAGCTGTCCGCAGCCAAAACATATTTTTCCCCTCAAAAGAAACTTGTGGTAAATAAAATTAAAAAAAGAGGCAGGGGGGAAAAAAAAAAAAAAAGAGAGAGACCTTTAGTTTAGTTGCAGAAGCTACATGCTCCTTTTGGCGTAACCACTGGATCTGTCCAGTAGGGAAGTGTTGAAGACTGCAACGATCCTCACGTAAGGAAGTCATCACGCTTCTGAGTTAGGAATTTGCAAGAACCAGGCACAGCAAATCTTCCCAGAAGTCTTTATGACAGAACCCTTTCTTTCACACATAATTTGTAAGGCCTGTGCCGCCTACAAGTACTAGAGCACAGCAGCCACTCTGCTAGAATTTAACATAAAAGAAACAGTTCTCCAAGAAGAGTAGAAGTTTTGGATCGATGGCATTGCCTATGCACACAAACCCCTGAGGCTGCCACAACGTCCCATTTATACACAGAAGTTCCCCTCAAGCCAGGAGCCGATTTCAGAGCGCTCTGAGCGAGGGGGCACACGTGACCCTTTTTGACATCATGTTCCCTGATCCAAGGTCTTTACGTCAGGTGCCTGCCACTGTCACCATCTTGTGGTATGCACATCTAGTGCATCTGAAGAAGGATTTCAACCCATTTACCTGCCTAAACGACCATGGCCTTCAAGATGCTGGCATGTGACCCACTAGGTCAGAAAAACACAAGAATAAAGAAAAGGACATTTGTTACCTAGTATTGCATTATATCTCTGTATTTGTAATCCTGGTAAGAGATCGCAGTGTTTCCCGTCATCCTGACTGCTGTGGAACGCATGTGCTACCTAGGAAGTCCCCTGGCCCAGTGACAGTTTAGGATTACTCTGGGAACTGACCACTCATTCAATCAGCAAACTGAAGTAACACGACAAACTCACGCTCTTTTGCCACCAAGTACGAGAAATATTCACCCTAAACGATTAGCTAAATCCTGAAGACATGCAGCTGCGTCAGTTAACACGGACGGTTTACGGATGCGCTCATTCGTTTCTGCGGCCGATCACCTACCGCGGTAACACACACCAGGTGGCCGACCGGGGGCTCGCCAGCCCGGGGCTCCTCGCCACCGCCAGCCCACCGGAGGCACCGGGCGCTTCCCCAAGGACGCAGCGCGCTTCCAGACTCACTGCATTCCCGGTGCGGGGCTTCCCGCGCTGCAGGGCCCGGGCAAACCCGCCGCCCGCTGCCGCCGAGGAGACCTCAGTGCTGCCGACGGCGCTGCCAGGGCCGCCCGGCCGCGGCCCGCCGGGGACGCTGGGGAGCGATCGCGGCCGCGCCGGAGCAGGGCACCAGGCGACCTGCAAGCAGAGAGTCAAACGCGAGTCAGGAACGCGGCAGAGGCGCAAACGGGGAGGCCGCGGCCGCGCCGGGGCGGCAGCAGGCAACACCCGCCCCTCCCGCGCCGGCGGCGGGGCGGCCAGCAGCGCGGGGCCCTCCCGGGCCGGGGCCGGGGCCCGGAGCGCTGCCCCGCTCCCCGGCGGCCCCCGGCCCCAGCAGGCGGGCGGGCGCTCAAGGTCAGGCCGACGGCGCGGCGGAGCGCGGGGCGGCGGCTGCGGCCCGCTCCCGGCGGAACCGCGTTCTCCCGCCACGGCGCGCCTGCGCGGCCGCCGCGCCGCGCCGCGCCGGGCCGGGCCCCGCCGAGGCGAGCCGAGCCGCGCCGGGCCGAGCCGAGCCGGGCCGGGCCCCGCCGCGGGACGCACCTGCGGCCGTTGCCATGGCGGCGGCGGTGGGGCGGGAGGGGACGGGAGCCTCCGGCGGCGGCCCGGCCCCGCGGCCTCCGCCGTGCTCGCGCCGGCGTATGACGCAGCCGCGCCGCCTGACGCCCGGCGTGACGCCAGCGCCGGGCGAAGGAACCCGGCCCTCCTCCCCTTCACGTGACCCAGGGGAAGGGCGATGGCAGCGCTGCCCCCTCCCCGCCTCGGCCAATCAGGCAGCGGCGTGGCGCAGGCGCGCGGGGCGGGGGCGGGGCTGTGCGGTCGCCCCGCCCCGAGCCCCGCCCCCCGGCCTGCCGCGTGGGCCCGGCGCGGGGCGCGGCGGCTCCCGCCGGGGCGGGGCGGGGCGGAGCGGAGGTGAGCGCCGGGCGTGGGGGCCGCGGGCCGCAGCTCAGCCGCGCTGCCCGCTGCCTCGGCGTCCGCGCCGGGAGAAGCTGCGGCGTCTGGTTTGGGTCCGTGCCACGCGTGTCCCCCGCGCCTCGCCGGCGGGGGGGCGGCAGCGCGCCCCGGGCAGCCCCCGTGCGAGCCCTGAGCTGCGGCGGGGCGGCGGGCGGTGGGGCCGGGCTCTGCCCGCAGCTCCGGCGGGGGCGGCGGCAGCGCCTCTGCCGTCCTGGGCAGGGCTCCCCCCCGCTGCGGGGAGGGAGCTGGGGAAAAGCTGCCGCGCGGCGCGGGTGGGCGCCGGGAGCGCGTCCGCCGCCGGCGGGGGGCTCGGCGGCGCTTCTCACCGGCTGCCCGCCCTGCCCCGGGTTTGTGCCGACCCCCGGCCCCGCTGGCGGCAGGCGAGAACCTGCTTTAGGATCAGGTACCGCGCCTCGAAGGGGACCGCAGGCGTTTTTCCACGGAAGGAGGTCGTCGGGAGAACCCCCGGCCGATCCCGGGCTGCGCTGGGGCGGCTCGGAGGCTCTCGGGCACTCGGTCCCCGGTGGCTGCGAGGCTGGCGTGAAGCCCTCAGCGAGGCCTCCTCGGTGCCCTTTGGGAACGGCGGTATCCTCTTTTCTTGGCTGGGCTTGATGTCCCGGTCGCTTCTCGCTGGGGAGGTGCTGGAAGATACAAAGCACTGACAGAGCGCGTAGTGTTACTGTGTTTTTGTTGCGGGGTTTGATTAATTTCAGTAGTTTGGTAGTAAATAACAATGGTTCATTTTTATTTTAGTATTTGTATTGTACCACAAAGTTTAATGGTAAGGCTTATTACAATTTAACCCGTAATGATAAGCCTGCAAAAGGGAGAGGAACAGCCCAGAGAAAATGCTGAGCTGTTTGCCTGCTTGAAAGGGTGTGAGACTAAGTCTTCCCCCCAAATTCTGCTCAAAACTCTCCCTCTTCCAGTGTCAGTGTCCGGTTTCCATGGCATCACGATGTCCGAGCTGGGGATGTCATGTTGGGGGGAGGTTCAGAGCTGCTCAGAGCCCCGCAGACCGTAGCTGTGAGGGATGTGGCACTGCTGCCACGAGACCTTCCTTCCCAGCAAACTGCGTGGAGTGCTGCTGCGGGGCTGTGGCAGCATATCTGTATTTCTTGCAGTAAAGCGGGGGATTCCTCACTGGGTACCCAGGCGTTGTGTAGGACCCTAGGACAAACTTGAAACTCAGTTTCAAGGCAGGTCTGTGCTTTCTTGAGCAGATTCCCTCGTGACAGTTGCAGGATAGCTGGAAGTCAAGATGGCTGCAAGGAGAAGTAAAATTCGCCGTGCTTGGTCAAAGAGTATTGTTCAAAGCACTAAGTGCTTGCCTGCCGTGCCAGCATGCATCCGTGAGAGAAGAATGGAGCCTGGTTCCCGATTGCTTTTAACAGCACCATATGTGAGATGAACTCTGGCATTAGAGGGTAACCACCGTCCTCGTTGGAGCACGTTTCCCAGCACGTGAGTGGGCATGAGCTGGCAGTGGTGGGGATAGGCAGGGGCAAAGCCAGAACCACCCGGCGCGGGGTCAGAGCCGCTCCTGCCAGCAAAGGGTGTCCTGGGCGCTCAGCTGACCTGAAGCCGCCCCATGGATGCGCATGCTTTCTTGTGGTGTTTGTAGGGCTCCTACCACACCAGAGCACTGATCTCTGGCTGCTGCACGCTGGATAACGTGCACAAAGTGGGCTGCTTCGGGGGGGTGCTGACGGATGGTGGAGCTCCCTGTTTTGCGTTATTGTCTTTTCTCGTCACTGATAGTAACACTTCTGCTCTGAAATACCAAGTGGTAAATTTCGTGAGGTGCCTCCCTGTTTAGTGAAGCTGCTTGTCCAGTGCTTTGTGGAGACTGGTGGGAGGTCACTGAGCACATGGGGCATTGGGAGACTTGCCCGCCACTGGATGCACCAGAGGGGGGGGACCAGCGTGGGAAGTGGGGGCTGCAGTCCTGTGATCAGGAGGGGCATCGTGCCATTGGCAGCCACCATTTCTCAGGGTGGGACATGGGGAATGATGCTGGGCATGTGGTGGCATGAGCCGGAGCAGAGGGGCATGGTTTTGCATGCCCTCAGCAGCAGCGGCCTCATGCCGAGGTGGGATAAGGTGTCTGGGGTCCGTTATGAGCTGTGCCCGCTTTGCTGGCAGGGCATTGCCAGCAATCATGCATGCTTTCTTCTCAATCCTCCTTCTGCTTGGAGGGTCCCTCTGGTGTCCCCGGGCGCTGGGCTGCAGGATGAACTCAGCCTCCGGAGAAGGTTTCACGCCTTTCCTAACAAGCCCTATGTCGCAGACAGGACCGTCAGGCTGGGGTTGGGGACTGGCAGCCCTCTCTGCCCCACAGCGTGACCTGGCCAAACTCGCGGTGGCTCTGCGTTGCGCAGCGTGTGCGCCCATCCATGCCTTCCACTCACCAGAGGTGCGTCTGCCCTCGCGCCTGAGCCGCCTCGGCAGCCCCTTGCTTCATGCCGCCAGCTGGGAGCTGGCAGACGGCTCTCCCAGGGAGGCAGAGGCAGGGGCTGGGACCCTCCACCAGCCCCTCAAAAGAATCCTGCCTGCTGCTCAGCAGTTGCCCTCGGCTCTGCCAAGAGACGTGCTCTCCTGGGAGGCTTTGGCCTCACCTTCGCCCTTCCTGGCTGCCAGCCGCAATTTGTCCAGAGCTACACTGCAGCCTGCCATGCCGGCAGCATGTTTCCGCCGCTGGACTCGCCACAGGCAGCTGCCTGCTCCTTCTGCCTGTCTGAGTGCGGGGTTGTCCTGCTGGGGCGGGGAGGGCAGGGCCATTGGCTCCCCGCTGCCGCCGCCTTGCCCAGCGGGCTCAGTGCAGCGCCGGAGGGAAGCGTCGCGCCTGCTGGGGCGGCTGGTGAGACCCGCTGAGGACCCGCTGTCTGCCAAGGACGGACAGAGCGTATTGGGGGGACACTGTGGCAGGGGACATGACGATGCCACATGCTGCCGGGGACAGGCAGATGTGCTTGTTCGTGCACAGTCTTTGAGTCCCAGGGTTAAGCAGTGAAGTTTTAACCACCCCGAAAGAGCAGAGACCTCAGAACAGCCTGTTTGGGCGTTGCTGGCCTGTGAGCAGGGCTAGCAGGAGAGGGAGGGAAGGAGGGAGGCCTGCGGGTGATGGTGGAGGGAGCACACCGTAGGATGAGTGCTGAACCCCACTTGGTCAGAGCCTGTGTCTCTGCCTGGGGTGTGCCAGCCTGCCGCTATGGGCCTGCTTCTGTACAGCTCTGTCCCTGGAGAGGTATGTCCGGTGGGGACCTCCATGTCCCTATCGACACGGGGTCCCTGCCCTGGCTGAGCCTCGCCTTCCCCTCCGTGCCCCACAGGCTCTCAGGGCTCACCGCTGACTCTGTGTCCCATCCTTTGCAGGTGCTGATGGAGGTCGGTGGCCTGCCGGTGGAGCTGTGGCAGCTCATCCTATCCTACCTGCGCCTCCCTGACCTGGGCCGCTGCAGCTTGGTCTGCAGGGCCTGGTACGAGCTCATCCTCAGCCTGGACAAAACGCGCTGGCGGCAGCTCTGCCTGGGCTGCCTCGAGCACAGGCACCCCAACTGGCCCAACAAGCCCGGTGTGGAGCCGTGGTCCTGGAGAGAGGCCTTCAAACAGCACTACCTGGCCTCCAAAACCTGGACCAAAAACACGCAGGACCTGGAGTCCTCCAACTGCCTCTCCCTCTTCCGGAGGAGGAAGGGCCGGCGCCAGCTCTGCGTCGGCGCAGGGGGTGAGTTTGGCAGCCTCCGGGCCGCCCTGGCCGCTGCCAGCCCCTACGACCGCCTTGTGTTGCTGCCTGGCGTGCACGAGGAGCAGGGCGAGGTGCTGCTGAAGGTGCCTGTGGAGGTTGTGGGGCAGGGCAAGCTGGGGGACGTGGCGCTGCTGGCGAGCATCGACCAGCACTGCCCCACCGCCCACCTCTGCAACATGGTCTTCATGCCGGCCCGCTTCACCTCGGTGCTCTACAAGGTGAGGCTCGGCGGAGCGGCAGCGGTGGGGATGGCGAAGCCACTGGGGCGTCACAACCGAGGGGGTTCCCTAGTCTGCGGGTATCTGGAGAGCATGACCGGGGGTTTGTGGGACTCCCTAACGCACAGAGGCTCAAGGGCTTTGTCCTCTGAATGTCTCTGCTTCATTACAGATCGTGACAAATGCCACACAAATGGCCACTAGCAAGTCTGCCTTTGATTAATAAAGCAAATATATCAGGCTATTACAAATTACTATCAGCAATCAATAATACAATATCAATCAATAGTATGGCAGCAATCAATAATAGAAATAATGGTATAGCAACAACCAATACTATAGCAACAACCAATAACAGCACCAAACAAGTAGGTGTATACTATTACAGCTTAGTGCAAACTTATCACCAATACAACAGCAGATATGCTTATGATAGATTACTTATAGGGATATATAGTACTGTCCTGGTTTTGGTTGGGATAAAGTTAATTTTCTTCCTAGTAGCTGGTATAGTGCTGTGTTTTGGATTTAGCATGAGAGTAATGTGATAACGCACTGATGTCTTAGTTGTTGCTAAGCAGTGTTTATACTAAGTCAAGGACTTTTCAGCTTCCCATACTCTGCCAGTGAGGAGATGCACAAGAAGCTGGGAGGGGGCACAGCCAGGACAGCTGGCCCAGCCTGGCCAAAGGGCTATTCCATACCATATGGCGTCATGCTCGGTATATAAACTGGGGGGAGTTGGCCGAGGGGCAGCAATTGCTGCTCAGGGATGGGCTGGGTGTCAGTTAGCGGGTGGTGAGCGGTTGCATCACTTGTTTTTACTGGGCTTTGTTTTTCTCTTATCATCAATCATCATCATCATCATCCTTCTTCTTATTATTTCAATTATTAAACTGTTCTTATCTCAACCCATAAATGTTCTCACTTTTACTCTTTCAATTCTCCTCCCCATCCCACTGCGGGGAGGGTGTGATCGAGCGGCTGTGTGGTGCTTAGTTGCCAACTGGGGTTAAACCACAACAGTCCTTTTCGGCACCCAGTGTGGGGCTGAAAGGGTTGAGATAAGAACAGATCCGTTCAAAGCGTGTTAAAACAAATGTGTGATAAGCATTCATTATATTAGTTTAATGGTCACTGGTCACGACGTTAATTCATTTGCTCTCAGAGTTGTTGGGCTTGCTGTCAGAGTTGTGTTAGGTAGCACCTTACTTGCTGTGGTACTGTTTATCACCTCTGGGAGTTGGATTAAAGTTATCACTTTGCTGTACTGTGTAACGCTGGCTCACGGCATGATAAAATTATCGGTCACGAAATTGTACTCAGCGCTGCCGTCATCCCTGTACTTTGGGAGCATTTCTCAGAACTATTAATAATGACACTTTTTACTTCTTCTCGTCTGAGAGCCAATCTACAAGCTACCTTCCTTCACCTTCCCCTTCTCTTCCAGGCCGATTACAATAGCTCTTGAGAATTTTGAGTATCCTTAGGATGTTCAAACCAGCATGTTCCTATTGCTGTGTCTCCTGAATGTGTTTCAGGCCTTGTTTAAGGTTAAACAGCTATTTAAGACTACTACCCAGAGATCTGCCCCGAGGGTGGATAGTGTGTAGGGTAGTATAGGCAAGTACCTAGGACAGTGGGCACCTCCAGTGTTTTGGAACTTCACCCCTAAGCAAGTGCAGAACCCTGAAAAACTAGTAAAATATTTGGAAAGAGTATGCTGCCATTCTGGCAATTGCAGAGAGACACAAATCACCGCAGTGTGCTGGGGCCTGGCCCATGCCTACCGAGCCCTGTGCAACAGTATTCAATACCCTCAAGGCGAAGAGAAGGTCGCTGGATCTGATGACAAAACGACAGGCGCTGCAACTACTCCAACCCCTGCGGCAGGCACCGCGGCTGAGCCAGAGAACCAACCCATGCCAGTATCAGTCACCCCTATACACAAGAAGAAACATTGGAAGCGCAAGTCAGCTCATTTAGTAAGGGAAGGAGAAGCTTCTTCTAAGAGGGAGTGGGAGGAAGAAGTGGACGAGGCAGACTGCTCCGAAGCAGGGCCATCATGAGAACAGCAGGAGGAAGAGATGCAGCTGCTGCCTGGGGAGGAGGAAGAGGAAGAACGCATGAACAAGGCCATAACCACCCGATCCCTATCCCTGAGTGAGCTGTGAGATATAAGAAAAGATTTCAGCTGTCGTCCAGGCGAGCACATTGTCACCTGGCTGCTCTGATGCCGGGGTAATGGGGCCGGTAGCCTGGAATTAGGGGGTAGGGAAGCCAAGCAGCTGCGATTCCTTTCTAGGGAAGGGGGCATTGACAAAGCAATTGGAAAAGGGGCAAAAGTCCTCAGCCTGTGGAGGCGACTCCTTTCAGGTGTGAAGGAAAGGTTTCCCTTCAAGTAAGATGTTATATGTCACCCAGGCAAGTGGACCCAGTTCCCCCAGTACCTGAAGGAACTAGCGATGCTGGAGGTGATTTATGATGACCGGGACAACAAGCAGCTATCCAAAGATCAGATGAATTCAATTGCACGTGACCCGTGTGGTGGAAGTTTGCACGGAGTGCACCATCGTTGTATGCCAACTTATTGGCAGTAATGACCTGGAAAGATGGAGAGGGACAAAAGGTGGATGAATTGGCTGGCCAAATCCGGCAATACGAGAAAGTCTCCCTTCCTCCTTTGTCTCGGCTGTGGAGAAACTGGTCCAGCACCTGAAAGAGGATAGATCCGGCTCCCCACCTGTATGGACCAGTATGTCAGCTATTAGGAGTAAGCGTTCCTCTGCTCAAGAGGGAGGATATAGGGGATACACACTACAGGCCGCCCTGTGGTTTTTATCTGGTCCAGAGTGGGATGTGCCCGGTGCAAGGGCTGTGCCCATGGGCTGTGCCTCCAAAAACGAGACCTTTCGTGTCATGAGTGACCTCATGAGGTTCAACAAGGCCAAGTGCAAGGTCCTGCACATGGGTCGGGACAATCCCAAGCACAAATACAGGCTGGGGGATGAAGGGATTGACAGCAGCCCTGAGGAGAAGGACTTGGGGGTACTGACAGACGAAAAGCTGGACATGAGCCGGCAATGTGCGCTCACAGCCCAGAAAGCCAACCGTATCCTGGGCTGCATCCAAAGCAGCGTGGCCAGCAGGGCGAGGGAGGGGATTCCGCCCCTCTGCTCTGCTCTGGTGAGACCCCACCTGGAGCCCTGCATCCAGCTCTGGGGTCCTCAGCACAGGAAGGACATGGACCTGTTGGAGCGGGGCCAGAGGAGGCTGCAAAAATGATCAGAGGGCTGGAGCACCTCTGCTGTGAGGAAAGGCTGAGAGAGCTGGGGTTGTTCAGCCTGGAGAAGAGAAGGCTGTGGGGAGACCTGACTGCAGCCTTTCAATACTTAAAGGGGGCCTACAAGAAAGATGGGGAGGGTCTTTTTAGCAAGGCCTGTAGCAACAGGACAAGAACAAATGGTTTTAAACTAAAGGCGGGTAGATTTAGACTGAACACAAGGAGAAAATTTTTCACGATAAGGGTGGTGAAACACTGGAACAGGTTGCCCAGAGAGGTGGTAGATGCCCCATCCTTGGAAACATTCAAGGCCAGGCTGGATGGGGCTCTGAGCAACCTGATCCGGTTGAAGCTGTCCCTGCCCATTGCAGGGGGGTTGGACCAGATGGCCTTTAAAGGTCCCTTCCATCCCAAAAGCATTCTGTGATTCTATGATTCTATGAGTCAGCCCATCATCAGTTATAATCTAAGGTTTCATTTCCTTTTTCAACGTTTTATTACGTATTAAGTCTGAAAGTCCCCAGGAGAAAGATAATGCACTGGCACGTGGTGGGAAAACTGAGTTGCGAATCTGCTGAGAAAGTCCCTGTTTGTCTGCGGCCACGTGTTGGGTTGCTGAAGCGCACACGTGGTGTCTTGCTCAGCGATGTCTCCTGCATTGGGCTGGTCAGCGTGGCTGCGTTTCACCTTTCAGGCTGTTGCTCTTGTCTCCGTGTGCAGCGGGGTGATGGTACAGCCCTTCAGCTGCTGTCGGTGGAACAAGTGTGTTTCCTCACAGATCTGTCAATGAAAAACAAATTAAAAAAGCAAACTTATGCCAATCCTTCTGGCAGTCATCAAAACCTTGCAAGTTGCAATTTCAGAAGGACTTTCACAAGCAGCCTCTCAGAAGCTGATTTGATTGTGTCCCTTTTAATTATCTTTTTTTTTAATTAAAAAAAGGAAGGTACGATTCAGTCTGGAGCAGGCTAAGTGGTCTGAAAGGATTTCTGTGTGGTTGTCTTTGGGTACAAAGAAATGCATGTCAAAACCCATTTGCAGTATGACCACTTCTGACAGTGCTCAAGGCTGAAAACAAATGTTAGGATGGTGTGTTGGCTACAAACTCCAGAAATCTCTAAAATTGCCTCAGCTTACCCGTCACAAGCTATTCATCTGTCTGCTTTTAATGTGGTGCACTAGGCAATTGAGGGATAACCTAGGAAGAGAAAATAACGATTTAGGAGATTCCTAGTCAAATTAGGAGCACAGTGAAATTCCAAGCACACTACCCAGCTTTTCTGACCTGGCCTCTCTGTACCTTGTATTTCTGTTGTCCTTTTCTGCAGATAAGCAGAGACTTGCCCTGCCGGTGCAAGAGGGAGATACTTGGCCATGCACAACCATCCTGGTGGTTTGCCAGCACCCATAAATTGCTACATGCATTGCCTAGCAAAGTAGGAAGGCCATGGTAGGGATGGCTCACAATTCTGCAAGTACCGGCAAGTCAGATGGGAAACCACAGCCAGGGGACAAGGAATCGATGGTGTCTCCCCTACTGCAGTGTCACAATGTAATGCCTGTGCAGCAGCATGGCACAAATTTTTACTTATTTTGCTTTGTGTTTGACACATCATGGGTGCAGCATCCTTCCACCAAGTACGCTAACAGCTCCAGGGAGAATTGTAGCTCTCCAGACCAACCAGGCGATGTTTGATGTCGTCTCACCTGCCGCTTCACCCAGTAAACCCCTGAGTCCATTAATGATGCCAGCTGGCAAATACATGTCTCTGAAGGTTGCAGACTCTTCCGTGTAGAGAGCGTTGCTAAGGTTTAGTGATCTTGGCACACCTAGGCCCTGTCTGCTCCCGCGTGTGACTGCTGGGCCTTGCTGAGACTGCAAAGCTGTGTCTTGGCAGGGAAGTTAAGGAAATGTTGCCAGCAGGGAAGAAAGTCAGCAGGTGTCACTTGTTGCAAGATACTTGCTAACTCAGCTTGCAGCACTGCATCTGTACCTATGTGAGCTTATTGCATCTGTGACACCTGAACACATATTGTGTTTGTGAGCGTAAGCTTGTTTGCTGTGGAAGGACTTCACGGTACATCCAGGACTGCTTTTTCTTGCTTTGTGCAATGATCTCACCTTGTGCTTACTCTGCAGACAACCTCAGGCTATGTCCAGTTCGACAATTGCAACTTCGAAAATGGGCAACTGCAGATCCACGCGCCAGGGACGTGCCAGGTGAAGTTTTGCACCTTCAGCCAGTCCAGCATCCACCTCCGCAGCGTGGCCCTCTGTGTCCTGGAGAACTGTGAGTTCACCGGCAGTGAGAACGCCTCTGTAACTGTAGAGGGCTGCCCAAGCTCTGACCATAACTGGGCCTGCAAGTACCTGGCCGTGCTGGCCAAGTCCTGCGCAGCATCCATGCGGGAGCCCGACCCAGCCAGCTGCGCTGTGGCCAAGCGGGATGGCTGGGGGGAATCGCTGCTGGGGCCAGTGAGAACATGTGAGATTGTTGTAGGGGAAGAACAAAGCAGCTTCCTCTCTGCTGTGGGTGGTCAAGCCCCGCTTGGCTCAGCCCAGGAGGATATTGAATTTGGAGAGAACCTGCGGGCAGCAAAGGAGGAGGAGTACCCAGCCCTCGACTCAGACTCCAGTGACAGTGACTTATGCAGTGACGATGAAGAGGATGCTCAGGCTGCGTACAAACTGCCCTACCAAGCCCACAGCCTGAGTCACACACTTGCCGGTGTTACGCACAGCAGGCTTCAAAGCAACAGACTTCTTGCCCTTCAGAGGGACCTTAAGCTCAAGTCTCTGCAGCAGGAGCTGCAGCAGGACAAGGAGGCCCAGTCTCTGGCCAACTCTCTGCAAGGCTGCATCATCCGACAGTGCCTTTTCAGGGACGGGAAGGGAGGAATATTCATTTATTCACGAGGGCAAGCAAAACTGGAAGGAAGCATCTTCAGGGATCTGACCTATGCAGTGCGCTGCATACAAAACAGTAAGGTGCTGTGAAGACTGCTGCAAGCCCTCTTCCCTCTCCCTCCTGCTGCACCAGCTCCTTTCCTGTGCATAGCTTGGGTTAACCAGCCCAAGTGAAGGGCAGGTCACTTGCAGCCACCTGCCTTCTGCATGCAGTAGCATTGTAGTTGCAATTGGAGGCGTTAACTCGTTGGCATGCTGGGGTTGGGTAGTGAGGGCCTCTCTGCCTGTAAATGGAACTCTTACCCTGTAAAAGTGCTGCTGGTTATGATCACCTGTGCTGCTCCCAGCACAGGCCATACCACAAACACGGGGACTTAGGGGTTGTGGTGTCAGCCCCTGGTCTTGCCCCTTGCCACAGCCTGTCCTGGCTGCTTCAGGAGAGCCTACAGGGGTATGTGCCTGCCGCAGGCAGAGATGGGGTTTAAGGAGGGATTTTGGCTGGAGACATGTGCTGGAGGCTGAACTGAGGTTTTCCCTCAGCACAGTACCATCTAACCCTGCGCTCGCCCAGAGCTCTCCACCTTGTGCCTGTGGTTCTCTTCAGACACGATGGTGGCGGCGAGGACTGGGGGAAGAATCACACTGCCAAAGTCCCCGGTGCTGGTGGTGTCAGGGGGGCTCGGGAGGCTCTTCTTCAGCCACCTGCCCAGAGCAAGGCCATTCCCACCACTTGGTCAGGGCAGCCCAGGATTTGGGCCCATTTTTCACTGTAAGACTGCAAATAAAAGTTTCGTGTAGGAATGTTTTTCCGCCCGGTTCTAGGAAAGGGCTTTGCTGTGATGGTGCTAGCTCCCCATCTGCAGTCCCCACAGAAGGACTGCAGAGTGCTGTTGCCTGTGCCCTGCAGAAATGCTTTGCTTCTTGGGAGTGGAGGACGGCTCCTTTCTTTCCACGGGATACTGGTACCAGAGGTGCCCTCCCAAAGGCCGCCCCACGTATGCAGAGTGGCGGCAGGAGGGAGCAGAGGCACCTCGTGTGGCTCCACCGTGCTGCTCAGCCCCTCTGAGCTGCTCAGGGGCTGTTTTTCGGACGAGTTAGGCTAGCAACAAATGGAGGTCCAGCACTTTGGACCACATTCTGTTTTTATGCCCCTTGGTTTGCTTCCTGTTCGATCAACAGCCTGGTTTTAACTGGTAGCAAATGGGAGGGAGATGACACCAGCCCAGCTGCTGCTCTCAGTGAGAATTTGCTCAGCTAGGAATTAGCCCAGAGGCTCTTGTCGAGAGGTGGGTATCAGAGCATCAGGCAACGGGAGACAGTGAAATGCTTGGCTGTGAGATGGGGGCAAGGTACAATGTGAAACAGGAGCATGGCGGAGCTGGCAAGGGCTCAGTGTCCTTGCACAGCCAGGACCCTCCGACGCAGGGCAAGCCTGGACCAGGGTCTGGTGTGTGGGACCCAGCTGGAGCGGGCGCCTGGGTTTCTTGCCTCCTATAGCTACCTCCCCAGGCTGCCAAGCATGACTGATGAAGACAGGCAGCTGTCAAGCTCTGCCGAGCTCCACGTTTAGTCAAGAGATTGAATGAAGCACCTTTCTGGAATGAGCAAATAAAAGGAAGTATAATTTAATTACCTTCTGATCTGTGTTGCTCGTTGAAATGGGATATGCAAAGGCAATTTGTAGATTATTTCTTAGCACTCGTACAACATGGATTTAGGACATGATTTTGTATGGCTGGAAAATATTAGATTGCTGCTGCGTAAATATTTAACTACTTATTTGCTTAGAGGAAACTGGGTTGTCATGAGCCGTGTCAGTAATTTCAGTTTGCTGGCTGGGCCATTTCTAGCCACAAATGGCAGGATCTTTGCTCTGAAGGTGCAAATCGATGGACAGGTCATGTGCTGAGCGTGTATGCTGTAGCACACTGGCCCAGTCAGCTTCATGAGAGACTCATGGGAGGCTCTGTGGCATTTGACGTGTTGCCTCCAAGCAGCTCTGTGCAGCAGAGAGTCAGGAGGCAGCCTGTTGCCAACTGTGTACGGAGACGATGCCGATGCGAATGGGGACTGCCTGAGTGGCAAGGGGGCAGGTCTGTTGTACCACGAGCGGTGCGGAGATGGGACAGGGAATGACTGCTTGCTGTTGCTGATGGTGTGCAAGCACAGTGCAGTGAATAAAGCCATTGGGCACACCTGAACACGGGCTTTGTCAAGCGGAGGAACATGTTAGGCCAAGAGGATGTCTTTGCAGCACCAAGCACTGCAGGTCCCCATCCCCAGGCAAACCCATGCCAGTGGGTAATGCCCAACAGGCTTAACCATAGCACTTGTCCACACTTCCTTTCAGGTGTCCCCTGTGCTTGGCACACCCTGGGTTGCAGGAGAGGCAGAGAGATCATAGATGCACAGAGGCTGCAGAAGGGAGAGCTATACCCTTTGGTCATGTCCTCTTCCTCGTCCTTCTAACTACAACTACAGGTGCTTCTCCTCTTCCCTGCAGGTTATCATGCTGAGGAATGACATCCACCATTGCAAGGCATCGGGGATATTCCTGCGCCTGTCGGCAGGAGGCCTGATTGCAGACAACAACATCCATTCGAACTGTGAGGCCGGAGTGGACATTCGTAAGGGAGCCAACCCCCTTGTGCTGGTATGTACCCCTCCAAGCTGTGCTGGAGGGCAGCACACTCTTTCTCTCACCTGCTGTTTCTCTCTGAGGGGCAGCAGGGATCCATCTCCCAGTATAGAAAACACTGACCTTTCTGTTAGCTTTGCCCTTCAGCCTGTTTCTTAGGTTTTTGTTGATGAATTAGACTACAGCTAACTCCAAGGGCAAGGCACAGCAAAGTACTGCCTGATGGTACATGCATGGTCTCCTGCTCTGATGGTATGTGTCTTAAAATGGCTTTACATAGAGGGGAGGGTAGGGAGATGTTCCCCTATCAAATAAACACCCCTGTGTAATGAGTGAACTCGTGCAAGCAAGGTAGTAAATTGGCACTGTACTGTAAATTGTTTCTCCCACACTGGGAATCGTGTTGTCTACCCTGGGAGGGGTGTCTCAGCTCTCTGCTCAGCCTCAGGCAGGAGGGGAGCAGCAGCCCGCTCTCCAGCAGCACGGCTTTTCCTCCAAATCAGTAGTGTCTCTAGCTGTGCAGCGGGTGACGTTGTCCCTGTTTACTGAAGGCTGTGTGTGTAGTCATCCTTGGAGGAACTGGGGCTTCATCATGTGGCGGGAGGCAAAGAGGTAGATACTACCATCCGAGTGACACTGCGGCTGCATCGAGCTCTCCATGTGAGCTCTGCACAGGAGATGGGGGCAGGCAGAGCTGTGGCCCCGTGGAGGAGGAGGTGGCAGCTCAGCCATGGAGCTGTGGGGCTGTGTCTGGCCTTGGTTGCAGCTTTGAGCTGCTGTTTGTTGCTTTGTCTGGTTTGGCGATCGCTACCCTGCCACTCTGCGAGAAAACGGGCCGGGACTGCTGTCCTGCTCAGAGGGTCCCAGCATACTCCTGTCCTCATGGAGAGAAGCAGCTGTGTGGCTGTTGACAGCAGTCA
The DNA here is from genome assembly GCF_965183815.1 of Platalea leucorodia. Classification (NCBI taxonomy): domain Eukaryota; kingdom Metazoa; phylum Chordata; class Aves; order Pelecaniformes; family Threskiornithidae; genus Platalea; species Platalea leucorodia. The sequence goes on along the minus strand of NC_138858.1, from coordinate 87,967,166 downwards.
TTCAGGCGGTGCAAAGTGCTGTCTAGCAGCTTGAGAAAAGGCGTCATGCTGTAGCGCCAAGCCCCCTGCTTGAACTCCTGCCTCCAGCTCCTGTGGGGTGCCACTGAGGGAATTTTCCTCTTGGTGGCCGTGGGGAGGTGTTGGACTTGCAGCCACACCAGCCCTGCCCAGTGGCAGATGGGCTGCAGAGAAAGCATCACCGGGTCCAGGGCAGCCCTTGCAGATGGCAGCAGGAGGTGCTGGAGGAAGAAGAGGCTGCAGGCATGATGGGAAGGAAAATTTGTCATTGTGTACTAGAATCCCAAAGAAAGGTGAAAGTTAAGTGTGCCTTGACCATTTGAGAGTGATTTCTTGGCAGCTGGATTAATTACCCTTCTGCCCTTTTCCCCAGCAGGGTTGGGAGCTGTTGCTTTTCTCTGTGGTTGCTGTCTCCTCTTGCTCACTTTTATGAGTGACCTTCCTTCCTTTTGCTTTTATTCTCTCTACATGTGCAAAAATAAAACCATAGTGCAATAAGATACACAGTGGCCTTCGCTCAGGCATTGTCGTCGTTGGCAACGGAAAAGGCATCATCCGTAGCAATCAGATCTATGGGAATAAAGAAGCTGGCATTTATATTCTGTATAATGGAAACCCTGCTGTGAGGTATGTTAGCTAGCCCTGACCTCTCTCTCTCCTCCTTTGTCTGTTAAGAACTATTCCTCCTACTGTGCACACGTTTCTTCTCTTTTTTTCTATCCCCGCCATAGAGCAGAAATAGGACCACGGTGCACTAGTGCCTTGCTGTGACTTCCCTCTATCTGCTTGCTGCGCCCAGGTCTTTGCCAAGTGCCAGTCCTGGGTTTTGCCCCTGGATCTGAGGAGGACAGAGGCTGTGTTCAGGATGAACAACTCACACATATGGTGCTTTTTGCAGGAAAGGGAGTAACGGACCTCAGCACTCCAATCATTGTTACTCCAGTTCACCTTTCTGCTTTAAACGCCTGGAGCTACAGAGTTGTGTGTGTTTAATACCCTTCGGTTTAGATGTTAGTATTGGTGTCTGGCAGGCTTTCTTCAGGTCAATGTCATCAGCTTTACCTGGTGGTATCAACTGGTAGCAATGAGCCCAGAAATGAGATAGCAGCTGGAGCATGGTATTGGTTGCAGATGTGAGGGGCATCTCGTCTGTACTTTCATCCCTTCCTGCCTCTCACCATGCCTGTGGGTGCTAAGGAACAGGCGTGTGACAACTCACTGTGGTGCTGCAGAGCAGGGTAGGGCACAAAGGGAAGAAAATAGTTGCCCTGGGTCAGACCTGTAGCTAGGATGTGACTATTCATGCTGGAATTGATAATTAACAGTGCTTCAGCTTCGAGTCCTGCAGTCCTAATGAAAGCGACATCTTGCGGGTTCATGATCTGTGTGCTGGTGAGGTTTAGACAGACTGCCCGTATGGACACTTAAGAATGCGTTACCGAGGCACTTAGTCTAGGTTGGGACCCAGAGAGGAGAAGTCTGCACCAGACATCCCAGCCCTGAAAACACAGGGGTCAAGGCTGGGCTTTCCAACACGGGATTATGAAAGTTCTCTCTCAGAGAGGTATTGATTTCTGAGAAAAGCCGTGTTGTAATGGCAGTGCAGAGGAAACACACTGCTGGATGGAGATTCACTAGATGTCCTTCCCTCCGTACTTTCTCACAACATCGTTTGCAACCCCAGCTTGCACCTTGTGACTGACGTATGACCATCCGTGCTTGCTGGCATGTAGGAGATGATGGGGAGGAGGCAGGGAGGAAGCTCAGTGGGAAGACACCTTTTTGTCCTGACCAGCTGCCCGTTTTGGAGGAGCTCCCCTGCTCTGTCCTGTCTTTTGGCTGCGCTGGCTTGAGGCGGGCTCCGGCGCTGGCTGAGGCTGCGCGCACCGGTGCTGTCCCAGCAGTGCCATGTGCAGCTGTGCCGAGCATGGGGCTCGACGGGGGCTGTTGGCATGGCTGGATCTCACCGACGGGATGGCGTGTGCAGCTGTGGGCAGGCAGGGCTGTCAGAAGGGGGACGTTTATGGTAGGAGTAATGTCCTTTGTTGCGTGCCTTTTGCACAGCTGGAAACAGAATAATGTTTTGCCCATCCCTAAGAGCTGCAAGCCCAGTTCCATCCCGTGTTGCTGCCTGCAGCTGCCTGGCTGGGGGACAGGTTTCGGTGGGGTGTTGTGAGGGGTTCCGTGCAGAAAGCAGGGGGGTGTCCTTCTGAGAAGTGTGCCAGGGACGTGGGTGCTGAGTATCATTTTTAAGCATTATACAGGCCCTTGGGCGTGTATGTCTTCCAGTCAGAGGTACCCTCTGCAGCAGCTAAAAAGCATTTTGGGTAAGACTGCATCCCCCACTGTGCCGAGGCTGGGAGGTGCCGAGTGTGATTGTGCCCGGTGGTGCAAGGCTACTCCCTGCTCCCCTAAGCTGGTGAGAGCAGCACTGGAGGGCACTACCCGACAGCGGTGGGACTTGGGCAGCTGAGAGCCCCTGCCTTGTGTTCCTGGGGGATTGCCTCTGGGTTGGCTTCACTGCTTCTCTTCCTCCTTACCCTGCAGCTGTTGGTGCAAGCGTGGATTTCAAGTACAGGCGCCTTGTGTGCTTTTCTCACCTGGTCCTTCTTTCTAGAGCGTGTGTCGCACCAGGCCCTGCAGCCCACAAGCAGCTTTCCATTCTCTGGGCACTGCTGATGAGCTGCGTTGTTCTGGGAGGGCGGCAGGGGCTTTCCTCAGCTGCTGGACTGAGCGGCCCTGCCTGAGCAGGCAGCCTCAGCTGCTGCCCCTAAGCAGGCAGCTGCGAGTGGAGGGGCAGCCGTGCAGGGGCAGCCATGCAGGGGCAGCCGTGCAGTGGCAGCCGTGCCAGGGCAGCCATGCCAGGGCAGCCGAGGACAGCAGAGGCACTTCTGCCCAGCGAGGTGGGGTGGCCCCCACTCTGCCTGCACTTGTCCCTGCGAGCAGGACAGCAGCATGAAGCGCTGCGCCCACCCCTTCCACCCCCCCCCCAGCATTGGCGATCACGCGTTGCTGGTGATCGCATGTCACAGGCGCTGCTTTCCCACCCTGGCTTGCTGCTGTAGAAGTGCCTCTGCTCCCTTCGCAGCCTGGGGGGAGTGGAGCTGTCTCCAGTGAGTGCTCCTGGATGGATGCCAGGGCAGAGTTGGTGCCAGGCATTGCACTCGGTTGGTATTTTTGCTTCATGATCAACCTGATTGCTCTCCCACTCTGAACCTCAGCAGCAAGCCAGAGATTTGGGGTCACGTTGTGGAGGAGGAGCTGGCGGTGGGCTGGGGACTCCTGGGCTTTGTTCCTCCTGACAGGCAGTAGGTGGGAGCCCAGGGGACAGCGGGTGACGCCTCTGCTCAGGCGCTGCAGGGCCCACGTGTGCTCTCCCAGCTGTCGTTCCCAGCACAGTGCTGCCTCTGCTCCTGCCACTGTGTTTAACGTTTCCCACCATCACCCGCAATCGCCATCTGCGTGCTGGCTTCAGGGCTCTACTTGGAGCAGCTGTCCCGTGGCTGATAAAGCCTCTCGCCGCCTCCCTGCCTTGGGGAAGATGGGGGAAATGAGCTAAAGCCCTCACAGAGTCCTCTGTGACATCCACCTAGGTGGGCTCCAGCTGCTATATGGTGCGTCTCCCGCACTTTTCCATGGGGACACACGGGTCTGCAGCTCAGAGCCCCCTGCTCCGTGCCGCCCACAGGGATAGGGAGGCCACAGCAGCCAGTGGTGGGTGGACTGCCTCCCTGCAGGGTGTGCTGCGTGGTGCCGGCAGAGCTGAGCGTGCAGGGTGATTTGCAGAGGGACAAGTTTAATCCTGAGGAGAAGGAAAGTCCATCTCAAGGGTGGGGGTAACTGTGGGTGCAGGCAGCCAGCCGGGCAGAGAGATTGAGGTGCAGGAGGCAGCACTTGGTTCTCCCTGTCCGTATGTTCCCTGTGGCTGTGACTGTGGCTGGCCACTCCTGGAGACTGCACCCTGGCTGCACAGGCAACTGATGTGACGTGGGGGCCACTTGGATATTCATGAGCACTTCCCACTCTTTGAATGCTCTTACTAACGTGTTTCTCTGTGCCTCTTTTGTGCTTTCGCCTCCTTGAAAGTGGTTTGGCTGTCAGTAGCTCCACTCTGCTTTGCATGTACCTTCCCCACTGTGCTTCCCTCTCACTGCACTTTGCTGTGCAGCTGCGCCATGCCCAGCTCTCACTGCCGGGCACAGGCAACAGGCTGTGATGGGTAGCAAGCCAGGGAGACGGGTGCCTGTGCAGAGACCCACTGTGCTGGCATTGGTGCAAACCATGAGCAGGCAACACTGCTGCTGGTAACTTTCTTTTCTTCTCCTACGTCAGTGGGAACCATATTTTCCAGGGACTGGCTGCTGGAATAGCGGTGAATGAGAATGGGAGAGGCCAAATCACAGGTATGGGAATGAAAATGGCATTGTTATGCCCAGTTTATCTCTCTCTTTAAGCTCTGTCTGTTTGTTTGATTACAAAATTTATCTTGTTATGGTTCTTCGGTGACTTTAGGTGCAATAATCCTGTGGTTTGCATTTGCTAGTTGGCATTTCTGCCCTTGACGGAGGGAGCAAGTCTTTCTGCAGCGTGTCCTCCAAATTATTGTTCCCTTTGTCTCTGGCCCAGCTGGGACATGGAACTGTGCTCCAGAGCAATCTGCCACGTGGAGTGCATTTTTTCCCTCCTGTGCCATCCAGTTGATAAACTAAAGCTGTCAGTGATGTTTTCCTGCTGTTATGGCACCTCTGAGTGGACTTCCACTCTGCCCTACACCTCGGAGGAGAGGGAGGTGGTGGTTACTGGAACTGCTAATGACTGGTGTCCTGTGTGGGAGACCATTGCCAGGGGAATGGGGGAATGGGGAAGCTCCTGAGGCTTGGGATCTCCCTCAGGTGATGGGAGCTTTTTGGTGGGGCCAGGTCTCGGCTTGCCAGGTCTCCTTGCTCTTCCATGGGCAGGGGGCTTGTGTGGTCACCTCGTCCTCCCTGCCTGGCCCTAGGGAACGTCATCTGTGAGAACCAGTGGGGCGGAGCGGACATCCGCCATGGGGGTGACCCCATCCTCAGGAACAACCTCATCGCCTGTGGCTACTCAGATGGTGTGGTGGTGGGCGAGCATGGGAAGGGCCTCATCGAAGGAAACACCATCTATGGTAAGGAAGCAAGCTTGAGTGGAGAATGATTCTTGCCTTTTCCCCTGTCCTCTCTGTCCTCTTGGGCTTGCCGGGCTGCCCTCTACCTCCAGTGCGCTCTGGAGCTGTGGTGGATGCCCAGGAGGGGACTGGTGGTGGGTGCCCAGGAGGGGGCTGGTGGTGGGTGCCCAGGAGGGGGCTGGTGGTGGGTGCCCAGGAGGGGACTGGCAGTGGATGCCCAGGAGGGAGCTGTGGTGGGTGCCCAGGAGGGGGCTGTGGTGGGTGCCCAGGAGGGAGCTGTGGTGGGTGCCCAGGAGGGGGCTGTGGTGGGTACCAAGGAGGGGGCTGTGGTGGGTACCAAGGAGGGGGCTGTGGTGGGTGCCCAGGAGGGGGCTGTGGTGGGTGCCCAGGAGGGGACTGGCAGTGGATGCCCAGGAGGGAGCTGTGGTGGGTGCCCAGGAGGGGACTGGTGGTGGGTGCCCAGGAGGGAGCTGTGGTGGGTGCCCAGGAGGGGGCTGTGGTGGGTGCCCAGGAGGGAGCTGTGGTGGGTGCCCAGGAGGGGGCTGTGGTGGGTGCCCAGGAGGGAGCTGTGGTGGGTGCCCAGGAGGGGACTGGTGGTGGGTGCCCAGGAGGGGGCTGCGGTGGCTGGCCCAGCCCAGCGTAAGCACTCCAGAGATGGTGCTGCCAGTGCCACTGAGATGTGGCTCACGAGGAGCCCTCTACCCGCTGAGGAGACCACCAGTTTGTCTCCAGCAGAGTGCAGGAGCTTGCCTCTGAGCCCTGAGAGGGAAGCTGGCCTTGCACTGTTGCCCTCGTGCAGGACAGGGTTGCAGGAGAGGACGCGCAGTCCCCATGGGATGAGGGGAGCCATGTCTGCTGCTGTCCTGCACCCAGCTAACCTGGGGCCAGAGGAGTCTGGCAGAGTCTGTAATCTAATAACTGGGCTAGTGTCTGACGGGGGGTAAAATCCCCAGCTGATTTTCTTAGGAAGCTGGAAATAGTTTTTTTAAAGGGGTTTTAAAATGTCTGCAGAGACAAGCGCTGCAGAGAGCCCACCACTGCCAGGGTGTGGGCCCAAGTCCTGGTGAAGCTGTGCTCCTCTCTGGCCCTGTTCAGGACAGAGACAGGATGCAGGCAGTCATGTAGCATGGCTTTGTGTGCATCTGTCTGTCCATCTGTCCCACTAGTAACACTGGAGGCAGTGGTGGCCAGCGGTGCTGGTGGCCAGTGTCAGCCCCTGGCAGCAAGGGTAAAGGTACACGGATAGGGAGTTCCCAGAGGTTTCTGGAACACCAGTGGCTGGGGCAGGAGGAGGATGGTTGTAGGTCCCAGCCAACCTGGGGGTGGTGAAGCTGCAGCTCAGCCTGCATTAGACACTGGAGAATACACCTGAGCCCCCAAGGCCAAGTCTTGGGGTAACCTGGCTCAGTGCTCCCGGAGCTGCTCGCTCCCTGGCCCCAGAGACTCCCAGTCCTGGAGGAGGAGAAGAGACCAGGGCATGCCTAATCCTGGGAGCGGGTGCTGGTGGCACATTGGCTTCCAGCACTGTGGCTATCTGTCTGTGGCAAAGCCACCTGCCCGTGGAGCTGGTGGACAGGGCTGTGCCTGGTCATCCCACAGAGCCCCAGGGTGGCAGGGGTTTACCTCCTGGTTGCATGAGTTAAATCAGGGGACTTGAGCTGGGGTCAGAGCATGGGCAGTGCCAGGAGAGGGCAGCGGTGGGGAAACAAAGGCACTGGGACTCGAGTCAGCCCAGCGGGACCAAGTCAGGGCCAAGGGATTGCTGTGAGCCCCTGACATGTAAGGTTAGCCTTCACATGTGCTTAGAGGAGGATTACCTCTATCCCATCTGCACCGCATGTGGACTATCGGCTGTTTTGGGGCAGGGCTGGGGGGTCTCCAAGCACTGCTAAGTCAGTGGGCTATGCCACCCCACACTGCAGGCAACAAGGGCTGCGGCGTGTGGATGATGTCCTCCAGCCTCCCGCACCTCATCAACAACCAGATCAGCCACAACAGCATCTACGGGGTGGCGGTGTTCTGCCGCAAGGACGACACTGGTGACTACCCCCCCGGCCAGGGGGGTAACGAGAGCTTCCAGGAGGAGAGGGAGGGTGCCGGCGGGGAGAACGACCCTGACAGCGAGGAGGAGTACCTGTCTGCCCGGCATCCCATCAACGTGGCGCTGGTGGAGTTGAACAGCATCAACCACAATGGAGGTGAGCTTGGGGCCCAGGGCTCTTTCCAGGCTCCAGGAGAAGGGGTGGCATGCAGAACAGTGTGTTGTCCTGGCCGCCCAGCACCGGGGTCTGCCAGGGTCTTCCTCAGCTTCCACCAGGCCCGGAGCACCCTGGAGAAATGATGAGCTGAAACCTGAGTGTGGGTGGGTTTTTGTCCTTAAGCTCCCAGTCAGAATGTCATATTGTGACAGAGGAAACTGAGTAGCTTTTAGAAATAGAAATACATTTGTGTTCATCGTGACTGAGGCTGCAAGCTCTTAACCGATAGCTCTTCTTCTTTTTGTTTGGTAGCTGCTGGGTTGCACATCAAGAGCAGCGAAGCGCTCAACATCATCGCCAACGTAATTCACGCCAACCGCGATGGCGGGGTGGCGGTGCTGCAGAGCAGCCAGCTGACGCGCATTGCAGACAACAGCATTTCCTGCAACAGCCGGGGAGGCGTGCTGGTCGAGGCCGAGTGCCAGGTGGAGCTGCGCGGCAACGGCATCTATGAGAACAGCAGCCATGGCATCGTCTCCAAGGGAGAGGGCGTCATCGCGGAGAACGACATCATCGGCAACCACAGGTGTGGCCTTCAGCTGCTCCAGACAGCGGACATGAAGGTGCGTCTTGTGGAGAGCTGAGGGGGCACTGATTTGTGTGTCCTTGCGGCTGGGGGCAGAGGCGAGACAGAGCCTGCTGCTGCTGCCCTCCCTCCCTGGGCAAGGGGGAAGCCAGCAGGCCCCTGGCTGGCAAGCAGGACGGGAGGGACTGCCCTGGCATTGCCAGCAGGAGGAGCAATCAGGACGGTGTCCTTGACCCTGTGATTAGGTGGGCTGTAATTTCCAGGCTACATTAGAAGCACATCCAGCCGATCGAGGGAAGTTGTCACCCATCTCCTTTGCCATCGGAAGGCTGCATCTGAAATGTGTCCAGTTTGGGACCTCAAAATTAAGAGGGAGGTGGAGAAAAGGGAGAGGGTACAGCACAGAGTGACCAGCATGGGCAAGTGCCGGGACACATGACTGATGAGATGAGGCAGAGGGAGGTGGACTTGGTTAGCCTGGCAAAGAGGAGGCCAAGGAGGATCTAATGGCAGCCCACAGCTACCTGAAGGGCAGTCAGAGCCAAGCTCTTCTTGGCAGTGCCAGGCAGTACAACAAGGATTCACAGCACAAGTTGCAGTGGTTCCTGGACCTTGGGAGGTCCGCGTGGGAGACTGGGATTCTCTTGCTTCGGAGGGTGGTGCAGCCCTGGGACAGGTCACAGAATGGTGTGGGGTCACCATCCTTGGGGGTTTCTAAGCCTTGGCAGGACAAAGCCAGGACTGCTCTGATCTAGTGCTGTAGACAGTCCTATTCCAGAGCTCCCTTCCACCAGCACTCCTTAACTCCAGAGGTTTTTTTGGGCAATCATTGGGAATAGGCTGGAGGAAAGTTGGCAGAAATTGTTTAAGGGAAGATCTAGGTAGGAATTAAGTAAGCATTTGTTTTCAGTTGGGCCAGCAGTGCAAAGTTAGAGTGCGCTGCTCAGAATAAAGTCGGATTTCCATCCCTAGTGGGTTTGAAGTGTGTCACATCCTAACATCTGTCAAGAGAGTTTTAGAAGTGCTTTGTAGGGCCCAGAGGGAGGAGGTGAGATCTTCCCTAGCCTCAGCGTTGCTGGGTCCATGCTTATTATTGCTCACATGCAGCAGGAAAGCACACATGTACCAGTGGAGCTGGCCATGTTGCCCCAGAGCACTCGGTACCCACAGTGACAGGAATGTGAAAAGTCTGTGAGCAGCAGCAGCTTTTCAGGTGGGCAAGCACATAGAGGAGGGTCTTGTGGCAAGCTCATGCCATTGCTCAGTGGCAAAGGAAAGAGTATATTTTGGAAGTCCTATCTCAAGGCTGTATCCTCGTTGACAGTGATCCCCAGGTGGCATGTCACATCTATCTGATGTTTGAGCCGTGGTAAAGGACAGCTCAGTTGTCATTTCCCACATGTGGATTCACAGATGGCTTGTAGGAGAGACCTCTCTTCCCTCAGAGCAGCAAAGGGAATCCTGTGCATTTCGGTGCGATGACATTCAACAAAGTCCGTCTTCTCTCGGGCTTGTCCCCTGTATTTAGCTGAGTGGCACAGTCAAGTGGGTGATCCCATAGGCCTCTGTTGGAGATTTGCAGGCTGCGTGAGCTGTGCTGAAGAACTGGGGTAGCTGGCATCTGAACTAGATTTTTTGTAAGTTAGATGCAGTGTTCCAGCATCTAGCCAGTTCCCAAGGTTAGTACCTGGCTCAAGGTTACCTCCATTCTGTTCTTTGTTCAGGTGAAGCCATTGTGCATCAAAATGATAGATAAATGCAATTTAACTCATTGTGAAGGACAGCTAAAATGAGTATACAGAAAGCCCTGGCAAGACAAATGCTCTGCATGAGCCCCGCAGGAGCTGTGGACTCCTTTTGAAAACCATGCCTATAGAAAAACATTGTCCTCTGGACCAGAAGCTAAAAACCACTGCATTTTCCATGGTCCCAGCTGTCCAGTCTCCTGGAGCACACAGGCACGATTCACGTTGCAGGGTTCATTTGGGGAGCAGAGCGGGTGGCACAGTCCTTGTTGAAGTACTGGCAATGTTGTGGTGCTGTTGTTTCTAGTCTGCTCACTGGCAGAGCCCAAGAGGTGCCTGAGAGCAGGTGAGATGGTGTGCCGTGCTGGGTGCAGAGCAGTGCTGGGCAAGGAGCATCACAGCAGCTGTTGCTGTGGAGCCAAGGAGGAGAAGGGACCGAACTGATCTTCCAGATGATGGCACAGTGAGAGCTGTGGCCTTCTCTTTCTTGGGAAGAGGAGACTCCTAAGTGCTCTTTTTTCACATACAAAGAAGTGACAGCCTGTCAGTACAGCCGTTTGAAACCTGGAGGGCAAGGAGCAGTGTCAGGTTCATGCTCAGCAGCATCTGTGCTTGTGTTTCACCAGGGGTTTGGGTACCAGCTGCAGTGAAGCTTGTGGCATCTAGCATTGACAGCTACTGAGCTGCCAGCAGGGGCCACCAGTAAGATGTGGAAGGCTTTGGGAAAGCTTGTGTGTGCATGGCTATGGCACGTCCAGTCTGAACCCTTGGTATGCTCCCAAACTGCCAGGGAGTGCTAGTGAGCCTGTACAAGAGATTTGGGGGTTGGTTTTGTGTTGATCAAGGAGCTGCATGAACAATGTCCTTCTGCTTGGGTCATCCTGTCTAAAGCTTATTTTGCAGGTGACCAAGAACAGGATCCAGTCCTTTCGGGACTATGGGATTGCTCTCTTTGATGAAGCCAAAGGCCTGGTGCAGGAAAACGTCATTTTCCAAGGGAGATCCAAGAAATCCATTTTGCAACCAATGTCAAATGCAGAGGATTGCATCATCCAAAACAACGTGCTTCTCACCTTCAAGAAAAGGTGAGGCCCCCAGCACCACAGGGTGCAGTTGTGAGCTTGGAACCACTGTGGTGCTCCTCTGTTAGGTGAGCACCGGAGGTCTCTGCTTTGGAGCTCCTCTTCCCAGCTTCCCACACTTGCTGACCCACGGCACCAGCCCCATGTGTGTGGTGACCCACTGCAGATGAGGACTGCAGGTCAAGCAGAGCCAAAAGGTTCCTCATGGGATACTTCTAAAGCCAAGTGAGGGGCTTGGATTATTCCTTGACAGCCAGTATGGGTCTTCACAGTGTCTCTGAGCACAGGGACATCTGCCCTGTACCCCAGACAGCTCATTCTCCTGCACAGTGCTGCCTTTGAAGCCTGGCTGCCGTGTCTGTGTACTGCACTTCTCTCCCTGCAGCACGGACAACCCCAGGTTGTTTGTAGCCTGGGCCAAGAGAATTGGAGGAAGGAGGAACAGCCAGAGCCACCCCCCGTCTGCATTGTCCTTCTGTGCTGGTGAGGATGAGGGTGGCTTCAGGCACCAGATTCCACCTCCAGGTTTTTGCTACCAGAGCAATGTGAATGGCAAATGAGAAAATGGATCTTGGAGTGCTTGTTTTTTCCCGGGCATGATTTAGCTACCCTGGTCTTTGTGCCCAGTGAGAACATGTCTTCTGGTGGTCTTCAGAGGTACCTCTGTAGCTGCAAACGTCTAACGGGTATTGCAAAGCTTTCCTCAGCTGCCGGCTGTCACCCAGATCTCAAAGACTCTCATCATTATAGGCCTCGTTCAAAACAGGTCACTCTAGACCAGGCCTCTGCAGCGGATGCCTGAGGAGGGAAAACTGGAGCCCCGCCACCCATACAAGGGCTGGGTATTCAGTGGATTGTTCTTAGCTAGAAATTTGACCTTGACTCTTCTCTCGGGGTCACAAATCTTGGTCCAGTGTGTGGGAGAGGACACAGTAAAGTGGAAGACTTGCATTACTGGAGGGAGGTTAGGCCATGGAGGTGTCCCAGTTTGATGATGCTCTCACCTGGTCCTCCAGCCTCCCACGGCATGAAAGTCAAGTGCACTAGGGAGGACTCTCAGCAACCTCCTCCAGTGCCCTTAGCCCCAATATTCCTCCATTAAGGTTCTCAAATCTGAGGCCCTTTAAGCAATTCTTGGGAGGTCCCTGTGCAGGCTCTTACCCCATCCCCCAGAACTTGCAGTCACTTAGAGGTGTTAGCTGTAAAAATAATGAAAAGTAGGTTTTGCAATAAAGCAAGATGTTCTGTCTCAATTCTCCAACCATTTCTGTCCCACTTGAGTTTTGGAACAGGCGTCGCATGGTGAGCATTGTGCGCCTGCCAGCACTGCTCTGCCCCGTTCCTCCTTGAAGGGTGAACCTCAGGGGAGCGTTTCTCAGGCTGCTCTGGAAGCGCTGTTCCACCCCACTCACGGCCCCATGTGGGATGTCTCTCCTTTTCCCAGGTTTGATATGGAGTGCATGCTGATCAACCCCCCAGCACGGCCCCACATCGAAGGAGGCGCCCCGAGGTCCTGCACGGCGGCTGGTGGTCAGAGGGTTTCCAGCATAACCAGCAGGGTGGATGGGGGCTGCCACAACCACGGAAGCATCTTCTGCACCATTCTTTGACCAGGGAGGAGGTCTCTTCACCGGTCTGTCTGCCTGTCTTTTCTCCAGAGCTGCCGCCAGGAAGCTCTCACCGCTCAGGGACGGGGAATCCCGTTGAACTGTACTCCCTTTTTCATGAAGGATTTTGCAACTTTAGTGGCACCTCACTAAATAAAAAATAGCTGGGAAAACAGCCATTAATTTCTTCCTCTTCACCCACTGAGATCGCTGCTGGGGTAATTTACAAGCGAGCAGTTCCTTAGATGAAATGTGCTCCTGGCAGGACCACCAGCGTGCCTGGCTGGGCCTCCTCAGCCTGAGCTCTGGACAAATCTCTCTTCCTGTGGGACCGGCGGCATTATTTATTTGGGAATCACTTGCTTTGAAGCTGCTTTGTCAGTGACCATCTGGATTTGTGCCAGAAGACTCAGAGGCTGACAACATGTCCTGTGTGGTCTTGCTCAATTTCTATTTCTGCTGATTCTGACCCAGAAGGGGCACACAGACCAATGCAGGCAGACATACATATGTGCAGTGTGGGTCCCGCTAGCAGCCGAGCTCAGACGCTGTCTGCCCAGTACCTGCCCCTGGGCCCCAGTCTCCCCAGTTTCTGGCACCGAGTCATATGGGCCCCCAGAGGCTGCAGCCCCTCCTCAACAGACAGGCAGACAGACACAGACATGCACAGACAGACGGACAGAGTGCCTGGGCTCCCAAACCACTTTACCTCCTTGTTGGTAGCAGCCCCATGCAGATGCAGATCCCCACACACCACGATGCTGGCATCTGCACCAAAGGGGGAGAGAGCCCTCACCCTGGGAAGAGTTAGAAACAGCGTTTGGTGAGCAAACAGGACAGACTGCGCTCATCAAGCACAGGCATGGCCAGACCAGCATCTGTCCTTGGCCACTAGCCACCTGTTTACATGCAATGGGCCACTTTTTATCCCCTTATCCCTGTTTTCCCATGTTTGTTCTCCCCAAACCATGTCGATGCCTGCATTTCCCCACATTAGGTTCCCCCCTGGGCATCCTGCAATGAGCCTTGTGCAATCCCGGAATGCTCTTCCCCTGCGCCCCGTAGCATCTCCCGTACCCCTGGCAGCGAGCCCTGGGTCTGCGGGGTGCTCGGGAGAGGGTGGGTGTCCCCGAGCCCATGGGGCTGAGCTCCCCTGGGGCTGGGAGGAGCGGGGCAGGGGCTCATGGCTCTGAGGGTGTCACTGGCCATCCCCTGCTGTCCCCTGGGGCCCGGTGCTCTTGCTGCAGGGAGATGGAGGCTTGCAGCCATAACCTCGCATGAGCAGCTAGCACTTGCTGCCTTGTCATCCCCCCTTCCAAAACTGGCAGTCGGTTCCCAGCTGGATTTTCTCTGTCTCATTCACATAACAAGCTGTCCAGACAGGTTTCTCCTCTGGTATGAGCTGGTGTAAGTGTGTTGCACGGTCTGATCTCATCTGCTGCTTCTCTGCAGACCGATGCTGTAAGATCCCATCCACTTTTTTTTTTTAAAGGAGAAGTACTATTTTCTATAATTTCAGGAAAACTGTTTGCCATGAATAAAATGCTATATTTTAACAGTTGTCTACATTTTAGTAACTGAGTTGCTTTCCAAATGGAATGAAGTTTTCCAGAGCGGCTTTTGGGCCACACTTTCAGAAGGGGCCCATCGCAGTGCAAGGCCATGGGATGCAGCCCTGCCCACCTGGCAGGGACGGGCACTTGGCAAGCACGCAGTGTGTGCCGAAGCCTGGAGGGTTTCATATGCTCAGGAGTAGGTTTAAAACCAGAGGTGAGCGACAACATTGTAAGCTGGCAAATCTCTGCCCCTAGCTGTATGTATGTATGTTACTTCTGGGTGTACAGTCTGGAGTCATCTTGAAACACCACCACCACCAAAGAAAACCTTTTGCCATTAAAAGACTGCCTGTTTTGTTTTGGTACTGTATGGTTAAAGGCCCGGTTTGCCTCAGGATAAAGGCAAAGCTAACCCAGCACAAGCCTTCAGAGACCAGTGCATCTGAAGCACAAACTGCCAGCCGCAATTCCCTGGGCAGCGGGAGGAGACACGTACAGCACAAGGAGAGCTGAGCATGGGAGGCTCTTGGGATGAGCTTGGCTGAGCTAAAGTAGACTCGGAGCAATGGGAAGATGAGACCCACTGGGGCATAGCAGGGCAGTCCCTGCCGTGGTGGTGTACTCGGGAGGTGACAAGCTTTAGGGAAGGAATGCTTGTAGCTCCTAGCTCAGACCCACCCTCCAGCTGGTAACAGGTTTGGTTTGCTTGACAGATGGTCCCGGAGCAGGATAGAGTCAAGCGGCAGAAGAAGCCAGCAGTGGTAGTGGGAGAGATGCCAATACACAATATGCCTGTATGAGTGGGGATCGGTCTCTTCTCCCAAGTAAGAAGTGATAGAACAAGAGGAAATGGGCTCAAGTTGTGTGAGGGGAGATTTAGATTGGATATTGGGAAAAATTTCTTCATGGAGAGAGTGGTCAGGCACTGGAACAGACTGCCCAGGGCAGTGGTGCAATCGCAGTCCCTGGAAGTATTCAAAAACCATGTGGATGTGGTGCTTAGGGACAGGGTTTAGAGGTGGACCAGGCAGTTAGGTTAACAGGTTGGGCTTGATGATCTCAGCGGTCCTTTCCAACCATAACGATTCTGTGATTCTCTGATTCTATGAGTAATTTGGTAAGCAGCAGGAGAGGAATGAATGCACAGGCTGGTAGCAGGGATAGGTCTGTGGGAAGGATGCGAGAGCCCAAATTCATGCTGCAGGGAGGGAAACTGAAGTCCCAGACTCCGTGTAGCTGTCTCTGCAGTACCGCCTGCCTCGCGTACAAAGGCATGGATCCACAGCCCTGATGTGTGTTGGGGCATGACCTTGGGGAACCTTTAGAGATGGAAGAAATGGGAGAGGAAGGACGGGCTGTACATGAGTCAGGACAGAGCCAGGCTGCTGGCACAGGCAGAAAGGTCATGGTGGTGTGTTTAAACTGGAAGTTGCCAGAAGGCTGGCCTGCCTGCAGAAGCACCTGGAAATGTTCAGTACTACTCTGAAAATGCCTGTAGGGAAATATATAGCACAATTGCAATGGGTGGAGGCTCAGACTGTTCACAGACGTGGTTACCGGCACACCGAAGCTGGAGTGGGCTGAACTTGCACGTGCTTCTAAGCCAATGCTGAGAATCTCAAAAATAAGATGGAGAACCTATCATGCCTGAGGCTGCCTGCAGTGGCCTGAACCACGGGGTTTAAGAGAACATCTCTGTGTTCAGGCACTTCCCAGAGGCTTCCGAATCCCATCAGCCAGACCCGAAAAATCCAAACAAACAAAAAAACAGTGAGATATGGGATCTTTACAATAGCTTTAATACCCCTTTCATTCTGTGCTTTTTGCACTTTGGGACAGTAAAATGTGCCATGGAGGATCCACATGCTAGGCACACAGAAAATTGCTCAGAAAATAAATGTAGTTTAACTCATTTCACATAGCAGAATATGAGTAAGTAGTTAATTTCAATATATGGAGTAAGACCTGGAAGAGGTCACGTGATCAAGTATCCTTAAACTTTCAAGAGGTTGAGCTGGAAGTACAGAGTTCAAATATTGTCTTCAAATGTTAATATTTACACTATCAATCACTATGGAAAAATCCAAATGTTCATATTGACTTCATCTTCAGAAGGAAAGGAAAAATAAAGTTTGCTTTCCCAATTAATCTTTCAATTTTATGATGTTAAATATACTTGACACCCTGCCTGGTTAGGACCTGCAGACACAAAGTCAGAAAATAGTATTCTTTCCTTGTGTGGAGCGAATTCAGTGGGCATTCATTAATTAATTTTCAGTGGCATTTGCTAATCGTAAAATGTTTTATGTTCTTGTATTACAGCGGATAGGTTATAGAGCGTAACGAAGGCGGCGTGGGGTGCTGCTGTCCTTGTGCAAACCCCTAATTCAGGTGCTCGCTGTGACACAGTGGGTGACAGCCCCCAGCTGCCCCGACCCAGCAGCTTGCTGAGGGCGCAGTCTGGAGCTCTGCTGGCTTTTTCACCACCTGGACACTCTGCAAAGCTAGTGCACATACATGACCTGTGCGGCCACTTCTTGGCAGAGCACAGACCTTGCGTTTTGCTTTGCTCAAAGCGTGCATTTGTCTGCTTGTAAATAAATTAGAACTCATCATTTCCAGAAAGGCAGCACTGGCAAAAGCTGAGTGCCTCCCTGCTGCTGCCGTGCCTGTCCTCCTGCTCTCTGTGCGGGAACCTAGTTGTCAGACAATATGCCAGCATCACCGAGAGAAGCTGACTCCAACCCAATACTGTCCTACAGAGCCCTGTGCTCTTACGTGTGAGAAAGAGCCTGCACCCAGCCTATTGCATGGAATCTTTTATCTGGTGGCCAGACTCCTTATCAAGAGGACTATAATGCCGTCTGTAACCCAGCAAAGTACTGGAGTGGTCCTGGAGTGGTGGCAGAGGAGCAGCAGGGAGAATTTCTGGTCCCCTTCAAACCACGCAGCTGTGGGAACCACCCTGCTCCCATGGGAACATGCTCCAACTCAGACAAGGACAACAATGCAACCTGTTGTAGGTCCTGCCTCATCTCCTTCTGTGCTGGCTCAGGCAAGCCGGCGCTGCTTGGCTACGGCACACACTTGCTAAGACGGCAGCTGTGCACGGGTGTGGTGTGTTCACAGTATGGGCTCAGAGCTGTTCGGTGCCAGTCCGAGGAAAGCTGTGGCCATGGCCCTCCTGCTCCCGGCCAGCGTGTCCTGGTGGCACTGCACGCTGGCAAGGGCCGGTGTTCTCTAACCTGCGGCTGCCTTGCCCATCAGTGTCCCACAGGGCAGCGGGGATACCTGCCTCTGGAGAGAAGGGCACAGCCTCTCTCCCAGTCTCTCTTGCACGCTTAATGTCCAAGATGTGCTCTCAAGTAAGGTGACCCCAGAAGGTTGAGCAGTGTTAGAAAATCTCTCCTCGTTTCCAGCAATGCATCTTTCGCTACTGCTACTGGATTTCTCCTTTCAGCCTTTCCTGTTGTCTTCCAGGGATCAAACCACCTACTCTCATTCCCCTCTCTGTGATGCAGACAGGGACAAGAGTCGTTGACCAGGGGCTCTGAGCCCTTCTGGGCTACCTACATCTTGCTGTGATTCACACCTGGTAAGAGTCCCCTCCATGGGACCTGCCTGCAGCCCTGTCCTGCCTGCTTCAGTGGGGGCTGCCCAGTGCTGGGGGGCATCTCTCGGGTCCCCTTCCCCCACTGCCACATCCCTGCCTTCGCACTTCTTTCCGTATAGCAGAGAACTCTACTGTGTTATCGGGAAGGCAAACAGCTGCTTTCCAAAGTGCAGTGGCTAACAGTGCTAATAGACACGTTGCAGTTGAGTCATTCTCCCATTTGGACTAAATGAGCACTCATTTTCGCCAGATCAGGGGTGCTGCTCTCAGACACGGTCAGAACAGGTTCTGCTGCACACAGCAGTGATGTCAAGAGAGGCTATTAACATCCTCATCTCTGCTGCAAGTGGCTCCAGTCATGGAAAAGACCATCACTTCTTGCTCGATTGGTCAGGCAACCACCTCTGCTTCCTACTTCTCTGCTCGCCTTGGCACGCAGAAGCAGCTTTTCAACAGCAGTTAATTTTTCATTCAAAAACCCATGGCATTGTCAGGGTGATCCACGTCTGCTCCCCTTCTCATGCCCATATCAACGATCTGAAACACAGCAGCAGTGAGCCAGAATTAGATGAAGAGGATAAACTAATCGTATATCTCAGAATAGGGCTTCATACCAGTCCAAGTCAGAGCTTTTGGTTCCGATATGCAGAAGACCAGATCCTAACGAGAATTAAAAAAAACACAAGAAGTAGTTTCAACCAGATCAGCTCCCTGAGCAAATTCACTCTACTGAAGACTTAAGAACAAGGCCTGTGTAAGAGGCTTCCAAAGTTCAACATGGGGAAGTGCAGAGTCCTGCAGCTGGGGAGGAGCGACCCCACGCACCAGGACACGCTGGGGGCTGCCCAGCCAGAAAGCAGCTTGGCAGAAAGGGACCTGGGGTTCCTGGTGGACACGAAGTTGAACATGAGCCAGCAATGTGCCCTTGCAGCAGAGGCCAACAGTGTCCTGGGCAGCATTAGGAGGAGCATCTCCAGCAGGTTGAGGGAGGCGATCCCTTCATTCTGCTCAGCACTGGTGAGGGGATACTTAGAGTACTGTGTCTTGCTCTGGGCTCCCCAGTACAAGAGAGACATGGACATACTGGAGAGAGTCCAGTGAAGGGCAACTAAGACGCTGAAGGGACTGGAGCATCAGTCCTATGAGGAAAGGCTGAGAGAGCTGGGACTGTTCAGCCTGGAGCAGAGAAGGACCTCATCCATGTCTATAAATACGTGAAGGGAGGGTGCAAAGAGGACGAGCCAGGCTCTTCCCAGTGGTGCCTAGTGACAGGACCAGAGGCAATGGGCACACACTGAAACACAGGAGGCTCCCTCTGAACATCAGGAAACACTTTTTTACTGCGAAGGTAACCAAGCACTGGCACTGCGTGCCCAGGGAGGTTGTGGAATTTCTATCACTGGAGACATGCAAAAGTCATCTGGACACAGTCCTGGGCATCTGGCTCTGGGTGTCCCTGCTTGAGCAGGGGGATTGGACAAGGTGACCTCCAGAGGTTCCTTCCAACCTCAACCATTGTGTGATAAAAACATTCCTATTGGTTATCTGCAGCCTGTAATTCCCAGGGCATTAATTATCCTCTACCCAGAAAACTGGATGTTTGTGTCACTTCTAACAAGAGCTGTGAAGAGTGAGGCATTAAGACATGTAAGGAATACCCTTAAGCCCCAAAATGATGTACTAAACCCAAATTACTGTCTGAAGCAAAGACACCACAAAGACTGCTCTTGACATCCCATGCTCCTCCTGTGTCACATAAGCTTTTTCTCTTGGAGGTGATCCTCAGCTTTTCACAAGCCCCAGATTCCTACAACCTTGCTTAGTAAACACCTGCGATGAGGCTTACAGCCCAGCAACCCAGGACTAGAGTGAAAATGCAGAGAAACTAGCACCTAAGTCTCTCTCCCAAGGACTGAGAATCCACAGCTGTGGATTCACACTAATCACCCTTTCTGAAGATGACACCAGCTCTGAGTCAGCAGAGTTCGCCCTCCTCCAGGCAAGAAGCCAGGATAAGTAAAGTAGCAGAAATATTTTGTCTGTGTTGCATATTTACACGTTTTCAACACAGAATTACACTGAAACTGTAGAGAAACAAACATACACAGGGCCACGCTTGTACGTAAGTAATGCTTTGCTTAGTCTCCTTCTATGCTTTCTACTCTGCATGTGTGAAAAATGGGTAAAATGGGCCACAGGCCAACAGGTCACTGCCAGAACCAACCAGACAGTAGTCAGTAGAAACCTGCAGTTTCAAACTATGTTCTCTTGCTCTGGCACAACCTACAACCCTCTCCCCTCATACAGACAGGAAAAAAAGACAGATGTTTTATTATAGCTTTTTCTACGTAAATAGAAAAAAGCAGCAGTTTAATGAGGTGAACATCTGTTCCAGCCCAGCCTTGAGACAGGGTTTCAGCAGGGCCATATGCTGATGCTGGACAGCCAAAGCCAACAGACAAAAGTATCCCCATGATGCTCTGTGTGCAGAAAGGCAGTTGAAAAAGGAACTGTTTCGTCCCTGCTAGGACCTCCCAGACATTTTAGCCCATCCTCTTGCGCTTCCGTTGGTTCCCTGATGCCTTCTGCACAGGCAAGGGGAGAGAGAGAGTGCCCAGCTTGTGGTTCTGATCATTCTCAAGTCCCGGCAGCCCCTTTGCCTTGGAAATCTTCAACCGCATGGCTTTTGCAATGTCCATCATCCTGGAAAACACCAGAGAAATACTGTGTCAGCAGGGCACACAGGTCTTCTGTAGCACGACGCTGCACAAAAGATCAACAGCCTTTTGCCTCAGGGGAGAAAACAGGAGGCACCAGTGAGCAGGATGTGTTCTCTGCATCTCAAGGATACCATGGAGACAGAAGCTGGAAGTATTCAATGACTACAAGGTAGAGCCTTCCTGGGGAGGCTAGAATGCTACTGAGCTATGCACCACCACCTCGGAGAGCATTATAAACCCATGTTGACTTACTCAATGGCCAACCGACTTGAGAAAAAATAATGCTGCTCTCCACTTCCTATGAAGAGGAGAACAGGCATTATTTGTGTTCAGCTGCTGCTGTGGCAGCCCATGTTTGCTTCTCAGTGCATTCATCTCCTGTGTGTGGTACAATGAATGGAACCTAGTACAGCAAGAGCATCTCCTCTTAGCCACTAAAATTCAGCATCCTTAGCTGTAAGAAGAGGGCCTTGTTTGAGACAGGCTTTCTTGCTCAAGCTCTTCACCCTACACAAGCCAGAACACACCTGGAGGCTCATCAAACAGAGAGAAAAAAGTGCATCCGAAGAGAAGCTAGCAGGAAAACAGGTGTCCCAGCCTCAGCTGGAGGTCTGAGAACACACAAGTCCCAGAATCCTCCCAGCTGGCTTTATAATCTTTGAAATACAAGCACATTCAGTTGGGAAGGGTTCTTCAGTCAGACCTCCCACTCCAAGCAAGCATCATCCCATCAAGTGGCTCAGGGCTATCTACCTTTCCTCAGTTTTTCCAACAGATCCCAGCCTCCTCCACCCTCTTCTCAACATCATCCTATGCCCTGTGTTCCCAGCTCCAGTACAGCAGTTAAGAACAAAACCTGGGTGTCAGCTGCAAAAAACGACGTGTCTTCCTTAAAAAGCTTAGCTGCAAAAAGGAAAACAAAACAAAAAAAAACGGATGGAAACCAACAGCAAACACTGCTGTTAAACCCACTACTACCCATCAAAGATTAGACCATAACTGGGGACGAAACCAAAAGTCATTGCATGAAGGCTGACGAGGGAGCTTGCAAAACCAAGAGGTCACTAAGGACTCTGATAACTTCCAGTTATTACCGAACCTTAACATTACATCCCTCAGCCAGAAACCCCAGGACAGTCCACAATGTTTTTCTCAGTTGCAGTGAAGGGTTTGTGTCCTTCTGCAGTTCCTATCCAGCCGCATGACCTCTAAGCAATCCTATTAAGAAAGACCAACGTGACTGAGTTAAGGAGCTCATGTCCTTGGTGTCACCATTGCCCACAAAACAGGACAGGGTGGGAGAGAGCTACTAATGGGCACGGCTGAACAGTCACTAATGAGGCCACCTGACCCCTTCCCAGACAGCGTTAACAAGCTGCCTGCTGAGCTGATGTCTGCTTGCTGCGAAGTCTCCACAGTGGACTGGCTGATCGGAACGGCTCAATTCCCAATTTATTCCGCAGTGGCCAGAGACAGTACAGCACAAACAGCTCCCAGAGCCAGAGGAGCGGGCAGCAGGCGCCGGCTGACACCTGCTGGGAAAAGCAGGTCTTGCAGCTAACAGCAGGTGCACACCACTTACGTATTCTTCCACGGAAAATTAAAATCTAGAGAACTGTCCCCAAAAGATAACACAGCAAGGGTTGTTTGCCCTGAAGATTATTCTGCAAGCTGTTTTCTACCCATTCACCTTCACTAACCCTGATTTGGCAAATCCTTATTTCAAATACTATGGCCAGCAGTTCTGCCTACAACCTCTCCCCATGATGCCTTGCTGAAAAGTCCCAAAGTCAATCAGTATTTCAGAAACAAAACCAATCGTTTCGGTGCCAAGCCCAGAGTAGGTAAATTTCAGGGCCCTGGGATTCCTCCCTGTAAACACCAACTACATGCTCACAGTGCGATTATGAGGAAAAAAAAAAAAAATCCCCATTCCTAGTTTTCCTGTTGCAGTCAGCTGCAAACATGCGCTTACACCCAGACTGGTACCTAACAGGGACTGGAGCTCGGCAGGAGGAAGGAGCACAGAGGACAGGAAGGTGAAGAGTGATGCGATTTTTCAGGCAAGAAACAGGGCTGAGTGGCAGTGGATACATCTTGTCCTGGAATCTGCCCCAGCTGCCCATTTTGGTGCTGCCTGCCTCAGTTTCCTTCCCTGCAGAATAGCTGAAGAGCCTCTTGATGCACCTGAGGACTTCTTTGTGACAAGTGCTCTTTCAAAGTTTGAGATTTATAACCATCCTCCTTTACAAGCATCAGGCTTCAAAATAAAGTTGATATAAAAGCCGTCATAGAAGACGGAGTCCAATTACAACAAAAGGGACTCACTAGGTATCACTGTACTACCCAGGTGCCAGAGAGGCTCCAGAGCTCTCTCCCCAGGTGCTCTTTGTAGGAGGATCACAGCATATCTCAGCAGGTATGAATAAACACGACAACTCACCTGCTTTCTTGGAGCTTCATATCATTCTGCAGGACAGTGAGGTCTGTCTGGAAGTTGTTAATGTGCAGAGCCAATGCAATGACGTATGCTGTGATTTTAGCCTTCATTGATGCAGAGATTAAATTCTGGACACTGCGTGGCAAGAGGCAGAACACATGATATGTGGAGTGTCAGTGAACCCAAAACACAACCCCCATGAGGTGCAGACAGAACTGGAGCCCCAGTTAGACACGACTAACTTTTCCTAGACACCAAAAAAGAGCTCAAAGCAACAGAGACCTCTGATCATAGAAGCCCAAGGGCCTTCTTTGTCCTCACATGCCCCTGTTTCTGTTCAGAAGTGCAGGCCCCTGCGGTTGTTTATCACTGTGCAGCCTTGACAAAATCACCAACTTCAGTCTCTTTGGCAGGTTGGTCCCTTGCAACATGAAAGCAAAGGAAAGCTGTTCTGAAGGCATTCAGTGTAACTACCAATGCCACCTCAAATACACAATCCACACAAAGCAGAACCCTGACTGGCAGTCTTCTGGGAGCATCTGACTGCTCGTCATTGGTTTGAGCCTTCAGAGAAAAGCTGGCCCATTTGGACTTAAATTCTCTGCTCATGTCAGATGAATAGCAGCAGTGCAGCTGTGCAATAGCTGAGCATCATCATTACCACCCTTCTAGGCAGAGAGGCTGTTGGCTCCCCAAGCGTGGGGAAGGCACTGTGGCAAGAGTGAGGGTACTATTCACTCTTGCCTGCATTTTGGTGCTTCTACTCAACAGGACTGCTGAAAATGTTTATCCAGATTTATAACTACTTAGTTTTAAGTGGCATCCTTCTTAAACCTGCAGCTAAGGACCGCCTGGTCAAAGGCAGCCTCCAACAGCTGCCAGCGGCCCTCCCCGCAGTGAGACAGCACTCAGCACCATGCAAGTGGCTCTGACACTGCTGGAAAGGAGGACCTTGCAGTAGCTTCCCAGCCTCTGCTCCAGTCATGGGGTGGTGGCTTCTCCTCATACGTATGGGTGCAATGACGTGGGTGTCAGCCCAGCGCGAGTTAAGCAGTGCAAATCTTTATGCAGTTTTGCCTTTGTAGGTTTCAATGGAGAATCCAAATAAGTCGTCAGGTCTAGGTTCATGTAAAAGCGCCCCTGTTACGCTAACTAAACTATATAAAGCGCACCATTATTTAGCCACTGCACTACCTCTGTCCTGACCCACTCTGGGATGGTGGAAGAGCTGACACATCCATCTGTCAGCTGCCATGGTTCACAGTGAAAATGTAAGTGCGGACAGCTGCACAGTTGAGATTCAACTGCAAAACCAGCACCCGTTCTGCCATCCTGCATTCAGAAATGGTCAGGCAGGTGGCTGGACTATCACCAGCCATGACCCCATGTTCTACAGGGCCAGGGGTGTGAAGCAAGAGAAGTTACTGCCATCTTCCATTTTGGCAGGTGTGTCCATGGCCCTCCAAGCTGAACTCTGCTGTATCTCTGCCTCAAGAACATCAAAGCAAACATAGTTCCTTACCTGCCATTGTTGTAGGTCAGTGAAGTGAAATTCTTCATGAGTTTCCTGCTAATAATGTGCGGGCATTCAGGACCCATTGGATCTAGGACAGAAAAGGGTTTTGCAGTGGAATGAGAAACATGTACTCTTCCTCATACTGCCCATCTCCAGCTATCATAATAGCACATTTATTACCACAATATTTATCATCTCTTCCCAGGAACACGGAGAACCTAAAAGGAACCTGGGCACTTGATTTCTAGGTCTCACCATTTTTCAGGTCAGAAAGAGGCTCCTAACAGCTTTTGCTTTCTTTACAAATGGGATCTCCCACTTCAATACTACACAATCTAAAATGTGTACGTGTGCCTACACGTACATTTCTTTTAATAGATTCCTGCCTTTTAATAGATGGTCCTGTCACAAAATATTATTAAAACTGAAACCACACTAACAAATTCCTATTAGCACCAAGACTAGTCATTTCCACATCGTCCTTGACTAAGTCCTTCAGGGTGATTCCTGTGTCTCCAGCAATGCAGGAAGATATTTACGGACAGGCTTGCCATTTCACCCTCCATCACACCTCTGCCATTGAAAATACTAACAATGACATTTTCAGCACTGACAAGGAGACTCAGATATACAAATTCTATGAAAGATGGAAAGTCTTGAAAATGTCAACCAAAACATTTTGTGCAGTGCTTTTGAAAACAGCAGTTCCTTCCATTTTAAAAGAAAGATCCTGAAGACAAGAGAGGTATGATCACTGTGATCCACACATTGAGCTAATAAGCAAAGGATGAAAATGTTCTCAAAAGCACAAAAGGAGATATAAAGAACGTATTGTGTACTGTATGCCTCTTGCACCCAGAATATGGAGGCTGGATGAGGGAGAGAGATGGTAGTTTCCAGCCTCCTGGCTTAGGACTAAGGTGTAAAAATATAAAACATGTTTTTAAGTACAGAACTATCAATAAACTAGAAAGAATCTCAAAATTTCCAATCTAAGCTACCCTGTCTCCTAACAAGAGGATCTCATGGTGCCATCCTGATGCATGGCAGTTATGAAGGGACTGAAAAGGATTAGACATCCATCTCCCAGCAGACACAGATCTAACAACCCTCAACAACACAGAGATCCTCAACATCAGCATGGAACAGGCTGAAAGCAACTGCTGCAGCTAGCTGTTTGATCACAGCTCGTTCTGGGCAGCTTTACTGTTTTCTACTACAGTAATTACAAAACAAGTCTCAGCAGGTAGCTTAAAAGTGGAGGAACTAAAAACTCTTACGCTTCTTCTTGATCACTTTCAGGTAGCTGAACTTAATAAGGGTGTCCAGGAACCACAGGCATCGGGCTTTGTGATCTCTGCTCTTCTCATCAGCAGGCAGGAATTTCAGCTCCTCTAAAACAAAGGAGCAATGGCTGAAGGAGAAAGAGGATGAAGATGAGGCTTAAAGAACCAGGAACCAGTTTACATCATCAGGAGGACAGGACAAACCTGTAATTTCAATGCTCAGCTGTTTGAGAAGAGTTGCCTGGGCACCTATATCGGGTAGCCCAGGAGGCTGCTTTCTGAGCACATCACGTTCAGCCAGCCCCTTTCAGTGCACAGCTACTAAGAAGGTCCCTGCACTGCAGAAACTGCAGGCTCTCAACATGGCACACAGACACACTTCTACTCCGGCACAGGCAGACAGGAAGCACAGGGAGCGTGGTGTGGTTTGTGCTTTTCCTGCTCACTTCAGCCCCTCAGCACAAGGACTTAACAGGTCTAAGCTAACATGTCAGCTTGCCAAGCCACAGCAAGTCACTGCTTGGCTGGGACAGCGCCCAGCCACGGCATACTGTGCTCAGCACAGCTCTGCAGTCCCCCTTCTAGGCACCTGCCTTCAGACCCCACTTTGGATTTCTCCGCTCTCTTCCTCCGCAATCAGCTCCCCAAAGGACAGCCATACTGCTGTGCACGCAACTTCCTCACCTAGAATCACAGAATCATTAAGGTTGGAAAAGATCCTTAAGATCATCAAGTCCAACCCTTAACCTAACACTGCCAAGTCCACCACGAAACCATGTCCTCGAGCACTACGTCTACATGGCTTTTAAATACCTCCAGGGATAGAGACTCCACCACTTCCCTGGGCAGCCTGTGCCAGTGCCTGACTACTCTTTCAGTGAAGAATTTTTCCTAATATCCAACCTAAATCTCCTCTGGCACAACTTGAGGCCATCTCCTCTCGTCCTATCCCTTGTTACTTGGGAGAAGAGACCAACCCCCACCTCACTACAGCCTCCTTTCAGGTAGTTGTAGAGAGCGATAAGGTCTCCCCTCAGCCTCCTCTTCTCCGAGGAGGCTGTAAAGCTATACCCCACATTCCCCAAGGTAGGTGTTGCTCAGCCATGCTCAGATCAAATGTCCTCCCTCTGCACTGAAAAGATCAGCCTGGGTATTGTGGAGCTGGCAGCAGTAGCCATCCTGTCCCACAGGAAAAATACAGTTTCACAGGGCCCACCTCGACTATTACAAGGCTGTTTACAGCAGCATTACCTTTTATCTTCTGTTTTCTTGGTGATTTCTTCAGGAGTGATGTTAACAAAGACTGCTGCTGGAACCCGCAGTGCTTCGTACTCTGCTGGGGACAGAACTGGAAGGATTTTAAAGAAACAAACAGGCACGCCTTTGCTCTCCCTTCTGATCTGAACAGCCTGCAGTGAGATAAGCTCTATCCACTCTTGCTTTAGGAGGTGTGGGGCAGGGAAAGAAGAAAGGAAATTATAAATAGGCAGGACGTAATGACAAGACTAGGAAGCTGGCCAATAACAAAGGTCTCTAAAGGACTGTGGCTCAACCACAAGTCACTTCTTCTGCGTGGCTGACCTCATTACTATTCCCAGTTGAACTGCTGCCAACAGGGAGGTACAGCATCCCATATCCCAGGATATGGGACTGGCAGGCCCAAAAATCTCAACACAGCATGTCCCTGCTCTCAGCTTTTGGCTTGTGAGGGGAGAAGACTTGGCTCATTCACATGCCTGTCAGCACTCACTCCCATGTACCAGACCACTGACATTGCGGCTTACAGGTGTGGGAAACCACTCTGACACAGAAAAAGATACTGTCCGCAAACTTGTAAACTTCTTCTGGTTTGTCAGCATCTTCATTACACGGTGGAAGGAAGATGGAAACGTTCTGTACATCATCTTGGGCCACATCCTGGATCAAAGCTTTGGAAGGAAGCAGGAAAGAGAGTATTTGGACCATGCCAACAAAAACACAGAGAACATGACTACAACCCAAACCCTTCCCTTAAACACAAGTCTACTCAACAGCAGTTCTTGGGTCAACACCAGTTTAGTCACAGCTGCAGTTTTAAACCTTTAGTTTAAAACTCCAGTTCAGTTTACCTCACTTGGGACAGTAGTAAGGAAAAGGCTACAGCTCTTCCCTATTTTGTTTTGTCACTGCCACGTGTAGGTGCTGACTGTACAGAAAGCATTCCAGTAGGCACAGAAAGGCCAAGAGCTTCTGATATGCCTGCTATGTATTGAGCATGCTGGGTTTTAGGCTGGTGTCATCACTTCTACCAAGAACTTCCTGCTCTTTGAAATTTAGAAAAGCCACTCCAGACTAGAGAAGAATCTAGGAAAGAAGTGCACCAAGACAAACTGGTTGCTGCTGCTGCACCTCTTGCATGCAGGGTGGGCAGAATATGGTTTTAGCACCCTGGGTTCCACTGGACATCCATTTGGCACAAAGCAGCTCTGAGAGCACAGTCAACATCCAACCTGGAACACAAGGGATGACAGCTGACAGATTCTATAGTCAACAGATCTCTCCCATTCATAGTCGATGAAGCTCAGAATCCCAGAAGTGCTGGTGGAAAGGAACTCTGGAGGTCTCCTGTCCACCTGCTCGGAGCAGGACTGCCGACAGCACTAGATCAGGGCAGCCCTGGCTTTGTCTTGCCAAAGCTTGGAAACCCCCAAGGATGGTGATTCCACACCTCTCTGCAACCTGTTCCAGGGCTCCACCACCCTTCAAGGCAAGAAGGTTCCCCCAGTCTCCCACGTGGAACTACCAAAGTCCAGGGACCACTGCAACTTGTGCTGTTGACCCTTGTTGGCACTGCTGAGGAGGCTTTGGCTCTGACTGCCCTTCAGGTAGCTGTGGGCTGCTGTTAGATCCTCCTTGGCCTCCTCTTTGCCAGACTAACCAAGCCCAGCTCCCTCTGCCTCTCCTTGTCAGTTGTGTGCTCCATGCCCCTGCCCGTTTTTGTTGTCCTGCAATGACTCCTCTGTCATTTCTCCACCTCCTTCTTGATCAGGGCAGGGGTGCAGCGGGGTGGCACGGGCTGGACAACATAATACAGATGCAGCCTCACCAGCACTCAGTAGTGGGGTTATCAACTCTTCTTGAAACACCACCACAGTGTGACGCTTTGGAGAGTGAACCTTCCATGCAGTAGAGACAATAACTAAGGCCACAGCAGACTCCTCTTTGCTGCAGGCTCCTCCGCAGCAGAAGCCTAAGTCCATCTGCCTGGCTCACAACAGCACTGGGGATGGCACCTGATGGGGCTGTGACCTGGTTTAGGGTATGGACAATTTTCCATAGACGTGCCACTGTGAAGCCAGGGTACAGTTCACCTTAATGAACATTCAGCGTCTCAGTTCAGATCAGGTGAGTGTGCTGCCTTTATCCCAGTAAAGTGATATCCAGGGACCCCCAGAAGAGCTCTCAACAATGGGCAGAGATGGATACTGATGCCACAGAGACCTCCCCTCATTCAGGCGACTCCCACACTAAATCTAGCAGGATCAGAAGGAAGTGGTTCCTTTTCCACCAGAAAGATCTGCAAGTTCCTCCATATGTACCCTTCTGAGCTGTTAAGACCAGCTGCTTCCCTGGTCACTCGAAGAAAACCCATTTCTTCCTACCATACTTGGCAAGGAACAGATGGAAAAAGGCACTTCTGATTGCCTTCATTTAACCCTGACGCAATATTCTTACCTGTAACTCCCTTGGCATCTATAATGTTTGCTGCTGCTTTTGTCACAGCAGTATTCAGAATATCATTGCCCACTGCATTCATTCGGCGGGAGTTCAGAGCTCGCTTCTGCTTGCTGGTACCAAAGGCCTCAATACACAAATCCATCTGTGCAAGAGAGAAGTAAATTAAAGCACACTGCTGAACTGAAGACACTTTGCATCTAAGAGGAAAGCTCAGCTAACCACCACTTGTTCCACATTCACATTCTCTAAGAAAACTTCAAAACATCTCCCTGGGCACAATCCAACCATACAACAAGGACTGATCTGCAAGGAGGCAGGAAGAACGGTTTGACTCGATGATCTTAAGGGTCTTTTCCAACTTTAATGATTCTATGATTCTAAGAAACTGGGCTTGTAATCAAGTCTGAAATAACTGTGAAAATACTGCCAAGTCAGGCACTAATAACACACTGCCTCATAGACCTTCAAGGCATAGAGAGACTGCTGAACCTGCACAGGTTTACCCTGCAGTAAACCAAACATCACAGTCTCAGACAAGCATGATCTGCCACCGTTAGCTGGATAATCACAGCAGAATATGATATGGGGTTTCAACTTTACCTTCTCTCTGTAGGATTTATTCTGATAATCCTTCGTGTCGTCAGGTATTAAGTTATCTGTAAAAGAACAAAAGTTAGTATGCTTGGCTTGCAGCAACCAGGACAGCATACATAATTCGTATCCCTTCAGCTCTAATCCATTACTGAAAGACTTGGCACAACACTTCAAGATCTCCTCCACAGGACTTCGCCAATTAAAGAACATACTGAATTTAAGAGTACGTACCTAGAACAAAAAAGGAAAAGCAAGCCAATTTTTGCTATAAAGCCTACAAGCATAACACATGGATTCCAGCACTACCCCGATCCTGCTGCGCAAGAAAGAAACAAGCTCCCAAAAGATCGTATTCTTTAGGTTATCCTCCTGGGTTCAGTAACAAAAAGCAGTTCTGCTGAAGAAAAGCTCCTTTGCTTTTCAGTGATCCCGTCTGTCCCTTGACCTGACAATTTCCAGGCTTCCCTCAGCAGACCATACCTAGACAAGGCTGCACTTACTCTAAACAGTGACAACTTTTTTAGTGACTCCAGCACCTCCACCCTCCCACCAGTAATGCTCTCTGTTTAACCTCCACCCTAAATTTCACCTTGCTTCCTTCTCCCTCTATTATTCACATCATGCAGTGCCTTAGAAGGAGAGTATAATGTATCTTCCTTCCTCCATGCTGAGGGAATAAGGCAGAAATGAGGAAGAGCGAGCAGCCAGAGAGACAACAGAGAGCACTGCTGTCAGCAACCAAGCAGCCAATAGCTGAACGTGTACATAGGTCTAGCACGCTGTGACTCCAGTGCTGGGGTTAAACACAGTATCTTCCTACCTGACAGCAAGGGCTGCATGTTGAATATTTCAGCATTATAGACCTCCATTTGCCCAGACTCCTTGTCTAACACGCCAACAAAATACCTGGGAAGAACAGGGGCAAGTGATTAGCGAGAGACAGTCCAGTGGAAGCGATGTTTTAAAATACATGGTGCAGAGCCATGTATATTCCCCATCCCCCGCCAATTCTTTTGCCTTGCAAACACAAGTTTTCCAAGCACATTCAGAATGTCACAATAAAACAAGTTACCTCCAAGGCATGCACTATATATATATATATATGTATATACATACACATATAACAAAATACAGATTTGTTGCTCTAAGTAAATGTAGACATCTTAAGACAACTAAATCAGCTTCAAAATGCACAGTCTAGGTGCCAGTGTGCTAGCTTCTATTCTCTTCTGTCTTTTTTGATGTGTCACGACCCTTGGTTTCTCAGTGCCTCTATGCAGTTCCCTATGTTTTTAAAACTTGGGTTCCCTGTGGCCAGTTTTCTGCTTAGTACAAGTCACTAAGTCCTCAGAGCTTCTCAGAAATGTGACTTTGCTGTCTCCAAAATAGGATAATTTCTCTTAGGTAAATTCCTTTTCATCCCGCATTTCAGAGGGGCAAGCCCAAACGGTTTGTGCTGCTCCTTACCATGTCTCACAACCCACCAGGAACAGCCTGTATGTCACCCTTGGCTGAAGGTGATCAGGGCATCAGCTGCAGCAGTTTCTAATCCAGCCAGAAGAGTTCATTCCACGTGATCCCTTCTGACTGGCGCCTGAACTTGCTCTGCTCCGTAATACATCTTCCTAAAACTCAGGACACACTTTCTGAAGACAAAACCCTTTTGCACAACAGGCTGCTTGTTGCAGTGGGAGCAATACTCTACGCAATGGCTCTCAGAGGAGCTGCCCAAGTACAGTAGGAATCTCAGCACCCCACGGGCCAGAAAGGATCTCTGGGCAGTTCCTGCTGTCCCAGGAAGCCCAGAGGTTTGGCAGACTCATTGACTTTCCACTCAGAATAAACTGGGGTGTTTGCTCAGAAGTGGTTTCTGCTCCCACATTAGCAGTTGTGAGTGCACGATGTCAGGCTGACAGCTGTCAAGAGCTACAGGAATGGATCCACTGGAGGGCATCCTCATGCATGCAGCTGAGGCAGATGTGGGAAGAAAGGCACAGAAGGATGGGGTGGGAAAACTTGAAAGAAAAGCAATAAATGACTTAATTGATTCCTGCCTGCATCTCTGGAGATCCTGAGGCATGCGCACACCTAATGCAAAGCTAATACTTGAAGCTGAACGTATATCAGCCATTGGCTTGCCTTGTTAGTTTCCATAGTTCAGGATCTCCAGAGGTGCCAGCAAGAAGCACTTAAGCCACTAAAACCATCCCTTACTCAAGTGATGTGAAGTGTTCAGAGATGAGAGTGCTAAATCTGCCTAGAAATAATACTGCATTGATACCTGTATCATACATATTTGTTAAACTAATTTTATCTCTCCAAACCCAAGAAAAAGCCCCTTGGTGCCTTTTCTTAGCTACAGCATCCTAAACTGAAGACTTACATCTGAAGGTCCAGCTCTCCTGGTCTCACTTCTCAGAAAGAACAAAGATTAGTATTAGCATGTTTTGATAGACTATTTGCAGGGGTGAAACCAGTTCCTTTTACAGAATTATAGAACATAATAAAATAGAGTATTTCAGTTGGAACTTACCTACAATGATCATCTAGTCCAACCAAGTCAGGGCTGACCAAAAGTTAAAGCAAATTGAGGGCATTGTCCAAATGCCTCTTAAACACTGACAGGCTTGGGGCATCGACCACCTCTCTAGGAAGCCTGTTCCAGTGTTTCACCACCCTCCCTGTAAAAAAAATGCTTCCCAGTGTCAAGTCTTATTCAGAACATATGACCACCAGGGCACTAACATCTGAAACCACCTCCTCTTCCTAACAGTTTTACACAACTCGGTTTGCTCTTCACTCCCTCACCCCACCTGTACCTTAACTAGTCAGACACGATCAGATCAGTGCAGTCCAACTATAGAAGAGATGAGCTATGTAAGCAAACCGCACAGAGCACTTGGTACCAAAAGCCTGACATGCACGTTACATGTATTTCAGCATTGTGTAGGCTAGTAGGAGCAGCAATATGCATGAAAGAAGAAAAGAAACACCTTTGGGTATAACAAGACAAGATTATTTCACATTGGCTCTGCACCCATTTGGAGGTTCTCCTATTAGAGAACGAGAAAGATCTCACATACAGAATACTTCTTAGGAGGCCAGTGGGATCTGTCCCAATGCTACAAAGGTCACATTCTTAAACCAGGACATGTACAGGCTGGTGATTTCGCCAATGCTTCCTTTTATAGCGCATGGCACAGACAGTTTATGAGTTCACATAGCAGCATCATGCTGTGGCCCTGAAGTTAAATGGTGATTAACAACCCAGGGGTTTCCTGGGCAGCAGAAGA
Organism: Platalea leucorodia; assembly: GCF_965183815.1. Lineage (NCBI taxonomy): Eukaryota > Metazoa > Chordata > Aves > Pelecaniformes > Threskiornithidae > Platalea > Platalea leucorodia. The sequence continues at coordinate 87,934,043 of NC_138858.1, read as the reverse complement.
TGATCTTGGCAATTTCTTGATCTTAATTTCTTAGTTTTTTAATAACAATGCTGTTATTCCTAGGTTTCAGCTACATCAAATCATCTCCTCACCCTTTTCTTCACAAGACCTTTTCAAATATACTCTTATTTGCACGCAACATCACAACTTCCAAAGGGATGTAACATGCACAAACAATGCAGCTGCCAGGTGCTGAAGTCTCCTGTCAGAATCCTCTTGATTCAAATTATGGCCTCGGTAGGAACTTCTGAGCCAGCTTTAGGAAAGGCTACCAGGAACTTTGTATCTGAGCAATTCCTCTTCTACATCCACATTCCTGCCTCCATTTTGCCAGCAACCCATACCTGCATAGGGAGTTACACTTCATAACTCCGCTGCCGAAGTTATTCCCCACATATGAAAGCCTTTCAGTTTCTGAGACCTGAAAAACAAAGAAAAAATTACTTGAATACAGGGCTGTGAAAAACCTTCTCTGCATCCACTTTATTCTCCCTGGTGCCACAAAAATCTATATTCCCAGGCATCAGACACTAGCCATGCATAGGCAAACGTCACTTTGCCCATTTTGGGTACATTTTGCATCAGGTCAAAATCTATAAAAGACAGACATTTTTTGAAGCTGAAACTACCCATGATACATAATTCTACCGCACCTTTCAGTGGGCCAGAAGAAGAGGAACCATTGCAAAGAAGTCATGGGAATCATAATTCAGAGTTTATAAGTGTAGCAAACTTGGGTGCCACCGCAGTTAAAATGCCTTGCTGTGCTGACCACCGTACTTTAATCCAGAAGCAACAGTTTGTGAAAGAAACTGGGTTTACTCACAAAGTCACTAGTGAAGAGAGATCAGGCCTCTCTGCCAGTCAATTTAAGACACTATTTCCAGTGCTTTAGGCTCCTTAACACAGTTGCTCAAAGCTTCTGTAAGCTTCCAGCCAGGACAAACCTCACAGATTTCAGCCTGGGCCAAAGGCACACATCAGGCAGAGCCACCACTACAAGTAAGGGGAACTCAGTTTAAAATGTATTTTTCAATGATCCATTTAAAGCTCTAATACTGCCAAGTGACTGCAATTCACTGACTAAAAAAAAGAGCTAGCACTACCAGGAATGGCTCAACCATCTCAATGTATTTAAAAATGTTTGTGTCTCTACTATACTGTAGTATATTTCCCCTGAGGATTTTGGCTGAAAAGTCATTTATTCCTTGAGTAAATCATGCATGTAAGCAGCTGTAAAACTTAACCGCAGCAGCAGACAGCAGCTTCTGACTTTAAGCTTGGCTCTCTCCTCACTGAAAGAAACAGAAATCTCCTTATAATGTAATTTAACAACAACAAAAACTTTGGTAAATCATGGAATGGTTTGGGTTGGAAGGGACCTTAAAGATCATCTGGTTCTAACCCCGCTGCCATGGGCAGGGACACCTTCCACTAGACCAGGTTGCTCAAAGCCCCATCCAGCCTGGCATCAAAACAGTTCCAGGGATGGGGCATCCACAACTTCTCTGGGCAACCTGTTCCAGTGCCTCACCACCCTCAGAGTGAAGAATTTCTTCCTTATATCTAACCTAAATCTAACCTCTTTCAGTTTAAAGCCATCCCTCCTTGTCCTATCACTACATGCCCTTGTAAAACGTCCCCCTCCAGCTTTCTTGTAGGCCCCCTTCAGGTACTGGAAGGCTGCTATAAGGCGTCCCCGGAGCCTTCTCTTCTCCAGGCTGAACAACTCCAACTCTCTCAGCCTGTCCTCATAGCAGAGGTATTCCAGCCCTCTGATCATTTTTGTGGCCCTCTGGGCTCGCTCCAAGAGGTCCATGTCCTTCTTGTATTGGGGGCCCCAGAGCTGGACGCAGTACTCCAGGTGGGGGTCTCATGAGAGCGGAGTAGAAGGGGAAAATAACCTCCCTCGACCTGCTGGTCCCACTTCTTTTGATGCAGCCCAGGATACAGTTGGCTTTCTGGGCTGCAAGCACACATTGCCAGGTCATGTTGAGCTTCTCATCAACCAATACCCCCAAGTCCTTCTCCTCAGAGCTGCTCTCAATCAATTCTCTGCCCAGCCTGTATTTGTGCTTGGGATTGCCCTGCCCCATGCACGGGACCTTCCACTTGGCCTTGTTGAACTTCATGAGGTTTGCACGGGCCCACCTCTCCAGCCTGTCAAGGTCCCTCTGGATGGCATCCCTTCCCTCCAGCGTGTCAACTGCACCACACAGCTTGGTGTCATCAGCAAACTTGCTGAGGGTGCACTCAATCCCACTGTCCACGTTACCGACAAAGATGTTAAACAGCGCCGGTCCCAACACCGACCCTGAGGAACTCCACTCATCAGTGGTCTCCACTTGGACATCGAGCCATTGACCGCAACTCTTTGAGTGAGACCTTCCAGCCAATCCCTTATCCACTGAGTGGTCCATCTGTCATATCCACATCTCTCCAATTTAGAGACAAGGATGTCATGCGGGACAGTGTCAAATGCTTTGCACAAGTCCAGTCAGGTGATGTCAGTTGCTCTTCCCTTACCCACCAACGCTGTAACCCTGTCACAGAAGGCCACCAAATTTGTCAGGCACGATTTGCCCTTAGTGAAGCCATGTTGGCTGTCACCAATCACCTCCTTATTTTCCATGTGCCTTAGCATAGTTTCCAGGAGGATCTGCTCCATGATCCTGCCAGGCACAGAGGTGAGACGCACTGGCCTGTAGTTCCCCTGGTCTTCCTTTTTTCCCCTTTTTAAACATGGGGGTTATGTTTCCCTTTTTCCAGTCAGTGAGAACTTCACTGGACTGCCATAACTTCTCAGATATGATGGATAGTGGCTTAGCAATTTCATCTGCCAGTTCGCTCAGGACCCGCAGATGCATCTCATCAGCTCTTTGTGCACCTTCAGGCTCCTTAGATGGTCTTGAACCTGATCTTCTCCTACAGTGGGTGGTTCTTCATTCTCCCAGTCCCTACCTTTGCCTTCTGCAACTCAGGCAGTGTGGCTTGAGCACCTGCCAGTTAAGACTGAGGCAAAGCAGTCATTGAATACCTCAGCCTTCTCCATATTCCAGGTAACCAAGTCTCCCACTTCCTTACGGAGAGGGCCCACATTTTCTCTAGTCATTCTTTTATCACCAACGTACCTACACAAGCTTTTCTTGTTGCCCTTGACATCCCTGGCCAGATTTAATTCTATCAGGGCTTTAGCTTTCCTAACCTGATCCCTGGCTGGTTGGACAATTTCACTGTATTCCTCTCAGGGTACCTGCCCTTGCTTCCACCCTCTGTATGCTTCCTTTATGTGTTTGAGTTTGTCCACAAGCTCCTTGTTCATCCCTGCAGGCCTCCTGGCGTTTTTGCCTGACTTCCTCTTTGTTGGGATGCATCGCTCCTGAGCTTGGAGGAGGTGATCCTTGAATACTAACCGGTTTTCTTGGGCCCCTCTTCCCTCCAGGGCTTTATCCCATGGTACTCTACCAAGCACATCCCTGAAGAGCCCGAAGTCCAGGGTAGTGAGCTTGCTGTGCGCCCTGCTCGGTGCCCTAAGGATCTTGAGCTCCACCATTTCATTGTCACTGCAGCCAAGGCTGCCCTTGAGCTTCACATTCCCCACCAGCTCCTCCTTGTTGGTGAGAAGGTCCAGCACAGCACCTCTCCTCCTTGGCTCCTCTATCACTTGGAGAAGGAAGTTGTCATCAACACATTCCAGGAACCTCCCGGATTGCTTATGGCCTGCTGTGTTGTCCCTCCAACAGATACTGGGGTGGCTGAAGACCCCCATGAGGACGAGGGCTTGTGAACATGAGGCTGCTCCTACCTGTCTATAGAGGGCCTCATCCACTCAGTCTTCCTGGTCAGGTGGCCTGCAGCAGGCCCCCACTATAATGTCACCTGTCCCTGCCCTCCCTTTAATCCTGACCCATAAGCTCTCCGTCCACTCCTCATCCATTCCCAGGCAGAGCTCCACGCACTCCAGCTCGTCATTGACATCGAGGGCAACACCACCTCCTTGTCTCCTCTGCCTGTCCTTCCATTCCAACACTCCAGTCATAGGAGCCATCCCACCATGTCTCCGTTATGCCAGTAAGATCATAGCCCTGCAGGTGTGCGTAAAGAATTCACTGTGTTGACTGTGTAAGCATAACAGACTGGATTTTGTGATCAAATGGACCTGACTAGTTCTTAAGTAACAGCTTTCAACTTTTAAACATTATTTGCCTTTAGGTTATTAAAATAAATCACAAGTACACACAATTTCAGTAAATCAGCCTTTGCCTGAGAATACACAACCATGTATCAATCAAAATTTTTCAAACAAGCACGTATTCAGTTCTGATGGAAAGGTTACTAACTCTCACATGTCACTCTCAAAATCATTAATCAAGATGTCCCACATTGCATTATTCAGGTTCCTCTCTGTCCCAAGAGTCAACCCGCAATGCCAAGCCTGAGAGGGCATGGCCTGATCCTGACATGCTCCCCAGAAACCACTGTGCCCTGAGACCTGGTAGGACTACGGTACCCGCATCTGCTTCTTGGGGGTCCAAGGACACCTCATGGGTCTCTGCAGAAGCACAGGCAGCCTCAGCAGGGAGGCTGGCTTGCCAGCACAGAGCGCTCTGCAGGGTAAGGGAACATCTCTCTCCCTGCCCACCCCTGCACAAGGCTTCCCTGAGCGTTAAGCGCTTCCCTGTTCTGACACCCACCACCACACCCACCTCTGTTGTCGCGGCAGCCCATGTAAGAACCAGAACATCCTCTGAAATCCCAGAGATTTTGTGAAATTTGGAAAACAGTTCTCTCTTTCACACAGGCTGGGGCTCAACTCTGATTATTTTTTTTGATTTGCTACAAAGCAAAGGTCCATGCAGATTTTCTGAGTCTTGCTCACTATACGGTAACAACAGCAGCGGCAGCAGGCAGGAGCCGAGAGAGGAACAGCAGGCTCCCTGAAACAGGACTACATGCACTGTGTGTCTGACCGAGGTTTCTAGTTCTTACTTGCAGGAGCTGCCATGACCACAGCTGTAAGGGGAAAAAGGGGTGAAAACCCGTCGCTACGCGCCGAGGTGGGAATTACTCGTGCGTCCTCTACATGGGTCTGGGCACAGCTCTCAGCCTGATCTCTGACGGAGGCCGCAAGGCTGCAGCCTCCCGGGGCGCCGTTCCCTGCGGCCGCCCCGGCTACTGCGGAGCGCTCCTCGTTGCCCGGCGAGCCGCGGGGCAGACAAGGGCGGTTGGATGCCGTGAGAGCTGCGCCCGCCGGGGCGGCCCGCTTCGGGGCAGGCGCAGCTCCAGGCTCCCGCCGCCGCTGCAAACACGAGGACCGGCTGCAGGCGGCCGCGGGCGAGCGCTCCCGGGGCGGGCCCTTACCAGGATCCTCCGGTGCTTCTTCCGGGGATGGGCCGTGTCCTTGTTTCGGTAGACGGTGAACCGCAGGGACTCGGACCGCCGCAGCCTGCCGTTGGAGAACTGCACTGCAAGGCGGCGGGGAGAGGCCGTCAGCCCGGCGGCGGCCCCTGCCCGCCGCCCGCCGCCCCCGCCGGAGGAGGCCGCCCGCCCTCCCGCGGCGCTCCCGTCCGCGGCCCCCGCCGCCCCCCGCCCTACCCAGCACCGCCGGCTGCTCCGCCTCGGGGTCCCCGCGGTAGCGCCAGGTGGCGGCGGCCATGGCGCGGCTCAGCGAGGGGCGGGGGCGGTGGGAGGCCCCGCCTCCCCCGGGGGCTGTACGCCAGGCCCCGGCGCCCGGGGGGCGGTGGCAGCGCCCGCGGCGGGAAGCGGCTCACTGCCGCCACCGGGCCCGGGCCCACTCCTGCTCCTCCTCCGCCGGCCGCACCGCGCCGGACCCGGGCGTACGGCCCGGCCGAGCCGGCGGAGGGCTCCCCGCCGCGCCCGCGGGGAAGCGGAATCCGCCCAATCACGGCTGTGCTTATTGCCGAGTAACGGGGAGGGAGGGCGCCGTTGCTTATCAGTAATGAGACGGCTGATTGGTTGTCCGCCGGGGTGGGCGGGCCCGCGTATGGCCCCGCCCGCGCGCGCCGAGTGAGCCGCTGCGCGATGGCGTCACTTCCGGCCGCCGGCGCGGCCGCCGCAGCGCAGGGCCCGTGGGGGCGGAGCCGCGGGAGCGGGGGACGGGGCCGCAGGGCCGAGGACGACGGTCGCGCCCGGCCCTTCCCGCCGCCCGGGGCGCCCCGCCGCGGCCCTTCCCGCCCGGAGAGCAGAGGCAGCGGGGGGGGCGGGGACCGCAGGTGAGCGGGGGCGGGAGCGGTGGCGGGCCCGGCGGGCGGCGCCGGCGCGAGGCGAGAGTGGGGGGGCGGCCGGGAGCGCGCGGGGGGGGGGCGCGCGGGGGGCGGCGGGTGACGTGGGCGGCGGGGCCGGGCGGGGCGGAGGGGGGGCCCCTTCCCGGCCCCCCGCACCCCCACCGGGCCGGCTGGAAGCCCCGCGGGAGGGCGGCGAGGTGCGGGCGGGCCGCCCGCCGCCCCGGTGCGTGCGGGAGAGGGCGGCCGCCGGCGCCCACCCGGCGGGGAGCGAGGGAGACGGGGAGGCCGGCGGCGGTGCTGCGAGGCTCGGCGCGGCGGGGCCCCGCGGCCGTGTGGCGGGCGGTGCGGAGCGGAGCGCTGGGGGTGGCAGCAGCGAGGGGCGCTCCGCCGGCTTGCGGGGAACGCGGTTCTGCCGCAGGACAGCCCGGCGTCCCCGCGGGCCGGAGCGGACCCTCGCCTCTCCCAGGCCCCAGCTCCCTTCGCGGGGTTTCCATCCACGGGGGGACTCGGGGCTCAGGCGCGGGCTGGTGGCGGCAGGGTGACACCTGCAGCGGTCGGGCGCTCCTTCTGCCAGGATCCCGCGGAACGAAGCTGGTGCTCGGCCTCTGCGCCGGGACTCCTTGAGTTGTGTTTGGCTCTGACCTGGTCAAGACACACAAAACTGCATTGCTGAGCATGAGACGCTGCGTTTGACAAGGAATCTCTGGAGGGCCTTTTTGTTGTGTGTACGGTGATGTTTGTGTAAGATACAAAATGAAATATCTGGATGTATTTTTAGCTACTATTAGTGGAAGGATAAAATATAGATGCTGTCTTGAGTCTTGAGAGTATGTCCCTTGGATATTCCAAGTGATGTAAAAAAAAAAGAAAAAAGGTGTGACTCAGTTCTTCAGTATAGTGCCTTTCAGTGCATTCAGGAATGAGCACAGGAACAACAGCCTTTCTTATCTGCCAGTTAATGTTCTGGAATTTTCAAAGAAACATATCTTCAGATGACATGTTATAAATTAGATTTTACTTTCTTGTACTTGGTGTAATTATTGAATCATAGTTCATCTTGTGGAGGATGGCATACAGGTGGGGAGGTGTTACATGTACTGTTGGTGTACACAGGTTGCGTGCACACCGGTTGCTTCTCTGGAACGTTATGTGTTGTCTCTGTGGCACTGGCCTAACTCGCTGCCAGTTTTTCTCATCGTCGTGCTAACGAAGGCAAACTCTGCAGTGATCAAGCTGGTAACCGTGCTGCACTCTGCTGTGAACGTATGTGTTGTAAAGGAAAGGTAGACCTGGAGTGTCGTCTGTGTGAAAACAGAGAAGGAAGTTACCATCTTTGAACTGACAAAAGTTGCTTCATTTCTTCCTCCACTTTTCAAAAATTACTCAGAAGGAATGTAAATTGTTACCCTCTAGTGTGACTTTCAAACCTTGATTAAGGCAATGTTTTCGTTTTAATTCTTCAATAGTACATGCTGATATTGGGTTTTGTGGCAAGGTTTTGGTAGCGGGGGGGCTGCAGGGTTGGCATCTGTGAGAAGACACCAGAAGCTGCCCCATGTCGACCAGAGCCCATTCCAGCTGGCTCCGAGACGGACCCACCACTGGCCAAAGCTGAGCCCATCAGCGACGTTGGTAGTGCCTCTGTGACAACATATTTAAGAAGGGGTAGAAACTGTTGTGCAACAGCAGCCGAGAGAGGGGAGTGAGAGTATGTGAGAGAAACAGCCCTGCAGACACCAAGGTCAGTGAAGAAGGAGAGGGAGGAGGTGCTCCAGGCGCTGGAGCAGAGTGTCCCCTGCAGCCTGTGGAGGTCCGTGGTGGAGCAGGTGGATGTGCCCTGGAGGAAGCTGCAGCCTGTGGAGAGCCCACGCGGGAGCAGGCTCCTGGCAGGACCTGTGGCCCCATGGAGAGGAGCCCAGGCTGCAGCAGTCCGTTCTTGAAGGACTGCACCCCATGGAAGGGACCCACGCTGGGGCAGTTCTTGAACTGCAGCCTGTGGGAAGGACCCACATTGGAGAGGTTCGTGGAGGACTGTCTCCTGTGGGAGGCATCCCACGCTGGAGCAGGGGAAGAGTGTGAGGAGGGAGGAGCAGCAGAGATGAAGCGTTATGAACTGACTGCAACCCCCACTGCCCATCCCCCTGTGCTGCTTGGGGGGGACGAGGTAGAAGAGTTGGGAGTGAAGTTGAGCCTGGGAAGACGGGTGGTGGGGAGGTGTTTTTAGTTTTGTTTTTCTTTCTTTCTATGCTACTCTGTTGTTTATTGTCAATAAATTAAATTAATCTTCTCTAAGTCAAGTGTTTTGGATGGTAATTGGTGAATGATCTCCCTGTCCTTATCTCAGCGCACAAACTTTTCATCTTACTTTCTCCCCCATCTTGCTGAGGAGGGGGATTGAGAGAGCGGCTGGGTGGGTGCCTGATCAATAGACAGAACTGCGCAGTGCATCCATGTAGGTTTTTTTCCCTTCTGAGGGTAAAATAATAACTAAAAGATTAGTTTTTAAAATGAGTTTGGGAAGACCAGAAGCAGATAATTCAACAGTTCTTATTTGAAATACAGTGGTCATCTGTTGAATCAGTTATGTGCATATATTTATTTGCTTAGGCTGAAGATGTGTAATACTTATGAATCCATTGTGGTAGTGGCAAAGTGATATTTGTTACTTCAATCTAAGCCAATTCCTGGCAAAAGTAGACTTATTCATTATGCAGTTAACCCTAATTTGATTGGGGTTAAAAGCTTAGGCAAAGGAATCGCCAAGGAAGGTGGTTGGACAGGGCTGTTTAAAATTCTTGAATCTCTGGTAAATAGTGAGGTTGAAGAGCTAGATTTAGAAAAGATTGCCATATTGAGCAAGAAGACATCACGCTGGTGCCGAGCTGTCTGTGGCTGCCCTTTCCTTTGGGATCCTTGCCCGCAGACCTTTGGGTCCACGTGGTGTTTGTGGTTTGATTCATGAACTGAGGGTGACAGTAGGCAGGAGAAGCTGGCAACTGAGTTTCCTTTGCAGCATTGGGCATTCTTGTGAGAGGACGATGGCAGTGACAGAGGCTGCCATGGTACCACAAACCTCAAGAGAGGTTTTCTGAACTGATAACATAACTGTGAGTTCAGATCAATCCTCGTTGATGTCAGTTTGTCTTCTCATGCCCTTAAACGGCTGTATTGGCAGTTCTGTGTAGCAGTGTTCTCTGCTTTTCCCTTTGTAAAGAAATCAAATTGTGATACTGCCCAAACACCTTCCTTCAGGGGTTTCACTGTGTAATGCCTAAAAACCCGTTGTGCTCTTGGGAACAGCTGTTTTCTCACAGCTAGGTACAGCTTTTTAGCTTCATAAGATCAAGAACAGAATCCATTATCTTCTTTTCCTGTTTCTTATGCGATACCTAGAAAACACTGCTTTTCTAAGTTGACCAGAAAAACATATGTCAACTCTTTTGAGAAAGACTGACACCTGTGAAAGCTATGGTACTGACCTTGAATTAGCCAGGAATTATAAGGAAACAGTGTTTGGTCTGTTCAGAATATACAGCAGTACAGGTGTGTTAGATAGTGGAATTACAACAAAGAAACAGCCCCCCCGGGGACAAGCTGAGAGGGCACATCAAAATGCAGGAGTGCCACATTTCAGTTGCCTCCTGTGTGTCTTCCTCTGAACTAGCACAGCGTGCTGCAGGATCTGGAGACCGACGGATGCTTCGCAAGGTTGGGAGGAGGTGAGTGGAAACATGAGGAAGCAGGAGGATGGCTGTGTCACAGCTAGAGTCCATTTCTGCAGATAACTAAGAGTGTCTAAGAAAAATCTAGCCTTTTTAGGGAAGCTTTTTGTTGCTCCTTTCGAGGATGCTCTTTGCAGCTGGCAGACTGTGCTGTTACTGTTTATTACTGAGTTGGTGTTGCCGTAGGTTGGACTATCTATCTGCAGTACCTTTCAGATGATGAGAAAATACTAAGCCATATGCCAATCTCTCACTCTTCTCTGGAGGGCTGATGCAACCAGCAGCAGCTTTTGAAGTGCAGTTTATCCTTTCTTATTCTTAGACAAGTTGTAACGCATCCTCCCTGACAATAGGGAGATAAACTGTGTGAGCTGAACTATATATAAAACCTGGCTAAGGAAACACCTCAGATGAGATGCTGTAAGCTCAACTGACAGTCATCAAAGTCACTAGTTGCAGGTTTTTGTCAGACACACAAAAAAAATGCCTTTCATGGCTGGCACTTGCCATATTGTCACATACACGAAAGCGATGTAACACTGGAGTCTACTTTAGTTGTATGGGGCAAATCCAGAAATCATTTTGACTACTGTTAACTAAAATTCCACCGTATCTTCAGTTTGAAAACACTCTCAGAGCAGAGAACGCACAGTCTCCGTGTTTCAAAGTGACAAAACTTGCTAAAGATGTCAAAGAAAGTGAAGACTGCCATTTCTTCCTGCTGGTACCCTCCCACTGTCCTGCTGGCTTGTTAAAAAAACAACATAACTGATAGTAGAAAGTGTTTTCTAAAATGACACTTGTATCACTGACTTGTATCTAGATTTATGTTTGTATTTCAGGCTTCAGGGAAGCTTTTTATGAGGTGTATTATTTCAAGCACAATGGTTAAGCACAGTACAAGTGTATTGTAATGTTTTGTAAAATGTAATTTAAGCAAAGAGGCAAACAGTTGCTAATATTATATTGGCATGCTCTCAAGTTTTGGCTATATGCCAGGGATTCTTGCAGACTTGGTACCTAGAATATCAAATGCATTTAAATACAGATTGTTGGGAATGCGGTTTGAGGTGGACGTAATATATTGTCCTTCATTTCTCTGATAAGGAAAAAACAAGTACCTAGTCTAAAGTTTTCTGTAGTGTATTTGTATGTGAGATTTCTTCTGATATTGTTCTACTGAATGGTATAGTCGAGACAGCTTTTGTTGTTGGTTTTAGTAACACAATATCAGTTTCTTTGCAAACTTTTTAAAAGCTTCTTTAGGGGGAACTTGAGGTTGCTTTTGATTTTTTTGTTTGCTTGACTATATATGTTTGACTTCTTGACAGTGGCTCAGGATTGCAGTGTAATCTGAACTGGCCTTTAGTATTGGACATAGTAATAAAATTGTAAGTAGATCATTATTCAGAGTTGTCCTGGTTTCAGCGGGGACAGAGTTCATTTTCTTCCTAGTAGCTGGTATAGCGCTGTGTTTTGGATTTAGGATGAGAATAATGTTGATAACACACTGATGTTTTAGTTGTTGCTAAGCAGTGCTCACACCGGTCAAGGACGTTTCAGCTTCCCATGCTCTGCCCGGTGCACAAGAAGCTGAGAGGGGGCACAGCCAGGACAGCTGGCCCAGCCTGGCCACAGGGCTATTCCATACCGTGTGGCGTCATGCCCAGTATAGAAACTGGGGGGAGTTGGCCAGGGGGCAGCAATCGCTGCTCGGAGACGGGCTGGGCATCGGTCAGCGGGTGGTGAGCAATTGTATAGTGTATCACTTGCTTTGTATATTATTATTGTATTATTATATTATTATTACTGCTACTGCTATTACTACTATTCTATTTTATTTTACTTGAGTTGTTAAACTGTTCTTATCTCAACCCACAAGTTTTCTCACTTTCACCCTTCCAATTCTCTCCCCTGTCCCACCGGGGGCGGGGAGTGAGCAAGCAAGCGGCTGTGTGGTGCTTGGTTGCTGGCTGGGGTTAAACCGCAACAAGAGTTGTTATTTTTCATACTATTTTATAATGAGTTAACTTTAACTTTTTTTGAAGAAGCGAGAGAAAAGTTTTTGATTCTGCAGTAGTTTCAGAGCAAGTAAATACTTGCCTTGTCCCATCTTGCTGCAGCTTAAGTATTAGAGCAGAGGGATTTGATGGAAAAAGGGGCTGTAAGTCTACATAGTCGTATCAATGCTAATCATTCAAGAAATAGAAAGAAACCGTATGAAGAAGTTTTTACCATTAAAAGTAGTAGAAATATGTGCTAATAAAACCTGAATTCCTATGGAAAAATCTGTAGTGTCCCTTTTTCTGCTATGTGATTGTGTTACCAGCTATCCCTTGTGTTTCCTACCTGCCTGTCAGGGCAGATGGCAGCATGAGTGCCTCATTCGTAGCTGTGTGTGCAAACTGGCTGGCTGGCTGGTTTGGTTTGGGGTGTTTTGTGTTGTTTAAGAGAATAAGGGAATTAATTATGACTCTGTGAGAAGTAGTCCGTATAAATTTGGCTTCTTCTGTAACCAGACACCAACTTCAACAAAAAATGTGGTAATTCAGTATCTAATGTCCTCTCTGTTAAATTTGGTTGGAGTTGACAGAGAGGCTCTGAGGTTAATAACTAATGGGAGATTAATAAACAGGCTGTGTAATTGTAAATTGTAGGTCTTTTTTCCTAGAATTTCAAAACACTTGCACATCATCTTCCCAATTAGGTATTTTTAATTCTGATGCTTTCTTAATATGGAAGGCTTAGTTTTAGAAATTTAACCCTTATCTTCATCCACATACATGGGGAATATTTTATTACGTGCCACCATGAATGTTCGGTTATGTGATCAAGCTCCTCTGCACAGCCCCGGGGGAGTTTGGAGAGGCAGTGGCAGGAGGGGGAGCCCGAACAGTAAGTACCCTGTGGGGCTGCTCCCAGGCCCATCCCAGGAGCCAGCCCATCGCAGGCCCAGAGGAGCACATGGGCACAGGCGGGAGCCCAAGTCAAGGACCCCAAGGAAGGAACACCCTGTCCAGGCCGCTGCCAGGGCGGTCCCAGCAGAGCTCTTGCCCAGTGTCCCGGTGTGACCCATCATGGTGAGTTGCAGAGCAGCTCTGTCAGACTAAGGGGGATGCTGCCCACTGCTGGGACACATGGGCTTCAGGGAAAACCAGTTTGGGATCCCATAGGCCTTATTACAGGATGTTTAGGGGAGGAACCAAAGGTGGGGCAAAAGAGGGTTTAGGGGATTTGGAGAGGAACAAATGTGGAGCTATAGAGGGGTAAGGGGACGAAAAGGGCCGGTCGCGTGTAGGCAGTTGGCTGGTCAGTGCGCTTGCTTGGCCATGCCCTGCACCTGATCGGCACCATCTGTCCTGCTCCTGATTAAATTCCTTCCTGGCTCTGTCCTGTGTGAGGGCTCTCTGGTTGGTGTGACTGCAGCCATGGGGGTCAGGCCACAGGGTGGAGGGTCTGTGTCCATGGGGCATTGACTGGAGCAAGTATGGGTGTGCAAGTCTCTGATGGCCAGCGAAGAACAACCTGGATGACCCAGTTAAGTGGCCTGGGAGCAAAGGGGTCTGTGGGGCAACTGAGGGCAGCTCTGGATTTGAGAGCCCCTGTGTCTACAGGGGCGAGAACTTGGGAGGGTCAGCTGTGGGACGAGGGGAGTCCTGGTTGTCCCTCCGTACCTGTGATGGTCTGTACCAGCAGCTGCAGTCAGGCTGTGGCCTTGGGGTCTTGTATGTCTGCAGAGTGGGGATGGGGAGACTGGGACCCAGGGGACAGCTGCTGGGAGGGACGGCTGCTGGAGGGGTCCACCTCGTGCACCTCACAGGTGGGCTTCCATCCTGCCCTGCCAGAGAGGGAAGCAGGACGAGGCATCTGCTGCTGCCTGTGTCTGTGTGAGCGCTGAGTGTCTCTCATAGCACATACGGGTGCTCTGTACGTTTGTGTCCACTGGGAATGCGTCTTCTCCCGCTCTTGTTCTGGAACCTGAGGACATTTAGGAGCAGCAGCCTTGCCTCGTCTCCCTTGGGCTGTTGGATCTGCTGTGGTATGTTTTCCTCTAAGCAGAGAAGAGGCAAGTTAAGTATTTAAATATCTACTGAGCACAATTTTTATTCAAAGGTTAATTATCTTTTTAAAGTGCATAATCAAAATGTTAGGGAGAAAATGCTTCCTTATTCATTTTTACCAAATCAATCTTACATTAAAAAAATTCATAGTTCTCTCCTAAAACTCTTCCAAAAATACCAAAGCAAACTGCGAAATTGAAGAAAGGTAAGTGTATATAAAACTACACTTCCAGTGACTTGTGGTTTAGTGCCTTCCCCAGGTAGAGGTGGAATCTGAATATTTAATAGCTCTCAGTTTATATTTCTTTGATGGATCTGTGTAATGGCTGTTGAATTCATGTGTACTTGCCCATGGCAAGGAGTTCTGTAGCTTTGCTGCATTACATGAAGGAGTGTTCCTTTGGTTCTGACCCTGCTGGTTTCATTTCATAGGCCTTAGTTCAGGAACAGGCAGAACGGTTGTTTTCCAGTCAGAATTTTGTAGATGTTTTTTCATTGCTTGCCCTTAATGTTTTCCTGGCTCTGACTATTTGTATTTATAGTAAAACTACTTGTAGCTAAACAACTTGGTATAGTTTCTTTTCGCTTGTGGTCATTTGTTTGATTATAGAACTAAGCTGTTCCCTTTCCTGCTGCTCTCCAAAAGGCCGCTGGACGCGATGTCTGCTGTTTGTACTACTGATGCCTCCCCTGGTCCCACTGACTGGATCTGATTCAGCGGAAGATTTCATCTAACGTTCCCTGGGTCCCCAGGATGTTAACTGGAGCTGGTTGTGAGCCTCACAAAGGCTGCAGAGACTGGCTACCGAAACCACTCACTACTCAGTTGGGAGCATGTCTGTCCTTCATCGAAACAGGCGTTTTCACACCGTGTGATGGGATGCCACCCATCATGTGCTGGAGATACTGGGTCATTTGATTGGGGAATGATGGGGATGTGCAGCTCATGGGTTGTTCAGGGGAGCCTCTATGGCCAGCTGTTGCTGAAAGGCAAGGTATCACCAAAGCAGGAGGGGAAGACAGACGGAATGTGCGTATCCAGAAATAAGTCACTCATATATATTTCAATGTTGACTTAGATGTATTGCATATATTTAGTAACCTGAAGTAGCTAATACTTCACCAAAAGTGGTGTGTGCATAGTATGCAACATATACAACTCAAATCTAGTTTTATAATTTTCAATTGATCTTGTACAAGATCTCAACTTCATTGTGGGGTCTGTGTTTGTCGATTCTGGTTCGAACACTTCAGCCTTTATGGTGTAGTAAAAGTTAAATACCAAGCCAAATGAATATTATTGGAAGCAAAACTGGGGTTTGTCTTGTTTCAGGTGTGCAAAGGATACAATCACTTTTCGTGACTGTAAGCAAGGACTCTCTCTGAATTCTGAATCCCAAATTGTTGGTCAAAACAATGACTCTTGCCTGTTTTCTCTGGTTCAATACATATTGCTGCCTGGGCAGAAGTACCTCGGACCATCCCTGTAACCCATCTTCCTTTCTGGAGTTCAGCTCAATCTTTTTACTGATGTGAAATCCTGCCCTCGTGTGGTTTGGCATTCTCCACCTCCAGTCTTCTCTGGACATTGGTTCAAATGCATTACTACACAGTCTTCTGAAGCATACCGCCTCCTGGGACTGGCTTGGTAAGGCCAATGCATGAGCACTCAGGTATTTTATATCTTCTGCAGTGTGTTTCCTAAAATGACCTAAAGCAGCGCATAGGCTGGGAACTGCTTGGGAGCTTGTCAACAGCTTCCTTCTGACGACCCTTGAAGCTGGAGCAGACTCTGCTGGGCCTTGTGCTTTCTGCAGTGAAGGTACAAGTGGAACGATTTTGTTCGTGGTTGCAGATGGGGCACAGCAAAGTGCTCCCCTCTTGGCTGCCTTCGTAGGTGGTGGTGGTTGTGGTTCAGCACTGCTGCGTTCTGGAAAGTCGCTGTAGTTAATACCACGGTGTCCTGCAGTTCTGGTCCTTAGGGAAAGGAGATCCCTTGGCTCTCCTGGTGTGGTGGGTGCCTGGTGTTTTCCAGGGTGTCTGCCGGTGGGCTGTAGCATTGTACACCACGCGGATCAGCCCTGCATATAGCCGTACAACTGTGAAATGGTTCCTTAGAGCTGTCACTCTTGCCTGGGGAGTGAAGTGAAAAGAAAGTCAGCCAACATCCAGGCCCCCCAGGAGCACACTGATGCTATAGTGATGGTTCTCTAAATGGAGCGAAGGAGAAAGTTTCTTTGTTGCTCTGGCAACTGTTGAACCCCCCCCATCTCATCCTTCTGCTCTCTCCAAATTCCCCCTAGCACCCTAGCATTCCCCCCAAAGTCCTGCGAAGCCAAGAGTGTTACCTCTGGCACAACACCTACCCCATCTCAGAAGCGAGCAGAAGAAGATAAATGCAGAATTGTTTGGCAATCCCCTCTCAGCTTTCTGGAGATGCCTGTCTGGAGGGCAGCTTTCCTTACAGAGGAGGTCATCCCTGCACAGTGCTTGCTGGAACAAAGGAGGGCATGAGTTTAACCAGATGTGCAGGAGCAGCGAAGGCAGACAGCGATGTCGCAGCACTGCTCACAAAGCAGCCCTGGCCTCTGCCACATTCCAGACGCTTCCTGCCGGGACTTGCGGCTCTTGTCACCGGCTCCCCGTCTTGCTTTTGTCCTGCTGCCTGAGGTCAGTAAGTTTCAGAGTCCACTCTTTTGTTCCTCCCGCCTCCTACAACCACCAGGAAGCATTTCCTCGCTTTCCCTTGTGTTATACTTCTCTCAGAGAAAATGTGTAGAAATAAAAACTGTGCCATTCCAAAGTTTGTCTTGTTTAACATTTTTTTGTTTGAAAATGTTGTCTTATTTTTACTGTCAAATACACGTTGGTAGTGAAAGATAAACAATATCACCTATTATCTGTATTCCTGTTTCTTATTAAAAAAAGCAGCAAACTCAAATTCTTCTGTTTTATTACATAACTTCATTTATAGAGATAAGGGAGACTGTGACACAGTACTTAATTAAATCTCATTATGCTGCTTATTTCAGGCATTCAGGCATCAGAGCCTTAGTGCTGCCAAATTAGGCGATTTTTGATGCTGCGGCAAGCCTGGACCCTCACCATTGCTGGAAGGCATAAAGTGTAATTTATTTATTTCTTCTTTTTGAAATACACAGGAACTAATTACAGTTGGAGGCAACAGATTTTTGCCAGCAGAAGTTTCAGCTTTTTAGTGTTTAGGTAAAACTGGCTCTTTGCAAGCCTGTTTCCTTTGGAGAGCAGCAAGATTTTTTGTCCAGTGGACTAGGTGGTGAAATCTTTCTCCAGCAAAGACCTGCAAAGTGTATGTCGTGTGCCTTAGAGAAGGAGGAGGTGGGTGAATGCCAGCTGCCCCTCGGCTGGGGAACAGCAGCAACTCTTACATTAGCTCCAGCCTGGCAGCCGAGGCAGGCAGGGGCTGTGTAGTGAGATTTTTTTTGTGACCTAATGGTTTTAGTCTTTGTGCTTTTACGTTAGTTTGCCACTTCTTCTGGCATGACTTCAGATCTCTTCACCTACTATACTACCGAGTCCCTTAATTTTATGTAGCGCAATGTTAGCCCAAGCGCAGCAGAAGCTGCAAACTTGAGCAGGTCTCTTTGTCCAGGTTGCCCCTAAGGGATTTCATAAGCCTGGGAATCAGAAAATGGTAGCTGTTCATCACACAGCAGTGTCTATAGTAGCCTCACGACAGGCTACAAACGGAGAGTTTCTGCATCTAAGGCCTTTCTACCTGATAACTTTGTAGTCTTCTGCTCCAGACAGCACAGTACTTTGTTATTTAGTGACAAGAAGTGTTGCAGGGCGCAATTGCTCTCCCCATCCCTTCCGTAGCTATTGGAGACACTGGCAAGTTTTGACTGAGGAGACTAGTGTTTTAAGTCCATCCAGGTTTATAGCTGTGGGCCTAATAGAAAAGGGGGAACCTAGCTTTGGACCCTTGCTGGATGGAGAACCCAGCATGTGTTCAGCTCGTGCTTGTTCTGCTCTGCATGACTGGCAAACCTTGCCAGTGTGCTCAGGGCCCAGCCTGAGCTTTCTGTGGGGCCCGGGGGGACTTGGTGTGATGGCTGGGGAGCAAGTGGGGTGGTTGTGCAGGGAGCGAGGGCACACAGAGCATGTGTTAACTTCGTTTCCTAATGAGAAACCTAATCTCATGCTGCTTGCAGAATAACTCCTGAACTAGTTCAAAAGACGTGTATCCTTTATAAAAGAGGATCAAGAACCCTTCCACTTTCCCTTGAGATATTAATGGTGGTAATCCAAGGCTGGGGAACATTGCAGATGTACTTTCTAGTTTGAGCTGAGTTGCTGCCAAAAGCCCATGGATCTTTCTAATTCTGCAGCTGCCTGCTTACATATGCATAAGTGTGTAAATCCATCAGTGACCTTCTGTGTATTGCCTGGCTTTTTGACCTTTACCAGCACGGTCTTACAGCAGTCCCTGTCTCGAAGATGTGAGTTCCCAGTCTGCCCTGCTTCCCTTACTGCCTTTTGCCTTGCAGCAAAGGGGAGCACAGAGCTTCGAGCTGCTGCAGGCTGTGGAAGCATTTGTGGCCATGTGCTGCTGTTGCTCCATGCCTGCGATCTCAGGAGTTACTCTTTGCATTTCTGAGGTTTTGCTTTTTCTGCTTATCCTTCCAAATAAATAGTTAATCTACATAAATCCAGGTGAGCAAAATTGCAAGATAATTAACAATCTACATCAACAGCTGTACCTGTTTTCCTCTGAATGAATGCATGTACTTGGCAGCCACTGTCTCTGGCCTGAGCATACCTTCTGAGCAAAGTTGTTGTGTAAAGTGAAACACCTGCAGAGTTTGAAATACAAACATTATTTCTGAGCAAACTTTTCTTTACTGGTCAAATGTGACTATGGGAAGCTTTGTATGCAGTTTACTCATATAGCTTGTGACTGTGCAGATACGCAAATACCGCATATGGTTTGTTCACAACACGTGTGCATTTGAGGACAGAATTTCTAAATTGGTGGACTCATATTTGATCCCTCTTCAAAAGTATAATTCTTTCTGTGTGACCTTTTGTTTTAGCTGCTTTACAGTCGTCTTATGTCACATGATACTGTGGTATGGCTATTGAAAAATAAATGTGAACACAAAAATGTGTGTGTGTGTATGCTCCATACACGCAGCTTTTCTGTTCCCCAGATCTTATACTTTGTTGATTTGTCGTGAGAAAAAGTAGAGATATCACTGAAGGTCACCTATTTAGTTTTAAGGTGAGTCTACTAAGATTTGACTTACGTTCTGTTAATAGAAGTTTAAGAAAAAAACACCCTGAGTTTGTCTAGTTGTCTTGTTGAGTAGTACATCATTTTGTCAAAAGCTTCCCATAACTTCCTTATGGACCAAGAAGGTTCATAAGAAATAGCGAGTACAGAGATGGCTCTTAACGTCAGCAAACTTTTCTATCTTTCTACCATTTTATTTATTTTGTGGGAAAAACAGAGGACTTTCAGTGCATCCCAGCTGATAAACTGTAGTGAATAAGAAAATTGTATTGCACTTCTGATAGCTAAAGGTGGCAGTTTGAGATAAGAGCTGACCACTTGTTCCAGTGCAGAAGTGTGGCCCTTCTTTTCCATTAACTCTCTTTTGTATGTTTCTATGTGAAAAGCAGATACTTGAATGACAGTTCTGCACAGAAGCTGAGAAACTGTGCAGAAAGTCATTTGCAGAAGGTGAAGCTGGATTAAATGAGATGAGAATTAAAGTTCAGACTTTTCAGTGGGAGGTTATCTAATAACGCGAGCAATTTATCAAAGGTTGCGGTAGATTATTCACAATTAGATTTTTTTTTAAAAAAACAGGATTAAATGTTTTACTAAAGACTGTGTTTTAGTTTGGACAGGAGCTAACGGAGGTGAAATGACCTGTGTTATTCAGTTTGCAGCAGAGCTGCCTGTGACATGTCTGATGGCGAGGAGGCTGTTATACTAGGTCAGCTCCACGGCAGAACCTGTATTTTCTTCCTCATCCTCGTCCACAAGTCTGCCAGCTTTGATACAGTACCAATGTGGCAGTGGTAAATTAAGATCAATTATTGTTCATCTATCTTTCAGCCATCATCGTTCATTTTTAAACCCGGTTTTGCTGTGGTCTGGATAGGACTTCAGCCATTTTTAATATTATAGTTTCTTCTGTTTTGTTTTACAGGATCATGGATTTTCCAGGACACTTTGAGCAAATCTTTCAGCAGCTCAACTACCAGAGGCTTCATGGCCAGCTTTGTGACTGTGTCATTGTGGTGGGGAACAGGCATTTCAAAGCCCATCGCTCTGTTTTGGCAGCATGTAGCACACATTTCCGAGCTCTGTTTACTGTAGCAGAAGGAGATCAGACTATGAATATGATTCAGCTGGACAGCGAAGTGGTGACAGCAGAAGCTTTTGCTGCTCTGATAGACATGATGTATACTTCCACACTAATGCTCGGGGAGAGCAACGTTATGGATGTCTTGCTGGCTGCTTCTCACTTACATTTGAACTCTGTTGTTAAAGCATGCAAACACTACCTTACTACCAGGACGCTGCCGATGTCTCCACCGAGTGATAGAGTTCAAGAGCAAAATGCACGCATGCAGAGGTCTTTCATGCTTCAGCAGCTTGGACTGAGCATTGTGAGCTCCGCATTAAATTCCACACAGAGCACAGAGGAGCAACCAAATACTATGAGCTCTTCAATGAGAAGTAACATCGAACAGCGCACTACTTTTCCTATCCGTCGTCTCCACAAACGTAAACAGTCTTCTGAAGATCGGGCCAGACAGCGCATCAGGCCTACCATGGATGAGTCTGTTTCCGATGTGACTGCAGAGAGTGGGCAGTCAGTAGTTCATTCCCGGGAAGATTTCTTCTCACCTGATTCACTGAAGATTGTGGACAACTCTAAGGCCGATGCTGTTGCTGATAACCAGGAGGATAGTACTATTATGTTTGATCAGTCTTTCAGTGCTCAGGAAGATGCTCAAGTGCCCAGCCAGTCTGACAACAGTGGAGGAAACATTTCACAGATGTCCATGGCATCCCAGGCAACGCAGGTGGAAACCAGCTTTGACCAGGAGGCTGCTTCTGAGAAGAACAACTTCCCATGTGAGAATCCAGAGGTCAGTCTGAATGAAAAAGAGCACATGAGGGTGGTGGTGAAGTCTGAGCCCTTGAGTTCCCCAGAGCCTCAAGATGAAGTGAGTGATGTCACTTCCCAAGCGGAGGGCAGCGAGTCTGTTGAAGTGGAAGGAGGAGTAGTGAGCGCAGAGAAGATAGAACTGAGTCCCGAGAGCAGTGATCGTAGCTTTTCTGACCCACAGTCCAGTACTGATAGGGTGGGAGACATCCATATAATGGAGGTGTCAAACAATCTGGAACACAAGTCTACTTTCAGTATCTCAAATTTTCTAAATAAAAGCAGAGGTGGTGGCTTCGGTGCTAATCAAAACAGTGATGACAACATTCCAAATACCACCAGTGACTGCCGAATGGACAATGATGCCTCTTATCTGATGAGTCCAGAGTCTGGGCCTGCTGGTGGCCATTCATCTGCCAACGTCCCTCATGTCGAGAATCCATTTAGTGAGCCTGCAGAGTCTCATTTTGTTAGACCAATGCAGGATGTGATGGGTCTCCCCTGTGTACAGACTTCTGGGTACCGGGCAGCAGAACAGTTCAGCATGGATTTTCCACGATCAGGCTTGGGCTTGCACTCCCTGTCAAGGGCAATGATGGGCTCAGTAAGAGGTGGAGCTAGCAGCTTTCCTGGCTACCGCCGCATAGCCCCCAAAATGCCTGTGGTGACCTCTGTCAGGAGCTCCCAGCTGCAAGATAACTCATCCAGTTCCCAGCTGATCATGAATGGGACCACTTCTTTTGAAAACGGGCATCCTTCGCAACCTGGTCCGCCACAGCTAACTAGGGCATCTGCAGATGTCCTTTCAAAATGCAAGAAGGCCTTATCTGAGCACAATGTCTTGGTTGTGGAAGGTGCACGCAAGTATGCATGCAAGATCTGCTGCAAGACGTTTTTGACCTTGACGGACTGTAAGAAACACATCCGTGTGCACACGGGAGAAAAGCCTTACGCCTGCCTGAAGTGTGGCAAGCGGTTCAGCCAGTCCAGCCACCTGTATAAACACTCCAAGACAACCTGCCTGAGGTGGCAGAGCAGCAATCTGCCTAGCACTTTGCTTTAACCTTCTCCGCACCGGGCCTGAAGGAGAGTGCCAGTGCAGACGCCTAGCTCCCTGAAGCACCTCAGGAGCATGAACACTATTTTCTTCAAGTCTGCAGGCTCAGAGGCTGCTCTTGTTGGTCAGTGAACATTTGCGTGTGATTGTGCCACACACACAAAAGTCTTGGTTCTGTCAATTGGGGATATTACTGTACCTACCTCACAGGGGTGTTGTGAGGCTTAAACAGCTGTAAGCGAAGAACTTGGGAGATCCTCAGAAGTCGCACTGTAGATGTGCGAAGCGTTACTATGATGTATATTCAGGCCTTGGGCTGATGGGGATACAATCCCTCAAGCTAAGCAGTTCCTTTGCGGAGCAGAGGGGTGAGAGTGTAGTTATCTCATGAAGTAGCACGTTTCAAGAATGAGAAACTGAAGTGCAAATTTCCTCTTTTTTTTTTTTTTTTTCTAAAGTATTTTGTAAAAGTGAAAGCATTTAAATAAATGACCTGTAAAACAAGTTGCTGCATTATGTATGGGCAGTAATGCAAGAGCTGTTTACTGTAACTAATGCAGACTGCATATCTTTAAAAGAGAAAAACAACTTTGGATGCACCTGCCTGACATAATGCTTTAAAATATGCTAATTATAAAAATAGTTCTAGGGTTATGAATGTATGTTTGGCTGTTTTGTAGTAAAAGACACTGTGTAATGAAGGTGCTTAAATTAAATCCAAGACAAGTAACTTTTGGACTGTCAGATGTGTATATACTTTGAATACAGCAAGACCTGGATGTTTGACTGATTTTTTTTCTGTAGAAACTTGTATTAAGTGATAAGTGAAGTACTGTTTCTTGTTCATGCTATTCTTAGCAGTATTTTAACCAATTTGTATCTCCTATGTTAAAATTCTATATACACAGAAGTCTGAAAAGAGCTTGTCTTTGTCTGCTTTGTTATTTTGAAGGAGAGAGATAATTTGTGATGGCTTTTTTTACTGTGTAAGATAGTCTCTTGCTGTTTCCAGGTGCTGATAGTCAATCTGATCCCCGTTGTTGTGTAAGCATATTGTCCTTTTCTGACACTCTTATCTTCAGGCTTTAATTTCCTCCTCTGTACACTTACTTACTTTCCTTCACAGCTACGGATCGTTCCTCAGATCATACCAGTCAGGAATGATCCTCATTGGCCATATTTATTTATGTCTCTCTATAAAATGTAGTTGTCAAATGCAGTCCTTCTGCTTAAAGTAGTGTCATAAATGTACTTTTCCACATAAATTAAAAAAACTAGCATACATTTAATTAAAAAAAATAGCACTGTACACTTTGTATAGCAGAAATTCAGTGATCGTTATTCTTCAAGTGAATCCCGTAAATCTTGTTTTAATTTCCTCTTCTTTGATACCATTGTAACTAATACTGTCTGCAGTCTCTTTTTTTTTCTTTGTTAAAGATGCACATGAACTAACTACTGGTGTTCAGCATATTAGGTTTCTAAATAAAATTTTGGAGCACTTCTGCTGATAAATGTTGCTCTACCATATAGGAGCTGGGTCAGGGCTACAGCATGTCCATTCTGCTCAGGAGAGACAGAGGATTTGCATTTCCTGGTACCTAAGCCACAGAGCAACAGCTTTCCGTTAAAATAAAAAAAAAAAAAATTTGCAAACCTTTCCCCCTTTATTTTATTCTGTATAGCAAATGTATCCTGTGTGATGACATTCAGCAGTTTTATGGAGTTTGTGCTACCTAACAGTTAGCCTTCTTAAACATCTTGGACTTACATTTGGATAAACTGAAAATAAAATCCTAATCCACAGTCTTGTAGGTCATTTAGCAGGATGAACTATTAAAACTGTTGAAGCACAGAAACCAAACAGTCATTGTCAGACCAAAGGAAACATGGAAATCTCTCTGTACTTGGCTTTATGTGAAACAGTAGTCCACTCATGAAGAAATATGTCTTCATCTCTAATTACACCGCTTCAGACCGAAAAAAAAATTGCCAAATGTCTGCCAAGGTGTCATTTGCGCCTTGAGCATCCAAGGTAAACAGGAACATGGAAACATAGTGAATGATTGGATTAATTCCTTTAAAATGTTAAGATTTTGTTATCGCATTTATCTAATGGTCGTATTTCTGGCTCTTGATTTTATAAGCATTAAGGAAATGTGCTGCATTTTTTTAAAGCATTAGGATATGCCACATTTTGTTTGATAATAATTTTGATATCAGGGGACTAACAGCATTGTGCTATACTAAACTATCTCACTGAAACATCAATAAAATGCAGTATTTTGTACTTTCATATTTTCTTGTGTTGCCTTATTAGTAATGTTCTGATTGTTTCATCTTCCTTGCATTTCTAGTGTTGTGTTTTAAAAATAGGGGGTTTTTACATTTTCTATTTGTTTCCTATAGCACACCTGAATTCCTTGAATTCTTACGATGCATAGGAATAAAGCATCTATGTGAGTAAGGAGATAAGAGTAATTAAGAACTAATATGAGCAGATAAACATATTTAACTGTACTTTTGATCTGTTTTTTTAAAAATTTTAATGTCATTGTTAAATATCAGATCTTGTGCAGGAGGACTTATGTCTTCTTTCTTTAAGAAAAAATTCAACTTGGAGCATTTTTGGAAGTAGCAACTTTAAATTTCATTATTCATTGACGTCTAATGCATCTGGGGGAGCACACTGCAAACCTAGGAGCCTGGGGCTGGCTTGTTGCTTTCCTCGTCTTCCAGTATGAAGCAATATCTCAGAACGGTATCTCCACTTAGCTATCCCCTACTGTAAAATGAGAGTACCTCATCTCAAAGCCTGGTAACATTGTCAAAGAGCTTATCACCTCGACTTTTGTTCAGAATTTAACTTTACAAGTGCTACAGTGAGATCTCATGTGAAGATGTCAGTATGTTAGTATTATGAAACATCTGAAAATAAACCCTACATTTTTGTGCTGCTGTGTGTGACTTGATTTACTTGTTTATGTTATCCTGGTGTCTTTGCCAACAGCGTGTAATGGATTGACTAAACAAGTAATGCTCGTGTGTTAGCTGATGGGGCTCTTTGTGTTATTAGATCACTTGGCAGTGCAAAATAATCCAATTGAAATGCAGGCACACACGTAGGCATTTTTGTCAAATGAGGCCAAGCACATAGTGCTGCCCGTGGCTGGCCTCCTGCTTCATGCTGAGGCTTTGCCAATTGTGAGAGGACATGTAATATCGAATCAACAGAAGTGGGTCCATATTTGAGCCAGTATGAAGTCTTGAAGGACTGTGTTGTCCCATCAACGCTTGGTGAGCTAGTTTGAACCAGAGGAGTGTGGCTGCACTGCACCATCGTGGCTTTGGTCAGGCCCAGGGTGATTTACTGTCTCATGGAGACACTGCGTCAGTGTGGTGGGCTGTCTTCTGGCTAGCTCTCTGCTCTGGAGGTGACATTAAAGATGTTTCATTTGAGATGCCCTACGCCTGGCTGACCTGCTTGCAGGGATTCTTGCTCCTGCCACAGCCTTGATGGGATGGGGCACGTTGCCTGCATCTCCCTCATCAGACGAAGGCTGGAAAGCCTTGGGATTCTGGAAGCATCCCCGCTTGTGCATGGAAATTATTGACCTTTTTTTCAGCTCTATCAGTTCCTTGATGAGTTCCCTTTGCAGCCACACAGGTGCTTGTGCTGGCAAGGGAGCAAGGATAAGCGGCTGGGTAATGGCGCGATTATTTTTGGTAACAACATCTGAATGCCCATCAGTGACCTTCCAGGTTTGCAGCACGAGGCAACTAACAAAGGCTGGTTTGGTGCATTGAGTAATAAAAGGTATTAGTGCTGACAAGACTAAATTGCATGACATGATAGCATAATTCATGTCTTGAATAGACATCAGGGTGGTTAAATAGATTTTGAAAATGCATAAAAGCAGCAGTCCGTAATTTAAATGCTATATTGCGCTCTCTTAATTTTTCTTAATAATACATGAAAATAAGTTCAGTCCGGAGCTTCCTATAAAAAGGAATTACTCAACTAATGTCAGATGCCAGCTGGTAGAAGCCATACATCAATACTACATCAGCGTATGTGTTTGTAGGAGCGCATGCTTAGTTCAAGCCTTGTGTTCCCTTATGCTATGGAACCGCTTTTGAAGGCTTGCTGTTCCTGCCAGAGAAAATAGTGTTGGAAAGACTGTGGCAAAGTTTCCTGTCGGAAAACTTGCACGGAGGCCAGGCTGTGTGCTCTGTCCTCTGACGGTTGTCTCTGCAGACGGTGGCTGCAGGTCACTGGCGTCGGTGACTTCCAGCAGGGCACTGTAATCTCACTAGGTCAGTCCGTGAGCGTCTCTGGCTCATAATTCAACATTGTAAAACACTAAACCACAAGAAGAATACCTCTGTTCAGGAACTCCAAGGGAGGGGTCTGTCCCTGGCAATGGCTGTTTAAACATCAGTAGAGACTTCCGAGTGCTGAACTGCTGCAGCGAATACTCTCACTTCTGTGGCAGTTTTACCACCTCTACAGCTTATGTGTTACATGATGGGGGCTGACCCTTGCAAGCAGCTGAAAAGAGCAAGCGTGACACTCGGCTCCGCAGCCACCAGTCCAGAGGGACGGCGTTCCTGTGCCCCTTCCCTGCTGTGCTCCGGGCTCTTCCTCCTGCTGCGAGCACGCGGTGAATGAAGAAATCACTCTGCTGGTATGAAATGCTGCTTCTCCCACAGCAGGGCGAGTGCTAGTCTCCTTGTTTGCATCAGCACCGTCAGCCAAATAACCGCCAGAACAGGCCACTTCAAAGGCACCTGCAAAGTGATTATTACTCTTTATGCTAGCGTGTAAAGAAATACTTGTTCTTGGCAAAAGCTAATTGTAAAAGCCTGTACTTCACTCAGTAACAATTTTGTTCCTGGTAGAATATTCTCTTCCTAAGACCTTATTATTATCATTGTTATTGAAATAATGTTAATATCTACGTGACATCTGTAAAATCTATAATCCATTGTCATTGTTGCTCTCTGAACTCCTTGTGGGAAGATGTTGACGCAATGATCTGGAGGCCCAGCACAGCTACTGTGCCCTGGGAGCTGCTGCAGCTCACCGCACTGGCGAGCTCTTTAGCTATTTAGCTGTCGGTGGCACACACCGTTTCAACTAGTGATTGTTGGTACGGAGCATGTCCAGAACTTACTGAGCAAGAAATCCTGCTAAGAGGTGTTTGCCCTTGGACGGAGACCCAGCAAGGCTTACCTTTGTCAGTAGGTTCAGCTCTGACCAGCCACATTCAGACTTGCCTAAAAAACTACTGGTGCCTTTAAGCAGGGGCAGAGAGATAAGGTTAACGTTTTATCATTTGCAGTTTTTAAAGTATTTTTAGAAAGCAAAATCTTTTCAGTAAGGGCATACTGATGATTTCTGTGGCTGGCAGAGGAAAATGATTGACAGCTGCAGAAGGTACTCTTCTTGAAGAAATTCCACGATACGATAACTGAAATGTGTTTCAGTCACTCTGGCAGCCTTATTTACAAGCTCACGTCTATTTCTTCATACACTCAGGGAATCTAATACAAGTGCTCAGATACCAGTTCATTTACACTTGACTATTTCTCACATCATTAGCGGTCACAATAACCTCTCGAATATTTAGTCAACGTCCTTCAGCATTACAGTAACTTCACCAATACCAGAATCTTTAGTGTCAAAACTCAAAAATCGTACAGACCAGCAAACTAACCTGATGGACTTGCGCCCATGTAATACAGCCAAGGTTTTTGCATCAAAGTAAATCCTTCTGATTTCTGTTATGTCAGCTGGAAACTTCCCAGCCGGTTGAGATGCTCAGGAGCCCACTACCTATCTACCACCGTGGCTACAAACCTTTCCTTGGTCATCAGAGGTCTCATTAGAAACTTCCCAAACACTGTCTGCTTCTGATGGGCAGGCATACAGTAATCAGCAGGGCTTGTGAATCAAAACGTATTGATAAATATGTCAGATACTCTCTGAGGCATGAAGCAAAGGTCTTCCTTTAACTAGCCAGCATCAATAACTAATTAATGAACATCTTCCAATAGCTATTATTGCTATCAGAGTATGGTTCATTTAACATCAAGAGAAATTCAAGCAGAGAATTCAGCATGAAGAACACTTGCCATGGGACAGAAAGAAAGAGAAGTACAGAGCGTACTAGCTGAACTTTAATTCCCAAGCACAGTCTTTTCTCTGTATTTCAGCTCCCTCCCTGCCCGAGGCTTACGGTGCCGCCAGCTGCTGCCCTCCCCTCTCATCTCTTCAGAAATGTTTTGGATTATTATGCAGCACCCTGCTCAGCTTTTATATGGGATGAGAGTTGGAGAAAACAGTACGCTGCTGCTCTCAGAGTTGCAGACTCGTGCACTTTCTTTTACCCTTGCCAGAAACCTTCCTGTGCTGTACAATAATGAACGGTGAATTGAGCAGTTCAGGCACGTTACGGCCCATTACTGTCCTGGGCTTTCCTCCAGAGGCTGTTCCCTGCCCGGCCGGCTGCAGCACAGCACTCGCTGCCTCCAGGCTCGGCCGCCTCTGGCAGCACGGCCGCCTGGCGCACACTGCTCGCCTTGTGCCCGACTCGCTGGGAGGAGAGCGGTGAAGCTGCGCTAGGTGCTGGTCGCCTTCCAGGAGGGGTCTGGCTGGGCCATGGCCTCCCTACGGGAGGAAGCACGAGGCTCTTCCTCCTCTTGGCCCACGGGCGCCGGGAGCCGCTACCCGGAGCTCGGTGGAGAGGGGCTGCTCGCAGCTCTGCTGGGAGCACTGCCAGCAAGCTCCTGAGCTGGGAACGAGACACTTTCTTCTTGCCTATTGCAGCCCCCTCTCCCCCTCCCCTTGTGCCGTCATTTCAGAAAAGCACTGGTTTCACGTCCATCCAGCAGCCGAGGCTTTGTGTTACTTCTCTCCTCTCTTTTCAAGAACAATTTCTATGGCCATGAGCGGCTCTCACCAAGACCTGAAGTGTGGTGGAAGCCTTTGGGCCACACGAGGAAGGCTCTTTCCTCCCTGGGTGCGGGGGTGCTGGCTGGACACACGGTGTGGCCGGGCAGAGCCGCGGCAGGGAGCGCCGGGTGGTGCAGGCGCAGGGTTCGTACTGGCTGATGGTCCCAGGCTGCCCGCAGCATATGGCACCTTCCTCAGTCACTGTGGGAAGTGGGTGGATGGCCTTGTCCCTGGTCCATCCCTCTGGGCTGGATGCGGAGCAGTGTCCGGGTGGGTGAGGCCGACGCTGTGCCGTCAGGGCAGCTGCTCCTGGGAAGTGGCCCAGGACAGACAGGGCAGGGACGGCCACGGGTGAGGCCGGGTCGGGGTCCAGCGGCTGAGCTTCTGGGCAGGGAGAGTTTTTCCCTGTCTTGCTGCCGAAGGGAGACAGGGTAAACCTCAGCCCGGAGGTGGAAGCAGGCCCATCAGGCATTCAACCCACGGGCATTTGCCCGGCTGCAGCACCACATCGGTGCTGGGTCCACACTGAGCCCGCGCCTGCCCTTGCTGAGGCCTGTCAGCAAACCCCTGCAAAGGAGAAGGCGCAGAGCAGAGGGCCCGGGCGGCTGCAGAGGCAGCTCAGCTGATCTTGTTGTACAAACACACCTCTCAGCTGGGTGGATCAGCCACTTGATGTCACCAAAGGAGCTCAAGTGTCCTCCCGTGCAAGCCTGGCCACCACGGGGAGGTTCACCTGGCTCAGCCCAACGTAGAGCGCGAGCACTGAACGACAGCAAAAAGATCATTGAAGAGAGCAACAGGCTTGAGCTGGCTCCAGCCCACGTGCTCCCTCCCGGTGGCTGGGGATGCCCAGCGTGGTGACGGTGGAGCATCTGGAGACTGGTGATGAGCATCATGTTTCTACTGCAATCCCACCATATATCGCAACTACAGTACTGTGCTTGTACTGCAGTTTCAGTACCTTGCTGTATTACTCTGCTAAATCAAAATCCATTGTAACATCAAATGCCTACAGAGAAATAAACTTGCTATTAAGCACCAAACCTTCCTTGTGTAGGTTATCTAAAAGAACACACGTGGAGGGTACGAGGCTCTGGCAGGCGCTGGGTTGGGGCAGGGGGGATGTGTGAGGGCACTGATCAGGAGAATGCGCTGCAGCCTCCATGGCGGGAAGCAGGGTGCCCGTGCCCACACATCCCATGCACCAAGCAGAAATCCCAGTGCTTCACCCTGGGGATGAGGACAGATTTTCAATCTTGCTTCACTCTGCAAGGCACCATCTCTAATCATGGTTAATCCTGACTGAAGGTGGCTCCTCCAAAGCCACGAGCTCCTGGATTACGTGTACGTATTGTAGTATGGAGCGCATGGTGGGTTCCTGTACCCATGAGGCCAACAGAGCTGCTCCAGTCTCAGATTTGGAGGAAACCTAGGATGAGATGAGCCGGTAGCAGCTGGGTGGCTGGTGCGAGTGCTCTGCTGCTGGCAGGGCTGGTCGCTGCTCAGCAACTTCAGCACCTGCCCTGGCTGAACACACCGGGTGTGCTTACTGCTCTGTGTCTGTGGGACGGATTCCCCTGGGCACAAGTGAACTGAAATGTTCACTCACTTCCTCCTCCTCTCCACACCTCCCACAGCCTTGGAAATAAGGCTGTCCCTTGTTTCATATGCTGCCCTGAATGCTGAAACCTGGGGAGAAGAGTGACAAGGCTGGGAGAGGAGGATGGCCAGTTGAGAGCCACAGCTCACAAGGAACCTGAGTCCAGGTCTGCTCTTCACCACGTTCCCCAGCACGAGGACTGGGAGCACACGGAGCTGGGAGGCGGCTGGCTTAAAACTGGTGAGAGCGATCTCCACACCATGCAGCGGGGACACCTGCGGGGCTGGCTGGGGCTGGTGTCACCACATGGCCGCGACTGGCAGGTCTGTGAACAGGTCCTGCAGGCAGCGGGCAGGGCTGTCCCATCTGCCTCACGGTCACAGGTGCCAGGAGGGGACGAGGGGACGGGACCGTGGCAAGGCCGATGTGCGCCCCCAAGCAGTCTCGCCACCGTCAGGCAGGGATGGGCCAGCTGGACCCCCATCTTGTCCCCCCACCTGACCTAACAGGCTGTACTTGCCAAGGCTTCCCCACCACCCCGCAGAGGTAGAACATGAAAAGAAGTTAAATTGAACTGGCTTTCTCATCATACATGTGTTCATATGTGGGGAACACGAATTTGCAATTCGCAGATGTGTCCAGCTGTAGCAGTGCTGTCGCTGCAAGACTGAGCACAGGACAAGTCTCTGGTAGAACTCCAGTGAAGTAACATGGCTGTGCTTGTTTAACGCTTTGCTGTTGATTTCAAAATACAATAATCCTATACATCAAATCCTTGCCTTTTATTCTGAAAATCACACTTGGGTGTTTTCCTTTGCTATGTAGTGACCTTTTCAGAACTGCTCCCTGAGTGCTGGCTGCACAGGAGGATGGGAAAATTGCCGGTCTACACCGTGAAGCTGTGACCGTGGGTCCCAACCACAAAAGACTCCCCAGGGCCCGCAAAGGGCTTGGTTCCCATCTGAGGAAGAGCACACTCCTGACACGGGCTTGCTTGCAGCAGACGGGGAAGGACTGCCGCAGCTGCAGGGGGCTCCGAGGAAAGCTGCCCCTTTCGAGCAAGCTCCCAGAGGAAGCAGGGTAACACTGGGAAAGGGGCTCACTCACTCCTTGTTCTTAGGAAGAACACTTTGCAAGCCCATAGCCAAGCCCCCTGCTGAAGAGAGTGAGGAATGAGCTGCTCCTGTCCTCAAGAGCCCGGCTGGATGCTGCAGTGCTGCGCACTCACCGTGCAGGATCCTGCTGCAGATGGCTTATGGGCACGCGCCCTGCAAAATGGGAAAACGCCCTTCTTGACCCTTTCCACCCTTGCAGCAGGAAGGTGCTTGAGGATCACACTCAACAAGCGCACATTCAAAGCAGGATTTCTGACAAGCTTTAAATGTGTTAAATTACTCCTGCCACTGCAATGAGATGTCACAGCCCCCTTTCTCTTTTCCTTACGGCAACAATGTCATCGGGGCACGCTGCCCTCAGACAGGGCATGGCAGGCAGCACGCAGGAGCAATCCAAGGAGCACACCTCACCGATTGTTTCACCAGCGGAGGCAGAAGCTTGCTGCGGAGGACTGTCAGGGAGAGATGGGTTCCAACCCCCATTTACAGAAGTGGGACAGTTACTGCAAGAGACGGAGCCCTCAAAGTCCCTGAAATGTGCTCATCTAGGCCTCTCCTGGCAGCCAGAGCCTTGGCACCCGCTCGGGTTTTCCTTTGCATGAACACGTGTCATTGCATGTCTGGGAAAAAAATGAACCGGGGAGGGGATCTGAGGCCAGAACCAGTGCAGGGCTGCAGACCCTCCCAGTGTGAATTCCCATTAGCAATCCACTTCAGAGCCATACCCAGAATTAGTTACAGATACAAAAGGAGATGCCAGGGGAGCCATGCAAGCCTTTTTTGCCTTTTTTTAGACACCTGAAGAACAGAAACATTGTGCGTTGGCATGGATTCAACAAGACCTTTTAACGCGTGCTTGGCAGTGGGCTGGCAGCAGCTCCCTTGGCAGCAGTGGGCCTGTGCTGACTGAGCAATTACCTCTCCTCCCCTCCTGGCTATGAGCTGGGAGCTCAAGTACAGAACTCCCTGGCCTCCTGCTGTGACCCCAGCAGCCACGCTTCGAGGACAGGTGCTACAGCAGCAGCTCCCTTGCGGCACAACACATGCTGGCTAGCAAAATACACAACAGTCCCAACGCTGCAAGTGTTTTCTGAATTAGGGCCAAACGCCATCCATTGCCTGCCGAGTGCAGCGGCGATGTGACCGTGGGACCTGCAGCTCTGCATACTCCGCCATGCATCTGGGGGCACCCCATTCTCAAATGAAATGAGCACGACAGATTCACTGCTTCTCTTTAATGACTACGATACAGCTCCTTCACCGCAGGCACCGCTGGCATACTGCTGCAGAGGCGAGGAGGCACAGGACTGGTCTGCGAAGCTCCTCCAGGGAAAAGTAACGCCGAGTCCTGCTGCCCTGCAGGAGCGGGGCTGTGGCCATCACAGCAGCAGCTCATGGGGCATGGGCTCCCCTCGCAGCCCAGCCAGCAGGTTGTTGGCCGCCAGCACCGCCATGGTGTTCCTCGTGGCGTATGTGGCACTCCCGATGTGTGGCAGAATCACTGCAGGGGACAGGAGGGTTACTTGCTTGTTTCTTACCTTCGCTGACCTCTTAAAGCCTCTTTCAGGGGTCTTCCCATGGCGGGGCGCAACCTGGGTCTTGCACCAGCTGCTGCTCCACCAGGAGCTGACATCGGACATGGAGCATGAAACAAAATCATCAGCCACTGGGACTGGAAAAATGGCTAACCGACATATTTTTTCAGTCATCCAGGCCAAAGACAGTCAGCCAAGAGTGGGCCCTTTCTGCGTTCACGCTTGGTGCTCTCACCTTCCTGCACGGACTCAGAGTCAGTGGTAGACGTAAAATACTATCCCTGCAGCAGACAAACAAGCAGTGACATTTGCACGCTGTTGCCTGATTGCCACACAGCTTTAGGACGTTCTGCTCACCGACTGGCATGAACCAACACATATCGTGGCAAAAGCCTGAAGACTGTTGTGAAACATTGTGGTTTACAGACCCCTGTGTGCACTGGAAAGGCACACGTGGAGGCAAACGGCCGCTGCTGAACAGAGCTGGCATGCTGTAGTACAGTCAGGGCAGGGATTTTTATCCACCTATATGAAAAGGCTTCTTTTATGCAATGCAAAGGAACAAGCCAAAGCTGCTTTAGTGGTAAATTATTATAACATTAGTAGTGGAGAGTACTTGCCTAAGATATGGATAAAAGCCTGCACTGCAGTCTCTGTTTTATAACAGAGAGCATCTACAGGTAATGCAGAAGCCTGAACACCCAACACACTGCTGCCCCGGGGGCAGAAGGCTCTCCCAAGGACTGTGGGGCCACGTAGGTCCTTTCTCCCCCAGTCAAGAACCAGCCTGGGTTCCTTGTTCACCGTGAAAGTAACGTCAACATTTCTTTCTCCTCTACTTATGTCACGTTCCTCCAGCTGCTGAAACTATTTGGCAGTTTGGGGTGAAATCTGTGAATAGTTTCAGAATCATCAAAGCCTCTTCTGTGAAAGTAAATACATATGTATTTATTTTTGTCTTGCTTGGTGTTTTTCCAGAGCTCTAAGATGTCTGAAGTCCTGAAAATATTTCCAGAAAGTCTCTGCTTTTATCATTTCTCACACTGTCTACCAAGGGAATCAAAGCAACAAATAAAAAACAGTTTTCAGCAAAAAAATAATCAAAGCAACAGCTATGAACTTGTATTTCAGAAATGGACACTCAGTCCTGGGCAGTTCCAAATTTTCATGGATGTCTCTACAGTTTCTTTTCGGAACAGACTTTTCCTACTCCAAAAACCTCCTTCCTGGAGAGAGGACATCC
Source organism: Platalea leucorodia (assembly GCF_965183815.1). NCBI lineage: Eukaryota > Metazoa > Chordata > Aves > Pelecaniformes > Threskiornithidae > Platalea > Platalea leucorodia. The sequence continues at coordinate 87,899,341 of NC_138858.1, read as the reverse complement.
TGCTGCTGCCTGCACAGCCGCTCCGGTACTTTGCCCATACAAGTGAAGATGTACACACCAGATCTCATGCTTGGGGTGCATCGTGAGCAGCCAAGGCACTCGATGAAGCTGCTCTGGCCCGGCTCATGCCATCAGCTCTGAGCAGGGCTGGCCACCCCAGCTAAGCCGAGCATTCAGGTAGGAACAGGCGCCCTGCCATTGCACCAGCAACAAGGTCAGAGATAATTGCAGACATTTACTTTCTAATTAGAAAGCAGTGCCTTCTCCGGGTTGCATTTCTGTCTCTTTTCTGCCTCGAGGGATACAAGCAAGCCTGTCTGGCTTGTGTCTGAGTCAGTCCCGCTCCGTAACCAGCTTGACCCACATGCTCCCTGTCTGGAGAAGGAGAGGAAAGCTCCTGGCCCCACTTTACAGGGGACAGGCCAAATTACTCACTGAAAGCCACACAAGGGAAGGCAGTGAACATGCCAGCAGCTGTCCCTAACTCGTCCCAGGCCGCTGGCCAGCCTGTGATGCCTGTGAGGACGGAGCTGCACCAGTGCACAGCAAGGCCATGGGAAACAGCCCCCCACACAACCCCTTCAGTCTGCAACGAGGATCCCAGGAAAACACTGAGGGCTGCTAACATCCTGCACTAAAACATCATCCTGCCCCATGCAGCAGCTCTCAGCAAGCTTTGGGGAAAGCAACAGTGAAAGTAACAATGATCTGCCCCTGGTTACAGCTGCTCCTGCCTCCACTCCAGCAGCCTGGTGATGCTGAAGCACAAGAGCAGCCAAGCAAGCCCCTTCCTAGCCAGCCTTCCTCATCCAACCTAACCTCCTCTGGAGAACACATGCACTAGTCTGGGGACCAGCACCTTCCTACCTACCTGATGCCCATTACTATCTAGAAAACAGGCTGCCTGACCTCACCGGGCTCCACTTTCCCAATGAAGGTTGCCTTGGCCTGTCCAGGGGATGCAGCTAGACCATCTGCAAAGAAACCTACTTCACCCCATAGCGTGAGCACTTGCTGGCCTCTTTAGCTTGGGGCTGTCTAATTTGCTGACATCCGCTGGGGAACGTGGATGTCAGGGCAAGGCCAGCATTTAAATGAACTGTGCTTCTGAGCACACATGCTGAACCTGCACCTGGCAGCCCAGGCTCACAGTGGATGGGCTAGGTGGTGAGTCCTGCAGTGGCTGCAACGCTCCACAGGCTGAGATTCCTCTAGGCAGACTCAGCACCCAGCTTTTTAGCCACATGGGAAACTTTTTTAGCAGAATATATCCCCAGGAGCTTACAGAATACCAGAGCTTATCAGGGCATGAGCCGGGATTTGGTTTCTCATTCAGGCACCAGCTGGTATCAGACTCCTCCACGAATTTCACCCCTTGCCTTGGCCCATCGAATGGAGATCCATCAGGAAGGTGTTAAAAAATGAGCCGATCTCAACTGCCTTCTGGAGAATTAAAATACCTCCCACGCTTTTTTTACATCACATTGATGAGGTCTTCCCCTCCAGCACCTCCCCACATGGTATGGTGGCTACCTACAGCCTGCTTAAATACACTTGACCTTCCTGTCCTTCCATGTGTCAGTGCTGCTTTGCACTGGCAGGCTAATGGGGATGGGGAATCCTCGTCACACCAGCGAGCACGTCCCCAGCCATGGGCACATGAAGTAATGAAAGTGCAGGCTGTCAGTGCAGAGCGGGGGCCTGGCCACCCAGCTGGCCACTTACCGCAGTTCTTGAGGGAGAGCAGGGGGTGGTCAGTGGGCAGTGGCTCCGGCGTCGTGACGTCCAGGCCAGCCGCTGCGATCTGGCCATGGGCCAGCGCATTGTACAGGTCCTCCTGGTTCACCACGGCCCCCCTGGCAAACAGAGGGAGAGGCCCACGCTGCTGCTGAGGGGTCCCGTGAGCTCCCAGGGTCGTGCAGCCAGGGCACAGGACACACGGGACAGCCTGGGCAGTGGCATCTGGGTCTGAGTGGAGGTCGGACCCTCTCTGGATGCACCTGAACCTCCCAGTGCAACGAGCTGCTCCTGCTCCAGGCTGCCCACCGGCAGGGAGAAGAGCTGGGTGCCCAAGCACAGGATGACCCCAGGGCAGCTGTGGAGGGAGGTGCAGGCAGCCGGAGGCGTCCCGGGCACTTGGGTGGACGCCATGGGTCGGGCTGCATGGGTTCTGCCCTGCCACCACACTCTGCAAGAAGGCAGTGGGAACAGGAGGCTACTGCTGGATTTGGCCAAGGAGCCCTGTTGCAGCTGCCTCCGTCCCAAGGCTTCTGGCAGTCACAGGCCTCTCCTGGGCAATCCCTCAGCCTCACCCTCCCATCACCCAACAGTCACCCGTCCATCTGCCCCACCAAGGTGGGACATGGGGCCCTGGGAGGAGACAGAGGCTGTAGCTCCCTGAATAACTTATCCTGCCTTTAGCTTGATCCCAAGAGACCTTGGGCTGGAGGGAGCAGGCCATTTGCTGGTCAAATGGTCCCGGTGGCTGCAGCCAGGAAGGCTGTACACGCTGTCTGGACTCCCAGTGGAAGCATACCTCACAGCCCACCAGATGCCCCCTGCAACCACAGCTGTCGGCAGGTGACAGTCACCTCCCCCTTGCAGGAGCCTGCGTTGCGATTACCTGCTCGTGTTGATGAACACAGAGGTCTTCTTCATTCTGCCGAAGAACTCCTTGTTGCACATTCCCTCGGTGGCTGGAGTCAAAGCACATGTCACCACAATGAAGTCCGACTCTTCGGCCAGCCTCATGAGTGGGACTGGGTGGAGAAACATGGGTCATAGCTCTGCTCAGGGACCTCACCAACACACCTCAGCAACCCTCTTATCCGTAAGGTTCTCCAGCAAGCAAGTGCTGCTCCGGAGACACCTGGCTGACCCTCTTCCACAGACGGGGAGACACAAGGACCAGCAAACACCCAAGAGAAACCTTGCACATTCCTACAGATAACACTGCAGTGTTTTATTTCACTTTTGAATTAAAATCAAGCCAAAGGGGAATCTAGTGATGCTTCAGCCATCTGGCCCAAAGGAGGCTCTGGTAGGTATTTCATGTTTAGACAGCAAAATATGGCAGCAGCAGTTTATACCAGCATTAAATCTCTCTATACGGTACCTACAGATAACAACTTGTACCACTTCTGGAGGTGAGAGGAAAGTGCAGGGAGCAGGACAAGTTCTGCCAATGACTTTGCAAAAAAGTATCAACTGGAAACATGCTGGCTTTGGAGTGAAAAATTTGCACTTGATGCAAGTCTCAGGACTCTAACAGGGCCACAGAAAAGTCCCGTTCAGCAGCTAGGAGACATTCCCAGGCTTGGCTGGACTGTGACATTCATTTTAAAGCAGGAGGTTAAAGCTGATGTTTGTTTCCAGCAACCAGCACCTACTCTCAGTGAAGAGCTGCGGTCAGCCTCAGCCTATCCCCTCCTCCCTGCAGGACGTCTGGGTACCCGTCCCATAGGGGATGGTCCACAAGAGCCTTCCCCTCCTCCCAGGGGCAGCCACCACTTTCCTCTACCTGTCTGTTGCGTTTCACTTCCTTGTGGGAATGAAACTAACTGGAAATCACAAGCGGATGGGCACAGGGGGAAGATGAAAGGCAAAAGCAGCAGAAACAGCCACAGCTCACAATTCCTTCTGGCTGGAATCACCCAGCTCAAAGGAGACAGGTTTCCCTCCTTGCCATCCACCACCGCTGCATGGGAAATGTTTGGGATTCGCCATTCCCTCCTTTGCTGCCCCACAGCAGTTCACACCAGCTACACTGAGGAGCTGCCTAGAACCTCCAGCTGCACCCTCCCTCCCGCTGGCCCACTCCCATGGGGTGACACCTCCCCAGAGCCACCCCAGCCATAGTGCTGCCCTGCAACGGATGACCGACCGCCGCCCCTGCTCCTGGCGCCTTTCTTACCAAACTCAGCTTCAAACTCTGCAGCACTCTCTGGTTTCGGGCGACTGCCAGTGTACAAAAACTTCTTGACCCCAAACGGCTTCAGGCGGCGGGCAACCGCCTGTCCTAGAAGCGAGAAAGAAGACTGTCCAGACGCTGTGCCAGCGCCTGTACGAGGCGCGTTGCACAGAGACTAATGCTGGGCCGCGGGGGTCCGCCAGGCCTCTCCAGGCGGTCCATCCGCCAGCAAGCTGGCACTCGGTGCGGCTGACAGCGCAGCAGCCAGCAGAGCACATCGCTCGCTAAAGGGTCGCTGTGGTCGGATCGGTCCTGCCAGGCTGCCTCCAAGCCTGCAGTGTGGTGGGCATGGGGTGGGGGGTGGATGTCTTCTGCTGCTCCTCATGCGAGCAGGAACGAACTCCCCGCCAGAGTGAAACTGCGGAAAGGGAGCTGCGGGACGTTAAACCTGAAGCTACCCCAGGGAGCACACTGGGAAGTGAGGAAAGAAATAGCCATCTGCTGACAAAGTCCACAACTGAATGGATGACAGGCACGTCATCTTGGACTTTGTCAGGGCATTTGTTTAACTGAAAGTCGAGAGGACAACATCCAGTTTGCAGTAGCATTCAGATGTAGCAGATGTGTTTGAATGCTTTAAACTTTCAAGGTTTAGGCCTGATGAATCAAGACCGCTGTTCAGAGAGGCTCTACGCAGCAATCCTTGTTGTTCTCATAGACGTTAAAGAAGTGAGCACTGGGGACACCACCTTGGCTGAACCTCCAAAACCACCCTGCCATCACTGGAGACACACAAATCCTGTGTCTGACCTGCACTTACCTATTCTCCCCAGACCTATGATGCCCACCGTACTATCAGACAGACCATAGCCACACATCCATAAGGGCTTCCATGTTGTCCAGCCACCACTATCAGAGAGAGCGAGATAGAAACAGATGTCAGACAGCAGCAGGGGAGAGCCTGCTCATAGCCCAGTCCAGCATTTGGGCAAGTACGCCAGAGAGCACAATGCTGTGGTCGGCCAGCTCCTCTGGCACAGATGATCTTACAACCAGCCTCTCTGAAGTTGCTGCTTCAAGTGACCTCAGTGGTCTCCTGCAGGAATCTGCTTGGACCTCGCGTGCGTAGCAGCAGCAGCAGCAGCCTTGGGACTGATTTAATTTAGGCACCACTAACCACAGCCCTGGAACGACTGCCAGTCAGTGAGCTCTGGACAGACCTTCCATGCATGCCCTCCTCGAGGGGTCTGCGGTGGCCTTGGGTGCCCTCTCCTGCAGGTCCTCTACCTAGCATACAGAGGGGACTTCTGCCCCTCTCAAAGCTCCTGAGCGGCACGTCTCCAAAGAGCCACGGAACTGCAGGAGACTCCATCTTGGCCTGAAAGATGTTCGGTGCAAGACGGGTGAAACTCTGGCTTCAGCCCCGTTTCATCTGTCCAATGTGGCACGTCTTCTCCTGCAGCTCTTGACGTGGGGGCTGCTGGGCTCAGAAGCCAGCCCTTGCTCCAGCTGGCAGCTGCTGATACTCACTTCTTTACCTGCTCCACTGCCTCCGGCAGCCGGCGGCACGCAGCCAGAAGCAAAGCTACAGAGAGTTCTGCGGTGGCATCGGTCAGGACATCAGGGGTGTACCCCACACGGATCCCTCTGCAAGGCAAGCACAGGTCTCTGGGGCAACGCTGCCAGCCTTGGGGCGCTACTTCAAAATTTCTGGGCAACTTGCTGATGCTACACCTCTTCTAGGTCTCTGCAGTACCACGTGCAAGAGGACATCCCTATTAGCTCCTCAGCCTTTCCTCCAAAGACTTTTCTCAGCCGCAGCTGGGGTGGGGTTAGCCTAGCCTTACCCTAGCATCCAAAGGCTCCTCCAGCCCCAGCTGGGTTGGGGTGGCCCTAGCCATACCCTCGCAGGAGGGAGGCGCAGGTCGCACACCCACGCTCCGCCAAAGCCCACCCGCCCAGCCCGTGCCAAAGCCACCTGCAGCTCTGGCCTGAAGAGCGGGACGAGCTCTGAGCTTCGCCCTCCTTCCCCGCCGCCTCCCCCGGCTGGGCCCCGTCCCTCACAGGGGCAGGGCGAGGGGCAGGGCAGGAGAGGGTTACCGCTTCTTGATTTCCTCCAGGGAGAGGTGGTCAAACCCCACGGACAAGGTGCTGATGACTTTCAGGCCGGGCCCTGCAAGACACCACCAGCACACGGCTGCCCCGCGTCGCCCCGGGGGGCTCCGGGCCGGGCCGGGCCGGGCGGGGAGGGGAGGGGAAGGGGAGGGGAGGGGAGGCGTCCGGGGCCGCGGCCCGCACCCACCGGCGGCCTCCAGCACCTCGCGGTCGATGCGGTCGGAGAGGAGGCAGAGCAGCCCGCTCTTCCCCGCCACGCCCGCCAGCAGCTCGGCCCGCGGCACCGGTTCCTCCGAGTCCCACTGCTGGACGCGGCACCTGCGGCGGGAGCGCGGCCGGTCACCGCCCCGCCGGCACCGGACCCGGACCCGGACCCGGACCCGGACCCGGACCCGGACCCGACCCGACCCTGCCCCGGCGCCGCGCTCACCCGCCGGCCTGCGACAGGACCCGCAGTCCCTCGGCCGGGATCCGCCGCGTCACGAACACCGCCATGGCCGCGCCGCCGACCCGACCGGCCACCGCCCCCGCCGCCGCAGCGACCCCGGGCGGCCGCTCCGCTCCGCCCCGCCCCGGCCGGCCCCGGCCCCGGCCCCGGCCCGCCCCCGGGCAGCGCCCGCCGCCTGCGAGCAGCAGGCCGGGCAGCCGGGGACCGCGGGCCTGCAGCGCCGCCGCCGCGCACCGCGCAGTGCAGGCGCGGAGCCCCTGCGCCGCGCGCCCGCGCGGTGCCTGCGTGCAGCAGCCCCGCAACGCACGCACGCAGCGCGCGTGCGGAGAGGGGAGGCAAGGCCCGGCTGCTGGCCCAGCGCCGAGAGCCTGCAGCCCCTCTGCGGCCCCGCCAGCCTCCTAATGTCGCCTTTTCTTTCTCTGGATGAAGGTGGGCATCCAGGCTGCGGGTGGACCAGCAGCTTGTCACGAGAACAGATGGTAAATGGTTGTACCTGCTGCGTTCAGTGCTGGGCCCCTCGCTACAAGAAGGACATGGAGGTGCTGGAGCGTGGCCAGAGGAGGGCAGCGAAGCTGGTGAAGGGTCTGGAGCACAAGTCTTGTGAGGAGCGGCTGAGGGAGCTGGGGTTGTTCAGCCTGGAGAAGAGGAGGCTGAGGGGAGACCTTATCGCTCTCTACAGCCACCTGAAAGGAGGTTGTAGCGAGGTGGGGGTCGGTCTCTTCTCCCTAGTAACAAGAAACAGGACAAGAGGAAACGGCCTCAAGCTGCGCCAGGGGAGGTTTAGGTTGGATATTGGGAAAAACTTCTTCACCGAAAGGGCAGTCAGGCACTGGCACAGGGAAGTGGTGGAGTCCCCATCCCTGGAGGGATTTAAAAGCTGTGTAGACATGGTGCTTAGGGACACGGTTTACTGGTGGACTTGGCAGTGTTAGGTTAACGGTTGGACTTGATGATCTTAAGAGTCTTTTCCAACCTAAACGATTCTGTGATTCTAGGTGTGGGTTTCCCCTTGCAGAGAGCTTTGCCATGCCGACTGAGAACAGGCCTGGGTGGGCGCTGGCACTCTGTACCGTGCCACCAGCTCCGCCTCAGAGGAACCCTTCCCGCAGCCTGGCTGCATCTGGCAGTGCCCACTGTGCTGCTGTGGGTGCTTGCGTGGGTGGCAGGACCCCAGAGCCAGGAGGAGCCAGCAACATCCCTACCCTGTGCCAGGTCCTGCAGGGGCAGGGTCTCCCTCAAAGTAGCCACTCCACATGCAGCCTCCCACCCCCTGACTTGCACAGGACAGATGTCCCCAGGGGCTAGCACTGGACGCAGGAGGGGAAGGCTCCCGGCCTTTCTAGTTGCTGGATCAATGCCCTGGGGAAGTGAGGGTCTGTGGCTACCTGGACTGCCTAGCCTGGAGGTGGGCATCCTGCAGGGTGGGAGCGGCGGCCTGGCTGGGACGCTGATGGGGAGCATTTAGGGATGGGTGAGGGGAAGGGTGGATTGCATCATGGAGCGGGAGATGGGACCTTTTCATAGGCCTTCTGGAGATTAGTAACTCCACTGGACTTGGTGTGGAGACTGCGAATCCCAAGAAATGGGAGTACTGGTGGATGGCAGAGACCTACCTGCTGTGTTACAGCTTGCAGATGTCTGCATTCAGAGCCCACCTGCCGCCAGTCTGCCTGCCAGCTCTCTTCCTGCATCTGGCAGGGGACTGAAATTTACAAGAGTCCTGCAGGGCTTTTAGAAATCTTTTTTTAAACCTAAGGTGATGTTTTAATAATATCTGGCTGGATTCTTACAGATGTCAATGCTCTGGTGGCTCAGAAAACCAGAGCAGACAAATGGAAGGACAGACAGAACAAACTGTTCGGGTGCGTCCCTCTGTCAGTCATTCACACGTGTGTGTGCATGCAGGTACGCATACCAATGTGGAGGGCCAAGCAGCCCTCGGTTCCAGGGGTCACCTTGGTGTGGACGAGGTATACATTCATACGCACACATACATGTATATGTGTATATATATTTGCATACATTTATTTGGGTTCCTTTTGACTTTTTTTCAAATTCCTTGCAACATCAGGTTATTATCCATGAGCCCTGGTGTCTTCTCCACAACCGGCAGAGGGGCTACTACCGAGTATTGCAAACTATGACTGAACTCTGTCCATCGTCATGGTGATAATGTCATATCTTTGTACAAGAGGTACTGCTGTAATGCTATAATGTGTAATGCTATATAATACCATCACCAATCAGCCAAGGGCCTGGTAATCTAAGTAAGCAAGGTGAGGCGGGAGCTACATCAACCAGCTTTTAGACATGGCTTTGTGCCAGTGTCATTAAAGTTGGGTTGGTGATGACGTATACCACTTTTGCTGGGAGACAGTGGGTTTCTGGACGAGCATACGGGGTGATGGTTCCTCCCAGATTCTGTTTTGCTGTGGTCACCCAACCTGATCCCTGACCAGAAATGTTTTCTGAGCTCTGATCTCTTTCAGTTCTATCTCCTGAGGCATCATTTAAGCACTTGTCTTGCTGCTGGCCAAGGAGGCACAGAGGAGCCATGATGATACACCCTGCTGGGACCCAGCCTGTATCTCTAAGCAGCACATATCTACTCCAAAGCAAGAGTGAGAACATGCCAGCCAAGAGGAACAAGCCACCCAACTTGCAGCTCCAGGAACAGCATTCATTTCCTAAAGGTCCCTCTGTTCAGCTGCTTGAAGAGACAGAGCAGCCCCATTCTGACACATTGCCCCCACAGCAAGGGTCTAGGCTGAGCTGGTTGCCTAAGCTTCATTGGTGGAGAAGGATTGTCACCTCTAGCCGGCAATTGATGCTACAGGTATTGGGTAGTGTTTTAGGATGAGAGTTTCCACCTCAGAGCCTCCAGTGACTACTTTGGGAGGTTTCCAAAGGCCAGAGACAGGCAGAGTAAAGCCTCTTCCAGTGCTAAACAGACTTTGCTTGTTAATAGACAGATTTGCATTTGTTGGAGATCAGGATCTGAATCTGCTGTATGATCACAAAATGAACACGGTTAGGTAGCGGAGTGGGTGGGTAGGGAACCAAAAGAAGACATGAGCTTATATAGGAAGGTGGGGTAAAAGAGGTGTATTATCTCTGGGAATGAGCACAGAGTCATACCAGTAAAGAAAATACATCCATGGACAGAGGGAAAGTGGAATTTAACATCCCAGAGTATCTGTCTGGGATTCCTGCTGCTGCTCCACAACAGGTGCTGCACAGGCTTGTGCCATGCGAGAGATGGGGAAGGCTTGCAGCGCACCCCACACAGGTTTTGAGTTCAGAAAGAGGACGATCTGCAGGCAGAGGCTCAGGCCCTGTGACTCCCATCCAGCATCTGCGATGTGACCGCGGGGCAGAGCCTGGCTGGGCCACCGTGGTTCACTGCGCCAGCCCTGTTGGGAAAACAAAGGGTCTATCCACTACCGGGGTTCCTCCTCATCATTGCCCTGGGAGATAAGAGCTTTCGTTACCTGATGGAAGCTTTAACAAGAGGGCTGGAGAGAGCTGGAGTGCACAACCATCGGATCTTAATGGGAGTTTTATAGTAAACTCGGAGGCCAGGGACTTACAGTGCTTTTCTCTGGCATGAATCATCAGTGCTATATGAGGTATCAGCTTATCTAATGAAACTGTACTCTACTGGTGGGATTTTCCTTTATCGTGATGCATGTCTGCTCCCACCATCAGTGTGTTGTCAGATTATGCCAGCAAAATCCATTTTCTTTTTTAATAATTGCTTGAAAGTTTATTTTATTTTACTGAGCTGGGTTATCATTAGAGCTGACATCTTATCTCCCTCCCTGATCGTGTCAGGATTTGTGTCAGGAGTATATGCTCTCCAGCGTGACATCTCCGTACTAATCTTGCGGCGCAGTGGCTGCAGGGGTTTTCCTTTTCCCTTTCTTGCTGCCCTCCCCTGTTTGTCCAAGTGAACGCAGTGGAGTCACTCATTCGGGAGAACGTGCCGCAGCTGCCCGTGCCCCGTGTTGCCAGAGCCAGTGCAGCGCGCGCAGTGGCAGTGTCTGAACACCTGACCAGTTCCTCCAGTGGCACCGGTACGAGGAAAATGAGGACCCCCAGATAAGATTTATTTACAAAACAAAATACACATGTGGTGAAAGTGTGGTTTTATCAATACACTTAAATGCACAGAGCACCTATACACTTTCTCCTTAGCTGTGACTTCAGATTCAAAGTCTTTACTATAAATGTGCAGAAACCTTTTCCTGGAGTGCCTGTCACCACCCTGGTGCTTGTCACCACCCTTCTGGGCCACTGGCTCCAGCCACAGGCACACAGTGGTCTCAGGACCTGCTCAGCAAATGTATCCTGTGCACGGTCTAAGATGTCTCAAAAAATCACTGCTCGGTGGCAAAAGATTGTGACAACATGATCTGGGCAAGGACAAGGGAACGTGTGCTTCCCTTCATGCAGCTGGCAGTCAGCTCCAGTGCGACAAAGCCAGCCTCTCACCCCAGACCTGAGGATATTTTGCTTGTAGACTCAGCCCTACTCCTTTGGATCACATCACTCGCACAGTTTGGTGACAAAATCCTTTTGCACCATACGAGCCAGCGGCAGCCCAGCTCTACGTGCCTGTTTGCTTCACAGGTCACAGGCCACCGGGGCGAGAAACTTGCTGTCTCTTGGAAAGGTGATGGCTCCTCAGTCCCTCTGGAGGCAAGGTCGCTGTCAGTGCTGTGTTCTTGCATCTTACAGGTGTCCTCTGCAGCGGGATGCGGCTCAGAGCCACAGGGTCCCTGAGGCTGGAGGCACCTCCAGAGGTCACCTTGTCCAACCCCTGCTCAAACCAGGGTCATATAGAGTTGCCTGGGGCCGTGTCCAGCTGGGATTGGGATATCTCCACAAATGGAGGGTCCATGTCCTCTTCGGGTAACCAGTTCCAGTGTTCAGCCACCCTCAGAGTGAAAAAGCATTTTTCTTCTGTTTCAGTGGAATTTCCTGTGTCTCAGTGTGTGCCCATCACCTTGCCACTGGGCACTGCTGAGAAGAGCCTGGCTCCCACATCTTTGTTCCCTCACTGAGTATTTATACATAGGGATAGGAGCCCCCTGAGCGTTCTCTTTCCTAAGCTCCTGCACTGGTCAAAACTGTGTTGTCAGGCCAGGCACAAATGGGATTGCGCTTGAGCCTGCTCTCAACGCCCACATCTTCCTCCCCCGGATCGCCCCATCTCAAACACTACTCAGAGCCATGGGTCCTGGTGTCATGGGATTGTGTGCTGTATTTTAAAAGGGCAGGAGTTTCATGAGCACAGGAACAAATGGAGCTTGATTCCCCATGAGTTTCTGCCTTGTGGATGACTGCTTTCCGTGTTGAAGGAGGTACACGTCTCACTGAAGTGTTCCCTGGGGATGAGGACAGAGGGTGTGAAGGCACTGACCGGGTGTCTTATAAGACTCGAGTGTGCGACACAGCCCTCCCCTCCACGGGACATGGGCAAGGTCCTGGCCCTCTACACGTCCACCTTTTACCCCGATGGCTGTAGAAATGTGGCTTGCATCTCCAGACATAGAGTGCAAATCAAAGTGGTCCAACTTTTCCAAGCCCTCTCATTTTTTGAGCCAGCGCATTGGAGGGGGGAGGACAAGGGAGCACCTGATGCCATTTCTTTGAATAGGGGAGGTGCAGTCTTGGTACCTTGCCTTCCAGTGCGGGGGTGTCAGGAGTGTCTGCTGACACACATCCTATCCCTCCCCGCAGGGATGAGGGTTGTAACGTCTGCTCACCTCTGTTGGCTCTTCCCAAATGTGCATGAAACCTCCGTCCACTTTCACCCCAGCCTGGCAGCAGTCCTGCTTACTCAAGCTGGACAGAAGGAGGGAGACTGGGACCAGGGGCCCTGCAAGGGACAGGGGGATGCCTGCCTGCAGCTGCTGCCGGTCCTGCAGGTGTGATGCTGCCAGCCTGCCCATTGGAGGAGCACCCAGCACCTGAGCTCCAGCTCAGCACTTACAGAAGTAGGAGGAAACTGGGAGCACTGTGGGAGAACTGGAGGGACTGGGGCAGGACCATGAAGCAGGGTCTGGGGGAAAGGCATGGGCGTTGCATGGGGGCAGCTGCTGGGAGGTGGGAAAGTCTATAGGACATTAGGCAGGAGACTGTACGGCACATCCAGAGGGGTGTCCAGCTGCCCTGCCACTGCAGGGACCAAAGCAGTTTGAAGCCATCGCCGAGTGGGCAGACCTGCTTGTCCCTTGAGGGCAGAGAGCAGCAGCTTGATGGCTGCACCGTCTTTCTCTGCCGTGGGTGCTCCCATCCCACTGCCCGCTCCCAGGGCTGGCCTGTCCCAGCTGCTTTGGACCTTTCAGAGCAGGGGTATCAGTAAGCCACCCCAAGAAATAACCTCTATTAATTAGCACTTCACCTGTACGCAGAAATTGTGCCCTGTGCAAAACATGAGCAGTGACTATTTCTAAGCCTGAATGGTCTCTGTGTGCAAAGGAGTGTTCAGTCTGTTTGTGACCCCTTTGTTGCCTGGCTCAAGGACATGCCACAGCCATATGCAGAGAAGGAGCTATTTCCTCTCCTCGGTTTTACACTGGATGCCATTCAACCTACCATTCTCTTCTTCTTCTCGTCCCATGGGACACACTGGATAGCAATTACTGGTTTCCCATTTTGGTGTTTTACAGACATTACATACGTGTATGTGTGTATTAAAAAACCCCACATATACACACACACATAAATCAGTAATTTACATTTAATATTTTTTGTATTTCCTCTAATTTCCTTCTTTTGGTGAAATGCCAGCCTGCACTGCCTCTACACAGCACTGCTGGCCAGCTCTCTGCTCCTTTGTGCACGCGATGAAGGTGAATATGTCAGGTTTAGCCATGGCATCTTTAGCCGTCACAGTATTCCCATCCCACCTTTTCCTTCTGAATCATTTTCCTGCTGTGTTTGAGCCATATCCTCCTTGGCCTTGGCAGGCTGCTAACACGAGTGGCTGTGGGGAGGCCAGCACAGCCGTCCTGCTGCCTCTGCCTGCTCCTCACGGCTTTGCACCCACTGCTGTCCTCCACCACTGCCTGTTCCACCAACCTGCCTTTGCTGGATCCTTCTGAAATACTGCATGGTGTCCGTCAGTCTGCCTGACCTGCGGATGCCTTGTAGCCTTTCCTTGTTCTACCACGCTTTGCTTCACCCTGGAGTTTCAGATCATTAAAGTAATTAATCGGTCTCTCATCTGTGACCTGGCATCTTTCCTGTTATCTGGACACCCTGGTGAAAACTGAGCTGTAAATTCTGGTTTTATCATCTGGTTTGTTTCAGACAGACCTGTAGACCATTTCACCCCTGGGAAACTCTGCAGAGCTCTGTAAAACCTTTCTGAAAGCTGAAATGAGAGAGATGAATGGATGCCATGTCTTCCTCCGCTTGCTGGCAGGTGGCCGGGCTGCTGCCGGAGCAGCAAGGACGCTGGGTATGTCCCAGCCGGGTCCGGCATCAGCTTTTCTTTCGTCCTGTGCAAATTGCAGGGGTTTGCCTTAGCAGCTAGCACATCAGTGCTGTCACATCTGGAAAAGCCTTGCCGTGGGAATAGCATCCCCAAACACTGTTTTCACATTTCCCCTGTGCAAAGCTGTTCAATTTCCAATGATTTTTTTTTTTCCCCTGCCATTGGGTTTGGTGCAAAGAGAGCCAGCTGGCCATCTGAGTCAGGAGGCAGCCATAGGAGATGTGTCCAAGCTTCACCCAGCCCCTCTGCAAGCCACGGGCCACTGCCAGTGGGGCCACAGAGCTGCTGTCAGCTGAGCAGCCACCTCTGCCAGTCACTCCTGGGTGCGTGCTCCACCAGAGGAGGTGGAAATTTCACCCTCTTGGGTACAGCAGGAATTTGATGGGATTTTAGGAGTGCGTGTCACAGCAGGACAAAAACAACCACTGGCTTTCACTATATGAAGGTGATGTCCTTCAAAATACAAGTCACCCCTGGCAAAGCTTGCAGCTCTCCAGAGGATACAGGAGTGTGGAGGTGTGGCAGCTCCTTGTGAAAAGCCAGCAGAATGGCTGGGTCTCTGTCTGTCTGTCCATCCCATCCCATCCTGGCCATGCATCCTGAGTTTTAAGGAGGAGCCATGGGTCTCCAGGGAGTGCTGAGAACTGATTTCCCAGGGGTTTATGTCAGCCTGGACTAGCAAAGCACTTGCCAGAGGGCTGGTGGTGGGACAAAATCCAGCCAAACTTACACCCACCAAATTCATTGGTTGCTTCGCAGAGCAGAGCCTATTTGTTAGGATCCAGCTGGTTAATTAATAACTCTGCCATGGGGCATGGCTGCATTCCCATTTTGTGACATGCTGTATGACTCCAGCGTCAAAGCTGGGCACCAGCAGCGGTGCTGGCTCCTGGGAGGAGCGGGGTCCTGCTCACCTGAGTGATGTGACCCACGGGTGTGTGCCAGTCTCCCACGGGGAGCTGCTCACCTGTGCACCGCTCACCTCCTCTTCTCCTCCCTGAGGTAAAGGTGGTCACGTCCCACTGTGGTGGTGCTGACTGGTCTCAGGTTGGGTTCCTGCCGTTGCAAGAGAGCCAGTGGTGACGGTGGCCTGGCGGTAGTTTGCAGACCCTGCCTGGGTCTGTTCCTGACAAAACCAGTAATCTTCTGCTGGAAGGGGCCAGCCTGAGCCAGAACTAGCCAGCCCAGCAGCACCACAGTGTGTCCCCAGCAGAGCAGGACCTTGTCAGTCAGCCTTGTCACTGACTGTCCTGGTGCAAGGCACTTTCCTTGCCTAACAATGTCCCCATGAGGCTGGAAACCCCTCCACTGCTGCGGAACGGGCCCACTGCTGTGCTGCATGGTCCTCCATCAGCAGGGCTGGTGGCCTCCTGCCGCCCCTGCCAGTCACGCTGCTGCCTCTGGGGCTATGTCTCCTCCAGCAGCAGATGCACAGCCCTGGGATCCCAGACTCTTGCGTGGGGAGTTCTGAGCAGGAGCAGGGTCACCGGGGTCCCATAGCTCGATGTGGCAGCTGTGGAGGTGGGACTGTGGAAAGAATTAAATACTCACAAGCCTATGGGTTAATTTGCTGAGCCGGTGCCTCTGGCCCCTTTATCCCATAAGTACTGGATTGCCAGGTAGGGTGATGGCTGGACAAAGCTGCCTGAAGGTGTTATGGGCCTTGTAAGGGCAGCGAAGAGGTGGCATGGAGGCAAGGACCCACAGGGGCATGCTGGGAGAAGGGGGTTTTTACTCCGTCATTAATTTTTCTTGTCATTGCCAGTATCTCTGGTGACAGGAAGATTTCGGTCCATGGAAGGGCCTCATGCTGTGGTCCCACAGGCCATCCTGAAGCACCAGCGCTCATCTTTCCTCCCCCCCCAGCCTGTGGCTCCACGTTCTGCTCTGTACTGCCTTTTGGCACCTGCACGTGTGGAGGTGGGACTGCCCTGTCCCACGGAGAACCAGAGCCCTTCGGGGTCGCTCCTCCAAATGCACTCACTTCCCACTCTCCTCCTCACCTCCCTTGGATCTCCAAGACTCCCTCCTTGGACAGAGGGACCTGGAGCTGCACGTGGGAGCATACTGCCCACCCAGCTGGGGACTGAGGCCAGCAGGAGCCTGGCTTTTCCCATCCTGTCCTGGCCTCAGCTTCCTTCTGTTGCTGCTCCTGCTTGTCTAGCTGTGCGCCCACGTCCCCACTTGGCTCCCTGTGCCCACAGCACAGCCCACTCCTCTCCTTCCTGCATTTTGCGCGGCCAGGGATTTTGCATGTGGGACACAAGGCGCAGGGCACTGCTGTTTCAGGCTCTGTGATGTTAAGTCTATTAGCCAGATGGAAGTCTGCCTTTACTGGAGGGTGAATGTGTACTTAGGCTGTTAGGCTATTACCACAAGATTATTTTTAAAGCATTTTCAGAAGTTTCTTGTAGGGAGGAAAAACATATAATCTCCATTAGGGATTTCAACCACACCAGTTTCTTTAATCCTTCTTAAGGGATAGCTAGGATTTTGTATTTAGGAGCAACCAAAACCTTTGGACAATGCTGTTCTAAGGAGCAATATTTTAATTTTCCTTTCTTAAGAGAGACAACTGCCATCTTTAAAAGAAGGCTCAAAGTTTTACCTGCAGAGGATTCACAGCAGACAGATCAAACTTGGCACCAGTTGCCTTCATGCAGTGGCCTGGCTGGGCTTGGGCTGCCGCGCTGGGTCTCTGCTGGCCAGGGGCTAGAGGAGCAGCTATGTGGCCCCAGAGCCAGGGGTCTTCCAAGCCAGCCAGGCCAGTGCTGGTGGTGACCCCCTGCCAGCCCGGTGAGAGGGAGGGGTGTCCTGGCCAGCAGCGCTGGCTCTGCCCAGCACGGCTCCCCCCACCCTGCCCTGCGCCTGCCCGGGATGCGGAGAGGGCATCAGGCTGCCCGGACCCACGTCCTGCGGCCCCGGCCCCATGGCTCGCCCCTTCCCGCAGGTCTCCTCCACTCACCCCGTCCTCCCTCCCTGGCTGAAAGCTGCCGGAGGAGGCTCGATTGGTTAAGCTGGGCCTACAGCTCCAAAGGTGAGGGAAGGTTCGTTAATCCCCAGACTCCTCCTGAGCAGGCTGCAGTGGTGCTGACAGCACTGGCACCATTTTTTGGCAGATCTTGTCCTGTCACAAGGTGACCTGTTGTCCCCCAGTCTTACCAGATGAGCTTCCATCCTGGACAGCATTGCTGGATTTGCATTGCTGATGTCACTTTCCAGAGACGTTAACAGCTGCCAGAGGAAACTCATCTGGGGGATGCTCGGCACCTGCATTTTACCATTGCCATTAGAGGCTGACCCAGAAGTTGGTCTTTCACTGCATTATGTGGGTGTCACACGTGAAGAAATGGGCAGCCTGCTCTGCTTCATCCCTCTGTCAGAGGCAGCGCTGCCCGCAGCCGCGGCTCCAGGGCTCTCCCAGGACCTCACGCCGTGCTGCGGGAAGGGCCAAGGGCAAGCGCAGCCCTGTCCTGTACTCTCCATCCCGCTGGAGATACTGGGAGGAGGCCTCCAGCCCGTGGTCCTCTGCAAACCACCCCATCAGGGAGCTCAGAAAGGCGGTGGCGCGCAGACGGGAGCGAATCCTCTAAACGGGAACAAAACGACAGCTCGTGTCTGCATTGTGATGAGGGGCTGTTTGCCATGCATCAGTGCCAATTACCAAAACAAGCCTTCGTTTTAATGCTCTTTCCATAAAAATATAACAGCGTGCTCAGGGTAACTACCTGCAGCAGGGTGAGGGGGAGAGGGACTAAATGCAGCAAAAGAAAGCAGGCTATGGTTAACAATGGAGCATTTAGAGAAAATAGAAAAAAAGGCAGGCAGATGGCATGAATATTAGTGCATGAAAATGACTAACACTCTGAGAATTTCCCAGTGTACTTCTGACTGGTTTGGGCTTGCTTTTATAATTAATTTATGGAAAGCACCTAAATTGGGAATAAACACAATCTCGCAAATCCCTTCTAATCTCTGCCTGTATTTTTGAAACGATACCCTGAAGGTATAGTTTCTTACAATGATTAAACTGTTTTCCTTTTAAGAATTAAAAGGGACTTTTTTTTCATGCAATTGTGCAGAGCATTAGTGGTCAGGACCGAACTCAGAACTGGTTTAGATGCAATCTATTGTTGGAAGTGCCCGAATGGGGGTATTTCCCCACTGGACCACTAGATGCTAAATCTGCCAATATTTTAATTTTGGATTCATGTATTTTAACACAAAATATGACCCTGTATATTGTCAGCCACCTAATGACTTAGAAGCATTCTGACATTAGCATAAATTTGGAAACTTCCTTTAAAAGAAAAAAAAGATGTATTTTTCATTAAGTTGCTGCTTCTCTCTGACAATAAAAGCAAAACTCCCTCCCTCGGGCAGGATGTGCAGAAAGTGCTTGGGGAGGTCGCGCAGCACAAACAATGGGGGATCTGGAGCGCGCTGGCGGTTCTTGGTCTCTGGGTGCACGCAGGAGCAAGCTGTTCAGTGCAGCTCTGCACAGGAGGAGAAGCCTGTAGAGATACAGGCTTTGCTCCGCCGTCACTGCTACTTGTACTTCAGTTCCTGCTGGTCCTCACAGGGGGTTTCTGCCTGCTGGCGCTGCTGGTGGGGCCACGTGTACCCTTGCAGAGGGGAGAAGCAGCAAGGGGCAGACAAGCACAGCAGCGCCCTGGGATGCATTCCCTCGGCTCTGGTGTGATAAGGGTCCCCCGGCACAGCTATGCGCAACTTGTCACCTAGCCCCTGGGGAGGCGATGGCAGCAGAGCCTGCAGGAGCACCGTGGGCCCGCAGGCCTCTCTCCGCAGGGCACGTGCGTGGAGCAGCGGGAGGGCTGGGGAGAGCCAGCTTGCGGGACATGCCGCTGGCTGCCTCCTCCTGCCGTCCCTTTGTGCCTGCACGCTGGCAGGCAGCGGGAGGAGAACCCACGTGTGCAGGGGAGACCCCGGGCAGCGAGAGCGGAGAGGAGAGGATGGGCACCTCCTGTTGCAGCGGTGGCTGCTGACAGCACAGCTCGCCGTCTCTCATGCTGATCTGCAGGGCGGTCCCCAGGCCTTGCCTTTCCTCTGCGCCGCCGTGTGTTGAGGCTTTGCTGCACCTCTGCAGCTTGCCGTGACTGCAGTAGCAGGTCAGTGGCTCTGGCGTGAGCCAGGAGACCCTGGCCCGTTGAGATTCGCTGCTGTGGGCATAGAGACAGCACTGGCCCAGGGAGAATGGGTGCGCCACTGATATTTTGGTGGTGTTCATGGACATGGGGCTGGGCTTGGGGAGGGGTCCAGTGGTGAGGACATGAGGGTGCAGGAAGGAAACAAGGTTTTTATTACATGGCTTATCGTGTTTCAACATGGAAATCAAGGTAAGAATTACCCATGGCACAACTTGTCCCTTTGATTTGGCTTTTGCAGCTCAGTCATGCATAGGAGAAGCCTTTTCCTTGTTCCCTCCAGCAGTATCTCCTTGTAATGGCTAATGGGAAAATACCACGGCAGTGAAAAATTCTCTCACCCTCATAAACACAATGACAAGGCTAAGTGATCCATCTGCAGTGCGAGCAGGGCATTTGGGCTGCATGTCTCAGATGAATGCTTCCCATTTTGCAGGCTGTTTGCATGTGCTTTATGAGCTCCAGCAGTAATTCAGGCAACTGCTAGACAGATGACAAGAGAGGAGACTGGCAGAGGATGCCGTGATGCTGGCTGCCACGGGTGCCGCCGCGGGCGCGTGGCTGGGACCTCTCACTCCCCGGGGGTGGCCAGCAGCCTGGCTGGGAGGGCAAGCTTTGGCAGCAGCCCCGAGGCCGCCTGCGCTGCAGCACCAGCGTGTCCCTGCATCGGCGCTGCCCGCACATCCCCCAGGGGCTGCAGCTTCACCTTGCCGGAGTGGAGGCCAGAAGCTGGGTTGGTTTTTGCAAAGTCCACACTGAGGTATTTGCTTTTCTCCTGTTGCGGCCGTTTGTTCAATTGCAACCTTCCCAGGGGTCCGCATACTGCGTTTTGCTTAACGGTTCTTTCGTACACATAGGATTGCTGGGTTTTAACAGTTTTTCTATTCTTTGGGGAAAAAGAAGAGAGAGTGAGAAAGATTGAATGTGATCTTTGTTTTCAGAATATTACTGCAGTAATTAAAATGCCTTGGAAGGTGTTCTGTTCCCAGAAGTAATAAATAGTTTTGACTGTTTTGCCCCATTAATTGCATATTAGTTAAATACGTATTTTTTATAACATGCGTATTCACTCACCTGCTTACTCTGACAGTTAAATGCATATTTAAGTATGCATTATACCCTTTAATGCATAGTAATTATTTGGTAGAGAGCGAAGACTCTTTCTGAGCAGTCCCTTTCCAGGGAGTAGATGTTTGTGTGCGCAGCCTTGCGTTCACTCTGGGAGGTAAACGGCGTCAGGTCTGCGGAGGTCACGGGGCATGGGCGGGCTGCCTGCGCTGCCTCGGCTCATCGCGCCCTGCCGCAGGTCGGGGTGTGCATGGCGTGCCGCAGGCACGGACACAGCACCTGGGGGCTTGTGCCTGCTGCCAGCAGCCTTTCCCCTGCACACCTCCCGCAGCGGCCGCCTTGCCTTTCCCATGCCTGGGGCAGGCGCTGGCAGAGCAAGCACCCGGTTTTTACAAAGGATCAGGCTTTGGGGGTGAAAGGCAGAGGAAGGACTGGTGGTGGTGCCCCAGGCTGGCCTCAGCCCACAGCTCTGCTGGGTGGCCCGGCATGGCCCGGGCTGGGTGACAGACACCTTGCCGGTGCAGCAACGCTGGGTGGCAGCCCCTCTCCCAGGGGACCACGTGCACGTTGTGTGACAGCAAGTGCTGGCTGGGAAGGGTCCAGAGAGCTTCCTCAGACTCTTTTTTTCTCCTCCAGATCTCAGCAAAAGAGGCCCCAGTTTCAGATGTCTGAGGTCAGCATAGGCTCTGGACTTGGTCACCAGCTTGCCAAAGGGGCAGCTCCTGCTAACCTTAGCTGGGTGCTTTGTGTTGTCAGATTTTGTAGGAAACATTGATCACACCCTTTTGACGGCCACAGCCAGCTCGTGTGCCAAGTCAGGAGCTGCCTTGGCGATGCTGATCAGTATTCAATAAAAGCTGAAGCCTGCCCGGGTGAGGGGAGCAGGACCACCAGCCTTTGGGACAGGACAGGCCGTGGTTGCCATCACCTCCCAGGATGAGCTGGTTTTGCTGTTGGACTGTAGCACATGACAGCAAGGGCTCAGCAGAGTCACCATCTGTTAGGGAGAGTGAAAACACCTTTTGTTAGGTCACTTGATAACTGAGGGGCTCTCTGTATGTCTGAAAGCTCACCCGCCTTTCTCATGTACACCCCGATGTCATCTCCTACAACAGGAACCTGATCTCCTACCCCTGCATTGAGGGAAAACAGTCAGCAGCTCCTGGTGGCTGAACTGGTGCTCTATTAAAGACAAAATAATGACCTGGCGCAAGCTACGCTTCTGCTGGGGACTGGTGGGTGAGCAGTTTGCACCACCTCCCCAGCCCCTCTGGCACAGGCATCGTACTGGGCAGACCTCTTCCCTCCCACCATGCTTGCTCCTGCTGCCGCTTCCAGCCGCTTCGAGCTGCACCAGCTTCCCCAGGGAAGATCCCTGCTGGGGATTACCTGGCCTTGAGAGCAGCACGGAGCTCCCCATGCAGCCGCCCGCAGCCAGACCACAGCACGCAGCACCAGTGCAGCTGACCCGGGGCAAAGCCAAGCTGCTCCCGGCACTGACTGTGCCTCGACCCCCGTCTTGGCCCACTGTGGCTGCAGTGAGCCATCTCTGCAGTGTGGATGGGGCAACCAGCATGCACACACCAACCTGTGCAGATGCTGCACCTCGCCCTCCTGGGAGCTAACTGAGCCCCAGTGCCAGGGATAGGGCAGGAGGGCATTTACCTCTCCCCAGCCAGAGCTGGGTACTGTGGGATGTTTTCAGTGGCACCTCATGTTCAGGAGCGGGGCGATACATGTGCTCCTGTCCCTCCGGGGGAGACCGGGACCTCGGAGCGCTGCTGCTGATTGCTTCCTCCTTGGCAGTGCCTCGCTGCATCCAGGCGGCTGCCAGCTGTTGCACAAGCCCAGCAGCCCCTGCTCTGCAGCCGTGCCCTGCTGGTGCCACTTTCCAGCCCTTGTGCCCTCCCTGAGGCATTTTGCTTTTGAGATAGCAGGACTGCAAGGAAAAGGATCTGCATCGTTTGCCTGGTGTGGTCCTGGGCCAGCTTTCATGGCCCCGAAAGGGACGGGGTCCCAGCCCCATGCACAGGGTCCTTCCAGCGGGACGTCAGCTTGCGCTGGCCATGTCCTTGCTGCAGCCATTGGTCTCAGGTGGGACCACTCTGTGAGCAGGAGTCAAGGGCGCAGTGTGGCAGCAGACCTGTTCCCGACAGGACGCCCCTTGGCAGTGCCGTGGCTGTGCGCCCTCCCCGCGAGCTGCGGCCAGCCCCGGCGGCATCGCCGCTTCAACGCGTCCATGTTTCCAGCGACAGGTCCGGCTGCAGCCTTCTTAGGAACAATGCGCTCCTACTGTATGGTACCAGATTGTACATCAAAACTATTATTTCCAACATCTCTGGCTTAATTGTAAAACTATAATACAAATGACATTGGGGGTTTGCTGGAGTTAAATTTTAATAGCAAGCCAGTGCCCTTTTAATGACATTTTATACATTTAAATTGGGCATGATCCCTTTGGGAACAGTAATTTTATTCATGGAGATTATGTCTAATTTGAATATAAAAACACCACTAAAAAGATATTGGATTTGCTATTTTTCACTTGCAGGAGCTCCGGAGTCCAATCTTCCCAACTGACTGGGCTTTTGTGGATTAAAAAAAACCAACAAAACCCCCTCAACTTCCATCCAGCAAAGCGTGGTATAGAAATCTGTGTGCGTACAACTGCCACTGCCCCAGCTGGTCCAGCTTGGCTCCCTGGCTGGCTCCGAAGCGCAGTGATGAGCACCGCAGCCAGTTTTCCACTGCAGCTGCAGCTGCTGCCTGCCCCTCGTCCACTGTGGCACCAGGCATGGAGGGACGAGGGGGAGGAAGCCACAGGGCAGCCACCTGGGATGGGCCACGGCCGTGGCCATGGCTGGAGCGTTACACCTCTGGAGGCAGCTCTGCCGAGCCAGCTGGCCCCATGCCTGGCGTGGATCCCACTCGCCTGGTGCAGCCGTGCTGGGCGTCTGCTGGAGCTGCTGGGGATGGCGACTGCCTCCGGCACCACTGCAGTCTTTCCCCGTTCCTGTGCTGGAGCTGTCCAGAGCCTCCAAATTTCAGCACCAAATTCCTGTGACTTCTGTCAAATTGGCAGATAGTTTGGTCATGGTGGGTCCTTGCCCCACCCAGGGCAGGATGGGGCCCAGCCAACTGTACTTTGGTGGCAGCAGTCCCACTTGTCTTTTATCGTGACAGCTGAGTTAAAAATGGACAGCCTACAGGCAAAGCTCCTTGGGGGAATGTCATCAACCCACACTCACACCCGCTGTGTGTGAGGGACCCTCGGTGGCTCATGTCACTCTTGAGAGCAAAGGACACTTGCACACAACCAGTGCCAAGCAGCTGGCTAACAAGGGCACCTGGACGGCTCCTGCAGAGGCCAGACGTCCTTAGCGGGGAGGATGCTGAGCAGAAAAGTGCTAACTTCGTAAGAAACACACTCAAGTCCTCTCCGTCAGGGTGGCTGGCTGGCAGGGATTAGGGCCGTTTCAGTGCGCACCTCTGTTCTGGCTGCACCTTGCTGTGCAGAGCACCTGCCTGCTCCACATGGTGCTGCAGGAGGAAGACAGCCGGTGGGCAGGTGAGATCTGCAGATGAAAAATAGCTCTGCTCCCACCTGGGGACCAGAATAAAACTGCCAGGGTTGCAAAACCCCTTAGCTCATTGGAGGAGTGGGAAGGGAGACCTGACATGCTGGGGGGCCTGCGCAGGAGAAGCGGGTGCTGGTGAGGACCTGGAGGGTGCACCGGTGGCTGCGGTGGGTCGCTTTAAGTAGCCTGAGTTAGTCAGCACATGGGACTGCGTGCAACCCTCCCTGGCCATGAGCCGAGCCGTACCCTTCAGCACAGCGGAGCCGATAACAGCGCTGACACTGATGTGCGCCTGCACAAAGCTGCAGCCTCATCTCCGAGACAGGATAAACTGTTTGGCCTTTGGACAAGATTATTTCTGTTCAGAACAGGATTGTTATCACTTAATTGAAAATAATTATCCAATGCAAATTGGCTTCAAGTTGGCAGGCTGCGTTGAGAAGACAGCACATCTCCAAGCTGTCCTGAGGAGAGCTGAGCGTGGTGGTAGGGTGAGAGGCTGGGACTGTCCGCAGCGCTGGGGGAGGATACCGGGGGGGCAGACGTTCCCTCTGCAACACCCACACCGCTCAAGGAAAATGGGGGGTCCCACCCTGCCTGCCTGGTGCTTTCATGCACTGGGGCCCTCCAGTTTGCCTTTCCAAAGCTCGGACAAGCTTTGAATCTCCCCTAAGAGCAGGAAGCATTGATCCATCAGCAGGCAGCCCCAGCCAGCACCACCCTGCTCCTGTGTCTGGCATTGGCTGCAGCCAGCAGACAACACAAGTGCAAACGAGGTGAGACGCAGCTTTGACCCAGGGCTGGCTCAGACGTACGCACCACCATCAACCAACTGGCAACCACAGGAGTCTGACACGTCATTTGGTGAAAGAGAGCTGGAGAAGGCCATGGTACCTACACAGCACCCGTGAAGGCGGTGGGAGCACTGGCACTGGAATCAGCTGCTCGAGAAACCTCCACTCAAGTGTAATGGAGAAGGTGTTAATGAGCCCATACCCCATCGTGGGAGGGTCCGCTCCTGGGATTTCTTCACAAAAAGCATGCAGCTCTCTTGCTGCTGTCGATTAGGATAGCTGCAGTCCTGTCCAAGGGATGGAGACAACTAGTGCTGCAGAGGGGCTGGGCCACAGCCGGGATGTGGAAACCTTCAGAGAACCAGGCAGAAACAGACCCTCTGGTGCTCTGACCCAAGGGGGCACCTAAGCCTCGGCTGGGCTTGTGCCTCTTCTACTGAACCTGTTCACAAGCAGCCCATCATTCAAAACGTCACCTGCGTCACCATGTTCTTGCCCGTAAACTTCTAAGGAGAACCAGAGATCCCTACATGTCTCTGTGAGATTTCCCCCAGCCCAGCCCCTCAACACCTGCTGAACCTTCCACTTTTGGGGTCCCTGTGGCCACCCTTGTCTGCAGGCTCCATGGGCCATGGTCAGCCTGAGGAGTGGGATCTGCCAGTGAAGACCCTGCCCGGTGGAAAACACCTGGGGACTTGTGCTGCCCTGAGTGAATGTGGGTGTGTGTCCGGTGAGGAGCCTTTGGGCTTTTCTTATGATGCAGTGGTGCTCTCCCTGTCTGTCTACCACAGCAAAAGCCAGCAGGGCCAGCCGGAGCCCATGGAAAGGTGCAGGTACTCTGGTTGTCCGAGGCCATCTACACGAGCAGGGACAAAACATCTGTGGTGAGCAGACCCTGGGGCAGAGCCCAGTTCTTTGGCTTCCTCTTCAAAGGGAAATGCAGAATCGCCCACCTTGTCACCTTCCCGCTCCGGTTCCCTGTCCTGTTTCTCACGCACAGGCGTATGAGCAGGCACCCCCACCTGTGCAGAGAGGGCCGGCAGAGGAAAGCAGTGGCACGTGCTGGCTCAGACGTGGCATCAGCCAAATCTGGCTCGTGTCTGCATGCCCATGCTGCTGTCCCACCAGCGAGGACCCACACCCACAGTCCAGGGGTTCTCCATGGCTGTTCTGCCCTGGTGTTTTCTCGTCTCCCTTTTTTTCTGCCTGAATGGGTTTGGATTAGACAAGACCTTCCTGAATGTAAACAACACCTATGCCAGTGCACAAATACATGAGAGAATAGTGAGTTTCCACAACAGTTTTTATATGATTTGACCAGACTGCTACAAGGTTAATTAAAAAAAACAATGTTTAAATGCAGTTTCATCAGAAGAAGTGTAAAATGCTTCTGCAAGAATCTCTGTCAGGACTTCTCAAAGATAGTGTACTTTACCTGGCAAAGCACAATTAGACACAGTCAAATATTGTCCTGGTTAAAGACTATTAATTTTCCTTAGATTTGTCATGAATTAATTTTTTCTGGCTATATCAACAGTGTTTCCTTTATAAATACAACTGGCTCCTTTACATTGAAAAATTAAATTTGCTTTGATAATGAACTGAGGTGCTAATAATCATTTTGCAATGCAAAAAAGTGCAATTACTGGCTGCCGTGCCATGCAGTGCCACAGTCAGTTGTAACTGTCTGAAAGCCTGCATCAGTACTGGTGGACACAGTGAAGACAGTCAAGAGTTACTCAGGGTCGCAGAGACAAAACCTGCGCCGGCTGGAGAGCAGAGCAGTGCCGTGGGGTTGTGAGTGCTCTGTTGGTCCCCTCTGCCTCTGCCGGCAGAGCTGGGCAGGGCCTGGTGGGGTTGCGGGGCTGTGCTGGGTGTCCCGTGAGCTGGACCCTCCTTTGCCACAGTCACCCACCCAGGTGGCTGCAGGGCTCTTTTGTGCCACGGATGCTGCAGGCTCACCTTGATTTCCATCTTTGCAGCAGTGCTTCCGCATGCTG
This sequence comes from Platalea leucorodia, assembly GCF_965183815.1. Lineage (NCBI taxonomy): Eukaryota > Metazoa > Chordata > Aves > Pelecaniformes > Threskiornithidae > Platalea > Platalea leucorodia. The sequence goes on along the minus strand of NC_138858.1, from coordinate 87,872,756 downwards.
CCATGGCGCCAGTGGCTTGTCCCTGCCAGCACGCCGCTGTCCTGCTGCCACTGCCATCGCACAGCTGCCCTGCTCCCCTCCTGTGGTGTCTGGATCTCCCACCATCGCCCGGGAACATGGCCAATGACCGGGCGGCTGTTTGTGCTGCCGGGCGCCGTCAGCAGGGGCTGCACAGCTGCTGGAGTGAACTCCTGTTCCCCAAAAGGCTTGGAAAAACTAGTCCAAGGCGATGAGGCTTTCTTTCCCTCTCCAGGATGTCCTCATCCATACCAGCGGCAAGGAGCAGAAGGGACATGCAGCCACCAGCTTGTGCCTCCTTGCCTCAAACTTCTGCCCACACTGAGGACAGAAGCAGGTCTGGAAGCAATAGCTCTTCAGGCTCCTCCGAGATACTTCTATCTGTCAGGGCACACAGAGGTTTGGCATTAGTCTAAACTTCTCTGGCCTTCTCTCACCCATGTAGAAGACAGGGTAGCAGAGGACTTTAGGTACCACATCAGCACACTAAAGATGACGAGGAGGGGTATGATCTATGCACAACATCCACTTTAGGTAGTGCTTCCTACCTTTAAGTGTGGCAGTTTTGCTAATATATTTTAAAAGTTTAAAAAAGCTCGGTATGTGTGAATGTGTGTATTTTAAAAAATATATTATTTTATAGCTTGGTGTTGACTTTGTTCTTTTGTTGAAAGTAAATCATTAAAGCAAAAATTATAAGACAAAATGAAAAACCATGGTGCATAGAAAATCCACCAGGAGTTCAATAGAAACCTTTTAACACACAAGCTAAGAGGAGAAGGAGGATAAAGCTTTGCTTGGTCTGCTTCAGCGTGTGCTGAATTTTCCATACAGCGGGGTTCTCAGAGCTTATGTTCTGCCTAAGCTCTAAAGAACAGGATAAAAATGAATTTTTGCAGGACCTAGTGATTAGGAAGTCATAATGCTGGAGACATGCTTTCATGGTGATGTTAGTCCTCCTGCTCCAGCATTGCTTTAGAAAGTGCACCCACTGATGTTTCAGCAGCCGCGATCCACAGAGCACCTCATCCATGTGGGCACCTTCCCTCACTCATGCTTTGTTAGCCTGATGTATTTTTTTGCCTTGATTAATAACTCTTGCAGAGCAAGAGATTCCCTCCTGGAGAACACCTGAAAAGGCTAGTGCCACAACACTGAGAAAGGCGACAGGGTTTAATCCAGACTTAGCATTTCAATTCACTGCTTAAATCATCTTCCAAGCCGATGCGCACACTGTGAACTGAATTCAACCCCATTTCCACCAGGAGAGGTCTTTTTGCAGATGCTGGATCGTGCCCTTTGCACTCCTGCTAGTGAGTGGGTGGTAGGGGTGTTTGTGAGAGCACCTGTGAGGAGTGGGTGAGGAAGATGAAATAAATCCCTTCACACAAAAAGCAAACCCAGCTCTGGGAAGGGGCCAGTCTCTGCTGGGGGGTGGTGACTCGCTGGCAGAAGAATGCAGTCCTGTCTAAAAGGTGCTTGTGAAACAGGGCAGTGTGAGAAGGCCCGTCCTTGCTGATCCCGCCCGTGAAAGCCTGACGCGTTGAGGTGTCCCTGTCCACCGATTCAGGCAAACTGAACCTTGGATTGGCTTTTGCACTGGTTCACTCACAGGGCAAAACATCGGCACTCTTGGAAGAGCTGTTCAGTGACATGTGGGTGGAACAAGATCTGTCGGTAAGAGTGAGATTGTCCTGAGGCTTGCGGGTCTGCAAGGTCACCACAGACAGCACCAGACTTGTCAGAGCTGGGTCTGGTCTGGACCTGCTGAGGAAGAAAAATGACAGGAGGTAAAGACAGTTAATTTTGTCCTGCTCTCTGTGGGCACCACAGCTGCAACTACGCTCGCTGCATGCTGGAATCAGCTCAACAGCTTGTCCAGGGGATCCCGGCCCCAACTCTGCTGCCTCTGGGGGAGGAGCAAGGATCCATGTTCTCATAGGACAAACCCACCACAGCAAATCCACTTCTTTGCCCCACAGCGAGAAAACGGTCCCAAAACAGCGTGGCTTCCACCCCTTCTGCCGTGCTCTGTCAAGAAGTAACCACAGCTGCCTCCTTGCACAGACGTGGCCTCTGGCTGCTCCTATGGCACAGAGCAGCATCCTCCACACTCCCGCCAGCTCCCAGCCGGGCGCCGTGGCCAGGCATGTGCCCTCCCGCAGCCCAGCTCAGCGGCGCAATGCCACCCCACCAGTCCTGCCCATCTGCCTGCCACCCTGCCGTCACCTCTGCGAGGATGCAACATCTACCCGTGGCAGCAAACATGGGCGCTGGGGCCTGAGCCCGTGCTTCTACACTTGCAATACGTGGGGCGGGAGTGCATGGGCCTCCTGCTGCGGGCGGAGGCTGCTCAGGCTACTGGTGGCCATGGGGAGACACGAGGTCCTGTGTGTCTGGCAGAGACCAGAGGTGGTACTCTTCTTCCCAACTGAGACCAGGGCTGCTGCCTTAAAACAAAATTAATTGTTCATCAGATAAATCAGCCTTAGGATTTCCAGAGCGGGGAGGTAACAGTGTCCTCTGATCTGTGGTTAAGGAAGAAGGTCAAAGCCAGGGAGCTCTGTTGCACAGCACAGCAAATCAAATCCCAGTCACGCTCTGCAAACAACTCACAGCACGAGACTACTTCTTGGCAAAGATCAAGGGCTGAAAGCTCCACATGCTCTGCCAAGCCAGGCAGTGTAGCTGCAGCTCCTTGCCCAAGAGGGAAGGAAGATGATTTTAGGGGTGATGGGGGCCATGCCTGCACTCAGCTCCTGGCTATGCAGCAGGTCTTAGGCATATGTGTCCGGGCTTTGGCTCCACACCAACAAAACGGGGCGATAGCTGCTCCCTCCTCAGTCCACCAGCCCATAGGTCCTCAGCACCAGGACTCCCCACTCCACCTGCTCCCACTGCAGCCTCTCCCTGGGCAGGACTGGGACACGGCTCCGTGCTGTGGTGCCCTGATACCATGGGGAGCTCAGGAACCAACGTTTTGCTGCAGGGACCCCCTGGGGCAAATATCTTCACTGGCTTGTTGGCAAACTGGGTGTCAGCTTGGAGAGCTGTGGTGTCCCAGGCAGACTACCTAGTGCTGCTGCCAGAGGAATGGTGCCAGCCTGGAGGAGGTAGAACACTCCAGTCAGACCAGCACAGGACCCCGCACCTCGGTAGCAGCGTTGTCTGATGGGGGAAGCCCCGAATTTTGACCCTGCCATCAGCAGGATGCTGCTCATGCCTGGTGCTTTCCTGATGATCTGGCTGGAGACCCGCATGGTGTTGGCAACATGGGAGCAGATCACCTTTCTGCTGCGGGTTTCAGGGCTCTCCTTTGGGGCTGTGCACGTGGGCTTCAAGCCAGGACACAGCCGCAGTGCCCCAGGCATCACTGGCTGCGTGGGGGCATGCGGGGCAGCTCTCGGCAGCTGAAACGCTGGTCACTGCTCCCAGTGGCACGGTACAGCGTGGCCGCGTAGCTCAGACATGCTTGGTTAAATGACTTTCCCAGCAGATTCTACAATAGCTTCTGCCTTAGACAGAGAGAGAGAGATGTATTGATATTTTTTAGGCAGACTTTAGCGACAAGAAAGCTTCAAGGAGGAGCTAGCCCTCTGTTCCACTGTGTTACAAAGACACATTTAATTCCTTTCCAGTGTATGCTGGTATGCTGCGGAGATGTACACCTCAAATCACAGTATTCCTTCCTTCCTCAACCTTGCTGTGTAGTGGCTGCAACAAATGATAGACCAAATACTCCCTTCTCCCCTCTTCACTCCTGGGACAACTGCCCCCATTATCAAACAAGACTCTGACCTTTTGATCCATCCATCTTGTCTCCTCCACAGAGTCTGGGCTGAGCTACGGCCCTTTATTTATTCACGCAATGTAGGTTTCCTCATGCTGCTTCACCAGTGCACATCAACTGTGACCTCGAGACACTATCCTCTCCTGGGATAAGCATGTTTTTCAGTCCCAGGCATCTCTGGAGTAAAGACTGACAGTTCTTTAAAGGAGGGGGAAAAAAGCAGGTGGGAGGAATGACAGGCTGAAGTACATTTTGGTTTAATAGGATAAAATGGAGCTTGATGAAAGTAACTCAGTCTGCAAGTCACCTGGTCTAGAACAGGATTTTAATGCAGTGCTTTCCTTTAACTAGTACCTAATGTGGTGGTATTTTTGCTGGTAGACAATGCATCAACGCTTTTTGCCATTTTCCTTATCCTGTCCTTCTCATCTAATGCAAAAACATCTTTAACTGTATTATTTCTGCAGTAAAAGTTCTATAAAATTCATCAGTTACTAGACAGAAGCCTTATGGTAGTGCTGGGAGGCACTCATTACCGGCGACAGCCTGCTGGTGCTGGACACAGCCTGTTTCGTTTCAAGTGGCCCAAGAAAGAGACCCGTAGTGGAGCCCACCGCATGGGCACACAGACCAGACGCTTGGTTTCGCTTCTCCAGCAGGTAAATGGAGATGACTTCTGGACTGGTGCATGTGGAGTTTAATGATCTTGGGGGAAAAGGTTCACTGACTGGGTGTACACTGTGGGACTCTATCTCCAGGGTGGGAAATGTGTCTGCAGATGAGGGTCCTGCTACAGCCCTGCTGGCTGGCAAGAGACAAATCCTTGTTGTCTTGCTGCACCTTGCTGCTCTCAGGTGCAAGAAGGCTCCAGCACCCGGTCTGAAGGAAGGTTTTGAAGCTGGAGTGGAGTACGCTGGTTGTGAGATGTGGGGCACTGAGTTTTGGGCACCTGAGCACTACCCTGGGCTGGGGAGCAATTGCTGAAGACAGGGCAGTCCCATGCAACTGGTGGGATGTAAGAGTCTTCGTTCTTCTGCTCTCCATTCCAGCAGCGCCTGGCCACGGGCGTGCTTGCCCTCACTCTGCCCAACAGCAGCTCAGGGCACTGCTGCTTATGTGGAAGGGAGGGCAGGACCAGTCTGCTGAGAGACCACTGAAGAAAGGGACCTCAGCCATCCATCCGCTCATGGGCTCGCTCAACCATCTCTGTCAGCTCCGGCACGTTTGTTCAACTCTTTCCTGAAACCTGCCAGCAAGACTGCACGCCCTCCTCAGACAACGCACTGGGGTCCCCGGTCATCTTTACCATTTTAAGGTCTTTTTTCTTGGTGTCTCAGCTACACCTTTCTTGCTGTTCTTTAAGCTTGTGGTTTGTTGTTCTACTCACCCCCATATTAAGAACAGCCATTTTCATTTGCACCTTATTTACCCAGCTGCTTTTTCTCTAGAAAAAACCAGCCTCATTCACGTCAGTCTTTCCTTGCTAGCTGCATTATCTGGACCCTCTGATTCTTCTCCAAATTCTCTGGTGGGCTCCCTAGAGCAGATTTGCTCTGTCTTGCTGTGCAAAACCTAACATAGGTCAGTATTTGAGCTGATGTCTTAACCTGCCATGACTTAAGTGGACTTGCGGTGAATGCTCCAGTTTGGATACATTGCTGCAGCATCTTGTTTCTTTTACTACAGCTTTGCTGCCTCGCGTTCAGCTTGGGAGCTGCACTGCAACACTGCTCCCCAGTCAGTCAGATCCTGGCCTTCACCTGCAAGGTTGCCAGAAGAAGTTCCTTCATCCAGATCCCATCTGCTTCCAAACATTGCTGGTTTCTCTTTTTCTCTTCCCATGGTCCCAAATACCCCACTTTCTCTGTGCTTCTACTCACTGTCTTGCAACCACAAACAACAGACATCTATCAGAGCAAAAGCCAGGTTAGATATCTGCAGGACTGGGCGGCTGCAGTACTCAGAGGGAAAGCCAGAGACGTTTCCACCACAAACATATCATCTGGTGCTTGCAACAGTCACTGCCAGTGACAAGCAGAAGCCACAATCTACAGCCAGGCTTCTGTGGGTTTCACCCAAGCGCTGGTGTAAGTTGCACACCTTGCCTAGACTTCCCACAATTAGCCTCCCAAGACAAGGCAGGCTGTTGCTCACCAGCACATAACTGGTTTTGAAAAATTCCATAGAAGAGTCCAAGGTGAAATATTGTTGGCTGAAGCCACTGAGCATCAGAGGAACAACTTGGGACTCCTGGCTGGCTTAACTCCTGCCACAGTGGCCAGGCAACCTTATCTTTAGAGGAGGAGTTAGGAAAAACTCTGACTCGCTCCACACCTGACCACCATTTGACATTGCACATGGGCAACGTAAAGGCATCTGCACCTCTTATGCACAGCGGCTATGCCACTGCCCCTGAGCTGAGGTATCAGTCTACAGCAGCCTCACCAGCACGGCAATACTCATATTGATAGACGTTCTTGTGTTGATCATTTTCCCACTACCCATGTTGCCTCTCACATTGACTAGGCTGCTAAACAATGCATCATCACATAAAGTCATTGCATAATGCCTGGAGGAGGAGTAAATTGCACTTTTTATCTCCTTGCAGGTTCCTTTGAAAATGAAGAAGAGAATGGTGGAACGAGGACAGTCAGAGGTAGAGACTCAGAGGAGGTCTCTGTGAGGAACCTCTCCAGACCATGCTACCCTGGTGCTCATCACAGTAACGCTCTTCTGGCCTTCACATCTAAGAGCGTCTGTCTTATTTCTTTTATGGCATACCACACAGCACTCATAAAACACCTCACAGACTGACGGCTCAGTGTGATCGCTTGTTAGATGCTATTGCAGGTCACAGTTTTCTCCTTGGCCTCTTGGACATTGTTGAAAACACAGCTGCTTCAGTTTTGGGGGAGTGAAACAGAAAAATACCTGCACTTGATGTTCTTCAGTAAACGAGAGGAATGGAGGATCTGAAAACTCTCCAGAGCATGGACCCGTCCTTACCGCACTATTGTACAGTGAAGAGAATGATGAGGCCACAATTTCACTGAGTCATTTTGATGACCGATGCCCATCCCGTCCCTGAGCAGTGATCGCTGCCTCCCGGCCAGCTCCCCCCAGTTTATGTACTGGGCATGATGCCACACGGTATGGCATAGCCCCTTGGCCAGCCTGGGCCAGCTGTCCTGGCTGCGCCCCCTCCCAGCTTCTTGTGCACCGGGCAGGGCATGGGAAGCTGAAAAGTCCTTGACCAGTGTGAGCACTGCTCAGCAACAACTAAAACATCAGTGTGTTATCAACATTATTCTCATCCTAAATCCAAACCACAGCACTATGCCAGCTACTAGGAGGAAAAAATCAACTCTATCCCAGCTGAAACCAGGACAACCTTAAAACCCCATCCCGAAACTTACTGAATATTAGCTTGAAAAATAGTGGAGAAGTTCTTGGAGGCAAGATTCCCTAAAATCTGCCTAACCACAGGTTAGGGATGTTGTCCATTCCCTATTTTTATACGTATGTGCTTTCTAGTTATCCCTGGAGGTAGAACAGCCATTAGGATACAATCCTCTGAGAGCAGTCACACAGTCACCCTTTATGAGGGCAGAGATTTTCCATCCCTGCACGCTGCCCAGGTAAAGTAGGTACAGGCTTATTACGCACTCCCAGACAGTGGTAACTCCTGATGTCTGAGCCACCCATCTCTTGCAGCTGGAGAATCTGATCCTTTTGGGAATCCCCTTCATCGTAACACTTCTGTCCAAGGAAGTGTTAGGGGACACAAGAGCAAGAACGCAGTCTCCGGAGCTCTTGGTGGCTCTTTAAAGAAGGGTGCAACTCCTGGAGAAGAGATGTACTCATGTCCTGACAACTTCACTGTCCACATGGCCAAACCGATGCGTCAGAAAAGCTGGAGTTGATCTCAAGACTTAATTTAAACAACTCTCCCTCCCTGTCTATCAGTCTACATGCTGGTTCAGCTAAAGGCTCCCAGAGACTTTTGTTCAAACAGAACCAGGTATTGATAAACAAAAGGGGAAGAAAACACAGCACACAGGAAAAGATGAGTTTCAGTGTTAGGGGCAAGACTTTTCAGGAGCGGAATTAATATAGTTTTTTTTTTTTTAATTAGGGATAAAAGTGATTTACTTTTTAAATATCATCAGGTACTTTTCAATCAAGTAATCACTAAAGTTAAACAAAAATGAATTTGAGCTGCCAACAAGGATGCATTTAAGCAAAACTGGGCATTAGGTTCCCAAGTATTATGTAGGTGTAGCTCTACTCCAAACACCTCTGAGATGAGGTGATACGGTCACTAAAATACCAGTGTTCTCACTGGCAACCTTGCCAAACAAAAAGCTGATGAATTTAGGGATTACCAGCATGGAATACTACTGGCAGAATGATAGCCCTGAATTTTTTCTAGTGTACTCACTTCCCCTCCTCAGATATCCCTGCATTAGCACAGGTTACAAATACTTTTTAAAATTTTAAAACACAACTGTAGCCAAAGGCTCATTTTTTAGTAAAAACTAAGAGAGGACGTGTACCTTTATGAAATTGTGCTGTTAGTTACTATCAATTGCTTAGCAAAAGGAGTGGTATAGTATAGAGTAGGTCACGAATCAGTAGAGTATAGATAATTTTCTTTTCAAAACCAGAAAATCTCTTGCCAGAGGTGATGTAGTTTCAGCTCAGGAAAGAGAAGCAGACACTCTTTTTAATTATGCTTGGTAATGCAAGAAAATACAGAACAAACCTGCATTTTTTTATATCCCTCTTGTAAAATTTTATTTGGGTTGTTCCTTTGATGAAGCATTTATTCTTACAAAGCTTTTAACAACACACGTGTTTAATTCCAGTGTACAAAAATAACTGTCTTTAAAAAAATTACTAAATCTTAGCACAGTATGTCTGGAATCAAACACATTTTTCATACTTCACTATCTTTTCTCCAGAAACAACTGGGGAACAAGGACATACTTAATTCAAGACATAAACTCTGTTCCATTTCTCAGCTGCTTTCTCCTGCTGTGCTGACTAGCTGGCAAAAGCAGGGAACAGGCTCACACAGGGCTCACCTGCGCTCGGCACTGAAAGCCGTGGCACTGAGGATGATGGATCCACAACACCACATGGGAGCACAAAGTGGGAGACTGTCACGTCCCAAAGTGCAAGAGAACAACTTCACAGCACCTTCCAGGAGGGACAGAAGTCAAAAAGTGCCCAGCTGCACTCTGGAGAGAATTGAGTGGCCGCGGGGAACGTGCTTTACATCCACGTACCTGGCCTCCGGCCCAACTCCTCCTAACCTGAGAGTCTCTCCAGCGTCAGCTCCAAAGGCATCGTGCTTCCTAGCAGCAGATCCTGCTCCAACAGGCAGAGCAACATCTCACCGGTGAAGAAACAAAACCTACCAAACCCAGCATGGCCCCTTCCCCTCCCCACTCCCTGCCCCAAGCAAAGAAAATAAACTTACAGCCTATTCTGGGACTGCTGCAAAGTACAGCCATTCCAGGCATGACCACTGAGTCCTGCCTGTCAAGCGGACAGTTCATGACAGACAGAGCACTCCGTTTTGGGAACAGAGATGGACATTAGATGTGTGACTGGTGCCTGGGCATGTCCGCCCACGTTCAGGGACGGACTCAAATTCAGTGTGCTAAGAGAGGGACAAAAATAAAAAAAAAGGCAGAGCCGCAGCCAGTAAATGCTGGTGCTACCTATCTACTTCCCCATCATCAGGATTTCTGTTTGGACTTCTTCCTCCTCTGTTTTATGAGGAATAAATTGTCATTGATATCAGGACTAGCGTCTTTCTGCTTTTTCCATTTCTTCTTCCTTTTAGCACCTTCCGGAGGCTCCTGAACATATGCAGTTTTACTGCCTGAGAATGCCTGGAAAATGGACTTGTGACAGATTTTGCTGCCCTTACATGCCTGCCTTTTACACCCTCTAGGGAAGTCCTCCTCCATCTTTTGGCCCATTTCAACATGACTGCTGTGTTTCTCTTCTCTGGGTTTCTCTGCCCAGGACATCTTCATCTTTTTGCGACACTCGCCTTCTTTCTTCTGTTTCCCATGTTCTTTCCAAGGCTTGCTTTTTTTCTTATGGCTGTGCTCCCCATGTTTTTCTTCCTGCCATGGTGTCTCTGACTGTTCTGGCAGAAGGCCGGCTTCCTGTAGTTCTGTAAAACAGAGCAGTTTATTTCAATATCCATGCAGAAAACCTAAAACCTAGTGCCCGAGCCATCACAGCTTTCCTTATGTATGAAGTTAGTTAGACTAGAATCTTAACAAATTACAGTTTAATCCTCTTCCTGCTAGTTTATAGCATCTGTAATGTCAGTGAATTTTTTAGAATTAAAACATCTGACCACACCCACCTAGCGGCTTTGACACAATAAATTTCCATGATAGACACGGATGAATAAAGTCACAAATCTTTTACTGCCATTAGACTACCTGTTCAAATCCCTATAGCTTTTCCCAACACATGAAAATAATCCCACCATATTTCTAAAAGCAGCAAGCACAGAATAAAGTATTTCAAAGAACTGAAAGGCAGGAGGGATCTCCCAAAATACACTGTACCTGCAACCTTTCTTTTTAATCTGTTTGCTCTTCTCTTGATATCGTATTCATCATCATAGTAGTAGATGAATGGAGAAGTAGGGAACATGCTCCCATGCATCCGCTTTTCTGAGCACTCCTGCAAAACACATTTCAAATCACTAGATGTGGCTGAGTTGCAACTCTCCTGGAAGGAAACGGGTCAGATTCTGCAGGTGTTGGTCTGTATCTGTGGAGGATATGGCCAGCAATTCTTTAAACACTGATAAGTTTATTACCATCCAATAATCCTTCTTGTGCACACAGAAAAACATGCATTACGTGAGCCAAGCTGCAGTCCTCTCGCAGCGAATGGAAGGAATCCCGTGTCTTCCTGCAATTGCTACACATCTCTAGCACTGATAGAAGCAGAGGACTAGAAGCAGGTGAGCACTAGGTAAATACGAGGCAAATTGCAAACGGAGCTGTTGGATCTGGGGAGCAGGGCTGTCCTGCCTGCAGCCGGGCCAGGTCCCCCCACCACCTGCTTTTGCTGCTTCTCGCTGCCTACTCCCATCTCCCAGCACAAGCATATGCCCGGTCTCCTCGAAAGACAAATACTTCTAATTGCTCTTTTAACCTGGATCATTTGGGGTGAAAGTATGTGCAGAAATGTGGCAGACTCAAAGGGTGGGGTGGGCTGAAGGAAGGAGCGAGCAGCGATGAGGAGCCAGGGGCAGCATCCTCCCAACACAGCCCATCTGCAGGCAGAATGGTGTGTCTCACTGCATGCAGTTTTCTCACAGATACAAAAAAAAAGCAAACCCTGCAGGAGGCTGCTGTGCAAGCACATCAGATTGCAGGGAAGAGGAAGAGAGCCCTGAACAGTCAGCTGAGGTGAGGAAGGGGCTGGCTCTTGCATCACATGCATGTCAGCCTATTTCCCAAACGCTTGATTCAGGAATGTGAATTTTTTCACTGCTGTACACAAAGTTTTAGTAATGTCTTGTGAGCCAGGCTAACTAGGATGCTTCCTATGATTCTGTCTTTTTTTCAGGGTACCATGTGATATTAACCGATGCTTTCTTCTACTTGTAAATTGCTTGTTAACTGTTGTGCTTTGCAACATTATCTTTCTACTTCTTGGACATTGCCCAAATCTAATGAGCTCTGGGCCTTGCCATTCTCAAGAAACTGTCAGGAACTTTCACTCCCCCCGATGTCTCTACTGCAAGTGAAGCAGCTTTCCTTGTTGCGTTTGCTATTTCTACCACTCAGTGCCACCTCTAGCACTCCCTTTCCCTGTGTGTCCTCCTGCCTCCTACCCTCGCTTTTTTAAAGGCAGAGTACATCAAAGATGCATTTCAGATATATTTCATATTTCTCAGCTTGTATTTGGTCTTTTCTTGGCTGAAATTAAATTAAGAATCAGGTTATTCTCTGTGGTGTCCTCCAAAAGGGTACTGTTAGGTTGTGTGACAACTGGCTCATTTCCACATGCATGGAGGAGTGCGGATGAGCAAAGGCAGCTCGTAGCTGGAGCCTACCCGAGTTTGAGGGCTCAGCCTTACCCCACTGCGAAATCAGGCTGAAAGGGACCTAGGAGGGGGCATGTGAGTCTGTCCATCGCCTCAGGCCATTCTCAGTAGCTACTCATCTGAGATACGCATATCCTGGAAGACGACCAGCTTTCACACTGAACACCTTGAACAGCCAGCTATCACCCCACAAAGAAACCTCCTCTCTTACCCTTCCTGGGTCCTACATCTGCCTCCCTCAGATTTAAGAGGAGAGAAAAACACAACAGAAATGACACTTCAGATACCTGTGTTTCACATGAGTGAAATCTAAGAGTGGCCTTTAGGCAGGGCACAAAGCTGCTTGCCTATCTGGAATAAAGAAGAAAATATTATCCCTAAACATTGCCAAAGAGGTTACTGAAAACAACACAGATTGGCTTTACACAGGAGTATGCAAAGACACATTCATCTTTCTGTGATACCTGTGAAAGGTACTGCTTGAGATCCTGCACCAGATCTAGGGCTTGCTCTGCAGGCATGTGGCCCGTTCATTGTTTTTCTTTTGCTAATATGCTGACAGAGAAGCCTTAGTGAATGAAATGCACATGACACCCAAATCGGCGCTCCTCTTTTCCTCTTTATCTCCACTGCATTGATAAATCAGCTCAGCAATGTACAACATGCACTTGGCTGTATCACTCCCTCTCAAGTAAGCTGCCACTGCTGCCATACACTGTGTACTGTTAAATACTCTTGGGACGGTCTTCAGCGCTGGAGGTAGCGTACAGAGGACGGAAAGCAGAGCCTGCTACCAACCTGCAGGAGGAATTTTCTGTGTGATTGGCATACTGGGATGTGAATGCAAGGCATATCTGCAGAGATCGTACAGTTCCTTATCCCTGCTGCCTTTAGAACTTGCTGCAGCCTGAATAATGCAGTGGGCTGTCCCTCATTAACTTGCCCTCCCTCTTAACTTTCCTATGGGGATGCCCCTTAAAATGAGCATATCTTTGTTATGGACCCTAAGAGACAATGTTTTGGATGTGTGAACTGCTATGAAATGAACTATAAGGAGAGTCTGCTAAAGAAAATAAGATTTCTTGTCCTTATGAAATCCTTAGTTTACATAAGAATATGACTGTCTTAATAAACAATACAGCAAGTTCAGGAAACATAACTGCCAGGTGTTGGAACCTCTGACAGTTTATGTCTTAACTATTTCTACAAACAAGAAGAAGTGATTTGCAATGACCTCCTTATTGGAACTGCACAGTTAACTCCGGGATTTAGCAAGTTTTTTGCTCTTGTCCCTTTTTTGGGGAAGGTCTCCCTAGACCTCTACCAAAGAAAAGCAATTTCAGGTGTTCCTAAACGAGATCAAATGGTAACATGAAAGGAAACGGACTGCAGTGGGAAGCACCGATTATGGTACGTCTGTACAAAACTAACCCCAGCCTTTTCTTCTTGGTCAGTTTCTTATTCCTCTGCTTTAAGTGCTCAAAAAAGGCAATAGAGCAGGGTTCCAGATGTATAGAAATGGGAAAAACGTTAAAAGATGCTTGTGATTTTTACCTACTTAAAAATATTTACGTTAAAAAAAAAATCGCACACCTCCCCCCCCCTTTTTTTCCCCCTTAAATTATAGACAGATCTTTCAAGCTCTGACAGAGCTGCTCACCACATAAACTCAGGCACTGATTACGACCTCAGTTTTCTTAGCCAGTGAGAGCTGCAAATCTCAGATGCATTGCCTGTCCAGCAAGGTCGCTGTAAAGATGGACATGCCGGTCACCAGTTCCATTTCCTCAGCCATTCCTGGACAAAAGGTTTACTGATTTGAGGGCAAATGCTCAGTTATCATTACATAATCCGATGCATGTCCTAGACATTTTTCTGTATGCATATAGAAAGATCTGGTGAGTATTTCTGCCCTCCTGTGTTGTTTTTAACTTCTCCCTTTTCATTCAGTCCTTGCTGAGGCTATTTCTGCTCGCTGTATGCTAGTAAAAATACTATCTTACTTTCTTTAACTTTGATAGCCATGAAGTGTTGTCCTTGAGTCACTTTACTCCCTTACTGATTTTATACAGTTTCTACCATTTTCTGTCCAAGTAATTACTATGACCTCCTCCCACATATTTACTAATTATTTTTACAGCAGACTTATTTGTATCCATGTATGGCTGCCTCCCTGGAATGCCATTTTTTGACAGTTTAGAAAAATGTTCCCTATCCATTGCCAGCAATCAGTCTCACTTCTTCAATCTTGTCACTTCAGTTTTTATTGTATATGCTCATTTTAGTGTCTATATTACGGGCAGGGGCTTTATTCTGGTTTTGTTTAGTGGGATCAGTTTCACTACTGCTTTCATAGGTTTTATCAGCTCTAGTTCCAAACAGCAGACAGAACAAGCTACTTCACATGACTGTTATCGCTGAGGTCTCACACTGCTGCCGTATGTGTAGCTGTGCCTTGAGCAGATGTCTTGCAGGTGAAGCCAAGGATTTGGACTCCTGTACCACAGCCAAGGCAGTGCCTGTACTCCTGCTGTGCCAGGGGTGACACCAGGCTGCTGGCACACACTCGTCCCTTACCGAGCCTGGATTGCAACAGCTGCTTACTTCCTGCCCCTTCCGACCCGCCTGGGCAGGCAGCAGCGTGTCCTGGACGTACGTGATGGCATCAATACACCACTCAAAGAGGAAAATCTTCACTTGTCTCCAAAGACAGCTTGGCATTAAAAATCTTCCCTTTATCTTTCAGCTCTGCTATGAGAAGATCCCAGTAAACCTGCCTTACCTGTCCCACTACTCCCCACAGGGATTAACTATTTAGCTGAAAACAGCAACAAGCTTTTAACGATATATCTTCAGTAGTTGTAGCAGTTGACACACGGAGCATGCAGGAGAGAAGGAAGGAATTTGCTGGGAAATTGCTATCTCTAAGCTGTAGGAAACTATAAACTTAACCCATTCAATGTATGAGTACCATTCTTTTTCTAGAATACTTGTGGCTTCTGGACTTATTCCATAAAAGTAAAGGACTAACACTTGCTTTCGGTGTTCATATTTGCAGGTAGAGAGCTGCACTTGTCATGACAGGGGGCTGAAAAAGGTGATAAACATCAGCAAGCAATCCTAGAAGATGCCGCACACCTCCAGTTTTTACTGAAGCCACTTAAGGCTCACGATATCCTTCTTCACCAAGCTGTGCACCTTACAGAAGGATGATGTCAAACTTAATTCAGATGTTGAATCAAACTAAGAAACCACAAATAAGGATCATCAAAAGCAGGCCGAAATGGAAAATTCCTAAAACGGGCATTCAAATTGTTGGGCTGATTGTGGTGAAAAACCTTACATGATGTTGAACGTGGCAGTAAGGCACTAGTATTTCATTCCATAAGCCACGGGAAAAAAAAGAAAGGAAAAAAAAAAAGCTCTGTTCAGCAACTGTCTGTTTTCCAATGAACATTCTCTCTCCCTGGCAGTCTCATTTTGATTTAAGATTTAAAAAAACAAATCAATAAACCTGCCAAGGAGAGAGAGTAACTTTTCTTTTCCTCCGTAACTTTAAATTAGATGGGCAAGATCACTTTATACATTGGCCTCCACTGATTGCAGCAGTGCTGCAAAGTCACAAACATTGCATTAGAGTGGCCCTTCATATAGCATTAGCTTGACTCTTCCAGCTCTTTTCTCCAACCACACACCATGGCAGAGATGAATTTCTACCCCAAGGATATACTCAACACTGAGGCTGAGACTGCTGAGACTTACATATCCAAAATGTCCTTTCCGGGAACAGTTGTAGCAGTACGCTAAAGCAGAGCGCTCAGAGTGAGAACCGGTCGCCTTGATTGGTCCTGGCTTTGTCTGAAAGATGGAAATAGGCAAGAATTAGGTCTGCTAGTATTCCGAATGCTGAATTAAAAATAAATTAAAATTACATAAATATAATTTTATTATGCTTAAATCAATACATTCCTGCTTGCTGTTGGAATATTAAGTTTGAAAAAGAAGCAAGTGGCTCATATTACTGTAATTTTGCAGAGCAAGGTTCAGCCTGAGCATCACAAATGAGGTGGGAAGAGGGATCCCCAGTATCTATTCCACCTGGCCATGTTCTTTCAGCTCTGAATACAAGAAAATAGGCTGCTGATTTATCTCTCTCCCCTCCTCCTTGTCTCCCAGCCCCCTCTCCCTCTCACAGATGCCCCACCATCCCCTGGGACGGACAGGGCCATCAGATATTGCATCCACCAGCTGGATAGACACATTTGTGTATTGCTGAACTAGTCTTGCTTAAAGCAATATGGCAAAGGTCTGATGGAGATATGGGGCCTTCACCCACTGCATTCCCAAGCCTACACCCGCTTCCAGCAGCAATGCCCAGAAGCAGACGTGCTGCAGGAGAACCTGCCAGTCCTTCCGAGAGAATGGGGGACCGGTTCTGCTCCCAGCAGAGGAGACATGATGCTATGGTCTATAGCTGCTCTTGGGGCTTACATAAGGCAAACGAAGATTTAGCACACTCCATCGAATTCAGGGGAACAGGCAGCTCTTTTTCTTTCCCCGATTTAGCACCATTAAGTGGTATAGGTGAACATATTCTCTATTCCTTTACTTTTCACATGCGCAAGCACATTCATCCCCTGGAGAAGTAACTGCCACAGAGTCCACGCCTAGCAAGAGCTGGCACAAGTACGAACAAGGGGTGCATGAATTCTGGCTAAAAAGCAGAGGGACAAAAGAGCAACCTTATTGCTTTTGGCATTGCATGCATTTCCTTCTCTCTGGTGCTAAAGGAGCCCAGAAGAGTGGCCTAGATTTCAAAGAAATTAGTACTACTTGGTAAACCTCATTACAGAAATAGCTTTTTTCTTTAAATCTGTATCACCATGCTCTTCTACTGTTAGAACCGCTGTGTTCTCCTGCATAGCCTCCAGAAGAATGACAGCACTGCTTGTAAAATAGGCAGAAACAACAGAAATCTTCCAATGCCTTTTTTTTATGAATCTGATCACACTTGCAGGGTCACCTTATTTTGAACCTCTTCAGCCTTGGGTTTAAATGTGTGTTTCAGATTCATGTTCCTCCGTTCATATTCACTCACCAGAAGGAGGCTAAAGGAAGACTAAGAAGAATGACACATCCAACAGTGATTTGTGACAAAAGGCGGGGAAAGAGGGAAAATAACCACCACCTATAAAGTAATTTGTGTATTTCTCATCCATGTCTTACAGCAAGAGCTCTCCAGCTAACAGTAGTGTATAAGTGACTTACTAAGCTGGCTTAGTTTTTCAGGTATTCTTTTATCATAAATACATAGAACAGGCAAGGAAAAAAAAAATCGAAATGCAAACATTTGTATAATCCCCTTGAGGAAAAGTCTGTGGGTTTAATTCACTGGTTCAATCACTTGTATTCTAGTTAGTTTTCAGCATGAGGACTGGCCCCAGAAATCACCTCCACTTTGGACAGGGCTCCCAAAAAGCAGAAATAAAGCCTACGAGTGATACCCTCCTCTGCCTTCCCACCATGCAGAATTTTACCCGTATTAAATCTGTTTTCAAAGCTGATATCCATTGAAGCCCACACTGGGATGCTGCCACAAAACCCCAACAGGTTCCTTCAGTGAGTCCCTGTCTGCTAGAGAGCTCTGCGACCAGAATACTAGTACAGTACAGCTGTCAAAAAGAAAATCAAGACCATTACCTTACTCTTTGGCTTTCTGCCAGCTAGGCCTTAAAATGAACCATAACGCCAGTCTGAAAATTACATTATTATACTACTTGGTCTTTGCAAGGTGCAGTGTAACAATAACACGCAGTTACAAAAGCCATGTATTATTCCAGAGGCACGATCCTTTACATTCCAAGATGTCGTCTGCTAGAACACCCACTGAAGAGTCTGGCACCTTCATCTGCTGCATGGCTGTTCTCCAACGTAAATAATTATGATTTTGGTCATCGTTAGTGTTCTTGTATTGAAACTCTAGCAAAATTTGCACTGAGTTCAAAACACTATAACTTTTTACAAAAAAGACAAGACCTTGCACTGTTTTGAATTGGACTTTTGAAAATAAATGCCAGCTGTATGGATGTTGACAAGAAATGCAGCATGCTCACCACAGCACTGTAGTGATTTATAGGGCTAAATTAGTAAGTAAAGAGCCTTTACACAGTCCTTCAATAGATGCCTCAGTGTAATCCAAAAGTTAAACGCACAGCAGGAGATGCGAATAACTCACCTGACTCATAAATTACACCTGGCATCGGCTCGCGGGTATGCCTCCCACTACCGAGCGCTTGCAGTTCTCGGCGGCTAACAGAGATCCAGCCGGCCCCCAAGGGCTGCGCAAAGCGCCGGCTGCGCTGCCGTCCCCCCGTCGCCCTCCCATCGCCAGTGGGAGAGGAGCGCCCGCGGGGCGGCCTTGCCTCGCTAGGGACAGCTGCGCCTGAAAACCGGGCATAAACAGATACGCCGGGGCTCTCCTCTAGCGCAGGGGTCCTTCGGACTCTCCCGTTTATTAGGAACACACACCCTGTGACCCCAACCTCCCCCCTCCGCACCCCCTCCTGAGCCAGCTCCCCCCGCCCCGCGTCCTTTTGTTTAGTTAATAGAAAAGGTCACATTTAAGGAAAGAAATTAAACTGAATACTTGCTGGTCAGATTACAACTCTACATAACTTTACTCCTTTCCAAAGCCAAACAAAAAGGAAACCTGCATGCTACAGACCCTCTGTTTTCTTATTATTTAAGGCTTAAAAAAGCATCTAAAGACTCCAGCCATATGGGTACTAAATAAACTATTCATGAACGTAGCTTCTTTATGTTATAGGTTTTTTTGTTACAAACATTTAAATAATCTATATTTGTAGGGTGATATCTTGGAGATTACTTCACTATCAATATATAGAAGTAATAACCTGGTAGATAGCATTACCTATGAAAGGTCCATCCCATCTGCTATTCTTGCTGAAAGCTTTTCATGCACCAGTAAACTCAGTAAATATCAGAAGATAAAGCATAAGCCTACCACGCCATGGATTTACTCCTAATGTCTCCTCAAAGTGCAGCCTGATGCAACGATTACAAATGATTTTTCTTCTAATGTCATTTTACATAACCCTTTTTTCTGCATGAGTAGTTAGTGCGGAATGAATGAATGAATGCCATTAAAACAGTTAATCATTATCTGGGACACTGGCCTTCCTCCCTTCTCAACTAGGAATCTCCATGACAAAGGCCAAGAGATCAAAATGCCAGGGCTGCCTCTCTGGCCTATTTCTGACAGTAATTTTTTATGCAAATGGCCCTGCTGGGCAGCTCCCTCTGTGACCTTGAGCTCCCCTTATCTGCACCGACTTTGATCCAATGAGGGCTCGCTTTTATGAAGCTCATTACTACTTAGGATCTGCAATCTAGCTAAATCTCACTAATTAAGGAAAATCTTCTGACCTCCATTTTTGTGTCTGTCTCTGCTCCTCCGTATTATGCAACGCATGGACCTCGACGGTGCGGAGGACCAGAGGCGAGACCCTTTTGTGCAACTCAAACTGCCCGTGTTGGACGAATGCATCCCACAGCCAGCTGTGCCAACTGACTTCTACAGTACAGCGTAACGCACAACGGCGTGCGTCGTGATTCAGACCGGCACGACGACACGCACCCGGCTTCGCTGACAGCCGAGGGCAGCCTGAGCCCAGCCTGTGCAGAGTCATCTCTCCTAACTCACAAAGGCGCACTGGACCCAAGCCGACAGAGCACCTGCCAAAAGAAAAGATTTCCACCCTACCTTGTCCACCGCTGAAACCACTCCAAATAAAACTCAGAAAAGTTCCCCATGCCATCCAGAGTCTCGTCATCAGATGAAACAAGGGTCACGCCCTCATCAGTCCATCAGCATCCATCAGCTATCATGCTGCCTCTGCTTAAGGCTTGCACTGAGCTTTTTTTTTTTGGTTACGTCCAACACCAGTTTAGGCAACTCCGTTTTAGCATGTGAGGGAATAATTTTGTAAAGCCTTCACTGAGCACACCCCAGGGCTGGCTAGCTACGGCTACTTACTCCACCTCCAAATCACCCAGAACCATCCTCGTGTGCCAAGAAGAGACAGTTATTTCTTTTGATCCATTATATCAATTGCTATGCTCATACTTAATCTATCAGGTAATTTTTCCTGTTATTTCTTGTCGCACTCTAAAGATAAGTAACTAAATCGTGGATTAAAGACGTGTGGGGGGAGGACAGCTACAGACCCCAAACAGCAGACCCGGGGCACTCCTTCCAACAAAGCGCCCATCACAACCAACGCACGAGTTCTGCATACCGCACACTCTGTTTTTGTGCAACTCGCGGAGACAAACAAGACGTAAGCCTGGGAGTAAAACTCATTAGCAGTGATGTTTCACCAATTTCTTGAGCTACTGAAAGATGATCATCAAGTGAATCATTACACACTGTGGGTTGTAGACTGGAGTTGGACAGGGTAACGGTCAGAACAGCTCTATCACTGAAAAATATACGTTTATTTTCCCTTTACAAATTATCATAATCTACTTGTATACCAGCTGAAACAATGGCAGGTTAGCATCATTCCGTTATATTCAAAATTGCCAATATAAGATATCATGTAATATCATAATTATACTACGGGTTTTTGTTGTTGTTATTTTCTTTAACCATGTCATGCACCCAGTAGACTTGCATTCCATTGGGTAATTCCTTAATTAGGCAGATTTTTGAAACAAGAATTATGTACACAACAGACCGGAACGTCTCCTTTGGAGTCTTCCTAGTCTATCAGGTGATTGCATCATTAAGCCACACATGCTACGTAGTAAAAATCCTTATGAAAATTCATGAGAGAAACATACCAAGCTTGATGCATGCTAATAAATGAGAAATATACAAATTTATTATTTAGACTTTTAAACCCCCCAAACTGCAAACAATTATAAATAGAATAATTTCTTTACCAAATTTTATTTCTTCATGTTTTCAGCCATCTAAAAAAACTTGCTCTTCCAACAGGAGTTGTGGGGGGTCACACCTGAGTATCTTTCCACAAATTACACCTTATAATTGAGTTTACTAAATGTGCTTATAACATTCCTTCCACCTTTTGGGAAGCTACAAAACACAGCAAAATAACCAAGAAAACAGTTATCTAAGTAAACTTTTAGTTTGGTTTTTTTTTTAAGTACATGATAGACATTAAATTACAGATCAATGGACAAAATTTTATTTTTTGATTGCACAGTCTGGAAAACCAAAGCGTTTCCCAGAAGAAGGAATTCAACTTGTTTGGTCCACAGTACGAGCACTGTGAAGTGGTCATTTTCTACAGAAATAAGACATTTTTATAATGCATTTTAAATATATGCAAATAGCATCTACAATTGATGGTGTGAAAACGTTAAAGGAAGAGACAAAAAGTACAATATTATATATTTAAAAGAAATGAATGTAATCTTTTGATACTCTTACAAGCAGAGAAAAAAATCCTAAAATATTAATTCAAAAAGTCTTTTCCGAAAAACGGACAAAAAAATCTCAAGTTCATAGAGAAAATGAATATATGCAAGATAGTAAGGATAACAACAATACAATTCCTGAATGCCTCAAAATCTTCATGGTTTAAAAGGCATCCCAATTTTCTCCAAAGGTGGTGGCATCTATCCAGTCGTCCATGGCTAATTTTACATGGAATGCAAAACGTTATTTAAATAGGACGGTGCATTAAACTTCAACTATTACTGATGTAGCTCTCAAACTACAAACCTATCTTTCTTCTATTTTAATTTTAAAGTAAGTTAGCAAACACTTCCTTCTTAATCCCCAGAGACTATCTATACAGTGACACAAATGCACAAATTTATGACAGTAACATAAATGCTCCTCTGAAGTAATGTGCAACATTAAGTGAAATCGTTTCCTGGAAAGATATTATAGGTATCTATATTTTATTTGCCATCTTAAACATATCTGGGTCTTTATGACCTTATTTTTAAAATGTATTTCCTTTTTACATTTCCTGGTGCAAATGGACTGCATAAATAAGCAATGTGCTATGAGGCTTCAGACTAGCCGATAAACCCTTTCAATTTTCATGCCAGCTTCTTCTTTTGTAATTCAAATCTGGCTGAAAACTGGCAGCTCTGAAAACTGAAACAAGCACTGCCACAAATACCTTGTAATGCTATCGACCTTGTCTGCCCATGCAGTGAGAAAGGGGGATGCATATGTGTCTGCAGTCATCCAGATAACACAACTCATTTTTTTGGGGGGATAACAGAAGCCAGCCCCGGACTGTGCACCAAAAGCAGTCATTACCAGGCAAGCTGGAGAATAAGTCTCTTCAAAATACACAGCGCATTTAAAAACCATATACAGGGCTCAGCCACTGCTTTCATTACCAATTTTAATTTAGCTCCTTCAGTTTGCCAGCCAGATAAACTCTTTAGTGCTGTTTTTTAATCTATTTGCCACATTTTATGTTTAAGATTATAGTAATATGGGACAGGAGAAGGAATCACTTTTAGAGGAAATAAAGAAATAGATCCGCTTATCAGCGCCCATCAGAAAGTTCATTAATCAGCCAGGCTTTGTGCCCCCTAAATTGAAAGGTTAAATAATCCTCTCAGGAATATTTCTCGGCACCACCGCCAATTGTCCGGAGAGAAGCTGCCATTCACAGCACTCTGGATCGGTGACAGGGTATTTTACCACTGTTTGGACCCCAAACAATGATGGACAAATGGCCTGGCTTACAAAGAAACCTTTTAGTACAAGGATGGAAAAAGGACCACAAGCTTTGAAGTGGGGTGGGGGAGGTGGGCGCGCAGGGAAGAGGCAGGGAAGGAGGAGGAGGAGGAGACTCGTGCATGGGGACACGTATATTTTATTTGAATGTTTATTAGGAGACTCGCCAAACGTTGTTATATATGTGCCCAGGCATACGCACACAGAGAGCGCGCGCGGGCAGGCGCTATACGCACGCACACTCGCCGCACTAAGTGTATGCATACTTACACATACATTTATACATTAATCTGAACACAAACATTTGCAAAGCCTGTAAAATCAGAAGATGAACAGAATGAAAGCATGGTTATATTTATTAGCTAATACACTGGGGAGCCCAACAAACCCCAAGGTTTTAATTTTTACTGTCATTCTGGATGATTTACAGCTTCCTTTCTCTCTCTTTCTCTCTCTCTTTAACCTTTATGTCGTCTACTAATCACCTTTCACCATCAGATGCAAAAGGAGGAAGTACCACATTTGAAATAACTTTCTTGGGGGAGCATTCTTAATAGATATTTACTTTGAGGTGATTTCTGATCACAGCTAAAATTGAAGTAAACACATAAAAAATACAGCGCTACTGGAGGATACGAGATGCCAAGAGAGTGGTGCATCAGTTTGTTAGAAGTGAGTTTTTGCTGGGGTACATTCTAAATAAACAGTAATTCAAGCTTTTTTCTTTAAACTTCCTAGCAGCTAGGCTTCAATCTGTAGCATCCTTTACTGATGGACAATTCTATAGAAACATTTTCCTTACATTACCAACACGTTAACTGTGCATGTTAATGTTTATCAATTTCCTCATAATTTTTTCATGTATTCTCTATTTAAGAGCATCATATATATTCAGTAATATATACAATTATTTTTACCTAGCTTTATAACGAGTGACATTCATCCAGAATATGTCCTTGAAGAAATGTCTGACAGCCTATATACAACCATTAACACACAACAGCTGTTCCATGTCCTTCTTGCACATCTATTTTTTTAAATGAGTCTCAATTCCATTAAGTTTTTACTTTAATATGACTTGGGACTTTCTGAATAGTCTACAGCATCTAAAAATGGATCAAAAGATTGCAGATTTCTCCCCTCTCACATCACATAAATATGCCATTGATCAAAACTGTTTTCTTCAAACCAACTTTTGAGTATCTCAGTGCTATTCTTTCCCCTCTCTTTCCCTCCTCACACCATCATGAGAAAAGCAGATTTAACCAGGGTCTCATCTGCCATCAAAATAAGTCCAACAGAAACTGTGTATTACGTGCAAATCCAGTCCAATTAATTTTAAAGCAGGAGATATGTCAGGGTTATCACACAGTCCACAGAAATCCTTCAGTGTTTGTGTATGCTCGTCCACAGGCCCTCACCGCTCATTTTTTTAAGTGCTGGAGGAAGTTACAAATGCACCTTAGAAACAGAATTAACGGCATTGTCAAGAAACAACATGAAAGTACTTCCTGCTAGCTACGAGCAGTTACTACAGGCAGAGAAACTGGAAGTTGAGGGGAGGGGGAAAAATGAAAAAAGAAGAAAAAAAAAAGACAAGCAGCTTTTGGACTCGATGCTGACTCTGAGAAACTTTGAACGCAAGCAGTGACCATCCATTTCTTGCCAATATACCACCTGGTCTACTGTAAAAATAGTGCCTCTTTCTGTAAGTGTTGCCCCCCTCCTACCTCTGGCGAGTCAAAGCCTCTGCCATGCCCCTGCCTGCAGCGCTGCCGTGCCACACACAGCATCAGTGCCGTGCCACACACGGCATCAGTGCCGTGCCACGCAGGGCGGCATCAGTGCCGTGCCACGCAGGGCATCAGTGCCATGCCACGCAGGGCGGCATCAGTGCCGTGCCACGCAGGGCGGCATCAGTGCCGTGCCACACACAGCATCAGTGCCGTGCCACGCAGGGCATCAGTGCCATGCCACGCAGGGCGGCATCAGTGCCGTGCCACGCAGGGCATCGGTGCCATGCCACGCAGGGCGGCATCGGTGCCGTGCCACGCACGGCATCGGTGCCGTGCCACGCAGGGCGGCATCAGTGCCGTGCCACGCACGGCATCGGTGCCGTGCCACGCAGGGCGGCATCAGTGCCGTGCCACACACGGCATCGGTGCCGTGCCACGCAGGGCGGCATCGCTGCAGCACCATCTGCGCTGCAGAGGCACTGAGGAGGGACCAGTGAAAGGGGCCTCGTCAGGCCAGATGCAGATTGGGCTGCAGAGCAGAACACCTAATGAAGCAGCAAGTTATCAACTTCTGGCAGAGGTGAGAAGACCAGCCAAGGCAGCAGTGTCACGGCCTGTTTCAATGCGAGGTGCTGCCAGGGCCAATGCAGTGTGAGGGTGGCTGTTTATGCTCATTTCAGAGTCATACTTACGGCCGTTGGAGTATGTGTGACGGCCGTTGGAGTATGTGTGACAAATGATAATTTAATCCAAAATTAACATCCAAAATAAGTTAAAGCTGAAGGCCTAACTTCACTCCCCTGAAGCCAAAAATTCTGAGGGACGACTTCTTCCTTTGCCATACGTGGGCACTACAGCATATATGGATATACCATGCAAATCACCCACTGCTCTGAGATTTCTCCAGTACTGTGGTAAAATAGTACCTACTTAGAGCATATGGCTCTACACTACTCACCACTTTATATGGGCCTTTGATTCCTTTTAATTCCCTTTATGCTTGATTTTTCAAAATATGAAATCAAAATCAGGATAATTCTGTCATGGGGATAGTAACTTTTCTATTCACATGACAGGACCTAACAAGATGTATTAATATTATTGACATGATAGACCCTCTCAGAATTAAAGCAGTGAATACTTTTAGGGAATCCTAATCCGTAGATTATTAACATGATCAAGCATAACTTGAGAAAGTTACCGTCTAACTGGTTTGAGCTCCTGGCTGCTCCGAATACACGGATCATTGACAAGATGAACTAGCAGCTCTGGCAGTGACATGGACGATCACATACGCTGCTGCCAGCGCAGAGCTCCATAGACGGCTGTTGCTAAATACCTGTGACGTTTTAATATGCAAAGTATGATAAGATGCTACAGTTTCAGTACTACTAAAGCACATAATTTACAAGCAGCTACTGAGTGGACTTTTGACAAGCAAAATGCCGTTCCTAGTTAGGATACACATGCAAACAGTTCGTGGAGATTTACTCTGGACCGACATTTTACATTTTTTCCACTTTGCAATAAAAAATGCACCAAAATACATTTTACATTACCTACATGAAAGTGTAATTTTTATATGTTTTGAAATGTCTCCTAGATCACAGATAATTTTTTGTTTCCTATGGAATTTTGAAACTAACTCTAATTTCTAACAAAACTGAGTAAAACCACCTTCAAATCAAGTTCAGAGTAATTTTCAGGAATATAGCAACTTTAATACGAATATAGCAACTTTAATACGAATATTCATACACGGAATTTACTGCAGAAAATGGGCACAGAAATAGTTAACTTTTTTTCCCTCAAATAAAAGCCTGTTTTTAAAATGCATGGGAAATCGCATTATAGCTTGAAAATTCTATTTTCCTTATTTAGATGGTTAACACTTGAAATAGTAAAAATTATTTAAACGATTGTATAGGTTCACCTTTTCAAACTAAAGGAAAGAGAAGTGAAAATTTTTACCAAATCTGTAAGCGTTAAAGAAAAAAACCATCTTAATCCTTTCGCTTAAAAGAAGTGCAGTTATGTATATGAGGGGGAGACATTTTAGTGATGAATCTTACCATGATTATCCTGTTTTCTGTTTAATTAACCACTTATCCAACAGTTTTGGTGTATCACAAAAATACGTATCACAACAGTTTCGGTGTATGTTGGGCAAAGGAGGAATGCACATGGCAGTTTCTATGTCGAGAACAGAGCAATTCCTGCCCACAAGTTTGCGTGGGAGGGAGCAGCTCTCTCCAGTTTTTCTCCAGTTGTGAGCACATCTCACCACCAGGATTGCTGGCACAGCACTTGAAAAATTTCACGTACCGCACAAATAGCTTCCTGGGCATGCAAGGGTTAGCTAACCACAGATTTAAACATTCAAAATATTAAAATATACTAATTTTCATCCCCTTTTAATTTCCATCCCCTGCTCTTCTCCTTTTCCCGTTTAAAGGCAGGACCAAAAGGTATTGCTTTTGCAGATAACACAGAGTTCCTTAAATAACAGTAACGTGCATATTGAAGTCAGGGATTCTCTGAAAGATGCCACTTCTCAAAGACAAACACTTCGAGAAGGTTATTTGGAACCCCAAAATCAGGGAAATGGAAATTACTTGGTACAGTCAGCCAAGCTTTCTATTTCCCCCTAGTCCCAGACTGCTTCCAGAAATACATCAAAATGCAATTTCTGGTCAAGATATAATCAGTCTGTAACCCTCCATTTTAAAGAACCTTTTATTTTATTTTCTGGGGAGGGAGATGGGGAAGAGCATGAGACAGATAAATGTTAGAGAAAGCAGGCATACTTCCTACCACGTTTACGTGATTAAGGTAAGTGGCAGCTGATGACTGTGCTGCTGGAAGGTTACACAGCCCACCCAAAACAGCCTCTCAGGTCCGTGCAGGAGTCTGCAGCTTGCTGGTCCAGCCTGGCAAGAGCCAGACATTGACCTTGGGGAATGACCACAACCCTGGGGTGTAGAAACGGGCATCAATTAGGGATCTGTCCTCTGCAGCGAAGAGGTACCAAGACACCGTCACTCCTTCCC
Source organism: Platalea leucorodia (assembly GCF_965183815.1). Classification (NCBI taxonomy): domain Eukaryota; kingdom Metazoa; phylum Chordata; class Aves; order Pelecaniformes; family Threskiornithidae; genus Platalea; species Platalea leucorodia. The sequence goes on along the minus strand of NC_138858.1, from coordinate 87,845,314 downwards.
AGGAAAGAAAGTGCGGGCGCAGAGGCATGTTGGCATTTTACAGAGAACCAGTTTGAACTTTCTGTTTCAACTTGACCGACACACAAAACCCCTCTAATTATTCAGTTCGCATTACTGGCCAGGGTTATTAGTTAAAACACAACATTTTCATGAAAAGGCAAACTCTAAACAGTATTTTTTTATAGATATTACATATTTATATAAAGTTATTGAAGCTACTTCTTTTTTCCTTCAATATTTTAAATACAGTTTTAAAGGAAAAATTGGGAGAGAACTCTGTCTAGCATGCTTTCTTACTGAAAGCTATAGCATATGCTTTGTACTCATAAACTTACATTTATTTCAGGATCTGAAATTCTGTTTTCTGTAAAAAAAACTATCAGAAAGAATACTGTCTTTTGTAAAACACAATTTCTTTGCACTAGAAACAAATTTTGGGTTTAGGTTTCTGATAGCCTCAAAAATATTTGAAACGCGAAAGAGGATGATAATGAAAGACAAATTATAATTAGCAGGGGAAAATAAACAGAATGTAAAATAAAATCCAAGAGACCCTCTAGACAGCATACAAACCACCTCTAACATAGTTATTTTCACCAGAACAACTGTGCAGGGCAGACGGACGTTTCAGAAGTATCTCTGTCACAGAATGGCACTTGCAAAAGCGGTAGGGTTTGGGCTTGAACAATGCAAGTAGATAATTTAAAAACAAAATATCTGCCAATTGTTGTCCAAGACCTGCCCTACCTCTTCCCCTGGCTAAAGAGGCCAGCATGCCTTTTCAGAGCATATGAAATCTTCACGAACCCAAGCACCAAAAAAGCACCTTTCCCTCAAGGGCAAGCATGGGGATACCACCATGCTCCAGGTGTTCATGTTTCCCCACAATCCACAGGAGGCAGAGTCATCCTTACCCTAAATTCATGTCCCCGGGAATTTTGGGTTGCCTTGCCTGTGAAATATCCCGCTGAATGGCTACTGAAGTGTTGATACACAGGGGCCCGCTCTGTGATTCCAAAATATGAACAAATACACTGTCTATAGCATAAACAAAGTGGTATTTTTACTAGAGTTAATAAAAATAACCTTAAAACATCTGGAGAGAAACTGGTCGAGTGCTGAAATATTTAACACAAATGAGACAATCTCGTGGTCCGCAGCCTTGCGTAATGCAAAGACCAGAGGAGCTGACACTGCAGCAATGTTCACAGCCACTGCAGCAGCCCCATCCCTGTGCACGGGGAAGTCAGGCTTAATCTCCTCCTGGAAATACTTCCAAACCCATCCTTTCCCTCACCGCACAAAACCTACAAAGCTCCTCTGGAAACCAAATGCTCGCTCTCTCAAGCTTAAATATTTTTTGCCAGAGTAGTATTTTAAATTTTCTCTTTCTGGAAGTCACATTTTAAAGGATACAAATTGACTTTAAAAGCAACACTGCCTACGTTTTCATTTCAGAAAAAAAGTGGCAGGCCATGAGGAATTTTAATAATGCACACAAAGAAATCCGAGCGCAAAATTTAAACACAAAAGATGTATTGTCCCTTCATGTCTTTTACGCACAGACGCCAAAACAGCCAATTCCTGGTTCACCTTCTTTTATGTAAGTGGATTAAAAGTAAGATTAACAAACTGTCAAAAAGCATGTTAAATGATAGCTTCTGCTAGTTAAAAATTCTGATGGTTCTAAAACTCTGTTGGTGGCCATCTTGGCCTAGGAGCTTTAATATAAATGAGACTGGTGAAGGCAGGGGCTGGGGGAAGGAGTCCTTACGGCCAGAGCAGTACAGGGGGAGGAAGAGGTTATTAAAAATGAGCAATCTCTACAGAAAGAAAACACCTAATCTGAGCAGGATTTGTTTTTTAACATATGCATCTATACCAAGAAACACATTAGAAAAACAAAAAATTGTGCTCTTCCCATTTTAGGGATGGATTTTCATTACTCTGTAGATATTTACTGAAGAAATTACTAACATGTGCAACGCTAATTCCTATTTGATTATTGCATCCACATCTTGTTCCTCAGCCGGACTGGCTACGTTCGTTTTTGTATACCACGAGGCCCTCTGAACAATGAAGCACTGCAGCATACACAGGGAGATCTACGCAGCCAGCAGGTATTTCATTTTATACCGAAATACTGAGATGGCCATTTGCATGTCTTCTGGGTACCCCCACGAGCACCAGCCCACAGAAGGGGTTTGAGTTATACTTCAGAGGGACTCACACGGAAGAAGCGCAGCTTCATGCCTGAAGCAAAACATGGGTCACTATGTGCTGAAAATAATCTCCTCTTTATTCTCCAGTCATGTCATCTGTTGGGTGGAAATGCGATTGCTCACAGCAGCGCAATATCCACCCTCGGTTTCATCGGGTCACTCCAGCAGCAAAGCCACAGGACGACCTACGGCACAGGAGCGGGTCTGGACCCAAGGTCCCATCCGCTGGTTTGTGTATGGAATGCAAACAGCTTCCTTCCATGGCGCGGTGCCCCCACGAAAGGCCAGCTCCAATCCTGCTGCCCACTCGAAGCCCTGAGCTGTGAACATTTACGGCAGTTCCCATACCTAGGTAGAAGGGCTGTCCCCCGCAGAACGCGCCGCCGCGGACCCCACGCCGAACCTGCGAGCCTGGGGCGCAGCAGGATTGTTCTCCTCCAGTGCGCAGACCTGCTTAAACTGGGAGCTGCCACTGGACGTGCAGTTAGGCAATCGGGTAGCAGATCAAACTCAGAGGGACGCTATTGTATTTTTTTTAAGAATAAACTGCAAAACTGTACCAAACGAATGAAACTTGTAGGGTGCCTTAATCTCAGAAGTTTTTCCACTGACTATTTTTTTGTAAATAGAAGGCTATAAACTCGCCTCAACTTGAGTAAAAAATACTTAATAAATGCCTCTACCTTTACAGCTGAAATACGAAACGACAAGAGAAAGGGAATGAAAAAGAGCCAAGCATTCTGAGGATGAGCACCCCCCTATCCTTAAGATGTGGGAAGAGGGGATGTGATGGCATGTCCTTTGGAGCACAGACCCTATTTCTCTGGGTTTGTGGAGCATCTGACATTGAGAAAGACAAAGTTGTAAGCTAAGCTTCCTAATAATCTAGAATAAAGAGCTTTACAAGACCTTCAAATGCCTTGTCTGTGAAAAAATTACACGTATTATTATTTACACTGCAGTAAGCTATGATCAAAACTGTTTATCCTGGATCTGCCAACAAAGTCCTTGTGTTATTATCTGAATTGATAATAACCCCTTTGATAAATGTAAGCGGGTATCAAACCTGACCTATTTATTGCAAATAGATACCTATATGAAGAAAAACCCAAAATATGTTTTGACAAACGTAATTTCCCTTTTCTGATATAGGAGAAATACATAGAGAGCAGGCACAATGAAAATGATTTGTAAAAGTTTTAAATCACCATCATAAAGAGGTTATTAAATATTATTTTAAACCACAGTGGGAATTGGATTGTTCTGCTGACTTTGATTGGTTTTTTGCAGAATAATTTTAGTTAACAGACTTGAAAGAACAAGTTTAAAGAAACTAACTTCATCCAGTTATAAAGCTTTGATTATCATAGAGCCTTTAAATTTAAGCTTCATTGAATACAATATGATAATCTTTTTTCTATCAAAAGGCAAATTAAAATATTCCGCTTATAATCCTTTTTGCCATTTCAACTGCTCATAAGATTTCTTGCACCGGCAGTCTATTTTGGTTGGAATAAGACATTTCTGCCCATACAACAAATTATTTGTAATGTGCCAAAATTTGTCACCACAGCTAATGTAAACAAAAACCTACCACCATCCATAACAGCAGAATGGATTTATTATTTAGTCATTGTTCTAGTCAATCCACGTTTCTGTGCAGGGGCTACAAGAAGTCAATAGATGGCAGTCCATCTCTTAGGAAAGAGCCAGATAATGAATAAAATCACCAAAAGCTTCACAAAAGAGAAAGGTGGAAGGCTGTGTGGTTTTTCACAAGCATTCACAGTAATTAACTAAGAATACTTTATCTAATGCAAAACATTTAGACAAACTTTGTAATGGCTGTCTGTAAGGAACGTTATAAAAATGGTCTTTTATTATGAACCTGAATGCCTTGTTTTATTTGCGCTTATATGTACCTGCATGTGTGACGCTTGTGATCAATTTACCAAAATCAATTTAAATCTAGCGGTTGTATCCACGGCTAAAGCACAGGAAAAACTCACTGTAGCCTTAGTCTGTTTGCTAATAATCAGGCAGCCTCTGCAGCACAGCAACAACCACAACAGTACTTTTTTTAAAACTTCTATTATTTTTCTTTAAACAGTTATCCTGTTTGTACAGGAATATTTATTCTAAACTAGGAAAATTATAAACTGATTTCTATAGTGAAATACTACTATGCTGATATGAGAGTAAAAGATCTCGACTTTCTAGTTACAACTCTATAAATATATATAATATACATTATTCTAACAGAAGTGTTGATTCTATTTACTTCTGTTCTGCTTTGGGTGCAAAAGAGAATATTTAAATGGAATAATAAAAGCTGGGACTCATACATTTAAACAATTCAGATAATGCAGTTTTTTGAGGTACAACTTATTTTAAATATCAAGCATGTCTTTTACCACACAATTTTTTAAATTCCAGGCTTAATCTCACTACTAATGTAACTTTGAGTCTTGCCATGCAAAAAATGGAGATGTGCAAAGCATTTCCCACACACCAGAAATGTGGATTATTTGCAGATGATTTGCAGCTCACCGCAAAGCAAAATATTATTTATCAGTAGCTAGGGTCTGACTCAATGTCAATTTATCTTTGCATGCCCATATTTGACCACATTTCAAAATGTCCCTAAAATGCACTAAGAATTTCCAAATGGGTACTTTTAATAACACACTCGTATTTGTAACTACTATGTTTTCTAACAAGAGCTTGTTTTGACAAATGTTGTTAGCTTTATACTAAGTAAAGTGTAAATTCCCATCACTTTCTACAAAATTCACAGACAAAATTTTCTACCTCAGATACCTCAATTTCTACCCTAGTAACCACTTGGTCAGGTTTAAACTTCCCCATACTTTTTTACAAAAATAAATATTTTCTAAGTGTTGATTGCAACACACCTTTTGAGGAATTTTCAATGGAAAGCAAGACTAAAATTAAATTCAGTCTCATACCTCAGTAAAAAACAGAACCCAACATATTATTGCACCTAATATACCTATCTGATTATTAGATTCCAAATATCATAAACATTTCAGAAATCATTTTTACATGCACCCTTAGGGATTATAATGAAAGACAGTATTTACCTTTTTCCTTCATGCAATTTAAAAAAAGCGAACAAAAATACTCAGTGAACGCACCTTTTGCTCATAATGTTTTTTTTAAAAGTCTATACCAATTCTGTTTAAAATAGAAGTAAATGCTCTGAAAGGGTGGAGGATTTCCAAAGCAGATATTTGTTTTAAAATCATTATGCAGAAAACACAAGCAAGAGGTTTTAAGCACAGATTTCTCCTATTCATTGAATTTAGATGCAAAAACAGAAAGAAGAGCATTCCACTACCATGAAGAGGTGGAGGCAACAAATTATAAAGCACATCCCATTTATTGCTCAAAAGAAAAAGCCCACACCAAAGAACCATAAAGAAAACTAGTGGACAAACTTTTCTACTTTGTTTTGAACGGGCAGCAGTGATTAATTACCTGTAACAGCTAAATACACACAAGGTTGATCTGGATAGCCATGACAGCAAAGATTCAGATGAACAGCAAAAATCCTAATCCTGAAAGATGTTTTTATGTATAATAATTTTATAAATTAATATATTGAAGATTTGTAATAGCAATCCATTGAATATTGTCTTAACCAGTTAAATATTGTTCCAGGTTTCAATATTAGCCAAATTTATACGTATTTTGTTTTTTTTTAATCTCTATTTTACATATGAGGGAAAACCTTAAGTAATACACTGGTACAGTTTGCAAAGTTTTATTTTCTTGTTTCAGTGATTAAAGATCAACTAATGCAGGCCAAAAAAGAAGTTATAGTTATATCCTTGCCAATTAGAAATTATCTGCAAAAGTTTATAAAGTGTATTTGCTCAAATTAACATCTCCACTCTAGCTGAGATTTATTTTACTCATTGAAAAAGAAAGCTTTGTCACACACAGTGATTAATTACCAGCATCTGGGATATCTGAGATGGGATTATTCCTTCTGCTATGCATCTCAACTTAAAATTTAACCCTCCTTATACGTGTAAATGTAGTCACTGAGAGGAGAGAGTGCTGCAAGGCACTCATTTAATGATTACAGTATTAAAACAAAATCATAAGTTCTAAAGATGTTTAAAAAACAGTGACAGTGTTTCATTTCATTCTCCAGTTCAAAAACTCTTCAGATGTTTATTATCTTCTCGCAGAAGATGCTTGTCTATATTTTATGGTCAGCAGTTCACAGAAGAGTAAATAGGTTGGGTGTAGAAGAAAACAAAAAAGGTGTTTCTACTTACTGTTAGGTGATACTGCCTCCATATTTCTGGGCAAGCCTGGAAAATAAAAATATTGATCAGCTAGGAGCATGAAACAAGGTGCTTTACAGCCTGTTGGTTTTGGCATAACACAGTATCCACCGGTGTCGGTCACAGGAAAATAAGAAGCTTAACTGAAAGGGTCTGCATTTCAGCTTCAAAAACCTGGCTAGACAGTTTAATTGAATTTTACACTGGTTTAACACACTCCCTGCCATTGTCAGAAAGCCAGTAACAGTTTTCTCTCTCCCCTTCTTCTCTGAAGGTTAGAAGTTTGGGAGAGTAACATGCCCTTCACTGTAATAAGTATTAATACTGCAAAACAAACAGAAATGAATTTAAATTCTACATTTTCTGACATTTTAAATTTACATAATGTTTTGGAAATTAAATCACAAGGTACCTTCCTTTCAAGTAGAAATAGAAATATTTTAGTATTTTTGTACACATCTCTATCCTAATCAAAATATAATTGTTACATGTAATAATCCTCAGTAGCCTAATGTCAGATGAGTTGTAAACAAGAAGCATAACAGATTGCTTTAATGTTTCTATTTTTACAATGGCTTGCTTGATTTTTTTTTATACTTTTTTTAAAACTTGCCAGACTCGCACACAAACTTCTAAGTGCAGCCCATTGTAAAAAATTTTACACAGATATTTTTGAATCACAGCAATAACACAATAGACCTGAGGAATACATGGAAGACAGGAAAGAGGAAAATGTGGATCTTCTTTAAACAAAATCAGAATGTGTTGATGATCAATGAGACAAAGGTTACTTTCTCAAGGGTTCTTAATATTTTTACAAAATTTAGAATATTTCTGCCTTCTCCTATGACCTCCAAGCCATAGACAGACACAGAAATACTGGTACTTTGTCTGTTAGCCATTTCAGTGTTTAAGAGAGTGTGCACAGTATCTCTGATGGAGGTCTTTCACTTTTGTTTAGAACATTTACGCTTTTATTAAAATAGCTTCTTAATCGTTTGAACAATTAGTAATTTGGCTTGCCAATCTCAATTTTCAGTATTTTAAGAAGAAATATTAGCTATTCCGTGGATTCTACATAACATGCTGTAGCTCCAATTTCAAACATTAAAGCCTCATGACTACTTGCAAATGAGTACTATTAACATTTCTTTAGATTTCGAATAAATTTTTCGCTCATGCCTAAATTCTTGCCTTCTTTTATTCTGACAGAGCATGTTAATCAAAAAAAAAAAAAACGAATACCCAACAACCAGTATTAGCAACTGAATCTCTCAAAAAATAATCCAAGTTTTTGACAGTCACCCTATGGCATATACAGTATGTTTTTCCCGGATGTGATGGAAATTATATTATTTATTATTCATTCCGTCAGCAACACAATTTTCTGGAGAAAAATCTACAATCTGTTCTGTGTAATGTTTCAACATTTCTCCTCTTACTCAAATACTGCATGTAAATATTTGAGTTTTATATTAATATTTCTATAAAGAAAACGTGTGAAGTACCTCACATTTCTAACAGAGGAACAGACTACAGCATTTGACAGTTTGAACATACTCGAGCTGTCTTCAAATGCAAACAAAAGGATTTTCCTCCTTTGCTAACTTACACAGGATTTGGAAGTGTGATATATAAACACTGTTGAGCGTACAAAAATGTTGTATCAAAGACCTTGCCTTCTCTCTCAAACCTGTAAAAAGCTTCAACTGTACATGAGACTTTTGCTGGTTTAGCACAGGGGTAGCAGGCAGTTATTTATACATTAGTTCTGGATAGTTTTCGATTACCACAGTGTCCCCTGACTAATATGGTTGAAAAATCGCAATCAATGAGTTGTCATATACTGGCAAAATGCCACTCTGTGATATGACCTTTACTCACATAGCAGCTATTTAATAATAATAAAAAAAATTACTTTATTTTTGAATAATAGTTCGGTTGTTTTTTTTTTTTTTCGCTCTGGACACAAAGACATCACTTATAGCGAAAATCTGTAACTCAGAGTAGGAAACAACAGTTGGCACAGCTCTTACCAAAACATTGGAAGAGGCACAGTCCCAACCCCTCAGCAGTGCTATCAAGAGGTAGGTTTTATCATCATCATCATCATCTTTAAGGATGTTTTAAGGCTGTGGGAAAACTTAAGGGAGGTAGGAAGAAGGTGGTAAGGGAAAATTAGCCAAGCATATTTCTTCATTGAGATGGTGATTCAGTGTAATACTTTTCATCGTCACAATGATCACTTACGAACTTCAGAAGTTGAATACAATAGTTGAAAACGGATGCCTGGCTAAACAACAGCTTTTTAGAAACGATGCTTTTAACTAGGAGTCCTATTACCTTGCATCAGCTCAGAGTTATTGTCTGTATCTTCTATCACGGAATGACAAAAAATATAATTAACAATTACTACTGAATACTGGCTTCTCAAATGAAGCAAAGAGGTTTGCTATGGAAGAGAGCATAACCAAATACAACAGCCACCGAACCTGTGATTTTTCTTATTTATTTAAAAGTACTTAACCATGAATGGCCCTCATTTAAAGAAAAGCCCTTGTGGTATACAAGTACGATGGCAGTGTGATGAACTACATTAAAATAAAATTGCATTTATTTCCTGCCCCAGTGGTCTGACCTTACTAGCATTTAGATGTACCAGCACAAAAGGTGCCTACTCTTAAAAGCAGTGCCACCGCGGTACAGCTGCAGAAAGCGCAGGCAAGGTGCACTGCCCCACACCTTTAGCTACGCCTGCGTGCCTTTTGCCACACAAGTGCTGGGCAATTAATTTTCCCAAATCTGTGCTGTTTTTGCTGCGGCCCACATTCGGTTAATTTGGAAGGGTGATTATTCATATCCGAGCCTGATCCGGCTAAGGTTGCCACACCAGATGAATCAAGGCTGGATACTGCGCATTTTGACCCGTATTGAATTTTATCAGGTGCTAATTATTGTTTTACCAGAACAACGGCTTAATGCATCTGTTGTTTAATTCCCACTTCCCTATTCTCAAACGTGAACATCAAAGAAAATAAAACACTCAATCTCAAACAGCCTCTGACAGCAGACCAGGACTCCAGTGCTCAATAGACAAGGCCCTTGCCACCAGTTCTCATATTTCCACAACAATGAGCAAACACAAAAACAGCACTAAGCGGCCTTTCCTCCTTTCCGCTCCCCTTGGCCGGTCGTCTGCCTTGCGCCGAGAGGGCCCTCGACGGCAGCCCTGCTGGGAGCGCAGCGCGGGGGAGAGGATTAGCCTCGCTAACATGCGAGCATTTGCAAAAGGGAAGGAAAAACCCCGCTACTGTATTTGGCGTATGAATAACCAAAATGCACGCGCTGACAGGAGACCGGGACGGGCCTGCGGCTCCCCGGGAGAAAATGTAGCTGTGATGAGTGACAGGGCTTTCAGGAAATATGTTCACAATCACAGACAGTGAAGGCCATGACCTAGATCGTTTAAGAGCTTGTCTTGTCAAATTATCAAAAGCTTCTTCCTCTCTGAATAAAGAGTGACATAAGTGAGTGTCAGAAAGCTGCAGGCTGACAAGCCAAGCATACAATAACAGCATGCACGTCACATACTTGCCGAACACCGCCACGGCTAGCGGCAAATCTTAATGAGAGCGCGGCTGGCCCAGGAGACTTGGGTCCCTGCTGGCACAGCTACTCATCTCGCAAAAATCCTTCAGCTCCAAGTCAGTTATGGTCTGACACGACGACTACAATTACTAAACACAACTTTTTAACAGAATCCTCTGGTGCTTTGTCAAAGCGGCGGCTGCTAGGAGCTGCCCCGCCGCAAGCCACCACAATAAAACAAAAGATTTGCCAAAACACACACTTCTCATCACCTCCGCATGGGAACTGCCGCGGAAAACACACAATGCTTCCCTTCAAAAACACTCCTGCACGAGCAGATGTCGAGACCTCTCCCCGCACCGCCAGCGCAGACGGCCGCCGCTGCTGTGCCGGCGCGGAGCAGGCCGAGCTGGTTAACTGCCGGCATCAACCAGGCTCCCGGTAACGTTTACTTATGCTTACCATTAGATGAACATTGACGCACCGCAGGCGTGAAAAACGGGGGACGCTGCTGGGGAATGAGGGAAGAAGGGCAAATGCCTTGCTTTCTGCCCAGGTGCCCAGGGGAAGGGCCGAGGGCCCGTGGCTCTGCTGGTGGGAACCAGCCCCGTCGGCCATGAGGCCACCGGCGCAGCCCCGTGGACTTCTCCCTGCATCACCAAGCCACATCCCGGCCCGCAGAGGTGGCCACGTCCCCGTGGCAAGTACCGGCATGGGTGCCGAAAACAACAAAGGCAGAAGGAAATCTTCTGGGGCAGAAGAGGCTAATGGTGGTTTACACAGCCAGAAAAGGTGTCAAGACAGGTGGAAAAGATGCCAGCTGAGGTACCTGGCTGGTTCTTGGGAAGAAGTGCTGCTTGCAGGGCGTTTGGGGTGTGCAGACATGCACACATCTTTACACAAACGGAGCCAGCAGGCACAGCATGGCTGAAGAGCGCCAGGGACCCAGGCACTGCTGGCTGCCAGCTCCCGGATGAGCTCAGGCAGCTCGCTGAGCACCTGCACACTGTTTTTTCCTAAGGAGACACTGACTGTCCTGCCTGCCAGGTTTGCCTCCTCCCTGGCACATCACCCTGTTTATGAAGTCCTTCTCCCACCCTTGCAGCTGGCAGGTGAGACCGTAGACCACAAGCCTCATGACATCCACCTAACTGCCACCGAACCTGCAAAACACAGGACATTCACAGCACGGATGCTGTCAGCTTATACACATATGAGCATAAGTATATATATCTGTACACACAGATATATATATATAGATACATATCTATATGTGCACACAGTGTTGCATGACGCTGATGCGCTTTTTCCTAGGGGAAGCAGCAGACGGCCAAACAGAGCTGCACTTGAAACTTTTGAACAACTCTGCTACACGCTCCTCTGATGATCTTCCTGAGGAAAGCACACTAGGTTGAGCCGCTTCCAACATATCTCCATCTAAGATGATTCCAAACATTCTCAGGGCTGTCTTAGGGAAAGCGACTGTCCTAACAGATAATAAATGTTTTACCCTGAAGATGTTTTAAATAACTTTGAATATTTTCAAATCAAACTAGGCGAAGTACCATGAGCGGCCTCATGTTAACTTCTGGACAAAAGTGAGACTGTGGAGAGTCACTCTGAAACAGACTGCATAAAAGCTTGTTCTGCATCCTTTGTGTTCCCGTAAAAGCACATGAATTTTCTGGGAAAGACAAGTTAAAACTTTTTTGGAACATCCAAAGTATTTGATAGCAACTAAAAAAAAAAAAAAACAGAGAATATATCAGTCTTTTTCCCAATGCTGTATTAAGATCTGCTCTATGAAGTAGGGTTTTCAGAGTATTTTGGAGAACATTGGGGAATGTTGGACTCATTTAGCCCCAGGCTCAGAGCAAAGCCTGTGGTCTGCCTCCAGCTCCTATGGACAGCAGAAACATCCCAACAGGCAGACTGATACAGAACAGTTGCAGTAATTGGGCTTGGTAAAACACTTTAAGATTTTTGATAAAATGCCCCATGGAGGACTCATAATTCTTTACAGAAAGTAATTAGCAGAAGCAGAGACATATGGAGCTTTTATTACGCTCAGTTTACATAGCCTGAAAACAATAATGGCTACACTGTGCCGGACCATGACCTGCCCATGTTCTCTGACTGTGGCCATAAGCTGATACCTCATGGAGCTTAAAGACAGGGCAAGCACACATCCTTTCCCTAACACTCTTCCACACTCAACTGTTTTAAGCTCAATGACTTTGCAAGCTGGATGAAGTTTCTGTGTGTTCAATAACCTTCCATGGATTTCTCTTCCATGAATTGCTCCTGTCTCCTCTGGAACCAGCGCAGACTTTCTTCATCTACTGCATCGCTTGGTAAGGAGTCTCACAGGTCTGCTACCTATTGCACGAAGAGTCACCTCCTTCTGTCTCTTCTCAACCTAGCTCCTACTGCCTTTGTCAGATGTGCCCTACTTCTGGTACTGGAAGAAACAATGAACAATTGATCCCTAACCCCTGTCTTCCATCACAGGTGGTTTTTGAAGCTCTTTACGGATCCTTCCCTCTGTCATCTCTCTTCCAGGCTGAAGAGTTGTAGCTGTGCTGAAGGATGCAGAAGAGAGGGATCAAAGTTGCACCTAGGTGTCCACTGCTCTGCTGGTGATTCCTAACATTTCAGTGGCTTTTTTTCACAGCTTTTGAACGCTAAACTGATTTTTTCGAGATCATATCTCATAAGTCTAAAATTTGAGTCCTGAATGCTAATGGTAAGCTCACAGCCCATCATTCCATATGCAAAGATGGTATTATTTTTCCATGGGCATTTTAGTTTACATTTATTGCCACTCAAGTTCACTCACCATTTTATTTTGCTGTCCCTCCATTGCTTACAGTCCTTGGGCAGTTCTTCACAGTTGGCTCACAGCACTGACACTCTAAATAATTCAGTCTTCTCAGCAAATCTTGTCACCCTATTGTTCACCCTTTTCCATGTCACACTAGCATATCCTACCTTTATCCTCTTATTCCATGCCTGTTTAGTTTCCTTAAAAGCTTTTGGTCAGGAACTTTGTCAAATGCCTTTTGGAATTCGTAGACTATGTCAACTGGATCATGTTTACACACATGCTTGTTGACCTTCTCCTTTGAAGGACCCCAGAGATTTCTGAGAAGTAGGATTTCCTTTACAAAAGCAATCTTCAATCCTCCATGTATATCATATTTATACATCCATTCCAACATGTGGCTGCTGTTGCAGTTTCTGGTAATTTGCTTGGTGTACACATCAGGCTGGCAAGCCTGGCTACCCAGCTCTCCCTGGGACCCATTTTAAAAATTGCCATTGTATATGCCACTCAGTTACCAATCAGACACAAAGCAAAAGGTTACACACCACTGTCACTAATCTGGCTATTTCACCTTCCAGCTCCTCTACAGGTTTTGGGTGATCGTTATCCAGTTCTGGTAAGGGGTTAGTAATCATAGGTTAGTAGTAACCCTAACATTCCCTTCAATTTCAGAGAGATTCTCTGATTATTCCCTCCACAAAGTAAGATTTCAGTATGGGAATGTCCCCGGTTTCTTCTACTATGAACACTAGATGCCAAAAAAAAAATTTTTTAGGTTGTTAGCAATGGCCTTATCTTGGCTGAGAGTTCCTTTCATGTCTTGAACATCTATTGGCCTTAGAGGCTTCTTGCTCTGATGTGAAGAAAGATTTACTGTTGGTTTTGATTCCTTTGCGAAGTGCTCCTTAAACTCTTTTTTAGCCTCAATTCTCCACTTCTGCATTTAATCTGCCAGAGTTTACGATCCTTTCCGTTTTCTTCATTTGCATAGAGACATTAGGTTTTCAAAGGATACCTTCTTGCATTCCATAACCCCTCTGACCCTGCCGCATGGTCTCACAACCTTGCTTCTGCACTCTGCAGTTCTGCTGTGCCATCTTTCTTTCCAAGAACAGGGCAGATGAGACCCTGCTCTTACAGTCTGGCGTTCACTGCGCAGGTGGCCTCATGCCTGTCATGCAGAAGTGCAAGAGAACTGCCTGAAAGTTTCAAAGACCAAGGTTTCTGATTTAAGGTGGACTTAAATGAGCACAAAAAATACATGCTGTGATGTTGGACTAGGTGACCTTTAAAGGTCCCTTCCATCCCAAAGCATTCTAAGATTCTGTGATTCTATGTTCCTGATAACCTACACAACTTAGATAGGATTTAAATCTTGGGATGATAGAGGACTCATAATTTTTTACAGAAAAGAAAATTACTTTATGAGAACTGGCTTCATAAAACGTGTAAAATAGAAAAAGTGGCAAGAGATGCAAAGAAAAGATACTTAAGATTACAGTTCTGTCTAACTGCATATCAGAAAGAGGGTGCAGAAATATGCCGTTCATGTTCTTTACAGCAATGGTACTGTGTACACATTAGCTATCAGCAAAAGTACAGCTAGAATAGGAAGACAAATTTAAATTTCTAACATTCAAATACTGAAAGAAACAGTAGACTCCCAAAGGGGCTGGGCATCATTTGCATATCCCAAATGCCATTGTCTACGGTGAGCCTGTAACAAACTCTCAGTTTTCCTTCCTTAACTCCTCACGTTTTGTGCGGGACCAGGCCATCTTCAGCAGGAGCAGGACGGACACACAAGCAGTCCAACGCACGGTCCCTCTCCCCTCACCTGGAAATGACACTCAGAAAGCACGGGAAGGGAGGTCTCTCATGTCTGACTGCTAAGCTGCAGGGTCAAACTTCCCACTAAAACTCAATTATTCCGTGACTCTGTAATATGGGGATTGAATATAATGACAGAGGTTATGGAACATAAGCTTTACCAGGTAGAAGAGTTATTCAGATAAACTTCTCTATTCAGTGAAAGGGAGGAGAAGGCCTTCTCGGGATCTCTCTCATTCTTTGACCAAATAGAAGAAATAAAGGTAGGGAGGAGACATTTAGAGAGACATTCAAATATTTCCGAATGTCAAAAAACCTAATGTTTAGGGGAATCGAACAGGTGTATTTGGATAACAAACATTTAAGCCACATCTTTAGATAGAAAATGAAGCAGGAATTTACGTTGATGTTATCACAGCTTGCTTTTTATCCTCACCTTTTTGTGTTTAAATTGCTTTTAATTTGAGGGAAAAAAATAGCATAAAAGGTTAATTGCTATGTACAGGAGTGAATTTCTGGGACATGTAAAACCATAATAATATTATACAAGGTTCAAAAATGATAAAAATATGTTTATTCACACTTTAATTTTCATCTGTGTTTTATTTTAGTAGATCATATCAAACTCAAAGGCCTTCAAACTACTTCTATCTTTCTCTTCAGTCCTTACAGCATAAGCACTGCTGTGACTGAAAAGCCACAGGGAAGTTAAAGAAAGGACACAGCAAGTCCTCTACCTATATTTATGAAATATGAGGACAAATCTTCATGTTACAGTCATACCTGAACCTCCTACTAAACTGAATTAAGTGACCTACTGCAAAGTCATTACCTTCATCTAATTTATATTTTTAAAATTCAATTCAGCACTATCTACATATCTATATGTGAATTACATATATTTAAAGACTATCTATCTGGGAAGGGCTTTGTACACAGACACAAAAGCACATGAATACAAGACCTTTCCGAGTGTAGTCTGCTAGTATCACTTAATCTCACAAAACAATAACATCATTGCAATATACTTCTGCCTGCTCGTAATCTCACAGATCTTTAATGTTAAATATAGTTATTAACCTTGAAAATTTTGCTTGTTTTGCCAATCTCCTTTATTCTTCTACCAAACTTCCAATTGCTACAGCATTCAACACTTTCTTATATTAAAGAATGTTTTTGTGTAAGAGTCTCCTTCAGAGGTGGAACATTCTTGCCAAAATAGTTCATCCTGTACTGAAACTTGACATCAAATTATTCATCCAGGAAGCAAAAATTTAAAAATGAGTGGTGTCTAGCTTTGAGGTACACCATACTTGAAAGATAAAACAAAAGTTTTAGTTTGTGAATTCTCTGAGCTGTTACAAAAAAACTTCTGTTAATATATACATATGTATTTTGAAATACTGATATAAGCTTTTACTTAGGCTACATGATGTTCGTAATAATTTTAAATGCTCCTGTTCAAAATCTTTAGATTTCTTGCAGAGCATGCAGTGGTGGTGCATGACATTACATTCCTCACATGCAGGATTCCTGGCAATTAGAACTGACCTAACCTACTGCACGGTATCATAAAATCACAGAATGGGTTGGGTTGGAAAGGACCTCTAAAGATCATTTACTTTCATCCCCCCTGCCATGGGCAGGGACATCTTTCAGTAGATCAGGTTGTTCAGAGCCCTGTCGAACTTGACCTTGAACACTTCCAGTGATGGGGCATCCACAGCTTCTCTGGGCAGTTGTCACGGTGTCTCACCATCCTCATTGTAAAACATTTCTTCTTTATACCTAATCTAAGCCTACCCTCTTCTGGTTTAAAACCGTTGCCCCTTGCCCTGTCACTACAGGCCCTGGTAAAAAGCCTCTCTCTGTCTTTTTTATATCTACTAACTTTGACTAGCAGTAATAACAGCTTTGGGCAGACTGTCAAGAGCAAAACAGTTCCTACTTGTTTCAAAATGCATTCAGAAGAATTGAAGAAGTATTTTTAAGAAAGGAGATCATGCACTGAGGAGTGTGCTTCCATAATGGTACCCTTTAAATGATAAAAGTTTTGAGAAAAAAGTCTCAGTCAAATGAAGGCCCATGACCTTAACTCCCATCTTGTCTTCAGTGCAGAGAATACACTGTATCTGGATGACCTTTAACATACTTCAGCATCCTTACAGTACTTGAACATTTTTAATATTTCCATACCTGTTTTCATGCCAAAGTTACTAATTCATTTATCCAAGACAACTTTGAATGCTCAGTAAAATATAATAATAGAATGCATGTGTTTTATGGGGCCTCCATCTCCCTATAAAATAAATGGAAACCCTTCTCCCATTTTGCTGCTTAACCTGAAACAAGCAGCCAAACATCTAGTAGAAAGTAAACTGAACACCCAATCTTTTAGCAAGAAGAGAAGAGCACTTCCATATTCTCACCTGACAGAACCATTGGTACTGTGAATACAGACGCAAGCTTGCCAACACCTCTGAAATGTTGTTTTGTTAGGCACGGTATGGAGATTATTATGTGCACTAAGTACTTTTTTCTCTTCAGTGCTTGTGACACAGAGGCAGCATAACATAATATGAACGGGGAAGGGGAGCGACTGGCAACAGGACCAGAGTGTCCACCCAAACTGTATGAGCTGCGCTGGTCTAAGTAGAAAAAGTTGGGTTTTGAATGGCAGTGGTGAAGATGGATAACATCGGTGAGGTTCTCGTGGGATTGAGACAAAACATCAGTGGGTTCCAGACATTAAACGTTTCTATCAATATTTTTCTCTCAATAGTAGAGTACACAATTTTGCAACCGTTCTACTACTTTACAAATTGTCTTACAGTATATATGTGATGGGCCTGTCCATAGTGATATGGAAGTAGAGAGACAATTAATCTCATCATTACCTTTCTTCTTGTGTGTTCATAAATAACAGAGGGCTCTACTGAAAAGCAGGCAGAAACTAAGCTAAGGCATGTGAATATGGTTGTAGACCTGCTTCCTTATAAGATAATGTCAGATAACATTTTTATGCATCTATACTTGCCTAAGAAATAAAGTGTACCATTTCCATTTTGTTTGTGAAGTACATTTGCAATGTAAAATACAGCACAGTTCTAAATGCCTCCCAAACCCATTTAGACATTAGTTTAAACTTCTAATAATAATTTTCATTGATGAATATGTGATCATAGTGAAAAAAACACAGATCTGGAACTCTTGGAGCATCAGAATTATTCTTTACCTCTTGCTGGCATGCTTGCAGCATACCATGTCTCCTAATTTCAACCTCCCTACACCTCCCATTCAACAGAAATGAGGACATTTTTCACCACCCTAACTAAACTGGACAAAACTAAACTAAAGACTGAGTGTTTACAATGCTCCAGTTTATTTTCGTTGAACCATTCTTCATGAAAACTGTGATACTGTTAGGTAACGACTAACTACAATATTTTCATATGCTTATACAAATATGCACTACATAAAATTAAAGAAAATATGAAAAGACTGTGGCTGAATTGTAAATTCAATTTTTGACAGATAAAAAACCAGTAATGAATGTGTTCTTTGCCATGGGCTATACTCACATCAGCATAATGCCCCTTCATATCACAGCGATTGCAGTGTTTATTCCAATAGGCTCTCTCAAGACATTCCCTGAAATAGTGGCCAGGCAAACAGCAGTTCAAACAAAAACGTGCTGGGCAACTGTTCTGTAGATGACCTCTTCCTGCACACAGGCAACAAGGGGGAACTTTCTATGGAGAAATAAAAAAAGATTTATGTTAAGTGAGAATGTTTTAAAAGATTAAAGAAAAGAAAAAAAATCAGAAGAGGAAATGAAGAAGAAACCACCCCAAATGAATGCCTACTTACTAGGAATTGCAGAGATGTTATGTTTCATCAAGGAATCAAAGTGAAGAAAGACTATCAATAGAATAAAACTCGAAGCTGTAACTCCATAGACTCCTGTACTTTCTTGATTTGGACCTTGCATCAGAAGCACTTGTTAAATGCCTAGTGCCCATGTTATTTGCCCCGTGAATACAGCAAAAATAATCATTAAAATGGGAAGTATATTTTACTGAGAGCAGAACTGTTGGGCACTCTGTATGAACACTTATTTTTTTATTAAATTTCTTAAAAGCTGAAAAACAGAACTGTATCACTGGAACATGATGTACAGTACGTAACACAACATATTGGACTGGGTTGTAAATATGGCCTGTGCCATAGACCACTGCACTAAGTCTGGCTGGGATGGGTTAATTTTCCTCATAGCAGCCTTATGGGGCTGTGTTTTAGATAACACGCCAACATTTAGGCTTAAGGCTTTCTCTTTTTCCCAGCCTGATCCGCAGTGAGCAGGCTGCAGGTGGGCAAGAGGCTGGTGGAGGACAGAGCCGGACAGCTGACCCCAACTGACCAAAGGGATATCTGTACCATACGGCATCGTGCTCAGCAACAGAACTGGGGGGACAGAGGTTTTCCACAGTAGCTGTTGCTCAGGGACTGGCTGGGCATCCATCTGCTGTTGTGAGTGATTGCTTTTGCATCACTGGGGTTTTTCTTCACTTAGTATACTGTCTTTGTCTTGACCCATGAGTTTTTCTTGCTTTTGCCCTTCCAATTCTCTCCCCGACCCCACAAGGGGTGCGTTAAGTGAGCGGCTGGGTGGGGGCTTAGCTGCCAGCCGGGGTCAGCCCGCCACAACCACTTGGCTACGCGCCTTGTGACTCACACAAATAAGCACATGGACCAACAAATGTAAAGTGCTGAAAACTATTCTGGGGCCATAGCTGTATCTCTTTTTAAGCCAGTTTTCCCAGTAAGTAAGTATATCTTCACAGCCAGGGCTTATGTTTCAGCTGGATGGGATGTAGTCACTCAAAAGTCTCAGGGTGGGTAACAGCCTCAGGGAGCGAGGTTTTTGCAAACTTTGTTGTGAGGAATGGTAAATCAAGACTCTCATGCAACTGCCCCAACTTCTTCACAGTATAGTGACTGATTTTTAAATCAGTTTAAATCTAACCCCTGGACAACCTTTCTGAATATTTGGCATCTATCTGAGCTGCTTCAAGTTATTTCCAGTTTCATCTTGATTATAATTTTTAACATTATTCAGATCATCTTTCTTTATATAGATATCTGCTTTCATTCATTTACTAAGGGTGATTTTTTGATTCCTTATGCTCTCCTTATTGAAAATACATTTGAAAAACATTTTACATCTTAAAACTGGTTTTACAATTTGAAAAAAATGTTTCTATATTATACTCGACTCTCTTTTTGCTCAGTTTATACTAATGGATTTTTTCCTTTATAAAAACAAGAAAAGCAATGATCTCCACAAAACAGATAGCTAACTTTATATAGTAAACTGATCTTGTACAAGCTATCGGTCAACCTGGAGCAACCTTTTGATGAAATAATAAACCACTGAAGCAATGCTTTTAATGGCAAGTACAAAAGAGTATTAGAAACAACAGCTGCATCTACAAGTAATTAAAGTGTTGCATTTACCTTTGGAGTAGGACAGTTCTTGGACAAATGACCTGGTCTATCACAATTTCTACAGGTAACATTTTTATCTGCTGTGTAGTACCGCATACTGGTATGCTTCACACTCGCATAGTTGGAGATCTGTGCCTGGGGAGACAAGAAGAGAAAAATGTATTTACCATTTGAGATTCTGTGGTTTAGTGTTTGTCAGAACTGGAAATTTGGAAAGGTCACTGCTAGTAGTGTTCAGTTAGAAATCTAACTACAATTTACACATCCAGGTTTGAACTGGATAATTCTGTTACAGAGAAACTTGCATTGTCTAGAAGAAAAGTATTGTCTTGTTCAAACTTCTGCTTCGGGACATTGTTTTTTTGGTGTTTAAAATTGAAGTTATGAAGTTTTGCTTTCCCTTGATTAGTCAAGACACTTTTACTCACTATGCTGTTTCATGATGAACCAGAATTTTTCCCAGAATACAAATATAACTAACATTAATTGCAAATGCAAGTTACACGTTCCCTTGCACACATTAAGGGAAACTTCTTGGACAAAATACAATGCTATACAAGTCTAGACCGAATCTGCAATTTGCAATTGTAAAGAAAGATTTAAAAAGGAAAAAGAAGAAAAAAGAGAAGCTGGAAACAACTCTCTCTTTCCCAGTGACCTCACACATACTTTCCGCATAGGCAGACAAAATTGAAAATCCTACCTTCAACCTTTATTGCTTAGCAAACATCACAGTTTTTAAAAACTGAAATAAAATTTTGGACAAGTGAACAGGAGAGATACAAAAATACCATTTCTCTTAAGGGAAAGAGTTTGTTAATGTCACCTGATTATGTAAGCGTTACTGAACCTTGGAAAGAGAAATCAGAAGGCGTTGGACCTTACAGCTGAAGCTTACTCTTCCTGGATGCTACAGTATTTTGCATGAGTACTCCAGGTTACAGCCTAACCGTAGCAACTCCCGAGCCGAGTCCAACCTCTGGGAGTGCAGGAAGGCTAACCAAACACAGACGGCTCATAGTGCCGCCTGTGGAAACGTGATTTAGCTGCCACAAAACAATGACTAGTCTCTGAAGAGACTGGGAAAGAAGAGCCAAGTTCCTCCTTGCAGAGTCGGGGGAGGCACTCCGATTCCTGGCATCCTCTTCCCACCCTGCTTGTATGCCTGCCCCAACAAGTGAACCTCTTCCTACTGCACGAGAGCTCAGCCTTCACCTGCCTTTGGGAGGACACTGCTAAGGATTCCACACAAAAACTACAGAGGGATTTTTCAATCCCATTTATCTTGCTCTGCTTGTTAATAAGCATAAAAATAAAGGATTATGGAACAATTTGGTTGTCTGCGTTACCTCTAAGTCTTTATTACAGATGGACCAGTCCACATCCACTTCTCCTGAAAAACAGAAATAAAATTAATTATATTTAATTTATATGAATGTTTTTCTGTAATATATTCAACATTATGATTACTGCCCTTACTGAAACTAATAGACTTTGAATGTATCAAAGCAGAGAAACTAGTTCTATCTTCATTAAAGGAAAGCTATCAACCTGCTTGGCACCAAACATGATTCACCTTAAAATCAGCACATATCCAACTATGGGGTGGACATTATTTGACACCACCCTCTTGTCCTGCCGCCAGGGTATAAATTCAGGCAATGATTTAATTTCTTCAGAGGCAGGGACTCCAAAGCTTCCGATTCCATCCATTTGAATTATCTCTGCCTGCACTCATGGGGATGCCCAGCTCAAGTCCAGAAGTTGCCAGAGTGGGAGCACATGGAACATGAAGTTAGTGCACAGCATAAATTATACTTTTTCGCCTTGCGAATTCGCAAAATCTGTGTCTTCAGCACTGCTTTCTAACTGCTGCGTGCCAAAATGACTTTATGCATAACCACAGCAACTAAGACTGTAAGCTAAGTAACTCTATTTCAAAACAGGGTTTGGTAATGTGCAATAAATCAGGACGACACACTAAATTATCAACTGTCACACCATAATCTTCTCACACGCAGCCTTTGGACGGGCAGAAGTAAAAAGGAAAAATCATAAAGGAAATAAAAGGCAGTAAGCTAAAAGAATAGGGATGCAGTTACAGCTGTTTAAAAATTCTGCATGTCAACACTGTTTACTTCTCTCACTGTGCAAAGACAGCTGTACCACCACAGCATCTTTTTCATCATTAAGGGAGGATTCATGTCAACGGAGGTGTTTGCCTTACCTATACTTTTATAGTAACCATTACAACTTGTGCACAAATTAATCCTGTGTGTTTGCACACTTTTTAATGCAAAGTGTCCCATCCTGTTCCCACAATCCAAATCTGAAGCATCTACATGTGTTATTAACACAAATCACAACAATATTAAGATTTACAAAGAGTAAAAAAAACAGTAAAAATTTATCAAACTGATTTTGATTGTACTGTTCATTTCCAATAAAAGGTAGATGACTAGAAATTAAGATTATACTACCTATAATGTCATGTCTAACCCTTCATTTACCGAAAAAAGTCAGTAATTTCAGCTGAAGTGTGTAATGTGATATCTGGATACAAGGTACGTCACTCAAACACACAACGGGTGCTTTAGGGCGTAATACCTGCTTGCCGCTGTTCTCCATCCAAAAGTTGGGGCTAATACTATCTGCTCTAATCTGAACGGCACTTTGAAATATTTTTATTTTCCACACTTACTAATGCCAACAATGCTAATGACCATCACAGAGACATTAATAATGAATTAACCAGACTATTTGTAAAGCAATGTGTCGTACCTAAGTCATGGTGTGCATAGCAACTGGCACAGCCAGAGGTCAAATACAAGCATCAAACAGATCCTTCACCCAAGCATCATTCAGGAGAAGAAGCGATCACCAGAACGAGAGGTGGTACCATGCCCGCACCCCTGGAGACCACTTCTCCCAGGCTCTCGGCTCCCAGCAGAGAGGATGGAGGGGACGGCATCGCGTCAGCTCTCTTCAGTGGAAGTGAGTCGTGGGTATGCCCAAGGGAAAATGAGGCCTTTTGGTGTCTAGTCATTAAAAGTAAAGAAATGCACTGACATATTTGAGTGCATTATTTATTACTTGGAAGCCTGTTAAGGAAATTCATTCATAAAGAAAAAGATATTTGTAATTCAAAACTCTGCCCTGGCAATCAGTACTGTGAGTGCCGTGTTTCACAGAAATGCACATGCAGAATGGCTGACAGGCTACAGATCAAAATTACCAGCGAATTAACTCCTGTTAATCATTAGGCATGTCCTTCCTGAGGACAAACCAACTAAGTTTCTCTTCTTCACTGTCAAAATCCCCTGCTTCACAGGGGAAAACCATGATACAATGATTCAAATATTTCTAATGCTAGAAGCTAAAGCTGCTCAAACCAGAAAATAAATACAAGAGCTTTAATGCTGAATGAAATATTCCAACAAAATCTCCGTTCGGTGACCTAAAACTTAAGTCTAATTCACAACAGAATGCATGTTTTTGCTCACAATAAATTCTTCAGACTGAAATATGTAGGAAGAGTTATGCTTCTGCAACCAACTTGAAGTCTTGCTTTAGAGACATATAGAAAAATCTGCAACGATTTTTCTTGTTGACCACAGCATTTTGCTGGCACTAAATAATGAAATAAATCACAAAGTCTGCTCTGAGTTGACAAACACCTCCCCTCCCCCTTAGTTTGTTTATTTGGATGAATTAACTTGTCCAACAGGCACTTCCAGTCTCTGGGTGGCTGCGGGTTCCTCCGAGCTGGCTTTCTGGCCACCCCACCTCCCACCAGCCGTGCTGCTGCCCTTTGCTCGTCCTCCAGCAGCGTGCTGAAGGCTCCTTTGTACCACGCTCTCCTTGGTCTGTAGCACCCGTAATCTTTGTTTTCACTCCTTAATACTCAGAGTCTGGGACAGGTCTGGGACCGCAGATTGGGAGAAGCTCTTCCCCGAGGACGGTGGCTCAGCTCGCAGCCCTGGGGGCGGACGGGCAGCCGGCACCCCTCACCACCTCGGAGTGCCCAAGGACGAAGCTCTCCCACCCCACAACCCCAAACAGCGGCCTCAGATCCCCTCCCGGGACTGAGAGGGTGATTTTGGTCAAAGCACAGACATAAACCACGTATGCTAATTACTGAAAGTTTCCATATTTAGCAGAGACTGGTACAATGAAACCTGCCACCTGATGTTTTCCAAGGCCAAGACAGTACAACTTTAAAGCATTTCATCCTTTTTTCTGACAGATGCACACACACAGAGGGTGGATTTCTGCCTTAAGGAATGGACCTATGAGTACTTCATTTTTACTCTTAAGAAAGCAGCAGTTTAAAAACTATTCAGGCAATCTCTGTCAAGATTTTCCTCTGTTTCTGTGGAGAAGTTGCACATACAAAACTTACATTACTCACAGGGTTCTATGAGTTTTCACAGTGTATTAATAAAATCCTCCCACAACATCTTCAACAAATTCATGCTTTTATTCTTTCTCATCTTCATCTAAAAGCAATCTCCTTTTTAAGATTATATTAATCTCTACACTTCAACTAAAATATACAACTGACCTAGCCACATAAACTTGTTGTATTTATACTTTGAAAAAAATGGTTTTGTCAAATTGCAGAACAGGGAAGAAGAGAAGGGAAAGAAGAGACCAGAAAAAATGACAGACAGGATGCAAAATATATACCATTTAGATGAAAATGGAAGCTCTGCGCAAGGTTCTTCTTTTATAAAGTATTACACTTTGGCTGTCCTGTGCCCCTTTACAATAGGATGAATGGTAAGTAACAGCTTTGCTTTTATTTAAAGAAAAATTTTGAAAGATCATTGAGATTCACATGTATCCCTCCACCAGCATGAAAATGTAAATTTCCGAGCAGTGCTCATGATGAAGCCAGATTTAGGACCACTGTTCAATGTGCATTCAAGCCTTCCTTCTTTCATTCCAGAGGGGAGGAGGGAGAACCACAACCAGCAGTCAAAACCTGAAATTGCCTGGAGGAACAATCCGTTTCCACAGAACAAAAAACTGACTGAGAACAAACAATAAACTGTTCAGAAGATTTCCTTATCTGCCGTACCACTGACGATACCAGCCGCCGAGCAGGCTATCCCAGCAAGGCAGGGCACAGTCGGGCACAGATTTTGACCCCACCAAAAGTCACACTTATATTTCACTCATCGGAGCTGGGAGAAAACATGTCCCTGTTCTCTGTGCAAGTTCAGCCTGCCCTGAAAAGGTTTATTTTGTTACCTCATTTAACAACACAGAGAAACTGTAGAGCCTGGGCATTCAGCTTTGAAAACACAACACCAGATTTTCTAAAAGGGGAAGGCAAGTGGTGTCCCCCCCTCCTTCTAATTGGAATATACATGCAGACATGTATTTTATTTAGTTTATTTTATGATCAGTTCACTAAAACAGGCTGCTTCAAGCTGTGACGGTATGATATGTGGCCTGAAGGGCAAATACGTTTCAAAGCTGGGCTTTAAAAATTGGATTTTGACTGCTAATTAATATAGCACATTACAGAATAGAGAACCCTAATTACATTCTACTGTAAGACCTCTGTGGCAAGGACTGTTTCAGACATATCTCTGAACAATATTTAGCATGTTAGGACACAGCTTCTGGCTGCTACTGGAGTAACAAATAACATTTTAAAATTATAAGTCTTAAACCCCTAAAAATCATCTAGATCTGCAAGAATTTCACATTGTGACATTTTACATATATCTGAGAATTCCTGTTTATGTTTGAACCAAAGTGATGCAAGTCTTATTGTAATGTAATATGGTATAATGAGTTTCACATATTTTGTGTTCAAGTAGCCCTTCTTCCAAAAAACAAGGAATGGAAGCGTGAAGTGATAACAACCAAGCAGTTGTTATTCCAAAACACAAATCAAAGATTCCCTCCCTACATCAGATTTTGCAAAGTACAAGAATTCAGGTTTCTATGCACTAGGATGCACTATACGTCTTTCTCTTCTAGGAAGGTGTATTCCAAGTACCCATATATATATATATATATATATGGGTGTGTGTATACACACACACACACACGTATGTCACCAGAAGTTTTTGAAGTAAACCATGTCTGCTTTACAGCCACCGAAGATTAACTGTGACCTGAAAAGGGAGCTCGTCCTCCTTATGCTGCCTGAAGTTCCTATTCAAGCTGCATCCAGACACAGTGCAGCTCAGGTACACGGGGCTCCAAAACATCGCTGCTTGGAGGGAGGGAACGGCAGGTCTGCACGACTCCTTGTGCAGCCAGCAGATCTCAGAGCACCGTCCTGAGAGACCGGTCATGGACCCACATCACGGATTTCTGGTTTCTCGCAGTTCCAGCTTCATCCCGACACGGACAACTCCCTGCAGGGTACCAGGGCTAGGAGATGCACAGCAGCCACAGCGGATGAAGCCCTCTCTGCATTGCCCAGTTATTCGAATTAACCCCTGTGCAGAAGGAATGGAATCAACTGCGGTATTTTTCTTGGACACTTCTAGGGATTTCTCAACTTTGCTTCGATAAGAAAAAGGTGATTTACTTAGAAACAAGACACCTGCTGTTATAATGGATTACATGTCAATATTTCTTTAATGCAACTTTAAAAGAGATCCATAAACTCCCACAGAGAAATCAGTCAATGTAATCATTGACAGAAGTTCAATTTGAGAAATTTTCTCATGGCAAGGAAAGACTCTTCTGCCTCTCCCCTTCATAGCTTATATATATATAGCTTCATAGCTTATATATATGTATATATATACACACACGTGTATATATATGTATATATATACACACACACACATACATATACATATATGCACAGTAATATGCACATATTTTGTCAGTGAGAAAATACCTGCAATACTTTATTTTTAGCAACCTTTATCTGATCCAGCATGACATTTTTGAAAAGCATCACAAAAACGGAAAGACGACAGTGAACAAACAACAAAACTCAACCCCTTTTGAAATGAATTAAAATGTAAGAAGTTGATTGAAGCAAAGGCAGCATTGGCCAAAAGCATATCAGCGTTTAAAAAGAAAAAAACCACACATCTGAACAGTCCTGCATAAGTGAAAAAAAAAACCAAACAAACCAAGACCTACTAAAGTAACTTTAAGCAAACTTAAGCAGCCATTACCCATGGGAGAAGACTTAACCGTCATTGCCAGAGAAGAAAAGTCTGACGGCTGGGGGCTACGACATGGTACTTATAATCCCCAGGCAGCGTGTTCGGCTGGGGCCCGCTGCAGGGCTAGAGCTGCAGTTTTCAAGAAGACTCCCAGGTTATGAAGTTTAATACACGTGAATTAAGAGTATTTAACCAAGCAGAGATGCTCACTTTTGGTATTTAAAACAGATATTAAGAAATAAAAAAATCACCCAGGCGTTAGCACATACTGCCTCTTTTTATCGAATGTCAGGCATCCAGTACTGCATTTCAGCCATGTGTCACTTTCTGTCTAGCTGAGCTCCTCCAGAACTTCTCTAACAATAAATCCTGCACTTTCTTCCAAGTCTCTGCCCTTTCGCATCTACCTCAACTCTATATATTCTTAGGGCTATGTATGCGTAAGACGTTTCACACGCCAAGTGGGAATAAAACACGCAGTGAATAAAGCAAAAGATAACATAAGTCTTTAAATCATATTCTTGAGGAATATGTGTACTATAAAATTTCTAAAATACATAGACACACGTTAAAACACAAATACATAGTGTGTCTTTTCTATTATGTAAGTACGCATAATTTTCTGTCTGTTTTCTGTCTCATGCTATAAACACTGCTTCCTTTAGTCTTGACCACTGCTAGTAATGTTAATTCACAAAACTCAGTGGCTCATGATTTTCAAAGCTTAGCGCAACATTTGCAGAACAAAGTAGGTTTTTCTCTCTTTTTGGTGGGTACAAGTATGGGGACCACAGGAACAGTTAAATTCATGGCATGGTTGGTCTACCACACAGTCGGGGGAATTCTTTAAATAGAGCCTGTCACTCTCTTTGCCCATCAATGGGATTTCCTTCTCAAACTGCTGATTCGTTCAGGTACACAACAGAGGAAATTTCAGTTAACCTTTGTTTCACCCCGGGGAAAAATCTGTCTGAAAAGTATAAAATGAATAGATTAAAAAAAAAGAAATAAAGAAAGAAAAGCTGCAGGGTTATTCTTCCTAGTGTTCACAGCAGTCAAAGTTAAACAGAGAAAAGGAGGCAAACATGAACATTTTATTCCCACCAGAGAATAAGGTATAATATATGATTTAGAAATTCCATTGTCTATACTGTGATTTCTAATTTAGAGACGGAAAGACTGAACACAAATCTATTGTTCTCATCGGGTGCATCAAGAATTCACTTTTTGACTATTTCCTATATGACTGAAAAAGGAATAATAGGTTACTCTGAAGAAAAAGCCTTTTTAGCTATTTGATTAAGTTGTCTTAAATACCTTTTAGATTTGAGAAATCCTTGGTGAAGAGAAAAATAATAAACGCTAACTCAGAATTACATGTGAAAAAATGCATACAGAGATAAAATCAGAAGTACAGTCACAAAATAAAGGGACATTTCAGGATAGATTGCCACCAAAAATGGCCTTAGACTGTTCTAAGTTATTCATAAAAAAAATCTCTTTTGAGATAAAATTATAATTTCAAAATAGGAATAATAATTTTCATTTTCTAGTGTCATTCATCTGACAACACGCCTGTAGTATTCACTCCGGTATCAAACTGAATGTTGCAGTAAACCTCCCCCATAGCCAGTCGTCTTAGGACTGACTGCCGGCAGAGCTTGGGCAGTACAGTCAAGGTCCTGGTATGGAAGACTGGAAGGTGTGCATGGGTTTAGCTCCAGTGGAAGTGATATTCTGGAATTTCTTATGGGATCAATAGGATGCCAAGAATTGATTCTGTAGTACCGACCTCAACATCACCGAGGCTATTTCTGTATTTAAGTGATCGTTATTGTGCAGCACATTTTGTCAGTGGCAATACAACACTTCATCGAACAGGGTCATAAGGGAAGCTGGAGGCTTTGGCAGCTGTATAACCACACAGAATCTTCATCTCTTAATCAGCCCTTGAAGAGTGGTATCTATCGTAGTTATCAATATTAACTATTAGAGTCCAGAAGCCTAACCAATGCATACACTTTGTTTTGATGATTTGTACAGATTCCTTCATATAATCAGCTAAAATGGTACTCAATTAATGGCTAAGACCGGAGCCTGAAGAGTACCGTTGCTTCACTTCTCAAGTGTCATTTAGCAGAAAATCTACAGTTGCATCTTGGGAATCTATTTTGGCAACACATTGCATCTTTTGCCACCAATACAGAATGAAGGAGATATAAATATAAAAGAGGGAACGAAGTGCATGGAGCCTTGTTCTACTGAGGCTTGTGGTGCCTGATCTGGCAAAGTCACTGTCCCTAAAAGAAGCTGTGTTAAGAGATGTGCCAACAACATTATGCTTCTCCCCACAATGGAGAGGTATCCAGATTTAAAGCTCCTTGGAAATGATTCATTAATGCTTCAACCGAATCACAAACCTAAAACCGTTAGCCATCAGCTGTATCCTAGAAAAAAAGCATGGCTCTCTTGAAGCTGCCATTAGGATGAAATACAGAACTAAATTCCTGAATTTCAAGAATACTAATGTACACAAGTATCTGAAACTTGTAAAGCTTAATTTGGGCTCTTACTTGCCTCTACTTTTGCCCTAAAATTCAAAAAATATTTAACCTAGGAAAAAAAAAATCACATTTCAACACATGCTAACCGCCAGTCTTTGGGTATGGGCTGGAATTTCGGTTCAACTTTCTTTCATGCTGATAACCTGGCCCATTGAGCAAAGGCAAACTGAATCATCCCAGTTCTGACAATTCCTTCCCACCCTCAAGGTCAGACCAGACTCCCACGTAGTGACGTGGGAGGAGAACAGCTCTTGGGGCACGGGAAGAGCCCACGGGGTGTCTGGGATGAGGCAGGTTTTGAAATATCACACATCATGTGGTAGCTTCACAGATACGAAGGAAGAAAACCCTCAATGCTTCTGAAGATACAGCTGGAAATGTGAACGCCGTTGTACTAAAGTGTAACACTACCAATGAGGTTTACAGGTTTCAAAGTTAGTACTGAGCTCAAATGTGTTGAAGAGCACTCTAAAATGACACTAGAACAGAATGCAAGAGAGGCGTTTACACTATCATTATCTCCAGATGAAAGGAGTCCCAAAAAGCCTGATCAAAACCAGGATGGGGGAGACTGCATTACTCTGACAGCAGAACTGAAGTTTGAGCTAAAGCTAATATGGAGACCTGGAACGGGTGAAATCCTGTTGGATACATTTCTAGGTCCTCTTTTGATCTTCTTGAGGATTATAGCAAAGATGGAATAGGAAACACATGCAGGAGCTCCTGGAAAATATTCATAGTGAAAGAAATACTTCTACAATTCAGGAACAGAAATTAACGTCACTCCATGGATTTCCCGTAGATCAAAAGGTGTATCCGAGGAAACCTCCCCATTTGCCAGGCGTGAGGAATAGAAACAGCACCCTGGGCACTGTAGTGCCCCTCCACGTTAAATCTTCTTCAAACTCACATTTGCAGGGAAAACGAAGACATGAGAAGTGATCCAGTAACACAGCACTTTTAATAGTGATTAGTAACAAAGCACTGATGCAGCTGAGGATATGCAACAGCATGTAGTTATTTTACAAGAAGAAAACTCCAATCTTAACACTCTGCTCCAATTTTGGTCTTCCTGAACTTTTATGACCTTACTACCATACAGGCAGATTCTTTAGCCCATATCTGAAGGCACGCACCACAAACACCTCTCACAGCAGGAGGAGGCCGAAGGATCTTCTCAATACCTTCTTCATTGTTTGTACGCGTGCATCAAGATGGTGTAGTGGCTCTTCTGAGAGTCACTGTCATGGAAAATCATAGTTTGTCCTGGCAAGGATGATGCACTGCTCTCAACCCACCGTGAAGCTCTGTAGACACTTCAAAAGTAAAAGCACCAAACAGCATTAGCATGCTGTGAAGGCCCTGAGAATCATACTTCATGAGAATGATCTTACATTGGACTCTGAAGGGCAGAGATTGAAATACAGAGAAGAACTCAAAAAGAACACAGTGTCCTTTTCCTTTTCAGTCCTCATTTTTTGGTGTACTTTGTTCCACATGACAAAGACATCCTTTTCTTGGGAACAGAAAACAACTAGAATGGACTTCTTCTCAGCATCAGTCTTCTGCTCGCAATAGAAAACAGAGAGTTTTCCATAAACACATAATTTCCATACTAAGAGGCACAATTGTAAAGTGATAGAAAATAAAGTGCCCTTGCTAAAGGACCACTAGTTCTTATTGGCTAGAACAGTTTTGTCCTTGCAACAAGGACCACAGCAGAAAAGATGTCACTCTCTTTCCTCCTCTTTCCAAAGAAAAGATAAAGCGGGGAAAAGGAAATGTTGTCTCTATGCATAACCAGCAAATAACAGTTCTCAATGAGAGAATTCAATTTTTGCTTATGTAGAAATGTTTCAGTGGTGCAAGGGAAGAAAAAAGAATTCGAGACCTCTGATTTCATCTCTGTTTCCCATGTACACTAGCACAGTGGTCTCGACAGTGGGGTGCAGGCACCCCAGGGGGTTTGGAAGACATTCCACTGCAGCACAGGAAGAAAATATTTTTTGTACCGTTAATAAATAAAATAAATTATATTTGTAAAACAGTGTTTACTTAATCTTATTGTCATCCTTTTTTACCTTCTATTTTGTGTATGTTTTATAATAGACATATTAGTACAGTACTAGATGTATATAATTTATAAATAAATAAATATATGTAAGGTGGGAGTGCGTGCTCAAAGATTTTTTCCTGATGGGGTGTGTGATCAAAAATGTTTGGAGACCACTGCACTAGGGCATGGTTTTTACTAGTGGCCAAAGAGTTACCAATGAAACAGAGTGAAGTCAATTTTCTCTACAAAAGCCTGTGATGGATCAAAAAACTGGAAGTCCTCATACTGCGTTTTTTACAGATCCTCAGATCTCACGTTTAAACGATCATGTATATTTAGTACACAGGCTATCTTTCATTCTTTCAGCAGAAAAGCTGGAGCCCTTTGACTCTGGAGGAGGATGCAGTGTAACTGCAATTGACACTTAAATGGTTGGGTCAAAAGCACCTCATAAAATACTAAAGAGGTATTTATTTACACTTTGAGTATTTGTCTCTGTGGTTTTGGTTTCTTCTTTTTTCCTTTTTTTTTTTCCCCTTTTTTCCTTCTTTTTTCTCCCTTAAACAGATACCACAGCAATAAGAAAAGCCTTCTCACTTCTACCAAAAACAATGCATATCTTAATTATGCTATTGTAATGAATGACAACTTTCTTCCAGATCTACTAAATTTAAGTTCTCTAACAAGATGAGCTTTTCAAACACTTGAGGTCCTGATCACTACATCCCTTCCCAAAGTACCGTCACACAGCTTGCAAGGGAAGCATGTTAGAAATGCTGTGATCAGCACCCTCAAGTCCCGTACTGCAAAGGATGCGCAGAACAAATTATTTTCTCACCTACAGGCCCTTTGCCCACAGTTTTGGCAGGCCTTCAGAGAACTGCTGGGACCGGCCAGCCCGGCTCCAGTTGCCGGACTGTTATCTAGGCAATGCACTTTTTTTTCACACACTGAGCAGCTGCCCAGTACAAACAGGGCTGCTCTGCATTTTTCAGCCAGGAAGGTAAAACGGCATGTGTTAGACTAGCCCAGGATCATTGCAGTCGGAAAGGTAGACACCGAATTTGCTTAAGATCCCGAGGACCGGTTAAAGCATTTTACTGGGATTTACTCCAAAACACTGACACCAAAAATGAAGGCATCTGATGTTGAACTCACGCATCGCTGGTAACAGCGTGGATGTGTAGAAGAAGTCAGAGGAAAAGTCAGCCCTGTCTCGCTGAACTGCAATTAGACAATAGCAATACTTACGCTCTGAATGCACTACTAACCAAGTTTCAATAACCAACAAGCATTAAACTAGAACCATAGTGCTTTTAGGCATAGATAATGTATCCTGTGCTCTACTTTCTACTTAGAGAGAAATAAAGTATAAATATAGTTTGTGCTGGATGTGGTTACTGCCCTAATACCTGTACTGCAACCAATCTGTACTGAAATTTAGAAGTCTTGTTCTATAAAAAATCATTGGAAAAAAAAGCAAGTTGTCCATTCGGATAAATGATCGAGGGTGAATAAACATGAGACCAAGGAAGAAGTGCCCGAATGGTTAAGCACCATATTAACTCTGGTGGATGCTGCTCAAGTATTTTCACAGCCTGTGTTGATGTGCTCAAGATATAAAACAGTTACATGGGGACAAGTAGAGCTCACAAGTCTATATTTGATTTTAAGCATTTAAATTCTGGGAGTTTAAGAAGCCTTTGCTGAAAATGAATCAGACAAAGAAGTACTGAGTAGTTAAGGTGCATATAATTATTTTTAAAGTAGCACTTTAAGACATTTAATAGCACTTTTTCCTGACATTAATAGAACTGGAAGGTGTACTATACACAAACTCTTCCTACCTGAATTTAAAGTACTGCAACTGCCAACTTTTTGCTGTTCCTGTAAGGAAACTGTTATGCACTTCATATTTATAATTTTTTTAAAATTTAATTTATAATGTTTTGTTTGATTAAAGCATTTTTTTTGTTTCAATGTTAATTTTTAAACAGTAATATTCTTTAAAATATGCAGTTATTTAATTCAGATCAATAACTTCATGTGCGGGAATGAAACATTTGTATTAATTCAAGAAAGCTGAAACATATTTGAAGTTGTGATTTAAGTCATTCTTTTCTGATAAAGACTGAATAATCTAATCAGTTTAGCCAACATACTCAGGTGAAAGTCCCTTACACTGGCCACTGCAGTAGAGTTATGATTCTACTGCGCAAACTTACTGAATATACTTTCCGTATTGCAAGTCAGGGCAATAATTTCTGAAATCTTTGATTCAGGTTTTCCCCCTTTGTCTGGACAAGAGCAAGGGGTGTCTGAATCGGTGATTAAAGGGCTAGTTGTAAAGCGGATTCTGCTTCTACCTAGCAACACTCGGAAAAAACAACTAGTCCCATAGCTGAAAAAAATTATCAATGCCTCATTTAAAATGTGCAACCAACCAAATTTCCTGAGCAGTGTGGTAACTCGTCGCTCCTTTAAAAACAAATAATACAGACACTCTCTCGAACTCCCACCGTCTTTCACTAGGCTGGAAGCACAGAGGAAGGAGACAAGAAAAGCAATAAAACGTCATGTTGGATGCTCTGAACCCTTCACCAGGGCACAGACTTGGCACTGCATGTGGAGCCACCACAGATCTTGTAAAGATCAATCCAATTTCTAATAATCTTGAGGAGCTGGGAAGTGGAAACACAAGGCAAACATTACAAGAGATACCCATGAATGGAGATGGAAGCATTTAACATGCAACTTTAGAAAAGACCAACTAGACTTTAGAGGAGAAGACAAAAGATGACCCACATCTACCTCCCGTCTTTGGCTGGCCATCGAGTGTGGACAGGACCAGCACGCATCAGGCAGTGTGCCATTTCTAGTGTTTGCAGAGGCTCTCCAAAGACACACAGCAGTCCTGTCTTATTTGCTGTATCTTCACGGTGGAATAACGTCCGCACCTAGGCAGGTTTCATTTGGTGTGGGCTTATCAGATGTTGTACTACCAAAAGCCTGTAGCACAGAAGGGGGTTGCTGGCAGCACTGTTGGTACTGGATCAAGCTTTAGATGTCTTCACCTGAGCCTAAAAGAAACTATGGCTGCAGAAGGTGTTTTTGCTGGAACAACTTCCCACAGCAGGGACTGCAGTCAGCACTCACTGCATCGGTAAGGAACTGCGTTTCAGCACAGCACTAACAGAAATGCACTGGCACAAGTGTGCAACACAGGCCAACACACAACGAATACGTGACCCAGCACTAAAGCCATTTTACACACGTGCCTAGTTCTGACGGCTGTGAATTGTCACGGGGTTTGGCTTCAATGCTGAGTGCACATGGTTTAGAAAAAATAATTGAAATCTGTATCACCAATTAAAAAACAGACTTAACAATATTCTTCCCATGGACTCACCTCCTAAAATGAAGGCAAGACCAGAGGAAGAAAACTACTAAAACGTTACCACTTCTGGATGGCAGTTAGGACCTCTGCTAAGAACAACCTCAAATAATTTTATTTCAAGTCCTTGACATATTAGCAATAAAGAAATGTTGTGATGCTAGAGTTTCTCCCCCCTTTTACTGTAAGTCAGTGATTCAGAAGGTCCAGTACGACTGAATTCAGACACATATTTTACGTCTGCTGCACAAGTTTGAAAATAATCTATTAATTTTCAAGCAAATATGAAGACAGTATATTTGAAATGCATTATTACATTTGCTTTAGTTTACTCCTGTGTTCATATGAGATCAATAACTCAATGATGCACCAGGAAAAACGTGATCGCATTATTATTATTTTTTTAACAGAAGTGCAAATGTAAGTATAAGGAAAAGACAGTTTGCAGTTTGTTACCCAGTAAGACTCTTCAAATGATTTTAAAAAATCAAAATACAGGATGAAAGTAGAAAGCCACGTACTCAACATAAATGCATCCAAGTAAACAAATTATTTAAACAAGAGATTACATCACTCACCAGCAACATTCAAAATCTAAGAAAATGCATGGGCCAAATACTTACTATTAATCTGGGAAAGGAATGCACAACTAGCCTCCCTCTCTTCGAAATATAAAGAATGATAAATTAACTGGTTGCTTGAAAAGAACATATCTAAGGAGTTGTAGAAACACTCGTTTCCTTTTTTGCCATTGTCTCTGATGACATGCTCTTTGAATTACATACCTGCCTCCAGCCTTCATTATTTCTATGTTTCATTATAATGAAGATTATACTTTGACTTCCAAGGCTGCTCGCCGTTATAAAACTTTGCAAAACCTTCCTTTCCCTTTCAATCTTACAGTGCCATAATGAAAACGACACACAATTCTTCCACATATCATTTATACCCATAACACCACCCCCTGCCACCACACAAAAAACCAAATAGTCTAGAGAACCCAGGGCCCATGAACAGATGCCACCACTGTTACCGATTTCAAAGGGAATAATTAGATTGCAATATCTTGGTGACCTACAGCAGCAAACGAACAAACAAGTGGAAAATACGAGTTCACTTATAGACAATATTTCCAGTGTTAAAAATGTACAAAAATGCTGAAATATCCAAAACGGCTAACTTTTTAGTCAAATCTCCAATTATTTTACGAAGTGCACATGAAACTTTCTTTTAAATTCCTGCTCATTTTGAGTTGTACAGTAAGGACAGTTGTACAGTAAGTCCTCCTTGCGTGAGGACTCCCTGCACGACTGACGTAGCGTAAACGTCAGTGTTATGACACTTCCACGCTACATTGCAGAGGACGGCGCTCTCATGATGACTAACTGTGAGAAAACACAAATGATAAAGCAAAGGCTGGACCGTGACCTCCTGTTTCTGCCCCTGTCATTTCTCTGGCAGAACAGACGAGCCCCAGCAACAGCAGCATCCGCCAGCGGAAGATGCCCTGGGCGTGTGGGCACTGCCGGGCGGCACAGCTGGCTCTGCACCGAATGCCGGCCGGCACAGCTGGCTCTGTCCCTGCCCCTTCCAGACCCATCCCAGGACACCATGTCCTCTCCGGGCGGCACCAGGGGAGCACCTTCGCCCTCCCGGCCACGCCAGCGGAGCACAGCTCCAGCCAAGGGCAGGGCGCAGCAGCCCCTCTGCTTGGGCATCCAGGGACCCTGTTGCTGGCACGTGTGGATGGGTGGCTGCTTGGTCCCCAGTTCATTTTCTATGCTGACCTCCTCGCACTTTCGCTCAAGGTTCACACTCGTATTTGCACTTTCAAATGGCGTTTCGTGCGAGACTTAAGGTACAGTTATCATCGTGAGCATCTATGGCTTCAACAAAAAAATTGGTGGGGTTCCTCTTCAAAAAAAAAAAGCAGGATTTGACTATTTTGTCAGGAACACATTTTACCTGCTGCGATATACTACTTCTTTAGATCAAAGAAGGTACTGTAGCAATCCCCCTGGGTTATTTTGGGCACAGTTTCCAAAGCTTTTGCACATGCCTGCAGGTTTTATCTGTATTGAATAATATAACCTTCTTTTTTTTTCTTCTTTTTTTTTTTTGAATTCAGCTATTCTTGCACTCAGACAAATTTTAAAAAATTAAGTTTCTGTAAACACAGTGTTATCTTAATAAGTTCAAATATTATTAGACTATTCCCCAGGGGAAGAAAAGCAATATGTTCTAAAGCAAGTGGCTGTACATTTTGCAGAAGGTGGCTATTCTGAAATTAAGAAATGCAAATCGTTCTACAGTTTATGTGCCTCAAAGTAAAAATAATGATATTAAATTTTAAAAAGGTAGCATAAGATATTGCTGCTTATGCAGGAGCATCAGGATGCCAAGGGACCCAGAGCGATCCTCAGTCTAAGGTTTT
Organism: Platalea leucorodia; assembly: GCF_965183815.1. NCBI lineage: Eukaryota > Metazoa > Chordata > Aves > Pelecaniformes > Threskiornithidae > Platalea > Platalea leucorodia. The sequence goes on along the minus strand of NC_138858.1, from coordinate 87,807,421 downwards.
CAATGGCACAGACTAGTGATCACAGGATGCTGGTGATACTCTCCAGTTACCCCTGGCAACCCTTCTCAACTGTAACGATGCTGCCCTACAATAGCTTTCACTGGGCAGCTTTCTCTTCACTTAGCTGAATGCTTTGGGACCATCTGCGTCGGAAAGCATAAAAGGCCAGCCTGCCTGTGGGCCCGTCACTCTGAACACCACCTCTCTGACCCCGATTAAATACAACTTTCAATCCCTTTTGTCCTCCCTGTTGACTTCTCCTATTAAGGGAGCCCTTTGACAAAGAAAGCGGAAGAGTGGACTAAGTGCCCCCAAGAAAGGTGATGTCTGATACTGCTCAACACAAGGATTAGCAAGCCAATACATAACAAAAGCAAGTTTGGGGGAGGGGTAAAGAGGAAAAGAAAAAAATGGTTTTAGCCAGGTCTTTGACTAATTCAGTAGGTACACAGTTCAACAAATAGCTATACAAGAGGCCTGCTTCGAAAGAAACAACTACTGGAGAACAATAATTTGAGGAGATACCTTTCAGCATCATGACACAAGGCCGTGACATTGACAAGAATGGTGGATATATCATTTGCTACCTATGGCTTTTTAAACTGAATTTTGTGGAGAGGAAAGGCACCAAGAATACTCGAGAAGTTACTTCAAAGACAGACTGCTTCCTACAGAAGGGTCTTGTAAAATATCTTAACTTCAGACAGGCAAGCTAACTTTAAAGGCAGTAGGATACAAAAACACGAGTGACAAGAAGAACAGTGGCTAGACAAAACCTAAATTATTTGCCATGCGAGGGGTGATTGCTTCCAAAGGCATATAATAAAAAACTACCTGCTTTTTGGAATGCGCAGAGCATCTTTGTCAAAAAGAATAAACAGTTCTAATGTGCTAAATTTTCAGCTTGAAAAGACCTGCAGTAGCAATGGTGTATCCTGATGTAACATGGCCTCTGAGCCTGAAGTCAACGGTCAGCACCGGGGCATATCCGAGAGCTCCAAGAGTGCGGAGGCATTGGGAGCAGGAACATGGAGAAGAGCAGAGTGCCAACTACTCACACCATCCGTGCCTAACCTCAGCAGAAGACACCAGCCTCCTGGCCAGCACTCTCAGCAACAAAGACGAACAGCTGGGAGAGCAGGAACCTAGCTGTGCCCCGCCGCGAGACAGAAAATAATGCAGTGCCAGGAGCCTTTGCCCAAGGTACAGGGCAGTAATTACTATGTGATTACCACAAGGGAAAAGTCAGGAAGCGCCTCAGTGCAGAAGATGTCTCCACTGAAGAACGTGAAGCCAAACAGAAGGGACTTCTGTAGAGTGAAGCGGCAGAAGGGATGATCAGGGATTTTATTTCCAGAAAAAAAGATATTGCGATAGTAGAAGTGACCAGAAAAGAGAAACAATAGTCGGAAATCTATACATAAAACAAACCTTAAAAGAACCCCAATGAGTTCTGGGAGCAGACCTTATTTCTAACACCCAAATTGGCAGTAATTAGGCTAGGGAAGCAAGCAGATCAGACGTTTTAAAATATGGCAAAGCTACCCACTAGCATATTATGAAGGATTCCAGCGCAACTGCTTGCCAGCATAGTTGTTTTTTTTTTTTCACACTACAGCTTAACAACATTTTTCCTTTCTTTACAACAGCCCTGCCTCCCAAAGCTCTGAAGTTATATCCATGACCCTTCCAGCTGCGGACCAGAAAAGACTTCCTCCAGAACATGTGAGGAACACTTAATCTAGTGGTGTTTGTACAAAGCATCATGGTGTAAACCCTCTTCTGCTCAGGCCTCTTGGTGGGGCAAATCGCTGCAAGGAGCAAGTCTTTTCAGGCATTAAAAGCAAATTGGGCACATCATCAAAGCTGGGTTCACTTCCCAGCCATCAGGAAAGTCCTCTTTTGCTATTTAGAACAACATCAGCTATTGGCAAAGTTATTCTGTAGATAAGCGCTCTAAATGTCCTCATCGACGCTTGATCTGCAGAGACATCAGCACTGCTGCCCCTACCTGATCCCCCTTATCTAGCATGCTCCTACCAATTCCAATCGGGTAGCTGGACCTTATCTTGTTGAATAAGCAGCTGATCTCCATGTTTCACTATGTCACCAAAACGTTATTATACTGTCTTTAACACTGTCTATCTGTATGGCATTTTAGTGCAAGACTACTCTTACAAACATAAGGCAGTTGGTGGTCCTAACCCTGAGAACTCGTTCCGCGTTACAACAGGCAAAAATAGGACAAAAGCACGTGGAATGAGCAAGACGCCACAGAACAGCGACAGAAGGAGATACAAAATAAGCAGTTTTAAAGATGAAATTACGAGAGGAGACACGCCACTAGGGTTGGTCCAGGCTACAAAACAACCAGGCTCCCACCAATGGAGGCGTCTTGCCCCTCTGGTGATGATCAACATATTCAAGCCCACTGCAATTGAGATTGCACCGGGGAGAAGCTATGCAGCAGAGAAGTTGTAACATCAAACTTCTCCTCCACCGCCGTGGGGAGGGAAAAAATGGGGTCACATCAGCCATGACAGCTACCAGAATGGATAGCATTAGTCCAAACCTGCATATTCCCCCCGCGGCTCGGTGTCGCAGGGCGGAGCTGGCACAGGAGCTCTGCAGGCAGCCCACTGCGGCTGGAGCGCGGGGACATCTGCGGTGAGCCCCACCGCCGTTCGTGGATGGCACACAGTGGGATCTCACACGCAGATGAACGGAGAGGACAAGGCACACCGTGGCAGTCATGGACGGAAAAACAGAATTATTCATTCAGAATATGCTAACTACCATTATAGCATGGCAATCCCTCTTTTAAATAAAAGGTTAAAATTCTGCTTGCGTCAGTGAAAAACCTCCCTGCATGCAGCAGGGCCAGAGTTTCACCAACTGCCTGTTCACGTGGGCAAGATCAGCAGTGCACCGTTCTCCAGTGAAGCTTTCCACTTCCAAAACATGTGTCTGGCTACACAGACCTCCTTAAAAACACCCCCTGCAGCACCTCGTTTTGACTCCCAAACTGCACAGCAAAACACAATGTACAGTACAGCTGGCATGTCTTATATCTTAACTATATGAGACCCAAAGGAACAGAGGATGGCACTAACCATCAACGAGCAGGCAAAATTTGTGGCTCCAGAGACTGTTTCCAGACACCACTCTCGCATGGGTTTTGCATGGGTTACAGCAACCGCTCAGGCACGGTTCTTGCAGCAATTGGGTTTTTACTGACAGCTTTATTAACAGTAACTATGTACCTTTTACATTTTCTATTGAAATTTAATGTTTTATTTGGCACACTCAATTTAGACTACAGATGTATTTCCTTCTTCCTCTTTTTGTCTTTTTTTGAAAGGGGGCAAAAAACATCAGTAAAGTCCCCAAATGGGCGCCACTGAAAATTAGTATTTCTCTATGCACTCAAGAAAGTAATAGATGGGAACCTGTTTCTAATAGTTTTACTTTCTGTGTTATCTGGAGAAAAACAGATTCATACATACAAAGTGGACTGTTTCAGAAGATAGTGCTGTGAAAAATGAAAGACTGTTCCAAAGTAAAAAGTGATTATTTCAGATGAAATGAGAAGCTCCAATGTCAACCCTACTGCCTGAATCAGCAAAAAATCAAAGCTTTACATAGAATAGGAAATTGGAGATTTTCCTTAAATTTACATTTCTTTTTGCTGAGCACATTTTTGCTTAAACGTGAAAGAACTTCTTAGAGACACTCCTAGTTTCAGACATTGCTTTTTGCTACGGTGCTGTAAAATGCTGCTGCCTGGGACTGGAATCCCATTAGTACAATTGGAAGAATTTATGTATTAATGCTAGATATGAGCCACAACAGCATGGAAGCCAGCTATTTTTAAGACTTATGTCTATGGATAATATCATCTAAATGAATTTTTTTTTTTTTTTTAAATAAGATCTCCTCAGATGTACTGACAATTGTCTAACAGAAAATCCAAGGCCATATATAACCTAAAAATATAAATTGTAGTTTCTGGAAGCAGAATGCATTAGAAATGTAGGTAAAATATCGACATGCATGTCTGATATTCTGTGCACTACTACAATAAAATCAGGAAAAACTAACTCTAGGAATTTCATCATAAAACATTGTACTCTTTATTAAAAACTAAGTGATACATACCACTTGTATTCCATGTATGTAGTATCATAATTACATAATTAAAAAACGTATAGTTTTGATATGACAATCTACATATAAGAGGCTCCTTCTCAAGACTACCCTGTGATTCTAAGCCTCAAAAAACTTAAACTGAAAAAAAGTGAAAAAAATTATCCTGATCAGTCAGAAAATAGTTTTGCTTTATTCCTTAAGTGCTGTATCTTCCCCTTTGCAAATATGATTATTATTGTCCCTCATACCAGTGCAGTTGTACAGTCTCTTCTCTAACAACGTGCAGACTTACCAATAGAAACTTTCCGTGAAAATAGGAAACTAAGGGCAACGTAAGAAGCAGCAATATGATTATTCTCTGCAAGGTAAGATGATAAAATTATGTATATCTACTACATGAACACTGAGAATTCCCCAAGACAGACCAGACTCTGTAAGCTGTCTGGTTTTCAAAAAATTTTAAAAAATTAAGCATCCTCAGCCAGCACTATGACCCTAACCTTTTGAAAATAAACCCTTTTCTTATAGCAATTGTTTTTTTCTGGTGACTTCTGATACTTCTTTCTAGAGTATCTGCTGAACTTCTGGAAGAAACACAAAAGTATGAGTGAAGTTACCATTTCAGCTGCACCTAAAAATACTGGGATTATACAGAGAAGCAAAATCTTCTCTTGCAAAGAAACCCCGCAATTTGCAGTGGGAAACCAAAATCTGGCTCTCCAGCCTGTGCTGAGAGTACCTGCCGCTGTTGCCTCTTGCAATACATAGACCCTGGAGAGCACTGCAGGAGAAGACACTGAGCTCTCTGGCTGCGCATCCAGGGGTGCACAGATGCTCTCATGGACCTTCTCTCCTGCCAAGGTCCTGCAGAAGAACCAGCTTAGCAGAGGCTGAGATCAGGCTCTTCCAGGACTGAACTCACCAGGAGCTAGCAGATTTCCAAATCATTTGAAATTGCTTTGGCATGTGAGCCACTGCTCCCTTGCATAAACAAACTCCAGTAATCCTTCAGGACAGAGAATATGCTCACATTACACTTTCTTGAATAGATTAATAATTTACAGAAAATACTGTTCCATGAACTGCTGATTCATCCACAGCAACAAATATCCACAGTAGAATCTTAAACTATGGGCATGAAACCTAGGCTAATCAAGGTATCTTAAAAACTCAATGAATAATTGTTTTAAAACTCAACCAAAATAAAACTGCTCTGTATTTGCTTCTTTGCTTTAGCACTAAGTATTAATTGTGTATGATGATCTCTCCCTGTGTTTTTGTCTCTCTTGCTGGTAACCAAGTGTTTTAATTTTGTTCTGGCTAGTAGAAATGCAAAAGACTAGACTGTGGGTCACCAACGTCTGCAAAGTGGACGGACAATCCAAAAGAAAGGAGAGTTTCAGGCAAAGAACAAAGATGTCACTGTAAAAGATGAGCAAAAAGAACATGCACAAAGTAGTCAGAACTATGAATAATACAGTAAAAGCACCAGAGATGCTAACAGTGTTTTTTCTGATTGTCACCATCAAAAGTACTGCACTTTATTAGAAAGTGACCTAACTGGGACATAAACTCTAATTATTCTGTGCTTAACGCCATGCACAAGCCAATTTGTTCCATCATGTATAATATTGAAACAAATAATATTAAGCACAACAAATGTGTAAGTTGCCATCAACACATTTTTTCTTAAGACTGTATATCCATCTTTTCAGAATTCACATACAGGTATTTGTGGCAATAATTCATATCTAAAAACAAATAATCAAAAAAAATTCCCTTTAGACTACTATTTTTAAAGTATTTCATGAAACAGAGTGGTTAGATGGCATTCCTACATTTGGAGAGGTCATTTAAATACAGATTTTATACAGCAACAAACCAGAACAGCAGACAAAGCGAAGTACAAGCTTGCCTGCGTTTTCTCAGTTTCCTCTTTTTCATTAGAGAAACTCTGGTCCGTTCTTCTCTGTGTGCTGAAGTTATCAGAGAGATAACACCGTCGGGGGCCTCCTGGGGCAACCCGAACCAGCGAGGTCTGGACGCGCAGGGGCTGTGCGGGACAGCGGCGGGGCAGCGAGGCCGCGGGATGGGGCACAGTAACCCGGCTCTGGGACTGGCGGAGTCAGCGGGACCTGGCAGGGGGCTGCGGGCAGCGGGTACCGCCGGCAGCGGGTACCGCCGGCAGCGGCTGGGCAGGCAGCCACAGCCTGCGGGGGTGCAGGCAGCAGGGGCTGGCTGGGACAGGCAGACGTCCACAGGCTTTAAAGCGCGAGGCCAAGGACGGTGGCATAGAGCACCATGGAGGGGTTTTCAGAACCTCCTAAGGGACGTTTGGGCAAGAGGGAGGAGAAGGCAGGTGGCAAAAGCAGAAGCAGGCAAGAGAGGGCAGGAGGGGTGGAGAAAGCAGCCTGCCAGCGATCCCAAACATGCCGGGTCTCCGCAGATGCAATCCCAACTCCAATGCTGACCCTCCCCTGGGGCACTGGCAACGTGCGATCCAGTGAGGACTCCGGGCTGGCGGTGGTGGGGATCCAGAAGGTGCAGAAAGCACGGTGGCTTCTGCCTGAACTGCGACAGTGGAACTAATGGACACCAGGTCAAAGCCAGTAGAAGTGGGTGCAGAAAGAGCTCACCCATGCGGTGAGCCAGGACGGAGCTGGGAGCTCCTGGGAGCACACGGGAGCGCGGTGGCTGGGCCTTGCCCCCCACAGAGGGGCCCCGGGGGCCAGGAGCAGGCAGCGCCGCACCCGCCGCCCTCCGGCTGGCCCGGACATCCCTGGCTGCGCAGTCGAGGCAGGGTAACGCCATCTGGACACGCAAGAGGGAACGAGTGAGCGCTGCAACTGGTCCGGCTGTACAAACACCGCTGCTCTGAAGACGCCTTCACATCCGCCACCCACAAAGTGGGGCCGCTGGGACGGGGAGCGGGCAGCTGCGCGCCCAGGGAGGGTCGAAGCAGTTGGGGGGCCACGTGCTCTGGTGCTAGAGAGAGACTCGCAGCAGCCCTCGAGGCCTTCAGCAGGCAGTCGAGGAAAGTTTCCCTCCTTCCACATTACCTCACTTAACAATTTAGTGGCACAGGGCAGACTCTGGCGGAGACGCAATGCTATGCCACCAGCTCTGTGGCTGCCTCTGGAAGCGCCTGCCAAGCCGCTGCTGCCCAAGAACAGCTCCGTCTGTGGAGGACACAGAGAGGAAAGTGCGTGGCAGGACCACCGGCCCCTCCTGCAGCCTCTTGCACCATGAAACCAAAGTCTGCTATGCCACAGATGGCAGGACCAAGCAGGGAGCACAGCGAGGTACTTGGAGGGACAGAAAGCATTAAAATTACTGCAAATGAAGGGAGCCCTCTGAAGTCCAGGCTGTATTTAAATACAGAACTATTTTGCCTGTCCAAAGGCAGAGGAGGACAAGCAGCTCCAGGGAGAGAGGAGAGCACCAGCGCCTGATGTTACTTTTTGCTGCAGTGAACAACAGAGGGAAACGTCCAGCCCCATTGCCTCCAGCAGCACAGGCGGCAGGGGCAGATCCATGCTCTTCTGCGGACAGAGCTGCAACAAAACATCACTAGCACCGCAGCTGAGCTGTGTTGAGAGAAAACAACAATGCAATCTCCTTCGTGAACAGAAATAGAAAAAACCCAAAAAACTAACCCCAAAACCCAGTTATGGCTTCAGACCACGATGTTTGAACCTCGTGAACAGCATCTGCTTCTACCTTTTTGTCTTCTAGCCTTGCAAACTCCAAGAACTCTCTTACCTGACCTCGCCAGCTGAGGACACCACTGTCATCTTCCCACTCGACAGTAAACTCTGCCAGGGCCAAGCCACAAACCTTATTGACAGAACTGCAGTGGCGCTGGGAAAACTGCACAGGGATGGTGTACGGAGGAGCGCTTTGCCATACACAGCATTTTCTAGTGGCGTGGCTGTCAGCGTACAAGCAAGAGTCCAGCTTTTCAGGACTGGGTAACAACTCTACATGAAAGGTATTTTCATGGATGAAAATTTCTTTTTTCAATTACATTTTCACACTCCAAAAATTTAGTTATCTGCAGAAGAATGGTATCTGATAGGAATTTGCTTTCACGACACACTTGTAATTTCAGTATGGAGAGGGACAGAAAAAGTGTTATCAGTGATCTAACTGGGAACAACAACAAACTGAGCAAGACAGCCCAAACGAGTCCGTGCAAAACTCACACTTGGAAAGGAATGTTTTTCTGCCCATGCTTTTTAAAGGTGAAACTGCACTGCTAAAATCCTCTCAGCAAGCACTAACAGCATATCATCTGTGCAATCAGTTACAAAATCTCCGATTCCAGCATTTCATAGCCAATGCTGTTTACTGTCACATCCCCACAGCAAATTTACCTTTGTGTTCTTTATTCCCATTTACTCTTCTAATGACACATGCTGAAAAGAAAAGACACCAGTGTAACATAATTCAGACATTTTAAACTTTTCTCTCAACTCTTTCTGAAACATATCTGTTCCATTCAGGCTTTAAAAAAGGAGATACAGAATGGGGTTAAGTGCATCTTTTGTCAGTAACCTATCTTCTCCCTGTGGTCTCGTAAACAAGCTGCTTTCTTTAGAAATACAGCAGACCTTCAATTTAAATTTATGGAAAGGCTGAACCAGAGGAGCCCGCACTCAAATAATTTTAATAACCTATTAAGTTGCGACTTCAGATTCATTTTATAACCACGTTCCTCAGGGAACAGCACTATCAGGATAAAGATAGAATTTTTTTTCTTTTAAAGATAAATAGCATCATTAATCTGCAACATTTCTTTTCTATTATCTTTCAAAATGAGGAGTTATTTTGTTCTGATCTTGAGGTAATTAGCCTTCATTCACTAGCCAGAAAATGTCTGTGTTCTGAAAATTAAAAATGTGTCATTAAGTGGAATTTACCATAATGTCATTTATCTTTATATAGTTCATCAGTGACAGCAATGGGCCTGGGAATCCATCAGCTTTTACCAAGGAAGCATTAAAACAAATTGAAAAACAGAATAATCCCAGGCACTCTTTAACACAGTCAAAGCCATTTGGGTAATTAAATAGTGGTATTTAAAGTTTTAATTTAGATTTTCCCCTCTGTTCATCAGCAGTCAAATGAGATGTTCATATTCATAACTGTTTGTAATAAAGGGTTTCATAAAGCAAACGGAATATCAATGCCATTAAAATTAAAGAGAACACAGAGAAATCTTTCAAGTGCAAACAGGGAAGTTCATTCCTACTGCACCCTATTTTCTAAGATTACATCGGGAATAAGCCCTCGCTATACCTGGCTTGCTTTCCATACTAATAATGTACACATTCTATGATGTTTGTGCTCCCAGTAGTTACAGCTAACTTCATTTACCTTTCTTGTCTTTGAGTGTTTTGTTACACAGAAAAGCCAACTTCAAGAAGTGGTATAGTTTGCCTTCTGTTTCCATTGTTTTTTGATTGTTTGCATATTAATCTCAAACATCTTTTATCTTGTATGTTCAGCTCTTGAGAGGTTATCATTCTGTTGTGCTCCTACAGCTATTGCAATGCAACAATGTGCACCCAGGAAACTAGTATGTAGTATAAATAATGCTAACAATAATTATTTAGGGATGCAAATAGAATCACTAATGAGCAAACCGTACAACTGTAATCAACTTCAGGGAATTTTTTTTTTTTTGTGTATACAGGCAAAATATTAAGAAAATGTTTATTAAAGCCTAAGAGCATCCCAGTTCAACCCAGAATAGCTTATGTGAACAAGCTTACAGGAGCATCCTACCTAGCACCAAGAGGTTAATCAGCGCATACATACTGCTGGAGACCGTTCCTGTAGACCAGCTGACTTTGACCATAGACAGTTTAACAGAAAGACGATGGCTCTCCTAGGAAGGCCATCAATACTGCTATATAGTGAGATAAAATGCAATTAAATCTTAACTTCAGGACACAGCTCTAAATTTGCTAATTATGCTTTAATCATGTTTAATTACGATTTCCATGGCAGGAAAACCAATGTATAAAAGCTTGCTAGTACCGCTCTTGCTCGATACTACCTACTGTCAGTTTTTACCAAAAGTAAACTAGAGAGATAAAATTAAGTAGTTCCTCATGAAACAGTTTCAACCGAAATAAGTCTGACTAATGAAACTTTCAACAGATGTACATTCTCACCAACATGCTATTGGCTGGGACACAGTTATTTAAAATATGGAAAAAAAGCACATATTCTCTCTTCCGAGTGCAGCTGGACCTAAATTAGACCAAAACTGTCAATAGTTTAGTGCGTGATTTTTCTTCTCTTCTTTCACATGGTAAAAAATGTTAAAAAGACTTTAGCTTCTTTTTGAATGAAAAGTCTAACAATTTTGTTCACTCTCTTTTAAGTAAAGCAGAAAACCCCTAAAGTGTGACTTCATTTGCAGTGCTGCAGAGACTTAGATGTACTTTTTTGCAGAACCACCTGAGATGTTCTATTTTTTCAGTTCCACAGCAGCAGGCAATATATTCGGCAAGAAAAGATACTCTTATATAGCACTGGAAAGAAACGTTAGAAACCTGGGTGCCTCTGGAATTTTTCGTGTATGAAGTGGAACAATATAGCACAGCATAAATGAGATACAATGTAAAATCATCATAAGCTTAACAACTCGATAAATACCAAGACACCAATGATAAAGCAGGCTGTAGTATTTTCTGCTATATTCCTATTGCTCCTTTGGTGAAAAATATTGTAATTTTTATCACACTTATAGTACAGAAAAGTGCAGTAAACATACATCTTTCAAGAAAGGCTGGTATTTAAAGAAGTAACCAGGTTAGGTTTTTAGTAGCGTAAATTTTCTCTTCTGACAATAATGAAGTATTCCTGTTAATTATCCTTCTAAAATATCTTCCCAAACTTACTTACCTCTGATAACCTGTTTCCATGAACACCATTCCAGCAACTTTTTTTTTTTCTTCTTCTTTTTTTTTTTTTTAATTTAACTACATGCTTTTGAGTCGGTACTATGCCTTAGCTACCTCTGAGGCACGGTCATACTGGCATACTTGGACTTTAAGCTCTACAGCTCTGCTAGATTTCACTCCTTTTAGCAGCTCCTTTTGTTCACAAGCACACATTGTCATTGAAGGAGATGGGGAGCAACTTTCAACTTGTGAAGCAAGTAGTTCTTGTGAAATTATTCCATTTCTAATTCCTCCTATACAGGCAGTGAATAAATACACCATTACAACCGCTGCGGAGATAAAAACAAACCCTAGAGTTGGCAAGATAAAGTCAAGTCATACACGAACACAATAGAAATACCTGCAGGACCTGCTAGAATTAACTGATTAACACCGCTTTTTAAAAATAAAGTTGGGTGACCTAAAGCCTAACACAGACTATTTTTAAAGGCATACATGGAAGGAAATGGACAAGAATGTGCAAAATTATCCCTGCTACGTAGCAGCAAAGTAACTTAATAAAGAAGTGACAGGAGATATTTCACATCAGTAGGCAGAAACCCCTCTGCCTGCCAGGAGGAGCCGTAACATCCCCCCTGCAGTGCTGGCAGGCTCTGGAAAGAAGCAGAACCTGTCTGTCTTATACCTGTTAGGATGGCCAAACAGGTGCACGGGCACAGGAGAGCAAGGGATAAAGGAGAAAACCAAGATACACTTCTACTGGGAAAACTGAAGAATCAGAACATTTCCACCGCCTCCTGCACAGCTGTGACGAGAGTGAAAACTGGCATCTTTAAAGTTACCCAGATGAGCTAACGGTGACTAGCAGCAAAGACAAAACAAACGCAAACATGTTCTTTAAAACGATCTCTATACCGCAATTCTGAGCGGCAAACTACAATCAGTATGATGTTTGGAGTGTGCACCTTATCCCCTAAACCACCGGCTACCTATTAGGGTAACAAAAATAGCTAGACTTTCGGTAATGTGAACTCTATTCTTGTAACATTTAACTTAACTTCCTGTGTCTTTGTGTTATTCAAGGAAGTGAAACTCATGCATAGCATGTTTATATTATTCCCCCTTATACTAGACTTGCAGACAATGTCAGGTCTGGAGAGATAAGAGCTGCCTCTAGGACATGAATTCTCATGAGGATTAGACAGCCACCATCTGGGGCCTCGCGTTTATCTGCAGCAGCTGCAGTCTAAATATCAGCGCTGGATAAAAACGGGTGCTGGTCCTGAAGTGTTTAACAAGTTGCTGTAACTTGGTTTCTATTACAGTTTGCTGTCTTTTGAAAAAATGGAAGAATAAATAACAGAATGACCTCCCTTCTCAGCAGAAAAGCGCCAATGGATGCTCACGGCAGCTCTGCGACCTTCTGTCCTGCTCTATGCCCAAAAGAAAACCCCAAATCACAACAGTTAAGGTGAACCGGTTTGGTGTACAGGCTTATAAAAAACAGGACATGACAAAAAGAATCAATGTTTTCAGTACACTTGCCTATTGGCATTCACTGAAAAGTAAAACTTCCAAATGTCTAAAACGGGTAAAACAAACGGTATGAGGGGCTGCAAGTTCAGGTATCCTAAATGTTTAGAGGCTTCCCTGCAAGTAAGGAATCAAAGGTAATTGTCAGAGGCATCTAAGTTTAAGCATATCGCAATCCTATCCGGCATGTTTTTGTAGGCACCAAGAAGGAGAACTGGCAGATCACTTGCACTTGTTCCAAGTTCTAGCCTGCAGGCAAATAAATCGAGCATGTAGATTGCCCTCTGCTGCGTTGGCCCGGCAGCAGAAAGAGCCCTTGCCTAGAGATTTTCGGCGCTTTCTTCTCTAGCCACTCTTTTCTTCCTTACTTCACTTATTTTCTGCTGCAGCTGCATCTTGTTAAGCAAATCACAAAGCACTGCCTAGAAACAATCAATATACCTCATTAAAATAATTAAATTAATTTTTAAAAGGAAGTACTGCTGATGAAAAAGGTATTGAAAAGGTATGGAACAAAACAACTAGCAGGAGGAAGGAAAATTCTGGTGTTATCTCTGGGCATGCCTTTCTAAGCTGATGCTTCAAAATGCAGAAGTCTCACTGGCTTCTTAGTTAGACTTTAAAAAATTGACTTTTAAAAGAATTCTTTGGTTTTGTGACAAGGTGTGCCTCATTGCGTTGCTACAGTGGTGAAAAGGGAAGATTTCTTACTTCCTTTGGTTCCCTTATCTTGGGTTAGCTCTGCTTTTATATACAGGTACACAGCCTGTGTTCCAATACCATCACTTAAAACAAGACCGAGGTTAAAGATGCCCATTTTGGGCAGTTCGAGAAAGTGAAGTGCCTCTTACACCCATTCTCCACGAGAGGTGAGCAGCTCTCAGACTGGATGTGTGAGCCCCCGGGGCCCCACGGCTGATCTAACCCAGGAGCAAAGAACAAATCCCAGCGGGAGAGAGCCTCCAGCCACTCTCTGTGATTCTGAGACAGCTTTGAATTTGGGTCAGAAGTTCCTGTTATTGAATCTGCCGCTGTTTTCCTGAAGCTGCCTGGAAATGTCCACCATGTCCTGTACTGAGTACCAGGAAACAGGATGGTGAAGCCACTGAGGTAAGTCAGCCGAAGCAAAGCCATGCCAGATCAACAGAAAAGAATTGAACATCCAGTCTGATGCCTGGACAAAGCCTGCAAGCACCCTACGCATTTCTTAAGTAGAAGCCAGATATTTCCTGACAAGATGGGTTAGCAGGTGGCACTGAGTGGCTCACCACTACAGAAGACGTGCTGCTTCAGTGCTGGGTACTCAGCACTGTCCAGCCAGATGTGACGGTTAGGTATTTCAAAAACAGGTGCTGGGAACCAAATTTGTAAATCCATATCAAACCTTTAAATCAAGCCAAGTCTAATTAGGAGACCAATTTTAGACTTTTTTTTTTTTTTTAAGTATTAGAATAGGTTGCAGATTTTGGACATTACAGCTGCACGTCAGAGGACTCTGTTTACCTTTTTCCTACCCAAAGCAGAGGTCCCACTGGTTGTCCAGGAAATGTGACCGAACTGGAGCGTCTGACCAGCTCGTATTTTCACTCTGAATGACCACAGCCCATTTTGTACTGAAACCAGGATTCATTAGATCACTGCAGCAAACTGGCAGGCTCCCTGCCACTGCTGTGCAAATCCAATATCCACCAACTCACGGAGAGGCATGCAAAAGTAACGTTAACAGACGTCTTAGGAAAGACGGAGAGAAAGAAAACCTGCTGTAGCCAGCAGACAACCAGGATCTCAACAGGGCGACTGAACCCCCTTCGTCTGCTCACAGCCCACACTCGGGCAGCTCTTCATGGCCACCAGGACATGGCTTCACGCAGCTGCAGCGCCGGCACTAGCTGACCAGCACCAGCCCGAGAGCTTCCTGCTCCATCTGTTCAGATGCAAATGTCAAAAACAATTTTTGATGTGGAGTAAGTAACCAACCTCTTGCCCTCTGGACTAAGAAGCAGAGGGGTATTTTAGGAAGAACTTCAAACATTACACTTCAACACAGCCATCAAGCATGGGAAACCTCCCAGAAGTGAGAGAGGTGTCCAGTGTGGCGATGACGTTCATAGGACAAACTGGAAGAGCCCTCAAGCTCTTCACCTGAGAAGGTTTGGGACAGGGCAGCCCAAGACCCACTGAAGGAAAGACCAACTTCTGCTTCTTCCAAGTAGACCCTGGAGCCATGATCAGCTGTAACACACAAGGGGGCCTGCGGCAGGCCAGGACCCTTCACCTGGGATGGGCAGCCCCTGAACCCAGCCCCCCTAGCAGTGCCCCAGAGCCGCCTCCGTGCAGTGCAGCCCTGCTCTTGCCCACCTTCCGGAGACCATCTTCCCCCGCCACCAGGTCACTCTTCAATGGCATCAGCTCCCGCCATCCGGCTCACCAGATGGCAGCACCGGACTGGGGCCAAGACGAGCAGCCGCAGCATGGGGGATGGACTTCATGGACCCTCTGCTCAGTGGCACTGCAAACCTGCGTGGAGCTCAGGAGCCCACAGCAGTACAGACTGAGGCCCCAGAAACGCCTGTTTCCAAATACGCCCATCTTCTTTCATAATGCAAAGGAGATGGATCACAGAATAACAGTAAAAAGCGGTGAATCGCAGTGATTATCCATCTTTACAGTTAACAGCCTTTTCTGTTCTACCTCCAAAGGGCAGGGGCTACCTGCTGCCTTCGAGGCATCCTGCATGTTACTTGGACACAAAGAGAGCTGTAGGAGCTCAGACCAAATATTGGTGGCCAACTTTTGTCTCCATCTGTGGCCAAGAGCGAGCGCCTAGGGAGAAGTACAAGGGTAGGGCAGGCACCGAAACCTCTCCTGGCTGCCCCCACTGCCAGCAGCTCCTCGTGGGTTTTCTGAGCCCACGGAGCATCTTGTGGCGTGAAGTTACGCGGCTTAATGACACGGAGCCTGAAGAATGACTGTTTCAAACACCAGTTTTGCTGGATGCTGCCTAGGTTCTTGCACCGAACAGACAATGAAAACTTTTAAATAATCCTCTTCTCCATACCCACATGATTTTACAGACCCTCTTCATCACCCTCCCATTGTCTCTATTTGAGGCCTCATTTAACAATAGCAATTAAAAAGGATTTGAGACTACCATACAGTATCACATATATCCGGTCTGAATGCATTTGCAAATTTTAGTTTTGTGTAATGATAACATTTAAAAGCATAAATACATATGCAATTTTAAATGCCTAAAATTCAGATTCCAACTCCAAGAAATACTGATGTGTGCAATAATCTTCATTGTAACAAATAACCCTGTATGTCTTACCTTGCTATCTGTTCTATTCTTGCCAGATACCCTGTTCATATGCAGAGTTTAACACACTTTTAACATACAAGTATGGCAAAAAAAGAGGTACCACTTTTGCATAACTGTTATGAAGATATGATATTTGACAAGAAGATACTAAAAACTGAGTTGAAGTTCTCCTGTGCCAGCAATGCACGTGGTGTAGGAGAAGAACAACCGACGCATCCAGCTGCAGCTCCCAGTCCTTACATCGCTCCGGTCTAGCCCTAACAGACTCATTTTAAAAGCATTTTAACTTAGTATTTCTGAGGGACTGGGACGTTGCAAGCAGACCGATGACTCCATCAGCTTTATACTAGCTGAGAAACACATTCATTGGTATATTTTCAATGATTTCCTTCTACTTGTGTACCATTTTAGAAGTACAAAAGGAAAACAGGCAGAACTGAAAAGCTAGCCATTGGTTTTCAGCACCAAACGCTTCAGCATTCAAAAACTGCTTCAATTTGATCACCTTTAAGTACTTCAGATGCTACGATTTCTAACATATTTTCTGTTACTTCAAACATTTTCCTAAAACCACGAAAGATACAGGGGAAAGTGAAAGGCCATGAAGACAAAAGGTACATACCACTTTGTATCAATTTTATGCAAAGCAAACACGGTTCATTACAACCTCCCCCTCTCATTTCACAACCTGCACTAAATAACGCTATTGAAAACCTTTTCAGTCATCGAGAATTAACAGATGTATGGAAGAAGTGAGCAAAAAGCACACTGTTTGCAGGTGGGTATTTAACACAGAGCACATACCGCCCGTTCTGCCAGGAGACACTGCTGAGACAGCCTGGCCTCGTACAGCAATGCTGCCATGGGTGGCCCATGGAGGATGGGCAGCATGCACTTTCACGAAGGACAGAAGAAGTCACGCCAGGTCAAGACGCCCTGGACGCACTGATCTCCACCAGTGCCCATGGGCAGGTGTAGGAGGTCTTCCACTGACCAAGTACCCGCAGTGCTCTCCCTAAAACCTTGGGTTTATTCCTCCAGACCTCAGACATGTTCATAACGACCACCTCTTTAGGGAAAGGAAAGCTACAACACCTCCCCTCAGGACAACCGCGCTGTTCAGGAACGTCTTCTGCCTTGGCCCCTCGGTTCCCACAGGGATCGGTGGCTTTGCCCTCAGCTGCGGATGGTGCTCCCCTGCAAACCCTGACACCTGTGCCCCGGCATCCCCCCTCTCCGCTCTGCGCAGGGCATCGGCTGGTCCCTCTCCTCTCCTGAGCCCGCTGATGGGGACCGCTCGCCCCTCTGGGGACCGGCCGCTCCTGGGGATGCCTTTTGGCCAGCCAGACCCACCACCATCTGCAGGTTTTAACGCTCTTCCTTGGACGCTCCCAAGGCCGATGAAGACGCGTTGAAATTTCGCTGGAAGGGGTTTAAGAGCCAGTAAACAAATGGTTCCCTGCTGTGTTTCTAACAGAGACAGCAGCACCGTACAGTGAGATCCAGAACATGTTCAGGGACGTTAAAAAAAAAAAAAAGCAACAAAAAAACTCCAAGCATGACTGCTTTAACGCGAGTGAAAGGCAAAGTACAATAGATACAGCAAGCTATGTACATTATTTTACCAGTCTAGGGCTCTAAGTAGACAATTATATGCTTAAATGTTAAGATTCCCTAAGCTGGCTTAGCAGTCTCCATAAAATAGTTTGAAGCATCTGTTTTACAAGAAGATTGTCTGTTTAAAAGTTGAAGAATAAAAGGAATGGAAGCACAAAAACATGGTTTTACAGAAAGCAACGATTCTTCTGAAAATAAGCAAACAGTAGTATAGAAGGGGCTTGCTTTTTCCTCCAAATGAAAGCAAGTTTATCAATATCATTATTAAAATTAAATTTCTAAATTTAAGTTTTAATTCCTTAAAATTGCCTGTTACACTGGAAGAAGAAAAAAAGGAAAAAAGGCTAAGTAGTTCTTCCCATGACTAAATGGATTAATTCTTTAGTACAACACAATTACTGCTCTCCAC
Organism: Platalea leucorodia; assembly: GCF_965183815.1. Classification (NCBI taxonomy): domain Eukaryota; kingdom Metazoa; phylum Chordata; class Aves; order Pelecaniformes; family Threskiornithidae; genus Platalea; species Platalea leucorodia. The sequence goes on along the minus strand of NC_138858.1, from coordinate 87,789,474 downwards.
ACAGTTTCAGTGAACATCTAAATAAACATCCAAAGCTCATTTTACGCAAAGAAAAGATCCATTCTAAGGAATAACCCAAATGCTAAAAAGTTGACGTTTTGTGTACAAAAAGAAAAGCTATATGGAGAAATGGGAGAAAGAAAAGGACATTTTAGGTAGGTTTATGGGGTGACATCTACTGACAAACGGATATCTTTGTTGAAGCCGCACTGTTCACATGCCTGTTTTATTTCTGGATGTCTTTCTCCAAGTAATTTTTTTCTGATGCAGGGAGCTTAGCCTCAGCCCATCTGACCTTTCTGAGCGATGAAAGGATCTGGCTGAGAAACATACGGTTCAGAGGAGGAGGAGGACAAGTTATTGTGCAAGTCAATGCGAAGCTAGCGTTCGCTGCAGAGGCAGGGAGCTGCCATACGCGGCCGCTCCAGGGGTCCGGCGACCCCCGTAAGCCCCCGCACAAAGGCTGCGCCGGGGAACGAACGGCGGCTCTTTTCTCCGTGCGCCGCAGACGTGAGGCCGGCTCGAGCCCGGGCCCCTGCAAGACCTGCGCTGCCCGAGGAAGGGGAGGCAGCAAGGGCGCCTGCACCGAGGGGGGCACGCAGGCACTCCTCTTCCATTACTGTAAATACTAACACTGGGCATGACGTTTTTTAGTGTAGAAATGGTTTTGACTTTGGTTTTTGCAAGGCGGGTATCCACATTTCTAGATGGTTACATAGTGCTTTTGATAGATACATTATACAGCGCTTTTTTTTAAAAAAGCAAAAGCTCATGAGCTGTAAACCATGCTGGGTGGAAGAATGGGAAAAGTTATCCCCAGCTTCTAAATTTCCCTAATTTCTACCACGTCACAAAAAAGCCTGCCGAGCTGAACAGACAAGGCTTGCTCTGCTTCTCTTCTGCGTGTGAAGGGCAGCAACCTGCCCTTGGCATAGGCTAAGCTCTTAAGGTCTATAGTTTGGTTTATAATAAGCTACAGTGGATTAATGTTGAAACCGTGTTTTATATTTAACGAGACACACCTTGTCATCTATACAGAAATTCTCTCATTCCCCTCTCAAAAATATCTTGCATTTCAGCACACCAGTAGCATTTCCATAATTTTTCAATGTAGACTTAAACAGGGGAGAAAACAGCACTGTGTCTCAAAATCAGTGTAAAATTACAGCTTTTGAGGGTGTAATGCCTGATTAATTGTTGTGAAAACACAACGACAGAACATGAATACAAGTCATATTTCTACATTACCACTGCATTTCTAACCGTTTAATAACTAGCTCACACACAAATAAGACTTAGCCCAGCACACAACTGTCCTCAGCTAAAGGCACATTACTAAAAGGCTGTGCGTTACGCTGAACTCAGCACATTTTCTTAAACCCCTCCTGTCTAACACATTTATCAAAATTTCTAACAACAAAACAACCATTGGAAGAATTTGGAAGGTTTTCCTTTTCCCACAGAAGATGGTTCACATTCAACACAACAGCACAGATGAAGGATCATCATGTCTCTTTTAATTACTATCAGTGACTGCAACTCATCACAAAGTAAACATAATCTGCATCTTATTAAGGACAAGGAATACCTGGCAAGAGCATCTGGCTGTGTTGGCAATCTCTGACCAGCTGCTCAGGACAGGAAGACAGGAACGAAGTGCTCAGCTCTCTGCATCCAGCCAAAACCAAGGGAGACAGGTCTACTGGAAAGTGCCTTTTTTTGGTGCAAGAAAGGGACAGACGAGGTTCTGAATTCTAGGTAATATGAAACCCCGCAGAGGCTTACCTTTGTGGGATATTTTAAGGGTTAAAAAGCAAACTAAAAAGATGCATTTTAGAAAGCACAAAAGCAAAAGGAATGCCTAGAAGTATTTCGTACTGAGGAAGGATGGCTTGACTTGGACTAGTATTTTAATACTCATTAAAAAGTGTGCTGTACTACATCATCTGGTACAGTACCCTCTGCTTTCACTGGCCTTTCTCAAATTTCTGTTCTTTCACTTTGCTTATATCTCTAGACCGCAAATGAGAAATCACCTGTTCCCAAAACATTTAGTTTAGGGCTTCATATACCGCAAGACAATAAAGAACTTTTATTCCTCTGGTTCAAGGGAAATACTGTCTTTTCCCTATCTAATGGGGTACTTTCTAAGTCACTTTTTAAAACACATCCTCAAGCACAGCAGCTTGCTGACATGAAGATACAAATACCCTGCATATCTAATACAAATTTCCCTCAAACCAGGACCACCTTATCCTTGAAAGCAAGATGCTGAATTCATCAGGTTTGTATTGTACGCTGCTTTACAGAGATTTCTTTAATTCCATTAATGCCAATAAAAGAAACAGAAGTTCTGTAGATAAGCATGTGTTGTTTGTTTTCTTATGTTAGGGCACCCTTACATTGAAGGCAAGCGGTAGGTTCTGCCAACTGTACTTAACGTGTTTGTAAAACCATAAAGATTAAACAGTATAATGTTATAAATCCTATTACAGTATATAATCTCTAAATTACATTCAAGTGGATAAAAAAATACACAGCTTGTTAATGAACTTTACATTTTCATCACATCATTTACACTGCATAGAAGAATTCCGTTACTTTGGATAAAAAGTTTATGAAAATCCATTTCTCATCGCTATTATACGCAGCGGATTCTGTTTGTACTGGGAATCCATTCCCCTGGAAATGTCGGCCTCAGAAAGGGGCGATTTCCTCACACGCGTCCCTTTTACCTTCTCTGGGTTTTCGCACAGCACCTTGCATGGGAGCAAGAAGTAAAAAGGAGGTGGCTGTTCAGATGGGCGCGGAACAAAGACCCGGAGCACTGGGAGCCCTGCCACGGCCCCCTCCCTGGCCATCGGGAGAGGGTATCGACAGCACCAGGCCTGCGGAGGACAGCGAGGCACAGGGGTGGCAAAACGCGGACGCTGCCGGGCAGAGCAGCCACCAGCCGGCCCCGGCCCCATCCCGGCTGCCTGCAGCCTCCCCGATGGAAAACTGACTTTCTCTTCCTGCTGGGATGTCGGGGAACAGCAAGGGTGAGAGCTGTGCAAAGCACTATTGTGTGAAAAGGAAAAAAGTATCTTTGTCTGTGGTGGAGGCTCAAAACAGAGGAAGCCGAAGTTTCAGAAACAGCTTTTTTGCAACGGATGAATGAGTTTTCCCGATCCCCTATAAATAACATGGAAACTAATGTAAATCTGTGAAGCCACAAAGCCCCACCAGTGCCTCCTGGGTGGATTTTTAAGGCATCAGGTTGTAAAGCTGTAACTTTCTGACCAAGAGCAGAAGTAACATAATTTCATCTGAAGAACCGTATTTACTAAACCCCATGAAGTTTTAGAACAGTTTCACACCAATTGAGCAAACAAACCTTAAGCATCAAAAATCAGCAATTCTGAATATAGAATACACAGGAGATAGCATGCTGCTTTATGAGCAAGGGGTTGTAAAAACCTAGTAACGTTATTTTTACTAGTAAAATTGTTAGAAAAAATAAGTAAAATTACTTTCAAACAAATGTTAAGGTTGCAATCACTTTTCTAATCGTCAAAATGTGCTAGCATCAGTAAAAATAGGAGTACATGAGGAAAACTGCAAAAGGAAAACATCCCCTTGTCAGATTCAAACTGCAAAACAATAAAAGGGTACTAACAATAATCTATAGCTATGTGTTATTACGGCATAGCCCTGCTTACCTTGGATGCTCAGATAAGTATGTTCAACTAAAGAAATTCAGACTATGTAAACATTTAGTGTAATACTACTCATGCAGACTAAAAAAAATGGTATCACAAAAACAGATCAATGGAAAAACACTTCACCAGTGACATTTTAACAAGGCCCACCATAACTGAGTTATGCAGCCATGAATTTTGTTACAGTGTTCACCTTGCCCTCCATAGTGTAATTCAGTTTATAAAATAAGGCATGCCTGTCGTCATAACTTTGAGAATAGGATTTGAAGGATCTGGCATCCTTGAGTCTGCAACAAGACGATTTGAATGTGGGAGTTAACAAATTCATCTCAAATTCCTGAACTCCATAGGTTTGAAGCTTTTTAATTTTTCTCCAAGAGGCCACGGAATTCAGCATTTCTCAACAGAAAGTGTGATTTTGCTGCAGTCAGACATCTGTCACGTTTTGTCCCCAGGCAGCTGCCATCCTCCCCATGTGGGAGACGCCACGGGCACACAGCGAATGCCCCTTGCAGTGACACACAGAGCTAGGCACTGGGATGTAGGAGACCGAAGATGCAAACCCCAGCCTTGCCTTCCAGCAAGCAGAAGGCAGCATTCCCAGGTTGGAAACCCGGGTGCCTGGGCTCCAGGAATGGGAAGAAAAGCAGTGTAGCGAGTGGCAAACACACCATCCCGTGTGCCCGCAGGACCAGCGAGACTCGGAGCAGACAGAGGGCACGGGTACCGCTGCGGGGGCCCAGACCAGGCTGCCTGCAAGGCTTTTCAAGGCTGTGGAGCTGCGTCTGGCCAGACTTTCAGCTCCTGTTTCTGCCTGGTACCGTCTCTCACAATCTGCCTGTGGAAGGAGAGGCACGTTACAGTCCCCTGGAACTCTGGGCCATGTGGGCTTTGAAGGCATCGTTTTCATCTGCCGGCCTGTTCATGGGCTCAGGGCAACACTGCAAAACCATTCCCTTGGGAGGCTCAATCTGATCCTCTGGCTGAAATCAAGGAGGGCTAAGAAGGGGGATGAGAAAGGCCAGGGAAGGAAATGGAGGTGAGGGAAAGGGGTGCTTTCCCAGACGCGAGTCTGGGATTTCCTAAGAGGTTCAGGACAGAGCCAAACCAGGTATGAGGCACAGCCATAGGGACGCCTCCCTTACCTCACTCTGGGCATCCATCAGAATGGAAATACTAATATTTCATGGTCCGACTGCCAATCCAATGGCTACAGAAGTTGGTGGCGTGACTGAGAGATAAGGGGATCAATGTTTGACTCTAATTGTTTATTTGGTGCCATTTACTTCAGCTTTTTAACCTCCCAGTCCTATTTTATGGCTCTGTGACTGGTCAAATAACTGCACATCCCACACACCCCTTGCTTATCAGCTATCCTAACAATACTCTGGAGTAGGACCATAAAAATATTTTTGCTGGTCCGATTTGCCTTTTGGCTCTTTTACAATTAAGTCTTAGTGGCAGTTTTATATAGCAAGACTCCAGTCCCTCAAAAAAATTAGGAAGGACCTCTACAGAGCATTATCTCTTCTCTGTGCCGTGAACAGGCTGAAGCTTTCAATTAAAAGGGGTGGTAAAATGATATTCTTCCAGTCATCATTAGAGATGGATGGCATTTCTCAGTACCCACAGACAACTTGAGCTGACCTTGGAGAAGCATCACTGTGCCCTCCATCACCTGCACATGGTTCAAAGCGCTAGCTGAAAGAGTGTCTCGGGTAAACCTGTCTCATCTGCTAGATTATCAAAACACAGCCTGTCCAGTAAATCCAGAGGAAACTCTCTCCTGATCAGGTTTCTGTAACTCCCTAACGCTGACACTGTACCCACATGTCCGCTGAGCAGGGCAGGCACTTGCTGGGAGACCTTCCCCTGGGGAGGAGGACTTCATCCTCCGCCAACTCCCGCACTGGAAGCCTGGCACCTCCGCGGACAGGCCGACCGAGGCAGAGGTGGTTGGCTGCCGGGGGAAGCTGCAATAACAGAATGCACACCAGAAGAACGACCCGCTCCTGCCCAGCCACAGCCGCGATGTGGGTCGGGAGGGCTTTGACATGAGCAGCAGAGCCAGGGATGTCAAGGTACTCCCAGCTCTGCTGCAAACAGCCGACACCTGGGCAGTTCATCCCATACTTTGTGTAACCTGAACACAACTGTGGTAATGCAGAGGGATCGTGTGACAGCAGGTGTTTTTCACCCCTCTTGCCAAAGAAGGACCATGGGACAGCAGAGAGGCCTGAAGGAAACCGGCAGAGCCACTGCCTTCTTCCCCTTCTGCAACCGGGCTCTGCTTGCTTCCCAAAAATATAAATTTTCATGGAAGCATGAGAATGAGCTCAAGGTCCTTTGGATTTCTCTGGACTTCGTCTTCATGGCATGAATGGCAAGACATGGTACCACAGCTGGCAGACGTCACCACCAGCCAGCTGAGGCTGTCCAGGCGATGCCCAAGCATCGCAAACCTGGCCTGCAACAAGGTGCTGTGGGACCTGGCTTAATCCCCCTGCCACGCACCTCAGCAGCCACACCACCATTGGATGGTGAGGGTGTCCCACAGGTTTCAAGCAAAAGAATAAGTACACAAGGAATAGGATTCCTCACCAAAAGGCAGTTTCACTGTTTTTCTCCTAGCATTGTCTGAAAAAGGAAGTAAACACGTTCCGAAAAATTATAATCGAACCACAAATACTAAATTCAAGTACTAGTTAGGGATTGTATGAGGCTGCTTAAAGTTTTAACATCACTGCATAAAATGAAAACATTATTATAAAAATTTAGTCAAACAGCAAATTTTGTAATTTTTTTCTTCAGTGTTAAGTATACAAAGTACAACATAGATGTACTTGTTTAACTTTGACTTTATGACTTATGCAAAGCATCACCTATTATTCCAGTGCAAGTCTCCTTAAATAAACTTTTCTAAGACATTGTGAAAATGGAGGTTGTGGATTAGCGAGCAGCGAAAGATGAGGTCATCTAGGCCTATTGAAACAGCGTTTTGAGACCTTGCAGACCAACAATAGCGGAACTTCAGCAAATCCTCTGAAGTACACCCCCTTGTTTTCCACGCAGCCTGGATTAGTCTTGAGCTTCTAGATCTAAAAATACAATAACCCTTTCACTCATATATAATAAAGAGAAATAGACTATACTAAAAAAAAAAACCTAATAGGTTTATTTACATGCCCAGCACATAGAATTCTTCTGTATTTACAATACAGAGGGCAAAACAATACAAAACAAACGGCAATTCAAAAAAAATGGGTTTTTTTCCAAGCTGCTTGGACGTGGTTTGCCATTTTCACAGTGGTGTAAAATATGAGGCATTCATGTCTCGAACTGAAAAATGCACAGGACTCTAGTAGGATCAAGGCTGTATTTTAACAAATCTAGTTTTTAGGAAAATGTAATAATATAAGAATAAACAAATTCACATGTGCAATTAGGTCCACCAAAAATTCCTGAAAACACGCAGAAGAGAAAGCTGAACACCAAGGGCTGCTCTCCTAATTTATGGTTACTTTCGCCAGAAAATGAGGTGTGTCTGGGGGCAGATCCCGCAGCAGGGAAGGAAGAATTTTGCTATCGATCTCAGTGACAGGAAGATCAAGCTTATAATAGACTGTGATTTTTACATAAATGCATATTTGACATTTCAAAGCCGCTGGAAAAGAGTGGAACTTATGACTCTACTTGAGTTTTCCAAGTTGTTCTGGCAACAGGAAAAAAGGAAAGCAACTCCACAGGTAGGCTATAAATTACACGTGGTTTGTGCCGTTGAAGAGGAAGGACAAGGGGCTCCACTCAGCACAACAAAACGTGAGGGTAGGGCATTTCCACGCCACACACAGACTTTTACATTAGAATTTTAGCACTCGATTCCTTTGCAGAGCTGTCATCACTTTATGCTGTGGGAACAATGTAATAGGGTCATGAAAGGCTGGGAATCCCCAGGCTTGCTAAAAATAAGTGGGAAAAAACTGCATTACTGCTTTCTATGCCAGCTGCCCTTAGCCTTGAACAAAAAAGAGGAGGGAACATGGAGAATAGCGTAGATCACCACTGTATTTATCTCCTCCAGCAGTAAACAGTCCACTATAGGCTTTATAGCAAACTCACCAGAGTTTTACATCCCACCATGGCAAAGTGGCTGAAAACCAGGAGCCGCAAGCACCATCCAGTGGAGGCCATGTAGACGTAACAGAGGACTGGCCTCCAGTGTGCGTACTGTTTGGTTTTAAGGACAAGACAAAAATTTTACAGTATTTTCCTCAGCTACCTTAATATGAAATGAATTTAAATACATCTTGATCTCTCATAGAAATAATTATTTTTTTATGGTTTTAGGACAGGAGTGAGATGAAATGACTGCAGATCTTTCCATGATATCTAATTTCTGCATTAAAAAACACCACACCTAAAGAAACTGTCTTTTTTACCAGTAGAAACAAAACAATGCAATACTCATAAAAGCACACACGCTTTGCAAAGCTGGGCAGCTACTTTCAAATCTCTGTCACAGGCTGGGAAATGGGGAGATAAACAAAGCCACTTGTCCAGGCTCACAGAGAAACCAGTGTCACAAACCAGCACAAACTCAGTTGTCGTGATTCTCTGTATTGCACCCCAGCTACCATCTTGGGGGTGGGATCTGCATGCAGCTCTGTTTTACCGAGACAGAACAGGAGCTGGTTACAGAACAACCAGCCTGAGCTCGAAGGCAGCTGCATGGGCAGCACAGCCCTGACCCCCGTTTTCAGTCCTGCTGATCTATCACATTTATGGGGAAACATCTGCTCCCACATCCTTCGGAGCCGCAGTCTTCAACGTCCAGCATCTCTTCTGGCGAGAGCAAGCGTGCACGGGTCTCAGGGCAGTGTGCGGCACCGAGCAGCAGCAGAGCTTGCGCGGTACGTGGCGGTGGCAGGGCCCAGGCACCCCCACGAGCAGGGGGTTCGCCAAAGAGCGGGCGCAGGGGACCGGGCAGAGCCACGGCCGGCACAAGCTCGGCAGCCCCGGCTCCCTGGCATGTTCCCAGCAGTCAGGGCTGTCGCAGGTGCAGGCACACCCAGCAGCCAGCAAGAGCTCTTGCAGACCCAACCTCTCACGTTAAATGCTGCTGGAAATAGCTGCCTTTCTGGCTGGCAGGAGCTTCCCTGTTTTTGCTCTGCAGCTTAAACAAGCCATCACTTCACGAAAAACAGCTGCAGGATCACCCTGCCACCTCCCGCTATGTCCCGCCAGGCTCACGCCAACCTCAAGCCTCCCTTCAGCACAATTAAAATAAATGCTGGAAGTGAAAAATCTCAGAAATCTGTTCTCTTCTGCAAGGCACTTATCACTTAGAAGTAAATTTCTCTTGCGTGTGCCAAGAAGGAAAACCTTTTTCTATGTTGCTGGCAAAACTGTCAATCATCTTGATGAGCAGCAAATAAATGAATGCCCAATGATGGGATTCTATATTATCCTTAAAAAAGAAATCCATCAAATAAACATCAACAGGTAAATGTTTATACCCGACAGCCATCAATTTCAGCTATCCATGCAAAGAGACAGGTGAGCTGGACTGGTAAACCTCGAAATTAGAGAGGTATTAATCATCTGCTCCCAGCCAATATAAACAGATGTTATTTTTAAACAGGCAAAATCATCTCTTCCTCTGAAATTTATTTGGAACAGATAATGTTCTGTTACATTTTTAATCAAGCAGATGAAGTTACATTTAAATTGAAAATCTGCTGCACTCAACTAATCAGGCAAGTAAAATTCTGAGATGATTGAACGGCAGTACAGAGCACACTATTACAGCAGGTAAATTGTGAAATTTACCTGTCACACCACACAGCTTATTGTTCAGCCACTGCGCCTGCAAGTTAGGAGCAAAGAACTAAGACAAAAAAAAGGAAAAGCATGTTAAACATATTTATAAATCCATCATATTTTAGGAAAACGCCATTAACAGTGACAGGGAAAAAAAATAAGCTCCACCTCTTTCCTACAAAAAAGCCAATAAAGATTTACATAGGATACTTCTGTCTGCTTCATGCTAGTCTAAGTTGCATGCCTGGATATCCTGAGATCAGGGCACAACATGAAAAACCTCTCATATTTCTCCCACAACAAAATAAAAAGCAAGACCAAAAAAAATCCAAAGTATCTTAGGGAAGAAACAGTGTGATTTTTCTGTTAATCCATTTCCTGGCTCTCCTGCAGACATATCAGCAAGCTGTGTCCCACCACCTGACTTCTCTGTGCCTCAGCTCACCACTTTTAAAAACTGGTATTAATGTCCTGACTCAGAGGTTCAGAGACAATGCACTTATTTATGTAAAGGCTGCTGTGATAGAAGCAGCACTCATCTAAATGGATAAAACAGAGTACAGCTACCTACTGTCTACAGAAACACCCTAAAATACTTTGTTACAAGAAAGTGCCAGAAACAAGTATCTTTCATCTTAATTTTAAAATGAGATCCATATAGTCTTATGCATGACATTTATAAATTATGCATAAGTATGATATTTTTTTACGATGAATAGAAACTGACAGCAGACATCTGGAAGACTGTCAATTATTATCGTTTTAAAGCATCCGCACCTTTTAGCTAGCTGCAGATGTGGAAGTACTGACCCCGAAGAGCAGCACGCAAACCAAACACCGCATGCGCTGCAACCTCCGCGCCATCCTGTGCAAGCTGCAAGTGACGCTTTGCCTCGTGCCCGGGCACTCAAACCCTGCACGCCACGCGGTACCCTTCTGCAGATCAGCACTGCTCATAAAAGACAAAACAAACCTGGGAGTAAATCTAATAATCATGTTAATTTGTCCTTGTGAGTATCTGCAATTATTGTGTGGTACCAGAGCATGCATGCACCGCATAAACACAGCTCTGCTGCATATTTCCACGTCCTTAGCCACACGATGCCAGTACTCCTTCAGACTGCAGCTAAAACTTGCCACTCTCTTTAATAACATGTTATTTTTTAAACCTGAAAATGACACAGAGACCCTAGTGTGCCAGGGTAAACACAGGCTATATGTGAAAGACTGTAGGAAAGTCAGGTTTAAAAGCAGAATACTTGTGAAGTTGTTTCACTTCTTTTCATACTCACAAAATAGTAATTAAGACTCACTTCTCCCTTTTTTCCTCTATGAATTTAATAAACCATGTTATTTTCATATGTTATTTTATTTGATAAACAATTGTTCCTACACAACAGAAAGTTTAACGGTTACTTTAGTGTGGTGTATTTGGGCAAGGGTTACACCCTACAGTTTAGGGTCTAGATTAGGAGGGCAAATATTGTTTTTAAAAAAATCAATACAGTCATTTTACATTGTCATATTTTAAACACTGCAATAGTTTAGACACTGCAGCAGCTTTAAAACTAAAATCTTACATTAAGACCCTTAAGTTCAAGTTAAAACATATAATCATAAATTCTGAAAGTCCTGTGGTTAAAACCTGGCTCAGCACGGCGCAGTAACACATAGTACTATCACTGCACTTACCTACACCAACTACACGGGAGAGCTCACTGCCCTACTTTGGACAGGGCTCCACAGCTCACCTTGATTAGGTCCAGCTACAACTACCTGATGGGATGGGGCTGGAGCTCCTGACAAACAGGGCTCAGCCGGCGAGTGCCTGTCTGCTGCACTAGTACCACGCTTTTGCAGGGGTGCGCTCGCTCAGAAGGGCAGCGTACGGTGGGGAGCGGCAGAAGGAAGGTGCTGCCTTCGCCAGTGCTACCAGCTGCATTTACAAAGTAAATATGTGCATGCACGTGTTGGATGAGAATTTATAGCCTCTTTCCCCAGCTCCCAATACTTTCCAGGAGGCACAGCTTCACTCTGAAGCCACAGGATCCCCAACTTGCTTTTCTACCTGCCTCCTGGTGAACTGACTTACTGCTGTTAGAGGAGAATGTCTTGCAAAGGCTGCAGACGATGTTCATGATCTCTTGTGCAATCTTCTTCACAGCAGCTAGAAATCAGAGACTCACCTCACATGATGTTCAGGCAGCAATCTAATACAGTCAAAGGATCAGAGTATTTAGATTTCCCTCAACTGTTGGTGAAAAGTTGATAAAAATATGATTATTTCTTAAGTGAGGAAAGTAATTCTCCACCAATCAGGTGAAAAAGTTCAGCCCAAATTTTGAAAAGAACTCTGCTTGTGTGTCTTAAGGAGATGAGACAATATACGTCCACCTGAGACAGAAATGGTTTGGGAAAAAAGTGAAAGATTACAATACAGTTTCTGATTTCACTAATACCACGCTATATCAAATACACCAAGCAGTGAAAAGAAAATGAATATTATCTAGCGTGTACTATGTTCTGGATTTTATTAATACGATTCAGCAAACGTAAAAAAGGAAGCATGCTACCTTAATGCTGACCGAGCAGCTGCCCCGGACTGTGGTCCTGCGCTGCATGGAACAGTTTTTGATAGCTACTGCTAAACAAAACCAGAGTGCATCGCCTTCATCTGGGTGGGGTTCTTTGTTTGTTTTTTAACGTAATTTAGTGAACCGCAAAAAAGCTTTAAATGAACATTGTGTTAGAATTTAAAACAGGACATCAAGAATCAAGATCTCCCAAAACCAGGGCAGCCCCGTGGCCCTGGCGTCGCCTCGCGCGGAACACAAGGAAACGCGACTTCCCATTACGTGGCCGCCCACGGCAGCGTCAGGACCCCGGCAGCACTGCGGGGGCTGCAGGGGGTGTGACGAACGGAGCAAATATTCTCTTTCTTAAAAATTACTGCCCCATGACCGTGCCGCTCTTTCACTCGTATGCTGTCGCTATGAACCAAAATATTTCTCGTTGCAGGGACACGCACCCCTCTAAATAACCCGAAGTCAGGCTATGGGAGTGCCAGCTAGCCTGTGCCCACAGGCAAGACTGAAATGCCCTGGCCACCACCTGGCAAACATTTAAGCTGTGCTTAGCTTTAAACGAGAATAATCCTAAATCTAGAGGACATAAGCATGCATTTGAAGTGAAGCACATGTTTGAGTGTCTTGCTGAACCAAAGCCTTTCTGTGTATTTCCGTCTCATTCACTGCACACTGTTCAAATTATTAATTAAATGCCTGGGCAATTTTAACACTGGGTTTTATTGTTCTAAGTACTTCAATTTTTTTCTTTAGTGCTGGTTATTTCTGTGATTTTTCCCCGGGATTTAAAAAACATTCTGTCATGTTAAAACTGTATAGCAACTATAGAAAGCTATGCATTGAGATGGATCATGCAAAAAAAATCCATTTTCCTAACTGCCCCTTGGTATGTCCAGTTTTTAAACCAGATTTCACGTTGAGTTATTGTGTAAGAAATAAACCCAGACGAAAATGAAGTAGTGTTCAATTTTTAAACATACACAGTACAGACCAAATCTTTGGACAGCACTGTATTATTGTATTGCAAATTAATATAAAAGTCTGCAATTGTCCAAATTTGGAACTTCATCCAACAAACATTTAAATTTTATCAGCCTTATTCAGGAAACAAAAATTCCTCCACAGTTTGAAACCAGAGTTGTGTATTGACTAAGTGTCCCTGCAGACCTAGCTGCAGCCAACAAGCAGTACCAGGCACCGACACCTTTGCAGAGTTCACCCCTTCTGAGTTCAGACTCGTTTCTAGTCCCCGACTTCAAATTCCAGCATATGCATTAACCTGCACAGTATTACAGGTTTCAGCCATTAAAAATCTTACACCACCACGTTAGTTTCCTTCACATCAAGGTAAGTTTTAGAATTGAGACTTGGAAAATATCCAAGTTTGAGACAAGATATACTATGCAATAACTTTTATTTTGAAGTTTTTTTAGGAGTAGCTTGCAACAAAATATTGTGATAAATTATTTAAAACTAATGTAACATATTACTAAAAATGAGCATTTAATGTTAAAACTGCATTCCTTAACTTCCAAATATTTGATCCTTCAACTTAATATCTATATTAAAGACTTTTTGCATATCATCTCCCTTTTAAAGGTAACCAAAGTTAACCTGAATTATTGACAAAGCCTTTAAAGATTATAAAGTTAAAAATTCAGATGACATAAGCCCACAAATTCAAGAAAACTAAAAATTCCTGTCAAATGAGAAGCAAATAATTTCTAATCTTTCATACATCTGCAAGTATTGCAACACTGCACAAAATAAATTTTGCATATATTCTGATTTCTTTGGTATTTAATGTGTTTTATAATTGGTCTCTTCCCAAAATCAGTAAATAAATTTTGAAAATAACAGCACAGCATTACAGTGGCACATTAATGACGAAATACAACAGAACTTCGATTAACATCAAAGTTAAGTGGAAGCAACTGCTAGCGAATTCTAAGATTAATTTATTTAAAAGAACTCCTCTCTTCACAGTGATTCTTCCTCAAATCGGATCCTTCACTGAAAGAGATCTCTGTGCAGGAGCTGCTCTGAGTGGTTTAATTTCTATTTCCAACCAGTAAACAAGAACCTTGTGCTTCTTTTTTAAACTGGGGAGGAGTGGAAACATGCCTTCGAGATGTACAAGCTTAGAAACCCTCCCCAAACTGCAAAAAGCTATAGCAGGGGCACGTTTTCAGTTACCTCAGTTACAATTTAGGAAATCTCTGCCTGCTCAGACCTGCAAAACTGATTTGATGTGTTCCTGGAGAACTGGAAAACATACTGTGCACTCATGGCTTTCACATTTACACCTCACTTTCAGAAACATAGAACCTGTTTTGAGAACTGTTTTGGACACAAACTAAAACCAGCCCTACCTTCTTGTCCTGCGCTTCCTGAGCTTTCTATCAGTCTGAATTACTCAAAAAAGAACACCACCACAAAAAAAGAGTAAGGTTAGGTATGTGCAGAGAGGCAAGGGGTAGACTTTTTACTTTTGCTCTGTTTGCGACCTGGAAATCAAATGCATGCAGTAATACCAAGAACAAGCGGCAGGCGTTTCAGTAGTACAGTTGCATTTACTCCTCTATGCCAACAAGTGGTGTAAATCCAGCAGACCATGTAAGGCTAATTCATGCTACACAGATTTTTTTTTTTTCCTTTTTCCTTTTTTTTTTTTAATTAAAGGAAAGCTGCCATTCTAAAGACAGCAAACTTACTGTAATTAAGACTTTTAGCTTCTAGAATCTGTGCTTGATTATCATAATACAGCAGGAAATTATTTTCTAAGATTATGGAGGACAGTTTTGTATAGCATATGACCACTTTGGCTCCACAGTTACAGCTGAGCCTGAAAGAACATCACTTCACGCAAGCGGTTCGGCAAAACCTGTACACCATCTACTGCACAGGCCACTCCTGAGCTCCTCCCAGCCTTCACCTCGCAGCACCGTTATTTCTACAGGTGGTTTCTTTCTATAAAGAGCAGCATAGTACGTTTACTTCTTAAATCCAACAGTATTTACTGGGTTTATGGAGTTCTCTGTGATATAGAATGAAATAATAACTTCACTCAACTCACTGATCTAATAGTCCATGCCCTCATTAGACCCTGCTGTTCCCAGAAGAAACTATTATATTTTTTAATTATGCATTTCTCACTAACCTATATTGTCACGCTTCAAGCATAGTAGCCAGGATTTCAGAAATAATAGCAAATATAAGAGAAAAGAGACATGCACTAAAGCTTCTCTCTTGCACTAGATTTTTCTCTTGCAGTAATAACAGAAGCCAAGAGGAGGCTTCAAATAAAGGTTACGATAAAAACCTGAACCTAACTCTGCTCCTCAGATCACTACCTTTACCATTTCAAGGGCAAGTCTGTTTTCAACATTTTTAGTAATGCACTTAAGATTAGAAAGTCAAACTGCGCCTTGAGTAAACAGCCTAAATTGAGGAGCACTCAATTCACCAGGTACTGTATGTAAGTGAACAATAAAAAAATTACACTTACTATTTATCCTAATAAAAATGGTGCACTCCATAGTTTATATTCTGTAACTTTCCCCCCACTTCCATGAGCAGCAGGTGATTGTTTTCTTTTAGCCTCTAGCTACGGAAACACCAGTGCCCCATCTGGGATGCCCTCAGAGGAGGAATGCAGTTTGTGGAGAGCAGCAATGCCAGCCTCCAGAGCACTCCGCTGCTGCCAGACCACCAAGTTTCCATCTTCGGTTTATGAAGACCGAAGATGGACATTGAATGAACTCACTGTAAAGAAAATATGAAGTGTGAGAAATAAGTTTCGGCCTTTGAAATTGCTGTTGTTAAAGTTAGTTTATCACAAAAGGCTGACTTACTATTAAAAGCTTTTCAAAGTTTTAGTATTGTTTTTCTAATTAAAAAAATAATAAAACTAGTGTATTTAGCTCCATACATCATGTATCTTTGCTTGAATTAAGGAAACTTTGTTATTAAATAAGCAAATTAATTTTTGTAAGCATCAGATGAGCATCGTGAGCAGCAGCCTGAAGAACAACTGAAACTCACTTCAAACTGAGACAATGAATTTTGCCCCATAAATTACAAAGGATACCGAACTACACACGCCAGCTCCGGCTGGCTTCCAGTGAGGATTTCCCCACATGCTACGGCTTGAGGCAGGGGTACAGCATGGCTGGATAAACCTGTGCTCCTGCAGCACAGCTACCTGACCCACATCTGCTCAGGCTCTGTACCGTGACCCTGAAGGCTGGCCTGTGCTTAAAAGAAAGTCTAATTTATTGCAACTGCAATGTACTTCCTGAATAAGGCCGTCACAGGATCTGAAACAAAACGGGAGCAAGGAAGGACTGCTGCTGGAAAGGAGATAGGAAGGGCAGGGGCTGTGGGACCCTTCTCCCACCGGGCTCCCACCAAGCCCGCGGTGCCTTTGGTGGCATGTCTGCAACTGGGGTGCAGCACCCACCCCCACCAGCAGCCCTCCTTTGGGGCAGGCTGGGGGGCAACCTGCGCCCCATCGGACACCCCTCTGGGCTGCTGAGTCCCCAGGAGTGCAGAGCCGAGGCTCTGCCTGGCGCTGGCTCTGCCTCCCCCGGCGTGGGCTAGCGCAGGGCGAGCCAAGAGCCAGCGATGAAAGCTCACAGCCAGGTATGCTGCTGGTTCCACTCCCTAGATCAAGTTGTCACGCTGAAATCCTTTCTCATGCCTATCTGGCCACCAGCTCATGGCTGAAACACAAGTCTACTCACTTACTCCCCCCAGCCGCTGTGCACAGTGCTGCTCCCCGGGCAGCAGCCTGCTGCCACTGCAAGGGCTCCAGGCACCCCATCTCCAGGCTGTGCCCACGTCCCCCCTGTGCACCCCTGACACAGCACACTCCTCCCTCCCTCCACAAAGAGAGATATTGTCCAAACCCTCAGCATCTTGCGTTCCAATCAGTCAGACACCTCCTCTTCTGACCTTGGCACGCACAGGCTGTTATCTCCATCTTCTATGCTGCTTCCCAGATAACTTTCCCAGGCCGTCACTCTGCAACTTCCATGCATCCCTTTGCATCACCAGGTGTGGGTTCCCCGAGAAGCCTCTGTGCGCTTCTCCCTACGCTTCTAACAGTTCATTCCTGGCAGAGAACAGGTGGTATGGGAAGAGGTGAGACAGTCGTGCAGAAGATGAATGAAGCAGGCACAAATCATGGTGAGGACCCCCCCGTGCCATGGGGTGGAAGGCTGGAAGGGCTGGGTGCCACTGCGAAGCACCGCAGCACCGAAGGATATGCCACAGAGGTTTCGCTGGAGCAATGCAAAACATACCTGTCATGACCACACACAAATGACAAGCTGCTCAACTCCACCTAACGTTCTCAATATGCTCCTTTTACCCCACAATTTACCACAGTACACACTCAGTTGGCTGTACTGAAGTTAGAGAACGCTACACAGAAGGGTGCAAGTGAGAAAGGCTGAGGTACCATCTTAAATAAAGTGACTGCTTATACAGAAGAGAGCTAGGGATAAGGCTGTGGACTGTGGTTCCTTAAGAATTAAAAATAGTGACATGGATTTTACTAATATCCATGGCATGCGGATATTGTGAATACACTGTCCCCATAATGCTAACTGCATGGGTTAGGCTGTTCCATAAAGGAGAACAAAAATTAGCATGTCTGCTACCAAAATACCCCTGAGTATACTCAAAACTCCTATTTAAATGTAAGATTTGTTGACAGAATGCAATGTCTCAATGTGTACTCAAAGTCTATCCTGTAAAAAAATATGAGTAACAGTCTATTTCTGTCTGCATTTACTATAAAAATTGCCTTCTGCGTAGTGCACGTCTTCTTTTCACAAGTCTTAAATGCCACCACAGCTTCTGTGTGAGTCTCCATGCTGCTTCAGTGATGCTCACCACAAATGCACGGAGAAGTTTTGTACTGTAGGATTTTAATTGTAGAGGTAATATAATCCTCAAGTTTCTTTGAATTACAATCCTGGAGCCTTAAAATACCACCTGCCCTGCAGGGATTTCCTACACTGCAGGGTCATCTCCATTTAACAACAAGAGGTCCCTGCCAAATGCTCTTCCTTTTTAAGATGCGCGAGATTACTGATTTGAATTTATGCTTTTTCAAACATTAATGAATGTGAGAAACTTGATATGTTGAAGGCCCCTTGGGTTCCAAATCTGAGCCTGATAACAGGACCTTTTGAGCTGCCTTCTTCATTTACTTGACCAAATGACGGAACGGCTGTTGGCAGGAACCAAACGATGGAATGGCTGTTGGCAGGAAACTCATTTATAATTTTACATAGGTATCAAGTTTAGATGTCTTCATATTTATCCCACTTTTGTTCTTAAGCATGGCACATTAGCAACCCACATACGCAATGCACCCTAAACACCAAAAAACCCCAGACTAAATTTGCTAGCACTGAAGACCCTCAAGGTTCACCTTCAAGTCACAGACGCTCGTATCACCCGGAGGCTGGGGAATAGCCCATCCATCAGCACACGGACACTGACCGTCCGCACAGCGGGACCGACTACGCAAGCCCGCAGAAGGCCCCTGACTGGAAGCGGCCAGATGTTCCTCACCCAAGCCCAACGGGAGGAGAGCCCCATACAGAGCGAGGCAGTGCAGATGACAACTGCCAGAGACGGGGCTTGACGCCGTTCTGAATCCTGAGCCTAAAAACGGTTAGCTCCCACTTACCACCGCACACCTTCCCTAGGCCAGGAATTAACCCCATCAGAAGTGCAGGTACACGCGGCCAGCAGCCAAAGCTCAGGATTGCCAGGTTTATTCAGATTGGGCGTAAGACTACACGAGCACCTGAGCCAATCCAGCCGTTTCAGGCCATCATAAAGCACACGCTTTATGAACCCTGGCAGCACACGCCGACTGACACAGAGGTGCTGGGATGCTTCTGCTGCACGCCAGCTGCCGGAGGGCTCGCTCACCTCTGGTGCTGAGCTCAAGCACTTCTGTGCACTTGTGCTCCGTGCCAGAGTGGCCATCCTAAACCCAGGGCTCAGGGGAGCACGGCGTAGAGAGACGTCAACAGCCCAAAGGCCAGCTTGCTTCCGCCACGTCTAGCAGACTTCTGCCAGAGCTCGTAAATCCTGCAGGGACTGAGCTACATTTCACAGGCAGCAGGTCAGCACTTGGTTTCCAAAACATCTTGCAGTATGTGACCATTAGGCTTTTCTGCTGGTTTGGTTACCTCATCTTTTACCTAATGCAAAATAGATGAGCATCATCACACACACCAATCCCGCGCTCAGACGGGTAAGAAAAGGTACTGCTTGTGAAAAACCTTCAAACTCTCTGGATTGCTGTGCTTGCCACTGCCAGACAACCCTCACCTCGGGGCTGCGGCAGGATTTTCTCCTTCCCGTCTGAGGTTATTTCTTTTGCAGCTGGCCTTCAGACTGTCTGATTGCAGCCGGTCACCACTGGCTCTCCCAAGAAGACGAAGAAAAGCCTTGCTCATGGTGCCAGTGCAACTGCCTCTGTTCTTCTGCCTCTATCCTCGCTCACTTTAATATCCTGTTGCATGGGGCATTCGAAGAGGCAGAGCAGCAAAGCAAACCTGACTCAGCTGCCACCACACACAGAAGCCCTTAGCCTGAGCTTCTGCCTCGTACCCCAACACCACCTACAGCTCTGTTCCCACCTCCCACCTCATCCCCCAGCAGGAGGGTGTCAAAAAAATCTATAGATAAAGTGACCAGAATTCAGAATTATTTGAACAGTAGTAGCATTTTGTTGACTGGGCGTCTCCTTAGATCCTGTGTAATAAAGAAGTTACCAGCACAGACTAACACTAAGATGACGAGCTAGACAGAAACACCACTCCATAAGCATCAAGAACCAAGACCAAATGCAGCGCTAGTGTCAGCATTAAGACATTCAACACCACCTTATAAATTCACATGATTCAGAAGATTCCCTTTCTTAAGCCACAGAAAATAACCTATGCCTGCAAAATGGCATTTAACAGCTGTTTTCCTTTCTTTTTTTGGTGTGATAACTAACATACACTTTAAGGCCACTGTACAGCTGGTTGCTTTCTAGCCCTCATCACAGTTTTCAAAATGTGTGAATGATTTAAAAATATGACATTGACAGTATTCCAGTTAAATATCTTTCAAACTATCATATGTGCTATCAAAAATGTTATCTGTGTAATTTGAAAGACGAGTTCCTCATTATTTGAAATTATGTCAAGGGATTACTTTGGGGTCAGGGAGGTATAGGGCAAAAAGGCCAAGAAGAGTAATTTGAACTCTCTAAGATGGAAATGAAGAGCTTTTGGCAGGACGACTAGAGGCCATTTTCTGTACTTTGGATGATATTGTAACTCACTGCTGGAACTTGGAAGAGGTGAATAAATTTTTAAGCAGAAAAAGTAGAGAAAAAAAGAGCGCACTAGAGAAACTAGCAGTAACGTTTTGCCTCTTTTAGGATCGAAAATAAGTATTCCACATTTGGGATGGGGCAACAAGACTGACAACGTCCCGCTACGTCTGCCAGCCAGGAATCCCTACACCTGTACTGCTGTTTCTGTTTGGCCAAGCTTTAGCACACAATGAAACAGGCACATCTTGTTATAATCACGCAGTTCAATCTGAGACTGATGTTTAGAGAAATATAATTAAAATAGGACAGCTGTAGGAAGTATTTGCTGGAAAGCGGTATTCAGGAAAAATTTACCCAATGATCTTCGGCAACTGAAGAGTGTGCTGCTTAGAGGTTGCGATACTGGCAGAGGAGTATCCTGACAAACGATGCTGCTTGGACAACGTTCAGTACAGTGTGCCCGGCCCAAAGAATACTTCATCAGCGAAAAGCAACTAAACCAAGCAAGCCTATTAACAACACATTTACATTTACTATCCAAGGAAGCGCCCAAGTTAGACATTAAGGGAGATTCGTGACCTAGATCAGCATTTTGCACCTCTTGCCATACATGACAAAATTTACCCTGAGTTCTCTTTCAAGCAGCCTTGGCTTTTCGCAGGGAAGATGATGATCAGTGCTTGAAGCAGTAAGAATCCAACCAACAAACAGGTTAAAATGCCACCCTTCCGAACTGCATTACAGCAACAGTAATCTCACTTTAAAAGCAGTCAAAGAGAGGACTGAACACTTTGTAAGTGTGCAGTAAATTGCAAAGGAGAACGTGAACCATGGCAGGAATTCAGTCCAACAGGATGGCGCATTTACAAACCCCCTTATGTCTGAGGGATGAGAGCGTACTTGCGCAGGACTGCCCCCGAAAGCCAGCCCTTGTTTGCTTGGTATCTAAAGCAGATTCCTCTCCATCACTTAAAACACGCCCCTGCCTTATAATCTCTCGTCTGGCAGTGACATTGGGCCTTAAACATTTGGATTTGGTACATCCTGCTACTGTTAAATGCAAGGCACAGAAAGCTTCAAGAAAAAGTAAGCCACTTACAGACCCCAACAACTTTTATTATTCTTTCCTTCCCTCGGATTGTTGATTTATCTTCAAACACAAGGATAAAGCACTGTGGTATCAAAATGAAGAAAACAGTTATCCTGATACCACACGTTAACACTAAAACATTTTTCCAAGGTAAATCTTGTTACTGCACTAAAAAGACTGAAGAATTAAATTTCTCCAATATAGAGTAGATATAGTAGAAATTCAGTCATTTTTTACCTTCCAAAATAACCTGTGCCAAAATCTATGTGAATTATTCATTAATTTATTACTTTTTACAGAAAAAAAAGGAAAGTGAGAGTCTTCAGTTAAAGACAGACATCACCATTACTGTGTTTTTTACAACTTGCAGTCAAACAAGGATTTTTTTCTGTTTCCTTCCAACTTACAGTTTTTAAAAGAGCATTGTATATTTTAAGAAATATCTCTCTCTCTCTGAAAAGGGAGTTAAACCAAAAAAGAAATAGCAAATTTTACTTTAAAAGTTATGCTTTAGTAGTTGCCATGCAGCCACATTGTGATTTCTGTAAAGCTTTTACAAGACAACCATCTCGTACAGTGTCAAAACTAGCTCTGAAGGAGTAGCTTTTGATAGCCAAGTGTTAAAGGTGAAAAAAATGCAAAACACAGCTATTCCAGCTATGAATCACCGCCTAACCGTAGCTGTATTCCCATACACATCCTGTAACAACATTTCCTACGTAAAGTCATCTCATCTTTCTGTCTCGGAAAATGAAAAAGAAATAAAATTGGAAATCATATTTCTCCATTTTTGCTGGTTTAAGAAGATTATTTAAATGCAAGAAGCTTATTATTTTGCAAATTAATTTCATCTGGTCTTCTGGCACATTTCAGCCATTGATATTGGGGTCCAGGACAGAACGCAGCTGAACTTACTAGTGCTAATATTTTATTAGCAGTCTCTGGCATTAACAACTTAGCACAACTGTGGCTTTTGCAGTTTTTTGTAATTATTTTTAACTATTGTACGTTTACATTTCAGAAATAACTAATATGTATCTCTTCACAGATGCTCCATCCAAAAATGTTTTAACATTTGTGTAATTAGAGATACTATATATGCATAAATAGAAGGATTTCACTGTAAATAAAAATACAGGCATGAGTTTTGTTAAATAAAATTTGTGTGTATGGAGTTGAAATGCATACAGGTAGCATAATTGTTTCTGGAAAGATACAATTAAAGTTTATTTTGAAGCTCTATCTTTATACTACATTCTGTAGAAACGTTACAGAAATTGCTCTATTAACTATGTGTTCAAGGGGAAAAAAAAAAAGGTCTTCAGAAAACTCAATGCTAAAATGTAAATGAGCAAGTACCATGTCTTTCTGGTGGGCTGCACGATGAGCCATTCCCCTTTTTCCTGACGTCTCTTTCAGACCACTGCCCTCTCAGTTTCACAAGGGGAAAATAACCTTAACTTCTGAATTAAAAACATATTCTTAAATCACTGATGTTTCCATACTTATTGCCCCTGGACTACCTTGCACCATTCTTCTCCCCTCTGGGATGTGCGGTGCCTAGGACACAATGCATTCTGCATGAATCACTGAAAGAAAAGCAGTAGTAGTGATTTTCATTACTATGATAACACATAAAATACCAGTGAAAACATTGTACTATATTGCTGTACTTGTTCCACTACTTATAAAGTATACTAGAAAATAGAGGACTGGCCGTATTTTTATCACAAAAAACTGTATTCCACTGCTTAGAACAAAAAGCTGAAAAATCATGCTTTTTTTAATCAAGAAGTGTACGTGGAGTTAGGATGCTTGTACTATGCAGCTGAACATGGAGGTTCAGCACTGTCACCTGGATACTAATTTGATAAACCAAGTCATTAATCAACTGTTTTCAACCCTAAGCAATGGTAGTATTTATGCTCAGATCACTTGTCCTAATTTTTGCTCACTGAACCACACTGACATTGGTCAATAATTACAACTTAGAATTTTAAGCATGGGGGCAGGTAAAGAGAGTCTGATACTGATTCCTTGATGTAATTTTGATTTTTCTCCCTTTCTCCTCCTGTCCTTTTTTCTTTTCCTTGATGAGAATTGTTTGAACAGACTCTGATCTTTCATTCATTCCATACAGAACTGTGTCCTATATGGCATTTCATTTTATTAATAAACTTCAAAATTACAATAATAAAGTTAAATTTTGGAAAACAAACTGAAAAGAATTTGTTGACTGTCCTAAATTTCCTATTCAGACTGGAAGAGCATTTTTTATTCTTCTCTTCATCCTTGAATTAGCTGACATTAGCAGTAATTTTCATGTTTTCCTCATTGATGGTACGTATATCATTTAAAAATAATGCAACTAGCTAGACATATTTAACCAGCTATCCATTTCCTCTAAAACAGGACAGCCACTTAAATCTCAGTTATTTCCCAGTCTGATTGATTTATCCTGGAAACTTCTGACGAGCCCACTGTGGTCAGTCCCATCAGAAGGATGGCAGAAAACAGATTCAAATCAGGGTGACTGTAATATTTAATGCCACCATAGCTAACACCAGAAGTCAACAATCCTTTCCTGCTTCTCCTGTTAATTTCAAGTGGCACACGCAAAGTTAAAACAGACATAATTAACTAAGAGAAGATGAATTACAAATAATGGCTTACTTACATAAGTTAACCTTATAAACATAAACCCCCACAATTCTATTGCAGCAAATTTCCCACTGTTTTTAGTGGGAAAGCACAAAGTTTTTGGTACCTGCGCTGTGTTCATACTGCTGCGTGCAATGAAGTTCTGCTTCCACAGTAAGGACATTTAGGTTTTTGCTGTGTGATTGCAGGGCATCTGAGCAGCTGTGCTGTCTGGCAAGGGCACTGCTGACATTATAATCCACCTGTGCTGGGAAGCTGTCGTGTTTCCTTCGTGTATTTACGTTCTCAGAGAAACTACAGAAAGAGAGAGCTACATCAGAATTAAAAGTTGTTCTTGCAGCTGTACCGCTTCTGAACTATTGACAAGGATTTTTTGGTTTATTTTTCATTTATGTCTATTTTATGAGCAGATGTCCTCCCTGTAAGATACAAACTGGAATGGTGACATAAGAACATCGACTAAGAAATGGTCTCAGTTTTACTGATGAAAAAATACCAAACAGATATTTGCCAAATTAAAAAGAAAGAAAAGTTTAAATGAAGTTATTCTTAATAACCAGTAAATTGTCAGCTTCTTTTACAACACTATAAATAAAGACAGACTACAAAAAAATTCTTTTGGGAAGAATTCAGATCCCAAAGAGCCTGCTGGATCCCTCAAAGTCCTACAGATTTTTAGCTTCACAAAGCAACTCAAGATTAGTCAAGCTGTGAAATAAAAAAATAAAAATTAAAAGGCGGAGGGGGATGACTTTGAAGGTGCATTCTCTGTGATGGTGAATGTGGGATACTAAACAAACCAACTGACTAGGCTTTAAATTAACTAAATATATTAAACATAAGTAACTTGCAGGCTTAAAAACAGTTACCAATGTAAATACCACTCTGCTATTAATAAAGGAAGCCACTCTAATTCCAAAGGCAGTCCTATCTGTCTGTCTGTATGAACACAGTCTCAGGTCCAAGTGACTATTGCTGGATGCTGGCTGCTTTCCACCCTGTCACGAAGAGTTAGGTGGTTAGCAGATAGCTGCCAGGCTTTCTCAGTCTGCATTTATTTCCCCTTTCAGTGCTAAGACAGCATGGGCTGAAAAGCAGTTACAGCTGCTTTTTTCCATGTCGATGCAACTGTGTTTTCACTGCCCCACCATATACCTGGAACACTTTCATGTGCTCCTTCTCATTATTTCAGCCTACTGAAGAATGATTTTCAGACGTGTATGTCCATACAAGGGAAAGTATTTTTCAGCTTTTGTCCTTTAGAGAGTGCATACGTGTGTGCCATAAAAAATTACATCACTGACATACGTCATGAAAGTGTCATTTGTATTTAAAAACGTACTGCGCTTTGAACATGGAGGCTAAGATATATCACTAACATGCAAACTTCTCATTTAAAGACCTCAAGGAAATTAAAATAACGCTTGCCAAAAAAGGATTTTTGCAATTTCTCTCTTTTCTGAAGTTGTTCACTTCAGGACCATTTTCAACGAAAGGTGATTTTTAAGGTTAATAACAAATACTTGGGTTCAGAAAGGCCCGTTAGCCACCTTGCTTCGACCCCAGAGACTGTAAAAGCAAAACAGGAGACAAAAGCGCGCTGGGTCCTAGAAACATCTCCCGGCTCCTCCACAAAGGTAGTCAAACGGTGAAAGAATATTGCAAGGAGAGGAAAAAAACATAATGAACCTCTCCGATGAGAAACTAATTGGCACTAAGTACACAACGGCTTACATTTAATCCCGTTAATGATCAGGCACAGAGAGAAGAGGGACCCCGCCGCCGCCGCCCTGTCCGGCGGGGCTGAGGGGACGGCGGGGCTGCCCCTGACATTGACCCGCGCCCGGCCGGGCTGAGCAGCTCCCGCCCGCCGCCGAGGCCCGGGCTCCCCCGGCGGCCCCGCGGGCGGGCCCCGGCCACCCATCCGGCAACGAAGGGGGCTCCCGCCGCGGCGGCCCGGCAGCGCCCCAGCCGCCGAGGGGGCCCCAGCCCCACCCGGCCGCCACCAGCGAAGGCGAGGGGAAGGGGTGGAGGGCCAGCCGGCGGCCCCGGCCCCTCCGCGGGCAGGGCCGCCGCAGCGGCCTCCCCTCAGAGCCGCCGCACCGGCCTCCCCTCAGAGCCGCCGCCGCGGCCGCGGGAGCCTCCCGGCGGGAGAGGGCGGGAGAGGCCGGCGGCGGAGAGCGACCGGCGGCTCGGCCCCGGCGCTCGGCCGAGCCCCTGCACCTTGCTTACAACAACACAAAGCACAAGGAATCGCGGCGCTGAGCCGGGATTAAATCACTCCGGCTTTAGAGAAACCGCGAGGAAAACGGCGTCGCTCCACCTGCACAGGGCTGCTGCTCAAAAAGAAAACACAAAAAAGACAAGTGAATGCCTGATGCCTGGCTTTTAAGCTTCACTTTTGACAAAAGGGTGTAGCACTAAAACATTTTAAATATTTTCTTTTTTCTGTCTAGAAATCTAAGTTTCCAAAAGATTTTTTTTTAAAAAGAAGGGTACACGGAAAATTAAATAGGATAAAAACGTACAAACTAAACCACTACTACATTAAAAACAAAGGTCGGCACGGACATCTTTCAGAAAAACACAGGGAACGAACTGCCTTCACCGTCAACTTGGGAAAACCCCACAGCACAGCTCGTGGGGAGGGGTACATCAGTCACATATATACCGCAAATGCCAACTGAATTGTCCCTCTGCTCTGACTGCTGACACTGATTTCTTAAAGGGATCCTCTTCTTTGCCATCCTAAATTTTACACCGAAACAAAATTATAATCGCTAAAAAATGGGATGAGAAAATCCCTCTAGTACACGCCCACTCAGCTTTAGTTCTAGAAGTATCAGAAGTACAGTTAAATGCTACAGAAACTGTGTATGTCCCAAAGAGCAAGCCTCAGGGAATAGTTTTGTTTTGTGTTGGGCTACCGCAAGCTGAAGCCTATCCCACAGACTTCAGCCATCTCCGTAACGAATGAACGCTGGAAATGCGGCTGCCCCTCTCAAAGACAGATTTTGGAACATCAGAGAAATCTCTGCTCAAAGTTGGCAACTTTTTTCACTTTAGTTTTCTTTGCAAAGCTGCATGCCAGATATCCCACATGAACACAATGCAAATGGAAAACCTGAAGCTGCACGTACACGTCTAGAAATATACATACAAATACATACATGTGCATATGCTTACACGTGTGCGTATGTACGTTCTTATATGCACTTATAGGCAGTCCCGAACAGGCATTAGCGCGAAGGGAGCGAGCCGCCGGCCGGAGCCCCCCACAGCTTCGGGGGGAGGGGGAAATCCCCAGACCTCTGCAGCTAAAGTTTTAAATGTACAAGACGCAGTTACCGACTTAGTGGCTTACCTTCAGGCAGTGTCTAGACTGGGAAGTACGTACAACGTAAACGCAATTACTGTCGCCACAGAGGCTGTGACAGTGTGTTTCGCTGCCTCTGCTTTAAAAGGGCAGAGAAAACACTGATGTTTCACCATGCACAGAGAGTTTCAAAAAGAGACCGAAAAAAGCATCTGGCAGCCTTCCCCCCCCCCCCCCCCCTTCTGGTTGTTGGGGTTTTAAAGGAGTTGATGGAGGAAGATTTATCGAGTACTGAGGATGCCTGGCCAGGACCTCGCTGTTTCTGGTGCTTCAGGACTCTGAGGAAGGATCAGTGTGCCACAACAGCCCACGCAACACGATGCAACGCGAACAAAGCGCACTTTTGAGCAAAGAATTGCTTTGTGACTGTCGCCAAAATCTGCTATATCCAATAAGCCTCCTCAGTGTCCGTGAGTATTTTCCCTCACCTACACTTCAAAAGTGGTCAAAAGGAAGGAAAACCACCACCACGTATCAAACCTGTCACTGTACAAAGACAGCAAAAGAAATCACAGAATTAGCACCAAACTGGTGACAAAATATATCTTGGCAGCCAGTTCTGTGCATATAATTTTCTACAGTGTGTGGGCGATGGCTTTACTGCTCTGTACATAAGCCATACATCACCACATCCACAAGAAGTCCAGATGAATAGACAGAGCTTTTGTTTTCTTATTTTCTCACTTCTAATGACGTCATTATCTCCCAAGACATATTCAAGATACTTGGCACTGTTGCATACAATGTAAAATCAGACATTTGCAAGAGTATTAGAGGAAAAACAGACAAACGTAACCACCATCATAGAAAGTGAGTAAAGGTTGAACCTGGCAGATGGGAAACCTTCCTGGTGCTAAAAATTTTCACGTAAAAAGAAACACCGTAAAGCTAAATCCCACAACTGCAAAAGCTGCCACGTTAATGGGAAGTGCCGCTGTTAACCGGGAAATGCCGCTGTTAACCAGAAACCCTCAGCAGAGGACCTGGGCGATGGGCTGCTCATACAACCTCCTGCGAGATCCTCAGCGTCACCCTCGCCTCTCCTACCTTCTGAGGGCGATGGGCTCCTGCCAGCTCACCGGCACCGTGGAGCGGAGCGGTGCGCCAGCACGGAGAGCTTCCTGGGAGAGCTAGGGCTTTGTGAGCATCAGGCAACTGGACAGTTTCTGGTGACAAAAACCTCCCTAATCCGGAGTTTCTCTGGAGATTTGAGGAGTTACTTTGATTTACACGTGGAGATTAGAAACCGTCTCAGCGCTAGGGGGGGAACAATACAGGCAATTAACAAAGTGAAAGCAAGCGCAGGACTGTGCTCGGCTAGAACACACCGGACAGTGGCTCGGGGCTGGCGAACAACGCAAGGTGTGCACCGACACGCACTGACGTCTCGCCTGCAGATGCCACAATTCTTTCCTGAGGAAAGCTGCTGGAGAAGAATCGTTACATGTGAAATACAGTCACGAAAGGCATGCAATACTTAGCAGTAAGAGTACTGGAAATACAAATTATATACCTTAACAAAGTATAAAGACAACTATCATAACCATCCCAGGACTCGTTAGCTTGTGTTATTGTGTATATATACCTGCACATGCACAAACATTATAATAGCCTAAGGATCTACTGCCGTCTCTCCTCCAGATTAAAAAAGAAAAGAGCCACCGAATACCAGCAGTCACAAGATTAATGGTCACTGTGATGGTGTCACAGCGTAAGTTTTCCATGCTCTTCAGTAAGAAACCTACCGACTATCTAACGTGCTGTGTGCATGCCTATTTTGATAACACAGCAGTTCAACCCGCTTGCAGTTCAAACCTTCACAGCGAATCCTGTCCGTACCAGAAGGAAACGGAGTCAGTTCTCTGCAGCAAAAAGGCCCCGAGTTCCCTAGAAGCGTGCCAATTAACAGCCTGAGGGCTCACAAAATGAAGTATGTGACATCCTTCTACATTCCTCCGAATGTCAATTTTGCCCACTGCTTCGAAGCACAAAACCACTTCCACTATAAACAGGAAGACACATAATAAAGCACTAACAAGCCATTTTATTCCTCCTATCAGTCCTTCTCTACACTTTTATTCTGTTTTAAAATTCATTAGTATAAACTCTTTTTTCCTGTGCTTATTCCATGCACATATCTGCATGATTTACGTCCCTTTGAAGCCCAACTCAAACTTTACTCTTTCCCTTTTTAAACCCGTTAAGTCCTATGTCTTCAGTATATTCTCTACTGCATTTTTTAATTACGTAAAAATCTTGAACTTCTCCTTCAGCAGGATTAAATCAGTTTCCCATCAGTGTTCAAAAATTCAATTGCAATACGAGAGTTTTTCCCCACCTGTAAGAAACCCAAAGAAACAGGGACAAGGAAGAAAGATCAAACTGATGACAGAAGTGGAAAAAAAATTCCCCTTATAACAATCAACGGAACAGCAGAAAAAGAGAAAAAAAGTGAAAAAGTCACCCAGAATATATGACCATGTAAGCATGGGCACTCTTGCAGAAAACCTAGTCAGCAATCCAAAGCCATGGGAAATTTAAATTAGAGCTAAGGTCCACAATAGCAGAGAAATCTGTACAGATAAAAGGGCCTGCTCAGGTTGCAGGTATACTTAGTCTAGATCTCTTCAGATTTGCAAAGGAACTTTATTAGTTTTATTAATTTTTTTCTTAAATAATCAAGAGATTCAAGTGTATCCACATTAAACAGTAAAGAAGATTAAGTTTTTTTCTTTAATCAAAATATCCATATGCATGTGCTGTATATTCCAAATGGTGGGTGGATTCCCACTGCTTATTACTGCTCCAGGGTGCATTCTGCTATAGTAACTCATGCACAAAAACACTCCTACTACATTTGAGTAACGTTAAGGTTCTACCAAACACAAGCAAGAAGAAAACCCCCCAAATCACAGGAAAGCCCGAGCATTCATCAGGGTGGAGTTCTGCAGAAAGCAAGCTGATAAAGGGTTTAAGCAACGCATACACAAATGCAAAAATTGAACACGGTGACATCAACCTCCACTTTATACGCAGCCGGTGTGACCTGGCACCGCTCTGTCTGTTTGTCCTTCTGCGGGGGGAAGAAGCGCGCAGCCCCCAGCCCTGCGCGCCTGGCTGTGCTCGGGAGAGGGACGGGACTGGGAGGCGCGGGCAGGGCTGTGGCAGCACTGGGCTCTCGGCAGGGCCCCACCGTGGGCACGGGCACAGCCTGGGCAGGAGGACCAAGGGCTCCCACCACTCCCACCCTCATCTGGAAGCCCCTCCATCCCCAAGCTTCGCAGCAGGTGACGGACAGCACGGTCCCACATGCGTGGCTTACCAGCCCACATGAACACCACTCCCAGTACAAGCTACTTCCAAATAAACATTAATTTTACACTGAGACATCTTTCCTGCCTGCTTTTCCATCAGCCGGCCCCTCCAGCTGCCCAGTGGCCATGCTCGGCTTCCCGGGAGGAGATGCTGTGCTCCAGGTGGCACGACAGCTTCGCCGGGGGCTGAGGCCACCCTTCAAAAGGGGACCCTGAGCTGCCACCAACGTGACATGGCCACAGCCACCCGGCTGCAGCGTCCCGGCAGCCTCCCCAGCCTCAAGAAGAGGCAGCAGCGAGTGGAGAAGCAGCAATCTGCGTGCAGCAGTGTGCTGTGAGCCGCCACGCAGAACTGCCAAGAAATAAACCCTTGCTTTTTTGGGTTTTTTTGGTGACACTGAAATTTGTACATGGACCACACTAGTAAGTCTTGCTGCTTTTAAAAAATCCAGCACATACCATTAGGTATTAATAATAAAAATTTAACTGCTGAACTAATTTTCACCAAGAAATCTTTTTTCACTTTTGAAAGCAACTTTTGCTGAAATTTAATTCAGAAATTCCACAACTTAGGCATCCAAAAAGTACAAGTAAGTACGGCTTTTAAAATAGTTTTTCATGGCCTAACAAAATGAAAAATTTCTTGCAGAGATATTTTTGTAGAAAAAGTAATTTGGTGCTACAAATATCAAGACTCTAGAACAAAAACATACTATATCTTGCAAAGGTCACGTTCAAAACTAGCTGCCAAGGGAAAAGGTAAATTAAAGAAGAAAAGCACAACTTACTGTACTTTTTTGTCATTTTAGAAATAAGCTTACACCTTTTCACCATTTAAAAATATACTGAGGGATTTGAATAACAGCACAGAGAGAAAAAAAATAACAGATGTGGTCAGATTTTTGAATACTTTCTGTAGTACCACGCAGACTTAAGAGAAGATTAAGTCATACATCTAGAAGAAGCCATTTAAAATACTGGTAGTTAACAAAGTGTATTTCCTTTTTGAGCATGGCTGACAGAGATAAAACAATAAGCTAAATTTATCAGAGACTGCTATTTCTATTTTGACTCCATAAGCTGTAGTTACTGCTGCTGAATAGAAAACTCCTTCTTACATTATTTTTTAGGGAAGAAGCAAAAATAAAATTGTTTCAAATTCCCTTTTTTCATTTTAGGCGTGTATTTTTTTTATGGTTTCATTCACTAAATGTTCAAATCCCTTTTTTTTTAATTTTACAGATATATTTTTGTTATAGTTTCTTTGACTAAATGAGAGACTTGATTATTAAGGATAAAAATCAGTGCATAGCAAGACCTCTAAACCAGGAAAACAAGATGGAACTGGATGCCAAAATGGAAAGCTGAAAAAACTGCTTTGGAAATACTAGTTTGCACTTTATTTTACGTTCACTATTCCTTTTTGTACAGGGCAGTTTTACAGGACAGTCAGAGCAAAAGGAGACCCCATGCCTCAAGTGAAATGATTAGCCCTTTGGACACTGGCTTCCTTTCATAACTACTTTCAAAAGAGAAGATTAAAAACACTCGTATTTTACCAAATTCCAGAAGTCAATCTGTAAGGAAACACAAAAATTACTTCATCTATTCAGACAGCTAGAAGGTTATGTGATGAACAGATTTAAAAATATCTCGGAACACCCCATAAGCCTCAGCTGAGTTTCGTGCTTTCTGCTCCAAGTCTTCGGCTCTTCATTACCACCAGAGCCGAAGCTACACCAAGTACGGCTTACACACAGTCGTGGAACAAGATGGTTAAATAAAAGCACAGTGTCATCCTTGGTACAGAGCCTCTTTGTGCCCCAGGGCTGGAGCGAGCTCCCGCTAAGCAGGCAGTGCGCCCGCACAGAAGCTGAGCTGGTCCCCGGTCCAGGGGGCTGCTGCTGGCCGAGGGAAGGACCCCCCCGAGCAGCATACCTGGGAGTCGCTCAAACTATCGCACGCCGTGACACTGTCTGCAAACGTCACGACAACGCAGCCAGAGCTGCTAAGGAGGCTGCACCAGGGCTTCTGATGAGGCTTGCAGGCTGCGGAGCAATGACCACGAAGGGCATTTGAACGTAACGCTCTTGACTAGGGCAGACCGATATCCACTGGCTGTTACTTTTAAGAGAAACTTCTTGTGCCAGAAGTAGTATCTCTAGCTACGCTCTCATAAAAGCCTCGCTACTGTGTTAACAAGAAAAAAATCAGAGCAGAGAAGAAAACAACCATTCCCTCTCTGGGAACCCAGCAGAATACTTATGTGCTGTTTTATAAAAACTACACAAACCTGCCAAGCCCAGAGCGCGATCACATTAGCCTGTTGTCTCCGAGGAAGGTACTGGGTGGGCAAAAGATGAAACAGGGAGAAGATAAATTGTTTTTTGTACCCCTTAGTGGCCGGACATCAATGCTGCAGCTTTGAAAGCTGTCTTTCCAAAAGCCATGAAGAAAAAAAAAAATGCAGAGATTAGGATTGCAGCTATACATGGGAGAGGAAATATGTTAAAAGGAAGCTTTTAATGAAGGAATGGATGAAAGACTTCCAACTACAGGAGATTAATGTTCTTATCATATATACTGTTATTGCAAAGTGGAAGACAGGGGTGGGAGGGGAGAACCCTCCTTCAAAGACCTGGAAACTCTCCGACACTGAAAATTAATTCAGTACATTTAGTACACGGTACAGTTTGTAACAATTCTCTTTGCACACTTTCTTCTGGACTCTAAACGTTTAAAAAATCAGGTAAATCATACCAAAGACCTAGATATTCTGAATTACTGATTTTTTAAATGGCATGTGAAGTGGGTAGGACCCTTTTTGCAAAGTAATACGCAGCAGCAGTGCGCACTTTTCCAAATGCCATGCAAGGAAACCCACAGATGACCAGGTCGGGGCAAGTAACACACACAGGTACATGGTTGCTGTCTTTCAGCTTGGCCAACCGTCTGTAATTCAAGTGCCTGCTTTGCTACAAGCTATGCAGAATCTCACGACAGAAAAGCAAATTCAGAGTAAGGAGGGCCAGAGTCACTATGGACACAGTGCGTGCTTTCCCTGATATTCCTCTGTGTGAAACAAGAAAGTCAGCACCCATCTTCATATCCCAAATAATGAAAGGTTGCCAATCAACTGTATTTACTGAGAAACCAGCAGCTGCATGGTGAAAAATTGGATTTTACAGAAATATGGGGACAAACATGGGTTTGCTTAATGTGGTATTAGACAAGAAAAAAATAAAAAGTGAAAGGCATCTAAAGCCATTTGGAAAAAGGGCAGAAAGGATGGAAAAGTTTTCAGCTGTGTACTGAAGAGCAGGGTTTGTGGACCAGCCGTAACTTTCAAGATGTCAACTGAAGACAGAAGGGTACAGGTGAATCTTGATTTACCATCAGGAAGCACAGCTCATTTCCCAAGGCAAAGGGACATCTCTTTCTGTCACAGCAGACGGTGGTGACTGAAGCTAGAAGGCCGCATGGGGAGAAGACTCTCCGCACTGGAGGTGTCAAGAAAGCGTTAATTGTTTATAGAGAACATTAAAAATAATAAGGCTGTTAGACCAGAGCAGGGCAGGCAAGTAAGATGTAGAGGAGTTAACAGAATAAGGAGATATGCCTAATTCCTTTCCTTGAGGTTCCTCCAGTGGAACCTTAGCATCTCTATTTCAGGGACTCAGACATGAAAACAGACTCATCAAATGACTGACACAAGCGGCTACTCTCATAGCCAGAGAGTTGTTCACATCTCAGTTCCCTTTTTAACGTGAAGCAAACTGGACACTAGACACACTATGACACTGTCACGGGAGGTCTATCCCATTTACACAGTCACAGGGAGTTTCGGGGGAGAAGGGAAAGGGCAAGGCTTTACCAGTCACTACACTCTATGTCCATCCTTACTGATATTGCAAGCCCTAAAATTGTAATTTACATACTATGTAGTCACCTAAATACTTGATCTCATTCTTTAGAAACACTGAAAACAGAACTGTGCATGTCTCAAAATAATTAAAATGAATTAACAGAGAGTATCTTTGAGAGGGTAATTTGCTAACACAGATATTTTATAAATGCATTTCTTCCTTCGGATTTAAAGTTTTTATGTTTACATTTCAGCAAAGGAGTCCTTCATAGTCTATAGAACTGGAGATACAGTGCTGCATAAGCTCAATATACAAATTATGGTTACTTTACATTAGGAAGAGTTACGGGTTTTGCTCCCTAAAGCTGTTTTGATGCTGTTTTGGCTTTTCATTACATACACACATACATACAACACCAATTCATGTTAAGCCTGTGTCTTTGCATCCCCATCACCATACATATTAGAAATAGAGCAGCTGAACCAAACTTTTGCGTGCTGGAGCTACCTGAATAACATTCACTGGAATTTGGGATGCAGCTGAGAACCAGGGCTTTGACCGGAGCCCAGTCCTGCGGTACTCCCGCTACCTCAGGTGCACGCCTGCGTCGGGGCCAGCACCAGGGCACGGGCTTCTGCTCTGCCCATCGCGTACGGTAGATTCAAACGGGTCATCATTAACTTGTTCACAGTCGGAAGAAACGTGCAAGGGTTAAGGCTTTCTGCAAAGTCGTGCATATGTAGAAAGGCTGCAGCTAAAAGGAAGAGAGATATGCGTGTACGGCGAGCACCTGCTCCCAAATGGCTGCGTTTGCCTGATGCATGTTCTGTATGTCCCACAGCTCCGGGCATGAGGCTGCTGTTGGCAGAACCACTACTGATGTGAGGGAAGGTGCAAGAAAGGGTTTTGAGGAGGTTCTGACGTAGCTTTGAGAATAAAAATCAGAGTAGGAGAAGAACAGTTATATTTATGAGGCTCTTGCGTGACTGTCTTTGACTTCCCATTCGAGCAACTCAAAAAATGTTTACATCGCATACATTAAATGAAACAATTTTCGTTCTGAACAGTATGACAAGTTTATACCGCACAGAAAAATTCTGCTCCCATTACCTGCTTTGAATGTGGCTTGCTTATCGTCAACATCTATAAATATATATATGAATAAGAAACGCTACTACATTTGTTACAAAAACATACCCTAAGTTACCAAAACTGTCTCTTGATATTAACCTCCCATATTGATTTTTAAAAGCCTCTCTCAGTTAGTACTGGCACACCTTTGTTAGAACACAATGAATAAAGACATGAATTTTCATTTTTATGTTACACCTAGTAAGCATAATCACTCTGATAAATTAATTACAGAATGTTTCCCAAAATATGTGTACATAATTTTGAAATATGCTTAAAGTCTCAAGCACTGTTTAAACGTTTTTCTATCTTCTGCTTTTCTGGGTAATCTTTAGCGCTACCATCACCAATTTTGGTACATAAATCCAAGGAGATACATAGACTAAACCAAACGTAACTCCAGGTCATTTGCCTGCCCAGCAGTTATGAGAAAAATAGGTGCTACCCAGAAAATGTATTAACTGTGCTGTGCACAAACTGCATTGCTGTTACAGCAGTCACCACACGGCACCACACATTTGCTCCCCAACAGGCAGAGTAATTTAAGAAAAAGACTAGCTAATTAGCTCTAGTTTTGAACAAAAGGAGAGGATATGAAAATATAAAAAGAAAGGTAGTAATGAAATTTAGCAACTTTAAGCTAATTCTTAGAAACTGCATTTTAAAAGATTTACAGGGAGAAAATATTACATAAATTCCAAATATAATGTGGCTGTCTGGGTTTCTGGCATGGCAACTGAATGCTCTGCCACTCTTCTGGCATTATGCTAGGAACAGGGAAAGCATTTCTTAAATCTCTGAGGCCTGGGCAAGTACACTGGTGTCTTTAATCAACCACCAGAGATCGAGCGCACACTATGGTCTGTTTAGCCATGAACTATGGATAGCTCTGCAAAAACATACACAAGAACAACTCTAAGCAAAAAGTTATTGAACATTTATGGGCAAGAAACAGGTGTTTTACCAGAAGAGAAGGCAAAGACAATTA
Source organism: Platalea leucorodia (assembly GCF_965183815.1). Lineage (NCBI taxonomy): Eukaryota > Metazoa > Chordata > Aves > Pelecaniformes > Threskiornithidae > Platalea > Platalea leucorodia. The sequence goes on along the minus strand of NC_138858.1, from coordinate 87,752,586 downwards.
CTCAGCTTTCCCCTCTCAAACAGCTTAGTAGCAGCATGTGAACAGCAGCACCGTCTACACAGCCATCCTGAGGAAAAACTTTACTGGTATCAGCCTGCAGATCAGCACTGCAGAACATTACATTTCCCTGCACCCCAAATGAGGCGGTTGCCTCATTTACATGTGTACCAAGTAAAATTACAGTATACTTTTTTTAAAGGATAAATAAATAATTTTTTTAAAAAGTGTCTTGCAAAGGTCCCCAGTGCTGCAGCTGATCTGGCTAGCCTTGCCACCGAAGCAGCCTTTCTTCAGGTAGTGTTTTCTCTCAGACTGGCAGGGGACGCTGTTTCTGGAAATGATCTTTGTGCTTCAGGAAGTCGGTGGGCAAGAAAAAAGCATGTCTGATCGTCTAAGAGAGTTTTTAGTTGCTGGTGACAAGGTATGTATTACATAGTATGATTATTACAAACGTATCTAGAATGTGTCACGCTAACCATCACATTTACTAACTTTCTGCACAGTAACATGGAAGAATATTTTGCAAAATACCAAAATGTTAGATGTCAGTCTTAGTGGTTGGGAAGCTCTCTGAATGATTTGGTGCAGAATCCATACAAGAAGTTACAGTAAATGCTAGATCAACAGCCCAAACTGCCAGACTCCTGAAGGAGTGGTTACAGAATCTGCTTCTGGAAGGGGAACCAGCTCAGAAGGTCTCCCCTTCGCTCCTTGCCCTCTCCTGTGAAGAGTTCATCCCTTTCCCGAGTTGTAACTTCTCTGGTCTAGCATACAGCAAAGCCTTAACAAGCACGGCTGTCTGCACTGGTGAGGGGCAATGAGGCAAGGCAGGCAGGGGCAGGGGGCAGAAACCTTATCACACGTAAAGAGGAATGACACTGCTCCCTGGGTTATGAGCACTGATGACTCTCCTACCCTGCCACACTTCTCAGCAAACTTTTTATTGTTACGCAGTTCCTACCTCTGATTTTCTTTATGTCTGTAGTCCTCAAACTGCTTTTTTTCTACTTACTTTGTTTATGATAAGAAACTGTTGTATTCCGTCTTTATTTCCCCCCCCTTCTTCCTGCCAACTGCAACTTCTTATATGCTCTTAGGAATACAAAATATACAGGAAAGTTGGGAAGTTCACAATGTGAATCACTCTGATATTACTTATAAATTTCTACCAACAAAAATGCTGTCTTTCCATATATTATACTACTGAAATAATGTTATTGAAATTGTATAAATAAATGGCTATTTCCTTCATCATAGTTTTGCACCCATCATTACACACTCCAATTTGCTTTCTCTTTCTCTTTCTTTTGAAAGAAAAGATGTCTTTGACATCAGTATCGTTGCAGACAAATCCTCCCACATACAGAAGAATAAACAAGTGATTAAAAAAGTACTAACCTTCACTGACAGGAGTTGCACAGCCTTCAAGGTTCAACATTATATCTTCATCTCTGTCATCTCCACCAGCTCCCAAAAGCATCCAACTCTCGACATTATCAGTTTCAGATATCAAGCTCTCCTCCTCCGAGCTATCATCTATTACCAACACATCTGGGATGTCATCAGCTCCAGCAGAACTAACTGAGTTAAGCTTCCCACTAGTGCTTTTCCTTTGCCTTGAAGTATCTGTGCCTGATCCAGCAGGATACAGGGTATTACATCCAGCAGCTTCGGCATGATTTGGTGTAGAAGATCCTGGATGGATATGTGTTTTACCTTGAGCTGAAGAGCTTGTTGACTTCTTTACTTTGCTTTTGTAAACACTGTCTTCATCTGGTGTATCAGACAAGACAATGATCTCAGGGTCACCTGAAAGCTGAGCACCATGATCAATGAATTCAGTGATTTTCTTGTCTTCATACCGTTTCTCAGTTAGAACTGAACTATGACCCGTGACTTCTACAACATCAGCTTCTTCATCCATTTCCAGCGAGCTGATTTCTCCAAGATTTTGGGAATAGTGGATCTGGCTGTAGAGATGAAACTCCACCTCACTATCAACGCTCTGCTCACTGGATGACTCCTCGTGATAAAGTTCATCTTCATACACTTCAGTATCCTCAGTGTCTTCATATCCAACAAACATTCTGGAAAGCAAATAGTCTGTATCTACAAAAAAATAAGAGGTTGTATCAGAATGGTCATGAATGTATGCCCCAAACCATCATTCAAATGATACCTTTGGTCTTTCTGAAATTGCTTAGTCATAAAGCTCTGTGTACAGAAGATAAAACTGAGCAGACTTAACAGCTACAACAATCAATGCTCAAATCCATAATAGCGAAAGCTACTTAAGGGCGCATCTGCTTTAATCTTAACTATTACTTTAACCTCAACTACTTTGGCTTCTGAAAGTTGCACTTAGCGTGCTCTTAGCTTCCACAGCTTCTCTCCATCCTGGGTTCAAAACCAGGGTACCTGCATGGGTCGGGAGCCAAATGAGTGTCTGAATCCGGGTTTTGATCATTCCGCCAACTCGTATTAATTCTGGATACTCTGCAACTTGTTTTACTAAGTAACATCTTACATACATACCTGAAAGAGCAGGGAAGGAATATTCAGCAATATTTGACAGAAGTAACTTGGAGCCTATCTACACCTGGGCTGCAGAGCCACCTGAACTGCCACTTCAGAATTTAACCCTATGACAAGAAGTCCTAGGGCTGTGGTACAGAAGCACCCAGACACGGTCTGCACAAGCTCAGGTCTGAAGGTAGCATAAAAAACCAAAAGAATAGTAAAGGTAGTATACAAATCTGCAGCCTTCATACAAACCAGCGTGTCACATTGTCCCATCAGGACTTACAAACTGAGTTACAATGCCATGAAAAATAAAAAATACAGGAAATAAAAAATGAAATACAGAAATAAAAATAAAATACAGGAAATTCCACTTAAACATAAGAAGAAAACCTCTTTTTACTCTGTTGCCCAGAAAGGCTGTGGAGCCTCCATCCTTGAAGATGTTCAAAACCCAGATGGACATGGCCCTGAGCAAACTGCTCTAGGTGACCCTGCTTTGAGTTAAGGGGTTGGATGAGACAATTGCCAGAGTTTCCTTCCAACCTCAGCTATCCTGTGATCCCAACACAACGGCGAGCGTCCCTAGAGTTCACCACCTACTCCCTAGTGAGACAGGAAATCCAGGGAGATTCTGAAGTTACTTTGCCTAATTCATGGGATACATTATTTCATTTACATGAGGACATCATGCATGGAGGAGAGGAAAGGGAATAGTTTCTCTGAAAAGTCTATCTTCATTTCTGTGTTACAGTTACTCCTAGGGAAGCCAACAAGCTTTTTAGTCATAAAAACTGTCAGATGGAGTTCAGTGTTTTTAGTTTCAGAAGGAAGTTGCATGGTATTGTTTAAATTCACATACTGATACACAAGTACAAAAATGTAGATTTGGGAGCTTTGTACGTAAGTAATGTGTGCAATTATGGTATTTAAAGAACCCAAAGTCTCTTACTATGACAGCTTTCTGTGCACGCCCTGCTAGAGTCCTTCCCTGATCATGACAGATTTGACCTCGTTTGTGTTCCTGTTATACCAGAAGTCAAACTAAAGAGGAAGACACTTTTCCCACAAAAAAATAAACAAAGCAAAACCACATAAAACACAAGCGCACAAGTAGGAAAATACAACGCTTACTGACAATCCATACGTTGTACCCTTTTCTGTTTACGCTTCCAGTAGATCAGCATACATCATTCAGTCTCACCTGCACAGCTAAACAAGTCACTTTGGTCATCACCAGCTGAGGTCACATCCAAAGACCATCAGAACCCTACTCATCCACGCACGTGCTCAGCTCTGCTATCTCCTAATACACTCACGTTGGTTTCTAACCTACAAATACAGACTTAAAACTTAATAAGTGGAGGTTATAGAATCTGTTTTAAAAGCCCTCCTATCCACATGATGACTGTAACCGCCTGGAAACTTTTACACCTGCCAACACAGAACTCTGCTTAGCAGCACAATGCATGCAGAAATAACCTGAGGATAACATGGATATATCTGTATCTGCTAGACTCTGCCTGTCTCATCTGGGTTCTTAGGTAAATATAATATCCTTTTATGCCAAATAAAGTATGACAGAATGCGGTCAGAACTTGGTGGTAATAGACACAATTTTATACCAGTGTTTGGGTTTGTACACCTTAGACAGGAGGAAAAAGTAAAACACTGGTCACCTGAATGGTTGTAGGTAGTAAAAAAATAACACAGAAAAGCACCTGACAGACCAACTGAAGCACCTATACTTAAACATTTCTTTCAACTTTACATAGGCTCACCCTTTCAAACAGGTCTTAGCCTGTTCCCATCCACAGGGTGAGAATAAAAGCAGAGCTGGCTCCAATCAAGCACATTTACAATATTAATCTGTGGTTACAGGGTGTGAGAAGAGAGACCTTCAGTAATGCAGGAAATGAAAGAATCCCCCTGAAGCATGCTGCAATTTTAGTAGTACTCAAAAAGCCGACTTAATTCAAGCACTCTTTCCTTCCCATTCTGTCACCTGCTGGAAAAAGTTACACGAAGTGAGTACATGACCACTGCTGAAAACACGCAGCTAAACAAGACCACTGGATCATGAGTGCCAAAGAGCGCCCAAGGAGCTAACTCACGGACACTTCTTAACGAAGACAAGAATAAGAAGAGGCAGCACTGCAGTACACTTACTTTGATCTGTCCTCCCCAGAAGCTCAGGTCAAACAATGGCTCCTCCTCTTCCTCTCAAGTCCACACACAACTGGAATGACGAAGGGCTCTTCCTCTTGCTCAGCATGTATTACAGGCCACTGAGAAATGAGAAACATCAAACATCAGCATCACAATGCAGTCTGAAGATCTCTAGTTCCACTGTTCACCATCCTCAAACTCAGGCAATAGCTATGCCCCACCTCTTAATCACAGAGTGAGAAGCAAGTGTTTCAGGTGTTTGGCATCAAAGCAGACAAAAACACTGCTTCTAGGAAAGGGGAGCTCGACAGACAAAGTTGTGCTGTTTTTCAGATTGTCAAAGTGAAGCAGTCTCTTACTGTATTCATACTGATACTCAAACAGAGAAAGACGTATCTGACTGCCAGTCTTCAGCAATTTAGATTTCCTTTCACCGGTGAAAGGTTTATACTATGGGCAATCGTCCTTTTTGCTACCAGCTAGACTATGACAAAGACATCCCTCATGTCTGACTGTGAAAACCACATTAAAAATAATAGTCCTGCACAGACTAGCTGATTTAATAAGTAATACAGGCTGCAGAGAGCATAACACAGTGACTCATCATACTTTGGAACTGGCCTGCCTTACTTTTAAAAAAACCCCAAACTTCAAACCTTAGGCCACAGGAGAACCCCATCCCTTCTTCAAGAGGAATCTCATTTGTACTTGAAGCCAGAGCACAACTTTCCTCAAAAGTACCTGACTGCCTCTCTGGTAGGCCCTAAGCAAGAACAGTTCAGGTAAAGGGCTAATGGTATTATAAAAAAATTAAAAAACCACAGCTACCTGAATTTCTTTTAAGTATTTCTCAACAAAACTCGAGATGGCTATAGTTAGAAATGGCGGGAAATTATTTTCCCAGGTCATTAACAAAGACTGCTTGCCAGCACTTTTCATCTAGTCCATTGAAAAACCCAACATCCCCCACTTGATAAAGTAACAAATATTGGCAGCAGCACAGCACGGTCAGATGGGAGGTGCTGACAGCGACTTGCAGGCAGGGAGAAAGAGCACAAACAATTTAATCAGAACACCCACAGCAATTTTCAAGTTGCGTGCAGGCAGCTACTTCCTCAGCCAAAATTTCAAGGCAGTTTGGGACACTCAGATGTAACAAACATGCAGAAGGGGCTTTGCATAAGGGCCGGTAAGATGCCCAGGCCAGTCCTTCCCATGCCATTCCTGCTTCACATACCTTGCTTCTCCCTGCCAACTCCTCCTTTCCTCTGCTTAACTTCATTACTTCTGCTGCTCTTACTTTTTCAACTCCTAAAATCTTTCAGAGCTCACATAGTAAGCTTTTTCTCTCTTCCTCTTGCCATTTGAAATATGCCTTCTGCTTAACCTCAAATAGTGAGATTTCTTAAAAGAAAAAAACTCTCAAACAAAAAATGAATTGCAAAAAAGATTACTTTTTCATCCTTTGCAAATATGACTTTTCAGGCACATGTACTATTCCCACCACAAATCATCAGGAATTCCAAATATTTCCTTATTTTTCTTGCTCTCTGCTTGATCTTTGCAGTAATGTCAAATCTAATGCTTTATCACAAAGGCTGCACTGAAAATACAGCAACAAATATATTCTTTGCTGTCTAAGAGGTGAAGACAAAACATAACCCAATCATCAGACTCTCTGTTACAGATAGGAACAACAATAAAATGGAAAAGAAAGCTCTTTCGAGGAAATAACCAACAGCTTCCTAAACCCACAAGTATCTATCAGAACAGAGGTTCAGACATCAGAATGGTAGGAGACATCAACAGACTTTATAGTTGTGTGCAGATTAGACCTTTTCTCAGTTTTCTGTTTACTTATATTTGTGATACATAAACTGCCTTGTACTTTAGACTGTTAAGATACTGCACAGGTACAACCAACATGAAATTGATAAAGAACGTAAATGTTCAAATGCAGTTTAATGAAAGCTTTCATTTCAGCTGCTGTAACTGCTTTGTACCCTTCATCAGAAGTTGCATACCTCTTTTTCGGGAGAGATAAGCAATCAGAATTACTGTTATGAAGTGCAGCACCAAAGTGAAAATCACATCTTTGTTCTTCTTGCTACCTTCTGTGCAAATGTCAAATCTGAATGGATTTTTTTTTAAAAAAACCAACAATATATCGTTATTATCAGAGTTCAATGTCCCAAGAGTTTTTTTCTTTACCGGTATTGTGTTTCTGCACCAAACATAACACAGATCTTATTTTGGCTTACAGGGATAACCAAGCTGCACTCAAAGCAGGTGAGAAAAAAACAATTTTCATTTGCCACCCAAGGTAAGACATGCAGCCATTAGACAATTAGAGCAGCTCGCCACACCGATGTGCTCAATCTAGAGTAGAAATGTCCTCACAGTGACACATGTAAAAATGTCATGAGGTAGATTCCAGGGCAGCCACCCCCTCAGTTTTCACGAAGCAAACCCTGACAAGTACGTACTGTACCTATCATCTCAGTTTCAAGTAGCCAAGAAAAAGGCACAATAAGGCTGATCTAACGGTGACATTTGCTATTAGTTATTTTTGGCTAAACTTTGTCACTCGTTTCTTCCAAGGATAACGTGTGTTGCTCAATGCTGAGATGTAAAACTCGTTCTTATGTTGATTTGCTGTGTGTTTGAGAAAATGTTTCTTTTCTGCACTTTCTTTAAATACAGTGCAAATAAGTGTAAAGGAGAGAAGAAAAGCTTTGGAGAAGAGGTGAATGTTTTTCTAGTGACAAGCTATACCTTCAGGAGATCACAGGAATATATCTTCCACACCCAAACCCTGGAAAATAACAAAACATTTGAAGTTTATGTCAAGCCTTTTGGAAGATTTTTCCCTCTAGCAACTTTCAGAACCGTGTTTAACAGTAACTGTGCAAACATCCTCAAATTAACAGATTTACTTTTCCTTAGATCAAGACTGAATTTGGCCTGGTGACCTGAACACAGCTGTGCCCGCGTGAAGTACAAATCCTGAGTATCTGGAGTAGCAAACGGGAGAAAACGAGGAGTTGGTTCACAGGCACGCCGCTGATGGTCGCGCTCTACGGGGTACCACTCCGTGCCACATCCCAGCGAGACCCTGCGGGCACTGAACCCCCTCCTCTCCAGGCCAGCCCTCCCTCCGGAGCCCCTCACACAGCTCCGGCATCCAGCCTGAGGCTGTGACTGGGGGTGTGCTCGTTCCTGGAGCTCATTTCAGGCCTGGGACACGCTGCAGCCAGAGACAAAGACGGAGACTAATGCAGTGACTCGCACATCTGTTTAATGGCAAGGCGGTTTCGCATTGAAGGTGCTTGGCACCGCCAGAGCCCGCACCAGCGCAGCGGGCAGAGGCCGGCAGCCACCTCCGCACGCCGCCCCTGCGGAAGCCGCGGGCAGGCGGACAGGCACGGACACGACGCTCCGTGCTCGGGGGCCGCCGCCGGACGCGGTTACACCGGTCCGAGAGGGAGGGGCTGAACCAGCGGGGCAGGCCGGGCCGCCGGGGCAGGCCGGGCCAGGCCGCACCGGGACGGGCACCCAGGCCGAGGCTGCCGCGGGCACGGCGGCGGCAGGGGGGCCGGGCGCGGCTCCGCGGCGCGGGGCTGAAGCAGAGCGGCCTTCGCGGGGAGGCGGAGGGGTGCGGGGCGCCCGGGCGGCAGCGGGCCGGGCCGGCGGGCAGCGGTGCCCGCCGGGGCGAGGAGCCGGCAGGCGGGCCCTGCCGGTAGGGGAGCGCGGGCCCGCCGGGGGCCGGGCCGGGGGGCAGCGGCCGGGGGCCGCGGGGGGAGGCCGGGACGGGCGGCGGGGCCGGGGCGGGGGGGGGCCGGGGGTCGGGCGGGGGCCGGGCGGGCGGTGCCGGCGCCGCTCGCGTACTCACTGCCGGCCGCAGCGGGACACGCCGAGCAGGAAGTGGCGGCGCCCGCGCCCCGCCCCGCCGGCCGCGTGCTTCCGGCCCCGCCCCGCCGCCGCCGTCACGCGGCCGCCTGGGCCCCGCCCCCCGGCAGGGGGCGGGGCGGGGGGCGGGGCCCGGCTGCGGGGGGCCGCGCGCCGGCCGCTAGGGGAGCGCGGCTGGGCCTGAGGCGGCCGGGGCGCGGCGGGAGGGGGCGGGGGCGGGGGCGGTCGGGATCCGCCCGCCCGGCCCGCGGCGGCGGCCGCCGGAGCTGGCCCAGGTCTCGCCCTGCCGCGGCCGCCCGGAGCAGCAAGCGGCAGACCCGGGCGCTGCCCGCCGTCAGCGCCCCGCGGGGGGGTCGCGGCCCCTCCGGGGCTCCTCGCAGAGATCGGGCCGACGGCGCCACGGCCGGAGCAGCGCTGGCCCGGGCCTGCCGGGCAACGCCGCCGCAGACCGCAGCCCCGGGCCGGGCCCGGAGGGAGGGCTGTGGTGCCTGGCAGCTGGCGGCACGGCATTGAGGAGAAACTACCGTGAATTGGGTGCGTTACCCTACCCGAGGCGTCCGGAGGGATTTCCACTGCGTCCCTTCTGGCTTTAGTTTAGGTCTCTTCCAGGCCTGCAGGAAGCCGCAGCGATGGACAAAAAAGAGCAGGAGTAAGGGAGGAATATCACAGGTGAGAAAAGCAATGGGGGAGCACGGAGCATGCCTCGCTGCTTGCAGCTTCCCGCTAGGAAACAAACCCCTGGTCAGACTGGCTTCTCCACAGCCACACTGGTGCCAGGCAGTCTTCTGCCCTTGCCACTTTCGTTTCTGCTCCCTGAATGGGACTGTGTGGACTACAGCTCCATGGTGGGCAGGAACTAAGCCCTTGCACACCTTCGTGTGCCTGTGCCATGGCAGATGCTCCAGGAAGAGTTGATGAAAAAGATGATCTTTGCAGACCAAGCAAGGAAAGGAATTGCATCCAGGTAGGGCTACCTGCAGGAAAGCAGAGAGCTGGCTGAGGAAGAAGTGGTCATTTGGGTGCAAAGAGCCTGAGCAACCTCAAGACTGATTGCCCTTGGAAGGGTGGACTTGGACATAACGGTGAACTTGGACATAACGGTGAACCGTCAAAAGAATCTGCTGAGGATTGCCAAGGACAGGACTGAGACTGGGAACAACCAAGTTGTGGGGTTTGATGGATGCCCTGGAAAATCTGAGCCTCTTGTCTGAACTACCTGCCAAATTTAAACAGTTTAACCATATTTTTCAATCCCAAGCAGTGGCTGCTTTGGGGAAGGCAGAGGATTTGGCCTGTCATGTTGCAGGGCAGTTGGGAGGAGAAGGAGGAGAAGGGCTGCTCTGGGTCAGCAGTGACTTTGGCGGAGCAGCTGAATCCCCGTGGCAGTTAACCTGAGCCTAGCTAGCACTGCCTGGCTCTCAGGCTGTGGGGTGCTGGGCACGTCTCTTGGCTGCCTGGTGAGCTTGCCCGGCTGGTGGTGGCAGCAGAGGAGCCTGTGGGCAGCTCCTACTTGGTCCCAGCAATTACGCCAGCTCCTGGCCTTGCCTTTATCCAAGAGTGCAGCAAGGAGTTCTCAAGCAAAACATCTTTCTGTCTGATAGTACAAATGATGACTAGGACTGTTTTCTTGTGAGAAAATCCTGTAATGCCTCCATCGCCCAAAGTGGGGTACCCGTTCCACAGATGGGACCTGCCAGGCGTGCTGTGTGCTGGTTGGAAGTTGCACAGCTTGTGAGTCCCAGCATCTAAAGGGACCCAAGATTATCTATGCTATCCTCTCTTTATGGTGTTGGCTCTAATAATTAGAATTTTTGGTGATGCTTCACGGAGTCATAGTGCCTTTCTTACTGGGATCGTAATGAACCAGCACCTCCCAGTACCAAACAGCTGAGTTTTGCTCATTATTGTGATCTCGCAAGGAGACCAAGTGGCCATGTTTCTTTATTTTGCTGTCTTTGCATTTTAGAATGAACTTCTTCCACCCTGGAGGGATGCAACAAGCATTGCACATTTTCAACAATATGCAATTGTGTAAGGATTTGCCTGAAACTGGAATGTTTGGTTAAACCCCACTTTGTGTTTTTCATCTATAAATCGTTTTGGATATCATTGTTTCATAAAACTAAACATTCTCTAAGCTGAATTTCTGCGTCAGACTGCTTTACCTGCTTCTCTGATGGCGGCAGTTCAAAGATTTTCCTATGCAGCTTACTAAAGATGAATAAAAATGAATGTAAATAGAAGCTTTTAAGGGAGCTAAAGTCAACATCTGAGGTAACAGTTCCCTCCGTGTAAAAGCATGTTTCAGAAACAAAACCCAAATGATTGATAGAAATTCTCAGTGACACCCTTGTACCTACCTGGAGCGTGCTGGAAAGTTTAACATGCTTTCTTCTTAGGGTGTTTTGATTTCTAGTTCAAAAGCTCACAATGGATAGAAAGAGCAAGCAGTTTTCACTTAAACAATAGCTGATTCTTTAACACACTGTGGACTTTCAAATAACTCTTTTTCTCTTGAAAGCAAACCTCTGTGCAAATTTAGTTTTCAAATATTCTGTCATGATGATGAGTAATTCTCAGCTTACAGCTTTTGGTTGAATTACTTCCATGGAAATCTCGGTGCGTTTAGCAAGAACTGCTCTTCTTCACTTGGTGCAACACTGGAGGGGATTGGTTGTTGCTCAGTGGCCCAGCAGCAGTAACACTGCCATCGCTAGCAGCGGGCCACTGGTCCTGGCCTGACTCGTGCTGTCAGACCGTGCTGTGTGGAGCAGAGCTCGCTAGCAGGCATCTCTTCTATGATTAGGAATGGGATGACAGCAAAGGCTTTGGAAGATACAGGCACAGGCTGGAAGCGTAGACCCCAGAGACCAGCAGGGGTAACTCACCAGTGGTCAATTACCAGTCGTCGGAGAAGCACAACCTCGAGAGCTGGGAAAAGCCTGCTCTGGCTTTAGGGGAGAGGCAAGGTTTAGGGGAAGAAAGAGGTCAAGCAGCTGCGTGGCCTGTGGAAGCAGCCCCTCTGCCTGCCAGCACCCTGCAGCAGCCACCGCCCGCAGCCTGCGTACGGACACGGTCCTGTACTGCTGGCAGGGAGAAGACACGTTGCTTGGCTCCAGGCTCACCTCTGGTAAGAGCCTGCTCGTCTCCACCTCTGCAACCAGGGCCAGCAAGCACTGTGGCTGGCAGCACCAGCTTCCAGCACCAGCTCCACTGCCTCCTGCGCTCACAGCAAACGTGGGACGCAGCTGTAGAGGACTGGCTGCCTTGAACACCTAACGGTTCAGCACCAGCTGCGGGCATGAAGGGTGGTGTTCATGGGTGTGTGCTGCTAATGAACGTCAGTCTTGTTTTGAAGTTCAAACTGGCCTGATGTATCGTTCTTCTGAACGCTCCCAACACAGCGATCTCCAGTTTCCTCATACGCATAGACGTGTGCGTGCAGCTGGCCATGCAGATCAATGGGGACAGGAACCACAGCACTCACGCAGACACACGCAGCACCAATGGCCTTGTCTGGTTCCCCTCTCTGGCTGCTCAAGATGCAGGTCCCTTAGTGGAAAACATGCTCATATGCAAGTGTGCACGCATACATATGCAGATACATACATATGTATATACACACGCCATGCAGGTCCTGCCAGTAGCTGGCCTTAGGCAGCCTGCGCAGTAGCTGTGGCTGCCCCAGCGTCCCCAGCTGCCATGCAGACACGTGTGCACTGAGCAGGTCCAGGCTCACTGTCTCACTAGTGAGCTCTCAGATGCTCCGGTCTCTCCAGTATCCACCTCTCTGAGACTGGGCTCCCAAGCCTCCTGTCCTACTTGCTGGCCAGCACAGCTTTGTGTTTCGTAGTGATTGCACTCACTGGTGCATGCCCACAGAGCAGGGATGCACTGTGTCTCTCCAGTGTCTCTCCACCGCACATGGCCCCTGTGATCTAGGGTCTGACTCCTCTGGCTAGCTCTAAGAGCTCTGTACATGCACATAGCATAGAGAGCCCCTCATCCAGGAAAACAGTTAGACGTCCTGTTTAATATTGCCAAATGAGCTCATATTAGAGTCTGCATAGTGTCCTTCTGCTTTCATGACCGTAACAGGCCTGATGAGCTACAGCAGGTAGCAGCAGGGAATCATGCAGGGCATCCGAGAAGCAGGAGAGGTGAGCAGGAATGAGAGAGTGGACGCAGGGAGCTGTGGGAGACTTCAGCTGGATCTGCTGCTGCGGGAACGGTCGTGTGCCCAGTCACCCTGCGGCCATGGAGCAGCTCCTCCATCCCGCCCCAGGACACACGCCCGCACAGCTCCCTTGAGGCCAGCAGTGCCGCTGACCCCACAGGGTGCCTTGCTTGTGCAGAGAGACACGTGCATGCTGGTGCATCCGCTGAGCCCAGAGCTTTCATTTTTCATTTCATTTTTTATAGGCCTTTCAGACTTCGGGGGTTTCCTTAATGCACTGCTAGTACTCTATTTTCAACATTACTGGCATGTAATTACAACCTGCGTTTTGCCTCTGGGAACGTTAGCAGAGGCATGTACGTGTTGGCTGCAAAAGTGCCTCTCGAAGGGCAAAATGATCTGATTCTCTGATCCTCTAGGCTTTGGGTCAAGAAAGAAGGAAAGTGAACAAACAACAGCCCACAGGTATGGAGGTTTTATCTTCTAGCAGAGAGCAGGCAGACCCTGGCAAAAGTCAGAAACACAGCTGTGACACCTGATACTTGCAACAGGTACTTTTCTCCGATCTAATCATGATACCTTTCAAAACAAAAATGTTTTTACTGCCTCTGGATATTATGAAACCTTCTCAAATGTATCACATAATTAATTGTTTGCTGTTAATGTGATTAAAGGATGAGCTGGAATTGCAAAATATTAGGCCACTGCCAGGGCTCTGAGGACACCAATGGGCTGTATTGACTCGAGGCTGTGTCTGACCCTGGTTCCCCTCCCCAGGCTTGATCCTGACCCCTGGCATCCTGGCCTGGCCTTGGTCCATCCCCATCCCCATGGAAGTGCCCAAAGCCCAGGGCTGGGGCTGCCCTGGTGTCCCCCCAGCTCCCCTGCTCCTGGCTGGGGTGGTGGGGTGGGCACTGGCCACCAGGCCCTGCCCTGTCAGCCCCCACCAGGGCAGCTACTGAAATCATGTAAAATACATGTTTGGAGAAAGACTTCACGTCAGGTACCTTTCCTCAGAGTATTTCCAGGGAACAAAATTCCATATTTCTACAATAAGCAGCAGAAAGAGGATTTGGGTTTAGCACTGACTACAGTGGTATTTTATGCTTGCAAAAACTCATTCTTGCCAAATTTGACCTTGAAAGGAAGTTTCTTTCTGGTGGCGTCATTGCGGAAAGTCAGCAACCGCCTCCGATGCATCCTGTGCACGGTTGCCTGTCCCTATGGGCTCGTGCTCTCCCACAGTGCCCTGGGGCCACTGCTGCTCTGGGGATGCTGGGGGAGCTGACAGCAGCCTCTTCAGCCCTCCAGTGATCAGTTCCCCTCTGTGCTGTCAGTTCATGAGCCCAGTCTGGGCCATATGTATATATATGGGACTACCTTGTGATGGATGCTTGAAGGTAGGTCTTAATATGGTTTGTATTGCTCTGGTTTGCATCGGTGTTGACGGGTACAAACAAACCAGCACAAACTGTTCCACCAAACGTGTGCCAACAGCATTCATTATTAGCCTTACTTGGTGGGAGTTAGTGTCTTCTCCAGGTCTTCCAGCACAGCTTCCTATTCTAGCCAGTTCTGTGCACAGATGAGGTCATCAGGGGCCAGAATGGCTTCTACTGAGCTCGACTTGAAAGCAGTCATGGCTTTAGGAGAGCACTGAAGCACAGTGGTTTAGGTGTGGCACTGAATTTCTGAATGTCATATGGCGTAGGAAAATCAAGGCCACGTGTTTGCCTTCATCTTGTTTGTTTCTCCTTGAAGAAATAGCCGTCATCAGAGCTTTTGTGTCATATTGTCCAAGTGCATCCATCCTAGGTGGGGAAATGCTGCAGCTCCATTTTGCATGTGCTACAGGATACTTTGCTGCTGCAGAGAAACAGAGAGAGTTTCCTGCATTCAATGCAATGAGATTTATGGATGATCCTCAGGCACCAGCGTTTTCACCCTTGCACCCTTTCTCTCAGGAAAATTGAGTCCTGCTGCTGCCTTTGCTTCTGAGCTCTGTTTCTCAGGAGGAGTGATAAACTCCACCTGCCAGGCACCTGAACCCAGTTCAAACTGTTCACCTCCTCCCCTGCACAGCCCATCTTTGGTGTGCCAGTGACTCACTCATGAGAGGAGAGGACCTCAGCACAGAGATTCAGGTTCTGATGCTCTTACGTGGCCAGGAAACAAGGGGGTGGCACCCCCTTTCCATCCCATTGCTGGTGCTGTGAGACATCGTCTTGTGCTTGGCTTGTGGGGCTGCACTCCCTCCCTGGAGAAAGTCCCCTCTTCCTCCACAGCTCACAGCTTTGAAAGCTGTTCAAGGTGGAAGGAGGCATCTTCCTGCAGCCCAGAACTGGGCTCCAAGGCTGCAGGGGCAGTGGGACTGAAAACTACCCTGTCTCCTTCCTACCTGAGACCATTGGCTGTAGCTGGCTGCTCAAGGCATTTTTGCAAGGGCAGTGCAGGGCAGGTCAGGCTGTCCAGGCTGTGCCTGCAGCACAACATGGGCATCCTCCACACTGAACTCTGGCCAGCGGGTTCCCGTGCAGGAGGGGGGTGATGGTGCTTTCGCTGCCGCAGTACCATCTTCCCAGTGGGATTTGCCCAGACCCTCCCAGAAGTCACTGGGCCTGCAGGGAAAGGAACATCCATTCTCCTATGCCCGACAGTGCAGCCCTGCATCCCAGCAGTGTCCTTCCCCTCCCCACTTGCCTGCCCTTTGGGGAGTGGCCAAATGGCTGCACAAACCCAGCAAGAAGAAACAGGCATGCCAGAGTCTGTGGGGAAATCGGTGTGGGTTGCAGAGAGGGAGACTTTGCGGCATCTGCAACTGCTTGGGGACACTCCAGGTTCCCTTGAGTCCTCCAGATTGCAGGAGTGTGGTGGAGACATCATTCTTCCACCACAACCTTTATATGCTTAAAAAAGAAAAGGGAAGAAAGAGGGAAATTTTCCATATGGGTAAACTGGTAATTTACAGTCCAAATGCCAGTAGGTGGCACCCAAGAATGTGCAGCATTGGCCATAGCCTTTGTGCAAGCCCGGCTTGCTGGCTCACCAGAGACATCTTCAGCCTCTGCTCTCCTTGGAGCACCAGGGATGCCTGGAGGGCTCTGCTGCTCAGGTGGAGAGCTGTCAGAAAGGACCCTGGGCAAGACGAACACTGATTTTCCTTTGCTTCTTTTCAAAGCGTGTTTCTGAGTGCTGTAGGAAACAGCATGAAGGAATCTAGAATTAGTCTCAACAGTGTTACTCATCAATAAGGTGTGCATGTCAGGATGCTGTTTTCTGTTGCTTCTAACTTTGCTAGACATCAGCCCTGTGAGATGAAATGGCCTCCGAGAGCTGCTGCTTCACCTGGCATTCCTTTGAGAATTTACAGCTGGAAGGAGCTGCCCTGTCCAAGAGTGTTGCTGAAGAAAGTCACAGGAGTCTTGGCCACGTTGAAAACTTTGTGTGGTGGTTCTTCCAGTCTGGAAAACCATGAGAACGTGACCAAAGAATGCAGGCATGCAAGGAGGTCGATTAAATGCGCACAGGCAATCAGCTCCTCATTTTTAAGAGCTAATTTTGCAGTCTTGTTGAATGCTATTTTTACCTGAACTTGTTGAATGAGATGGGTTGTACTTGTTTCTGGTTACCTGTGCTAAGGGAAGTTGTCTCTGACCCAGCGTAGGCTGCTTCCTGATGATCATGCTGTTTTCATCCAGCAGCTGCAACTGATGGTATTTTTTGTGTTGGGTGTCTGAGCCTGCTAACTCCATTTTCATCTGTCCTGATCCAGGATAAAATGCATAAACTTTGAGGTGATGAACCACTCCTCCTCCTTGAAGTTCAAATGTGGACCTGCTGCACTGTGCTGGGCAGGAGCAGGCAGCGCCGTCTGCACCAGCCTTGCACAGAACCTGACGGGTTGCAGCTGCATGAGGGCTGAAATGGTTCTGGAAACGCTGAGCAAGGAGGCAGGGAGAGGCAGGGAAGAGGAGGAAAATGAGAGAGAAGAAGGACAGCTAAGCGAGGACAGGGAAGAGGTGGCAGATATCTGCCACTGCAGTTGCCATTTTCCCATCTTGCCGCCCATTTCAGCATCAGAAAGCTGCATTGCCCAGGTCACAGGAACAGCACTTCCAAAAGACTTTGCACTGAAATGGCATGAAAATCACAGGTGCTGCACCCTGACAGGCCTCAGGGTACTCAGTGGCTTGCCCCAGCGGGGTCCCACTTAGGAGACCTTCCTAACAGCGCAGAAGCTATGCACGGCTCCCAGTGCTGCTGGCTCTGGGTGCAGACCACAGGGACATTTATCACCACACTGCGTTTGGACCTGTGCAACCTCCTGAGCTGCAGGCCATCATCACCCTCAGCCGAGTGCAGCAGGGACAGGAGCACTTGAAGTTAATTACATTCCCACCCCCCACCCGATCTGCTCCTCCTCTTCCCAACGCTCCACTTTGCTGCTTCAAAACCAAGCAGTGGGACAGGGGAGGGAGTGTAATTATTTAGCTCCTTAGAGCTAGCTCTAGAGTGCTTCATAGCTTGTTAATTACAGTTTCAGCTGTGCTAGTCAGCGAAGGACCAGAAGAGCATGTGGGGAGGGGGGGACACACATCAAGGGAGGGGAGGGACTCGGTGAAGTTAGGAAGAAGCCACAAGGGCTGACAGCAGGGAGAAGCCAGGGTGAAATGGGGCAGAGGACCAGGGACGCCGGCAGCTAGGAACCTGTGCAAAAGAGCAGCAGGGAATGGGAAGCAGCTGGGAAGCAGAGGGAGACAGATGAAAGCGGGGGAAAGCAGAGCTGTGTAGGGGTAGCAGCGTGGTTTATCTGTGGAGGGTGATGGGGACGCAGGTTAGGCACCACGGGATGCTGTGCACTGGCACCACCAGAGCATGTCCTTTGTGCCCACTTACCTTCTCTGGCAGAGCAGATGAATGCCCAGGCTCCAAGTCCAAGCACTGCCAGTGACTGTCCCATGGTGCAGTTGGGTGGGGATTGGCTTCTGGAGGACAGAATGGCTTTCACAACATATTGACCCTTGTCAGAGAAAGTATTTCCTTTGCTCAATCATCCTAATTTTCTCGCTAAATGAGCAAAATAATTGCAATGGTGTTCTGCCTCTCTCCAAATTCCAGCAAGTAAGAATCCTCAGCATTTTCAGGGCAAAAAACCTCAACATTCCTCATCCGATGCAGAGCTCAAACCCTCTTAGGGACACGCATGGGACCCCAGTCTGCTTGGTACGTGCAGCACCACCAGCACCGCAGAGCCCCTAGCCGCACCAGAGCTCAGACAGGAACCACGAATAAACGAGGCTGCTGTTTTCCCTCTTGTCTGTGGGGTCGGTGCTCAGGTGCCCCAGCACGCTGCGGGGTGAGCCATGCTGGCCGCGCTGGGCAGTGCCCTTGGAGCGCGCAGAGGAGGCTGAGCGGCCGTGGCAGCTCTGTGCCGCCACACGGAGGGCTGCACCACGAGCCTTGGGAAGGCAGCTCCCCCTGCCTCGCCCAGCTCTCCCACTTGCTCTGATGTCTTGATGGAGGGAACATGGACCAAGCAAGTGAGGAGATAGCTATCCATGGGCTCCCCTCGCCCCTGGGGCACCCCCTCACTAGAGAACAGTGTTTCTGCTGCCTCCTGCTCTGAGGGTCCTGGGCTTATGGGAAAAGGTTGTCCTTCTGGACATTCACAATTTCCAAAACTAGCTTATTTAAAAGAATGTGTTGGAGGGAAGAATGTGCAGGTCTTCCATGGAAAACCATTTTGGGCTTATCTACATACAGGTTCTGAAATGAACACGTGCGAATTTCCTCTTTTGACAGAAGTGAAAGGACAATTCAGAGCCAGAAAAGATTCTGTGCTCAAAGAGTTGAAGCTGCACTGCCAATAGTTTTTAACTCTGACTTCATGATTTCCATTTTCTTTTGGCAGCTCCCAGTCTCTGTTTCTGTCCTTTTTCTGGAAAATTTCCCTTAAGGAACCACCAGTGATGGCCCAGGAGACAGGGTGAATGCTTTGCATTATGTAATGCTTTGACATTTGGCATTCCCATGGCATTATCTGCCATCAATGCAGAATAAGTTGTCAGAGCATGAAATTGGTATTTTTACATATTCTTAATGTACAGATGTCAGTCTGAAAGCCATGCACAGGCATTATGATTAAATTCTCTGTTTCATTCTCTGCCTATGCATGAATCTGTTTGGAAGATTTCTTTCTTTTGGGAGAGTTATAGAGAAAAGACACAACCTTAAAAAGTAATAATTCTACTGAATATCACTATCAAAAGGTGAAAGCTAAGTTTAAGACATTGTGCACTGAATGCAATATAGACTTATAAATCCAGAGCAATAGTGTTCAGTTTTTAGCACCTGTGTTCTTGGCATGGTAGCAGAAAGTGAACAACAAGTACCAGATGCATAGAGGGAATATAATCAGTGACCCAGTTTCTGGTGCCAAATATATCAACATGTTCCAAATCAAATCTGCTCAGAGTTTACAAGTTTGTTATTCTATGTTAATTACCATGTAAGAATGGCAGACCCTTATGGGAGGATTAGTATGCCTAAACATAATGTACATGGAGAAAGAAGAGGAAGGGCATGACTAAGGATCCACCTAGGACTCCAAAATTGCTTGATTTGGTTTGCTTGATCACGAATACATAAAGAAGAGGAGCTCTTGAAAGTCACCTGCTTGGAGGCAAATCAGCTGCTCTACCCTCTGCTGTCAGCCCCTATCTCAAGGACCTGTACTGTTAACAGAAGCCGGTATTGGTGCAAAATGATACAAGAGACTGTGCAGTCTCCATTGTTGGGAGCTTCCAAGACCAGGCCGGGTAAAGCCTTGAGCATCCTGGTCTGGTCTCATAGCGTTTGTCCAAAGAGCTCTTAAGGTTGTGCAGAGCTGCATCCTGGAGCTGCTGGTCACCGTGCTCTGATGTATGTCAAGAGTCCGTGTATGTCTGCAGGGTTATAGGAGGAGCTCAGCCAGGATTCCAGTTTACAGTGAAATCAGGAGAGAGGCCAAAGGCCTGACTTCTCTCCACATATACCAGAAAACAACCCATGGACTATTTTTATCTGGATTTCCCTAAAAAACGAGTTATACAACTGTGTCATCAGTGATTGCTTGCTCCTCTTGCCTGTCCTGCTCTCCACCCTCCCAGAAGCTTGTGCTGTACAGGCCACCAGCTCTAGTCAAACACACCAGAGCGGTCAGGAACTCGAGAGGAATTGAACTCACAGGCGTTCAATGAAAAACACCATCTATGTGGAGAAGAGAAAGGCAGACTAGTGTCCTCACTGCTCACAGGGCTCCAGAATAGACTCAGCAAGGGTCTGTGTGGCCTCCTGGCTTGGACATGGCCTAGGACTAACCAGATCACAAGCTGCCTCTTGTTCAGTGCTAGTTAGAGGGGGTGAGGATGGGTTTGGAGTGCTGTCGAAGGATGCTGGGCAAACAGCAGCTGTGAAATGGTAAATGCTGGGGACACAGGAGTGGAGAGTAAGAGGAGGTTGCACAGAAAGCCAGAGGAGATATGATGAAGGAAACTGGATTTATTGGGGTGAATGGTGCAGATAGGGATATAGGGAAAAAAGTTGTAGTTTCGTTAGTTCCATTAGTTATTGGAGAAATTGCTCATTGATGACATTCTTACTAAAAATTCACTAGCATGAATAAATATGATGGCACTTGGGCATTGTTTCCAGAACACAACTTACTCCTGGAGACAGTTCAGGAGAAAATTTGGAAAGAGTGATTCAAGCCACAGACACAACACAATGCTAGAAGAGTTTCAGGAGTGCTTTATGAAGTGGCCATTTGTTATGCTCTTAAATTCCTGCCTTTGGAAACAACTGGCTGATGACAGGGTGTGCAGCTGCTGCGAGGGCCTGCCACATGGTCAGCACAGAAGCCCTATTTCATGGGCTCTGAGACTGTCTGCAGCCCCTGTCCAAAATCTGTTATGGCCAGCAGAAAGTCTGCCGTTGTCTTTTGTGCAAATTGACAAGCACCTTCAGTCCAAGATGTTTGCATCTCCCGGGTGTATACCACCTGCTGCAGTTCATCCATTTATTTTGAAGGTGACAGATCATTTTCCTCTTTCTTTAGGAGATTCTGAAGTTAAGGGTTGAGCAGGGACTTCCAAGGGAAGTCTTATAGAAGACCGAAGAGGAGTTGCCCCAGGAAAGCCACTTTTTCCCCACAGAGTGAATGTGTTTCTCTTCCTATCCCCTCTGCTCAGCTCCCTGCCTGAACACCAGTCTGACTGGGAAACACAACAACCGGGAATTTGGCCAGATAACTGCTGTCAAGTCCATGGAGTGCACCAGACTGCATCCAGACACTGAGTCCTTTGAGCAGATGCTGTGCCTCTTGGTGGTACCTGCCATCATAAGTGTTGGGAGCAGAGGAGAATAATCTGCGTGCAGTACCTCCACTCTATTGCTGAAGCCAGTCTAATATGAAATATCTGAATGAGTCTCTTTTGGGAAATGAACCAAAGCCAAGTAGTTTCGGCAATGCTTAAGCAATGCTCCGAGGCTGCGGCAAGATCACCGTCTTGCACATTCGGTCCAGGAAGCAATGGGCAAGACAGCCTTTTACTATAAGCATGAGTTACAGTGATCTACTATATAACCACAGGTTCCCCTCCAGTGCACTCCACGATGCTGCAGATCTTCTTCACTAGGTCCAGAAAAAGATGTAAATGTGAGCATGAATTGTTTTGCCTGAGAAAGAAAGACACGCTGGACTTTCTGCATGAAGTGGGCTATCATTGCAAGGACCTCAGGGCCTTGTTACCAATGGGATTGTACATTCAGATACGAATATGTGCTTTATCATCAGGAGTAGGCCAGCAGAGGAGAAAGTAATCCATGCAGTGACTGTAAAAGGCAATCCCAAACTAGTGGGCAACTTCCATTTACTGAAGAAAATGTTTGTTTTCCCAAACAGGGGTATGATGTTAATCCTCATAAAGAGAAATCTGAGTCCTGTGCTACTCTGTGCAGGATTTCTCCTACTTCATTAAACTCTGACGTCTCAGAGGGCAAATCCACATTGTCACATGTCACTTGTGCTTGAAAAAAATGTGTATATCAATGCTTAATACAAGCTTATTTTTCCTTCTTATTTTGCAAGTGTAATTGCGTAGTAAATCAAACGGCAGGCTGTTATTTATTTGTTAGCATTAAACGTGTGTCAGGCCATATGGTTAAACAAGGGTATTAGCACAGATCTGGAGCAGAGTCAGTCTATGCCAGCTGAAGATGTGGTCCATGCCTCTCCCTTTAGCAGGAGGGTTTGAGGGAAAGGCAGAAGGAGCAGTGACTTGAGCTTCAGTTGATAGGCTGGTAAATACCCGCATTTGCAAAGACAGTAGTATAATATTCCTGGCTGGTTATTTTACCCCTGAGGTTTTGGTCTCATCTAACATTGCTTTTCCTGCAAGTCTTTCTGTCTAGGCTCATGAAATTTTTAATGCTTGCAGGAACAAAATTTCTAGGAGCTCTCCGAAGTGTGCCTCCCTGCTGCGAGACGAGCGGCTCCAATAAAGGGAGATGAGCACACAAAACCTGGGAAGCTCCGGGACTGCAGCCTTCAGGAGGGGAACGGGCTGCTCCTCAGATGCGGCCCCACAGAACAGATTTCTATTTCTGGCTGACTTAGCATTGACCTGAAATGCCTTCTTCTGTTTCTGGGGAATCATTATAGACATTTTGGTATTTAAAAACGTGGGAAGAATCCTCATGAGCAGGAGGTGTGACCCAGACAACGCAGACCACACAGCTCCCCTAAACGATTTCCTAGTAGCGCCCGTAGCAATTGATGAAAACACCCCATTTGGGGAAAAATGTAACACACAACAAAATCAATCTTCCTGTAAAGTTTTCCAGCACTACTCAGTAATCCACCCTGGTGGTGAATTGCCCTCACTCTTTAAACCGTATGCCTTATTTCCAGTCTGAGTTTATCTGGCATCTGCTCCAGATGCTGGGTTGTGCTCTAAGTTTGTCTGCTGCACTGAGCAGCCCCCCGTCAAATTTCTTCTTCCCAAGAAGGCACTTACAGATAGTGCTCACAATCTCCTTGATAACTGAAATAGCCCACGCACCCTGGGCCCACGAGGTTTCCAATCCTTTCACGTTGTGTGGCTCCTCTCTGCAGCACTTCCCCTGATCCCTGTCTGGGAAGGGCAGGATGGGACCCATCAAGGCAGCCCAGAGCCAGTCCGGCACCTCCACTGCTGCTGGGCTGCCCGTGCCGCCACCTCCTGCGATGACAGTACGCGAGGTGTCAGCGCGGTGTCACCACGGGAGGCCTCTCCACCCGATTCGCCCCTCTTCCCCTGCACCATGTCCTCGCTGGCAGGAGCCCGCCTGCCGGGAGCGAGGTCTGCGCTGCCCGCCCCAGGGTCACTCTGGCTGCGTCACAAGCTTTGGTGCTCTCTCTCATGCAATTTACCAAGCAATCTCTCTGCCTCTCTACCAGACATTCGCAATTGTTCACCTTGCTCCCAGTCTGGGAACAGCATCAGTGGAGATTTTACCTGTTCTGTCACAAAACTGGGAGAAATTCTATCAATCCACCTGCATGAACGAGTCCCTGTGAGAAGTTATCCTCTTGTGCATGCTCCAGGCAGATGCAGGTTTATTTCTTGTAGTCCAGCTTACCTTCCTCCTGTGCATAAGGATTTCCAGTTAAACCCAGCAAGTTTTCCAGCTTACCCCACGGCTGCTTCTGCCGCAAGGTGAACTCCTCTTCTGTTTTCCGTATCCCACATCAGCCCCCGCTTTGGTGCTGGGCACCTGGAGGTGTGGCTGTGAAAGGACGGACTATGTCCAGCCCTCCTACCCCTCAGTGGATACTGCAGCCTCTACAAGGAGCTGGCAGTGAAGAGAGGGGTGGCAGCGTAGGGGCTCCAAGTCAGGGCCTCCAGAACAGCCAGACCTCATCAGGCAGTACCCAGGGAGGGAAATACACCCGCACCAGGCTGGGGGAGTAAACCACATGTCCCACTCCATGCAACCCCAGAACCTGCTCCCAGCACCATGTTTCTTCTTGGTGGCCTTCGTGGTGCTTGTTCATGGGAAGAAGATCCCACCGGAGAACTGCTAATCTCGCTCTGAGGATGGGCAGACCAGAAGAGATGATGCTGGGAGTTAGAATCATAGCATGTCCTGAGTTGGAAGGGACCCACAAGGATCATTGAGTCCAACTGCTGTCCCTGCATAGGACAACCCCAAAATTCACACCGTATGTCTGAGGGCATTGTCCAAATGCTTCTTGAATATTGCCAGGCTTGGCGCCATGACTGCCTCCTGGGGGAGCCTGTTCCAGTGCTCCACCACCCTCTGGGTGAAGAACCTTCTCCTAAGGTCCAACCTAAACCTCCCCTGGCATGTCTTCCTGTTGTTCCTTTGGGTTCTATCATTGGTCGCCAGGAAGAAGAGATCCCTGCCTCTTCCCCTTGTGAGGAAGCTGTAGACTGCGATGAGGTCTCCCCTCAGTCCCCTCTTCTCCAGGCTGAACAGACCAAGGGACTTCAGCCGCTCCTCATACGGCTTCCCCTCTAAACCCTTCACCATCTAAACCCTTCACCTTCCAATTACAGAAGGCAGAGCTAGCCCTCAGATTCCCCTCACTCCCAGTCCCATTCCTGCAGACGTTCAATATTTAACACCCCAGGGTGCTCTGTCTGCTCTGCAGCCAAAGGTGGAATAGCAGCTCGTGCAGAGCCACCTGGGCAAAAGAGCTTGACTGCAGTGCAACACAGCACACAGTACATGAACTGCTGCAGTGTGGATTCACCAGGACCCTGGGGAAACCCTCGGACCACGCTGCGCTGGTCGCTGAGCTGCAGATCAGCACTACCCAGAGTCGCAGGAGTTGCTGGGGTCAGTATTGCCAGGTTGCATGTTTCTCTAGGCGTGCTCTGCAGACTTGCAGATTTGCTTTCCCCCTGTGCAGGGTCTACAGAGAGAGAACGGAGCCACGCCAGGAGATGCCCTTGCAGCCCTGACCCCCTGCAGCACCCTGCAGAGCTCAGCTATTGTTCCCTTGGGCATTTGTGAAGCGACATTTGATTTGAATGGCGTCCAGGAACAGCTGGCTGTTGACAGGGCCAGACCCCAGGTGTCTCGCACGAGGTGTACAGTAAATAGGGGTAACACAGCCTGTATGGCCAGTGGAGAGGCAAAACAAGCCCAAAGTAGTCTGAGCAGTGCCACTTACAAATGTGACAGCCAACGCACTGCCAGAACCAACAGCTGCTAGTACAGATGCAGCAGCTTTAACCACAAGGCCACTTCAGAGCCCACTGCCTCTTCCTTCATTTTTCATTTCAGGAGGGCAAATGGAGCAGGAATTGTGTCATTAACAGTGTCCAGTCAGCCTTAGCCCTTCTTCATTCCTCCTGCCTTAGGCTACAGAGACGGCCTTCTAGGAGGGCTCCTGCCTGTCACCGCACGGCTGCAAGGAGGGACGTGCACAGCCGCAGGGGCAGCCCATGGTAGCATTTCCAGACTCCAATACTTGGGCATAGTCTTTGGCACTCATGACCAAAAATCTCTGAATTCACAGTGTCTGTGCCAATTATGAATGTGAAAAGCTGGTGTGCAAGTGTGTTTGCTGGGCGTAGAGAAGCTTTCTGTGGTGGTGAAATGTCCACGTGAGAGCAGCTCTGTGTGGTGTCCGGTTGTAGCTGCCTTGGGGTGTTTGCTCTCTGCTGTAGAGACCATAGAGGCACATCCCCAGGGACACTGCGGGAGCAAAACACCATGTCTCCTGTGAAGGCAAATGGGACATATTAAGCCTAGGCAAAGCAGGCAGTTGCTCAGGACAGCATGTGGCTGGGGAGGCAAAACTCTCTGCACTGCGCCAGGGCAATGGGAAGCCAGCCAGTGGTGGCCACTGCTCTGGCCGGAGGTATCAGGAAGGAGAGGGCTGCAGCCACCCCTGAGCTGATGGGAAGAGGGGTGGTAAACACATCTTCCAGCACAATAACATCCTGGTCATGACGATGCATGTAGAACTACTTTAAACATTGCAATTTTAGCTAATTCCATTGCTGAAATAAGTAGTAGATACCTCACTCAACATCCTGTTGAGCTGCTGCTTATTTCAGCAATGGAACTAGATAAAACTGCTGATCTCTTCAGGGCTACCAAGCCTGTCCAGGTATTGCACATCACTAGGAGCAGGGTGGTCCAGAATAGCACAAGTGGAAGGGTTTCATACGGCAGTGCTGGAGCAAGGTGATGGAGAGGAGGTATCTGTACTCTATGATCTTAAAGGTCTTTTCCAACATAAATGATTCTGTGTTTCTATGATTCTAGAGGCAGCTAGAGGAAGAAAACAGTGGGTCTCTCTAGTTGGACTCCCTGCATTTAGTAGACAAGAAACGTCTCTGAAAACCTGTTAGGCATGTCTGTGTTGTGCTGGAGAGACAGACTGGCTGCTGGGCAATGGGCAGACAGGCTACACTGTGTGTACAGAACATGACAGTCCTGATGTCAAGTACCAGTGTTTAGGAAAGGACACAAATTCTGGTGACCTGCTGAACCTCCCTTCTTTCCCTGGAAAGCCAAAGCTAAGGCCAAAGGGGAAGGCTTTCCCAGGACTCCCTGTTCAGACCAGGCTGAAACAGACTACTCATTGACCTCATGAAAGCAACACATGGCTGGGCCAGGGAGAGGAAGGAAGCAGAAGGAAGACAAGATGCTGCTCAATGTAGGTGGAAATTTGGGTGTTTGAGCAGCCAGTTGCCTAATCTCTGTTGATCATATACAAACCAGCAGTTTACAGTGTCCTCAAATACGTATGGCTTTCTGCAGGGAAAAGTAGACATGTAACCCCGAGGAGTCCCCTACCACAAAAGTGTGGTGTTCTCATGGTAAAACCTGGTCAAAGTAGTGCTCCGAAGCAAAGTAATTCTGAAAAAAAAGTTGTGGTAGCAACACAGCAACAATGGTTATATTCTTGAGAAACAATTACTTTTTATCAAAGCTTTTTCAGAAAACAAACACACAAACAAACAAACAAACAAACCCCCAAACCCAAACCATAATCTGAGTCATATACATGGTGTGGAAAATTTCGGTCCAAACTCTTAAAATGTGGTGAAGGTGTAAGCAACTGAAGATCTTATGGGAAGTGACAGCCGTGCTCAGTTAGGCAGTGAAGCTTGAATCACCTATAATTAGGCAAGGAAACATGTGTGTATACCGGAAACTATACAAACAAGCTATTAATAGCTGCTTCATTTTCACCATTCTCCAGCCAGCAGTTAGGGCCAGACTGGTCTTGGAGCCTCGCTGGTGATGCTCCAGCTGGCCCCCGCGGCGAAGCGCAGCCACCCTTGGACCCTGCCCTGCTGCGCTGGTGCGGAGCCTGGCTGCGCTTCGTCCTCAGCAGGTCCCGCAGCCGTGTGGCATTTCTCAGTGCAGCCTGTGCAGCCGGCAGCTAGAGGCCTCCCAAAGATGACAGAAGGGAAGCAGACGCAGGGACTCTGAGCACCGTTTCCCGTGGTAAAGCAGATGTCCCAAGGGGACATGCAGGCTGTAACAGCATTTTTCCTACGTGATACATCCCTCCCCTCTTGGCTCACCCAGCAGCCCAAGACCATGGCCAAAGCAGGACAGTGTGCTGCAAAAGGCTTGTTCTGGAAATTTGACCCAGATGTTCATATCCCATTACCCTGCTCACCCATATAGCAAGGCCAGGAGACATTTCTGGTAGCAAGTGGCTTTGGTCTGCTTTGCTATGATGCTCCTTGCAGATTCCTCATAGCACCCATGCAGCTGCCGAGAGCTGCATTCACGAGAGCTAAGCGGTGGTGATTCCTGAGCTGTGGGAGACGGGATAGGAAGCTCCCACCTCTGCCTCCCATGTGCTGGACATCAGGCAGGCAGAGATGTCCCCAGGTCTGGGATCATTCATTGGACCTCCTGCCCACCTCCCCGACTAGATCTGGTCCACAGGTTAGTGCGTGGAGAGCTTTGACAAAAATGTGTTCATCGAATAACAACATGGCCCCAGGAATAATAGAAGGAAAGGGCAGGTGTCCACAGTGCAGGGAGCTGGAGGGCCACTGTCAGGGCAGGGGACAGACCTGCCTGGGCGTGGGGACCGGCACAGCCCCACAGCCGCAGGGACGTTCCGAGAGAGGCAGAAAATGCATTTGGTGTTGATTGAGCACACAACAGTGGATTCAGTCACTTGTGTGCAGGACTTGTCCCGATTACAGGACCCAGGGATTCAGGTCTTGGTTGCTGGGTGGCACACACCACCCGCGGGCGGCAGTCCTCTCTGTTCTCCTCCCACCATTTCAGCTGCAGCCACATCAAGCGTCCACAGCTTCCCAGGTGGACCCGTGGTCTGCCTCTGAGCAGCGGCTCTCCTGCGCCTGGCGTGAATTGCCCACCTCCGGGACAGCACCACAGCCACGCTCAGGACGTGGGAGGGAGGAGAGGCTGCAAATCAGGGATGAGAATCAGAGAGGATAGAGGGGTGCGTTTGTAGATCACATAGGATCTAAAGGATAAGGGACAAAATCCCTGCCACTGTCTGGGAAAATACCTTCCCTTGCAGTTTGGTGGAGATACGATCACAGAAACCTCCTGATCAGCACCCCCCGTCTCCCCTTTCTGAGCGGCTTCTGCCTGGGATGATGAGATGCCAGCAATTACCTCTGCAGCGGTGGTGTGGAAACGTGCCCTGCTGGGGTGGTGTTGAATAAAGTGTCTTCACTCTCCGTGAGCGTCCTGCCTCAGGAAGATGTTGGGGCTTTGCCTAGTAATAGAGGGCTTCGTTTGTGTTCAAGAGATTTACAGGTGTCCCCCGACGCATATCACAACAGGCAGTGCACGACTTCCTAGACTATAAAACGTGGTGGAAACCTGCTGCTCCTTTGGTATCAAGTTCCCTATTAGTGGGAAGGCAGATGGATGCCCTAAGTGTTAGAACATAAATGCTCAAGTAAAATTACTCTTTCACATGTTTTGCAGAAATACACTGGTCACCTTGTTACTGCACTGTCTGAGAGGCATGGGCTTAAGTGGGAGTCCTAGAAAAAGGACTGTTAGGATAAATCCTGGAGGTTTAGGTTCAGACAGTCACTGCAGTGTATTTTAGCACTGGCTCTTCTACGAACATCTATTTCTAGGAAGAACTAGAAATCTCTCTAATCTTTGTCTTGCTTAGTTAGAATTCATTGATTTCTGCTAGTGTTTCAATATTTTACTTAAAAAAAGCAAATTTTCCAGCCCTATAGACAAAAAGAAGCTTCTTTGATATATGCATGTTACATGCATGGATCTTTTAAAATAAAGCATTTAAGAATTATTCTGAAAGCAAGCTGTGCCTGATCTCAGCTTTCTCTGTGTGGCGAGTTCATGCAGTGTAGCCTCGTATTTAGTGTACTGTATCTGTTGAAGTACCCTATAGCTTCCAGGATGTTTTCTGAGGTATGTAGATTTATTTCAATGTTTACAAAGTATTTGTTGTTCATTAAACATATTTACCCAGGCTAACCCAACATGAAAGAAATTATCTTGTTTACAGTGGAATCTTGACAAAAATACATGCAGAAAAGATAGACAAACACACATAAACCTGGACTGCTGAGTGGAACATTGATTTGCTGCACTTCCAATTTTTCTCATTAGAACTTATTTTATTTGAACATAACTCAGTACCCCGTGTAAATGTGAAGTTGTTAATCTTATTACTATACAGAAAACAAATTAATTATTATGCATGATATTGGAAATGGGTTGTTAGGTTGGCATTGGGAAGATTAGAAAAATACACTCATTACTTCAAATGATATCTGATATACATGTACAACTCTGTTTTTGAAATAATTTGCAATATTCAGATAGCAAATACAGCAAGTAGAAAAGCCCTCCTTCTGTGTGGTTTTAAAATTTTAGGCCCATGTTCTGAAGGTTGGATTAAAGACTGTAGTTTGCAGTTAGACTTTTATATTTTAAAATGCCAGTATTGAACCAGAGCAAGTGAAGTTGTTAGATTGAATTTCATCCAGCTGCAAGGTAGGATTCACTATGTTGATATAATTAACTAGTATGAGATCCAGGTGGCTTACCTAGACAGGACAAGGATCTGCATTTCAGGTCTGCTATCTCACCATGACTGCTTCTTAAAAACACTTTGATGTAGATGGAGGAAGCCCACTAGTGGTATTCTTTTTAAAAAAAAAAAAACAAAAATACTAGGAGTAGCAAAAGGAGCATGCATGTGAGGTGTCTTTAGTGGTGAAGCTTGCATAGCTGCCGGTGTACTGGGGAGCCAGGCTGTAGTCGAGACCTCTAGCTCCTGTGGTAGTAATAATATTTGCTAGTTAGTGAGTGCGGGTTTGAGGAGGGTTTGGGGTGGGGGGGAAGCTGTCCTGCTCATATTCTGTCTGCCTGGAGCATGTAATTTCCTTGCTGGTGAGGCAATGAAAATGGTTGGGGTGGGTGACATGTCTTCTCCTCCTAATGGTGCTGGGAGTGCCAGCCTCTTTGCTGAGTGGTGAAGAGGACAGGCATGGACAGGCTGGACTCACTTTATCCTTTAAGATGCCTCTGCTCCCTCCTGAAGTCTCTAGTCATGGTAGTCATCGAAACGTTTGCTGTGCTTAAGTGCCACTCCTATGGATAAAGTGGTGCAGACAGCCCTCAGCAGTCAAAACTGTCAGGTCACCAGCCACAATTGTAACATAGTTAGCAAAATAGTAAGTTTTTTCTTTTAACATGGAGCCTTCTTATTTGCTGTTAGCTTTGCATGCTCAGGATCTGCCTCTTGTAGCTTCTCCTCTGCAGCCTTGCGGATGCTAAATGTGCTGCGTTTTCCAAGGAGAGCTGACAGCCTGATGAGTTTCACAGGAACCCAAGTGGTGGAGCTTTTAGCAAAAAGTATGTCAAAATTTGAAACAAAAGAGTGAGATAACAGCAGTGGAGAGTTTCCACAGATCTTTGTATTGCTTATCACTCGGATTCACACTAGGGTCTTTTTGCCCTAATCGCATACATCTGGCAGATCTTAGGACACGTTGAGCCCTGCCCTCCAACCCCAATGCCCATCCAGGCTAGGGGCACATACAAGCTCTGTCTTCCATGCCAGAGCCTTTCTATTTTTCAGACTGAGTCCTTTCTTCTCCCTGTAGATTTCCCTCGCTGTCCATCCAGTACCACTGTACTTTCCTTCTGAGGCTTGGACAGACCTTCCTTTAAAGCGTGCCACTGGCATACCTCAGATGTTGTCCTCTCTGCTGGGCCAGACAGTGAGACAGAAAGATGGGTAACTGCCTGCTGATCACCCATGCCAAGCTGCAAAGCATAAGCCCAGCTGGGTTTACAACCCTGCTGACCAGATCATGATAGCCAGCAAAAGAGCTGGCGGCATCTTCCTTCACACCGGTGACAAGTTCCACCTGTCTTGTGCTGTGGGTGAGGTTGGACTATGGGCCAGGATGGTTTCTTTGACTCCTAAAGCTAGGAAGAGGAATAGAGAAAGGCAGCCTTGTCAAAGAGCAAGATTTTTGTCACACCTCAAGTTTCCAGAGAGGTCTCCCAGCTGGGCAACTGGCACCGTGCCCTCAGGAAACAAGGGGTTAACAATGTCCGATGTGCCTCGCTGCAAAACTTCTGAAAAACTCCCCCAAAATCAGTTGCTATACTCAAAAATAATGCATGTCCTACAGGGCAAGAAATAGAGACAAAATGAAAATAGCAGCATTAATGAGTGAAGTAAATATCAGAGCAGAGCTGTAAAAGCAGTGAGGAAATTCCCCTAAAGAGTGTTTTGTTCCGCTTTAGTGACGGCAGATACGAGGGTTCATCTTCGCAGTCTCTGTCATGCTGGAGGCTGCCATGAGCCTCGGTGACAGGAGCACATCCCGTGCGAGCAGGAGGGTCGTCCCCCGGACCCACATACCTGAGCTCAGCTGGGCATTCATCAGACACCATTTCATCTCTGGAACCACAGCTCCACCAAAAATTATGCTAGGAACTCCAACCTGAGGAAAGAGAGAGGCTAGATTTTAGTGGGAAATGAGCCTTTTCTTCCCATTTGAGCTGCTGAGTGGGCAATTACGCAGCGCTCCCCAGGGAGCATCATGCGGCAGGCAGAGCTGGTCCTGCCTCCTGGGACACCAGACGGTGCCTGCCCACGGCCAGGGCCCGCGGTCCCTTCTCGACCGGGCAGGCGGCTCTTCCCCCAGCTCACCTCAAGGCAGCCTTGGCCCCGCACATCGCCAGGCTGCCTCCAGAGTCTGCTGCGTGAGGGTGCGGGCGAAGCCTTTTTGCGCAGTGAATTTTGCTAGTGAGATGATGGAGGAGCCCTGCCCACCAGCTGTGATCACCAGAGTTTTGTCCTTTCAGCGATGCATCCTGTGTTTCTGCTCACACATGTTGCCTGATCTTGTGCTTAACTGAAATATTGTATTTTAAAGCAAGTAAGCAAGGAAATTCTTCAGTTTTCCTTCCTGCAGAACACATCACAGAGTAAATGGCTTTTCATGGTGGTTATAGCTGTATATTGAGCAAACAAGGTAAGTGTTATCAAACCGCTCTTTTTTAATTTTCTTCTTATTGATTTCAAAATTTAACTTAAAAAAGGTTTCAATTACAAGACAACCTTTTTATATTTCACACTTAGTAATTTTCATACAGCTGTATAATTGGAGGTAAGCAGTATCTGGAGTTAATGAAATAGATTTCTGTATTGTTCTTCAAGTCTCCAGTTAACTACAATTCACCGTGTGATGATAAAGAGCAGAGCTCTTTGTCATCTGCTCTAAACACAGCCCCCACCCTGCAGAATTAGAGTGAATGCAAATAAAGAAAAAGAAATTGCACCAAAAATATCTAAGGAGAGGAAAAAAACAATCTTGTGCGGTAATTATTCTCAAAGGAACGTGAGGACTGAAAACACCCCCGACCTGTCGCTGTACGTAGCTGAACCAGTACGAGTTACTCACATCCCGCACGGAGTGTCCTTTCGCAGCCCCTGTGGGATGGATTCCACCCGAGCTCGCGCGTCAGCGTGCATGGTGCTGGGGAGCAGCGCCTTGCTGTGCGGCAGGAGAGGTGAAGCGCCCGACTTTGCAAACAGCAGAGGCGAAAGGATGAGCGATCCCTGGGGCCGAGCAGAGTTTTCTCGCACTGTACAGGACCCACAGCTGGAGGCTGCTTCTGCCTCTTCAAGTGTTTTTTCAAAGCCAGGTGGTTTGAAACACTGCCCAAGAGGATTTCCAGGGGAAATAAATGCTTTGTCTTATTTTATGCCAGTGTATAAGTTACTATGAGGCTACTGTCTTGGGTGCAGGTGAGAGAAACGCAGCGAGAGCAAAAGGGGGGGAGTTGATTCTTGAAATGAAAAGACAAGAAAGCTTCCCGACCTTTTTAAGTACAATAACTGATAAAGTACGGATAGCAAATGTGGTGAAACTTTCCTGTTTTGTTTTTATTCTTTTTCCTCGTTGGGCAACGGACTTTTTTCTCAGTCTGTTAGGTAAGAGCAGTACCACACAGTGCAGCGCCGTACAGCCGTACAGCCGTACAGCCCAGAGGGTGCGCGGCAGCACTTTCGACAGGCGTGGGAGAGCAGAGACAGCCGGACACTAACGGGGAGGAGGGGGTGGCTGGCCCAGTCTGTGAGTATCCTGGCAGAAGGCAAAACAAAAGAAATGGTCCCTAGAAAAATGTCTGTGCTGAGCAGGGGTAGCATTGCAGTGACAGAGGGGTTGGCAGGCTGGCACTTGGCTGCCCACACCGTGTGCTGGCCAACCATCATGGAGTCGCCTTGATGAGGGTGCAATTTGCAAGGCCTGTCCCACTGCCATGGTGCGGGCAATTCCAGTTCGTCAGAGACTGTTCCAGCTGGATCCTGGGAGGAGGTGGTGATGGAAACCCCGAGCAGCAAAACAACGGAAAGAGCGCAGAGCTGGCAAGAGGCGTAATTACCTTTTTGAGCATCACGGCCAGAACGTATGACCTCAGCACGGGCCCAGCCAATGTCATCTGCTCCCTCCTGGCGTCCGAGCGAGCCCGGCTGCAGGTGCTGTGTGGGAAAGCCCCAGGCTGCCCCTGTGAGCTGCTCTGCTGCAGCCCTGCATGACACGTCGCTGCCAACACATAACCCAGCACTGCCTTCCCCAGACCCCTTCCCTAACCCCGTGCCCCCGCATTTTCCCTTCCAGCAATATCTGTGTTCGTGCAGTGCAGCATGGGCCAGTTAAGGGAGTTATTGCACAGGACAGCTGCTCCGGGATGACTGTAAATGATTCGTTTGCTGACAGTTCAGCTCCCTGGAGACAGCTATAGCCTAGAGGGGAGGGAGAGAGAAGGGTGCAAGACCTGCCTTTTTGGCTGCAGCTAGTTCCTGGACCTGCATGGCCATGACGTGCAGCTGTACTGTGTGAAAGGCAGACCTGCTGAGAGCAAACTTACTCTGCCACGTAGGGACTTTGGGAAGCGTTTCTGGGTGCATATATGAAAAGAAATAAAAACAACTAGAGAGCTTCAGCCTCTCCTGTCAAAAAGACATCTGCTTGTCCACAGTAAAGGGGGGAATATCTGAGTTGCTTTTGGCGGTGCTCCGCAGGTATGAAAATCTGGCAAACTGCTGTGGGCAAGTCCTTTGCTTGCCCCAGGTCCCAGTCGCAGCACCCATTTAAGAGATGAGTCCAGCACCCCGGGATGTGCATCCCACCTTGCTCTGCCCAAAGCCTCCCCAGCCCATGTGTCTAACCAGGATTTTACCCAGGGCTGCTGTGAATGAAAAACTTCCTGAGTTTTAACAGCATGGCCTGAGGGTTGGAAATGTACAAACATTTTCATCCGTGCTAGTGCACTTCTCCTTTGAATATCTGCTGTGAATATATAGGCCTTGCTGCACAAAGGCCCTGGTGATTAGCATGATAAAATGCATATTTAAATGTTCTTGCATGTACTAGCATGGTTCCTAAAACTATGGAAGGAAACCTTTCTGCAAGCTGTTGAAAGGTGGTCGTTAAAACACCTACCTAAAGCACGTGCTATGATGTATCTAATAAATATGCTATGGAAAATTTGAAATTGCTTTAAAAGAAAAATACATTAAGATGAAAAATCCTTTGGCAGCTGGGATTTACAGCGGCACCTCTTTACATACGTGGCAGCATGTCGACTGAGAAATGTATTTACTTAACTATCAATCAGTTAACCAAGGAGGAGCAGGAGAATATTGTACTGTGTTCCTGTAAGTATTAAACACCAGATCTAGAGAGATTCTGGACAGAGCTGGACTCTGAATGCTGCCCAGTTCCTGATCTCGGCCATTTACTTGGGTAGAGTAAATGATGTGTTTGGAGGCTGTGACCCACCACCCTTTCTTTCAATCAATAAGGGAGAATCAGGTTATTAACATGACATCTAATCTAGGAACGATAACAGTTAATACCCTGGGTATGTCTCCTTTTCAGCCTCGAGAAAGCCTTAGATTTCTTAACCTCCTGTCTTCTGCTTGCATTTTCTGGACACTTTTATGTCCAGCAAAGGGCTCACTTAATCAACTGTATTTTCCTCTTCGCTGGCAATTGTTGGAAGCAGACTATTCAGTGATTTAACTTCCTATCTTGCAATCTACCTCTTCTCCCAGCAATTCTCAAAGCAAAGGAATCAATTTGACCTTTTTCAACGTTTTAATAGCAGCAACCACAAAAGTTACAGCACAGGATGAACTTGGGTTGAAGTTCTTGTTCTTGGCTTTCGAGTGACAGACTGGAAAAGCAAGCATTATACAGTAGAGTCGATCGCTTTCCAGCCACAGCTACCATTAAAAAAATCCTCATTCTTGGTTTCTTTACTTTGCAGCATAGCCAAAATGGGCCCCTCTTTTCAAAATATCCACTGGAGGATGCATTCAGAGAGAGGGAAGCAGGGCTTATAACTGAGCAGGCTGTTCCTTCAAGCAAAACGGCAGCCCCGCAGCAAGCCTCTCCATTCTGCTTAACGCAGGAGTTAGGTTACAACCTGCCCCTCAGGGCATCTCGTTTGCCAGGTGCCCAGGGGCACTGGTAAAGTCCAAGCTCAGTGACGAACGGCGGACTTCGAGGGTGCTTTTTCACAAGGCCCCTGACCTACAGCTGCAAAGATCCGATTCCTGCTCTGTGCTCTGCCGAGACCTGTGCGGTCCCCGGGCATGCCACTGCACCTCCCTAGGTCCCGCGTGGCAAAGGGCTCAGCAATATTTCCCCTCTGCCACCTTCCCCTTGCCCAGCTGCGGCTCCCCTGGCAAGGTGGGGGCTGCTTTGCACCCCCAGCCACCACAGCCTTTGGGCATCTCTTTCCTCCGCTCTGCACTCTGGTCCCAAAAGCAGCACTCATCCCGCCTGTGCCGCTGCATCCGAAACAAGCACTTCGCCTTCCCGAGGAGCCTGCCGGGATGCTCCGCAGGCTGGAGGACACCAGCTCTGCTGCTGACGGCGCCTTGCGTCACGCTCTTCCGCCGGGTTTGAACGAGGAGCTATCATGCAGGGGCTGGGGAAGCCCGAGCTCTGCAGTCCAGCCGTGCCGCGCTCCCAGGAGGCCAGGCCCTCGCTCTACCACGTCACTGCAGAAATCTCAGAGGATACGGTGGGGTTTCTCACAGAGCTCTCAGGAAGAGGTAGAAGCCACCTTCTGGTGTGGCTTGGCCTCCCTCGGATGCTGGCTTGTTTTCAGCTGTGCAAGTAAGCGTGTCACCAGGCAGAAAGTTCTGCAAAGTTGACTTTTAAAACCATGTCTTTTTAACTATCAAAATAACCACACTCGAGATAAGTGAAAGTGACTGAGAGAGGGGACTGAAGCGTTCACTGTGGCCCTGAACCCTTCCACTCTAGACTGATAAAACAGGTTTAGGCTATTCATTGCTTTGATAAATTAGGTTGGTCTTCTGCTTTGACACAAATTTACCTCTGAAAACACAGGCCGTGGTCACTGTATGGTTGTGGACTGGAGAAAAAAAAGTCCCAGAGGCACAGAAAGGGGTAGCAAGGAGCAGCCCTCAGGGTGCGGGCCAGCAGAGCTATGGGCAGCTCCTTCAGAAAAGCGTTTCACCTTGCTGTGGTGCTCCCCGCTGCAGGACAGCAGCAGCTCTCTGCTGAATACACCCGACAAGGACTCCTGGCGCGCTGCTCACTGCCTGGTACAACCAGCAGCACTTCTGAGACAGCGGTTAGTGGTAGGTGAGGGGAGAGCAAAAGTAATAATGCATATTGACTGAAAAAGAGAAGTCTCTCAGCATTTCCTGCCCTCCTCTCACACTCTCGAAAATAAAACCCACTGGTTTTGTCAGCTGCACCACCTCGGCTCTGCCCCCTCCCTGGACCGACCAGACTGGGAAATGGAGCGCTGGTAAGATTGTCGACATCTCTCCCGATCAATCTCATCCAGGGGGGACAGAGCACCTCTTCCGTGTGGACCACCTGAGCAAACGCCGCTGCTGACGGGATGCCCCTTCTCCGCGCTCTCATCTTCAAGCCTCATTTCCTGATGGGTTCCCACGGACAGCTCCCTAAAGATCACTGAGGGTATTAGATTATGCTACCAAAGTGCTCTCAACTTTACAGGACTGCCCATCTCACGCCTTTTAAATTAATTCAGTCTAATTAACATTCCCATGTCAGAGTTCACTTTTATCTCTGGGAATACACTGGGCCACGATCACCACTACATCTCCCATATTTTGAATTTACAATGACAGATGTCAGAGGGAAAAAAGAGACTATGGTACTGTGGAGAAGCAACAGCTATTTCTAAGACAGTAAAAGCCTCACCCTCTATTCCTGCCTAGACTGAGGGGCAGATCATCATTTGTAACAGCGCTCCCCCTCTTTCACATTTGGTATTGGTGTGATTTACAGAAATGTGAGAAAACGCAAATAACTTTAAAGGCGGTACTGGGCTTTGGATGCTCTGTGCAATCCCCTGCTCTCCACTTCCCCAAAATCATGATTAACCACACATCGGGAAAAGGGAGCTGCCCAAGGATCAGAGAAGGCTGGCACCTGGGGAGGCAAGGCGATGCACATACTTTGCTCTGGAGGCTCCAGGTGTTTCGGCTGCAAGCTGTTAAGCCGAGCCTTGAGCAGTGCCTGGGTTTGCAGCATGTGTGTGAGCATTGTGGGGTGAGGGTTATCCTTTCGCTTCCTAACGTTATGCATCAAAGGACAAAAGGTTAGGCCGGGTTTATGATCTTCTCGTCACTTGAGAGAGGGCAGGCAACAACTGTCCTTGGAAAATTCCAAAACCAGATTCCTGCTGCGCCACCGTTCTTCTCCTCGCTGCTTTTCGACCTGCCTCTCGCTGTGCGCAGCGAGCGCAGCGGCACTGGGGAACGTGGCCCGGGACGTGCCGAGGCCGGGGACCCCCGGCTGCAGCCGTGGCTTTGCGGCGGGGGGGTTCAGCCAGGGTGCGGTTTCGTGCCCCGCAGAAGTTGCTCCTGGGAGCAGCGGGAAGCGTTTTCCAGGGATGGTCCCAGGGAGCGCCCGCCCGAGCGGCGGGATCCTGGCTCTCCGAGCCCCGCTGACACCAGCCTTGTCCCTGTGCGGGAGCATCGGGGGCTTTTCCCGGCCGCCTGGGTGCGGGGCTCAGGGCTCCCACACCCGGCCTTAACCCACGGCGCAGCGGGGGCGCAGGACGGGGCCCGGGGCGCTCCGCGGGGGTCGGCTCCCGCCCTGCGGTGCCGGGGCCCCGCTCCCCGGGGGCCGTGAGCGGGGGGCAGCGCAGGTCTCGCCCCAGGCGTCGCACGGCAGAGCCGGCCCCGCAGCGGGCGGGCAGCGAGGGCTGCGGCGGCCCGCCGAAGCCTCCGCGCTTTTTTCGTTAACGCCCTTGCGGGGACGCCCGAGCGGCGGCGGGGCCGGGTCGGGCCGGGTCCCGGCAGCCGCGGTGCCGCGTGGGAGCGGCGGCGGGCCCAGGCCCCGCACAGCCCCGGGATGCCGCGGCCGCCGAGGGCAGCGGGCCCGACTGCGGGCCGCGCCGGGGCAGCGGCGGCCCCCCGGGCGGGCACGGCCGGCGCGGGCAGGCGGGGCAGGGGCGTACGCGGGCGCGCATCCCGCAGAGCCGCGGACCCCGCGCTGCCCACGCCGCTCGGCGCCCTGCGCGTCCCGGCAGCCGCCGCCGGGCGGGCAGAGGTGCGGGGCCGGGCCCCCGCCGCAGCCCCTCCGCCGCCTCCCCACGCTCCGCCTCGGGCAAGGCCGGGCGGGCGGCTCCGCTGCCGAGGCGGGAGGGGAGGCGGGAGCCCCCGCGGCTTGTTTTTTAGGGCAATAAAATGTCTTTTTTCGTTCATTTCCCTGCCTGAGGTCAGAGAAGCGCTCCCGGGCTTCTCGCTGCTGACGGGGCCGTGGGCCGGCGTGGCCGGGAGAGGCGAGGAGAGCATCGGGAGGCAGGGACGGGGACGGGGGTCTGCTGCTCATTTGGCTGGCGGATTTGGGGCTGCCTCTCCCCAGGGCACCGCCGCAGGGAAGGACCATGCCGGAGCGGCGGTTCGCAGGGCGGCTCGCATTTCGGGGCGAGCCGGCGGAGAGCTGGCTCTGGCCGCCGGCTATTTTTGTGTAAGCAAATGAGAGCGAAGAGACGTTGGTGAAAAGGGAAGCAAAAGGGCGAGAGGCAGGAGCCGGCCTCCCTCCAGCCGCGCTGGGACGGGGGTCCCGGTGGGGCCGGCCCCGGCCCAGCTGCGGAGCCGTCCGGGGCAGCCGGGCCGCCGGTCCTCGGATGCGACGGCGTCCGAAGCGGAGGGGTGGGCGGGGGGTAAAAGGAAGGTTTTAGAAATGAGAGTCGCGTCCATGTCAGCTCCCGGAGGGGCCCGGGGTGGCGCGGGGAGGTGGGCCGGCCGGGAGGGCCGGCCGGCAGCCCCGTTACCGGCCTCGCGTCCCCAAATCCGAGCACGTCGCTCCTTCCCGGCGGTGCTGCCCAGCCGGCCCCGGCCCGGCCAGCGGCTCCGCGGCAGAGGCCCATTCCCCCGAGCCTCCCTCTCCGCGGCCGGCAGGGCCCGGCCCGAGCGGGGCGCCCCTGCCCGCTCTGCCTGCAGGCAGCGGGGGTCCCCTCCCTTCAGCCCCCCGCTCCTCTCCCCTGCCCGCGGCCGCTCGGCTGTGGGAGTGCGCGGGTGGGAGCGGGAGCCTCGCCGCAGGCGCGGGTGGGCGAGGGGAGCAGGGCACTGCGGGCAGGACGGCTCGCCGGGCCCGGTTTCACGGGAGACTCCCCGGGGCTGATGTTTATGTTGTCCGTTGGGCAGGGGAGCGCCGTTATTTTTTTTGTTTGTTTTCCCCCGAGTCGCCTTGGCTGAAAAATAAATCTGGGAGCGATCGAGGCCTCGTGAATTCGCCCCCTCCCCTCTCCCCGCCCTCACCCGCGCCGCCGAGGCCTGCAGCCGCGGCTCGGTACCGGCGGGAGGCCGCCGTGCCAACGGGAGGTGCGGGGGGAGCCCGAGCGGAGCCCCCCGGGCCGGGAAAGACCAGCCCAGCCCCCAGCCCCCCCCAGCACCCCCGTCGGGGCCGCTCGCCCCCGGCCCCCCGGGCTCCGCTCCGGCCTCAGGGCTGTCCCCCAGCGAGGGGCGAAGGGCAGGGCAGGGCAGGGGGGGATGCGGGGCGCCGGGGGTCCCTCCGCCGCCCCCCAGGCACTGGCCGGCGAGTCCCCGTCCCGCCCCCGCGGCGGCGCGGCCGGGCCCGGCGGGGAGCGCGGCCCCGGGGCTGCGGCGTCACCCCCCGGCCCGGGAAGGGGAAGTCGGTTCTGCTGAAAAGTTGGTGACGTGCTGGGGCTGGCGGAGGCAGAGCGGGCAGGTGCCGCCGCCGGTGCCGCTGCCGCTGCCGGTTGCCGCCGCCGGTGCCGGTGCCGCCGCTCTGCAGCAGCCGGCGGAGCGCTCGGGGGGCGGCTGGTTGCAAGCAAACTTTGATTCCTGCTACAACAGATGTCAGAGTTTTCTTGGGTTTTGGCTGCGTCTGGGGACATCTTGTGATGTTTTAGAGAACAGGACATGATCTCACATGGCGAGGAGCTCTTTAGTTTCTTAATCATTTCACGGTTCCTTCAGAGGCTTTTTTCCACCTAAAACGTTTAGTTTCAGCTCAGTGATCAGCTGCAAAAGCTCGGCGGGGAGCGGAAGAGTTGAATTATTCCAACCTGCGAGAGCCCCTCAAAAAAAAAAAAAAAGGAAAGGAAAAAAAGAAAATAAAGAAGAAAAAAAGACGAGAAAATAAAGAAGGAAAAAAAAAGAAGACAAAATAAAGAAGGAAAAAAGAAGAAAAAAGAAAGAAAAGAATAAAGGAAAATAAAAGGAGAATAGAGAAAAGAAGAAAGAAGAGAAAAGAAGAGAGAAAAGAAAAAAAGAAAAGAAAAGAAAAAAGATAAAAAAGAAAAGAAAAGAAAAGAAAAGAAAAGAAAAGAAAAGAAGATAAAACAAGAAAAGAAGAGAAAAGGAAAAAAAGAAGGAAAAGGAGGACGATAGCAGCACGACGTGGAAACTTTTCTGTCCGTTTCCCCAAGTCCTGAAAAGCCGGGATGGAGTTGGAGAAAACCTACGCGACCCCCCGGGCCGGCCGCACAGGTGGGACTGGGGCTGGGCGCCGCGGGGAGCCCGGCGGCTCCGCGGCCACGGGGGACGCCGAGAGCCGCCGCCGCGGCCGGTCACGCGTGGGTCGCGGTGCGGGGCAGAGCCGGGTGCGGCGGGGCCGGGCCGGGGCCGGGGCGGGCGGCGGGGCCGGCTCCCCGTGGGGCCTTCGGGGCGGCGCGGGGGCCGCCGAGACCCCCGTGTCCCGCGGAGGGGCCCCGCGTCGGCGCCGGGGCCGCCCGGGTGTCCGCCGGCCCAGCGGGCGAGGGGACCGGGGCCGGCGAGAGGCCGCGGCGAGCCTCGTCCCGGCGTCCCCGCGGGAGCGCGGCGGCGGCGTGGCCGCGGGGCCGGTGGCGGTGCGGGTGCAGGCGCGGAGGCGGCCTCGCGGCTCGGTGGCGGAATGCAATTCCGAAGCGATCGATGGGGCCTTTTATTAGTTAAATCGCCTGAATAATCGTTTAATCGATAAAGCATTTCATGGCGGCGCGCCGCACGCCCCGCGAGGCGGGGGCGGCCGGGGGCGGCGGGATCGGCAGCACCGGCAGCACCGGCAGCACCGGCAGCTCTGCCCGGGCCGGCGGGCGGGCAGGGCGGGCAGGGCGGCGCCCCGAGGCCTCTGCCGCCGCTGGCCGCGGGCACGGCCGCATCGCTGCGGGGTGTCGGGCCGGGGGAGGGGGGGCTTCGCCCGCAGTGCCCCGCGGGGGAGGAGGAGGAGGGAGGGGATGAAGTGATGAAGGCAGCGATGAAGGCAGCGATGAAGGCCAGGCAGGGAGGGGTGCCGACCCTGCCCGCCCGCGCCCGCTCTCCCCCCTCCGCGCAGACCGGTGCGGCCCCTCCCGACC
The DNA here is from genome assembly GCF_965183815.1 of Platalea leucorodia. NCBI lineage: Eukaryota > Metazoa > Chordata > Aves > Pelecaniformes > Threskiornithidae > Platalea > Platalea leucorodia. The sequence continues at coordinate 87,710,414 of NC_138858.1, read as the reverse complement.
CCTCCGCCTTCCCCCGGGGTCTGCGCCGGGCAGAGGTGCCGAGCGGCGGAGGGGGGCGACCGGCCCGACGGCCCCCGGCCCGACCCGGCGCCCCCCGCCCCCGCCTCGGCCGGCCCCGCCCGGACCCCGCGTCGCGGCCCCGCGGCGGCGGCTCGGCCGCGCCCGGGAGTTTCGCCTTTAACGAAAACTCGCCCCGCGCTCCGCGCCCGGCGCCGCCGCCGGCGGCTGCAGCGGCCGCCGGTCCCCTGCTGCCGAGGGAGGGGCCCGGCCCGGCCCTGGCGCCGCCGAGGCCCCGAGGGCGCGGGCCGCAGGCGGAGCGGGACGGGCGGCCGGCGGGGCCGGGGGCTCTCGCCCCGGGGGCGGCGGGCAAAGCTCCCTCCGCGCCCCCATCCCCACGGCGGCGGCGGGTCGGGGAGCCGAGCGCCCGATCCCCTCGTCGGGGCGGCGGCCGGGCGGCAGGGCCGAGGGCGGGGGACTTGGCTCGGCGTGGCTCTGCCGTGCCCCCACGCTCACCCTTGGCGGGACGGGTGAACATCCCCGCCGCCTCGCCCGGCCTGGAGCCCCGCAGCAGGCCCCGCGCGTCTCGGCGGCCGGAGTGGGAACACGTCGGCCCCCGCCCGCCAGCGCATCGCTGCCCGGGGCCGCCGAGCCCCGCCGCCACCGCGGACAGCTCCGACCCCGGCGCCGGCCGGCGCCCCTCCGCGCCCCGACCCCACTGCACGGGCTCCCGAGGCCGCGGGCCGTCGGGGAACCGCGACGTCGTCCGGCCGTCGGGGGGGGGGACCAGCGCCCCCGAGAGGCTCCGTCGGGCCGCCGGGCGACCCACGGGCACGGGAGGCACCGCCCACCCGTCGAGGGTCCCACGGCCCCGGGAGGCTCCGTCGGGCCGCCGGGGGTCCCACGGCCCCGGCCCGGGACGCGGGGTCCGCCCCCCCCGCCCCGTCCCCCGCCCCGTCCCCGGCCTCGCGTGGCTGCGCCCCCGCCCCGCCCCGCCCCGCCCCGCCCCGCGAGGGCGTGCGGCCCCGCCCCCCGCCCCCATTGGCCCGTAGCCCGCCAATGGGCGGTGGCGCCGCCCGGCGGCCAATGCGGGCCGCCGGCAAGTTAACTTTTGCGATTGGCCGGGGCGGTGAGTGACGGCCGGGCCCCGCCCGCCGCCGGCCCGCCGCTGTCCGGCCGCGCGGTGCTGAAGCGCCGCCCGCCGCGCCTCCTCCGCGGGCGCGCTGGGGCGCGCAGCTGGGCCGCGGGGCGCGGCGGGGCCGGCGGGCGCGGGCGCGGTCCCGGGGCGGCGCCCGCGGCAGCCGGCGGAGCCCCCCCCCCCCGCCCCGCCTCGCCCCGCCCCGCCCCGCGCGCCCCCGCGCGGCCCGCCCCCGCCCCCGCCCCCGCCGCCCGCCACAACCCCCGCCGCCCGCCGCGGGCCGGCAGCGCGCCGGGCGCACGGCCCGAGCCAGGCAGGCGCCGCGCCGCCCCGGCAGCCCGGCGGCCTACGGCGGGCGGGGAGGGGGGCGGCGGGCGGCCCCGCGGCCCGGCGGGCGGCGGCGGCGGCGGCGGGGGCGATGGGCGCGCCGCGCCGGCGCCCCAGGTCGGACGGCGGCCGCTGACGGGGCGCCCCGGTCCCGCGGGGCCGCGGCGAGGCGAGGCGAGGCGAGCCCGGCCCCCGCCCCGCTCCCCGCCCTCTCGCACAGCTTTCCCCCGCCGCTCCCCTCGCCCACCGCCGCCCCGCCCGGCTCCGCGAGTTGCTGGCAGCGGCGCGGCGGGGGGCGGCACAGGCGGAGCGCGCCGCCGCCCCGGGACCGAGCCCCGCGGACGGGGCGCCCGCCCCCGCTGCCGCCCGCCCCGGCCGCCGCCGCGCAGCCGCCGGCGCCGCCAGCACAAAGAGCCGTCGGGGAGGGAGCGCCGGGCTCCCGGCCGCCGGACCGAGGCGCCCGCCCCCTCCGCGCCCAGCGCCGCCTCGGAGCCGGGAGGCGGGAGCGGCGGCGCGGCGGCCGCCCGGGGAGCGGCCGGGGGCAGAGGCGCAGCCCGGGGCGGCCGCTCCTCGCCCCCCCCCACCCCCTCCGACGGAGCCACCGGAGGCTGCGAGCGGCGCGGGGAGTGCGCTCGGCCGGCGCTGTCGGATACCGCGACCCCGCTCGGGGCGGGACACTTCGGCGTGGTTGCTTTTTGTGGCTTTTTCTTTTTTTTTTTTTTTTTTTGTCTTTTTTGGGTTTTGGTGTTTGGGTTTTTTTTTTTTTTTTTTTTTTGGTCGGTCTCCGGCTGTTTCCTCGGGCCCCCTCCCCCAGCCCCAAACCCGGGCGCCGCCGGCGAATCGAGATCTGCTCGGCGAGGCCGCCCCGGCCCGGACCGCTCCGATGGAAATACACTGTAAGCACGACCCGTTTGCAGCAATGCATAGTAAGTAGGCTGCTAGTTCAACTTCTCTGACACGGCCGCGACGGGCCCTGCGCGATCGCGGACGGGGCCGCCGGGCCGGCTCTCCCCGCCCGCCCCGGGGCTCCGGGGCGGTCCGGACAAACGACGGTCCGGGCTGCCGCCGTCCCCGGGGCACCGGGCGGCTCTGCCGCCTCCCCCCGGCCCGGGCCGGCCGCCCGCAGCCGCCGGGGCCGCCGTGCCCCTTCGGGAAGAGCGGGGATGGTTTTGCCGGCGGACGGACGGCGGCGGGATGCGGCGGGCAGCGGGCTCGTCCCGGGTTTATTTTCCCGTGGAGAAAGAGCGGATGTAAATATGTATTTATGTATACACATGGATATGCACATACGCCTAGCTATGTATGTATATCTATCTGTATATGTGTACGCACGCTTATGCATATACGTGTGTGTACATGTACATTTTTCCACCTAAATCGAAGCTCTGTGAAGAAAGCCGCCCGGTATTTCCGACTAACGGAAAAGTTTGCTATACGATATTCTCGCTCTATTTCAACATTTTGATGTTGGTTAATTAAAAACAGCAACAACAACAACAACAACAAAAGGCAAACAAACACGAAGGGCACGGGGCGGGGCTGGAGGGAAGATTTTTTCCTTTTTGACCCCCCGGAGGAAGGCAGAGCAATGCCGGGGCGAGCTCCGCGTCGGGCAGCGCGGCAGAGGACGAGCGGGCAGCGGGGCTGGTTGAGTTAACAGGTCGTGCGCGATGGGCTCGCCTGAGATTTGTTGTGCTTGAGAGGTCGGGGAAGACTTATCCATTAGCACAGTGTTATGTGAAATGACATCTTCTCTCACGGTGAGTTAAACGCTGCATTACGGCGAGAGATTGCGAGGAAATTTAAGGTAGAACTAATCTCATTTCCTGGTGCACCGCAGCCCTTTAGCTGCAAGAAATTTGTTTGCAAAATAAACCATCCAGCGCTAGGGCTGGAAGTCTCCCTTCCTCCGCCTTTCCCCCCGCTCGCCCGCCCGCTCCCCTCTCGCCCTGCCCGTCGCAGGGGCTGGGACGGTGCCCGGGGCCGGGACGGCGGCCGGTAACGCGCTGCTGCGCCCCCGTGAAAACGGGCTGTCCCTCCCGCGACAACGCCGCGTTTCACACCCGCGTTTATTTCTCTCCCGTCATTGAACCGAACCGCATTTTTTTTTTTTTTTTTTTTTAAAACGAGAACTTTAAGGGCGGAAAGCCGGCGGGGGGGACGCGGAGCCCCCGCCGCCGGAGCGCCCCTTCCCGCCCAGCCGCGGGGGGCGAGCGGGACGCGGCGGTCTCGGACCCGCAGCCCACGGAGGACGGGTTTCCCGCGGGGGGCTGGACACCCCAGGCGGGAGAAGCCGCGGCGGGTTTCAGCGGCGCCCTCCGTCATTCGCAGCCGTGGAAAATCGATACCGTCCGCAGGAATTTCGGGGCAAAACAGAAGGAAAAAAACCAAAGCCCCGGTGCCTTCGCTCTGGCCCCCGGCCGCAGCGGGGCAGCCCCCGGGGCCGTTCGGCGCCAAACGATCCCCGGACCCGCCGCTCCCCCGGGCCGGGGGGGGAGGCGACCCCGGTGAAAGGCGGCGGCGGAGGACGGGGGAGCCGGGCAGCGGCGGGGGCTGCCGCCGGCGGGGGCAGCGGGGCAGCCCGGGACACGGCGCCCGGGGACGGGTCGGTCCCAAGCGGGAGCTCGGCCCCTTCTGCCGCCGCCCCGGGCCCCGCGGCTTCCCCGTCCGGCGCGGGCAGGGCCCGGGCCCGGCCGCCGCTCGGGCTGGCTCGTCCTCCGCCCGCCCGAGCTTCCCTGCCGGCAGCTGCCGCGGGGCTCGGGGCAGGGCCCGCGGACCCCTCGCCGGGGCTCCCGCCGCCCGAAGGCGCCCCCGAGGCTCGCCCCGTTCCCGCTCCCTGCGGGGGGGGCTCCGGGCTGCGGAGCGGGGCACGGAGCAGGGAGCGGAGCAGCGCACCGGCCCCGCTCCCCCAGCGCAACGGCGGGCCGGAGGCCGGAGCCCTGTGCCCCCCCCCCCCCGGCCTCCCGCAGCCCCCCGGCCCGACGGGGCCCCCGGCGCCCGCCGCCGTCCGGGGAGCGCGGCAGCCGGCGAAGAGGGACGCCGGGCTCGCAGGAGCCGGGCTCGGCGCCGGTGCCGCTTCCCGAGGCGGTGGCCGGTTTGGGGAGGGGTCCCCCGGCGCGGCGGGAGGGACGGCGGCGGCCCCAGCCTTTGTTCCCCCGGCGGCTGTAGGGTCGGATGCTCTCGGCCTGGGCAGGCCCGGGCTCCGCTGGCCTCCCGGGGGCTGGGAACTGGCTCCGGGGGGAGAATCAGCCCTTTCCCTAAGGAAACACATGTCTTAATGCTTGCTTTCTCTCTTTCCTCTCCTTTTCTTTCTTTCTTGTCTTTCTTTTCTTTCTTTCTTTTCTTTTCTTGTCTTTCTTTTCTTTCTTTCTTTTCTTTTTTTTCTTTCTTTCTTTTTTCTTTTTCTTTCTTTCTTCCCTTCTTCTTTCTTCCCTTCTTCTTTCTTCCCTTCCCTTCCCTTCCCTTCCCTTCCCTTCCCTTCCCTTCCCTTCCCTTCCCTTCCCTTCCCTTCCCTTCCCTTCCCTTCCCTTCCCTTCCCTTCCCTTCCCTTCCCTTCCCTTCCCTTCCCTTCCCTTCCCACTGCTGCAGGATCTTGCTATTCATATTGAATGTGCTGTGCGTGATTCTGTACAATTAAAGATGCTAATAGGTGAGAAGCCCGAGGTCTCGTTCGCTGCAGCGTTGTGGGGTTGCTCCTCTGTGCCTCAGCCATCGAGTTGTCCCCACTCGGGCCGCAGCGTTGTCCCAGCCCCAGCGCATCCCAGGCGCTGCCGGCAGCTCCTGGGGCAGGGGCAGCTGAAGGCAGCCCCAACGCCGGGGGTCTGCTCCCGCACCCCGGGGCGAGCCCGAGGCCGGCTCAGCCGCTGGCAGAGGTCTGCCTCTCGCACCGATGAAGGCAGAGCAGACACTTGTCTGCTCGCCACAGGCTTTAGCTGGCTTTAGCAATCACATATTTCGTGTGGATTCATTATGTGTCCTGGCAGTTTTAGAAGGTGTTTGCAAAGTTTGACAGCAGTTTATCAATGGTGAAATGACCGGATTTAAATAAAAATAGCTCTCTCTCTATTTTTTTTTTTTTTAACACTGAGGCATTTGGCTTGTCAGCTTATTCCATTCCATTCAAGCACTGTACGAATAGAGAGATTTTCTGTATTATTTTTGTTCCAGAATTGGCATCCGTACTGCCCCTATTGCTTGTTTTCAGTTTCTCTACTCCTCTGTCATCTAAGTAGTTTGGTTGATTAACAACGAGGGTTAATTATATTTTCTCACTTGGTACACAGGATTGTTACATGCTCATGGATTTTACACAGTTTCACTGCTATTCATCCAAGTGGGTCCCGTTTCCCACCAGATATATGATTCACCTTGCTAAAGGCGAACAGTGCAAATCTGCTAGAAAAGGAATAATATATGGGGCTTGCCTGAGTGTTCATGTTTCATTTGTGGGATCATAACATCTGCCAAGACTGCTGTAAATTATAAGAGCAGAAATCATTCTCTGTTTTTTTTGCTTTTGATTAACTCAAGGCATTTGGAAAAAAAACCCCAACGTGTACTTAAGGTATCCCCTTCTGTGCTTAGACACAAATAGTATGTAGGCTGAGCGATCACCCAGCCTTATTTTCCGTTGGCTTCCTAGGCAGAGGCTCACGAGCAGCCTCTTCTCCATGGGGCAGCACCAGGCCTGCCCCCAGAGTTTGCAGTTGGGCAACAGCGGCTGCTGGCTTCGGGACGAGGCTGGCCAGTGTCCGGGCAGCCGGGCATCGCTGTGTGGTTTCCTGTGGCCATTTCCCAACATGGGACCCGATGCAGGAGGGTCCTCCCCTCCGGCGAGTGGCATTGCAGCAGTGCAGGCAGTGCGGCCGTGACTGCCTCCGTGCTGCGGGTCCCGCAGCACACCGGGAAAAGCAGCTGGAGGCTGGACTGATCCTGGGGAAGTGATGGCTAGCACTGGGGAGCATGGGGCTGGAGGGGTCTGTCACGGAGAAATGTCCCGTAACTCTCACACCGCTCTTCTTTTCCTGCCCTTCTTCCCCTCCCCTGTGTGTTTCAGGACATGGAGGCGTGAATCAGCTGGGGGGTGTTTTTGTGAACGGCCGCCCCCTCCCAGATGTCGTTCGCCAAAGGATTGTGGAGCTCGCCCACCAAGGGGTCCGGCCGTGTGACATCTCCCGGCAGCTCCGTGTCAGCCACGGCTGCGTCAGCAAAATACTTGGAAGGTAAAGGGGGGACAACGAATCCTTCTGTGTCCATCAAGAGGAAAGTGTCGATGCCGGTCATTTAATTGAAGGCTGCAAACTAATGGAGAATAGTAGAAACCTCAGGAAGTCAGTCCAGTGAGGAAAGGGGCTTCCTGACCACTCGTGGTTTTATATGCCTGATGTGGGAAAAAAGTGCCACTATTCATATCTCTGATTTGCCCCTTTCACAGTTTCTTATAGGTAATTATCACACAAAGCGCAAGATGCCACGTGGGGTGTATTTGATGTATATATGGCATATATCCCGCACATGTCTGTTCTGAACAAGTAGAGAAATCTGGCCGTCATCTTCAGTAAAATGGAAAAAAAATAGAAGTTGTGCAAGTTACTTGTTCTGCTTTCTGAAGAAGACTCTCTTTTAGCAACAATAGAATTATATATGGTGTATATACATTGACATTGCCGTGCGTTCATTCACAGGGTATTTTGCAATCTGTCCCCCTGTTTGTTTCTGTGTCTTTTTCTACTCTTGTGCTGGAATACGTTCTTAATTAGAGCACAGAATACCATAAGTAACTATTAACCATCTTAATTTTGGCTGTTTTGCAAGTAGCCCTCTGTTCAGGCTGGAGCTGCTCAGACCACTATGACAAGAGGAAATAAAACTCCAAATCCATATAATTTCCTGATTTTGTTCTAAAATTTGACATAGATTCAGGTCAAAAATACCATCCTTGCTTCTTTGTATCTTGTGAACAAATCAGAACATAAATTTGTCTAAATTATAGTATTAAAATGGTTTTGGATTCCAGGTATTCTGAGATACTTGAGCAGCTTATACTGAGGAAAACATTTTTTTTTTGTAAGAATATGTTTTTCTTGATAATCTGGAAAAGTTAATTCCTGAACTATTTGCTAAACTTTCGCAGTTAACGTCATTGTTTAGAATTTTACACTTACTATTTTTATTTTTACCATCTTTTTCTTTTCCAATTTTTAACCGATTTGCTTTCCTGGACATAGCATAGCTGCAATGACTGTTAAGACAATTTTTTTTTGTAGTATCACGCAGGGAATCTGCTTGGATTAGCAGCATTTACGATCTCTCAGTGGGCATTTAAGTGTTCAGAATCAGACTGCCTTGGCAACGTCACAGGACCCTGGTTTTGTAGCGCTTGGCATTCTTTTCCCCATAGCCCCCTCTTAGCTATACTCTCCGTAACTGGCGAACACCATCTCCACAGCCCCGCATGGCGTGCTTTTAGAGCGCCGCACGAGCCAGCATCCCTGCTTTTTCTCTCATGCCTTTGTTGCAGGGAGATGCATTCCCCTGCAAGCTACACACATTCCTCCCGCTGTGGGTTTGAGGACATCGATGCCTTTACTATTTTAGCGAGGAAAACTTTCCATCAGCTTTATCTGAGACCTGCCTGCCCATCACAGGCTGTTCCACTGGGTTATTGCTTTACGTCTGCTGTCGGCGCAGGCTCCTGCTCCCAGCCTGGCTGGCACGGTTCGGCTGGTGATGCTCTCCGCTGCAGTAGACTTGCCACCAATTCCCATCAGGACCAATGTACAGCTAAGAAAGGGGTGATTTATTTACCTACCAGGCAAATGTCTGATAGTTTTACCTTTGATAGTTTGAATAGATTTACTGTTAGATTATTAGTATATAGAGTAAGAGCGAGGCTCCAGAGCTTTGTCATTAAAGTTGTCAACAATAAATTGGAATTTCATAGCTCATTATTTTCATAACTAATAATTACAGTGGGTAAAATGTCACTGTAATTGCAGCTCTGTGTGTGTGTGTTTTTGTATGTGCATGTGTGTGTGTGAAAAATGGGAATCCTTATGATAAATCCTTACATTTGGAATTTTATGGTTGGAATTTTTCAGTCCTTGATACAGACTTAAAAAACATCCAGAGCCAGGGAAGCAGCAGTCGCAGTGCAAGTGCAACTCTTACTCCTCAGAGGAGGGTACTGCAGGGGTGCCCACTCTTCACCTGCATTGGCAACTTGCTGGGAGCAAAAGACCCGGACCTGATGTGCATAAAATGAAGCCGACCGCAGCCATCCTTGCCTTTAAAATGGAGACGGGAGTCAGGGATGCCTGTGCTGTGCAGTCTGCCCGCTCTTTGCTGCACCCAGTTTCATTGCTAGGGCAAAGAGGAGGCAGGCGTCAGTGCTGTTGCTGGGTGAGAGCTGTCCTGTTGCACCGAGCTCTCCCAGCTGCCTGGGGAAAAGGGTCCGGGCCCAATCCTGCACCCTGCCATGTGTGGCAAGTCTTTCCGTGGACGTCTGCATGCCTTTGCAGGCTCGAGGTGGTGAGGACGGGTGGGTAGGCAGTGGTTAGATTTGGGAGTGGAGGTCTTGCTGTCCAGAGGGCACCAGGGCTTTGTCCCCTGGTGAGCTCGCCACTGCCGCAGCGTCGTGACGGCGAGAACCTTTGCCGTCACGGCTTACCTACCCGTGGCGGAGTCACCGTGGGAAACACCATCTCGTCTGCACAGCCATGGCTTCCCAAGCTGCTGGCTGATGCTCTGCTCAGCTGGGCTGTCCTGCATCGTGGGGTGGCTGACAGACACCGTGTCACAGTGCAGCAAGGCACCGTTGGAGAAAAACACTAAGGAACGTTTGTAAAATCCATGGTTTTGACTGGAACTAAGAAAACTATGACTTTTTGTTTGGTAGTGTTCACGGTATTGTCTGCCTTCTTTCTACACCCTCCTCACAGGAGAGGTGCCAGCAGCGAAGGTTTTGAGGCCAGGGGTGCAGCGTCTTAGTAGGTTTCTGGTTCAAGTTTGCCATAATTTTGTCATGTCCACGGGAAGCATGGGAGGAGCTGAAATTCACCCCCCTGCCCTAAAGCTCGCTACTAGGCTGCGTTTAGGGATACCAGGAGGGTTAATCCATCTCTGACACTTGACGGTTTCCATTACTAATATTGCTTAAATGGCTCATGCAGACTGGTAGATCTGAGTCCACATCTGCATCCAGAATATCTGAAAACATATACAAACAACACGGTGTCAGTCTCTTTAAAGGAATTTTAGGTCCTGCACACAGAGCTCTCCCAGAAAGACTGAAAACTGGTAGCCTGGCAGAAATTTGATGAACATGGTTGCGTGTTACAGTGAGACAGACCTTGGCTGCGCAGCCTGTTTGTGCTCTGCTCACGCTGGAAAGATTGCGGAATTAATTTTTTTTTTTTCATATAATGGGTATGTCAAGTAGCTGCAGAGAAAATATATTAATAAGCAGTCTTGTGTTCTTACTTGGGAGTCTTTTCTGAGCTCCCTACTAGAAATACGGGCACAGAACACTGAGTGGACGTGTTTAAGCTGCTGAGAGCGTGCAGCTCGGTGGGCGCCTGGTTGAAAGGCTCACGAAGTCGAGGTCTGCTCTGTACAGAAAGGACGTGCCTGAACCGGGCAGTTGGGGCAGTTGTTGCAGGTAGGCACAGGGTTTGTTTTTCATCTGGTCATGAGAAAATTCACAAGGTACAAAGAAGTGGATGGCCGGAGAGTGCCTCGTGCATTGCGCTCCCTGACAGCGCAGCACAGAGGAGCACGATTTCGTTCTTGGTCTCCGTTCTGGCCCTCAATGGATAAGATATGAATTCTGCTCTTAGCAGCATGTTCAAGGCTTCAGTTATTAAAAGGGGAGACTTGTGGGGCTGGGGATGTCAGCTGCAATGTATAGTTGCAATGCTATCAAAAGCAGTTGCTCTTGTGTGATTTACGTGTGAAGAAATCTGGCAGATTCGTGTCGGTTTAGGAATACAGTCGTCCACCTTTCCCGGCGTGGCATCAGCAGAGCTGCTGGTGTGGGTAGAGGTGCTGTACCCGAGGAAGGGCCATGGGACTGATCACAGAAACCAACACCCACATCAGCTGGACCCCTCCAGAGCGTGGGCAGCTCCCTTTTCCTTGAAATTCGTGATTGAAACTACTAAAAACATAATGTTGCAAAGAATACATTTTGAAAAATATTAACTATTAAATCCATAATGTGCATATTAAAACCATAAAATGAGAAAAAGATATGCTGGCATATTTATTCCGGAGGTGCAAATAAAATACAGTACCTAGCCTTCATTTCACTATAAAATAACAAGCCGTAGATATTAATAACAGAGAATTTCTGTAGAAACAGTAATTTACCACAAAAGAGTCCACTGCAAAAAGTGGTCTTTGGTGTGATTTGTTTCTATTATTGCCAGTACCGCTGATTAATAACACACATTTTCAGTTAATTTTGGATCCCGGCATGCCCTTTAATCTTGCATTGTTTCTTTTGTCTTGCTATTACAGAAAAATATATATTGTATCCCGAAGCCCAATTCCAATTACTATAAGTTAATCTGTTAGGTGATAAAGCACTACATAGGCAGAAAATGTGTATGTGAAAGTGAAGATGTATCTCAGGATTTGCTGGGGTTTGGTTACCTTGAAATTATGTTCTCTATAAATCTTAAAGCATGTTCTCTGTCTATTTGTGATAACTAAAGCTTTGTTTTGGATGTTTTCCCAGGTATTATGAAACCGGGAGTATTAAGCCTGGAGTGATTGGAGGATCAAAACCAAAGGTCGCCACACCCAAAGTCGTTGAAAAAATTGCAGAGTACAAACGCCAAAATCCCACCATGTTTGCCTGGGAGATCAGGGATAGACTCCTTGCTGAGCGAGTGTGTGACAATGACACCGTGCCCAGCGTCAGTTCCATTAACAGGTAAAGATCTCTCTGGTCCTGGGGAGGGACGCTTCTTGGAAGTGCTGTCACTGAACCTTCATTTGTTAGTAGAACTGGGTGTTTTGGGCTATTTGCAAAAAATGCAGCTTGCATGTGATGCATTTGGGGCTGGGGAGCAGCTGTGGGTTCACCTCGGCGGCCAAAGCATCACAGATTGTGAGCATTTCCTAGGAGTGGGCAGGTTCTGCTGCTGGCCTTTGCTTCTTTCCCATCCTTTCCCCAGTCTGTGAGTTGCAGTCCTTGCTGGTAACGAGCCTGCATGTTTGCTCTGAATGAGGCCTTAGTTCTGCTCGATGGGGTGGGGGTTCAGTGGGATGTGCTTCCCCTGGTGGGGGAAGCTCATATGGCCATCGAGTGGGGCAGCAGTCATCTGGGAAAAGGGGGGGCCCAGGTGCCTGGAGGAGGGGACCCAAGGCACGGGTCTAAGGTACCACTTCTGGCCTCCTGACGCCTGCTCGGTTTTGCTGAAGTTGGCCCAGAACTGTGCTGGCTGCTGCCTGCTGCTGTTAGCGTGACTATCACCGGGGGGATTTGGTCAGTAGCTTTTGAGCGCCTCAGCTGCCTGCTTGTTACATGGACGCACTTAAGTGGCCTTGATTTGCTTTTGTAAAAATGCAGGAGAACCTCATTTGGAGCCTCAGTCCCGCTTTTGGGAGTTTTGCCCCCGCCTTTCTGGGCAGGACTGGGCTCGCAGAGGGGTTTGGAGCTATACTAACCTACTGCCATCTCAGTTACACCTTCCGTATGCCCCTGCTTCCTTCTGAGTTGCAGGATGTCTAAAGCTGGTGTTGAAAAAACCCGGTGAAATACTCTGTTATGTCTCCAGCCCTGCCAGACCAATAATCAGGGATTAATACTTGGAAGGCAGAGCTCTTGGGCAGCCTCACGCACACCCACACCCCTGGCAAGCAGAGTCCTTTCATTTTCGGTCAGGAGTATGCTCTGTGCCGGGCTTCGGCCTCACCACGCTGGTGAGATGGCTTTCACTTGCGCGACTGCATGCAAATTCTTTGAATGCAGCTAGGTATAAAGTCCCATCTGTGTCCATGGACGTGAAATAAATTGATGCAATATTCTTTTATTGGCTATCCCAACCTGATTTGCATTCATGGAGTTGCCGCTTGAGTAGCCGGAGTGGCTTCCCCAGCGTTAGCGGAGAGTGGTGTCTCTGCCTTGCCGAACTGAACGTTGAGTCATATGTTCGCATGTTTAAGAGCAAAAATGGGTCAGTTCACACACAGGCTTTGCTGCTGCCTGGGAGCTCCTCACTTGCTGAGACGCCAGAGCAGAATTCAGTAACCCTACGGACATGGCATTTTCAGTTTTAAAAAGGATTTGAGAAATAATATGGAGACCAGGAAAATTGAAGGAAAATCCCACTCTGACTGTCCTCAAGTAACTAAGGGCAAGCTCTGCTTCCATAAAAGTCAGCTCAATCCCTGCCATGTGAGAAGCATTGCTGCTGTGAGCAGCCCTGCGTTTGTGTAGTAGGACTTGAAGCATCCTGCAAAAAACTACTAAAAAGGCACTCATAGCTCCAGAAAAATGAGAGACTAAGTAGCTTCCAGTTGTGTTTTGAGCCAGTTTCTGTATTCTACCTCTTGCTGCATCCTTGTGTGTTTCCACACTGATAATGTGCACACACCCACTCCCATTGCATCAGAAACCTGTTTCATGATCCACCACCAAGTTTTTTGGCCGGAAATCTCATTCTTTCGCATCTGCTTGTGACTGTGGCTAAAATCTTTTCATTTTCTTAAAGGAAATCCCTTTTTAAAAATGCATGCAATCTTTCTGAGTCAGTCTGTTTACCCAGAGAATAGTTTTTGCCAGCCTAGAAGCACATCCTGAAAACGTAGACCAAACCATCATGACAAGAAACCTGGAATTCACATCAAAACACTTGGCTTTTATGCTAAATCGTCCTAGTTCCACGCTGCAGTCTGTGGGATTTATCCTCATATTTTAATTTTTTTAATTCAAGGCTTTGTTGGTAGGGATGTTACACGCCAAGGATGCAGACCCCTGCTCTGAAGGCACGATGGCCTTATTCACCGCTGCGGTGCAGATCAGGTGCCGCCCTGTCGCTGCAGACCTGAACCCATCCGAAATCACTCAGTGTGGTTCCCATCCTGCTGCAGGGAGGGTGAAGCTGAGCGGTTGGCATTCCTGCACAGGGGAGGACGGAGCTGCCGCACTGCTCCCCCATCCCTGCCTCCTCGGTGGGGAAAGGGAATCCCCGGGGGCTGTGCTGTTCCCTTCAGGGGAGCTGTTGCTGCTCTTGGGGAACAGCGGGGCCACTTGGACAGACTGCGCTTGGCACATCCCTGCTGCCCAGGGTGCCTTTTAGCAGATGAATTTGAGCTCCTGCCCCCGTATATGAGTGAATAATAACTATTATTATTAATTAATAACATTAATTAATATTAATAATAGGCCACTCTTCCGCAGCAGGAGCAAGTCTGTGTGATTAAGGCTTAATTAATCATTGCGATTAGTTTTGCTCAAATAAGCCGAGAGCTGCCCAGCTGCTTCGAAGTGCTCCAGTCCTCCGTCCCTCCAGAGATGAAGACGTTTATGTGTCAGAAGGACCTGGACACACTTCCCTCGCCATGACGGCAAGGAGGCCTTGTGCAGGGTGTTATTTCCACTCTTGCTCATGCAGGGTCCCAGGTCTTTGGCTGCGCTCCCCCACCGAAGCTGCTTGCGCAGGTCCCTCTGACCCCCGCACCAGGCTGGTTGCTCCGGCCCGTGGCCGGGAATTTGCTGCCAGGGACCCATCCACCGAAGATGTCTAACACCCAGCAGCTTTGCTCTGGGGCTGGCAGCCGAAAGCTGGCTTACTAACTGACCAAGCCTCCGCCAGCCTCCGTCACACTCCGCAGAGGGTCAGGCGGGGAAGGGGACGGCAGCATGTCCTCTTCTGCGATGGGGCCAGGCGTCACTGGTGGTGGTTCCTGTACCAGCTCACGGGGTGACTTTCGAGCAAGGAACTGCTGTTTGTTCCTGTGACTGCATCCCCATGCCAGCTCCTTCTCATGCCTCCCTCCCCTCCTCTCCCCTCTTCCAAATTCACGGCAGGCAGAAATGGGAGAGGAGTTTGTTAGGTAAAGAGAGGAGAAGTGCTTACTGCAGCATTACCACTGCGTAAAGACTGCACCAGGCAGGGAGATGTGCGGTAAGTGAGCAGCGTGCCTCCTTTGAGACCGCTTCTATTCCACTGCAGTCGGTGGCAGAACTGTGTTCTCTCCGGAGGCATTTCAGACCCCGTCTTTTCTTTTTTCACAGTGCATCGGCCGGTGAGCACTTGGTAGAGCACCTCCCCAGCTCTTCTTAGCAGCTGCCCTCTGTCTTGCAACACAACACATGCCTTCTAGTTTTTCTGCATCTCTGAATTTCTCCTGATTGACATCATTATAAATCAGAGCAGAGACTGTCCCCAGTGATGACAGTGTAGTTATTAAGCTTTTAAGATTAGCATTTAATCCAACACATTTTTGTTTTAGTATTAATTTGGCTAAGCAGGTCTTTTTCCGAGTTATCCAAGTTCTTTAGCTGTGTGAGTGCTGTACCCGGGGCGGTCTAGGGACAGCCTTGCAAATGTGTCCCAGCACCCAAGGGTGCAGATCACAGCCTGCTGGGATGTCTGGACCCAGAAGTGTCCAGCTCCCTGAGGAGGGGGTGCTGGGCACAACAGGTGCCCAAATAGCAATGGATATCTCTTTCCTGGGTGGTGAGGACTAGGTCCTAAAGGGACCGAAGCACCAAACTCTGCAGCATCCCAAGGAGCGTGTAGGAGTCAGTCACGCAAATGTCCCTAATGGCAGGGGCTGGAGGCAAAAACATGGTCCTGGGTCCACCTGCCAAACTTTGGTCTTTCAGTGGATGACGAGGGGATAATATACAGAAAGGCATTTTTGTATTGATGTAGGTGTCAAGAACTGAAAAAATAGTGTCTGATGCCCCCTGCAATTGCATGCTTAATGCTAAGTAGTCATTTCAACTACATACAGGATCATACGGACGAAGGTGCAGCAGCCACCCAATCAGCAGGTCCCAGCCTCCAGTCACAGCATAGGTAAGGAAAACTTTTTCTTTTTAATATAAAAAAAATAGCATAATGGATTACAAATATTCTAAAGAACTTTTAATCATTCTTATGGACAGATAATTCTGCATAAAACACTTCAGCACACGTGCTAATGCGCCTTCTTTGTCATTCTCCAAGGGCTGAACATAGTAAATGAATTTTATAAATACTGCTAAAAGGTTTTGAATTTTACTGATTATTATGATAAATAGCTTTCACCATGAGACAGAAAATTGAAATCTAAACCAAAAAACCCCCACTAATGGGGGTCTATAGAATGTCAGATAATTAAAGTAATAAATCAAGAAAGGGATACTTATTCATAACATTTTCTGCATCATTAGTCAGTAAGTAGTTTTGAATGTGTTTTTTTCATCTATCAACCATCCCTTCCATAATTCTTTGTGCACTTGCAGTCTTGAGTGAAGAGGTAGCAAAACTTTCTGAAACTTTAATTCAGCTGCAGCCCAGCGATGCTGTGCCCTGAGGCAGGTGATGCTGGTGGTGGGGGTCCCTGGGAGGGGTGTCCCGGCTGGTGGGGCATCCTCAGCCCTCCAAGAGCCTGACGGTGTCTCTCTCCGTGCCGCAGCAGGGATGGAGGGGCTCGGTCAGGGCTCAGGGCTGTTTTCTTTTTGTCCTTGTTCCATGAAAGCTGCTGGAGCACGGGTAAGCCCTTGCTCCCTAGGCAGAAGCGGGGGGGCATGAGGGCCCCTGTTGCTCTCTGCCTTCACGCTCTCACCTGTGAAATGGGGAAGTGCTTGCTGACCCCCCTTGGCCAGGGTGTGCTGGGACACAGAGCATGGGTGCAGAGCTGCATGAACTCTGCGGGCTTGTCAGAGAAATCATACCGCAGCCCCGTGTCCTGAGCTTTTTTCTCTGGGAAATGCCAAAACAGTCTCAGAGGAGAAAAAGCATTCCTCGGTTTGCTACAGTGGCTTAAAGGCTGTCTCTCCTTGAGGAAAACAAAAACAGAGAAGAGAAATCTTGTTTCTTAGGGCTTGGGGTTGATGGAGGCAGAAGGGATTCCCGACACAGGTTTGCTCCGTGTGGGCTATGGCTGGGGGGGTCTTCAGTGTGGTCCTGCAGAGGAGCTCCCCATGCTCAGGGGCTGCACGGTGCTTTCCGGGACGTGGGGACGTGCCAGCACAGGCTCAGCCTGTGAGCGGATGGAGATGATGGTGGTGCTGCTTCCTCTGCCTGCCTGTGCACAGCCTTGGACTCCCACAGCATCACGCGGTCTGCGTGTCAGCCTGGCCAACGTCTCCAGGCTTGTGTCGGCTGTGATGAACGACCTCCCCCCCCCCCCAACACAGCCAGCACCCTTTCTCCAGGGCTCTGTTAAAGCAAAATTGATTTCATTCATATTTTGGAGAGCCTCAGGGCCTTTCAGCTATGTGGCCCACAGCTGGCCATCCCTGGGTCCCTGGGCAACCCCAGCTGTCTGAGGGGGTCCTCACTGGCCGGAGGCTGGTGGCTTGGGCCAGTAGGACGTAGGCAGCAAATCAAACATGGCGAGTGCAGGCTATTCTGCTCCCACGAGGTTCCTGTGCCGGGAGGCTAGCAGCCTGCCCCGGGACCTTGCTGGGGAGCCCATTTGTGGGGGCTCCTCCCTCTGCATGGCTGTGCTCCCAGCCAGCTCCATCCACCTTGCTGATGACACGGGCTGGTGTGTCACCTGATGGAGTCTGCTGGCCTGAGCAATGCACCTTTCCACCATGCCTTGCTCAGGACAGGGTGACCAGCCACTAAAGGAAGAGCATCCCCCATCCCGCAGCGCACAGCCCCGGCCCCTTGTGATGGAGACGAGGGGTGACCATGCCTCCACTCCTTCCCCTGCCCAGGGCTGCTGTGGCACGCCACTGGGCTGGGCTGGGCGGGGGTCCTTCCCCAGCTGGAGGGGCTGTGGTGGCTGACAGAGCCCCAGCCTGCCTTGGTCATGCTTTGGGGGCCGGTGGCTTTTGGGTAGGCTGGCATTCACGTTGTCCTGCCCGCTGACCACCTGGCCTTGCCTTGCAGCCTCCACGGGTTCTGTGACCCAGGTGTCCTCCGTCAGCACTGACTCCGCTGGCTCGTCCTACTCCATCAGTGGGATCCTGGGAATCGCCTCCCCCGGCACCGAGAGCAACAAGCGCAAGCGGGACGAAGGTAGTGGGAGCTGTTTTCTGGCGGGGGGGTGCGTGTCGATGCATGGCTGGGAGGGATGGGACAGGGCCGGCGTCGATGCTGCGTGAATGCGATGTGATGGAGCTGCCAGTGTCCCCCATCGCCATCAGCTGCCGTGGGGTTCAGTCCCCTTTCGGCAGGGCTTTGCCAAGGTCACAGCCCACCTGGGGACCTTCAGCGTGACCCGGTGGCCAGACGCAGGACCTCTTCAAGGAGCAGGAGCTTGTCTGTGTGTTTCAGAAAGCACTGGGGGTGTGTCACAGTTTTTAACCAGGCCCTCTTCCTGACCGGGGAACATCTCCCTCCTGTCAGTGAAAAGGGGAAGAGTCACCATTATGTTGACGCTGTGGCCACCTGACATATAAAATATCAGAGACAGAAAATTAACGGCAGAGCTGTCTGTGATGCTGCATCTCTGCAGGTCCCCCTAGTGCTGGGGGCTTTTGTTGGCCCAGGGCACGGAAACGAGCACGTTCTGGTTGGGGTTGGACATTGCCAGTGCTCCTCAGATCTGCTGCAGGGTTTATGGCCCTGTTTCATTCTATGTCCTGGGCACTTTCCTAATGAAAACACTGCTTTGGAGAGTAGGATGTTGGGGATAGAGTGGAATGGAAAAGGAGAAATTCTGCACTGATGTCTTACAGAAGTGCCTTTAATGTAGAGCATCCCTTTTGTTTAGTAAGAGCTTACAGAGAGGAGGTGAGGCCAAGACTGCGGATGTGCATGTGGTAGCAGAGGGGACACCAGAGCCTTAGCAGTGATGCTCTGGTTGCGGCTGTGGAGGGCACCTGCAGGAGGGGTGGCTGCCTGTCCCGTGGTAGCACTGGGGGCTGGGGGTCCCCATTTGCTCTTGGTGGGGGTGCTGCCATCCTGCCTGGCAGCAGGTCAGGCTCCTGCCCCTTGCTGCAGAGCAGCCATTGTCCCTGTCTCCTGTGGCACCCGTGGGGGTCCAGCGCCGCCCTGCAGCCAGCGCAGGTCTGCATCCCTGTGCCTCCTCCTGCCCCTGCTGCCCCCCACTGCCCAGCCCCACAGGGACGGAGGGAGGGGCGGGCGGGTGGGCAGAAGCCACAGTGATCTTAACCAAACCCCTGGGGAAACCTGGCTAAAATCGGGTGAGGAGCCTGGTGCCTGAGCTGTGCAAACAGGGTCGGGTGTCTGCGGATGCAGTTGTGGAAACGTCCGGTCAGGTCGCAGAGTAGTGCATGGTTTACTGAAACGGGGAAAAACTGCAAGAGGTTTGTGGGGCCAATTTTCATCATGTGGGGACTGGTCCGATGGTGGGAATATAAAACTCCCTGTGTTCAGGTACTTGCTGAATATGCTGTTGTTAGTTAACTCTGTGATCGTACATCTGATTTTTTTTTTTCTAAATCAAATCCACAACTGCATAGATAAATATATGCATTAAAGCAGGTAGGGTAGCAGTTTTGTATTTTATCAGCCATGTCAGGAGAGAGGCCGTCTGTGTTGAAACCACACAGCTCTGTCACAGCCCTGTCCCGAAGCACCAGTTCTTGGGTGCCTGTGATTAAGAAGAATCTCTGGTTTAAACCGGAGAAGATTCTCTGGCTAAGAAACAAGAAGCTCCCAAAATCACAGAGAAAAGAATTAAATGTTTCCTTGGAAAGATCAGAAGCAGAGCTGAGAAATTCCCCAGCTTTTGCCAGTTCACGTTTAGAAGAGAGCACGTGATTTCTAAAACAACCCCCATCGTTTTGGCAGGATGAGTCATGATTTTCGAGCTTGTAAGCCGGACAGTAATGCTGTCCTCAGCAAACCATTTAAACTGCTTTTATAATAGTCTCAGGGCTGCAGATTGGGAGAGGCATAAACAGATACTTCCAATGTCTTTGTGTGTTTGAGGTCATCCCTGGGAGCGTCCATAACCCCTCGCCATCCTGCTCAGCACAAGGTCCCTCTGCACGGGTGGGTGCGAGGTGTCCATGGAGGCCTCCCAAGGCTCCACACTGCAGCTGACAGGGAGGTGGATCATGTATGCTAGCCTCTAATGTGAAGAAGAGAAGCATGTCATCTAATTATGGCTTGTATCATGATGCAGATGCACAAGGGGGCAGAGTTAACTTTACCATTCCCTGACTTCGGAGAGCCGGAGAGAGACTACCTCCATATCGAGCCCCTCACATCATGTCTTTTGCCATGTCGCACCATTTCTCGGTACCTGCTGCAAGGTGTGTGCCTGCTGCTGTACCTCCCTGTGTGCTTCTCCTGGAGCCGCAGGCTGCACAGCGCTCGTCCGGTGGTCCTGGCTCCCGTCGGCCGGCGAGCGAAGTGGGGTGGACTCGCCTCTCCGGCTTCCAGCTGCACTGAGCGCTTGGTGTGATTCATTACCCGGTTTTGTTCTCCTCACTCTTGACATTTTTTTAGCAGATGTCACCAGTCTTTAACCCAGTGGGGAGCTTGCTGGGTAGCAACAGGGGCAAACCAAATCAGACAGTCTTTATTGGTTTATATAGCTGAAGGTGTCATTTTTTTCCCTGTTGTAATATGGACTTGGAGCAGATGTGCCTTCGTGGGGGATCGGTTGTTTTCACTTGTGGTTAAAGGACATGCTACTAGAGACTGACACAAGAAGCAGACTGTTCTGTAACGAGGCAGAGAGATACAGTCAGCCGCCGCAGCCTCAAGCAGCAGAGGCTGCTGGGCAGCAATCTCGCTGCTTTGCTTCCAGACTGCCTCCTTCGAGTTCTGTGGCTGCACGCTCGCCTGGCCCCACAGCTTGGGAAAAAGCTGTAGAGGAGGAGGTGGGTGGCAGGGATGTGCAGAATGATCTTGCTGAGCCACCTTCTAGTGAACGGGGTGTGTTTTAGGGAAGCCAAGGGCAGTGAGACCCCAAGTCAGAGTGGGCTGAATGCTCCATACGGTGCTTACAGCCAGCGGCAGTGCAGGGACTGGTTTCACTCGCTGCTTACAGCCAGTTGGGTGGCTGGTGATGGTCCCGTAATGGGACATCTGACAGGCTCTGCATTTTTGGGAAGTCCTGAGCATCCCGTTTAGAAGTCAAAGCTTTCTGAAGTGAGATTAAATAATCCTTGGCGAGCTGTGAGAGAAGGGCGAAAGGGAGCTGTGTCCCCAGGCAGGCGCATAGGAGTCTGGGCCAGAGATGGTGTGCAGGGCATGTTTTGGGGATGCGGGAGGTCGCTGGGCTGTGAGTGCTCTGGAGGGGAGTCTGAGGATCCTGACAAAGGTCCAGGGAGGAAAGGCCAAAGAAGAAGGCAGAGCCCACCTCTCCTCCCTTCACTCCTCTCTCCCCTAGCCCTGGTTTCCATCCTGTGCGCTGTAGAGCTCTGCAGCTATGGGAGAGCCGGCAGAAGAGCTTAAGCCCAACAAAGTGACGCTCCTGGCATGTCCATGCCATCCCAGCTGAGAAGGATCCTGAAGCAGGCACGCATGCCAGAGTCACGGGACATGGCTCTCACCTGGGATCTTCTTGAGAGCTGGCGTTGTCTCTGCAGGAGAGCGGTGTCTCCATCAAAGCCAAGGCAAAGTGCAGGACTCCTGCTTCCACAAGACCTATGTGCTCTGTAAGAGGCAGGCTGTGTGTGCTGCCCCCTTATAACTGTGTTCATCTCCCCGAGGCAAGGGAGCATGTGTGGGGTGATGCTGGCTGCCACAGGGACAAGCTTGTTGGAGAAGCACCATCATGCCTCGTGCAGAGCCCTCTGTTTGCCAGTCCAGGAGGGCTCAGGCTGCTCAGTCTGAGCGCATCGTGTCTGTACATGAGTTTTGCCTTTGGCATGGGTGGCTGCCGTTTGTGCTCTGCTCCGGCCGGCAGCTGCTGTCAGGGCTGGCCTGGGGGCCAGGGGAGGAGGCTCAGTTCCCGTACCCTCGCAGGGAGCTGTGACTGGCTCTCACTGGATTTATGAACAGGGGTTGGAAGAATTATGTAAATCTCCGTTCTCATACCTTTTCCTTGCTTTACGCAAAATGCAAACTGTTTCCCTACATGGGAATGATGACCTTTGGAGCAAATGCTCTGTGTTGTGTTGGAGAACTTCATGCCTAGTTGAGAATCTTCTACCAACCACCTGATTCTGCAGCTCTAGACATTTACATGCTTTTAGCAGCTCAGCCCAGTCCAAGACCCGCAGCCAGACTGATGCAGAAATATGTTTATGCCCTCACTTTGACACTGAAACATGCAGAAATCTCTGATACTGGCAGCTAATAGGGGCAGTTTGCAAACATGAGCAGCAGCCAAGCCAGGCTGAAATCTGTTTGCATACAGTAGTTGCTCCGTAAGTCCAGGGCGCCCGTTGTGTCGCCAACAGTACATCTATGCTGCTAAACTAGAGACTGTTGGTCCACAGGCAGAAGCTTCGGCTGGCCCATCCTGCTGTGGTTAGCACTGCCGTGGTATGATTTTGGCCTGTGCAAGCTGGCATCCTCTTAGGCAGTGTGTGCTAATGCAGGGGCTGACACAGGGCGGGCATCACTCTCCTGCTCATCTCAGGTGCAGCCGCGGTGGTACAGAGGATAAGAGAGCTTCCTCGCAGGGACACAGGCTGCGCTAGACCAGTCAGGCTGTTTTCTTAACCTTGCATAGATGCAGCTGGTTAGAGCAAAAGGCTACGTGCAGCAATGAGCGCCTTACTACAAACTGCTGGCTTGGCCCTGGCCCCTGCCAGGAAACGCCTTCGGAAGCACATCAAGCAGGACACCCTCAACAAAGCACTGTGCAGGATGCAAGTGTCTGCTACCCGCCCACCCCTTCTTGCTGCAGAAAAGGTTTGGCAGATTTAAATACCTGCACCGAACAGCTGCACAGACCATATTTCAAATTCACTGGTATAGAGTCTTTTCAGCGGTGGAGGCATTTGGGGAATTGAAACCAGCATAGCAGGAGACCTTCACTCATACGAGTTGTTTTGTTTCCATTCTCACCAACCATAACCCTACGTTGTTGTCAGCATCTGGTGTGATGATGTAGGTGCTTGTGCTTTGTTTTCTCAACTGAACTCTTTGAAAAATGCCTCTCCTTTAAGCATAGACTTGGTATGTTTAAAGGCGTTTGGGTCACAGCCTTCTGTCTGGCAGGATAAGCCTCCAAGAGGAGCAGGGATGCTGATGGGAATGAGAAGAAACTAGGGGTGGGTACAATCCAATGCCTTACAAAACCACCCGATGTTACAATCACTATGTTTTCACGCAGGGATGCCCCAGGTTAGGCACGTCTGGGCATCCAAGCAGCAGTGACCTGCGCAGCTGGCTGAAGCTGCCGAGCACATTTCTGATGGTGCCAGCGCTGCAGCGGCTGCAGGAGATGCCTGCCTCTGAGAACGGCCGACCAAGGGCTTTGCACTGACAATTGCGGACACGAGCGGACACGAGCTTGCTGTGTCAGTGACACGTCTAGAGGGAGAGAGACCAGGAAAAACAAAGCAAGCATGACTAAACATGAGTGAGGACTAATAACACAGACAGTATTTCTGCATTTTTTGTCTTTCCTCTGTACTCGGCCCATGAACTATGTTTTCCCAGTGGGACAGAAACAAGAAGCTACGCTCACAGCTAGGCAGAGACTTGCAAGGCTGTGGGCCTAAATGCCTTGGAGGCTGCATGGCAAATGGTCAGCAACCTCAAAAAGGAGCACAACACTGAGTAGGTGCTGCCAGGATCTTCTGTCATCTCCTCTTGTGGCTGAGGGACAGTACGGCTTCCAGGACATCTACTCTCGAACGTTGCTGGGAAGGCTTGTGAAGTGTTTTTCCCCTTTGGTTTAGCTTCACTTCTTTAAACACTGAAGGCCAGAAGCACAGCAGGTACCTAGCTCCCCTGAGTGTGGTCAGGTGTGATGTCCACAGCTCTGTCCCCATGTGAGCTCTGCCCCAGGACCTGCAGTGTATTCATGTGGCACATGAATCATGTCCAGGGGCATCCTGCTGCTCTGTGTTCTTGCGGTAGAGACAAATACCTGCCCGTTCTGCCCTCTTGGCCCCACTGTCCTGCCCATGCCCTCCATCTGTTGTGCCAGCAGGGACCTCCCACCTTGTCACTGGGCACCATGCCACGGGGATGTCCTGGCTGGGCTGAAGCCCTGGCTGAAGCCTGCGTCTCACCTTGAGGGGTTGTAAGGGCAGCCCTGCCAGCCACAGGGTTAGTTGTGAGCGTGTAAACCCCCCTTTCCGGCCATGGCTTTCCAGGTCGTAATAAATGCAAAGTAGATCTCATTGTAGCTTCCCTGGCAATGGAGAATCTTTATTCTTCTGTCTTTGAGGGCTGAAACGTGGGACTCCTCTGGTCACTCGTTTGCCCCTCTTCCTGGCAGCCAGTCCTGGCAGGGCACCTGGGTCCTGGTTTTGCGGGTGCTCTGGTACCGCTCATCCCAGGACACCTCTGGTGAAATACTGCTCCGGCATAAGAGCCCTTTCCTCTCTTGGGGTTGGGATTTTCTCCCACTCCAGACTTACTCCTTGGAGTTTCCTGAACAGGTTTAGGCACTTTTGGCCTGAGGAGTTTGAGCATCCCCATTGGGGAGGACTTGCTGAATAAGGGGTCATAGCACTGACAGGGACTGTGGGGCATTGGGCAGTTACTGGCATGGGAGTGTGGGAGGTGAAGGAGCCCACAGACGTGTTTGTATTGTCTGTCCACGCTCCAGGGCATCAGCAGGAGTAAAATATGTATTGCAGCCAGCGGGTGATGGAGTTCAGTGCAGAAATTAACCACCATCAAGGTCCCATGTTGACAGAAGTCCCCATAACTCCTCTCTCCCCAGATAAGGACCTGGGCCTGGCAGTACGTGGAGGGGATTGATATTGTCCTCTCCAGCTCTTCCTTGGGGTCTTCTGCACTGTGCAAGTGGTGTGCAAAGGACTGAAGCCTTTGGGGATCTGAACCGCAAGGGAAACAGTCAAAACCAGAGACTGTGAGGGGAAAAAAGCAGGAGCTTATGGAGAGAAAAAAATCACCTGCCAATAGAAACCTGAACTTTGTGATGCCAAAGTGCCAAACTGTAAGTCCAGGCAGTGATGAGTGGGGAAGGGGTACACAGAGGGACTGCTGAGTGAGTGGAGAGGGGGACTGGCCGTGCCTCTGAGCTGTACTGCAGCGCGGGGGCGATGCCTGCCTGGAGCATGGGGGCCTGTGGGTGCAGACCCTGCTGCTGAGTCAGCGACGGACATAAAGAGGCGGTGAAAAAGTGCGTAAAAAATCAGGAACCAAACTCTCCGTAGTGCAGGTGGTCAGGTGAAACAGGTGGAGTCACCCAAGTCCATGCAGAGGTTAAACAGAAAGAAACCCCCTCCAGAGTCCTGGGGAAGTGCTGGAGTTTACTTTAATAATTTCTAGGCCCACTTCAGTGCTTACTCACTGGAGTTGTCTTTGATCCTGGGGATAACTCCAGTGACTATAATGAGATGAAGCCTTTGAAGGGAATAAGGTTTCGCAGGGTCAGCAAGTACTGATTTGAATTTCTCCTGCTGATGCAGATCGTCCTCTGCGTTCAGGGATCCTTTCCTGGTGTTGCAGAGTGGGGTGAGCTGTTTGTCGAACCGTCAGTTCATTAGCGCCTCAAAAGAGATGGTTTCCCCTCACCACAGGACACTGAAATCGTCCTTTTAAATAGAGTTTGATCTAGACTTTGCTAGTTACATTGCAGCGATGGCTTCATCTGTGCTATATCCAATGCAATCTATGGCTTGGTGGAGGATTTTTTTTTTTTTTTTTAATTTCATTGAAAGCTTTTTTCCTGAGTCCTTGGTTATAATTTCCCGCAACACTGGGGCTTTCGTTTTGTTTCACTCTTTGCATTTACCTTTTGTGCACCTTACACAGGGCATTCTGAATGTGCTGCTGTGGCAGCAGCCTCCGGCCATCTTGGCAGTTTGACACCACCAGTGACAGTGTCACCCACGGATGGTGCTGGTTTGACACAAGTGTGATGGTGTCACCTGTGGATGGTGGTGGTTTGACACCAGCAGTGACAGTGTCACCTGTGGATGGTGATGGGTGTCTGGAGGAGGAGTTTGACTCCACCATGGCATGAGACTAAAATCCTTGGGTGTTCCTGAGAGCCACCCTCCATGTATGGAGTTATTGCTGCTGAGCCAGCCATCCAGGACATTAACAAGTGCAGCTCAGCTGGCACAGGCTTTCTCTTTGAGAGAAAAAGAGAATATTTTGACATTCCTCATGAAACTAGGGAAGAAAGAGTAAATGTGGGTCGGTTCAGCTCTCAGCTATGGCAGCGTTAAAATGGTGTAGGTTTGCTCTGGGCTTCTGAGAAAGTTCTGCACATCTGAATTCATGAAAATGAAACGAAAAGCTATTTCAGCACCCAAACCGTGCTGTTCTGGTATTTGAAGGTGATGTGTTCCCACGAGCGCTGCTGAGGCAGGACGGTGTTTCCGGGGAGAGAAAGACCAACTTCTACCCAGCTGGGTGATGGAGCCTGTGGGCTGAGGTCCTCCATCACTGGGACAAATCCCTTCAGCTCTGTAAGATGGTGGGAGCATCCCATGCTCTTGCAGCCCTCCACGTGCTTCCCAGCTTCCCTGTGACACCCTGAGCTGTGAGCGTGCTGAACGCCTGGGGCTGCCTGCATCCCCATGCTCTGGGGTACCAGTGCCAGCAGACGACCTCTTCGGGGTCCTTGTGGACATGGGGCAGTGGCTGGTGGGCAGCCATCCTCGGGGGCAGGCATCCTCATGCCCTTGCGCTTGAGGGGTTTGGAGGGACGGGCAGGTTCTGCCTGGGCCGTCGGTGATGCTTGCCTGTGGGCGGTTTTACGTGATCACAGCTCAATGCAGGAAAACTCCCCACCAGCGCAGCTGCCCTTTCCGAGTGAGCAGGTTACCGGCTGTCTTGTGCGCACGTCAAACGTGTTTGTCACTTTTCTCCTAATGCAGTCCCCGGGGCCCCTATTTTCAAGAGAGCTTCCCTCCCGCTCTGGGGTGAAGCCCTGCTGGTTTGCCACCAGCTTTGGCGGAGCAGGGATTTTCCCGGAGATATGTTAATGAAAAGCCCAGACTTCCACCACTCCGTATAGCCCTGCTGTAGCTCCAGCTGTTCTCATCAGGAGCTGTCGAGTGCTAGATGCTTTTCAAGGAATAACCTCTTCATATAGGTTCAGCTAAAATCCAGTTTAGGGGTAGATGTCTTGTCAGATCATCCTGACGGTGCCAGCACTGGGGCTGGCCAGGATTCTTTTGCTGGAATGCATTTTCCAAAGAAAAAGCAGTTTTGTGGAAAAGCAGGACTTGTCAACGTTGACGGATGTTTGTTATAAATGCTAATATAAAATAAAATAGGAAGGTCACGAGCAAGATGAATCCTTCTGATTTTATTGAGAAACTGGTAGCATCCAGAGAGGAGGAGATGCGGAGGTGTAGTTACAGTGTGTATATGTACATATGTGTCTATACAGAGCATGTATGTACATATCTCTAATGTCTCTATCACCTACATATATATACAGAGAGAGGTGATAAAAGTTTTGCCTTAGGATGGTTATATTATTCACAGACTTCCACAATTAGCTTTCCACATTGTAAATTATGATAGTGATCTTTGAGAGGACTGAAGAACAAAATCAAGAAGAGGAAAAGATTGTTGTTCAGGTTTTTGCTGGTGTACCAGTTATTTTTGTGACTTTCAAATGACACACTCGAGCAAAGTGTTTCTGTGAGAGGAGGGTCGCACGCTTCGTGTCACAATGTGCGGCACTGGATTTTCCTCTTTTTTCCCTGTGTGTAGATCCGCGTTGCTCGGGTCTGTCAGAATAAGTCCGCGCTGTTAAAATAAATGCTTCAATTTCAAGTGTGTAAGGGGAGCTCTGGGGAGCTGCAGCCAGCTCAGCGTGCATCTGCCCTGGAAGAGGGAGATTTGGCCAGTTGCAGACAGTGCTTGGAGAGACACAGGGGCTATTCCCACATGAAAGGTCCAATGCCAAAGCATTAAGTAAATGATTTGTCACTTCTGTGGTAGCAGAGACTCTCCGAGTATCACGTATTTCTGTGTCAGGCTTCCTCTGTGCCCCCTGGAAACGGTAGCAGCTTTCCCCTCACCTCATCCCGTGTTCACTCTGCATGCCGGGGCGACCGCTCGCGCAGGGGTGCGGGTCGGCCAGGGTCTCCGTCCCACTCCCGAGTCTGCTCTTCTTCCTGGTGGAACAGCAAACTGGATTCTCCTGCAGGTAACGGCAGGTTAGCTGCCTTCTCCATGGTTGCACAAAATGCAGCGCTAGTACCAGGATTATCATGTAGGACTGAAATCCGCTTCTGTCGCAGCTGGTGCAAGATTTGATTCGAGCTTACTGGGATTTTAAAGTCAGAATTATTTCCTTGGCTGAAATGACAAACTCCTGAAATCCTGAATGATAGTGGAAAACCACTTTTTCTGTTGGTGCTTTGGGAAGAGCCAGAGTTAATATTTTAAGCTGTAATTGCTGTTGTTGCCAATTGGGAAGCTCGTGGTAAGCAGACAGTGCGAAATCAGTGAGATGCAGAAAACTGGGGTATCCTGAGACTGGAAGTTTTCTCTGGTTCGGTTTTTGTCTGTCATGGCCTTTGTGTGTACTCTTTGCACTGAGGGTTATTTATTGCTAGAGGTAGCTGTGCAGTATTGACTGAACCCTGTCAATTTTGGCCTCTCCTGGCATTTGTGGAATAGTCCCATTATTTACAAATCTATCCTGTTATTCAACAAACGTTGGAAGGAAATGTGACACAGGCTGTGGGATTATTTGCACCAGACTCTGTGACTGCATTTTGCGCTTTGTGTGGTTTTTAAATAACTGTGTGAATGGCTGGTCATACTGAGTTTGCAGAAGTATTGGACTCATACCCGCAGGATGTCTGTATCGTCTGGATGTGCCTAAGTCAAGAAGACCAGCTTTACAAATTTGTCATGGCGTAGTGACGAGGATACAGCAAAGCTTGGAGACAGCTGTAGTACTTAAAAAAGGACAGTCGTTTACTTGCTGTGCGCTGTGCACTGTGCTGGAGCACAAAACCCTGGGGCAGGACTTGTTCTGCTGTGGAACTGCAGATGGAAATAGGAGAAGACGCATTTTGCAGCGTGTGTGCAGTGGCTCCAGTGCAGCCAACGTGCACAGGGCACATGCATGTGCTGTCAGCCTCTGGTGCTCAGGCTTTGTGTGTGCCCTGCACCTCCCGTGGCATGGGCAGCTTGTGCATGCCCAGCAGCTGTCTGGGGTCCCAGGCATCCAGCAGCCCAGGCAGAGTAGCAGCAACCATCATCAGCAATCAGTGGGAGCTTTGAGCAGACAGCAGGACATCCAGATGTGCTGCACAGATAGCCAAATCCCTCTTTTTGTTCTTTTTTTGTGTGAGCAGACTTTGCAGATGGAAAAAAAAGATCTAGTTGGGAAAATTCAGAGATACAGTGTCGCTACCTGCCCCAATAACACATATATTGTGTCTGATAGATGAAATATTCCATTGATGTTTTGCTGAACTTCCACAAGAAGATGAATTTTAACTTGTTTGCCCACTTCATATTCAGCTAGGCTTCTTTTTTCCTGTCTGCACCTCTGGACAGTTGTCCCAGGTGGTCTGAGGTTTGTTTCCCTGCACTCCAGCTCCCCTGTCGTGACAGGGGCGAGCACAGCACTTGTGCTGATGCACCCCACTGATAACTGGAGCAACTTTGCAAAAGCTTTTCCTTGGAGTCAGTTTCAGAGCCATGGCCTTTGCTTTCTCTATTTTCTTCATGAACCTCAGCTGTGGAGGCTGGCGTGTACATGGAGGTGCCTGCACAGCTGCTTCCTCGTTTTCGTGTGTTCTTGCTTCCGGGGCAGTGACCATGCATGTCATGATGCCCGGTCGCTGCCCATGACTGCAGAGATGGGAAGAGCAGTCAAAACGCTTGGACTTCTGAAAACAACCAACATCTTTTCTTCTGGCAGATGCCTAGAAAATTTGAGTGTGGAGTTTTCCCATGTTTTATCTCTTCTGAGAATCTGCTGAGAGATACTTGTAATTAAAGTATACTTATGGTAATTACTTTAAGGTTATGGCTCTAGCAGGAGACTGATTTTCCTTTGCTGCTTCAGTTCCACATTACAGGTGGAGACTGGAATGCAAGGATCTTTAGCTGAGGTGCCTTCCCAGACCCTGTGTTGAAGGAAAATCCAGTTAAAATCTTCTGTCACTGGGCACTGATCTGGCTGATTTGTAGCATGGCAAAAGAGATGCCTACAGCGGAGGTCAGGGTATTGGAAATCTGTCAGGGACTAACATCAGCAAAACGCAGTGACTTTCTGATCACATGGATGCTCGATCTTCATAAAACAGCTTCCCTGTAGCTATGTCCTGAGGTGCTGAAGCAGTGAAACATCTGAAGGCTGCATCTGCAGCTCTCTGAATTTATTTGGTCACAGGCTCGGTAAGGATGTGTGACTGTTGCCAGCACTTTGTTTTTTCAGGAACTTTTTGCGGCCCTGTCATTGTGGTACTTGAACATCTTGCAAAGAGGCGCAGAGGCAGAGAAAAAATGCCCCTTGTAGTTCTGAACATCAGGGATGCAGGCCAAGTGCCATAGGGATGCTTTTCAGATGCTGGGTTTTGCCTGGTGGGCTGTTGCATTGCCCTGCAGGAGCTGGTGTGAAAGGGCTTTTGCCTCCGGACCACCGCTTCTGGTGGCCGGGATACATCTCCTCTGTGCCCGTTTTGGTGTGTCATGAGAGAGGGAAGGCACAGCCCCCAGGGAGAAGCTGTGAGACAGTTGGTGCACAAGTGCGCACATTGAAGGCTTTGTGGTGGCTGAGCATTTAAGGTGAAGACACCAAAATGTCTTATATTGACTAAACATGCTTCAGCCCCGCCCCCCCCGCTTATAATTCTGAGCAATTACTGTTGGACTTTGTAGTCAAGATATTCCTTCTGGTTTTGTTTTCCTTGCAGTATAGTTTTCTGTAGCTGCTGCCTCTGGGCCATTTGCGTGTCAGATCATTCTTTGGATGGTCTCATAACAAGCAATTGTCCTAGAGCATGGTGGGCTGCAGTTGCCTGACCACCCTGAATATGGTTCCTTTGAGTTGGACAGATTTTGTGGTGGAGGCTTTTAAAAAATTCAGATCCATCAGATGCAGTACTGATTTCTTGATGGTCTGATATAAGGGCTCAAAATGCATGCCTGAAGGCAGGCAGCTGGTGCGTTGCCTTGCATGCTAACTGGAAACCCTCAGCAGTGCCCGCTGGTTTGGGCTTGGACCCTAGCAATGTGGGGATGGGCGTGTTCCTGCTCCGTCTGCTCAGCCTGTCCTTGGCTGAGGGCAAAGGGAAGCCCCCAAACCAACCAGCGCGTCATCTCCCCAGCTCAGAGACCATGTATGCTAGCTCCTGTGGTTGGAGAGAGCTCGGGAGCCTCCCGCTGTGTCAATGGGGCTCCTCTGCATTTCCTCCCATCCGCCTGTAATGGATTTTACACCTGAGCGGTTATTTTCGGTGGTACAATTGGTACCTGTCCCAAATGGGACATTTTGTCTCTTGTTACAATTCACAGAGCTAGACGGGGCTGCTGGTTTCATGCTGTGCGGCATCGACACATGATGCCCTTGTAAACATTACTGTCAGCAGTGGCAATTCCATCTCTATTGTCCCAATAAGATTTCATGCTTGACAGTGCTTTACTTTTTTTCCCATAAGTTGACTAATAAGAAATAGTCATGTAGCAGGTTTTTCCTTCTCTGATTCCTCGGATTTCCAATTGCTTTCCCGAGAACTGGCACCCGGATGTTCTCTCCCCATTCTTGCCCAGGTTTCCTCCCAGGTGGGAGGATGCAGGAGGTGGCATTTCTGGAAGAGTGAATGAGACAGAGCCTGTCTTATCCTGCCTAGCCCCAGTCGGATGGACAAAGAACAGTCCCCATCCATCATGGCCTTGCCTGGCAATGGGGAGAGTGGCCGAGGCCTGGCGCGAGTGGTCCACGATGGGAGGAACGTAATTATAGATGTGCCTGAATCGAAGGATTTTTTTTTTGAACTGTTCAGGTGTGTGGCTTTGAGTTTTGAATTTGTGTAACTGTTTGGTTTACCCATTCTCCTTCTCTTACACCCACGTGGTCCTTGCTGCAGAGTTGTCTGGTGCCTGACGGTTTGATCACCATAGCACCTTAGTGGGTCAGTTTACTTTGAAGAGGGAGGTCAGGGTGTGGGGATGCTGAGAAATCTGTCCACGGCTCCCTGGCACATTAAATCAGTGTAAACCTGTGGAACCTCTTGGTCTTGTTCCTATTTGCCAGGTCACCCTTCCAGAGCCTCGTCACAGCCAGGGTAGGTTCCCGAGTACGCTCCCTCCTAGGATGCTCTCGATGAAAATGGAGCCGTTGAGTCAGTGTCTTGGCTCCAGAGTATGAAATTGGTGCCACTTCACCACTGTCTGAGCGGAAAATTTGTTCGGCAGTGGGGTATGCACATGTGATTTCCCTGACCACTGCTGGGGCGGGAGCCCAAGGCCAATGGTGGCCACCAGGGATGAGTTCTCATCAAGCTTCCTGAGATGCTCATATCCTCCATCCCGCCCCCAGGCCCTCTCCAGCAGAGCAGTGTTTCCCTCAGCAGAGCGGGGGCTGTGGACACTGTGGGGGGAGTTGGTATGGTGGCAGTGGTGGGCAGGGGAAGCTGGGCAGACCTGCAGGGGAGCGGGCACGGGTGGGGGGCTGCCTTCTGCACATCACCGCCGTGCAGAGCAGGTCCCTCAGACAGCGGTGGAAGTGGTGATCGCCGGCCAAACCAATCTCGCTCCAATGAAGCTCCCAGCGCTGTCCTCACTTCAGGAGAGACACAAATCTTCCTGTGCAAGCTGTGAGCTTCAGTATCGCCTTGCACCACCAGCCATGGCACCACACCTGCTGTGCACCCTTTTGTCACCTTGCAGATGAAAACAAGCCAAAATCGTTAATCTCTGTTCTGTCCTGTGGCTCTCCCAGCCGGGAGGCTTGCCTCACCTCTGATATTTAAAAAAAAGTAATGGTGCTGCTTGAATTTGCTTCCTGACGCCCATGCTGAGTTTGTAAGCCAGTCACATCTAACCAGTTACCACAAAATTGATTCTGGAGCCTTCTGTTTAGAAACCTGCAAGGTACATCCCAGGCAATCACGCTATCTCCATCAGGCACTGAAAGAACCAGTCAATAATCACCATTGCAAAGGGTGCAGAGGTCTTTCTTATTACCGTTGATATTTTTTTATGAGCATCTCTACATAGGAAATAGCTATATGGGTGGACAGATGGAATATAGATGGTCACTATGTATGTGTATACATATAGTATATATGTGTATATATGTGTATAGATAGATCTAGATATGTATATGTAGACCAGTGCATTCCTCGTAGCTTGTTCTCTTGCTTTCTGAATGTGTCATTCAAATACATGGGCCCAGATTTTTAAACTAGTCTTAGCTAAACCCATACAGCTTCTATACAAAACTTGTGGAGGTAGTTGCAGACACTGTGACAATCGCCCTGGTAGCTGGCCAGCCCAGGATAAACACACCTGTGTTTTTCTAAAGTGCCAAAGAATTTTTAGGTGCCCTGCAGTCGTAACAGGTAGGACTTTGCAGACGGGAGGTCTTTACTACATTACAACGTGTTCGGTTAGTGTGTCCTCACTTCACCAGTGGGGAAACTGAGGCACCAGGGCCTGGAAAAGTCTTGCTGCAGGCTGCCAGCGGCACTGTGGAAGAGCCAAGGCTTGGGGTCAAGTTGGTGGAGACCCAGTTCAGGGCTGCCCTCGCGATCACAGCACTGTACCGCCTCATCTCAGCGTGTCCCAGGGAGCCTGTCCTGCCCTCGGAGGAGCCGTCATCCAAGGCAGCCACAGCTGAATCTCTTGTGCCTGCTCGGAGCACGGGCATCCTCACCGACACGTCCTCACACAAGAGAGACGTGGTGGCCTGACAGGCAAAGCTCTGTCTGTTTTCATGTTGATATGATCCGTTCCCTTTTGCTGGGTATCGTGCTTAGCTGGAGGAATGGACTGACTGTGTGTATACAACACAGGGGAGTGATGGAGATGAGTAATGGCTCCCTCTGCTTCCAAGGAGGTTGTTACTGATTTTGTTGGGCCATTTTCACGGGCTTTTGCTCTCCCCTGCTTTTCCCTGGATGATCCCACAGGGTTTGTGGGAAGCTGAAGGCGGCGTGGGCAGGTGGGGTTTGGTCCTGCCTGGTGCCCATGGGTCGGGTACGCTCTGCATCTAAGGAACTTCACCTTTTCATTGCTGATTAGCCTTTGCCTGCTCGCTCTGATTGCTATTCTGCTCCGCTTTAGCATCCTGGTCACCCTCCAGATCCCACTGCTGCTGTTGACCTCTGGCTGCCGGGGATGTTTGTTTTTATCACTGATGCTCATCTCCTGGCCCTCCAGCCCCGTTAGTGTGACTTGATCCCAGCCCCTTTCCCTCCTGCTGCGGGCACAGGCAGAGGATTTGTGCTCCATAGTAGGACGTTGTGATGGGGTGTTAGTTTGCTTGTGAAGTGGGATGTTTTGTGTCTTGTGCTGGCAGTCATTACCGGTTCTGGAAGGTCACAGCAGCCAGGGGAAGGTGTCTTACACATTGCTTTGGTACATAAGCACCAGCAGGGGCCATGTCCAGGTTAGGCTTTGCTCCAGGTGAGAGGAGACGGAGCGCTGCTGTGGCGGGGAAGGGGTGGTGAGCGCGCACAGATGCAGCCCCCCTCTGTGTCGCAAGGCGGGGAGAGCCCACCTGCAGCTGCTGCAGCGGCTCCTGCTCCCTGCGCTTGCTCGCCATGCGTCAGAGCCCGCTCACGCAGCTGTTTGTCACGGGAACAGCTTATAACCTCCAGCAGCTCTGGCCACCTCATCGCCTTCTGAAATACAGCTGTTTGGGAGCAGCAGCCCAAGCTAATGAGGGTCTCTGACAACGGGACGAGTGAAGATCTCCGTCAGCATGGTGGGAGAGGAGGCAGCCACTGTGGGATGGAACGGGGTGGGCCCACTGTGTGAGAACCGAAACCCGGCTGTCTGGTGGGTACTGGCAGCTATTAAAAACAAATCATAAATGGCAATACCAGATACAATTGCATTGAGATAGCAGAGGGCCTGAGGAGTCCTGATGGGCTGCCGATAGTCGGTTGAAACAAATTGCCCAGTGCTGTGATACCTCAGCTCCCAATAACAGAGGGCAAATGGCCTTCTAGGGGGAGATATAGATTTTCCTTTGAGATATGGAAAGGGAAATAAATTAAATTATGTTCGAACATAGGGTTCTCTCTCTCTCTCTCTCTCTTTAAGAAAAAGAAGGGGAGAGAGAAAGAAGAAAGGGAAATGGGGAGAAAGAGAAAATAAGCTTCAGCAGGCATTTGCAATTTAATTGATATTTGGCGGCAGGAAGCCAATCAGTATAAGTAAATTGACGTTACAAGATAAAAATAATCGCCTAATGGGATGCCTTCCCCCACGGCTGCGGCAGGCCAAATAAATACGGCGTCGCGCGTCGAAGCAGCGTGGTGGCCGTTCCTGGCACAGCCTGCTGCCGCCACGCTGGCGGGACTCGGTGCGGGCTGCGGATCATTTTTATGGCATCTGTCTCCGCTCCCCGAGAGCAGGCAATGAGGGGTTGCGCATTGATTGCCGCTCCAGCCAATGGCAGCTGAGGGAGAGACCGTAATTAATGGCTTTATTTGCTGGAGCACCGCTGAGAACAATCGAGTGTGTTATGGTAATGACCGGTGCCCGCGTTCTGGCGGCATGGGGAGGCGTCGGAGCCTGGTGGGCAGCCCCAGGGCGCGGAGTGCCTTCCCGAGGGCCGGGTGCGAGGCACGATGGCGGACGGGAGCCAGCGGTGCTCGAGGGCCTCGGCCGGCATGGGCGGGCAGTGAGGGGACGATGGCACGCGGCGTGCTCCTGGTTCATCCCGGTGGTGGTGACGGAGCAGACCCCGGGTTGTTGGTCTGTCTGCAGCTATGGGCAGAGCTGCCACACCGTCTTTGGGGAGTGGGAAGACAGCAATGGGTGCTGGTGTGCTAGTGGAGACACCCCACATTTCCTATGGGGCCTCACTGCCTGACCCACCCTGCTTTGCACCCATCCCCCAGCCACTGCCCTCGTGCCTGCCATGCAGCGGTAGCAGGGTTAGCCTCACATGTTACAAGTTTTCTTTCTTTATTTTCTTTTTCTAAAAAAAGGTCTCTTTCAGAGATTTCACCTGGAAGCAGAGTGGTGCAAACCAGTCATTTTTGTGAACTGTGTGTCGTTTCGTCCTGTCGGCACTAGCTTTAGCTGGGGTGTGGGAGGGTGGTCGTGGCTTTGCAGAGCATGCCTTGTGAAGAACCCGTGGCTGCGTGTGAACGTTTATGTATACACACATATATGTATGTAAGGAAGAAAAATTATAGGCAGCATGCATCCTGAGTGTGCTTCCTTCCTTCCTAAAGGGAATAAAGTCAAGAAGAGAGTTGCGGAAGTAAAACCATGAAAAATTATAATGAACCCTTCCTGGAGATTCTGTAAATCTTTTTAAAAGAAAAGTGCTTGTCTTTTACTTGACTATTTGTTGTTCATCACGAAGTACAAAGTTGGAGATATTTTCAGTTTTTGATCAACTGAAACTCATTTATCTTAAAAAGCCTGCCAACTCCCTGTAAAAAAAACTATTTTTTTGTTTTGGAAAGCATTTTAGACAAAAGCTACAATGAAGAATAATCATGCCTTGCACAAGGCATAGAAAGTAATTTGAAGAGTTTGCTTACACCTAAACCAAACACTGATATTTTTTAAATACGTGTTCTGTTGCCCTCGTTGTACAGAGTGGCAGTGCAGTCTCTTGGGTTACGTACATTTGCACGAGCAATGAGAAGAATGCCTCAGAAAGCATCCTACGCTCCACGCGACATGCTGAACTGCAAGCATGGACAGGAGTGCAGTAAACTGCAGGAAAGGCTGGCACACTGGAGCGAGACCCACCTGGGCCAGAGGATGCTCCTGAAACGGGAGCACGTGGCAGGCGAGGAGGGGCTTGTGCCTGGGCTTGGTCAGTCATGAGGAGTGAAGGCTTATTTACTTTTTAATACTTCTACACGTCTATAGATAGATAGATATAGATACATAGATGATAGGACGAGAGGAAATGGCCTCAAGTTACACCACGGCGGGTTTAGATTGGATATTAGGAAAAATTTCTTCACTGAAAGGGTTGTCAAGCATTGGAACAGGCTGCCCAGGGAAGTGATTGAGTCCCCATCCCTGGAGGTATTTATAAGACATGTAGATGTGGCGCTTAGGGACATGGTTTAGTGGTGGAGTTGGCAGTGTTAGGTTTATGGTTGGACTCGATGACCCTAAGGGTCTTTTCCAACCTCAGTGACTCTGTGATTCTATGACTCTATGTCAGCTGATTACTTTCTATTTAAACAGTAAAATGATTTTGAACTGGAAAGCTAAAATAACTTTCATTTGAAAGTCTCAGGATGGGCTCTCTTGACACATTCAGGATTTTCCCCACTTTGTGTCACGCAGTTCTTCAGAAATGATCCCCACTTGTGAACAAGATTCAGTTTCAGTCAATCAGTGTTTTCCTATAGAAGAAAAAGTCTCAAAAATTTCCCCGTCGCTGCAGGTTTGCAGCACAGTCAGAATCACATCCCCTGCCCTTGGCTGCTCTGGCACTGAGCAAACCCAGAGAGGCAAGACCTGTGTCTGCCACGCTGGGCATCTGCTCTCAGACCACTATTACTGATTCATAGAAAGTATTGGTTTGCCAACAGCTGGCTATTGGGAACAGAGAGGGAACATTCAGATAAAGCAGTCTTCAAAAATTATATGCCAAGCTCTAGCCATATATATATATATATATATAAAAATAACATTTTTTTATTTTTCCTGGAGGAGTTATCCTATTAGATGGGAGAGGAATAAATGAGCTTAGGAAAACTGGCACAGACATGAGCGAGAGGGCAGTCTCAGCTGGTGATGTGGTGGGGCTGTTCCCAGCGTGTTTGTCTCAAGCGAAGCTGCAGGAACAGGCTCTCCCGCTTGAGAGATCGTTGGCAGAATTCCCGTGATGCAGCCCAAAAAGTGACCCGCTCAACCTCCCTCTGAATGAAAGCAGGTTTTGAAATAGCAGAAATACGTGCAGTGAGATTCTCCCATACTTGCTTAATAAGGGCATCCATGTGATAAGCACAGTGTCAAGGGAGTTGTACTGTAGATTGCTGAGTTTACTGCAGGATAAATAATTAATGTTTAGATGACACTAATTAATTACAGTAATTAGCAAAGAGCTACACTGTTTTTCCTTAAAAGTAAAATCTTGGCTGACTAATTTTGTTCCGTGTCCAGTGCATCAGAACATTTAAGGCAGAACCATAAAATACAAACATACAGAGGGAGACGTCATTTTCGCTGGGTCACTGACTACCTTTTTCATAGAATCATAGAATACCAGGTTGGAAGGCATCTCGAGGATCATCTGGTCCAACTTTTCTTGGCAAAAGCATGGTCTAGACAAGATGGCCCAGCACCCCGTCCAGCTGAATCTTAAAAGTGTCTGATGTTGGGGAATCCACCACTTCCCTGGGGAGATTATTCCAATGGCTGGTTGTTCTCATTGTGAAAAATTTTTGTCTTGTGTCCAATCAGAATCTCCCCCGGAGTAACTTGTATCTGTTACCACTCATTTTTTCCAGGTGACTCCTTGTAAAAAGGGAGTCTCCGTCTTTGTAGCCACCCTTTAAATACTGGAACATGGTGATAAGGACTCCCCTAAGCCTTCTTTTCTCAAGGCTGAACAAACCAGTTCTCTCAACCTTTCCTCATACGGCAGGCTTCCCAGTCCTTTGATCATCTTTGTGGCTCTTCTCTGGACCCCTCCAGCCTGTCCACATCTGTTTTGCATAGCAGGGACCAAAACTGAACACAGTATTTCAGGTGTGGCCTGGCAAGTGCTGAGTAGAGTGGGATAATGACTTCTTTATCTCTGCTGGTGATGCCTTTGTTGATGCAACCCAGCATCCTGTTGGATTTCTTTGCTGCAGCAGCGCACTGTTCACTCATATTGACCTTGTTCTCCACCAGGACCCCCAGGTCCCTTTCCACAGAGCTGCTCCCCAGCCAGGTAGATCCCAGCCTGTGCTGCACTCCTGGATTATGTTTTCCCAGGTGCAAGACCTTACACTTGTCTTTGTTAAACTTCATAAGGTCCCTGATAGCCGGTTCTTCCAATGTATCAGGTTTTCCTACAGGGCATCTCTCCCTTCCGAAGTGTCCACTTCCCCACTCGGTTTGGTAACATCAGCAAACTTCATCAGGGTACACCTGATCCCATCATCCAGATCACTTATGAAGATACTAAACAGCGTTGGGCCCATTATTGATCCCTGGGGGACCCCACTTGTGACAGCTTGCCAGTTTGAAAAGGAGCTATTTCCCACCACCCTCTGGGTGCAGCCTGTCAGCCAGTTCCCCACCCACTGCATGGACCACTTGTCTAGACCATAATGCATCAATTTCTCTAGGAGTAGACTGTGGGAAACTGTATCAAAAGCCTTGGAGAAATCCAAGTAGACAATGTCCACCATTCACCCCACATCAGCTGAGCAGGTTACTTCATCGTAGAAGGCGATCAGGTTTGTCAAGCATGGTTTGCTCTTGGTGAATCCATGCTGGCTTTTGCCAATCATGTGCTTCATTTGATTTGTGATAGCCCCCAGGAGGATTTGTTCCATAACTTTCCCAGGGACTGAAGTAAAAGACTGATGGGCCTATAATTTCCTGCATCCTCCTTTAAGCCCTTCTTGTAGATGGGGGTGACATTAGCCACCTTCCAGTCTTTTGCGATGTCCCCCGATCTCCATGCCTTTGCAAAGAGTATGGAGAGCGGCTGGCCAGCTTGGTGAGTCAGGCTTTAAACTGAAGGCCTCCGGGAGTGGGGTCCAAAGTGGCAATGCTCATGCCATTGCAACCAACTGGGCAATAAGCCAGGCCAACCAGAGCAGCAGCAAATGTTCCTTAGCTGCCTCCGAAGAGAAGAACCAGAAGACCAGCCACCTCAAGTGTATGTATACCGATGCGTGCTTTTTGTCCTCTTCTGTTCTGCAGTTTTAAAAAAGCCAAGAGTGCGGAAGCATGAATGCATTTGGAAAGCTAAAATAGTGATAATAAAAACAAACATGACATTTAACTGTCTCTGCGGTTAAACCAACCAATGTGACAACTGTCTGCGCCCTTGCCCGTGCTGCGAGCCCCTCTCCCCACCACCTGCCTCCAGCCGTTCCGCTGTGCCAGGCAGGGACCCTCTGGGCTGGAGCTGGGCTCGGCTCGGCACACGAGCGGGGCGAGAATGGGTCCCTGAGTCTGCTGGGGACTCTTTAACAGGGACTCGTGCCACAGCAACCTGCAAAGGACAACTGAGTGCCAATGCTGCCATGAAAGGGTGTTCCCTGCCTGCCTGAGGCTGCGGACTGCTCCCCGTGTGCCCTCTTCTCCTCTTCCTTCTTCTCCTCCTCAGCGTGAAATTAGGTGGGCATCAGAAATGGTAGCAGCTGAATTTCCCGTTTGATACCTGTCCCCCTTCAACTGGTACAGTGTCGCAGGAGCAAAGGAGGGTGCTGAGGGCTGCTGAAGTTGGCACGTTGCTGCCTCCACCACGCATCTGCAGTGCGGAGCATGCTTGTGCATGCCCGTTCACACCAGGACTGAGACCTCTGGGTGTTGGTGCATGGGATTTTTCTCTGTGCAACCTATTCGTTCATGGCATCTCCTGTGCAAGCGGACAGCATCTCCCAAATTGCAGCTGTGAGAGCTGGGGTGGTGGCAGCAGCATTGTGCCCTCCCTTCTGGAGGAGGGTGCTGGGGCTGGGGGATGCCAGAGGCTTTCCTGTGCAGCGTGGGTTGCAGCACCGACAGAAGGTCCTCCCAGCTGCACCTCCCCGGGCACTGGTGGGAGACCTCCCTGGCTGTGGGAGCTGCTGGACTACACAGCAGGCAGCAAACTGCATCATGAGCGCTGCAGGGGTGGGTGGCCCTGGGAGAACGGCTCGCAGGTGCAGATTGGGCACTATCTCCCCACCCACACTCTGCACTCCCATCTCTGGCTAACAGCAGCAGCCAAATTCAGTGGCATCCAGAAGCCATCTCAGCATCTCTCCTTCAGGAGCTGGTTTGATGGACGTTCTTCATTGTCCACCTCCCCTCGGAGGAGGAGAGAGTGTGGGGAAACGCCGTGCTCCGCTGGTGTTGCCAAGTTGAGTAGATGGATGCTGCACAGCTAGCAATAACAGCAGTGCGCTCGGCAGCTCCCGCATCCTGGCCTCTCTGCTGAGTGCTGTTTAAGTATGAAACAGTGCAGCGGACCCAGGCCTGGGGATGCCTGCAGCTTGCGGCCAGTGCGGGAGAGCGCACCTGTGTTCAGGCAGACGGAAAGTGCAGCTGAAGGAAGATGGATGCACAGATGCAGTTCCTGGATGTAAGAAGTAAACGGAAATTTTTGAGGCGTAAAAACCCACATTACACAGCTGTGGAGGATCTTTAAAAGTTAATTTCTCCTGAATAATGTATGTGGATAAAATATATAAAAATACCGTTAAACTTGCACTTTGTGTAACTTGTAAAAATCTGTAGGTGCATATTACATTGTATTTTATAACGGTGTTTTATTACTGTGTTTTGCATTCAGCCATTATGCTGAATTCAGCTGAGACATTTCTTCGCTTCATTGTAAGCATACACATTTGCAGGCTTGAGACCACAGTTCTTGATTTTGTAAAATAAGGCTTTATTTAATTTATGCACAAGAAAAGTCTGCAGCTATTAATGGCTTTTTGTGAGTGTTGTTTGTGGATAGTCGGATAGAGGGTGTGGAGGGACACCTTCCACTTGTTGGAGGGTGCACAGCATCTGTCTGCAGCTTGCAGCCGTGCTGCTGGTGGAGCGAGCTACATCCTCTGCAGTCTTTCTCTCTCCTTTGCATGTAGTAAATCCAGTCTTGTCACAGGTTGGTGGTACTGTTTGAATGTTTTTTAGGAATTTGCATTTTAGGAGGAGTAGCATCACTGCTTGGGAGCCCTCTGCATTTCTTAGGAGCTTTGCCAAGGTCTTTGGCAGCGCAGTGGAGGAAGGCATTCCTCCCTGGGAAGAGCTTGCCTGGGGTTTGCCAGCGGTTAGTCTGCTGGGATGCATCAGTGCTCTTGGCACTTCTGCATTCGGCTCATCAAGTGGGTGGGATATGAGTGAGCTCTTCACTGCTTTTATTTTCTCTGGGTAAGTTTCCCAGATAGTGATTTGCAAAGAATTCAAGGTCTTAGGGGGAAATTTTGCTTTGCTGTTTTAAGCTTGCGTGGAAAGATTAGTTTTGATTGACAACGGTTGAATAGCCTGTATTTTTCTTCTCAAATGTCAATTCCTGGGGAGGGCAGAAGTTTTGCAGTCTCCGTCGGGTCCACGCAGGCTGTAGCTGTTGCAGGGTGTGCAGTGCCAGCTGCTCACAGTGTGCAAACTTCCCGCTGGCTCCCATGGGTATGTTTTCTGCTCTGGTGTCCACTGCGTTTCGGCCCAGAGTTATTCCACTGAGTGGTCACTCCTCTTTGCACAGACCCTGTTGGGTCGCGTTTGCATGTCCTACCACTGGTTTTTCCTTTGGCTGTCAGATTTCACTCTCCCAGTATTTTTCATAGCTGTAAATCCTCTCCAGGTCAGTCATAACCAGAGGCCAGTTTGGCATTTCCAAAGATACGCAGAGCACAATTTCATCTCCAGCCTGCTCTAGTCTGTGTTGCCCAAGCATATCTGGGAATGATTTTTTGAAAGAAATGATGAAAGGATGTGGTACAGCATGGTATGGAAGTAAATATAAACTATGTTAAAATTGCTTGAATGAGCTTATAACAGCCATTTAAAAACACACTTTGAGCTGGGAGTACATGACATAAAGTGCATGTCTCCACAGCTTGCTGCTGAACACAGCTTACAAAAATGGATTAGGAAAAGAGTCTGTTTCTCACAATCATTTGTTAATAAACTTGTCATGACATTTTATATTTATAGTTACTGCAGTTATATCTCCCCTTAAATATTCTAGAAGTCATAGAAATATAAGCCCATTCCGACGTTACGCTGCAGCTGGTCAAGGGGTCCTGCTGCCCTGGGGCCTTGTCCAGGTGCCCACAGTCCCCCGAGGCCCCAGGAACTGCAGGGGGATCGCATGTGCCTGCTGTGTGCGAGCCGGGCTCGGGGCACCTGCTCCATCCTGCTCAGCGTCTTCCTTTTAACCTGTCTCTGCGCTTTGGAATTCCCCACTGAGGAGGGGGAAGGTATCACTGACACGATTTTTGCTGCTTTTTAAACATAAAACTGCATCGTGAGAGCAATCACAAAACCCACAGCAGCTCTATCACTCCCTCAAGCTGCTGTCCTCAGATGAGCTCTGCCCCGTGGTGGGGCCGGTGGCCGTGGGCATGGCTGTGGCTCCTCAAGGGTGCTGCATGGAGGCTGACAGCTTGCAGGCTTGGGATGGTCTGGATGATAACCTGTGCTGCTCAGTAGATTGCTGTCTGCTGTGTGCTGAGACTCCCGCTGGGGTGGGCACATCTGTGCAGTGAGCTTTGTCACTGCTCCGGAGCACTGCAGGGGACGGTCCAGAGACCCCCAGGGTGCCTGGCTCCCCTCTGCCTCACAGCCCTTGCCGCAGCCATCGGGCAGCAGAGCAATCCCAGGCCTGCGCTACGTTGGCCTGCAGCTCACCGGGGAGCGGTGCAGCAAGGCTTGCTCTGACCCGACTGAAAGCCCGCCAGCCCGCAGGCACCGTCAGCCTGCCCTGCAAGCGGTGCGGCAGGCAGCAGTGACAGGGCTGTGTCCTGCGCGTGCAAAGCTTGCAGCGTGAGTGAAGTCCGTCCTGCTGACAGCCCTTGCAGGTGCACAAGCAATCCAGCTCCACTCAGTGGCACTATTTGCACAAGTGTCTGTTCAGATGTATAGGCTGTCAGGTTCATGAGGGTTAGGGCTGCTGAGCTGCGGGGTCCCACCACACCTTTACTGACCTCTGCAGTGGGAAGTGTGGGATGGGGATGCCTGCAGGGATTTCCTAGCACAAACTAGGAGATACATGATAAAATTTCTGTGTGGCTACTGCGGGATTAAAATTACTGTAGGAGGAGATGAGCTGTAATCTCATGGGAAATCTGTTCTGTTAACTAAAACCCCCTTTTTTGGTGATGCCCGTAACCAGCTTGGTGGTGCAGCTTTGCAGCTATGGAGTTGCACCCTGGGTGTGCAGCAACGCTACGGGGTGGTACTTCGTGGGTGTACA
Source organism: Platalea leucorodia (assembly GCF_965183815.1). Taxonomy (NCBI): domain Eukaryota; kingdom Metazoa; phylum Chordata; class Aves; order Pelecaniformes; family Threskiornithidae; genus Platalea; species Platalea leucorodia. The sequence continues at coordinate 87,666,493 of NC_138858.1, read as the reverse complement.
GGCACAGCTTTAGCTCATACATCTTGTGGGTATACAGTGTGGCTCTAGCTCGTACATCAGGGAGGACCTCCAGCTGTCCTAGAGAGCAGAGACAAATGTTCTCACAGTGGAGAGGAGCTCCATCACTTATCAGCGGAAGACCAGAGGTGGCTGGTTGATGATAAAAGTGCTAATCGCTGTGCTGCTGAGCATTTTAGGAAGAGCAGCACTGACAGGCCAATGATGCAGCTCAGATACTTCCATCTTACTTCTTCCATTGCCCGGAGCTGGTGCAAACACAGCGCTGGTTGTGCAGGCACCGGGCAGCCACCTGCCAGATATGCTCTGCACAGCAGATGGGTGCTGCTGGGAGCGGTGTGGTGTGTTGAGGGTTCACCACTGGGAGCCAGGGACATGCAGCCTGGTTCGCAGGACCATGCACAGGGTGAAGGCACCCTGCCAAGAGCTGGGACCCTCCCATTTGCTGCCGGCTGGGGTGAGGGCAGCATGGGTGGGTGGCCCCCAGCTCCAGCAGCACCTGGTGACTGTGCAAGAGCAAAGGGCAGGAGGGAGGGGAGGCTGGGGGCAAGCAGAGCGTACCCAGGCTGCTCATGCATTTAAACAGCAGGTGGGAAATGGCTGAAGACCTCCTGCCATCCAGCACTATCCTCCGGTGTGGAGACCCCCTGGCCAGCTCTGCTGCTGCAGGGTCTGCAGATGTGCTGGGCAGTGTCCTGCCGGGGCCATCCCCCAGGGAAGTGTGTGTGCACAGAGGCCAGTTTGCAGCTTGTGCCGTACCTGGTGGCTGGAGCACAAACCCAATGTTTTCCCTGCTTGTCCAAGTTGGGGATGGTGTGGGGTGGCGGGCGCTGACCAGAGGGCAGGGGGCTTGAGCCACTCGGGCTCCTTGTGTCCTCACACCCATCCTGACTGTGAAATCGGTAAAATATCTGTAAAACTGGAACGCAAAGGTGGGAGTGTTCAGCAAACCCCCCGAGTTTTTCCAAGCCCAGAGGCAGGACAATGCGCTGCCGTCGGCAGATGCTGGTCTCTGTGTCTCCAGGAGGTGCAGAGCTGGTCCAAGTATATCTAACAGGTCAAGCCTTGAAATGAAGAAGCAATAAGCCACTGAAATGGTACTATCACCGAAACATGATTGATCAATTGAATTCTATCAGAGACAGTGGGCAGTGAGATTAACTCAGGCCTGATGGGTTCAATGAGTTAAAGCATGATGTTCATTTCAGCTTCATTTCACCAGTCTTTGCTTGTGAAATTGGTCAATCAATAGAGGTTGAAGATCATATATATATATATTGGTGACCATCTTATAGGGAATATAATCTAGCGTAGTCAGCTCCTGACTCCGGCTGCCTTCAGTGGGTAATGGAGACAGAGCAGAGACTCTATCAGTGCCATCGAAATGGCCTGATATCTTCTCCAAATGAAAAGTATTTTTGGATCTCTGATGATTTATCTTTTTTTTCCCCTCTTTCTCACTTTGATCTACGGCAAAACCCATACCCATCTTCGTGAAATATAGTGATTTCTCTTGAAAATATTTGCGCGATGATCAGCTATATACACTTCAAAATATAAAGCTTCTTTTTAGTGATACTGTCCTTTGAAAAAATAAATAACTGTGCTTAGAAAACTCAAATAGTGTAAATGCAAAGATCTCTCACCATGTATGCAGTCCTAAAACTAACGCTTTACTGGGAAGAGCATGAGGCTGCTGGCTGCCAAATGCACACAATCCTGAGAAGGTGGCATGAAAATTCCGTTTATGTTTTAAACAAAGCCTTCCAAATGGTAATTAAACAAAGTCTTTATCTTCTCTGGACTAATTTACAGGCATGCTACAAGGAAACAAATCACCTTTTTGCCTCCTGGTAATATTTCATTTGCTTCATAATGTTTTAAATGTGGTGAATAACATCCTTCCTAATTAGCCTGCATTTCCCTATAAGGTGGAGTAATTAGGTGTGATACCAGGTAATGAAGTTGGACAGTACAAATTAGAGACAGAAACCATGTCCTTTATGAATATGGGCTGTTCATGGTACTAGCTATTTACTTCCTTGATTAACCCTGTAAAACCACATTGTTTAAAAAAAGAAAACAACCTGAGAACCTGAAACCAGAAGATTCTCTTTTTCTTCAGCAGAGCATCGCATCAGACAGATGTACCATGGAGGTGTGCACTTCATGGTACGTCATTATTGTTAATAACACTGGAAATATTATTCCAGTTGAATTTGTGGATGGCACCAATTTCTCAGCTGCTGTCACCTGGCTGAGGTCCTTTATTGGAGCTGCACTCGTTTAGACCAGGGCAGGATCTATCCCGTGCTATTTCACAGTGACACTTCATAATGCAGTAGTTAAATAGTGGTGTTGTCCCTTTCTGAATAAAAAAAGACAAGGTGGAGGTGATCTTTTTCTTTTTTCTAATACTAAGCTTTAGGGCTTTTAAACATACTCTAGTGTTTTGTGAAGATAGGGTCTAGGGCAGTTTGTTCTCCTTATTTTGGCCCATAGTTTTAGAAATGTATAAGCAAAACACTATTTTAAATCAAGTGAGTTACGTGGTGAGTATTGCTAAAAATCTGTTTTAGGCGTATTTAGCAATTTCAGATATTCTCCTGCAGTTTCAGAAAACATGTCTTGGACAAGTATTTAACCGTAAAGGTACGCTAAAAAAAATCAGATCACAATTTATCAAATTCTTTAAAGTGATCTTGCCATTTGCTTAGGTCTCCGGAAAAGAAGTTGCTTTTAAGTAACAAAGACATAGTATTTCTGGATGATAGCCACACCATTTAGGCAGCCTTTTTTCAGCAAGACCATGCATGGTACCTCTTCTCAGAGGTGGATCTGTTCTGTGCCTGACTCTTCCTAGACGGTTCAGACTCTGGTTAGCCATAGGAAATCTTTGCTAGTATGTAATATTAGCATGATGTTAGCCTTCAGCTGTCCAAGTCAGGCCAGTTTCTTTAGGAGAGTGCCCGGCTTTTGTAGTGAAACCATAGGTCATTTTTCTGGGTAAGATGCAAACAGGGAAGCAGGTGTCCGTGCAGTTCAGCGTGAGAAATGATTGCTTTTTCTCGCACCTAGCTATTGCCTGCTGGTAAACTCGGAACCGGGGAGGTGTCACTGTTGCTTCTGGCCTCGTGCTGGGAGAGCAGTGTGTTGCATCCAAGGTAGTTCAGAAAGTTGTGGTCTAACGGCACCATCTCATCCCCTCTAGGTAATCTGCTAGAGATGAAGGATGAAATGTTTGTCTGAGAAGAATGTCCTCTTTTGTGTTAAAGGAGAGTATTATATCTGTGCTTTTCATTAGCATTTCTGGAAAGATGCCGTTGGACTGGGAACTAATTGTTTTGCAGGGTAGGTAGGTGCACACGTAGTGCTACTGTCAACAAAACATAACCCTCCTAGGTGGATGCATTGATTATATGAAAAATGTTTTTACCACTCCCTGGAGCCTATTTATAACCCAAAGTGCTTCAAACCTGCCAACAGTATTTTAATTATCGAAGATATTCTAGTGTATTCAAACAATGCATAATGCTAATGGTAATTATCTCACATTTATATAATGCCTAACAGCCAAACGCATCCCAAAGACCTTCACAAACTTTCAGGTGTCATGTGCAGTGTATGGAAAGTCCTTTACTTGTGCAGTGAAATGCAGCACTTACCTGCAACTAGTCCAAGTTTGGGAAGCGCAAAAGAACAAGCTATCCCTTCATTCATGGGATGCGGAGAGGGAGCCATAATGAGGGTGAGTCAGGTTTGGGCGGTTTCCAGACTCCTCTCACAAAGGTGCTGGATCCTCTGGGCAGTGACAGCTTTCCCGGTGGTCCCAGCCCTGCCCCATTCCTGCCCGGGTCCCTCCCTGGCAGCAAACCCTACGTGCATTGCTCCTTCATCTTGGCACAGCCCATCTGCACTGGGAAGCGTGGTTCAGAGGCTGATCCCATCTGAGATCCTCAGGACGGCATGTGGAGACCGCAGCAAACAGAGATGTGTGGATGGTGTGGGGAGGCAGCCCTCTCTGGCTGGCTGTGCAGGCAGTGCTTCCAGCACCATACCAAATCTTGACCTTGAGACCAAACCCCTCCAGAGCCTCACCACCATCTCCATGTGGTTTCATCCCCTGCCATATTGCCCAGCGCTGTGCAGCAAGGCACCTCATCTGCTGGCTTGCTCCCAGGTCTCTCTAGTATGGTGTTTCTCTGCAGATTTCGATTGCAGAGAGAGATCTCATCCTCTTCCTCATATTTGTCGGGATGCTTTGGTGGCAGACGCGTGGGGCGGTCCCCTGCCTCACCACCCCTTGGAGGAAGGGCATCCAGGGATGAACGTGGCCGAGCCGGTGCTGTGGGCAGTTGGTGGTGTCTGTCCATGCCCATCCTGAGCCGCCCCTCTGGACATGGCGCTCCTGGATCAGGGCGGGAGCCCAGCTTGCAGCACGATGCTGCCCGCAGCCTGGCCCTGGTGCCTGTCCCCGGCTGAAGCTGCTGCGCCAGCTTCGCCTTTGTCTGGCTCCTCTTTTCCGACGTATTCGCTCCCCCAGAAATCCAGAGCTGCACTCTGTAATACAAGTGCTGCCAGTGAAATGCAAGTCAGCTGCTCCGTATTTAAATATGATGGGATCTCATTATACACCTGATCTCTGGCTGTATAAACAATACACAAACTGTACTGGCGTTGCCAAGAACATTTTCCAGGTCATACCACGTCTTGGATCATTTCACTCCCTTTCATCACCCCCTTTAGACCAAAACTGCATAAAGCTTTAACTTTGATGCCAAATTGTGGATAACATTAGTTTAACCTGAAATTTAAAGCCAGCATTTCCGTGCTCCAGAGACAGGGTCTCCCCGGCCTTTTGCTACCATGCAGCTAGCAACCAGAATTTTAATTTTATAAGCCATGGTTGACTAAACCCAGCACTAGGTCTATTAGATATTATTTGATTTAGAATAGTAAAAAAAAAAAAAAACCATTTAAAGATACACTGCTCTCGTATGTCCCATTGTATTTTTTCACAGCTCTGTACACATGTTTAGACTTTCTATTCAGAGGGCAGGTTTTTTTTCCTGTATGGGATAAACTGATCCTTGAACTTTACAAAAGCCAGCATTATCTACTCTTGATTTAAGTTGCACGACTTTATCTAAACAGGTAAATACAAAGCTGTTGTTGCCTAAATTGCTGAACTAAAATTTAGAACGATGTTTCCAGCATTAATTGCTAACATCAAATGCCTGTTCAGTGTAAGTGGTTTGTTACAGAGAGTGATCAAGGTTGAAAAAGTATTTCCATGTGTCGGTCCCCCAGTTCGAGAGATCTGTTTTAAAACAGCCTGGTTTTCTGGATACACAGCATTGTCTGCAAAATCCAGCTGTGCTGAAGGATGATCTCAAATCAATAGTCCTTTGTGAAAAATCTTGTCTGGGCATCACCCATGTTACTGATGGCCAGCACATGTCTGGGGACAAAACTAGTGTCTACAGCTGCAGGGTGTCTTTGTACAGATCACCTCTGGTCCTTGCTGCTAAAAAACTTGATGCATAATCTACGGGAGAAGGTCTGAGTGATGTTATTCCTCTGCAGACTAGTTGGACAGTAAGCCACTGCAACACTCATGAACATCTTGTTGTTAAGGATGCATTTGAATTCTGCTCCTCAAAACTATTTTGGCAGCGAGATTCTATTTTTAAAACGTTTCCTCCCTCTGTCTAGTGCAGTGTTGCCATCTGGAGAAGAAATCTGATATTTACTGTTGTTCTTGGAGTTCCACCTCCTGGAGTCCTGGGAATACTGCAGACCTCAGCTTTCAGTGCATAAAAGATACATTTCTATCACTGACAGGTGAAGGAAAAGTAGAAAACAACTGTGAATCTGCAAAAAGCAAATTGAAACAAGCCCCTGTATTGCAAGAGTCTTTTTGAACTGCCAATCTAAACATTTCTCAAACTTGTCTCATGGCTTTTCAGCCATGGGCAGTCACTTATGACTTCTGCTAAAAATCTCTGCCAACGGGGAGAGAGAGAAAAATGTGCCTTGGAGCCCAGGCTTTCATCATGCCAATAAGCTTAAGAAATACAAAGTGAAATAGCAGTGCCAGGAAAGTGCACAGGATCAGGCCTTGCTGAGGGTGTTGCAGTGGTAACTCTGAGCCCCAGGGACATCCCTGCTCAGTATGGTGCAGGTAGTGCCTGTGTTTTGGAGGTTGTCTGGCCAGCTGCTGCCAGTGGGAAGTGGTACTGGGCAGACTCCCAGCTTCCCAACATAAGTGCACCATAGCTCAGAGCTTGGCATGGGATGGAGCTGAGCAAGACTTGAGGTACCGCAGGAAGGGGGTGAAGCGTATGGGCAGTGACTGGGCAAAGCGGATCTGCTGGAGCTGACCCAAGTTGACTGTGACTGTAGCATCAGGTGGTGTGCTTATCCTCCCGTGTCCTTCTGCATCCAGACCATGAACCAGAGAGGTTCTCAGGTGGTGCAGTAAAAGTGATACAGGCAAAGATGTGACAATTATCCTTTGTCCTGCCTTTAAATTATGTGTGAAATCATTTTTGGTAAATTGTGTTGAGGATTGGCTGTAACGGAAGACTGGTCAGTGCATCTCCTGGCAATATGTGTCTTGCTTGTAACCTCCTATCAAAGAGTCCTCATGGTGTCACCATGCTGATACCCACATCTGTGCAAGGGATAAAATGAGACACTCCTCTGTAGGTCTCATCATTGTGATACCTACTTATTCTCTGTCTTCTCTGTCCTCTTTGAAAGGTATTCAGGAATCTCCAGTACCAAATGGCCATTCTCTCCCAGGCAGAGATTTTCTTCGGAAACAGATGCGAGGAGACCTTTTCACCCAGCAGCAGTTAGAAGTGTTGGATCGAGTCTTCGAGAGGCAACATTATTCCGATATTTTCACAACAACTGAGCCCATCAAACCAGAGCAGGTACTATTGCAAACATTCAGTGTTTCGCTGATATGCTTTCTGCTGGCAGAGGTCTGCTTGGTGGACATCACCAAACACTTCTCAGAGTCTCAGTAGAAAAACATGGAGAAACAGGTGTTGTATCAAGCTCTTCAGCCTAGAGCATGTTAGCCATAAAAGACTGAGTATTAAAAAATGAAGGAAAACACTTGTTGTGTAAACATTAGCAAGTGTTTGGGTATGAAATTATACCTGATCTGGGCCAGTTACATTAAATGAGTGCTTGAATAGCATCACAGCTTCTGATCCTTTTGTTAGATCAAAAGCAGGCTATGCAGGTAACAAGGAGAAGACTTGCAAAACCCAACACCTAATTTTGGTTCATAGTTAGCATGATTGTGCACACAAATTAGATTTTTGTGTCCAGAAATGGCTTATTAGGCATGTAATTGGCCATTTGCTGAGAGAAACACCCAATTAGTATGTGAAGGTAAATTAGTTGCACCTACAGATTAGCAGTGTGTTTGAGAAGGACTTGGCACTAATTTTTTGGGAAAGTTCCATTTTTGCAGGCGCAATACAGAAGCACATGCAAAAACTGATGAGCTCTGTCTCTCTGTGTTCTCTGTGTTCTTCTTGGGCGGCAGCCTTTAATTCAGCTGCTAAGAGGGAGGTAGAAATGAATATACTGCTGTCAGCAGCAATATCGGTCTAGCTTGCTACTTAATGATGTATTTGGCCATTAATCTTCAGTGTTCTTAATATTACACCTGCTTTTTAGCAAGGTGGATGGACTTCTCAAGCTGCAGACAACGACTCATTTCCCTTGGAGGAATCTATACATTAGAGGGCCACTGGAGATTGTCTCATGGCAGCCTACTACCATCGTGGCTCCAGTTAAGGAATACATATTGGTATAAATTTTTTGAAAAATGACTTACTTATGCTGAAAGTCATATGGTAGAGTAGAAATTTCTCATACCTTTGAGCTCCTATCTGTCATTAGTTATTTCATTCATAGACCCATTTGCTTTTCACCAGCTTCTGCTGGTTTTGTGGCTTCCCTGGTTTGAATTTGCTGGGGAACTCTACAGATCTGAACTCAAGCTGGAAAAAGATAGGGGAGATGATGGGGTCAATGCAATTTTTTAAAAAAACTCGTTAGGAAAGCCAAACAAGTGGTCTCTGGAAGGTGAAATGGCCTTCACGTACCACTAGATGGTGGCTATCCCATCTGAACACCGGTGATAATGGAGAGGACAGGCACTGTGCCCACTCCTGCAGCTAACCTTTTCAGTGTTGGTCACTTAGAAGTTGTGTGATGTTAGATCTGTCCCTCTCTAACTTTTATACACCAGAAAAGTCATTACAAAGACAGCGGTGAAGGAAGAGGATCATTTTTTCATTTCTGTGTTCTGAAGTCTCTGAGTCATGTTACTGTAGCTCCAGGGAGACAGTCCAGCACTGAATATTTATCCAGAGATAAACTTTTGCTGGTTTAATAGGAAGAATGGGAGAATTGAATGAGGATATTGCTGAAGTATTATCCCAGTTGTCAAATATGGGATATTTGGCTGCTGGTGGAGCAAGGATCTCCCTGGGTCCATGTAAGCAGCTGTGACTAGAATGTCTGTGCTGCCAGAGAGTTAAGATTGGAGATATGCCCCTATTGATTTGGTTAACAGGGTACTCTCTGCATGCTCTGGGAACAAGTGCTGAGAAATGTGATATTATGATGTACAAAAGGTGCTTAACAGAACTGCCTTGTTTAGGCATTTTTAAGTTTAATTAGGAAATGGAATCTGTAGTTGTTTGCTTTTATGTAGGTTGGAGCATTGCTGTTTGCTCTTGAAAGGCTGGGGCATGGTTAAGGGCTTGCAGTTGTTTGGTCTTGGCTGCTTCTTTCTGGTGGCATGTGAAGTGTAACTTTCAACAGGAACGCATGTGATCTGTATGATTAGCTGAGGTTCACAAGGATGCAGGATGAACTGTACTGCTTACTGAAGCAGTCATGTTTTACCTCTTTGGTGAGTCAAGCGAAGCTGTCATGATACTTAACCAAAGTGGAGAAGCTGTCTGGATCAATTAGTAAGGCCAAAGAAATCAATGAGAAAGAAAATACTGAGAATATTAATGATGTGACTTGGAAAACCAGAGTTGTCCCTGCAGTGGGTTGTTGTAGTAAACCAAGACCTGCCTCTGGCGTCTGGCTGTCCAGAATGCCACTGAGCCCAGAGCTGTGCATTAGGAGCTAAGTCGGCAATGGATGTGTGGCGTCCTGAGCTGCTTCTGTAGAGGAAAATAAGGAAAAGATGCACCTACCCATAGAGATGAGATGTGGGGAGAAGTCTAGTAGGAGCTGCTGACCCACTGCTTATCTCCTTTCTTAGAAACATTGTCCAGTAGCAGCCAGCTGAATATCACTAATCTTACTTGGTCACAAAAAGTTGTTGATATCCCTGTGCTGCTCACTTGTGGAGGGCTCCAGGTATTTTACTGGAAGAATGGCTCTTCTCTAGACAAGGAAGTTCCTTTTTCTCCCTGTTCTGTGGCTCCTCTCTACGTCTCCCTCCTTGCTTGTGTGCTGGGAACAGTCTCTTGGTCACGGTGAGCTGTGGCGTGGGGGGACAGGTCCCTTCGGCACAGTAAAGTGTTTGCATCCTCAGCACGCTCGGTCCCCAGCTGAAGGCTGGCTCCAGCTGCCCAAAGTCCTCCAGGTGCATTTTCTGGACAAAATTTGGGCTTGCCTCTTGGAAAGCGTACATTGCCCCTCACATAGGTAGACGTATTGATGGGCTGTGTGGGAGTGCTTGCCTACCGCTGCCAAACCCATTACTTTGAGAGCTTCTGGTCTATTTGCTTTACTTTTCCATATTTAATGTTTTCCTCAGTTCACCTGTATGAAATGGAGAATCCTAAGTTATTTGTCACCTCAAAGTATGTTGTACTCTTGACAAGCATCATCTGAGTTTTCACATCTGCTATAAGCTGTGCTTTCTATAGAGAGACCCACACGGAATGAATACTTGTCTTTGGGAAAGGGCTCATACAATGCTGAGAGAGAAGGCAACTGCTGGACAATGACAGGAAAATAAAATGTCAGGCAGTCCTTTGTTCAAAAACAGTGCCCATTGCATGCACTGGGTGAGGCAGGGATCCCACCATGGGTTTTATGTCAGACTGTGTGCATCGGGGGGCAAAAGTAAGGCACCTCCTATTATGTGCCTCATTTTGCCACCTAATGCCAGGCAGTGCAGCTGTGCATGCATACTGCGTACTCTGCAGCACAAGTATGTGATACCTGCACAGGTAGAGCATAAGAAATGTTCAATGGCAGGTGAAGTCCAGCAGCTGGGAGCTGGGAAGCCTGAGGCTGAGGGTTGGCTGTGCAAACGGAGTTGAGTCCTCTTGTAAGGAGTAACCAAGGCATAAATTCAGTACTCTAGAAGCACCCCGGCCCGCCTCCCCCCAACAGAAACCTGCTATAAACATGAATCCATGTATAAAATGAATGCCTTTCTCTCACGTTTGTGCCCTTTTGTGCTCATTTTTTACAAACAGCCTGTGATCTATTTGCACTGGCTGCAAATGTTCATGGAAAACTGATTTCACGTATTTCTGGGCACAGACTTTGAAATGCACATAGCGGTGCGTTTACAACACCACCATTGCACTGCCATTCTTCCTGTGGCTGCTGGCCACCAGCACTGTGCAGCTCTTTCATTGCCAGCGACAAAGCCCATGGCTTGAATGCCATGTAATCCTCAGGTCCCAGAGAAGGAAAGCCTTCACAGTGTCTGCCTCCTGGACTGGCAGCAGCTCCTGTCCTCCTCTCTGTGCCTCTTGATGTGTGCGGGGACAGGCCCTGCTGCTCCCCACTGTGTCGGCTCTGCAGTGGAGTCGCACTGCGCACGAGGAAGGCTGTTCACATTGCTTGCACAGCCGACATCCAGACTTCCCTCGGAGAAAAGCCGTACTGACACAAGGAGCAGCTTTTGCCTGCCTGCCCTGGGGTTGTCCTGTACAACTACATCCATGGCGGACCACCGTACTCCCACCTGGTCCCTGACACAGGCAAAACCCCACCATTCATGGTCGCTGCACTGACAATTCAGATTTTTATCCAGAACCGGTGCTCATCCCGTGTCCTTCTTATGCACATAGCTGCTACACCGAGCGGCACAATTTTCCAGTGCCTAGTCCATTAGGAGCATCCAGCTGGAGGAAGTGGATGTGGTGGCTGTACTCAGCAAACCCCTCTGCACGGCTGTGAGGCTGATTGTCCCCTGCTGGCTTCCCGTGATTACAGCCAGAAGGATGGAGGAGCTCTTCCCAGCTCCTTGGGAAAGCTGTCTTGGGATGGCTGAGCCCATGGCATTGCTTGTGTGAACCATTGACTCAAATGTGTTCGCCAGTTAAAGCACGGACAGGAGATGTTCCTGGAGATCAAGACCTGGGAAACAGCCGCCAGCCGGGAGGCTTCAGGCACGGGAGGCTGGACAGGTGCAGGGGGCAAGCCTGGGGCTCACAGACTGATGTGCTTTTGGTGGCTGTGAGAGCGGGATTAATGCTTCTACAGGGGAGAACTGTGGGATGAAGGATATACAGCAGGATCGGCTCGACAGGAGGGGCAGTGCGTTAATTTCCTCAGAATAAAGAAGAGAATTAGCTATGCTGGATTTCTGTCCGCAACAGAAATGGATTCTCTTGTATTTTCAGCTTCACACATGGGTCCAATCGAATACTCATTGAAGCCAAGAGGAATATTTCTATTGACTTCAATAGACTTTAGATCAGGGCCATAATGAGGCATAACATGATGTGACCAGATTCAACGCTATGTAGGTCACCGACTGAGAAGAGAACTGCTTGCCGCTAATAGCAGATAATTCCCAGGCCCTTGCTGATGCTTTCCCATTGCTTTTAGCTAGAACTAAACCAAATATCGGTTCTCGGGTTCATTTCTGGATAAAATGCAGATATTCTGGGCTTAGGTAGAAACCAGTAACCTGGCAAATGTATACTAATATATTTACCAATGACGTGCACTGCAGATAAGTTTGGATCTGGAGATAAGCACAGGCAGATGAAATTTGGATAACTAATGAACCTGAAAAAATTACTAATAAGTTGAAAAGAATTAGAAAAATTGCACAAAGTTAAAACCCAATTGCCCTCTGTTTCAGAGAGAGTTGCGATGAAGGAGTTCTCTGAACTGACCAAGAGAGGGGCATAAATCCTTTCGAAAATCTTCAAGTTTTACTTTTATCTAGCCAAGTATTTGCCAGCTTGGAAAGACAGAAGTTTGTTTTTCACTGCAAGGAGCTGTATTGGATGCTGTGTCTACAGGAATGCAGCTCCTGAGAGCACAGAGATGTACAGTCCTCCTTGCAATGTTGGGGTTTGATCTTAGGAGTAACAGGGAAAGGTCGGAAACATGTCAGATAAAAGAAAAGTCAGAAAAAGTCACTTAAAGCCAGAAAGTGTGACTCATTTTCCTGTTTGTGTGAATAATATGTTTTTTCCTGAGGGACATTACCTTTGGGTGGACAGTGGCTGCTGAGTATCTTCTTAAAATACCCTGAGACTTGCAGTGAGAAATGAAGGGCTAAGATTTGCTTATGTCTTCCCGAAACTTTATGTTGTCCAGTAACAGTGAAAATTATGGCACTAACTCATGGCTGTATTTAAACATCCAGAGTGAAATCTTTTCTTGATCTGCCACTTGCAGAAGTGATTTGAGCATTGAAATGCAAGCTCTTACCCATGGCTTGTGTGACAGGATGTGGTAAATGAAGAGCAAGTTAAAAAGAAAAACAAGACAACAACACACAGCTTGACAAATGGACAAAAATGCTAAAATTGAAAAAAAAAAAAGGAAAGAAAAAAGACAAAGGAAAAGTGGAGTTCAGCATTGATCTGACAGCCCTGCAGACAGCTCCTCGTGTGCAGGCAGGAGTCCGGCAGGCAGCTGGGCGGGAAGGCATGACTGTGCTGGGCTCGGGACCCTGCGCCGCGGCAGAACGCGCCCTCAGCTCCGCTGAGGTGGCAGGGGGTGGACACGGTGATTGGGGGTCACAGGGCACGGGGTGAGTTTACGGGTGGCTGCATTACCCCCGTGCCGTCCCGTGTCCCCCCTGCACCGGCAGCCAGTCCCCCATCCCATGCCAGTGGAGGTTGGCCAGGGTTGGCAGCTGGATGGGCTGCCCCGGCTGCCGGTGCCGGTGCTGGTGCCGGTGCTGTGCGGGGGCAGCCGGTGGGTGCTGCCTGCTCACCCCTATTTTGCCGGCACCGTGAGCCCCTCTACCTGCAGAAATGGGCAGGTGAGGGCAAGCGTTGGCAGTGCAGAGAGGAGCAGGGAGCAAGGGCAGTTCTGCGGTTTTACATCTGTGCCTCGTCCAGCTGAAACCTCCTTTGATCCAGTCTGTGGCTTTATTGGTGGGAGGGGAAAAAAAAAACAACTTTAAAATCCAGCCTAAGAGAGCACATCAGGAGAGGAAAAACCTTCCCATATTTACTCTCAGTAGACTATTAAACAACACCAGGCTATTAATTTGGCTTTTGAGTCTTCACTAAAGCCCATAAAAGCGCACAGTTGTCAAATGGAGTTCATTTTAATTTCCTTTCAATCACAGTAAATTATTCAGGTGATAAATCAGCTGGGGCAGCCTCCTGGCTGTAATAGAAACCCTAATTCCTGGCTAATTATCCAGCCCATTGCTGCCAGCAGATCAATACCCCTACTGAATGGAAAGGGCGCGGGGTCTGGGCAGGCAGGGTGGCGGAGGGACGGCAGCTGGGAGCACCGTGGGCGCCCGTGACCCCCGCCCCGTGCGGGGGCTGTGGGAGGTTAAGCTGTGCAAAGCTCCCTCCTTCCTCCACCACCCGTAAGGGAACGCGTGCCTCTCTGGACAGCAACATGGGCCAGGGCAGCCGTGGCTTGGCCGCTCACCGCCTGCCCATCTGCCTTCGCTGTGCTTGGGTGGGAGTTGGGTGCAGTGCCCCCACGTGTGGGTGTAGGAGATGGAGCATGCTGGGGGCTGGAGGGGATTTCGGTGCTCTCCCCTTGTGGGGTGACCCTGCTGTACTCTTGCCACTTGGTGGGATATGGCACTGGCCCTTTGCCTCAGTTGTTCTGTTGATTCCCTGAGTTTGGGACTTTGCTACTGATCCACAAGATAAGCCATGACAGGCTGCTCGCGTGGTGTAGGAACAGGGTGCTTGCATCCCAGGGAGCACGTGTGTGCTGTGGAGATGTACTTGCTCCTGGTGCTGCCCATCTATTCCGGCTGGTGATTAACACAGGCAGAGATGGGGAGAGTGTCCTCTGAGGGAGTCAGAGGCTACTCAGAAGGAGATCTCAGGCTGGTAATATTTTTTTGTGCTGAGTAGTACCTTTAAATAATGGCAGAATTTAAAGAGGTTAAGAAAAGACTGGAGAGGACCAGTGGTCAGCCATAACACAGGGCATTTCACTGGGAAGGAGCAGCGGCTCTTTGGAGACAACAGTTGCACTTACCCCCATTTTCCCTGTATGAGGTGGCTGTTCAAGAGCTGCTCTGTGCCCAAAGCCCTTCGAGACCTGAAATGATGCTGTTAACCACAGCCTCCGGTTCATGGGGAACCATCAACTCCTGGTGAAATAACAGGGTTATTCTGCAGAGGTGTTGAGTAGAGCTCCTTCATCTGCCAAATCCCCCAGATACTCCGGGGAGGTCAGAGCTCTGAACTGCCCTTGGCTTCTGGAGGCTGAGCCTTCAGCATGTGAGACTTTGTGTAGGATCCCTATTCCTGTTCACCATCACTGTGATTATTGGTTATTTGCATTACAATGGTACTGGGAGGACCCAACAGGCAGCACAGGGCTATGAGCTTTGTGCACTGACTGTCTAGGGGAGAGTGATGTCCCCAAAGGTCTTGCTGTCTGGATGAAGAAGACAAGTAATGGCTGAGGAGAGGAAAGCAGTTTCACCTGCCGTGCAGATCAAGAGAGAGCAGCCGTATGCAGTGACTTCTCCATGGTGCCACAGAGAGGCTGAAGCCTCCTTGGGATGGAGTCTAATGTCTGAGCCCTCTGTCTTTCCCTTGTGCTGCTGGGGAAGGTGATGGACCACCTTCTCTTTTGGCTCTGCTCTGTTTTAGGGTAAAGAAGGAGAAGGGAGGCCTGCCAAGGTGTTTCTTCCTGCTGAAAATCAACTTTTATGAGTAGAAAGCCTTTTCTTTTAGAATAGCAGCAGAAAGAACAGCGCCTTGGGCCAGCACTTCCCATTCACATCTCTTGCCTCTCTGCCCTCCCTTACAAGTGTTTTTTTGTGCACAAGCTTCTGAAGACTGCACAAAATTCCCCGCATGTGCTGCCTTGTTGTGACATGTCATGTTGGGTGGTGACAGTCAGACTGTGTTGTATGACACCTGATATTTTGTGTGACAGTGGGGAGTTTTCTGGGGAAGCACCATGACAGGATCCATGTATCCTGCTAACGTATCTCTGCATCAGTGTCATCTTTGCAAAGAACACCCTGCAGCTTGCATGAACACCCAGTCTTTGAGTAAAGAAAAGAGGTGGGAAGAAACGCACGTGGGATAACTCAAGGGATGCCCGCTTTCATGTCCAGGCAGACCTGGGGATACCCCGTGCCCCCATCTGAGCTCTATGCCCCTTCCTGTGAGTCCCTCCTCATGGGGAATGGGTGGTGACTGATTTTCCCACTTTGTCTGGAAGCAATGGACAGCCTGGGGTCAGGATTTCTCCTGCAAAATTTTCCAAGAGATGACAGGGAGAGTTTCCAGGGGTCTGCAGTGCCCAGCGTGCAATGCCCCAGCAGTGCTGCCTTGCCGAAGAGAAGCTGCTGCTGGAGGATGGAGCCAGGGTTTCACTGCACTGATCCTGCTGTGCTGGCAAAGTGTAGAGTTAGTTGTTGTTGTAAGGAAACCCACAGGCTGTTTCTTGTCCTTCTGGGTCTCTCTGTCTCAACCAGGCTGCAGTGAGTTAGGGTCTGAAGAAACAAACCAAAAAGCGAATAAAAAGAGCCACGGGACCACGCCTGCTTCTTCCCTCTCCTCCCAGCAACGTGTGGCCAAATCAGTGCAATGAAACCAAGCTGGGGGAGCAGCTGTGCCTGGATCTCAGGGATTTCAGGGTGTATTTGAAAGACTAGAGCTCTCCCAGTGCCTGTTACTTCACTGGAGAAGCCCCAGTGATGACCTGGGTTTATGCTGATGCTGCTGCCCGCAGAGCCAGCTGTGTTGGACTTGCTGGGGGTTGTCCCCCTGCTCACATGGCTTTGCCTGGGGTCCATGTCTGGCTCTGGCGGTGCACAGTGTGGGTCCGCTGTCTACCCAGAGGAGTCCTTGTCACCTCTTCACCTTGCCCCAGCAGGGAGGGGGAATCCCAAAAATACCAAGGTAGATAACACCTTCAGGAATTGCAGTGCATTCCTGGTTTTTAACAGCCTATTTTTTCCTCCTGACTGCTCTCAGATATGACCATATGTGAAAATACAAATTCCCGAGTTGACGAAAGGCCAGCTCCAGCATCTCCTTTGTCCTTGTCTCTTTTCTCTTTGCTCTGTACAGACACAGTGGGGGATGCTTTTTGCTCCGGGCAGGCTCCCCAGGTTGTGCAGAGGCTCATGCGGAGGCAGGTATTGGTGATGTGTGGTGCAGCTGGCAGCACCGAGGGCACCGTAGCTGGCGTGTCACCCGCTGCTGGCCCCAGCGTCCCAGCGATGCTCCCAGTGCTCCAGCGCACACGCGTGGCTGAGCCTGCGGGAGCCGAGGTCCAGAGCCTGCGATGGCAGACCAGCTCCCCAGTGTTCAGGCATGGTTGGGGGCTCTTCAGGGACTGAAATGCCCTCAAGGAGAAGTGTGGTGTGCTTTTTCCCCAAGGGTCTGGGGAAACAGTGTTTGAAAATTGCAACCTTAGCAGTTTTCTGTTGGGTAAGGTTGGCAGGGGATGCTTTGCCAGTCACCAAGTTTCATGTCAGCACTTTACACCAGCTTTACAACTGGAGCTTAGTGATGACAACGGAACA
The DNA here is from genome assembly GCF_965183815.1 of Platalea leucorodia. Classification (NCBI taxonomy): domain Eukaryota; kingdom Metazoa; phylum Chordata; class Aves; order Pelecaniformes; family Threskiornithidae; genus Platalea; species Platalea leucorodia. The sequence continues at coordinate 87,649,521 of NC_138858.1, read as the reverse complement.
CAAAGTCCTGCAAAGGCAGTGGGTGATCTCCTCCGGGAGACTTGCCATGGCTTCCATAATTGTGGTACAGAGGTGGCAAATTTAAGAAAAGCTTTCCCCTCTTGTTATCTTGCCAGAAGTGTCCACATTTCCTTGCAATTTGGGAGCTGGCTTTGACTAATTGTATCTCTTTGTTCATCATGTGTTTTGCGATAAATAGCTAATTTTTTTGACTTCAGAGAGATAAACCAGGTCTATCACACCAGCAAGTTTTAAAAACACCCCACATCTTTGGCTTCGGTGGGGTCTTCCTTCCAAGGTTTCATGTCACCAGCAGACAGCTAATGGAAAGTCTGTCATTACAGAAAAAGTCACAGACAGTAGCCAGTGAAACAGTGGACTCTGCCTGAGAGCTGAAGGAGAGCAGTGATTTACTGTCCACCCGTCACATTTTCAATATCACATCAAAGCATAATATATGAGTAAGATGAGTAGAATTATAATCACTCATGTAGTCTTTGTCCCTTTGAAAAATAATAGGGGAGTCATTCCTGCACTTTACAGTGTGTATGTATGTGATGCTCCATTTGTATAGGAAAATAGATCTGGAATTGTTCTGAAGCTGGTTTTCTCTGTGGAAAACGACAATGTCGTGTAATGGCAGTAGTCGGCCAAGATTATGTCATAGCAAAATTGACTGACCTCCTTATGTCTGTGTTAGCCTTGCAAGAGGGGGAGAGACAAATCTGTGAGTAAACACACTTGCCCATTGATTTATTTAATGCCTGTCCTGCTCACGTTACATTTGAGGGGAAGGGCTTGCACTGGCATTTGAAGGATGGAACAAGACTTCTTTTCTTAGTCCTCAGTAAATGTCTGGATCCTGCAGGCTTGGAATAGTTTCAAATACAATTTCCACCCTTTGGTTTGGAAATCACTGCTGTTTTACACTCATTTTGTAGGCTTTGTCTAAATCTGTCTATCACACTAATCAACAAAGATGGGTTTCTCAAAGTATGCTCCCTACACAGCTACTGAATACCTGGAGATCTCCATGTGCTAAAGCATCTTAGAAGGAGCCAAACTCTTTATGGCGGTGCATGGTGGGAGTGCAAGAGACAGGAGCATGATCTGACACAGGAGAGGCTCTGCAGGGTCCAAAGGAGCACTTTTTCCCCCTGAGGACAGTCAGGCAGGGCAGACGTTGCCCTCAGAACCTGTGCAGTCTCCATCCGTGGTGGTTTTCAAGACCCAGCTGGGTAAAGCCCTGAACAGCCTGGCCTGGCCCTGTAGCTGGCCGTGCTTTGAGGGACCTCTGGAGCTTCCTTCAAACCTGGATTATCCTACGACCTTGATGTCCAGCTACCTGCTGTTCATTCCAACTGTTATGACGTGACTTAGGGAAACTTTCATACGGTTGCAATGGAAAACGTGAAAAGCATAGTTGGGGTGGGAGAGCAGCATCCAGTTCACACTGTGTGCAGGATGAGATGGAGAGCTGCCTGGGATGAAGCGCCCAGGAGCCTAAGCAACTTGCTCAGTGCAGATGCTGTGTTTTCAGAAAAATGCCTTGGTTTTGGGTTCCCATTTGTTTAGGAAGGGATGGAATGAAACAACCTACAGAAGTGGTTGTATGATGACAAAAAGCAATTGTGGAGCTAAGTCACTTGCAGAAAAAAGGGCTAGTTGCAAAATTCCTCTCTGCTCATATGAATAGTGGCTGCTTAAAAGTCTGGTGGCAGCAGAGTTTGCTGAAATGAGAAAAATAATTAAATCTGAAAGGAAGGAAACTCTTACGCTAAGAGAACAGCTTAACATGTAGGGGGATGGTTTCAGCCCTGCTCCTCTCACCTTGAAAATATAATTGAATAAGGGCAACCTCGGAGAGGCAGGGGTTTCCTCTGCTCATTCTCCGTGCTGCACAAGTCCCCTCCAGGCTCAGAGCTGACCTGAGGTCTGAGTCAGTCCAGACAAGTCACGTTCAGAGATGTACCCAGAGGGCTGGGGGAGAACGAGGTGCTGGAGGCAGCAGGTGCCTTCTTGAAACAGGAGTGCAGAGAAACCGCACTCATCAGATGCTGTGTTTGGCTAAGAGTGTTTGACCAGTCATTAGGACCTCTCTAAATAATTAAAACACATGATTAAGTAACAAATAAAATTAAAATACACAAGAAATTGTCATCAGATTATGTGCCTGATGAGTGGTTTTCAAGCATTGCCAAGTTGTGAGGCTTTGCGCCAGTGGGAGTTTTTGCTGAAGGCACAGACCCCACGACCATGTTTTTGTTTGGGCAAATGGTTCCTCTCTGGTTCTTGTGACTGTAGAGAAAAGTTTGAAAATATGACCCCAAATACACTTGTGGTGTAAGAGTCGGGGTGCCTGCTGGGGTGGGAGAGATGCTGGGGTCATGCCAGCAGTGTGTTCCCTTCCATTTTCCCGCGATGTTTTACTGCGTGTGCAGCGCCCAGGCATCTCCAGCGCAGCTGACGTTTTAGTGGCAAAATGATGATTATTACAACAGCAGCATGTCTGGCTGAACCTGTCTTTCCGACAGAGAATGTTTTGATAAAAACGGAAATGTTTCAGTGAAACCTGTCATCTTTGATGATTTTTCCGCGTAGAAGGTCCCTTGCTGGAGCCTTTCACGATAGCGAGGAGGTGCAGAGCCTCCAGCAGCGGCAGGCTGTGGGTGTCATCAGATGGTCTCTTTACCTGGAACCAGCACCCTATAGATACCCTATAGGTAGCCAATATGTACCACACTCATTGGTTCAGCCTGCCTCTGTTTTGCTTCATTTTCTATATCCGTGTGCAGACAATTTCTGATGTTTCTAGGTGTTTTTTCTGAAGCTGAGGAGCCCATTTCCCTGCCCCGCAGGCAGGCAGGGTGGACGGGGTGTTTCAATGTGGAAGCGGGTGTCTCCGAGGTGGGTGATGGTGTCCTGCCCCTGTCTCCAGCACCTTGTCCTGAAGCCTCCACGCTCCAGACCTGCTGCTGGTCAGGTTTGGTTGTCAGCAGGTCTCAGCTAATTAGCAAAGGGGAAAAACAGCTCAAGATTTACCCCACGAGATGAATGGAGCTCAGTGCCCGTTAATCCTTAGTGAATGTCACATCAAAGAAAGCACCACATCATTCTCCAGATTTTTCCCTGCCAAGGGTTTCCATTCACACAAAGCATGCCTGCAGCACGGCTGAAGGGGAAAGAGTGTCCCCGCACCTCTGCATTCCCCAAAACCCTTCCTGGCACATCTAATTTGCTGCACAAAACACTCTGGTTAAGGGATCCAAGCCCGGGGGAGTCGCATTGCCCTCTGTCAGAGCATGGAGTACCTGCTGCCTCCCTAACCCCATGCCCCTGAGGACTTGTAACTGGGAAGTGCTTTGTAAATCTTCCAAGAACAATATTTGTCCTTATATTTCTGGCTTTTCCATAAGCACATTGTAATGAAAACTGTCTTGCCATATTGTGGCCCTTCGCAGTCCAGTCTTGGGTACACGTGAAGAAATGAAAGAAAAACTTTGGAAAAATGTTTGTGTGTTTGGGTTTTTTTGATGAGGTCAATTCCACGTTGGGGATTTGACAGGGAACTCAGCATTGTAGCGAAAGTTGTCACCCCCAAAATGGAAAACAGGAGACTCCTGATGCCCATAGGTTCACCTGGTTCCCAGGGACACCAAGAGGGAAAGTGGAAGTCTTTTGGAAAACAAAGAATGTGTGTTTGTGTCCAGCTTTGAAAGTGGCGTGAAATTCATGAGTTTATGGGTTGATATGGATTTGTTCAGCTTTTGACTTTGCAACACGCCACGAAACACAGCAAACTCCCTGGCTTTCTCTGCTGGCTTTCATCTGGGTAGAGATTCGGTGTACCTGGAGCTGCAGCAGATGCCAGGGCTTTGGCTGCCTGGGAGGATTGGTCCGTGGTAAACGCTGCCTGGTGTATTTTGCCATGGAGTACTGCTTTGAAACCAGTTTATTGTGCACAATACGTAATATGAGGTAGAGAAAGGATTGGCATTTGTGAAAAGATGGCATTTGTGAAATACCTTCAGATAGTTAGTCTGAAAGTGTTACAGAAATACAAATGTTGTTCTTGCAAATGTGCACAAGACTCCTTAAGTGTCAGGAGCTGTCAGTAGGATGGATTGAAAAGATATGGCAATATTGATGTAAACTTCACGCACATTCCCAGTGTGCCTTCATACTTCTGCTTCGTATTTCTCTGTAGGGAAATGCTTGACTGTGCTGCTGGTTGTGTTTTCTTCCCTGCTTACCCATGCCAGGTGCTTCAGTGGAAGCAGTAGAGCCACCGTGATGGAGGATCATCCATTTTCCCTCCTCCTATGGCTGAAATTGTTAAGGTTGGGGGTGAAAGCATCCAGTTCTTGTCATGAGAAACAGCATGTTTTAGCAATATGTTGTGACAATGAGTGGCATAAAGTGATTATGTACTGGGTTTGCAAAAAGCAAACTGCTTTTTCCACCAGGGTGGGATGAGTTATGCTTTATTTTACCTGGGTGTGTTACGCTTTATTTCAATCAGGTGCCCCTTTTTTTAGCATTGTGTGTAGGACGGTGGAGGCTGCTGACAGAGCAGCAAGGTGACCGGTGAGTTCGTGCTGGGGTGAGAGGAGCCATGGGGAGGAGAGGGTGGGAAGGAGGGGGAGAGGAGAAACACTCCGCATGAATCCACAGGGAAGGGATGGAGAGGAGCAAGCAAGGGGTTGCCCCAGAGGAAGGAGGAGGAGGTCTGGGAGAGGAGAAGTTGGAGGGGGCTGAGGGAGATGCTGTTTCGAGGAGGAGATGCCCGTGTGGCCGGCTGTGGTGCAGCAGTCAGGATGGGTGTGCAACCCCAGCACCGGGAGGAGGCTCCTGCAAAATTTGTTGTGCCATTTCTGCATTCCTCAGTAAACTGAACTGGGAGGTTCTGGCATGGAAATGGCGGGGAAGAGCCCGTGCAGGGTCTGTGAAAGCACACCTGGCGAGCCTGGAGCCTGGGCAGTGCTGACAAAGGCGGGTGGGACCTGGGGTGAGTTGTCATTTCATTTCATGTCCTGGATGAACGTATTTATTTATGCATGTATTTATACTCAGTATTTATACTGAGAGAGGAAGGAGCTGTCGGGGCTAAGTGTGTGAGGATGAAACTTGCCAATCCTGGCAAAAGCAGAGGTTGGCTGTCAGCACCACTGTGCTGCCGCTGTGCATCCAGGCACTTGTTATTGGCCTCATGAGGCTGAAAAGTGGAAAGCCACCTTAGCTCACCATGTTGTATGTGTCCGTTTACTGCCCTTGGGCTGGCCTTACCGTGATTTTCTATGGAGGCTTCTGCTTACAAACCAGAGGAAGAAAGTCTGCTGGCCTCCTCTGCCCCAGCCGGGTGACTGGGATTGCAATGACCGGTGAAAAGCTTGGTTGGAAGACACATGCAAGCATCTGCAGGTCTTTGCTTTCTTTCCACCAGACCTTCCAGGAGAGGTTAAGGGACTGCGGGTGTGAGGGATGGCCACATGGGGATTTGGCAGACTTCTGGGTCCATCATGTCCCCCCCGTACGCATGCCCAGACACCACGCACACTGTTCAGACTTTGCTTTTATTTAGTCTGCTACCTCTGACTAAGAAATAATAGTAATAATAAAAAAAGGACAATTTCAGCAGCAAGCGTGGGCTGTTTTCTGTGCTACTGTTTCGCAGGTTTTGTTGTTCACCACGGGCAGCCTCGCTGGAGCGTGCGTGTGCGTGTGTGTGCGCACAGGTGTGATTTACTGGCCTGTGCAATGCCACATGTCTTTAAAATTACAGTGCCCATTTCCTGCTGAAATAATTTCTACAAAGAGAGGCTCCTATTACAGCAAGAGGAGCGTGGACGTCATGATTTATTATTATTTATGGTCCCAAGGCCTTGTTTATGCACGATGGGTTAGGTGCTCAGGATAGAAATGCCATTATGCAAATGACATTGAATGTCCTTACTGAGCCTAAATAATTTTTGTGTTGGACGATTAAACCTCATCTGTTATTGATATGGGCTGCAGTCGGGCTATTAAAGAGTCCCAACAGTACTTACTCCCAGTAATGGGAAAATTGAGAGGAAGAGGCTAAACAATTGCCTCAAGTGTGCCGTGATTGTCTGGTAGGAGTGGAACATAACGAACCCCCTGAATGGAAATCGTGTTTACTACTTAGGGATAAATAAAAAGGGAGAACATGCAATAAATTACGCTTTGTGATGTGAATCGGAGCACCAGAGAATTTGCGTACTTTCAATTTGTTTATTTGAATATTTTTTGGGGGGTGGGGGGTGGGAGTGGTGGGTTGTAGATACCGGGAGCAGCCAGGAAGGATTCCCGCAGCGTGTGCCCCCGGCCGGGCGGCTGGGGAGAGCCGTCCTCCTCGGCAGCCGCGCCGCCACCGCACCGTCCGCTTTGACACAGCTGTGCGGTCACATTTTGATCAGTGTTGATAGCTTATGAATTCCAAAATTGACAAAATTTACAGAAAAATGAGGATAATCCATCTTCCTTAGCAGCCTGTCAGGAGCTGGCTATACTTCATAATCTTCAATTACAGATGCTATTTTCAGACATTTACATGCAGATATTAGAACAAAATGAAAATGAGAAACAAAGAGCGAATGGAAATGCAGCTATTTATATGTATAAAAGGAAAACAACAGGTAAATTCTAGACATTTAGATTGGATTTGGGGGTCCCTTCGGAAAATCTGAGAATGGCTGTGTCTGCTTATGGATTGCACTGTGGAAATGTAAAATGTAGCATGTCGTTTTCCACATGCAGATAATCTGGGGATTGGGTCAAAAACAGGTCAGTTATTCTGACGTATGACGGTAAATGTGTTCATGGCAGGGTGCACTAGCTAATTCCCACTATCTTCAGAGGAATCTCTGGGGATGTGCACAGTCCTAATTGGATTTGGGCTAAAATGAAGCACAGCTGTTAATTTTTTAAAAACATATATGTTTTGTGAAAGGGAGATTCAGAAATATTCGATTTAAACCAAGGGAGAAAGGTTGTACCACTGAAATCAAACTTCCATGCCCTGTGAGACAGCAAAGAGCCCAATGTTGCCGAAAACAAAGAGAAACTGGGGTTCGGCCCCAATTAGCGGTGGCAATAGCTTTTACTCCAAAGCAGAATTGGTTTTGGTGGCTGCAGTGGGTAGCGCAGGGAATGTGATGTAAATTATGAAATGGAGGGGTGGCTGGCAGGCAGCAGTGCTGAGGCTTTGATATATAGGTTTTCGGATGCCTTTCCTGTCCGAATCCGAGGCGGCTGAGGAGGAGGGCGTTAGGATGGATTTTCCATTCCCATAAAATTTCAGGCAGAGCAGCACCGGTGCCCGTGCAGCTGCGAGTAGCGCTGGGCTTCTGAAAGCCTGGGGAGATTAATTAGAGCTGCTTTGGATTAAGCTCTCCGAACCATATCTAATGTTACAAATTTCTTCCCTTTGTCAGGCTGAGGTGGGGGTTTCCGTGGGCAGCCCGCCTGGTATACGCCACTTCTGCCTTTATTTATTAATTTTGAAGTATTATTATGACATGGTGACTTGGAGATACTAAGTGTGAGCTCTGGCTTGCTGCTGCCATGGGGGGCAAGCAGGGGATTTGGTGGTCATGACCTGGGGGACAACACTGTGCCTTTTGGAGACCTCAGATTTATATCTGTCTGGCTTAAAAGAGAAGCGTTGTTTTTGGCAGCCGAAGGTGCTCTGTGCACCATGTCTGTTGGAAGGGAAGGCAGCGCACATGGTCCGTGCAGGGGCAGAGCAAGTCCCGAAGCCCCAAGCTGGTGCGTTGCTCTGATGGTCCGAGCCCCTGTCGCACTGCGGCTGCTGCTGCTGCATCCCGAGCAGCCTGCGGGTCCCGGGGCGGCTGTGCCAGCAGCAGGAGGGCACAAGAGGCGTCGCCTCATGCCTGCCTGGTGTTTTGTAGGTGTGAGTTGGAAAACTGAGCAGATGCAAAAAGCAACATGTGCAAGTCCCAGTGGGTGCCAGCTGACTCCTTCCATTGGCCGCTTGACGCACGCAGCAGACGCCTCTTCTCTGTCTTTGCTTAGTGCAGTCTCTTGAGAGCGGTGCTGGGGTCTGTGCCCCGCAAAAAAGATGGGGCAGGAGTGGGATGCATTTGTCTCACGCCGCCCAGGTTGCAACACTGCCACAGGGCTCATTCCAGCCTGTGGGACCTCCCTGAGTTTCCCATGCCAGCACCCCAGAATCAGGCTGTTTTAGGGAATGGTCTTGTTCCCCACTGTGCGTCCATCTTTGCCTGCTACCTTGGGATAAAATTCCAGGTAAATCTCAAAGAGAAAGTTGCTGTACATGTAGCATGGGCGGACCTCTAGGTAGGTTAGGTTCAGGAACCGTCTCTAGGAAAAATGCAGGGTGAAGCTGATGATGGGCTGTCTCACCACTTCACTGTAGTGCAGCAGGAGACGGCAGAGCCTGCCTCCTGCCATGCTACCTAAATTGTTTGAAAATGGTACTGAAACCCTCTTGCACCCCTTTTCCCTCCATCTGCCCATCACTTCCCCCACCTTGGGGGGTAATATTTAGAAATAAAGCTTTTGCAGTGGAGGTGGATGTGAAACTTCTCCCAGCACAGAAACCTTCCCATTTGCACTCTGCAGAGAAGGCTGGCAGGGAAAGGACGATGCAGACCCTGCTGCCCATCACAGGGGCACCATGGCTGCCCATGGGCACACAGAGACCACCCCTTTCCTCCCCACCCCAGCTGCTCCCGCGCCGGGTGCCATGCCTGCTGGGGGGCCCAGCCCCAGCGCCCTGCCAGGTGCCCAGGTCCCATCCTCCCGAGCCGAGCGGGATGGGGCAGGGGGAGCAGACAAGACCCCATCTGGTCCCTTCTTTCAGTTTGTCCTTCTCAGTCTCTCCTTTTATATATTCCTCGTTTCACGTGTCTGTGTTTTCTCTCCTCCATGCTATGGCAGTGGTGCTCCATGCTGATGAGACAGTGCGTGGTACAACCGCAGGCAGTCATTTTTCAGGTAATTTCTAGGGTACTGAACACCCGACTCTTGCTTTTTCACCTACTGAGCAGCAGGTCAGGCTTCCCGCTGCGCGGGGAGGGATCCCTGGCTATGCCTGGGCATCCCGGGCTGCTCCTCACCGGTGGCGGTGACGACTCGACGGTGGAGGAGCCTAATCTGAGACCCCTTATAGTACCCCCCCGAGCAGCCGGAGAGGCTCCTGGGGAGGGTCAGCAGGAGGGTCTTGATGGGGCCACGAGGTGAGGGACTGCTCCACGAACGCTGCCTTCCCCCTGGATTTTCCTCTCTTCTCCAGACGAGGCGTCTGGAAGGATGGGCTCTGCCTTGGGGGAGAGGGAAGGCGGGGTTCCGCTGTGCCCCTTTCAAGTGGGTGAATGCCCAGTGCTGCAAACCCTCAGCACCAGCGAGGCTTACTGCTTCTTCAGGGGTTGCTGTGATCCCCTGGGCCCTGCACAGGGGAGAGGAGGGCTGCAGACAGTGCCCGCCGGTCAGTTCAGGGGTGTAGGCTCTTCTGCTCTGCACCGCTGGCTCCCCGCTCCTTGGGGGCCAGATGATACCTTCTTCTGACCCTCTCCTCCCTGCAGCATCTCGTAGTGGGGTGGCGACAGCCACCATTTGCGGTGGTATTGCTTCCTTCTCTGCCCACAGCTCTCGGCTGTGCGGTATTTCACTGCCGCTGCACCAGTCCGATGCTGGCCTGGGCCATGTCCCCGCTGCTCCGTGGTGGGAGCTGTAACAGCAGAGATGGTTGCGACACAGGGGCTCACACCCCCACCAGGGCTGTGCAAGAAGGTCGGGGGTCGGCGGCTGCTGGGGCTGCCCCTTGGCCCGGGGTCCCTTCCTTCACCTGGGTGCTGGGAGCAGCAACGGTGGTCGGTGCATCGTCGGTGTGGCTGCTGGTGGCCAATCGCTGGTGGCTCTGAGGGCAGATGTGGGCACAGTTTTGCCATGGGAACAGGGAAACAGCTGGAAAAACCCTGAAAATCCCACTATTCTTACCTCTGGGAAAAGTTGCTGGGCCGTTGCAAAAGAGATGCAGCTCCTGTCTGCAGCAAGCTACTGGGACCGAAAGCAGGGAGGGACCCCAAACCTCCAGTTCTCACGCCTCAGTCTCCTGGAGCCCTGCAGCAGTGCTGCCCCGCCATGGACTCTCCCTCCAGACCGTGCTGGGCAGCCGTAACGCTTCCAGTCCCTCTGGTCTGCAGAAGTGGTCCCGCAGTTTGGGGCTGTGCTGCTGCAGGTAGGTGAGACGAGGCAGCGCTGCCCATGGGAGGGCCATGTGGCTGCACATCACTCCATCTCCTCACGGTGGGGTGACATGGATGAGCACGGGGTACCACCATCCTGTCCCCCAGTGGGGTGTGCTACATCCTGATAGCTGCTTGCTTCTGACACTGAAACTGGTCAATCCCTCTGAGCTTGAAGGGCCAAGCTCGTGGTTTGTTGATGTGGTGCTTCCAGAAAGTTAGTTAAGGGGTGAGATGTGGTCCTGCTTCCTCCTGTGTCAGGTCCTCAGACCCCAGAAGGGAAGCAAGCTGTGGTGTTTTGATGTCTGCAGCCTGCTTCAGAGTCCCGTGTCTGGGGTTTGCAGGCAGGGGCTTGGACTGGTCCCAGTTGGGTTTGTGTGAGGAGTGGCAGCCCCAAAAGCCACTTTTGGCTGTGGGGTTTGGATGTGTACACCCTGCTCTAGCCCCGCATATGACCCAGCCTGTGGCACAGCTGGATGCTTCCTCCCAAACTACCAGTGGCCAGCTCCCCCTTTGAAAGCTGGAAGCCATGTTCACACCCTGCCTGCAGGGAGCAGTGGATCGGTGTGGCATGGAAAGACACAAAGAGATTTTCTAGTCTGGATATGGTGCGGTTACGGCTTGCTTAGAGCAGCAGGGGTGGAATAAGGCGTCTGTCCCCAGGGAGTGGTGTGTGCTCTTCTCCAGACATCAGAAATACCAAACAGCAGTGCACAAGGACAGCATTTTCCTCTGCTGTGCTCCTGGTCCATCCCACACCGCTCGTGCATCACCAGCTGCCTGGGATGTCTCTGCAGGGCTGCAGCCAGTGTCTTGTCAGATCAGGGCTTTGGGGAGTAAAAAACCCAGTGGTGTTGCCACACATACACATACCCAGAGCAGGGGGAAGGTGGGGTTGCAGATGTAGGACAGTGTGGAGTGGTGTGGGAAGGCTGAAAACCACACCTTGGTAGGATGTGGAAGGAGCTTTGGTTGCACTTGTAGGAAGGAGGAAGGCTGGGACCGTCGCTGGCATCCTCTGCAGGGCAGGGATGCTCCAGCGGCTGTCCTCTGCAAGGTGCAGAAGTGGGGCTGAAGCAGAGGTGTGGGCATGCACATCTTTGAGGCAGTGGTGGTAGAAGAAAGAGGCTGGGTGAGTGAAGGCAAGGGAGACATGAGGGCACGGAGGGTGTTGGAGGAGGAATAAGCTGAAAAGGCTGAGGAGTAGGACAAGTTTAATGCAAAGGTTAGGGAGGAGCATAGGAGATGGATCATTGCTGAGAAGCCTTAGGTCCAGAGGACCCTGTAGTGCTGATCCGTGGGCCGGATGAAAGGACAGGGTGGCCAGCGGCTGGTCACTGGCAAAATGTATTTGACACACTCATCTGCAAGAGGTTTGTATGGGGGATCCTTCAAGGTGACAGGGTGTACTTGTGTGCCATGCAGAGTGCATCCTCAGAAGAAACACGTGTGTTAACACAGACCTGCTAATACGAGGTTATCCATGTAAATTAACTCTGAGTGAGAACTGAGCAACAGAGACACAAACAGATACGTCTGACCCAAAGTGCTGAGCTCATGGCAAATACCAGATTGCGTGCCAGGTTCTCAGATGCCTCTGAGAAACTTGCAAGAGGGAGAGAGACGTGTTCACTCAGATCAGCTTTTGTTTCCTTTAAAAAAAAAAAGTTAACTTTTTGATTTGGTCACTCAAAAAAATCTTGGGGTCCTGGGTTGCCCTACGTTGCTTCAGCTCTGCACAGCTTCTGCATTGACTTTGTCTGCAGTGGGGATCAGCTTCCAAGTTGTTCAGTTTATTTGTTCCTACGGCTGTTCTTCACTTGAAGGCGTCGTCCTCCAGTTGTTACAGGCATGGTTACGGTCTCACAAATAAGGGATTAAAACTTAAAGTGCAAATAGCAACAGGGAAGGGAGAACTTTGAAAGGAAGCTTCCCAGTTTTGTGTGAATGATCCTTCAATAAGAAATCATGGCAAAAGGCAAATGAAGATAAGCTTTCTGCCGTATACATGGAAGTCCTTCTGGATGTATGGATTGGCCTGACCTGCTGTAGATTGCCATAGCTACATGGACTTTTACAAGGTTATAGGACATAACAATCTGATTTCTGAGGACCTGTGCTCGTTTACCGTAGCTTTGGCTAATGAGATTAAAAAATTCCCATGAGATGAGAGAGCATCCTTACAACAGTCAGGTGATATATTTTTGAATAAGTTTCATTTAGAAACAGTTGGCTACAAATCCATCCATTAAGCAAACACTTTTATTTACATGCACTTTATTTCTTGTGAGATGATGAGGAAGCGCAGCATTCCCAAGAAAAAGGGGGAAACGGGACACCCTGTTCCCACCTGCTCATTAGTGCCTTCAAGTGCCACCACTGAAATAAGGAGAGTTCAGGTTAACTGGCATGAACATTTTTCTCTAACAAGCAAGTAACTTGCACTCAGCAGTTAACAGCCCCCAGTTACTCTACAAAATTTCCTCTTTAGGGAAAGCCTTGTTACATATTGATGAGTTTGACTTCAGTTTTATAAAGAAAGCCTATTTTGGTGTTCTCTGAGAACATCGGTGATAAGCACAGACCTGCTTATTGAGCCTTTTGAATGCATAACAGCCCCCTGTAAATGGGCATTGCCTTTAAAACTGACTGAACAAAGGATTTTTGAGTTCTATATTGCATCTACTTTTTGTCATAGAGGCAGAAGCTCTTGAATAGTAAATTTTTTCTCGCTAAAATGCCTTTTGTTTCTTTTTCCAGGCAACTGAATACTCAGCCATGGCATCATTAGCTGGTGGATTAGATGACATGAAGGCCAATATAACCAGCCCTACTTCTGCAGATTTGGGAGCGAGCGTTCCTGGGCCTCAGTCATATCCTATTGTCACAGGTAAACAATTTTCCAATGCCGATAAGTGGTGTGAAGTGTATGTGTGTGCACATTGCAGTGTGATGCCTTTCATGGAGGAGTTGTGTCAGATATGGAGTCACTTGCTTAAAAAGTCTCTTTTTAACTGCAATTTCATAGCAGCTCTGTTGAAAGTCAGGTGCATGGCTTGTATAAATCAGTAGTGTTTGCTTGGAGCCAACAGATGAAGCATCCATCCCTCCTGCCCAGGAAGGGATATGCCCTTCCACCCCAAGCCTGCATCCTGAATACCAAGATGTAACAGAAAAGCAGAATGCTTGTCTCTGCTTTTGGGCTTTGTTGCTTGTTTTTCATAAAGGTGCCTGGCATGTTTGACTGCATGGGGTTTTTATGACAGTTCAAACTAGCTTGAATTTTGGATGCTTTTGATTCCTACAAATGCTCATGTTTTATACCATTTCTGGAACTGTAATTGTGCACTAAGGCTAAGCATTTAAATGAAAAGCAAAGCTGTTTTGTTCAAGGAATGCAGCATCGCCAGCATTTATTTAGCAGGCATAGGGTGAGAGTTAAGGAACAGCTAGAATTTGATAAATGCTTTCGTCACCTAGTTATTTGGGACTGATCACATCACTTGGTATGAGAAATGGTAAGAAAATGATGAAATTGTGTCCCAGAGGAGTTGTGGGAATCAGAAAAAAGGATTTTAAGATCTAAGGCTCTATGTTTCCTATGTGTATTTCCTATGTGTGTTACTCCTGTCCTTGCGTCTAACCTGTGCAGATTTCATCACTGGATTTTCTCTGTTTTCCCAAAGATTGGATTTACTTGTTTATTTTGTTGCTACAAGGGAAGGTGATACAGTTTTTAGTATAGTATTATCGTATCTTGAAAACACTACGATCTCATCAAGCAGGAGAGCAGTTTGGAAAATGAGTGTTGTTACAAAATTGTTTTAACCCAGTGTGGCATCAGTCTTTGACTCCTCTTGCAAAAAGTTCAGGAGTATTCCAATGAAATTAGAGAGTTACATGAACTGTAAGGAAATCCTCAAAGTGGGAGGAGAGAGACTTCTTGAAATAATTGTCAGGTAATGGGTGGGTGGTTCAAGATTTAGACACAGATAAGAAAGGTGTCTAGGACTGGATGGATGGACAGAAAGAGGGATTTTTGGATATTTCTGGCTTATAGCAGGTAGGGAGAGAAAGCATATGTATATACATATAATTATTTATATATAAAAGAAGGAACATGAACTCTCATGTTTGGGGTCATAAGCCATCCGTACAGACTATGAAAGTTGAAAAGAAATGTCTCCTAAGGCAAATTGTTCTGTAATTGTTTGCTACAGAGCTCCCTGCATCTTTCTTTGAAGGTTGAAGTGCTGCTCATTGCAAAAGAACCAGGCTGCCTTGGCACATCATGGCTGTCCTGTTGCCCTTCGTTCATCTTCTGGGTGTGTGTCTCTTGCTCACCTGAGCCTGTGCCCCTGTGACAACCCTGATACCCCGTTAGAGGCACTTGTGCTCTGCTGATGAGCACAGCCCAGCAGCACCTTGGACCGCATGAGCGGGTGCTGTGAGCATCGCTGTCTGGGGCTTTCCCAGCTGGGAGCATCCACAGTTTACAGTGCGGGATGGGAACTGATGGGAGCCATGTCTTGACGGGGAAGCAAAATAGCAAGAAATTACTGAGCTGCATTATCAAGGAGTGAAAGTTAGGAAGGCATGATGATAGAGAAGCTGAGTGGTTCCTTGCTTCTGTCTTCTACCCAGGATCTGCACCTGGCCAAAATCAGGTTCAGCCAAAAGCTGTTGTTTGATTTGATGCTTCAGCAGGGCTTGTTCTTTTATGCTCGTTTAAGCACGTCTTCTGGTTCTTACGTTACTACTTCCTTAGAGTTTGGTGAGCTGACTGATCACGTTTGTTGGAGCAAAACCGACTACAGAAATGATGCTACAGAGCTTGATACGGTTTTCGCATGGGTTCTCACTGTGACATAACCTACACTTGAGCAAAGGTTCCAAATGTTAAATTTACTAGTTCTCATCAAAAACATGGAGCAGGCTTTATGAGAAGCAAACCTAGAAAAAACCTGCCATTGGTCTTAAATGTGACAAGATGAGAGCTATGACAGAACACATTTTACAAGGCAGTAGGTATTTATATCTTTAATTTAATATTGGTGTAGAATTTTCTAACACCTGCATTCATAAAACTTAGATTTACACGAGCATATCAGAACCCTTTTAAAAACTATGCCTTTTGATATATTTTTGGAGAAGATTGCCTGACTATTATCCTCCCTTTTCCTTTCGTAACACCCGTAGCAACTGCTTTGTGCTACTCATGCTCTGGAAGCACCCAGGAGCCCCTGGCACGATCTGGGCCCTAGCGCTGCGCATATACGATATGACCAAGTCATGCTCTCTGCCCCAAAGCTTTCCTAATGAGCTGAGGGGACTGTCGAGGGCAGGAAGATTTAAGCAGCAAGCCATGCTTTGTAATGTGCAAGGCATGTAAGTTACAGTACACTTGGTGATGCGTTTCTCACCATAGCTCTGGACAGACTTCTCCATTTTCTCCCAAGAATTAACTCACTTTTTCAGTCACGGCTCTTTTCCCACCCCGTTTCCTTGGTGGGACAGAGGATTCAGAAGAGGAGACACATTATTGACTCTTTTTCGCTTGTAACCAAAAGCTGCATGTTGCTGCTGGCCTTACATCTGTAGTAGATACCACTGAAAATTAGGAGGAGCTGGGTGATGATACGCAATGGTGGTTATGAGAGCGAGGTCCAACAAACATTTGCTAACATATCACATACTCAGCCTACTGGGAACTTTTTTGTTGTCTGTGGTCTGACCAAAGCTACGGTAAAATTCAGTGGTTCCTGAGCTGGGGCTGGGGTGGGTGGTTGAGGGTAGGTAGTAGATAAGGCAGGCAACACCTGGAAGAAGGTTAACTTTGTATCAGCCCCACTTTGGTGGTCAGGAACTGACTCATGAGAGAAGTCCTGCCAAAGCCAGGTCCTGGACCTCAGCCCCTTGTCTGGCAGGCAAGAGCCCAAGCCTCGCAGGTCCATGATGGCATTTCTCCTGCGAACTGCTCCTCCTTGGAGGAGGAATGGCCAACCTGAACTCCAGTCTTTTTTTGAGATTCAGAAAGTTGGGTTGCTTTTAATTTCTTGCCCCTTTTTTGCGTGTTTCCACTCTTCCTCACTCCAGTCAGTCTGTCCTGTGATGTGTCGAAGCAAGTGAGAGCAGGAGACTGAAAAGCTTGGGGGACAACTTGTTCTGGTTATGCTAGCTAGTATGTTTTCAGCTGTAAAAGTAAGGGGTGACTGGATAAAGTTCCACAGAATGTCCAAAGTCTGCGTCTGGTGGTGCTAAA
Source organism: Platalea leucorodia (assembly GCF_965183815.1). Lineage (NCBI taxonomy): Eukaryota > Metazoa > Chordata > Aves > Pelecaniformes > Threskiornithidae > Platalea > Platalea leucorodia. The sequence continues at coordinate 87,633,009 of NC_138858.1, read as the reverse complement.
GGCTTGAGAGGTTGACCTCGCTTCTCAGTTGACATTCCAGATTATAAACATTTTTGTAACACCTTCACTGTCATGAGACCAAGAGCTGCTTAAAACACTGGCAAGTGAGTTGTAGTATCCAGAAGAGTCTGTTGGTGGGAAACGTCGTTTCTGGAGAAACAGAAGCTCTTCTGGTGTGTGTGAAGCAGAGCTGTGGACGTGTGATTGCACGATGCTTCAACAGAGAGTGGGGCTATCGATGGGCATAGGGCTGAAAAGCTGCATTTCTGGGGGTAAAGAACTTGAAATATGACATACAGGGGTTTGAGCTAAGAACACTAATGTCCTTTTGATAGCTGCTATCTGCTGTTCAAGCTTGATCAGTTTTTATGAGAAAGTCTGGAGACTTTCTAGGCTGCCATTTGTGAAGAGACCTGAGTCTAGTTCATTTCTCAGTCTTAAGTCTGTAAGACAGATTGCAAAAGAATTTAATGCAAATAAAGCTGAGAACGGAGGTCTTAAGTGAGTTCTGATCAGAGTCTTTCATTGTTCTTGTTGCCAGGTTGTGGTGTGGGCAGCAAAGCAGTACTGAGGGTTGAGTTGCAAAAGATCCTCTGTGATCTGTTGGTAGGAAATGTAAGATTTCTATTTCTTTGCAAGCTGGTAGATCAAAACATTTGGGACACTTTTTGAAGATGAAAGGATTGCCTAAACGTTGGTGTTCATGGAAGTACTTGCTGCTAGAATATGTTTAAGGAAAAATTTGGTGACAGTTCTCAGTGCTGCTTCATCCGCCGACTCCGTTGTGTTAGGGACCACCAGCCAAAGCTCTGATTAGAGAGCCACTCGATTTCTCTCCATCGTTTTTATGCCACATTAAATATTAAGTTTAAAAAGAAAAACCTTCCCTTACTGCTTTCTGCCACGGTCCATAAGTGCTCTCTCCATTTACAAGCCAATGACATGTGCCCAGCTCATTACTGCTGTAGTCAGCAGTTTCCAAGCAGCCCGTGATTGTTACTAATTACCTGCAGATGCATTTTCCGTGCTCCGGCTTGCTGATTTCAGCGTGGTCGGTATCACTTTGAGAGGACAAAGTCGTGCTAAATTGACACCTTCGTGTGGCTCTCCAATACAGCGCTGAGGGCAGATTGACAAACCTGCGGGCAGCCCTGTCTGCAGCCAGCTGCAGAGTCAGTTTGCATTAGCAGAGCCAGGAGCAACTGTCGGCCAGCCTCACCCAGAGCCAGAGAAGTGCATTTCACTGTAGTGGGATCTGACGTGAACTCTATATCGCGCTGTTAGAAGAAGCAGCACAGAGCAAAGCATTGGTAGTCGGCTTTGGTTTTGTTCCTCTGGCAGATGTTGGAGTAGGGGAGCCTGGTCTTCTCCCATGCTGGGACATCTCCATCGCAGCTTGCCTTCCTTTGCTTGCCTGCTCTTCCAGGTCGCTGCCAGGGCAATCTCAGATGTGCTGGCTTCCAGCCTGATGAGTGTGTTCTGTTGGAGCTGTACTGATGCAGTACAGGCTGCAGTGCATTTCACATCTTACACACCTGTGGAGGGAGATACTGAGACTCTGCCAAATACGGACAGGTTATTCCTTATCCTTTGCACTCAGTCTTGTAACCACACTGTGGAAAGAGCGTTACCTTATGTTCTGCTTTGTGAGGTCAGCCTTGGAGACAATGGTCCTGTAGAGCCAAATGCATTGGCTTGCCTGCACATTTTGTGTGCACATCAAAAAGGTGAGAAGAAACAGAACAAAACCAGGAGCAGAGTCAGTTCACCGTCTGGAAGGATGGGGAAGGAGAGATATTCTCAATGACTGTCATCTTAGCTATCTGCTCTGGCTTGTATTGCTGGACCCAGCCACCAGAAATAACTGATCCCAGGCTTAAGGCTGAACTGAACATAGAGCGAGTGGGGCAAATGCATCTGGCTGAGCAGGCACCTCCACTCCTGGAAAGATCAGCTTGACTTTTTCCTTAGTTTGGATGCATCCAGCACCTTAGATGTATTATATTATGCCAGGTGGTTATTTCTTCATAGGTGGCACAGGTCTGTGACTAATGCAGGTAACAAGGATACGTTTAACCTTCCATATGCCTGCATATTTTGTCAAATTTTTGCAGTTAGGAAATGAAAATGCTAAAATGAGATAAATGCACATCAAAAGATGAGCCGTGTTTTGCTACTGTTCTGCTGTAAAGTACAGTCCTCAGCTGGCCTCTCAGTGTATTTTTCCTTGGGAGCGCTAAGTCTCATAGGAGAAGTCTGTTTCCTGACGCTTCGTCCTGCTTTGTTCATCCCATCATGCTGTGACTGCAATTTATGAGCCCCTGTTTCGCCAGGTTTTGTTGAAAGGCAGATATTGTTGGTTACTTCTGAAGCTAGGCATGAGATGGTGGCACTGCAGTTGGACTGGAAACCTTGCCAAAAATGGATCGTCCCTGAGCAGTTGTGTTTGCAGGCAGCGTGGATTCTGATGCCTTCAAAAGGAGGAAAAGAGCCGCTCCTCTAAAATCCTAGGCTGCCCTCTTGCCATGATTCAACACTGATAATATTTAGCATTTAGCTCAATGCAATCCAAAATGACTTCTTGTTTTTTTAACAAGAAAACAAGTGGCATGTAGGATGCAGATCACCTGCAAAAGAACGGCAACAGATCCTTATTAGTCTGTGGATGGAGGATTCACCTGAGCAACACTAGACACCAGCCTTTGGGTGGAGGAGTCTGGAGATGCCTTCCTGTCTCCACAGGCTAGAGCTTAGGCATTGAGTTTGGACTATCTACTTTTTGCATAACCCAAGTTAAGGGTTCTTATAATACTGATACTCCTGATCAAAGGGTGCTTTGAGCTTTGGCCTCCAGCTGACTCCTGATTAGGGAGGTTCAAGCACTTTTTGAGCTGATGCTAAGGAAGGGTCCTATGCAAGCAACAGGACCGGAGTGCACCTAGCAGAGAGCAAGAGCGGGAGACATCAGCAGATGCAGCAGTTTGTGCAGAAGGATTCAGGGAAGGGGGCCAGAAACTCCGTATACAGGCTTAGAAGTGGTGATGGTGTGCCCTGTTGGAGCCGGGAGTATGTGCACTTGGGAAGGGGAGGCCCGCAGAGGGAGCCTTCCCTGTGTGCATCAATACTTGATGGAGCAAAGCAAATGGAATCACTCTTCCTGGTGGTGCCCAGTGACTGGGCAGGAGGCCATGGGCACAAACTGAAACATGGGAAACTCCTCTTACACATAAGAAGAAACCTTTCTGCCATGAAGGTGGTCAAATGCTGGCAGAGTTTGCTCAGGCTATGGAGTGTCTGTCCTTGGAGATGTTCAAAACCCGATTTGACATGGTCCTGGGCAGCCTGCTTTAGGTCACCCTGCTCTGAGCAAGAGAGTTGGACTTGATGAACTCCAGAGTTGCTTTCTAACCTCAGCTACTCTGTGTTTCTGTTGTAGGCACAGCGCTTCCATATTGATGGGTAGGAGCTGTGTGTCATTGTCTCTTTGGTGGGATTGTGACCAGGGTGGCTCTAGGACAGTCTGTAGTCCATGGAGCTGGGATCACGGGTACCTTCTGAGGGTCTGCCTGTACTAGGATGTGGCTGAAAGGGGAGTAGATGGGTAAGGAAGCTTTCTCATCCATTTATATTGCTCTGTCTGTACATGTGTTTAAAGGAACATTGTTTAGGTACCACAAAACATGGAAGAAAAGATGGATGTTTTGCTTTCTCTTGTTTCATTTTGTTTGGTTGGTTAGTTGGTTTCTCCTTTTTCTTTTTTTTCTATCCTTCCTCATCCCTGGCTCTCTACCCACTAAGCAAAGATACCAGCTTTCAAAAGCTTTCCCTAGGATTCTTGACCTGACTGAAGCTCTCAGATGAACACTGTAAGGGCTGTATCCCTCAGGGAATGGCTGGGAGAGCATCAGGAGAAGAGGGGACATCAGGGTTGTCTAGGCAGCTTGGAATCTGGCCTACTTCTTTTTATGACTTTGGAAATTAGGTATCTTAGGGGTACACCAGAGAAATCAAGAGTTTAGTCTTAGTAAGAAGCTCCAGGAGTGGTGTGTGGTGAGATGTGTACATCTAGATAGGGTATTTAATCAATGTAGATAGGTAAGGCAGGAAATGGTCAGGGGCTGAACCCTTTGGTGAAGGTCTGGGTGGACCCCGAGGGAAACGCCGCCCCTCTCTGCCATGTCTTGGATGGATTCTGAGTGCTCATCCCACATCAGAACCAAGTCACTGCCTCTTTTCAAGTTTTACCTTCTCTTTACTATTGCCAAGTGGAACACAGAAGTTTAACTGATCAACAGCACTCTTCTTTCTTCAGCACTGCTGTGCTTTCTGGAACTGGTGCTGAAAGGAGCCAAGAAAGGGCTGCATCTCTTTTGGCCTAAGCCTTATTTGATCTGCCTTTTGTGGACCATTTTTGACGATGATCTGAGACAACTAAGTACTTTTTGTGTCCAATAGAAATAATGACGTGAAGCTTAGAAGCAAAAATAAAGCTCCCAATACATGCCTTTGAGGAATACACGGTGAAATAGGACTTTTCACTCTTTCTTGCACACCTGATGTTCACAGTGAAGACAACTACTATTTCAGAGATGCAAAAATGTGGTTCAGGGTCAATATTTCATTAATGTGAAGTCCAAAAGTGCCTTAATAATGCTGGGAAATGCTTTGTGAAATCTGCCATTGGTGATTCCTGGAGGAAAAAGAAGAAATTTATTTTAATTTGTATATTGCTGTAGTAAAAAAAAAAAATTAACCCCAAAATCTTCTATATCTAGTTGATTCTGCAGTTGTAGTTTGTTTATTGTTGTGAATTTAGGTCTAAACCCAGGTCTCGCTGACCACAATGAAAGAACCTGGCTTCTTTAGGATACACTATTTGTCCCTTAAATGCATTTGCTACTTTGCATTTTAAGAACGATGTAGCAGTTGACTCTTGTCACTGATTTCTCATCATTTAGGAGGTCAATGGCTGGTCACCCTTGTAGCAAGATCTCCAGGTGGAAAGGAGAAAGCATATGCAGAAGGTGACTTATCCCATGAATTTTTGGATATAAAGTTAGGGATCCTCATCAGAGAGCGCCTGTTTCTTTCCAATGACTACTTGAGGGAGTGAGGAGCACTTAGCTTAAGCTAGACCTGCATGGGTGGGATTGACCTGCCCCATGGAGAGTAAGGAGGGTCGCATGAAGGTCCTGGAGGGAATCATTATCCAGCTGATATTTACTGAAATATTGTTAAGTGACAGTTTTACAGCTGTGTTTTCTCTAGCTGAATGAAAGGATTTCAATTATTTTGATTTCAAATTAAAAAATATTTGCAGTTTTTTAATGAAAAGTAGTTTCAAAGTGAACAATTTATACTTTCTGTTCCAGCTCTCTGAAATAAGAGTAATGTAACAATTTCACAATTCCTTCTTCCTTTTTTTTTTCTTTTTCTTTTTTTTTCCCTAAAATCAACACAGTTTTGAAGAAAGTAAAGAAAAGGCTTGGTTTTGTTGAAATTGCTTTTTCTTCTGGAAAAATGCTTTGTTAAATTTTTTGTTGGCTAATTGTAATAGCGATAATAAAAAGTCTTCTTCTGAGGCCATTATGTTTTGGTCACATAATCTATCTCTACATGGAAATGTTGATCAGTGTTTAAACATTATTACCAAATTATACTTTAATTTCTGTGGGACTGTTTTGAAGTGCAAATCGGTGTTGGTAGATGGCTGGTTTCTAGTGCAGCATAATGCTAGATTTACAGCTTAGTCTCTACATTTAATAGATAAAAGTGCAGATGCATTTTCCAATAATCTATTCGTCACTCCCAATAGGGCCTGTCATGTTAAAGACTTGAAAAAAGGCCACATAAACTCCTGTGGAAAGGCAGCCAATCTGAAAAACAAAAGTGTCATTTTTAATGACAGGACCGAGTCTAACTGAAACACTGTTGAATTTTTCCATTTTTATGAATTCTTATCTTGCCATTAAAAAGGAACAAGCGCATTTGAGAAAGCAAACGAGGCCACTTGTACCCCACTAAGACCCAGGCTATTAACTGCCTCTTTTGATGATGTACAGCCTGACTCTGTTGGGAGTTTGGCTGTGGATTTAAATGTTGCATTTAACTATGGTAAACATGTTTTGGTGCAAAGCATGTATAATAACAATTTGCATTTACATAGCATCTTTTACTTAAGGATTTTGCAATCTCTAATTAATTAAATCTGTTTCCCCCTGCCCCCAATACCACTGTGGTATGGATAATAAATAACAATTTTAAATGGAACAGCCATGGCAGGAGGATTAAGACAAGAGGGTTCTGGTGCTCCCGCACTGGTGCTGATTGCGGCGAGGCTGGGGCTTGTTCTGCAAACGTGCTGAGCAGCCTCAGCTTGTGCTCACTCTGGTCCAAAACGCCCTGAAAAAAGCTGGGCATCAAACCGACCCTGCATGAGTGGGTGGAAAACGCCTTGCTGGCTCCACTTGCAGTGTCACCCACCTGTGTTTGTTTCCTGGGGATGCTCATCCACGGCTGTGCCACCGCTGTGGCAGCCGGGGCTTCAGATACGCAGAGCTGGCAGGGAGGCTCACCACCTCGCTGCTTTAGGGCATCAACGGCCAATTCAGTCCACAGACGGCATTTTTTGCTGCCAGAGAAATGCTGTAAATCGGTCATAGATCTCCAAATTGGAAATAAAAAAAAAAATAGAAAGGAAAACACTCCAGTTAGCATAAATGCTTCCTAAATTGCTTTTTTTGGCCTGCAGCTACAGCAGAACATCTGAGAGTGTCTGTGCAAGCCACCAAAATGACATTTCCAGGTGGGTAGAGGGATGTGTGGCATCTGTGTGTATGCACAGCACAAAAATAAAGTCTAGTGGTAGTCCGAGTCAGGCTACCGATATCATTTCTAGGACAAGGTAATTGTTATGATGACAGTGGTTGAAGACACCTCTGAACTTGCTACACCACCAATGACAGGTGGCCTTAGTTGGCCAAATATGAGTTACATCTCATCTGATACCTGACCAGTTGTGAGATTCTGTGTACTTACACATGGGACAGCGAGTTGTCAGACCAGCAGTTTGGGAAGTGAGTAGAGGGAATGGTAAAACAGAGGCAATTCGAGGGCTATGTGCACCACTGAGTGGTGGAGAGTGTGCCATGAGGATGCTTGCTGTCTGCCATCAGCTTGCACTGTCATACCATCACCTAGAAATGGGAATGTGCCTTTTTTTTTTAATCTAGGAGAAACTTAGGAGGACTCACAAAAGATAAAGCTGCAATGTGTAAAGTGTTCCAGATTGGATGAGCACAAAGCCTAGTCGGCAATACTGCCTCTGGGTGCTGAGCAGTGTAGGTGTTTCTCAAAAGGCTTGACTCCGAGGACCCCTGCGGAGCTCAAGGGGACAGGCTCCCCAGCTTCATGCCGTGGTCTCTGGGATGCCAGCAGAGGCGGCTTTGGCGTAGAATCAGGACTGGGTGTGAGCTGGTGCTGCCAGAGCTCTCACAGCTCCATGCCACCGACGGCTCCTTGCTGTTCCCAGTTGGGAACTGACAAAAGTGTCCATTGCTGAGCCAGGGGAGAGAAAGACAAAGGATCCAGATGTTTTAATGATGTTGCAGCATGTTTTGGGAGAAGGGGAACATCTTTTGTCACAGAGTAGGAAGGAAAGCTCTTGCTTATTTTCCCTGCTGTCTTTGAAAAGAGCTCTTCCTGTAGTTCTGGCCCTGGAAAACACTGTGTTATGTACGAACAGAGATTTTATAAACCCATTTGTGACTTTTCTGTAACAGACTATTGTTTCTTTATGACTTCGTATTACATCAGGCCAAACGTGTGAATTACAGGTTTTGATGTCAAAGACAATAAAAAATGTTTCTATAAATACTTCAGCAACAAAAGGAGAGCTAAGGAGAATCTCCATCTTTTATTAGATGTGGGGGGAAAACGTAGTGACAAAAGATGACGAAAAGGCTGAGGTACTTAACGCCTTCTTTGTGTCAGTCTTTAATAGTAAGACCCGTTGTTCTCGGGGTACCGCGCCCCTTGAGCTGGAAGACAGGGACAGGGAGCAGAATGAAGCCCCCATAATCTAAGGGGAAATAGTTAGCAACCTGCTACACCAGTTAGACACACACAAGTCTATGGGGCCAGAAGGGATCCCCACAAAGGTACTGAGGGAGCTGGTGGAAGTGCTCACCAAGCCACTTTCAATTCTTTGTCAGCAGTCCTGGCTAACGGGGGAGGTCCCAGTTGACTGGAGGTTAGCAAATGTGACGCCCATCTACAAGAAGGGCCAGAAAGAGGATCCAGGGAGCTACAGGCCTGTCAGTCTGACCTTGGTGACGGGGAAGGTTATGGAGCATGTCATCCTGAGTGCCATCACGTGTCACGTACAGGACAACCAGGTGACCAGGCCCAGTCAGCATGGGATCATGAAAGGCAGGTCCTGCTTGACTGACCTGATCTCCTTCTATGACAAGGTGACCCGCTTAGTGGATGAGGGAAAGGCTGTGGATGTTGTCTACCTGGACTTCAGTAAAGCCTTTGACACCATTTCCCACATCATTCTCCTGGAGAAACTGGCTGCTCATGGCTTGAAAGAGCATATGCTTCACTAGGTAAAAAAACGGCTGGATGGTTGGGCCCAAAGAGTTGTGGTGAATGGAGTTAAATCCAGTTGGTGGCCGGTGAGAAGTGGTGTTCCCCGAGGCTCAGTACTGGGGCCAGTTCTGTTTAATATCTTTATTAATGATCTGGATGAGGGGATTGACTGCACCTTCAGTAAGTCTGCAGAAGACACCAAGTTGGGCAGGAGTGTTGATCTGCTGGAGGGTAGGAAGGCTCTACAGAGGGATCTGGACAGGGTGGATGAATGGGCTGAGGCCAACTGTATGAGGTTCACCAAAGCTAAGTGCCCGGCTCCTGCACTTGGATCACAACAACCCCATGCAATGGTACAAGCTTGGGGAAGAGTGGCTGGAGAGCTGCGTGGCGGAAAAGGACCTGGGGGTGTTGGTTGACAGCTGCCTGAACATGAGCCAGCAGTGTGCCTAGGTGGCCAAGAAGGCCAATAGCATCCTGGCTTATGTGTGGCCAGCAGGACCAGGGAAGTGATCGTCCCCCTGTACTTGGCACTGGTGAGGCTGCATCTCAATACTGTGTTCAGTTTTGGGCCCCTCACTACAAGCAGGACATTGAGGATCTGGAGCGTGTTCAAAGAAGGGCAATGAAGCTGGTGAAGAGTCTAGAGAACAGTCTTAGGAGGAGCGGCTGAGGGAGCTGGGGTTGTTTAGTCTGGAGAAGAGGAGGCTGAGTGGAGACCTTATTGCTCTCTACAGCTACCTGAAAGGTGGCTATAGTGAGGTGAGGTCGGTCTCTTCTCCCAAGTAACAAGTGATGGGATGAGAGGAAACGGCCTAAAGTTGCACCAGGGGAAGTTTAGGTTGGATATTAGGAAAAACTTCTTTACTGAAAGGGCTGTCAGGCACTGAACAGGCTGCCCAGGGAAGTGGTGGAGTCTCCATCCCTGGAGGTATTTAAGAGACAGGCAGATGTGGTGCCTAGGGACATGGTTTAGTGGTGGACTTCGCAGTGCTAGGTTAACGGTTGGACTTGATGATCTTAAATATCTTTTCCAACCTAAACGATTCTATTCTCACAAAAACAATGAACTGCAATAAAAAAAAAAAAAAAAGACAATACAAAAAGCAAAATGCACTGGAAGAAAGAAAATGTCACTGTCATTTCTTCAAAATACAAGTTGCCTGGCTTTGAGCTGCTTGATGAAACTGGCACATCTACCAACAGTGAGGAATATTGCTTGTGGAAATCCCATGAGAATCAGCAGGGACAGGGACTGCCTGTGCTGCCACGGACTTGACACCTGACTTGGGATTTTCACACAGATGTGGCTGGAAAGTGAATTCAGTGATGGCATGAAAGGAGTATTGGGGTCCCACTGGAGTTTTCCTTTCTTTCATCATACATTCTTTGCAACAATCTAAATTTCTTGAGCTCAGCCCTGTGATGACACTGTACCGTTTTTGAGCACCAACTCCTAAAAAAAGGCTTGTGCATCAGCAGTATCCCTCTAAAGAGGGGACGTATGTGGGTTATCCTCTCCCCATCAGGTTTCGTTTCTGGCAGTTGTGGGTCCAGGCCTGGTGGCCTCCCCAGAGGTGAGCATCCTCTGTGGGAAGGCTGGGAAGACGGTTGGGCCTTGAGGATCTGCAGGAGGATGGAGGGCTTGAAAGAGCGTGGAGGGAAGCCAGCAGATGCTGCTCTAGCTGCAGTAATTGCAAAGTCCCTAAGAGGTGTGGGACACTGGGGAATGTGGATGAGATTCCCTTTGTCAGCACATCTGGTTTTTGGTGCTAAACAGAGGGCTTGCTTTTGCTCCTTCTGTCCTTGTTGATATTGTAATAAAGGTGGAATATGGACACAAACTGTTCCCAGGCACTGATGTAATCACGAACAGGTCTGGTAGGTGTTCACTGCCAAGCAGAATCATGTCCTGTGCTGCCTGACCTGCCTGTGCTAGCCAGTGCAGGCACACCGAAACACGTCCTGGTCTGGTTTGCTCCCACGCTGGCACAGAGACAGATAGGCACCAGCTCGGAACAAAATGTGACCTGGTCTTGCCAACTCAGGGTTTCACTCAGCCTGGCTCAGGTGGCAAAGCTGCATCTGGACCCTGAGCTGGCTGGGGAGCGTTGCCCCAGGTCGCCCTGCCGATCTCTCCCTGCAGAGCTGTGCTGGCTGCTCCCCGGCAAGCGAGGGGCAGCCATCATACGAACAAGTGGGCACTGGCAATAAACTGTGTGACAGGGACACATGGGACAAGTGTTAGATATGTCACACACCATACATACACGTGTGGCATGCAGGTGTGCAGAGCTGCATCTCTGCTCTGCGTGCCTGTGCCTGTGGCTGCTGGGGTCATACCAGGAGGTGCTCCACACACCTCCCACGTCCTGCCCCAGAGCATCCCCATGGCTTCGTCCACCCTGGAGTAACCAGTGTTAACTCTGCAGTCAAATGTTTGTGCAATGACCTTGGCATTGCCAAGCCCAGCTGCATTCCCCAGCACAAGAGGTGCAGGCAGCTGCTGTGGCCTCTCGCTGTCAGGATGCATAAGGCTGCAGGAGGCACATCTGATCTTGTGGAGATGTGCAGAGGTGGGATCATCACCTCACGTCCAGGTGCACCCTTGTCCACTGTATACGTGTTCATTGCTGCTTAACAGGCTTGGAGATGCACTGATGCAGGCTGCTTTGTGCAGCTCACTGCTCAGGAGACAAATTTTGTCCATATGCTGTCCAGGATGTTCACCACCTGCAAGTCTTGTCAACCCATGTTTTAATGAGAGAAGCTCTTAAGTTCCTAAGATATGAGTGGGATATTGGCAGGCCCTTCTGTGAGACAGATAAAGTAGCTCTGTGACGCTCCTTGGGTGCATTACGAATGATGGCTTTGGTACTGAAGCGGTGGTGAAGTGGACTCATCAGTGCCTTTGAGCATGGTGTGGACTCAGTAAAACCTCAGCTTGTTGAGGTGGTGGTGGCTGAGGAGCAGGAGGTGGCCCTGTGAGCCCTGACAGGGACAACTGCGCTGTGCCCTCTGCTGTGCTTTACCACCACCCTTCCTGCAGCCCAACTCCGGACCTGGCACCTCAGCAGCACATAGGTGTCGTAGGTAGCGGGGACCTGGCGGTGGCACTGTGCAGGGTGTAGGACTGGATAGGGGTGGGGAGGCAGCGTGGCATTCGGTCACCCCTCCAGGACACAATCCCAGCCTCTCCTCCCATGTGGACCCCTTGGGATGGGAGGGATGCCCAGCAGCTTTGCTCAGCATCACACATGCCCCATGGAGAGCAGGGCAGCTCTGCCCCCATCATCAAAAGTGCTGCCCTGAAGGGACCCTTTTCTCTGACCTTTGAAATTATTCCTGTCCAATATTTCCTCATGTTTTCTTTTAATTATTTTTCCCTTTCTCCTCTTCCTCTCTTTCCCCCCCCCCAAAACTCCACCACTCCTCTCCAGTGTATTAAGGATGTGAGTGAAATTGATGGCTGGAACGTCTCAAGTCTTTATGATGATGAATGACTTTCACTGCCAAAGCTTTTATTGTCTGTGATTTGGGAAGAAGGGGAGCTGATTTATCGTGGCCGACTGTCACGCCATTTAATACAGTTATAAATCCTGACGCCATGACGGGCACTGTGGGCCGGGGACCTCCTCTGGCCACGCTCCCACCCCCATTTTGTCTCCCTGCTCGTGGTCCTCAGCTGTGCTTCTTGGAGGTGAGCAGGCAGGGGGAAATTTGAACTGGGAGCTCCCACGTGGACAGTGACGGCCGAGGGCTGGGCAAGCCCTGAGCATCTCACTGAGACCCAGGCAGGCTCTCGGGGTGGGTGGAGATGCCCCACAGCCCAGTGCTGAGCACCACTGCAGCATCCCCTGGTTCTGGTGCCGTGGTGGTGGGGCTGCTCTGGTCCTGCTTGACTGTGACAGAAGGGAAATCTCCCACTGTGGCTTCACAGTAAAGTCCCATCGGCTGCTTTTAGTGTGCAAGAGCCCTCAAAAAAATGTATTGGTTAATGTCTAAATATTTTAATTGCGTTATTCAACTGCTTTTACTGACCATCGTATAATGAGGCAGGGCACTTGTAGTTTTTGCAGGCAGGAACAACGTGGTACTGCCTCCTATGGCTGATGCTGCCGTCAGCTGGCAAAGCTTTTCCTTCCCCGGGTGTCAGGGAGGGCAACTGGCTGGTGACAAAGCACAGGCAGAGCGCAGGCAGAGCCAGCTCATTGCCTGTGTTGCTCGCTTGGCAGCCAGGTCCAGCCACGAACCCCAGATTAACCAATGTTGTCACAAATGGCATCTGTTGGCAGTGGGGAGGGGACAGCCACCTGCTTTGGCCAGAAGAAGTGTCCGAAGTGTTCCTGCTGGGGCACCGGGAAGCCGTATTCAGTGTCAGACCTCGTCGTGTCAGGGAAGCTGCAAACACAGAAAACTACAAAATGCCGCCATAGCTACGTTGCCATTTAGCATCCGTGTGTTGGGCTCCGCACGTGCTGGGGGTGAGGCATGAGCCGCACTGCAGAGCAGGGGAAGGGTGGCAGAGGGGCTGTGTGGTCCCACGAGGAGGCCAGATTTTTTCACAGAAGAATCACACTGGAGCATTTTTGGTCAACCCGATGCTTTCATGGGCAGAGGTGAAGTATGTTCAGCACAATATTAAAGCTTTGCCTATGTTCCATGCTATGTGGGAGTCACAGTTCCACATCTCATTCTGTCCTCTGGTCTGAACTCACTGGAGGATACTTTCTGTAAAGTAATCCATACGTTTATTATTTTCTGAACTACCTGGTGCCTCAGTTGAGCTACACATCTGGCTGCATTATAGGAGATGCTATCTACCCACCAGGCAGCTAGGAAAGAGATGGGACGTGGAAATATGAACTTGGTCCTGCTGCTTCACAGGGCAGATGAAAAATGCAATTTTTTCTTAAAGTGATTCCAAACGAGGTTTTTCAGGTTCCTTCACCTAAAGAGAATAAAATATTTCAATCTTGACAATTAAAAATATTTTGATGGAAAAATCCTGAAACCCAAGTATGTCAACATTTCTACAGCTTCACTTTTTCCATCACAGAATCCAGGTAAAATGCCTGATTTCAGCTTTTCATCTTATTCCAGGATAAAAATAGCGTTATTGAAATACCAGAAGAATTACACTTGCATTGTTGATCTGGACTTTGTTGAGCCCTAATTAAGATGTTAAAATCTAGGGTGTAAATATTTTTCCTGTGAGGAGTAGAAAACTGCTGATGACATTAGCAATGATCCTTAGATTGGAAATGTCTTCATCTCAAATTAATTCCAGATACAGATCATAAATATTGATTCTTGTGAGGTGGAAGATTTCAGCATGGGTTTAATGTCTCTGCAAAACAGACCGGTAGAAGCTATTGTGTTTTTTTTTTTCCTCTGTGCTTATCTAGCAAGCTGAACAACTGATTGCCATTATACTCCCTTCCTCCTGTCCTGGATGTGCCGGTGGGCTGCAGGGTCATGTCTGCCCGTGTCGGTGCTTGCAGGGCTCCCCTGCACTGGGAGGTGTCTGTCTGCACGGGAGCAGGCGGGACGGTGAAGCTGGGGTTCGTCTGGCATCTCGCTGAGCTTTGGCAGCCCCTGTACTCCACTGCCGTCGGGTGCTCCCAGCTGTAGCGTGCCCTGAGCCAGGCTGGATGTGTTGTGACCCTGAGCGGCAATGCGACCCGCCAGCACGTCATCAGTCTTTGGGGTGGGCATCGGTGAACGGTTTCAAGGGACCGGGTTAGGGCTGGCAGGATTCTTACCTGGGCAGGTTTGCATGGCTCCTGGGCTTCTCCTCCTGCTCTCACTGCTCCCAAAAGCCCTCTGGATGTCACTGCTGTCCTTTGCAAGGCGAATGGAAACCCACATCTTCCTGGTCGTCTGGCTGGGTCCCTCTGGACTGCTGTCAGACCGCCCACCTGCTCTTCCACGCCTGGCTGGGGGGCACGAAGCCCCTTCCCTACCACCCCCCCCACACACCAGTGGGTCATGGCAGGGACGATGGCAGCCCACCAGCACAGGGTTGCCTGGCTTTTGGCACCCTCCACAGGCCCCCACTTGCAGCCCTTCGACTTGGGGGCAGCGTCCCCTGAGCTGCCGGTCTGGGAGGAGGAGGTGGGCTGCCCTGCCCACTGCTCCTCGCCTGCCGCTGGAGATGTACCAGCAGGGCCTTTTTGGGCAGGTGGCTGGCAAGCTCATGTCACAGCCCAACATCACCCTGGTAGCGGCAGACCTGCTCCCAGTGGGAGGGGTACCAGGCGGCAGCAGGCAACGGTGGCCACCAGCATCCTCAGATGCTCTTCAGGGATCAGCCGTGGCAGCAGAGGCTGGTGGAGGGGCCATCATCGCACCTTTCCTCAAGCACTGCTGCGGTGCCAGGAAAGGTCCCAGAGCTGCCGGCTGCGCTGCCTGGTACGGGCAAGGGAGCTGCCTGTACATGGGTTCATCCGTGTGCTGCTACGTCTGAATTGGCTATGGACAGCGGGGTCTTTTGGCCAGGTCTTCAGAGTAAATCTTGCAGGTCCTAGCCCTAATGAAGGATACTCTCCCTTGTGAGCAGCTCCTCCATCTTCGGGGCAGCTCCTGGCCTGAGCAAAGGCTTTGGACCCGAGGAGCGGATTGGAGAACAGTGGGTATGCAGGACCACCCACCCTCCTCAGGGCTGGCTTTGAGATGCGTGTCCCTTTTGTTAACTGCTAAATATTTGCTAAATGGGCTGAAGTGTGGGGTTGAAAATGTGCCTGATTTTCGTTTCTTGAAGAGGGAGAAGCTGGAGGCCAGGCACCTCTCCCCATACATATCCATTAGTTTTCAGGAGCATCCATGGCTCCACAGTAAAATGCTACCAATGCTCTTGTTTTCATCCTGTAGCTCCAGTGTCTGGAGTCTTGTAATGGTGAGAGGAGTTTGTAATTCTTCACAAACTGATGCCAGCTTTCTAGTCCTCTTGTTCACAAAGAGGGGCTAGGAAATAGCTTTTGGGTGTATGCAAAATTTCAAACACTGGTAAAGAAATGAGGAAAAAATATTTTATTTAAACATCTTGTGATAACTCAGTCGCTCTCGCGATTTTTGTAGTGTACTGAACAGCTAGCTTTGCATTTGCAGGAACAGGGATCCCTCAGACCACAAACTTTTTGAGCTGCTGATCCTCTTGGTCATCTTGCAGCTTTCCAGCAGCACAGTGATTACTGTAGAGACAGTCTCACAGAGCCTGCTGTGCTGGTCTTATTAGAAGTATTGCTGTGCTGCAGAAAGGAAACAACAATAAAGGGAATATGTTGCTTCTGCATGCGTTAAGAGCACTGATCAAACCACATGAGATCCCATTTCAGACATAATGTGCATTGGAGGGCAAAATTAGATTGAGAAGTAAATGGAGCCTAAAATTTCCATAGCTTTATTCGTCAGAAAGCTGTTTCATTGCGTGGTTTAATTCTCCTAGTTCTTTCATTCATTGCATGTAGCATGCTGGCTGGAGTACATTTTAGAAATAATGGGATGAAAAAAACCCATCTTTAATTTGGCAGTGGTTGTGAGGTGTGTAGGGGCTGTTCAGACCTGAGATGCGAGGGGATATGAAATGCAGAAGCTTGTTACGCAGCAGCAGAAAAACAGCCAGACTGGCACTTTCTGCATTTTAGCAGGAAGAGGTGTTTTGTTTTGGGATTTTTTTTTTTTGGCTTTTGGTTTCTTCTGCATTTATTTAAGTTCCGAACTATTTGAAGTTGGTTTTATTATTTCTATTTTAAAGTAAAGTTTCATTTCATTGCTGCTTGTAAAATACACTACACAATGAACTGCACTTGTCCAAAAAATAGTATTTTCTAGGCTAAGATCTGCCATGGTGGTAAGCCCATTATTTTTATGTGAGATTTCTTTTTTCTCCCCTTTTAACATGTCGTTTGACAGGAGGAGGCTAACTGGTCTCTCAGATAAGTAGACACATGGGGTTTTTTGCCTTTGAAGGCAACACTTGATGTCATTTCCAAACTAACACAGATTGCCGAGCAGAGCACTTGATGTGCAGTGAATCCCTTTTGAAACAGTGAAAACTGCAGATCGGTATAATTGGCACCGGAGCTGGAGGAGAAGCCTGTGCATGTCTCTGTCCCATTTACACCTTTGTGCATCTGTGCTTCCAGGCTGCATTTCCCCGGTCAGTTTTCCTTCCAGAGCCTGTGGAAGCTGGCTTGGCTTCCCTCACGCTGCTTTGTTAATTCCCACACGCTAATTGTCTGCAATGTTGCCTCTTCCCGTCTTGCATTATGAGCCGTGGAAATGCAAACGGGGAGATGTGCTGGTTTCAGCAAAGTCTCTGTCCCCTCCTTGCTGCCACCTGGGTCAGAGGGATGCCAGTTCTCACCTTACACTTTATCTCCATATAAAGAGAAGGTGTGACAAGACCCAAAACTTGTTTGAATATCTCCATCAGTTTCAGTGATAAGCACACAGTGGTCTCGCCTTTAGGATCTTGTTTTGCCTACCAGCAGACCCCGTCCTGTCGGGGCCAGGATGAGCCACCTTCCCCTGCTCCTGAAACCTCGAGTCTGGGGAGGTGCTTCTCCTCCACACCAGCGGAGGGACCGAGCCCTGGACCAGAGCCAGTGGGGGCTTAGCCAAGCTCAGGCTGTCAGGTCCTTGTGCCCCCATCGCCCTTTTTGGGGTCCCCATCTTGGGCTGAGCACATGCAGGGTCCAGCCTCCCTTGGCTGTGTGGCACAGTCCTGCGGACCCCATGGCTGCCGACGTACGCTGAGCCATACTCAAAACTAACACTGGGGTGAATGGGTTTTCCTGCCCTGTGAAAATTCTCAAGATTTTGACTTTTTTCACGTCTATTTCCTATTTAAAAAACCTCTAGATCTGAGGAAAGTTTAACAACTGAAAACAGTAAGCAAGGTAAAACCAGCCCAGAGCAGTGTGCACCTCTTGTTTTTATTTCGACCACTTTTCATTTCTGTCCTCAGTATCTTATATTTTACATAGCAAAGTCATTCCAAACTTGAAAATTATGTGGGTTTTTTTTTTTTAATGGAAAATCAAATGTTCTAACATCTTCAAACCTTTTCCCAGAAGCTTTTGGAGTTAAAATGCCCAAATGAACAGCCTCTCTGCTTGCATAAACTCCAGCTTTCCATAATTCAAGGTTTTTTTGGCATTTCTGTCTCTTAATGAAAAGGTTTCATTAAAAAAGGTCTTGACTGGCTCTGGCATAAAGGCAAACCTGATGGCTGTGGTCTGCTGCGTCCTCCTTGCCGTGTGCTGGAGGATGCCCCAGCGCCTGCCTGGCGTGCCCCAGTCCTGAGCTTCACGGCTGGGCACGTCGGCTTGTCTGCCTGCCCGCGCTCGCTTTGCTTTCCTCTTCTTTTTTCTTCCTCTAATTTTATTTAATGAGCCGATGCTGCTGACATTGAATCAAGAGAACTGGAAGCGCTGGCTAGAGCCTGCAGTGGCTTTCAGCAAGGAGCCACAACAGCAAGTGAGCACACACACCGCTGATGGAGCGGAGTGGCGCTGGCAGGGACAGGCAAGACACCCCAGCCAGGACCCCGCTTTGTGCAGCACTCAGCTCCTGTGTTGGTCCCGCTGCGCGGGTTGGCACCCTCAACCTGGGGATCACGGCTTGGCAACCTAAGGAAGCCATGTGCTTGCCCAGTGCTGCTGAGCCCCCTTTTTCTGCACTGCTACAGCATCAGAACATGCTTTTCCCATGCATCACCGTGCTTGAGCAAATGCTGGGTGTGTTGGTGCTGGCAGCGGGGCAACCCTGGCTGTGGATGGGGTTTCCCAGTGGCTGCCTGTTTGTGTGCTCCTTTGGGGATGCCTGTGCTCCTCAGTAAGAGCTGTTCACAGGTTTTAAGCACGTAGTAACTGTGCAGGGACAAGCACCTGTGTGGGACTTGCAGGCTGTGCCAGGCAGACTGCAGCCTTCCCCAGAGGACCGTCTCCTGTGGGGTGCTGCTCCGGCTGCAGCACGATGCCCCTGTGCTGCTTGTGCCCTGCTGCTCCTCTGCTGTTCTACAGGCAGGTGTAGTAGGGGAAGGACCCTGCAGAAGGGATTTAATGGATGTGTTGTAAAGCGCCTCCAGACCACTGCGTGTCCTCCCACAAGGTCTCATCCTTCTTGTGCTCACCTCTGTCTGCCCTCTGTTCCTCTGGGTGCCCTCTTGATAGATGAAGCACCAGCAGTGGAGAGTTGTCCTCTCTGGAGTCAGCAGTGGTGTGTACCTGGAGCATGGTGGGACCCTCTCTAGCTGTCTGCCACGCTTCCCCATGCTTCCCCATGTCCCTCTGCACACATAGCTTGGCACCTGAGACCCCACCACTCCATGCCTTGCTGCGCCTGGACCAACGGCATGCTTCCTAGCCACGTGCTGAGCTGAACAAAGAGAAAGCTTGCAAGGCATGAAGGTTTCACTTACCAGGAGCCAGGGAGAGGTTAAATTATGCTGATGCTTTTAGTACATGGCTAATTGTTGGCCACACAAGAATTAGGGTAGGGATGGGTTCTTGCAGAGACATTGTCCACCTAGGGCATTTTTTCCTAGTCTCCACACAGATGTCCCCTCCAGTACTTCATGGGTGTGTGTGTGTGTGTGTGTGTTAAACGAGGGGTCAAATGGGGGAATTCTAACTTCGCATGTGTTACAGGAGGGGAAAGAGACCCAGGTAGGCTTTGAAGATCAAGATGGATGGCAGGGTGCAGCTCAGCTCAAGTCTGCATACAAAGCTTTGTCATGCTAGCAGCCCTAAAAATTATGTGAAAAGCTGGTCTGTTGGGTTGTTCGTAGGGTGCAAGAGCTCCATGGCTGCAAGGAAGAAGGGACAAGAGTTTTATTCAGCAGCAGCCAAAAGAGATTGTGCAGAAGAGATGAGGCCCAGGGCAGAGCACTCTGCAGCTCCAGGACTCTTGCTTAGAAATTGCAGAGGAAACAGACTGGAGTATTTGTCTGTACTTATCGACTACATTTTCGCTTTACCAGAAAGTACTGTTCTTCCTTCTTTTTTCTTTTCCCTGGCCTGCCTCTTTTTTAAAAGCATAGTTGTGTCAATGGGAAGAGTAGGAAAGACACCTGCTACGAAGGGCAGCTCTGAACTCCTTCAGACATCTGCTGCTGCCTTGCAGGTGAGGAGAAAAATAGACCCACATCTGCAACCCCTGTTTCAGCGCAGTGTGCTTAATCTGAATTTTATGGCTTTGATAGCAGATTACGGAGCCGCTGTCACAAGCCCTTGCAGCCCCAGTCACGGTGGACGCTGCGCATTTCAATACCTCCTCCACTAATCTTTCCCCCACTGCTCCCATTCCCTGGCTGCTAATTTCACGCAGGCACTTAAACATGATGGATAATTGTGTTCTGCTTATCAATGTTTAATTTAAGGGCTGTTCCATCTGACCTGGATGCCCTCTGCAAGAGCTATGCCTCATTATTGATTTCATGGTCACACCTGTGACATTACCTGCTTTGTAGGAAGTAGACTTTGACATTCCTGTGAGGCTTTGGCAGCCAGAGCTAATTGTCAGAAGAATAATCGAGTCAGCAAAATCATTACAGGTGATCTGTGTGTTACCACTGTTTTATCTGCCTCTAATTAGGTGCAGGAGAGGTAACTCATCGCAGTAAGCATGCCGCACTAGGTTTGATGTCCACAAATAGAGCTAGATGAGCACAGGAGGGAAGTTATTCATTAACAGCAGTGTTTCGGTGTGTCGGGGTCCTGCGCTGGTGGTGTCTCCTTTACTGGCATAACGGGGTGCGATGCGATCCCGCGGGAATTGGTGGGATGCAAAGTCCAAGCCACCTTCAGGCTGGACCCAGTGCCGGGGCACGTGCGCAGTGGCTCTGGACCTGAGGTGGTAATGACGGAGGTGCCACGCTGCTGTTGTGCCAAGCATGGAGCAATGTTTCATATGTGATAAAACCAGATAATTTTTTTAAGACATGCTCGTCTGTGGTTTGGGGTGCTCCACTGCCCCGTGCCGCTGCCCTGGGCAGACCCTGGGTGTGACACGCGTGTCTCCAGGTGGCTGGGGGAGCAGGAGCTGGGTGATGGAGCTTGTCAGGTCCTTTACCTGCTAACGGGGTTGTGCGTTTGGCCAAAACGTTTTATTTAGGATAATGATTGAAACAACAGGGATAGCATTATCAAAATCTTCACTAGGCAAAGGAAGCTTAGCGGGAGCTAGATTTTTTCAAAATAAAAGTCGGTTCTGGTAACAGGTTTGATTGAAACAGGCTGAAAATTTGGGTTGCTTCCAGAGATGAAGTGGCTCCCAAAACACCATCTCCACCAATTACTTGTTTTTGTTTTCTCTGGTGTTAAGTGAATGCATCCGTGGCTTTAAGGCACCACTCCCTCACTTCTGGGGTAGCTGGTGCCTGGCACGGCAGGGAGGGATGCCAAAGGCCATCGACAGAAAGAGTGATGCATGCTGTCTCCCAGGGGCAGCGGGACAGTCCCCAGGGGTCCTGGCAGCAGAGCAGCACCAGTGCAAGTCCCTTCCTCTGCTACCGACATTTGTGGGCACTTGATGAAGGTGGTGCCAGGGCCAGGAACCGGACCTCAGGGGCAGGCACCATCCTTCTCCCATCATACTGCTAGATCTCAGAGACTGCGCAAGGTCATTTCGGAGGGAGCACAGCCGAAAGCCAAGTCCAATCCATCCAACTTGGCTGCCTTTTGGAATGGCTTTGCCCATTCTGCTGGTGCACTGCTGTAGTCATTACGCAGCACCCCTGCTGCAGCCAGCATTGGGATTCCTTGCGTGCGGGTGCTGCCGGGTGAGGGGCTGCAGACTTGCAGACCAAATGGGACTGCTGGAAGCGCCTGCCCAGCTCCTTGCACAATCCTGCAGGCAGGTCACAGTGTGCCAGTGTGGTGGCATCTCTTCATCTCCTCTTCGCTTATCATAAACCTGCATTTTTTAAAATTGTTTTCTGGAAGGACATGAAGAGTCAGGAGAGGCAGCAGCCTCTGCGTGGAGCTGGAGGGAGGGTTCTGCTCTGCACAGGTGGGCAGGTCTTGGGGTGGCCCTGCTTTGGGCAGGGGTGGAGAGGGTGTGAGCATGTGAGATGGACCCTGGGGAGATGCTGGTCTGTGCTGGTGGAGCACCGTGGTGCTGGGCGCGATATGGGGTGCATGCTACCTTGGGTGGCCGTATCAGACCGGCTGACGCCTTGCAGTGACACCTGCAGTGAGAGCGAGCACGTGTGGCCATTCGCCGGCACCACCAGGCTGGCTTTTCCAACACTGGCAACCTCTTGGCGCTGAACCCTTGTATCTGGAGAGGTGGGATTACCTCATTAACCCAATGCACCACCTAATCGTTGACCACACTCCTGAGCTGATGGCAATTTAATGTCTGCTGTAAGCATGGAGGGGTGGATGAAGGCTCCCGTGCACGGTGGGCGCCGTTTCCCTCGGTGCAGCCCGCCACGCGTCTTGGAGAGGAAAATCACCAGCCCTGCTATTGCGGAGGGCAGTTCTGAGGCAGCGGCAAAGGGGCTCTGTAAGCCCCCTCCCCACCACCTGAACCCCCTGCATTTTCTAATGTATCCTTTGCAGTAATTAATTACCTCTCCAGTGGGTTCATTTCTTTCATACTGTTACTGGCAATCAGTTAGATAAAGGGAAAAAAATGTGTTGGTGCCCTGTGGTATTGAAAGTGAAGGGTTTTCACACTGTCAGGGTAATGAATTCTGCAAGGGTTTGAAGCACCTGAGCTTGGGGAAGTCCTCGTGTCATGTGTCTGGGAGTGACAACCCCCAGTGGTTAATTACTGCCATGGATGAGAGCTGAGCTGATAGCAAAATGAGATAATTTCATTAGTAGTTAAATTTGAAGTTAATTGGATTCACGTTTACACACAGTAGTATACAAAGACACAGTTGGAAACGTTCTTTGCCGCCTTTTGATTTTTTTTTTTGAAAAGGTAGGTGAACTGAAGAATGCTTCTAAACTGCTCCCTCATTTTTTTCACCATGGTTTGGAGACAGGAGAACTCTTTGCTGACGCACACTGCCCTTTCCGCCAGCCAGCCTCAGGCAGCTTGTGCTGGAGTGGGGGCATTCACTGATGCCTGAGTGCTGCTTGCCACGTCTGCTCAGAGGGGTGTTGCTGACCTCTCCTGCAGCTGGCTGCAAAATAATTTCTTTCATGGAAGAAAATTACTTATTTGCACTTTTTTTGAGAAATGATAATTTGCTTTCAGTGCGAGCACGCTGCCAGCTTCTGGTGAATGGAGGGATGGACATTTATTGCGTATCTTCTGTGTGCAGAGCCAAGCACTTTGACACGTGGCTGCGCCCTCTGGTCCCGCAGTGCCAATTGATATAGTTATTATTCGGCATCATCATATTCTGGTTTTTGGAGTAATGCGGGATGAATTCTGGCAGGGATATGCCTAAGACTGAAAATGATGTGCAACTTCTCATCCCTGTCGTGGGCTTGCAATGGTTGTGTATGTGCAGCAGTGTCTGTAACAGAGGCATTTGCTCCACTCTCCGCAATGCCAGCCAGGGTGCTGGTGCTCCCCATCCTGTGGGGTGCCTTTGCTGTGCAGCTACGTGGTCCCCAGCCCCAGCCCCTCTCCGGATGCGTCTAGCTGGCACGGAATCTGGTGTTTTCAGTTGGATGTACTCCCTCAGCCCAGGGCCTCTTTGCAGGCAACCCCACCATGCACGTGCACCTGGGTGTGCAGCAGGTGCGGGAGCTCTGCTGTGCTGGTCCTGCACTGGGAAGCCCCAGAGGAACGCATGATCTCAGAGGCACAGGCAGCTCCGTAAGAGAGGCAGTGGCTGCACACAGGCTTGCTGGGGCTTTGCAGAGAGCTGGGACTCCAGGCTGAGTGCTTTTCTCAGAGCAGGAGACCTGGGTGTCACAAACTTTGCAGTATTTCAGCACCTGCAGTAGTAGGAACTGTAGTGCAGACAAAGCGCTTCAGCTGCTCAGACCCCCGGGGGATCACTAGCCCCACGGCATGGCTGGTTGTGAGCTCTCGCAGGGAAGCACAGTGCCCATGCTTGTGCCCATGCCTGTCCCTGTGCTATCCCCTCCTGTGTGGCTCCATGCCATCACGAGGCAACTCTATAACCACACGCTGCTACCGGCCCACCGAAGGGGCTGCTTGGCCAGTCTGTCCTTGTTGTAGCGCACCTGGGTGGGAAAAGTATTTGAAATGTCACATTGCTCAGCATGCTGCGGCACTTTTAATCCATCAGACTCATAGCAGCTCATCGAAGAAGGGGTGAACTTCTTTCTCCATTGGAGAGGTGGAAAGGCTGAGAGTTGAAGAGGAAAGCAGCTTGTCTGTAGCAGTAAAACTGAAAATAAGCTCCTCGCCTCCATCTCCAGGATGGAGCCTTCTCCAGTCAGCTTGACCTCAGGTCTCTTCTGCTCTGCATCTTTGCTTTTCGAAGAGGGGTTATTTGCCTGTATCTGTGTGATGCTGTGGCAAGAGTTGTGGAGCGCAGGTAATCCCCTACTCACATTTTTTGTCCAAACACCTGTTCTGGTGTTATTACTATTTCTATCCTATCATCTCTTACGCCAATCCTATCTCCATCAACCTACTTCAAACCAGTCTCTGGCTTAGTTGCAGTCCTGGTGGATGGTGGCACTTTGCTCTCGGGCTTGTAGAAATAGGATGTTGCAAGAAAGTGGCACCAGCGGCACACCACGCTCATGCGGTGGCAGCCCAGCTCCTCAGCATCACACCTGGCTGCTGGATGCTCTCCTGAGTCTCCAGAACATGTTGACTCCAGATGAAGGCTCCAAATCCTCACCTGCTGGCCTTGGCAGCCTGGGCCTGGGGTATCCTGGGTGCTGCTGAAGGTGAAGGGATGGAGCTTCATTCCTCTGGTGTGGTGGGAAGCATCTGTGGCAAGGTCACCTATGGAGGAGACACAGTTTGACTGGAACCCGGCTGTGACAGAGGAAAGGATGTGCTTCCCATCCTGAGAAGGACATTGCCAGTCCCACCACATCCCACTTGAAGAACACGGATCTATTCTGCCTTCAGTGACATGAGCATGGTGTACCATGCGCATTTTGAATGCAGCCTCCTTTGCACAGGTTGTCTAGACCCTCTCCCCTAAGACATTTCTCCTTTGGGTGCTGCATGAGTGATGAGTCCAAGCTGCCTTGCTGGTGGACACCTTGGAGATGCTTTCCAGCAATGTGGAGGAGGTCAGCGAGGTGGCAGGGTGAAGGAGAAGGCAGGGTCCTCCAGAAGAGGAGTGTGCCGTGTGCTCCCTCTGTCATGGAGGCATGCCGGCTGCAGGCCAGCAGATACCGCTGAAGGTACCAGCGCTGCTGGGGCTACCAGCCTCTGCATGGGGAGGCCACCTCAGGCAAGACTTAGCAAGGTATTTGGGTATGTGAAGCTTCAGGCAGTGGCCTCATAGTGTTGGCAGAAGTTCTTCTTGGACAATCCTGCTAGGCTCTGCTCTGGTTATGCTTCTCCATAGGCTGGAGCTGGCAGCTGAGCTGCTCTATCCTGCAAGCCCAGCAAGGCAGGGAGGGAGACAGCTCTGCCCACAGCCACCCATGCCCCGTCTCTGATTTTAGGCATCTAAAATACCCTTAAAAAAGTCTAAACCAAAGGTAATTAGGAATAAGTGTATCTTGAAGGACATTGGTGTCTATGTCTCTGTGGCCCACTGCTAAAATGCAGATGTTCATTTCTGCTTAGCTGCTTTGTTCATGTAAGGTAGGAACACCCCGGGGTGGAGGCTGCTTCTTATCCTCTCTTCGTGCGAGGGTTATTAAAGTTTCTCTGAAATAAATTATTTCAGTGCAATTGAAACTTGCCAATATTGGAGGAAAATCTCATGGAGGACAGGGATGCTCCACCCCTTTTTGGGGTGGGGGAAGCACATCAGATGCAATTGAGAGGACGAGGTGGGGTTGCAGCGCTTACAGCTGTGCCCTTGGCTTTTGCCAGCCCCGCTTGACCGCCTCCCAGCCCCTGCTTTAGGCCAGGCTGCAGTGACCGTGCTATAAACATTAGTCAGCAGATGCCAGAACTTTTAATTTGGAAATAGGATGTGATGGAAGCCAGACCAGACCTGTAGGACAGACTGTAAGTGATGTTGTCTTGATTTACGGAGGAGCTGAGATGCTACTTTTCTTGGTGTCTCCAGTGGTGGCTACTTTGCTCAGTGCCCTTGACAATGATCCTAATCATGCTGGGTGTGACAGTGGCTTTGGAGAAAGTAAAAAATGTCATAATATTTCAATATATTGAAAAAAATTGTAGGGCAATGTTTTCGTTTTTTTTTTAATAACTATTGGACGGTGAAGACAGGGGAATGGTCAGTGTGGGACAGGACAGGAGGGGAAGCTCCCCTGTTGGTCCACAGACCTGGGCACCTTTGGGAGACGAAGTGTTGAGCTGTTGCACGATGACACTACACCGCCGAGGAAAGGAAGATTGGTGGTGACCTTTCTTGAGTTACCAGAGGACTCCTGTACGGTGGTGCCAGCACCAAGGTCAGGCTGTGAGAGATGCTTTTCTGTGTTAGGGACAGCCCTTAGTCAAGGGCTTGTGCTCCCTGCCAGTGCTGGGAGTGAACTTCACTTCTGTGACCAAATTTAAGTAGATCGCAGATACTTCTGCCTTCCCCAAGCTTTAGAGATAACATAATCATAGTTTAATTTTGTGCGGGAGAGCAGGAAGCAGGGCAGTGACAAGGGGAGAACATTTTAATCTAAAAGAGCCATTTTCTGCCTGCATTGAATAATTAGAATTCATGATGCCCTTCCGTAAGGGATCTGGCTTCCCCCTAGAACTGGAGAGCAAATTAATCAATTGTTTTGAACCTTATATCTTTCAGGATGTGGATGCACCATAAATATTCTGTAGGAAGGGCCTGAGAGGAATGGCGTGCATCCCGATTTGTGGATGCAGAGCGCCGAGGAAAGTGGGGCATGTGCTGAGAGATCATTGCAGCGATGCCCGCGTGCCAGGTGCTGCCGGAGCTTTTCGGCATGGACCCCTTCATCTGATGGGGGTGGTGGGGGAAGTGGGCTTCGTGGCCATGACCCGGGGGTGGTGAGCAGCAATTTGCAATAACTCGCATTCCTGTCTCTTGTCTCATCAGATGAGGTCTCATTTCTTTGATAATAACAAAAAAAGAAAGATCTTAAAGTTTTATTTTTAGATCAGTTCAAAATGAAATCGTGGCTCAAAATCTCTGCCAACCAAAAAAGTTTAAAAATGGTTTTGGCTTATGGGAAAACATTTAGTTTCAAGCTCTCTGTGCCCTAGAGACTTGAAAAAAACACCATCATAAAATCAAATGCCTATGGAAAACAATTTGAACACGAGGATCTGTGGATTTCTTCTTGGCAGTGGTGCTGAAATCAACAAAATCTTATAACTTTCCTTGTTGATCTGACATGCCATGTTTTGATGAAGGAACCTCTGCTCACAGTGATTTTTGCTGGCTAATGGGCTGGTTTGGGCCAGCAGTATCTCGGAGCTGTCTGTAGCTCAAGTGATCCCTGCCATGCAGGGGTTAGAGGAGCAGGGACGCATCCTTCAGGTGAGGGCCAGGGGCTCCCTGCAGCCCAGGGTCCCTTTCTCTTACCTGAAGCGCACGCTCAGCTTTTCAGAGCTCAGTGCCTGCACTGTGCCGCTGCCTCTGAGCCTGCGGTTCGGCCAGAGGGGCCAGTCCCTGCCGTGAGGGTCTGCTCGCTCCTACCGGCCTCTGGAGGAGCCGTTTGCATGGCAGAGGCACCGGCAGCACTGTCCCTTGCCAGGGCAGTGGATTGGGCAGATCCCTGTAGCAGAGCAGTGGCCTGAGCAGCGCTTGATGCAGGAGGGGATAGCAGCACCTGCGTCCAGCTGCAGACTTGGCCATGGTGTCTCAGGGTAGACGCTGCCATGCACCTGAGCGCTCTTTGAAGGCAACTCATCCCTAGATAAGTGATCTACCCAGGGATG
Source organism: Platalea leucorodia (assembly GCF_965183815.1). Lineage (NCBI taxonomy): Eukaryota > Metazoa > Chordata > Aves > Pelecaniformes > Threskiornithidae > Platalea > Platalea leucorodia. Next base: position 87,605,463 of record NC_138858.1, on the reverse strand, counting down.
CCATGGGAGTCCAGGAGGAGACCATGGGTGAGCTCCAGGGTTCCCTCTGTGGTCAGGGATGGATCCTTCCTGGTGGAATCACAGGAGCATCCCTTTCTTCTGGTGGGCCACCTGTAGCCACAGCAAACAGCGATTTCCCTGAAATCCTGCTGCGGCAGCCTGCGGGGACAATGGCTATCCTGGGATACACCTGCGGGAGGCAGGGTCTGGGCAGGGTCTGGACGTCACTTCTGCAGGACTTTGCAAGCTGCACTGTCTGCACCTCTCCTCTTCACTCCATGGGCAGTGATGTGTCCCAGGCAGTGCTGGGAGCTGCACCTGGGGAGGGAGGGTTAAGAGAGGGGACCCCAGCCCCCTGGTCCAGGGGTAAAGGGAGATGGGGACACCCCACTGCTCGCTTTCTGCGGGGTTACTTCCATGGAAAACCTGTAGGCACTTGAATAAAAAGATATATTTCTGTAGTCTAAGTAGAGAGCACTACATCAGGCTGTGTCTGTGAATCTGACCATTCTTCTGGCACCACAGCAAACTATTTTAAGCTATCTTCATGTCTCAATGTCTTGTATTTGTTCTTTCTTTAACTGGTTTTAATAAGAGATAAAAACAATGATGTCCTGCATTGTATTTAGATCTCTGCAAACTGTCAGCCCATGCGCTGTGATTTCCTGGAGAGTTTTCTGGGAAAGTGTCATTAAGATGAGTGTTATTTCACATTTCGCTGTTTCTGACTTTACAAATCTGAGCTTTGGAGGAACTTGGGAATAGGGGCGAACAGCCAGAGTTCAGGCGGGCACGTTCCTCTCCCTACAGAGCTCTGCTCTTCCCCTTCCCATCTCTCACTTCGTCGGAGCTTTGTGGCAGCTTATAGAGAAAGCAAAACTGTGCCTCCCCTCCCTGCCAGGCTGGAAATCCCACGCTGGTCCTCACAGAGCAGTGATGACAAATGCATGGCTGTGTTCTGGGCGCTCGGGGAGATGTAAAACCGTGTCCGCTCGTCGCGATGCTCACGTGGTGATTTGTTGGTTTGATTCCTCAGGTCGCGAGCTGGCAAGCACAACCCTCCCAGGATACCCTCCGCACGTCCCCCCTGCCGGACAGGGCAGCTACTCTGCTCCAGCACTGACAGGAATGGTGCCTGGTGAGTCTTCAAAACGGGGGGTGGGGAAATAAAAGGAAAGGAAAAAGACAGCATTTCAGGAGGAAAGCGTGGCACGCTGTAGATGCTCTGTGCTGAGGCGAGCATGAGGCAGAGGCCACAGCGCTGAAGGGGAAGGGGAGGTGTAGAGCGGTCCTGAGCAAAGGAAGACCAGGCTGCCCAGCGCAGGAGGTAATCCAGCCTCTAGACTGACAAAGCAAATTGTTTGCACTGGGATGCTGAAAGAGCCCCCAGCCTCCCTTCTGCGGAGCCTGGGGATCACTCCATTTTGGACCATGCCAGGCTCTTCCTGATCAACACCGGCTTTGCTCTAACCCACCCATTTTCTCTGAACATGCTGTGTTCCTCCGTGCCATGTCCCAGTAGTGAGGTCGCTGGCCCTTGGGGAATGGACATGTCCTGACCTCAGCATTTCTCTGTGCAAAACTGTGCCCGTCCAGCTGACTCCTGAGGGACACTGAGTTGTCCTCAGGATGCTGTATTTCTGTAATTTTCTTCCCCCTTTGGAGCATTGCAGTGAGAAATGCTGCGTGGCACAAGCCAGCACTTGCCTGTGGGAGCAGAGGGTGTACAGGTGCCCGGGGCAGACAGAGCAGGGTCTGCAGGCACATAATGTCATTGGTGCAACCCTCTGTTGCTGTCGGCTGCAGATCTGCATGCGACTCACAGTAGGATAGCAACATCAGGGTGCTGGCAGCGAGCAGTGGTGGGTGCACAGCGGTGGGAGCACTGAGCTGGGCTTGCTCCTGCCTGAGCACTGGAGGTTGTATACTGCTGGAAATCATTGCACTTATTTCAGCTTGAAAGAACCACTGGGATTTGTCCCTGAGCTCTGCTGCCTTTGGTCTGCATGTGACAGACACTGCTGGCTGTGAGGGAAAGCAGTATTCCAAGGCCCAAATATGTATGTTAAAAGTCATTAATCTGGCCCCTAAGTATCAATGATTTGAAAAGTGGTGATAATTTGGAGATTCTCTTTCTTTCTCCTATTGCTTTCCAAGCCCATAAGGTCATTTGAGCCAGATCTTTGGAGTCAGCAAGGTCAGAGAGTTACTAAGGAAAAACCTCCAAAGTGGAATGTGATGTGTAATCACATGGCTCCAGGAGGTGGTGATTTAGGAAAAAAGAATTGTAATAGGAAAGTGGGAGTTGGTGACAAATTATTTGATGTCCAGCTTCTTTCAGGGTTAGTCTTTGTTACCAGCTTTGATTGTGTTCTGCAATTTGGGTTCTACCAGATAGCTAAGGAGTTAAGAAAAAAATCAGCCGTTTTACATGTGTATTAGAGTTAGAAACTAGCTGTGGAAGTTAGACCACACAGTGCATAAAACCTAATTTTTCCCCATAAAACATAATCTCTGAAAGAGCTGCTGCAAAGGTGCAGTTTGTGAGGAGTGAGGATAAAAAGTCAGCACCTGAAAGCAAGTCTTGTTTGGAAAGAACATGAGGTTTGGTCTTTGTTTCACGCCATTCCTCATGGATGCACACACCCATATGGACACCGTTATCAGTATGTTTCTTCCATCTTCAGGCAGGCCTGCCTGACTGCGATGGCACAGCCGACTGCTCACGTCAGGTGAAGGTTTGAAGTTGCATCAACTCTTTAGCTTGACTGCAAGCCGTAATCACGCCTTAAAGCGTGGGGAGCAGCAGGCTCGGTTGGTAACCTCTGTGTCCAGGAAAGACAGGCGTCCTTCCCCGCTGGTCCCCTCCTCTCCTGCCTGGTCCTTCCTGGGCTGGCTCTTTACTGACAACCTGAGCCCCTCCTCACTCCAGGGGCATCCTCCTGCTGAGAGTGAACATCTGAAAGTCCAGGTGTATTGGATGCATCATTCCTAGCAAAGACAGCAATTTAGAGGCTTTTAGAAACCTTCTACCACCTTCTTTCAGAGCACCTTTCTCTGAAAATCTGACTGTAAGCCCCAGTTCCTTCCCCAACTAAGGGGAATACTTGCTCTTCCTTCTTTTTTGGGGTGGTGGGGAATCAATACATCACTGGCTGTTCAGGAGCAGCTGCCAGGGTAGGATGGCAAAACTGCAGGACGTGGAGCTTGGCAGTGCTCACCCAGAGGAGATGCAGTGAGGGTTCAGTGATGTAGAGTCATCTGAGCTGATTTTCCTAGGTAATAGATTTTATTTTTAACTACACATAGACTTGTGTGACCTATTATATTGAATAACTGCACTGTTCTTTTCACTGGTTCCTTTAATAACAACCTTCTGCTCCAGCTAGTGTGAAGGTCAGCTATGATTCCTGTAGGTTCTCCTTCTCATTTAAGTGAGAATTTGCTAACTAGCATCCAAAATATCTTCTGAGTCCTTCTTTGACTCCTGTCCTTTGCAGGACCAGTTTCAGAGCCTTGCTGGGGAAAGCACCACAGTCCCTGAGGGGCTGACCCAGAACCAGCTGATGGATCTGGTCTGGTGCCATCGGCACGTCCCTGCTTGTTCTGAAATGGACAAATTGCTGTGCCTGAGCAAGAGTGCATGTAGCAGGTCTCAGGGATTCATTTCACAAGCTGCTGCTGCCTCATCGTAGTTTTCAGAGCCTCTGCTAGAAATGTGCTTCCTTGATAAGATTTTTAATCGTTAGCCATTAATATCTGCTTGTAATTAAGTAATTGTGTGAGTTAAGTGCTTAGAGACACGGGAGAAATGTATACATGATAAGACATAGGCAGTGCTTTGTTGCATGCTTGTTGCTCCTGCCATCGCTTGTGCTGCTGTGAGTAAACCTGTCCCTCGCCGCGCTGCTGGTGTTTGTCCCGCATCTGCTGGGGGTCTGTAGCATGCTTGCAGGGCAGGGGAGACCATCCAGCTCCCTGGCATTTCCAAGCTGGAAACTGGAAACGGGAGCTGTGTGGATTCAGCTGCTTGCTCTGTGCTTATCTCTCCTCCAGCTCCCCTGCTGTTCATCTGAACAGGAGACGCTTCTTCCCCTGCCAGCCCAGGGTCCTCCCGTACCTCTCCCACAGGCAAGGATGCACACAGGAACCTGTCCCCACTGCACTGCCATGCCTGGCACAAATACCTGGTCCATGGTCTCAGATCTCCTTCCTTCCTTCCCTGCAAAAACAGACCTGCATATCAACAGGGAACTTCCTTTTTTATGTGGCTTGTGAACGTCTGCCGTGGCCCAGAGAATAAATTAATCAAATACTTTCCTCTCAGTGAACCAAACAAGCAAACACATGGCTTTGATTTCAGTCCAGAGCTTTATGAACTGAGATCTAGCATTGCTTGAGGCTCCTGTAAATGTGTTCCCTCTGCAGATCACAAGCCCTGCACGCTTCTCCTGCCTTTTGGTGGCTGTCACCCTATAAATGTGACTGGAGAGGAGCTCTCCGAGAGGCACTGAAGTTCCAGCAGAGCACAGTGCTCTGACAGCACAGGGCACAAGTGAAATGCTGCAGTGTGGATGGATGGGCAGATAGATGGGAAAACAACTGGTTGGGTGATCAAGCTCGGAGGTTAATGCTGTGCTCCAGCAGGATGCTGGTAGCATGCGTGGTGGTGCAGGGTACAGCCAGGGATCTGTCCTGGTTATCATCTTCATCCACAAACAGGAACAAGCACATCTCACCAGGTTTTCAGATGATGCCAAGCTGAGGAGTGCCATCAGTATGCTCCAGGATAGGGCTGTCACATGGAGGCACCTAGGCAGGGGGAGGAGTACAAAATCCAACAAGGACAAACATAAAATCTTGCACCAGGGAGGGAGCACTTTGCAACAAAATGGGCTGAGGACTGACTGGCTGCTGGAGGGGCTCTGGGGATGCAGGAACACCATGAGCGGAGCATCAGCCTGCAGTGTGCACTGGCAGCGAGGACGACCATCAGCATCCTGGCCAGGAGCTGGAGGGAAGGGATTGTCCCCCTTTCTTGGCACTCATGGACTCATAATGGGAATAGTGCAGTTTTGGGCCCCCCAACACAAAGAAGGAATGGGCATAAATTGAAACAACCAAGATGCAAACTGGGTATGAGGAAAACCTTTAAACTTTTCTCCCACAAGGAGGGTCCAGCGGTGGAAGAAGTTGCTCAGAGGCTGTGCAGTCTCTGTCCTTGAGGGTTTTCACAGCCAGGCTGGATGAAGCCCTGAGCATCCTGGTCTGGCCTCGTTGCTGATCCTGCTGTGAGCAGGGCCTAGAGACCTCCCAAAGTCCCTTCAATCCTGAAATGTCCCATTGTCCTATGACTCAGTGTTTTGATTATGGCACTGCTGAAAATGTGCTGCAGAATCAGGAATTCATATGCTTCTGCCTGATACTGTGAGCAGAGATGGAGTCAATAAACTGATAACAGGGGAACAGGTCCTTCTCTGGAAAGCAGTGATGCCAGCAGTGCACGCTGGTGCACAGACGGGACAGCTCTGCTCTAGACCCCAACTGCTGTTTAACAACAGAGCCATGAATCCCCCTTGGAGGCTGGAGGGAGCTGTATGGGCAGCTTCCCCATCACAGGGCAGTGCTTAATGCCTGCACAGGGACTGGGAGATATTGCCCTCCACGTCCCTCCTCCCACCTGTAACCACGGTCTTATCCCGCTGCAGCCCCAGCAGCGCCCGCTCCTGGCCCCCAGCTCAGCATCCCCTGTCCTCCCGTGCTCCGTCACCAGCTGCCCGGCCTGCCTCCTCCTCGGGAGACCAGGGCTGAAAGGAGGATGGCAGGTGGACCCGGCATAAAATTGCTGACTGTTGGTGAATAGGCCTGTACGTGTTGGGAGCAGGCAGGAGATCGTCAGCATTGTGTGGCGTCTGTCGTGGGGAGTCACGGCGCCCTGGGAGCAGCCACTGCCTGCCTGCCATCCTCGCCTGCCCGTGGCAGGGGCAGGGGACACGGCAGCTCCCAGAGCAGCTTGCCCAAAGTGGACATTTCTCTTTATCCTCTTTGTCTGGTGGCTTATGCCTTGAAGTGAAAGAGTTTATTTCTCTTATAAATGTTTATTTTGTCTAGTGTAGCTCTCTGTATGTTCCTCATTATTTATTTAGAGGTTTAATCCACTACTGATTCCTACTAGATTCGTGGTGTCAGTACCACCTCTGGGCACAGGATCCCACAGGTTAATGAGATGCTATATGCAGAAATGATGTCTTGGTTTCCATTTGGTATTATTGTTATTATTTGCTCACACTGTGATTGCACCCCTGATGTGCTGTCACTTTAGAAATGCGGAACAGTGTTTTCCCAGCAGCCTTCCCTTTGTCTCCTGGGAAGAACAAGCAGCAGCAAACTGCATCTTCTCCATCCCATCCAGTACTTGCAGCCTGGAGCCTAGTGCCACCTGGCTTGGCTTAATTCTTTCCAAAGAGGCAGTCCCAGGGCTGTTTGGCTCTTCTGGTGGAGGTGGTGCTGTCTTCTGCTTGCAACTTCTGCTCTCTTTGCTCCCTTTACAACCTCACATTTGCAGATTTCATTTTAGGAGCATAACAGCAGCTATTTGGGAGCACATCTCACTGGGAAATGCAATATTTGCAGGGCTTTTACTCTGTCACCTCTGTGGGTCACCCAGAGCCTTTTTTGAGGTGAAGTGTTTGAAAGGGAGTGCAGCTGCTGGAGTGATGGTCTGCTGGTCATGGATAGCACACTGTTACCATATTTCCCTTGCCTTCTCTCCAGCACTGCTCCTCCTCCTGCATGGGCTCTGGTGCACTGCTGGCTGGGGCTGGCGTGGTCACAGGGACAGATGCTGCTTGCCTGGGATCTTTTCTAGGTCCTCTGTTGCTTCACACGCCATCAGCCTGTTTCCAGCACTGGGTCAGGTATCTCTCCATGAATCACTACTCATGTCCGTAGGTCTGCTCCTGAGACATGTCTGAAGTTCTGTGTCCTCCCATGTGTGGGGAAGACGGTGGGCACTGGCAAGGCGACAGAGGGGAAGACATGAGGAGCAGTGTTGGAGCTGCAGCTTGCGTGCCTGCTCTGAAGACCACCATCCCAGGAGCCGTGTCCCATTTCGGTCCTTGCTGGGGCCAGGGCAGGGGGGCTCATGGGGTTTCCCACGGCTGGGACAGTGAGGGCCCGGCAGGGACTTGGGCAAACCATGCCCACTTCCAGCTTCAGCATCTGCTTGCCCTCACCATCAGGTTCCTGGTGCCCCAGCTGAGCTGGAAAAAGGTTATGCTCAAATAGCTGTGATTGTTCACTTAAATACTTACTCCAGTTCTTGTGTTAGAAGTGCTGCCCCCCACTCTCTGTTTCCCCGCTCTTCCGTCTCCCCATCTCCGGGCATGGAACCCCCACCCTGCCACCCATTTTCCCCTCCCTGGGACTGTCATTCGCCCTGTCCCCTCCTCTCCTGGCGGGCCCTGCGTGCCGGGTGACAGGAAAGGGTAGACTGTCCGGAATAGTGATGCTGAAAATATAGTCATTAATGGGACTCTCGAAACCCAGATGTCCTTTCTGAACACCGGTAATTTGTTTTTAATGAAAAACCATGCAGTGACCCTGAACAAATGAATTTCCTTTATATGAAGTCTATGTGCAATTACCCGACTAAAGGGACCTGAAAACAGTGACATTCAAAACTGGGCTTTGAAAAGAAAAGCATAAAAAATAGCAACGGTGTCATTAGCTATCTTTTATCTAGGAGAAGATGCTGGTTCTAACATGCAAAGCAGAAGGAGATGGTGTTGGGAAACAAACCACCCAAATGTGGTTTTCCAAGGCATTTTTTCCTTGTGGCTAGCAGATATTAATGCAGAGGAGAAGAGATGGTGTGACCTCTCCCTGTTGGGTCTGTTTCTCCCACCTGAGCCTGCAAGGGACAGCACCCTCCCTCAACCCGCTTGAACCCAGCCTGCAGCGAGGGGCGCAGGGGAGCAGGAATGCGAGCCTTGTGTCGTGGCAGGGGTCAGGAGGATGTAGGAGTTCCGGACTAAAGCCTGTAGGGATTGGTGGGGTTTGGTCCTCCTCGGCACGCTGAAGACTTTATTCATTGTCATTTTCATGACTGTGTGTTATTTGTTCTGGCTCTGCCTTTGCCAAAGTTTTGCAATAGCATTTTGTAATCTCCTGACATGCAGCAGTAAATATTTGAAAGTGAGGTAGCTGGGAGGTAAAACAGAGGCAGAGCCTCAAAACAGGGGCAGAGAAAGGGCATTACAGTATGTGGGATGACAGAGGGCATGGGTGGCAGAGCCTGAACCGAGTCCTCCTCTGATTTACAGCATAAAGCTGGAACTGCTTGGTTACTTGGACAGTGATGCTGTTGTGGCCAATAAAAATGAAAGGAGAGTCAGGCCCTTTATCCTAGAAAGACCTAAAGCAAATGAGGAATAAACCTTAACATTTCTTTGGTGAAGTGGAAAGTTTGCAAGTTACCTCCTTGGAGCCTGGAGGTGACTCCTAAGTCCATTTGCCGTCTGCTTCACCTGCTTCATGCTGCTGTTACAGCAGGCATGTGTATCTCTGCTTGAATTATGGGCACTTTTAGGTTTTTTGTGTTGGCATCACCACTTTTTACAGCTCAAACCTGGCCATCACCCGGAGCACCCCAAAAACACCTTCACCCCTCCGCAGATGCTCACAGAAGCAGTCACAGCTTCCACTGCCAGAGCCAGAAGACCCGCTGCCAAAGAACAGAAGTATTGACATTTGGCATTTTCTGGTTAAGCGAATTCACTGCTTTTTCCCCAGTCTAGGGCTGCTCCACAAAGGTGCCTCCCCACCCTTCTGTAATCTCGGAAGACAAATCCTGGAGAAGTTTCACCACGTATGACGGAGCAAGTGATGTGCCGTCACAAATATCTTGGGGCAATACCAGGTTGCAAATCAACTGACAAATGATTCCCTTAATTAATAATGAAGCAGTTAAGTAAATGGTATGCATTTATCCGCTGCTCCTGTACATTTTGAATGAGGGGCTGCCAGGATCTTGGAAGCCTGGAAAAATGTTTTGGTGTTCATTTCTCAGGAAGGTAATTACTGTGCTTGCACAGAGTATAGATAAAATTTATGTTGTTTCCAATATGATGTTGTCACATATTATTTCATTAAATTGATTTAGAAATTACGCTGGAGAGGGCAAGAAGGTGAAATGTTGGGAAGCCAACAGCCTCTGGATCTGCTGTTCCCAAACCCGCCTTCTTCTTACAGACCCGATCCTCAACTGGGGTCAATTAGTCCCGACCCCCGACCGCCGGGGCTCTCCGCTGCTTTACACCAGCTGAGGATGCGGTCCCAAGTGTCCCATGCGCAGCAAAGCTGGTCCCGTCTGCTCTGCGGGCTCCCTCTGCTCCGGCCGTAATTTCTGCCTCCTCCCGTCGAGGTGAGACACTGTGCATATCTAAACATAAGTAAGCAAGGCGAAGTGTGTATAAACAAAAGAGTCCCTATTTAGGAGTGAGGAGGAGGAGAGAAAACATATTGTATTGCTCCACTCTTTGGAAATTTCTATGCATTTGTAATAACAAAATTACCATAATTTGCTCGTTAACGCAGCTAGATCAGTCAAGCATTGTTCCAAACATGCAGAGGCTGCTTCTCACTCTAGGTCTGCCAGTGAGTTAAGCACGGTGGAAATTAGCATGCAAATAGCCCTAATTCGGGCGGCCGAGCTGTCAGATCCGCATTCAGCCGCTTGTTCCCTTTGAAATCCCTGACAGGAGCGGCTCAGGCAATCCCACCCTCAAGTAGATCCAGCCAGAAGAGGTACCAAGGGGGCACCTCCTGAGTGACAGTTTGGCTACCTTCAGTCAAATCAATCAGTCGCGTCAGCCGGCAGCGGCGTGCGGCGCCGCCGGGGGGGCGTGGGGCGGGGGGGACGGTTTCCAGCCAGACCTCGATGCCAAAACCGTCCCCTCCCCACCCTGGGACAGTGCTGGGGTTTGGGGCTCTGGCAGCCGAGCGATGCCACCCATGGGATAGGGGAGAGCTCTGTTCAGATAGTGATTTTCAAGTTAAGCCGCTGTTCGCAGAAAAAATGTCGCTGTTGGGGGTGTTTAGTGCTGAGGGATGGAAGCCAGGGTTTGTGGTCATTTCTTCTGGAGCCCTACCCAGGGCTGCTGGCTTGGCTGTGGTTATGGAGCTTGTGGAGCATCATTGTGGAAGATGCTGTGCTGGGCAACGCAGCGTGCGGTCAGCATCAGAGGGATGCTGCCTGCGGCACCGTGGCCACCCCCCACCCCTGCGGACAGGGAGGAGAGGGCTGGAGGCTCCCAGCTGATGGCACAGGGCTCCATCCTGCATCTCTGGCGGGGAACCGTGGGACCCTTCCAGCTCCTGTCTCTGTGCAACGTGTGCTGAGGTACCTGCAAGGAGACACTGGCAGCAGCTGGAAACAGAGGCTGTTCCCTGTTGATGGTTCATTCAGTGTTACAGGTCTGATGCGCTGCCCACCTTTAAGCAATACCACTGATTATAAAAGTGAGAGTGAGAATTTGAAAAACCTTCTGTTTCTGTTGTTTTTGTTATATGACTAAACATTTTTCTGTCTTCTGCAAGCCAGTTGTTTTTGGGCTGTGTCATGCTGGCAGCTACAACCAACATGAGTCTCTGCCCCAAAATACATGGAGCCAGAAATTTGAAGATGAGGTGCTTGTAGATGACGTGTTAAAAGCTTGCCCTTTGCTCATTAATTGTATTAGCCCTGGCATCGGGAACTGCCCAACATGGGGCTGGTTGGCACAGCTTGCCCTACACAGGGTCCGTTTGTCCCCACCGGGGCAGCTCCCAGGGTCTACTCCGGGCACCAAGGATGTCCCCTCTGCGTGTGGGGACTGCAGGGTGCACCACTGTCCTCCTCCTCCTCCAGGAAGGCAGGAACAGCTTTACAAAGGGTTTCCTAACAGATTGTTTCCTGGCCGGCTCTCAAAACCAGTGGTGGCAGTGGCTCCCCAGGCGGTGTGCCCCTGATGTGCTGGCCGTGAGAGCTCGGTGTCCAGCCAGGACGCAGTGTGCCGCAGGTGAGGCATGCTGCTGTATCCTCTGCCGTCCATGTGTTCCCTCCTGTTCGCTCTGGTTTTGTCATTATTGACATCTGTCTGTTGGTGGAAACACAATAACAAAAAGCTAACTGTAATTAGGAAGCCATGAGGTCTAAATTAGTTCTGATTTTGGAAAGTTGTGGTTTGGATTAGTGAAGCAGAGCTCCAACAAGCCAGTTAAGGTGCCCGATGTCCTGAGCCACGTACAGGCATTGCCTCTGATGGGGGAAAGCATGACTGGAGCTGACCCAGACTGGCTTGTGCTAGCAAGGCTGAACTCAGCCCCTTGCTTGTGCTGGTGTTTCTCAGACCAGAGTAACAGCTGTGTGAGAGCACACAAAATGCTTTATCATTTCTGAGCATTCAGCTTTTTTACGCTTATGTATCCTTGTGTTATGTCAGTACCCAGAGTTTAAAAAAATTGGAGATTACAAAAGCATCACGGTTACGAACAGCAAGTTGCTGGAGCTTTGAGCACTGTGGCGTGCCCAGCATCTGTCACGGCTGCCAGTGGTGGTTCGGGCGTTGAAGCAGCTCTGCGCCTCACGTGCTGGGTGCGTGCGGGAGCTGGACCCAGCCACCAGAATCAATCAGGCAGTTTTCTGACAAAGTGTGTTCGACTATGAGCAAGCGCTGAGATCCCCAAAGTAAGTGGAGTGGAAAGCACTTCATGGCCCGTTGTGTCTGTGAGCAGGAGTGCTGTATTCCTGCTGCACCGCACCGCGCGAGGAGTGCGTGGTGTCACCCCGAAGGCAGCAGCTGGTAGCAGTAATGGGAGAGCAGAGTCTGTATTCCCATCACATCCGAGCTCTACAGCCCAACTGCCAAGTGCTTCGTTGTGTGGTGGGTGCTGGGGAGGATGCAGTTTCTTTTCTCCTGGGCGTTAGCCCTTCTGCCGCCCACGTTGAGCACCCTGTGGAAGGGTGGCTTCTTGTGCATCATCCCAAGCCGGGGTTTCTGCATATACTGAAAGATGTGTCTGGCTCTGGGTGACAGCCTGAGGGGTTTGATACCTGCCCAGCTTCGTAGTGTTAGGAAGCACTTTCCAAGTTGTCCTGCGATGAACTGGATGTCTTCTGCTTCCAGCATTTGTGTGACCAGGGTAATGCTGGAGACCAGGTTCTGCACCCAGGCACCCCCAGCTCCCCACACCCCCCCGCTTTGACACTGCAGGATGACACATGCAGAGGTTTTGGGGGGGTTGCAGCCATTCTCCTGCAGAGCGTTATTTATGAATTCAGCCTTTTTACCACTCACTGGACTTGCTTTCTGAGACTGTAGGCTTGATTTCTGTGTGATGATTGCTGTAGGGAGTTTGCTTGCAGTTAGGACTGTTTGAACATAGAACATCTGCCCTGCAGTATACTCCAGTGCTCAGAACTGATGTCTATGGCACAAATTGAAATTAAATATTTTTGAGAATTAAGTATTCTCTTTCCAGGAGTTTCTGGACACATTGAGACTTTATCAAAACAAGTGAAAGTGCCAAGACTTTACAAAAGATTGCAATGCAGTATGATGCAATGTAATATGATCAGTGCAAAAGAAACAAAATGGGGTAATGGAAAGAAAACCAAATTAAGTGAAAAATTTTAAGCAAAATGACATGCCTTAGTGAAAATGAAGGAAGGTGCTCCAAGAACTGCCGCATTTCCACAGTAGAACTTTCCTCTGAAAACACATTTTAAAGTGGAGGCTGTTAAACTGTAGGAAGCAGTGTTTGTGTTGGAAAACTGTTTTGTGTGCACCCTTGTCAGGCAGGTGTAAACCACTGCACAGAGGGGTGCAGGCGGGAAGAGTCTGAGGACGTCTCCTGCGTGCCCTGCTTGCAGGCTGTCTGGCGGTGCCAGGAGAAGAGGGACAGCCTGGATGGGGGAGTGAGACGTCTCCAGAAAGAAGGATGCATTTGCTTTTTTCTAGCAGCAAATATGGCACTGGGGCACTTTGATTGCAAATAAGTCATCTGTCACCTGTGACTAAAGTAGATTTGGGATCAGGCTCTTCACTGACTGCAAAATAAACTGGGAAATTTAAATGTAACCCCCTTAATTCCTACATAAAAAGACTAAAAGCAGCACTCTGGTCCCGACTCAGTGTCCATTTAGCAGCAGATGCACTAAATCCCATCAGTCTCAGGTAGCAGCAGCAAAGGTTGCTTTGCCAGACAGATACTTTGTCACAGAATAAATAACTTCGAAGCGTACACAGATATTTTACTTACATGGAGAGAAGTACATGGACTCCGCGGTGGGATAAGCCGTGCCTAGGTGGGAGAAGGGCTGCTTGCTGTGTTGGTGAGAGGCACTGGGCACAGGGTGACGATGCTGCCCTGTCTTCTCTTCCTCCTACCAACCTCCTTCAGCACAAAGGAGCCACCTCAGCCCAGGCTGTCTAGTCTTCGATCGTGCACATTTACTGAAGTCAGGAAATGTAACGCCAGCCCTCAGCGAGGAGCCTGGTCCCGAGTGGAGGTGTGCTCTGGGCTGTTGGGACGCCTGGGGAGCCAAGGGTCCCCCCCAGGGGATGTGCCACAGGCAGCCATGGTGTCCTCAAGCATGAGCCTGCTATGCATGGGAGGAGACGACCTGTCCATCATCCCTTCCCCACCACGTGTTCTCTTCCTTGGCACAACTTTTGGCTGATTCAGCTGGGTCAGGCCAGGCTAAGCAGCTGCAGACATTACTTGGAAATGGCTTTGGCTACAAAACGTTTGCCAGCAGAGCATCCGTCCTGCTGGAGGACCGAGCTGCTGCACTCCTGGAGTTTGACCTGAGATCGGCTGACATGTTTTTTCTCTGCATTAAAAGGATGACTGTAACGTGGATGCGGTGTAAAACCAAAGCAGTGCTGTGAAAATCAAGTGAGAAATTATCTGTCTTCTGTCACTCAGGCATTCATTTGCATTGTGTTTGGTGTCAGAAAGAAAAACTGACATCTCTGCTGGGGCTGTGTCTCTGTATTTCAGAGCTTGCAAAAGCTCCACGTGATGACAGAAAGAACCAGAGGGGGAAAGCAGACCCTGCTGATGTGCTAAAGCCCCAGTCCAGGGGTGGCTGAAGCCTGGAGTCCAGCTGAAAACCTGGTCTTGCAGGCAAAAAGGCTAAGATGCTGAGGTCTGAGTGGCTCATTTGGGACTGCTCATCCATGCAGGGGGTTTACAGGAGGACAAGAGACTTTTCCATCCATCGAAGGTGTTGCCACCTTGGCAGAAAGGGCAGGACCCGGCTGTCACCTCGTGTAGCCGGAGCTGCTGGCCTGGTCCCAGCTGAGCTGTGGCTGGCCCCTGGCGTGGTCTGATGCTGTTACCGAGGATGGGGACACCAGCAGGATACCTGAGAAGATGCCGGTGTGGGAGGATGCTCCCTCAGCCTTGCAGATGCTTTCCTGCCCCCGTTCATACCTGTGTTTGCAGATAATTGAAGACTACTTCTATGTCAGCAGCAGTGTACTTTTATCAAGCTATCAAAATGCTTAATTTCCGGACTTCACAGTTTCCATGCTGTAGCTGTGTTATTATGGCTTGTAACATTATATCTGCTTCTGCTACTAGCTATATTACTTGGGTAATTCCTGGAAGTAACTACACATGACATTATCATTATGAAGGCTGAAATTATCAAAAAGGCTAAAGTGAGGACGAGGTAGGGTGTATTTTCATCTGAACCAAATGCAACATTTCCATTACATAGCTTGGAGAATTTCATCCCACAAGATACTTCTTGACACTTTTTACACCAATTTGGGATGAAATCGTATTGTAAAGTTTGATATTTTCTGAGAGAGGGAAGTTTTCCTTTTCATCCCACCTGCGCTACCAGCCGGTCAGTGCAGAGTGGAGAAGATGAAACGGTGCCTGCCCTTGTATGCTGTCGGGCTGCACACATGCAGATCTGGAGAGCCTGGGTGCAAGGGCAGCGAGCAAGTGACGCCCTGTGTGGATGGACGGCGCTCCGTGCCCCTCGTCCACTCCGTGCCCCTTGTCTTTCTTGGGTACGAGGTGAAATGGGACTTTGTGAAGGTTGCAGGCAGCCCCACAGACCAGGCTTGGGGAGAGCTGTGAGCTGGTCTGGGGCGAGCAGCTGCAGCAACTGGCACAGAGCGGCACCGCGTTCCTGGCCCCATGTCCGGCAGTGCCAGTGCCAAGGCTCTGTGCATCACGAGCGTGGCTCGCTGGGCTTGGTATCGCTGTTGGTGCAGCTTCTTGCTGCTGGGTCTGCCCGGGGTCCCAACAGGCTGCATGCCGGTGGCTGGTAGAGGGCAGATGACTCTGCAGGGGGGAGCCAGGAGAAGGAAGGGGCAAATTCCTCATCGTCATTAATTGCAATGCCATCTTCTATGCAGATGAGTTGGGCAGTTGTCCTCCTGGTACAGGGAGATAAATCTCTCCTAATGCAGTTCCAATATGGTTGCTCTGTGGCACCACCTACCTTTGTTGTATTAAAGTTAAATACCTTTGTGTACAAAAGTTTAAAGTGCATAGCTAAAACCTATGTGCTTGCAGTAATTGCAGATCTAAATCTTTTTGTCATCCTGCAAAGACTAGGTGAGGTATTTCATAAATATGTCAGAAGCAGCATTAAAATTTTATGGCAGGCAGCACGGGTCGAGAATAGTACAGTGACTTCACAGCAAGGTACGTCCACCTTAACCCACAACTCATTAGTCATTGATGGGATTTCTGTGCCTTGTAGCTTCTTGGAAATGAGGTAGCGTTACAAAAATCTGCATGTTACTGTTTTCTTAAAATATGACAACCTACTCAGAACGGTTAAAATTGTACATCTTTGAGCAGGTGCTGGTTAATAGAAAGATAAAATAAGGGGGAAATACTGCCCGATCTGTATGATCATAAAATTATATACAACCTTTATTAGAAGTTAATTGGTAGTCTTGATGGGACTGGGAACTTTGGAGAGATGTTGTCTGAGTGTGACCAAGTGCCTTCCAGCCGCAACTGCAATAAATTTCTGCTTGACTGACGTGCAGGAGAAATTAGCCAGTGTACAGGCTAATTGCATTTTGAAATCACACGTGTGAAAGTTTGGGTGATGGTTGCACCTAGACCATTCATTGAAGGGTTAATCAATGACTACAAGGCGTTACAGACATGAGTGGGATGTGCTTTTGGTGAGTATAAGTGTAGTGGTGGAAGGGGTCATAGGTGATGATAACCGATCTATTGATCTGCTGGATTCTTACAACGGATTTACCAGTGGATTTATAAGCCTATTTTTCCCTATGTGTGTAAAGGGCATGCATGTACCTGTGCATGTGTGCTGGCAGATCTCTATGTCGGTGTGTGTCTGTCCATACACGTGGGCTGTTTTTGTGCCTGTGCACCCTCAGTGCTCCCAGGAGGAAGCTGCTGCTGACGGTGCGGTCCCCGACATCCCAGGAAAACACTGCCCGAGCCTGCTGGTGGTGGCGGATCTGTGTGCAGTACCCCACCTGCTAATGGCGCAAACCCCGTGCCCTGCTCGAAGCTGGATTTTGCCCCTAGCATCGCTTCAGCCATCCAGGCGGGTGGCTGTGATGGTGTCTGTAGGAAGCTGAGCATGAAGGGTATAAGAAGCATTTTTGGGTTCCAGTCAGCAGGTTGTTCTTTCTGCTTTTAGGACAGAAATGAGCTTTAACAAGCAAAAGGTATTTCACTGTTTGTTCAGGTTTGTTCAAGGAGGGTGTTGTGGGTGCTCAGCTGTGGAAGCGGGGTGCTGCTTACACTGCTGGCTGTGGCAATTAACAGTTATCACTGCCTTTCTTGGCTGTTCTTTCAACGAGCGGTACAGATGCTGTCTAATTAATTATATGACATTAATAGCACTACCTGGGATTCTGTGAGTGACTGTATACTCATGGCCGGCCAGACTTTTGCAGTACATCGCAGCTCCAGGGGCTCTGTCTTGGCTACAGCTGGATGAAATTTTTGACATAGTTTTATCGCATTGTGTTTAAAGAACACAAGTAGACATTTAGTGGGCTCAGAAATCGCTGTTTGTCTTTTTTCTAATTGAAAATCAAGAAGTGAAGATTTTGTTCTGTGTAAGGAAAGTTTTACTTGAAAAGAATTTGTGAGGGCTGTTCTTTTGCTGAAATCTATCACTTTCTATTACATTCTCAAAAAAAACCCCAAACCATATTAATTGTGCAGAAAGCATTTCCCCTTTTCCGTTTATTAACGCTTTATTCAATTCTTTCTTGTGGGAATAGTTAAATTGCTGGATACAATGCCAGGTAACCAAGGGTCCAGAGACCAGGAGCAGCTTCCCATTTTGATGCAGAGAATCTCAGGTGTTTTGAAAAGTAGCATTCTTCTTTCAAAACTGCTCATTGAAGACGTTTTCCCATATGGCATTTCTCAGTCCCCTCGGGAAAAGTTTCTTTTTCATTAAAGCTCCTTCCAACCACAAACCACGCCAGCCCCAGTGTTGTGCAAGCTCAAGGTGTGCGTGATGCTGAGCCTCCTCCCATCCTGCCGGCATCCTCCGTTGGCCGCCAGCAGGGCCGGGGCAGGCAGGGGCTGTGCGCCAGGAGGACGCTGGGCTCTGGGCTGGAGCAAATCCCCCAGGGACTCCTGCCAGCTCCTGGGCGCTTGGCCGCCATCCCTGAAGGGAAAGCCAGAGGCAGGCAGCAAGCTCCAGCTGTGGGTATGTCTGAGGGAAGCAGCAAGAGCATGGCGCCTGGTCCGTGCCCGCTTCCCCGCTGCCCTCACCCTGCCGGCACAAGCAGGGTGTGAACCACGGCTGGCAAGCGGTGGGAGGCAGCCGGCAGGCTGGAGGTCATGCCTGGGGCTGCTGTCCCTGCCTTGCTCTGCTCGGTGTGGGTGTATGTCGCTTTGTGGTGGTGCGTCCGTCGCTCACAGGACCTGGGCATGAGGGTGGCATCAACACCTGCAATGCCTGTATGGCCCCCTCACCCGGGCTGCTGTTCCCTTCCAGAGGGATCTTGCTGCAGCAGCGATTGCGCTTATGTGTTGGACCCGTAATTCGTCCTGCTGTGGTTTCTGATAATGCAATCTTGAGCAAATTTCCCAAGCCTGCTCTTCAAAGACTGGCCTATGAACCCTGCTTGCTCGTCCTGGGATTTTTAGCTGGTTATTACGCCGGGTATTTTCACTGAGATAAACTGGGTAGAACATGACTGGCTTTTGCTTTATATAGTGTATTTTCCTGCTCAGCTTCTTCCCAGGGGGAACATTGTTTCTGAAATACACATTTTGTTTCACTAGGGCTGTGTTTTGGTAATTTTTCCCTTTTTTGCTCTTCTGTTTTTTTGTAGTGTGTGGACTGCTTGGTCTAGAGCAGGCAGATTAACAGCTAGGTGGGCTTGGTCTGCAGAGCAGAAGGCAGAGTTATCAGTGTTCTTCCTCCTGTGGGACATCTGTGGACAAAGAAAACATGAGGGACCAGGAGAAGACCTGGCAGATTACTGGTGGTCAAGCCATGGCGTGCCCTGGGTTTCCAGTCCCCCAGGTTAAATACAGCTGATATTTACAGATTAGAGCAGTGTAAATCACTGACTCTTCTGCTTGCTAATAAATGTTAAAATTGGAAGAAAGTCCAAGGTTTAATCAAAGCAAAAAACAACAATAAAAATTATTTTGGACTTTACTTCAAAGATAGTTTGTTTTGCAGTTGAGATTTTTGAAATTTTTTTTTAGCCTCAGTGAACTCAATGTGAAAACTTAACAACTCTCTGAATTCAAAAGAAAAAGAAAGATTTGTTTGGAAAACATCTGATATTTTAAAAAAATTAAAATACAAGGCTCTTTTTAACTGAAGGACTTTGTCAAAATTGTCACAAATTTGCAGGAGTATATTAGTGATGTGAAACCACTTTTTAACTTTTTAAGCAAGTTTTCACCGAGAGGTGTTTCCCAGCTCCCCCGTACATGGAGAAAACTTGGAAGGGAGTGAGTTTTGTGAGTCACGGAGGCTGCAGCTTTCCAGGCAGGGCTGCAGACCTCTTTCTCTCGCCCTGAGCCACTACGACGGCTTGCTGCAGAGAGGCAGAATCACTTTACCGAGGGGAAAATACGCTGTTGTTCTCTGCAGAGAGGCCAGACCATTTTCCTTCTTTTCTAAGGTCTCTCACACTGGTTTGTCACTCTGACTTTATGCGAGATGCTGCCTACGGCTGCTGGATCATGAAGCAATCTCTCAGGTGGTGTCGGCATGCGGTGAGAAGTGGCTTCTCCTTCCGTCCTTTGGTTTATATCCACCTCCAGTGCAGGTGATGCCTGGTTCTATTGCACACGCGACTTGTGTAATAGATTTCAAGGCTGCATTTGGATAGCCATTATTTGACAATGTTAGTCAGTGATATGCAGGCTGCTTGGATGCATTTGTGTGGCTCAGTGCAGTGTTTAGTCCTGCTCCCCATGCAGTCAAGCATATCTTAGCTACCGGGGTAATGATTGTTATTGGAATTCGCTGAAGAAATTTATGATCCATGTGATTACTTCCACAAAAGAAAATTATAGAAAACAAATAAAAGTCATGAGAATGTTAATTTTAAAAAGTTACAGTAAGGTCCTTTGCCACAAGGGAAAAGTAGGGACACCTGTAGCCCCTGTTGGGAGGTTGGGGTGAAGGGGGAGAGGGTTCATCTGCAGGGGCCCAACTTAGGGACAAGTACAGCAGATTATTTTTAAACTTACCCAGGACCCCAACGAGGAATGGGCAAGGTGTTACTGTTCTTGGCCAGGTTTTTCCCACAACCTACCGTTCTTGTCCCTCATGCAGCTGGATTTATTGAACACTATTTCTCCTGGTTTGTTTTAATTTTCTGCCAAACAGAAGGGCTAAATAGAACACTGTCCTAAACCTGGAGCTTGGATGGCAAAAGGACCCAGCTAATAGGGACTAGTGGAGAAAACCAGTGGCTGGGACGAGTCCAGCAGGAGGGATGGCACAGCTGCGCGGTTGTGGTTGCTCTCCACATTGGGTAGCAGCGGCTCCCGCTGGTGCTTGCCGGGAGCTGTCGCATGGTGGTGGCTGGAAGGAAGGCATGTTGTATCACCGGCACGTTGTACCACCTGCATGTTGTATGACCTGCAGCCAGACACAACTGCTCACCCCCGTGGTCCTGATGGCTTCTACCCATCCCAAACATGTCTGCAAAAGCCTGGTATCTGAGAAAATGCAGAGAACAGTGCGCAAATGTTTGTCTGCCTTCATGTAGCTGGCTCTGGTTGAGCTGTACTGGCTCTGGAGCTTCTGATTGACAGGGTCTTCTGAGATTCTGGGGACTGGAGCAATGTGTTGAACTTGGAAGTGACATATAAAACTTCTTTGTTGAGTATATGTTCAAATTTTGCGTTTCAGTCCAAAGGTACCAGCAGCTGGTTAACAAGCATGTTCCATGTTTGACTAGGTTGCTAGTTTCTGCTGGTGTTAAATGCCACATGGTCCTCAGAAGACAAGGCTAAAGGACACATTCATTACTGTTGTGCTCCCTAATAGGACTGCAGCTAGGTGCTCTGTGTGATGAACAGTGGTAGTGCAGTGACAGTGGCCAGGCTTTGGAGCAGGGGCCCAGGGAGGATGTGAAATCTTCGTCTTGGGAGATTTCCACACCTAGGCTGGACATGGCCCATGTCAAAGCTGGTCCTGCTTTGAGCAGGGGTTTGGAGCAGATAACCTATAAAGGCCCCATCCAACTTACATTACTCTGTGGCTACAGCATCTATGTTTAAAAAAAATTAGATGGCAAATAATTTGCATCCCCCTCCCACCTGCCAAGATCCAAAGCTGGCTGAGATTGACTCTGGGTCTGTCCCACTGCACAGCCAGCCGTCTGATGGCGTCTGCTGTCCCTTCTGCCTGCCCGCCCCATCCTTCTGCCTTTTGGCAGGGGAGGAGGATTTCCAGTACCCTCCTGCCCTGGGTCCAGCACTGGTGCACAGAGGTGCCTGCATTCTCCCCCATCCCCTGCGGGGGCAGTTCTCTAAAGCCATGGCAGTTTGAAAGACATCATGAAATCTCTTTCTTCATGTCTTGGTTCTTGAGATTTTTAAGCTCACGCTTTTCAGTTTTTCTGCACATGACAAAGGAAACTTGCAGGGAGCTTACCTTAAAACCAGAGAGACTGGTAAACATGAGTTGATAGTCCCCAGAGAACATGCTGCAGAACGGACAATGCAGTGCTGCAGAACAGATGATGCTGTTCTGCCTGCAGCAGAGGGTCCATCCACCACCTTCAGACTCTGCAGCCGCCCCTGGGGCTCACCCCGTGGGCAAGGGGGCTGTGCCTCTGTCCTACCGTCTAAGGGTGGAGCGCGTCTCCTAGGATTTGCTGCTGCCTTGTAGCAGCAGTATTAGTGGGAATTGTTCTTCCCTCCTCCCCTGCACCTCTGCTTCTGGTGGTGACAGGGGGGTCTGACCCCTTTTGGGCTACAGCCACATGAAGCATCGTGGCAGTGTGGAGTCAGGTCTGCAGCAAGAGGTGGGATAACTATGGCAGAAGTTGTTGGTTTGGTGCCTTTGTGTCTCAGTGATGCCAGAATTACTAAGGGGGGGGCTTACTGTTTCACCCCTTCCTCGCGGCATGGGCAGGCACTGTGCACGTGTGTGCAACACACCGCACGTGTGCGTGTCGCTGGGTAGCTGATTCGTTGTGTTTTTGAATGGGGTGAGGGCTGGCTGCTGAGCAGTGCTGTCAAGAAGTGTAGCTGATGGACCTTGGAATATCTGGTGGAAATCACAAGGCATTCATGCAGCGTTCATTCATCTAGCTTAGTTTCAGTTATGACTGTAGTATTTGTCTGCCCAAGTGCTGCGATGGTAGTAGCAGGGCTTGAGACTTTCTCCCCCACTTCTCCTTTTCCCCTCCCCTCTCTCATATTTCTTTTCTCTCATTTTCCTTCCTGCCCCCCTTCTCTCTCTCTCTTTTTTTTTTTTTTTTTTTCTGCAAGGCTGATGGATATGCAGAGTATGTTAAGAAGCAAGCAATACTGTCACTGAGCTGATGGTGCTCAGTGACTCCTCAAGCTCCTGGCTGGTCTGTACTGCAGGAGCTTGACACCCTGACCACTGAGGCATAAAAAACAGAGAATTGGAAGCCTCAGCCTGACAGGCACCGGAGCATCCCCCAGAGAGGGTCCACGATGTGTGTCTGTGTGTGAGTGTGGGGAGGAGGGCGATGGGGATGGTGGGGGAGGAGAGCAAGGCAGGAGAGGATGAAACAATGAAATGTCAGCCCGTTCCCACCCGCAGCCCTGCCGCAGCGTTGATGAGCATTTAGAAAGCACTGCTGCCTGTTCAGCGGCGTGCGCAGCATCGCCGTGGGACGGATCGGGTCTGTGCAGCCTCGGGAGGACGAGAGAGGGGAGCAGTGGGTGCGAAGGGGAGGAAGGGAGAGTGGTGGGACAGATGAAAATGAAGGATTGTCCTGTCCTTGGATGGGTACACATCGCTGCTAAATCTCTGCGTTTCTCATGGCCTTGTGGAAAGGAAGAGATTAAACCATTGGGACAGGCAGTGTGCAAGCCTCTCCCATAGATGAGGCACCCACAGGATGAAGGGATTTTTGTGCAGCATACACTGGAAGGAGGACCTGGCCATGAGCCTTCAAGGACTGGGGAAGATCGTATCACTCACCCGTGATGTTACCAGCCAGTTCGCTCCCCATGCGCTTTGCAGGCTTAGGCAAACGCTGGTAGGGCAGAGCCAGGTCAGAGACTTGTTGGAAGCCGAAGGGATTTGGGAAAAGAGGGAGAGCAGGGGGGGCTCTGGCTGAGCAGACAGCCTCAGGTGTGGCAGTGGGGAGGCAGAAGGGACCAGAGAGGAGCCACTGTGTCCTGTCAGAGGGAGCTTGCTCCCTGGCTGGCAGAAGGCAATGGGGACACCTTTGCCAGTGGCCCTGGTACCTCGAGTGGCTCCTGACATCTCTTCTGGCTTCGCCATCTTCACCATGCCTCACTCTTTTAGAGTGAGCACTGTCATGGAGATAACCTTCAGGTACTGAAGTCTTCTGTCATCCAGGGCAGGGAGCAGAGAGAAAATGTAGATACGATGTACTTCACCAGGAAAAAAGGTTTGGAAACAGCTCCATTTTCCATGGCTCATGGTGAACTAATACCATTCCTTGGAAGCAGTAATGAAAACCTGCTCTGACCTTGTGCAGAAATGTGGTCAAAACAGCAAGGCGTGCTGAGCGTGGAAGTCCTTGCTGCTGCTGGCTTCAGACCTCATCTCATTGCCCTGTCCATGGATGCTGGGTTGGGCGGGAGAAAGCAGTTCGAGGCTGGTGGTTGCAGTCCTACGGGTCTGAAGGGCTGTAGGGAACAACGAAGGGTTGTTAACGGAGACCCCCTGGAGCAAACCAGTGATGGGTGGCTCTTGCCATCAGTACATTCAGTGTGTTTACTGGCGTCCTTTGGTGTAGGCTGAGAGGCAGCTCGTTTTTACTGAAGCAGCATCACGTGGAGACCAAGCTATGCTGGACCTGACCATAAATTTTATCACCAACCTGCATTACTTCTGTATTGGCAGAAAATACCTTTGCAGGTGGCCACAGCAGCTGCCAGGACTGCACAGCTATCGCAGGCGAGAGCTCTCCCAGACAGGCAGCGCAGTGGGGTCACACCACCTTGACCAGTGCATCATCCCCTCTCCCCTGGGTCAGCAACTTGCCAAAACTGTGTCCTGAGCAAGGAGGCCACTCACGGGCCTGGGGACTTGGATGTGATCCCCAGGGCAGGTCTGTGGGTTGTGCCAGCAGGGACTGCTGAGCCTGGGGAGCTGGAGATGTGGCGGTGGGGGTCTGCTGCTTGGCTAGGGTAAAGGCAGCTCCTGGGTTTGGGGCAGGGGCTATGCCAGCACTGAGGACCAGAACAGGTGAAGGTCACAGCGAGCATCTGCTGCTGCCTGGCTGCGCTCTTCTTCTCCTGCCATAGGAGACCTACTCTTTCTCCTGCCATGCTGTGTTCTGTGTGCATATATTTGTGTTTGAGAGAGGGAAAAGGAGAGGAGGAGGAAAGAAAGGAGGAGAGCGGGAAACTGTCATTCGTGGAAGA
Organism: Platalea leucorodia; assembly: GCF_965183815.1. NCBI lineage: Eukaryota > Metazoa > Chordata > Aves > Pelecaniformes > Threskiornithidae > Platalea > Platalea leucorodia. Next base: position 87,581,367 of record NC_138858.1, on the reverse strand, counting down.
TTTCCTAATAAATCAGAAGCAGTGTTGGTATTTGCATGGTGGTGGAGCTGGGTTCCCTGCCTAGGGTCAGAGCCCCATGGTGCAAGGCTCTGTCCTGAAGAGCTTGCAGCTGAAGTATGAAATGGGAGGTGACATGTGAAGAGAACAAACAGATGGGGAAAGCGGGAGCTGGTGAGGAGATAAATAGCAATAGCTCTTTGAGCCTTTTCTGTGCCTTTGTCTGGAGGGTTTAAAGCCATCTGAAACTGATGCAAGCATCACTCTCCTTGGCTTGCAGCGATGGACAGACATCTGGGACCAAGACCATGTTCTCTTGTAGAGCCTGGAAGAGTACCCAGTATCTAGAACATTAGCTGGTTCATCTTCTGCCGGCAGAGAGCCTGTCTGAGCAGCCCTGTCCTCGTATTGTTTCTTCGCCTGAGCGCTGTAGGGCTGTGAAGGCAAGGGCCAGTCCTGTCAGTGTGTCTCGGACTCTTTTCTCCATCCCTCCTTGCTGTCTTGCTCCTGCAGCACGGGCTGCCCAAGAAAATCCCACCAGCTCAGCAGGCCTGGGCTGCAAACCAAAAAGGTCGCATAAAAGATGGCTGCACCCATTTATTTAATAATTCGCCCATCCATATTGCCCTTCATCAAAGAGGGTAGCCAGTAGTGCTTTTACTAAGGCCGTCACTGGAGCACAGTGCGCACTGAATGGCTCCTTTCCCCCAAAATGGTAACTGTGGTCTCAAATCAAATGATCTTTTGTTTTGTGTTTTTCTCTTTAACTTAGGGAGCGAGTTTTCTGGGAGCCCGTACAGCCACCCACAATATTCAACGTACAATGACTCCTGGAGATTTCCCAACCCTGGACTCCTGGGTAAGTTGCTGTCCCAGCCTTGGGGGCTTGGTACAAGCTGTGCCCTGTTTTCAACCTGGCAGCGATTGCCCACCGCTGGGGTGGTGGGACGCGTGTCCTGGCGCGGTCCTGAGTCCCCATGCTCGGCCCCCGTGCGGGACTGCATGTCTCCATCAGGGTGCACAGGGTTCCCTTTGCCAGCAAGAAGCCCCATGCCCAAACCTCCTGTCTTCCCCTTTCTGCCCCCTAAAATTCTTCCATAGATGCAAAGTGTTGCCAGAAGGCAAGATCCCCATTTTTTGAGGATGAGGAATCCTGTTCAGACAAAACTTGGGGTGCTTTATCAGGAGCACCTGCTTCAGGGAGGTGCTAGGTTGCTTACAGCCAAACGTGAGCCCCGTTGCTCCCCATGCTGTTGTTTCTTGCTTGTTCAAGCACTTTACATTTCTCCCTGACTTCATGTTGTGTTTGCTCCCCAGTTGTGCATTTGCCCAATCCATCCCTCCTGCAAGGGATGGCTGTGCCCGCACAGCCTTACTGACGCCAGCATGGTCCCTACAAGCGGTGGGGGGCAGGAGCCCCGTGACTCATGCAGGATCATGGCCCTCATGTGAAGGATAAACATAATCCATTTTACACCACTGTCAAAAGCTGGCCCACTTTGACCTTATATACATGTAGCATGCAGTAATTAGAATTTTTCCCTGCATAATTTGCATGGATGAGGTAAGTAAAATACCAATTAATTGTCATCTCTCAACACAGGAGTAGCATGCCTTAGAGATTTCCAGATTTATGGATGACAGGGCTGTTATATGTGACCTCCAGCAGAGAAATAATTTTGAATTTTTGTCATACTTTTTTCATCCAGTTTCTTTGTTTTAAGTAATTGAGTCCCCATGTAATTGAGCCACCCAGGCTGTATTCATCATAGTTCTTGTCCTTAAACAAATCCTTGGGGAGCAATAGACAGCCTCTGCCTCCCATGCCATGGTGCTGGTATAATGCTGCTATTTGCCGTGCCACATTTAAGGGTTTGTTAGTGCTTCCATCATAAATCAGCGGACAGATCTCCAGCTAATATGGATGGGCATAGCTGCACAAAGCCAGGGGAGTCCCTGTGCTTAAACCCGCAGTTTCCATGGCCACAGCCGGCAGCGCCTGCGGGATTTTGGCTTGGCAGTGTGGGGAAGATGCTTTAGCTGGGGAGAAGAGCGTGCGCCACGCTTTCCTAATTTCTAATTTTGCAACTCCTTTGGAAGCAGGAGAGCTGCTTTAGCAAAGCTCTGCTGCATGGACAGGCCTGGGAAGCCAGGTTTTGGGTGGCTTTTTAAATTTTTCTTGCAAACTGGTAAAGAAACTGGCAGGGTATTAAAAATAAATGAAAACCCAGCCCCAAGCCTGCCCTTCCTTGTGGAGAGAGGGCTTTTGGCAAGGCTCCTGGGCTGCATGCCATGCTCCTGCCTGCAGGTGCATACCTCCACAGAGGAGGACATGCGCACTGGAGCCGCAGTGGAGCCAGCCCAGAGCCAGTCTGAAGCCATCCCAGAGCTCTGTGCTGCCCGATGGGGATGGGCAGTGGCCCTTTGACTCCAGCAGCAGCAAGTTGTGCCCACAACCTTCTTGGCTGCTTGTTTTGGGATGATGGGCTCATAAAAGCTCTGAGCATGCTGGCCAAGGTGCAGGATAGGGTAACTCCCCACAGTGCTCCAAAGCCACTGGAGATGGGCAAGTCTGGGTCAGGAGAAGACTTTAAAACAGAGGTTTGTCAGGAGCCGGCCACTCTCTGCCAGGACACCTTTTAACTGTGCCATTCTCTGTTTTCCTGGTTCTTCCTCATTTTTTCATGTCCTTTTCGGATGGTACATTTTTGGGGGCAAATTCTGTCTCGTCTTCAACTGTGCGGGAGCTGCACCATATGAGCACAGCTGAAATGGAGGCATGCTGCCCGCGGCAAGGCTTGCGTCTCAGGCTGGTGAGGATTTCTACAGCAGTATTTACTCAGCAGCATGCTGTGAACATGTGTTTAAATGAGGCAAGGGCAAAAAGATTTGGATGCTACCATCGTCCTTCAGAAACTGCAGCTTTATTGAAATTGAAATGTTTCGTGGTATAATGACAACAATGCTGGCAGTTTCTTGCTGGCAGGAGTTGTTAAAATGTATAATCTTAAATTCCTTCTTTTTATCCTCTTCTAAATACTTTCTTTTGATATTTTCAAAATCCTATGTTTCGGTAAACACAGACTCACTGCACAGATAATGTTATATTGCTTTGTATGTCAGTGATGCATTGATTTGAAGTTACAAGACTGGAAGTTTTAATGCATCAAAAAGAAAACAAAATTGGAGGTTTTGTTCTGCAGGAAGTCCTAAGGATGAACTTACCATTCAAGTTCAGCCTGGTCACAAAACTAGGAGTGCTGGAGTTTCCTGGAGGGGGATCCCCTTGTCTAACCACTAGTAGTTTTAAAATACCTGTTCCACTCTGTTCCTGTCATTGCTGCAGGAATTGTTGAGCTGGTTGAGAGCTGGTGTAGCCTGTACCTCCCTGTGCTGCTCAAATGCCCCATGGGCACCATGTGAGAGCTGGGCAGTGAGGTCTTGGTGAGCTGAACCTTGGGATTCCCTTTCTTTTCAAGCCTCTCTGGCAGAAAAGCACCAAAAGCAAAATAGTGGTCAGTTTGGAATAGCATTTATTAGAAGTCAACATCATACCATACAGGGCATTGCAAAGGTCCATGACTCAACACCTATGTGGGGAAGCCCAGTCCGCTCGCCCATGCCAACACAGTGTTGGAGGGCAAGGCCACTGAGCTGGTGCTCCAAGAGACACTGCAAGGTCCAGGTACAGCTGTAGGACCCGAGCGAGAATGTCTCCCTGTTTGGCCATAGGCTGCAGGTCAGACACATTTCTTGTGCCCTCCAGAGATCCCGCTTAACTGCAGCGCTGCCTTTATCCCTGGGAGCCTGATCCTGCACTCCCTTCTTGGCCAGGGTGTCTGCTAACCCCACTGGTAATTCAGGGCAAGTAGGAATCCTGTGGCAGAGCATTGAAATCCTGCTGCAAGTCTCCTTGCACACCCAGAGGCTCTGTGTGATGAGCCTGAGCACCTGCTGTGGAGAGGAGGTTAATTTAAACTACATCCAGGATGCTTCCACTCTTCTCAGGAGTATACGTGAGAGCGTTTAGTAATTCTCTCCTGAGAGCAAGCTCTGGCAGTATCAGCCTCAAAGCAGAAACCTTGACAAAATTAATCAGGACTAGTACATGGACTGACACAGTTTGTTTTACTAAGTCCCGCTCCTTTCACCAAGATGAAAGTGTAATACTGTAAGCACTTAACAGCGCCTATGTTCAATTAATTCCCTGTGCTGGCAAGAAAAAATTGCACCGCAGCAATCACACCAGCCTAAGACCTGTGAAAGAGGAGCTAAAAGGAGAGATGCTGTGATTTGCAAGTGGCAGGAAGAAAGGATACTTGGGTTGAAAAATGATTTTTGGGGCGAATAAAGAGAACAGGAATAGAGAGAGCTGAGAATGGTGAAAAGACTGTAGTCGTTAGTCTCCAGTCTTTGTCTTGTGAGTATGGAGCAGCAAGGAGAGGCGTGAGACAGTGTCTCCACGGGAAGGCAGGATGATGCTCTTGGCATGCAGGTGGTGGGGAGTGGCTGTCTGGCCCCAGCAGAGCACTGGCTGCTCCCCATCGCCCCTGTGCCTGCTTGTTCAGGTGCTTCCCGCTCCTCTGCACCGGGCAACCCATTAATGTCTGCCACAGCTCGTGTGGGAACTGCTGCAAATGAGTGACTCTGCTGCCTCCTCTCTGGGGCAGTTCCGAATGCCGTGCCTCATAGCTCTTGTGGAACTGGAGATGACCAAGCTGCAGTCCTCCAGGGTGGTCAACAGAAGCATGGGCAGAAGAAGTCAGTTCCCTGCTGCAGCTCTGCAGTGTCTTCCTGCTCTTCCATCGCATCATCGGCCTGAGTGGCACCCACACCCAGCTCTGCGGCAGGGGCATGACAGCGTTTGCTGCATGGGGTGGCTCAGTCCCGCCCCGACCGCAGCTGGAGTGAGGACAGACCCCGAGTTTCAGAGGGATGTGCTGGGAAGAGGATGCAAACCTTGGCTGCTCATGTGGCATCTGGCTTGGTGGCTGTATCACATGTCCCCATCTCAAAGCCAGAAGAGGAGGTGCAGAAGGGGACATCTTTTTTTTTGTTTTCCCCACGCTGTGCTGTGAATGACCTGGAAGTGCTACAGTACAGGGATGTACATGGAGGTGTATGCACAAGCGCACAGGAAGCAAGCATGTGCGTGCCTGGGTCTCAGTCCGTCACTATCAGCACGTCCTGGCGCACGTGCCAGTGTAGAGTCAGCTCAACACACACATGCTAAGAGCCGGTAACAGCAACACAGTCTAATGAAGAAAAACGATTCAATTTCGTGCTGGCTTGTTGCAATAACTTCTTTACCATTTTTGCTTGTCGCATTCTGCTTGACGCTGCTCAGGGCAGGTTTCGTGTGATGTAGCGTCCCCGCTCCCGCCCAGACGTGGTCCCTGCGCACTGGTGGGAAGGGTTTGCCTGCACTGCCACGGTGCCGCGGTTGCTGGTGGCGGCATGGCATCGTGTGAGGGCAGGGCTTGGAGCTGGTCGATTAGGATTAGATTCAGTTCTTCTGTGGGTTTCTGTGAAAAGATTAGAGAACAAGTAGGCGCCAGAAATGACTGTGTCAAGAAATAAATTGATGGTAGTATGAATTAGAAAGGAAAAACGACAGAAGGACGGACAAGTCTGTTTTGGATGGGGGCATGGTGACAGGGAGGAAGAGTGAGTGCTTTGTGATGTGATGTTTTCATTTTTCACTTTAAATACAAGCTTTTTTGATTTCACTCCTGAAAGGTGAACTGGAAAAATCAAACTCAGAAGAAGTGTAAGGCCTTTGGAAAGCATGAGAGAAATATTTGGCTTTGGTAGCTGCACTGAGTCAGAACAGCAGTGGAGGAAGAGGGAGGGGGAAAGTGAAGGCCCTGACCCCAAAAAGACCCCCTTTACCCCAAAACCTCGGGGAGCGCTGCCATCTGGCTCTGGTGGCACCCATGCATCACTCCATGGGTCAGGATGAACTTATTTGGTGCCTCTGGATCCCTTCCCTGGACTTCCCACCCCTCTGCCTGAGCTGACCTGCTGTGGCTGGGTGCTGGTGCCGGTGCCGGCAGGGACCGGGGTCTCTGCTGGTGGTCATGCCTGGGAGCTGGGTACCACCATTCCCTGCTCCCCATCGACCTAGTGGTGCTGTGGTGGGTGAGGACAGCAGGCCCACCCAGCACTTCATGGGCCTGCGAGGTGTTTTACCCCAAGGTGCTGCCTGCCCTACAGGGGAGATGACCCCCAAGGACTCCCAGGCAGCAGGAGTGGCCATGAGGGGCGGCGGACTGACAAACTGGGCGCCCCTCAGAGTGTGTCCCCCTGTTCACTGGACACAGAGAACATCCCCAAAACCCCAGATAGACAGGGCATGCACATTTCAGTTTGGTGAGCTGTTCAGTTTGCCTTTGCTCATTCAAGACTACCTCATTTGGCCGAGGAAGGCTTCCATGTTTTTAATTGCTTGAGTTTGGCTGGGATACACAACATACAGCAGTTTATTTTAGGTACTCATGAGAACGGTGTTCACTGACCTTGTGAAGCTTTCCAATATTCTCCTTTGCAAAATATGGTTCCTGAGGCTTGGGCTTGTTAACCTGATGTCCATCCAGCACAGGACAGTGGTTGTGGTGCCCTCAGCAGATAACACAAGGCTGTCAGTTCTGCACTTATGCAAGTGTAAATGGGATGATGACCCTCTGAAGGGATCTGCTTTGCCTCCATCAATTATGGCTTAAAATACTTACCTTTTAGTTAATAAATGTAGGTGAGATGGCCTCCTGCCTAAAACTTCTGCAAACATCTTTGCAAATGCTTAGCCTGGCCAGTGATTTCACGGACTGTCCTGAATTAGTCACGTATGGTAAGACTACCCTTCTATACCTCTGGGACAACAGTCCTGAAACTTGGCTTATCTTCTTTATACCCAGCCCGCTGCAGCTGGTTTGCACGATATTTAAGTTGGGATGTCTGGGTCACTGAGGACAACACAAACCCCACCATGTACAAGCTCCCATGCTGCTGCAGCACTGACTGATGCAGAAGTCACATTCCCATAGCCAAACCCCATCATTTCTGACCCATTGGGGTTGCAGCAGCAGAGTATAACATGCTTTGGTAGGACTCTGATCCTAAGAAACAAGTTTCTTCTCCATGGCTGTGCCAAGGAGTGCATTGCATATACTGTTCAATAGCAGATGTTGGCTGAGCTCCGTTTTTCAGATGTGTTGGCTTGTGCTCCCTTGGAAATGCGCAGCAGGAGTCTGGTGATGAAGCCTGAGCTGATTTCCTGGCATGGTGCTCAGGATGAAAGTAGCCTAGAAGAAAGAGGCGGGCTTGCCTGTGAGATGGATCCTGGTGGATCCACAAGAGAGAGGTAGGGTGGAAGAGCCCATCCTTGCAGTTGGTAGGGCTGTCTCCTCGGGGTGTCCTCTCAGGCAGCACGACTCATTTTACTGGCCCTGGAAGCCACTCCGGACAGCTCACTGAGGCTGGTTTGGGGAGAAGGTGGAGAAAGCCTTGCATATTGCAATTATACCACCATCTTGAGCTGGCAGTTAACAGTAAATGTCCATGGGCTTCCTCTTAGAGGCTGACGATGGGATTCTCGCTCTGTGCTCAGGCTTTTGAGACAGCAGCCCTTGAGGAATCACTCAAGTTGTTCTGAAAAGCAAAGCCTTCAGCTGGAGGCTGTGTAAAAGGAGGGGAGGACAGGAGGTTCTCCAGCTTCCCAGGCGGAGGCTTCTTGGATCAGTGCTCAGGGAAGAGCTGGTGACTGGCGGCACAGGGCACACTGTCTGGTTTCTCCTTCTTGTTCCAGTGGGTGTGCTGGGGCCATGGTCATGGAACCGCTGGGGCGCTGCCATGCTCAGCCTGTGCCCAGGTGCTGGGCAGCCATTGGACCTACTGGAGCAGGGCTTGCTAGAGTCTGGGTGGGAAGCAAATGGCTGAAAATACACCTTTCGCTTCACTGCCACTGATGCTTTGCCTGACTGAGGTCTGGTGGCACCACCTTCTCCTAGAAGGGCCCGCTCCACTGCCTCCCTGAAGCTACAGAAGTTACCCCCTCTGTGACAAGTCGCGTCCCTGGCCACGAAGACCCTCCACCATGGCTGCTGGACCACTGTCCCAAGTCGGGTAAAGGCAGGGAGTTCAGAATGACTGGTGGCTGTTGGATGGGGTCACTCATGAAACCAGACCCTACAGCCCAGCCTCCTCCAGGACTGTTCCTTGTGTTGGCTCTTTGTCACTCGTCCAAACCTGCCTGGGGGTCTCAGATGTACATGTCTTGAGTGCGAGTCCTTCCAAGGGGCTTCTTCCACACTGCGGCGTGTCATGCATCTCATGTATGTGAAACTGCTGGTGACTGGTATACCAAACTGGTAGTGCCTTGAAAAATTTTTTGCCCGACTCTTTTCTTACACCAAATCAGAGTTGGTTACCTCTCTGGTGCACTTGGAAGGTATTTAATAGCTGGTGCTGTCTGGACAGATTGGTATCTGTCCAGTGATCCTTTGGTGATCACCCAGTCTACCAGCACTTAGCCCCGCAGGGCAGAAGTGTCATTGCCAAAATTTTTCAGGCCTTGTCTTTATAGATGTGTGCCTTGGCATTCATCAATCTGCAAAGCTTTAAGCCTCACCTGCACAGTTCATTCAGGTGTGTAATGCATGTACTCAATCAAAAAATAGTGCATAATTTGATGAGTTTGAGGCTTAAGTGTCTATTTCAAAAGCTGTGATATGGAGTATCAGATACTTTGCTGGATGAGGCGTTGTTTGCTGGAGGTAGTTGTGAACTACTTTCTGAGTTCAAATTTGTTACCAAGTGAAAGAGTCACCAATATTTTCTGAAGACAATTTTTCCCTTCAAGAAATGTGTTGGATGCCGAAGGACTTTCCATGGCCAGGCAGAGGCTGGCGCAGTGTCGTGATCCCAAAGCGGATTCAGTAGCACAGACTTGGCATTTCTTTCTGGAGCTCTAAGGTCACTGCTAGAGCTAAGCAAAATCCGGGGGTGTTATTCCCTGAAAGCAGTAAGTTGAGAAAAGGGGGAATTGTTGTTGAGTCCAGTGAAATATGTTGAATGCTTTGGGGTTCAACCTTCTCCTCCTTCCAAAAGGAGGAAAAAAAGAAATCGGAGAAGTCAGGGTGTTGTAATATGTTGGGGCTGGAACATTTTGACCTTCCATTCTGAAAAGTAATTAACTTTTTGGGGGAAGTAAATCAAACTAATGTTTTGAGTGGAGGAAGGGAACCTGGTACCCTACAGCCGGCAGAAATGCAAAGCAGCGATAGCACCGTTCTCATGCAGAATGCATGAATGTGATTTTTATTCTAATTACCCAGCCTTTATTGCTGAGAGTCTGAGCTCAGGCTGGAGAGCTCTCTGCCGCCTGTGTCGGCACGCTGCAAGCTGGCACCTTTCCACCTTTGTCTTCCTCACAGTCGTTTCGTCTCTTGCAGGCTCCCCATACTACTACAGCGCTGCAGCCCGCGGGGCAGCCCCACCAGCGGCTGCAGCTGCCTACGACCGCCACTGACGCTGGAGCCCAGAGCACCAGCACTGACTGCATGCACCGCCTGGGACAACTGCGACGAGTCACCTTGCTGCAACCACGCCAGCCACGCTGCAAGGGAAGGAGAAAGTACCTAGTAGGAACATGCTAATTGAAATTTTGCTCTTTAAACTTGGTGAACTGATCATTGTTGTATTCTTAAAGCTGGTCGTGTTGACCGGGTCTCAAATCAAACAAAGAAACAGGAGGAAGCGGTTCTCCTGATGCTCTGTGTGATCAAAAATGCGCGGTAGCTTCATGTCTTTTGCAGCTGGCTGGCTACTGCTTTAATCGCCTGTGGGTGCCACGGCTGTATCTGGGGATAAGGAAAAGATGTGAGCAGCCCCCCTTGGGGCAGCTTCCTCTTGCTGCACACTGAAACAGGCTGTGAGACTCAAGGCAATTTTCTTTTTTTTTTTTTTTTTTTTTTTTTTTTTTTTTTTTTTTTTGTGGCAAAGAAAAAAATCAGTCTGCTCAATTTTACACAAGCACCACTGTAAATACTTGCTTGTTTGTATTACTATAAGAGTGGCTTAAGCATAAGCAGCAACATTGTACAAATACAAACTCAAAACGCATCTCAAAATGTGTTTTGAAACTGGTGCACTGATTCAAAGAATTCGGTAAGCTTTAAGCAACTTTGAACCAGGTTAACACTCATTGTGGCTATATTTCGGGCTGATGTTATTTCTGTATAGAGCATCCTATCTGACAGTCATGTGTGATCATGCTATATGCTGGTATCAAACACATGGGCAACTGAAGACATGGGCAGTTTTGTGACATTTTACTGCTTAATATTAATTTATGTTCATTTGTCACCATAATGAGCACTGAAACAAATTCTCTGGTTTCAAGTTACGCAGCATCCAAGAAGGAATTCCTAAATAATAGTTGACACCTTATGTACATCTCAATAGGCTGTGTGTTAAAACCCAATTATGAACACCCTGAGAAGAAGGGGAGAAATACCACGGTAATCATTTTTGTTAAATGGACGTATTGAGCAGGGCGTACCGAGCACAGCAGTGGCCACGTGGCCACACGTGCTTTCTGAGGCAAACAGGAGGGGAAGGTGCTCGTTTTGGGGATCTGTGCATTTCAGTGAAGGCACTTCAAATTCAAGATGCTGTAGTCCAGACATGTGCCAGGGCGGATTTTGCCCCGTTAATTCCACGTTCCTTCCCTCCCGCTCGGAGAGGGAGCACTAATAGTGACATGTCCTTTGATGTGTGGCTTCCTGGGGCTAATGAAGAGAGGAGAGCGGCTACAAACAACCCACTAAGCAGCTACACCAGTCACTGCCGCTTCATGGAAGCCAGGAGAACTGCTGATTTTCGCCTGCAGCTCCCCCTGCCCCAGACTGAGGGGCAGCCAACCTCAGTAATGCATTGATGACAGGCACGGCCCCGTCCCCTCTTCCTGAGGGCAGTGGAGAAGCTCCCTGACCCTGGTGAGATGAAGATCTGTCTGTAGCCTCCTTACTCCTGACCCAACCATCCTCATCCACCCAGAGCAGCACAGGCACTGCAGAGGGGTCCTGTTGGTGCTTGCCTCTGTGTGTCCCAAGGCTGAAGAAGGGTTGTTGGTGTTGAACCTGAGATGCATTCCTGTGGATGAACAATCAGGTACAAATACTTGCTTCCAGCTGTACAAGCATTTCTCTGAAATGGCAGCTCCTGAGTTAACATTCCTCCTCCTCCTCCTCCCTCTCCATCTCATCACTTGTGCTGCATGTCCAGTGTCCTTTAGTGGCCACTGACCCATTGAGAAGCTCCCTCTCCAACTCCAGTGGCATCTTCTCACGCTATGGCAACACAGCCATCACTTCCAGGTTTCCGGCACAGATGTGTTCAGATCCTCAAAAGCGATGAAGGCACCCAGGTCCCACTGGCTTAATGACGTTTCAGTGAGATGGTCACAGAGCCTGTCAGAGATCTTGGCCGAAGTCCTTCAAACTGCGTCCCTAACCCAGAAGTAAGTTTTGTGACAAATTTACCAATGGGAAAAGTCCTGCTTTTCGTCTTTCAGCAATTAATAGCTGATACACACCCATTTTTAACTGAAGACAAATAACAGCATGGACAGTTTACACAGGGAACATTCTGAAGCATTACTTTGGTGTCGTCCTTTTCTGAGCACTCCGTGATTGCTGGCATGCTGGTGGCAAAGCTGCAAAGGGCGTTTCTGTCCCTGGACGCTGGTTGTGTAGGGACTTTTCATGCCTACCCTGGGCCAAGGCATGCGTGTTGTCTGCGCCCTGAGTACACCCACCTTCTCTGTGAGCTCGGGAAGGGATGAGGCTGTCTGGCACCTTGGCTGGAGAGAAAAGAAATGAGGGTTTGACAGCAGGCAGCGAGGGTGCGGGTGATAGCTCTGGAGTAGAGGTGGGCTGAGCTACACCAGCTATGGAGACACCACCTGCTTAGTGACCAGGCTGGTCTAAAATGACTCACTCTGTCTGTCCAGTGAGGGAACAGCAGCTCCTGTCAATGGCATGTGGGTACTTCACCCGCTCTGCGTACTGCCCTGCAAACACGTTTCTTCAGTTTGTTTCCTCAGTGCCATGGCTTGTGCAGTGTATGCTAATTCAGATAACATTGAGAAGACCAAACATGAGACTTCAGCAGATGTTAGCATGCTCAGGCTGGTGGCGCTTGCAGTTGGGCTGGGAACTTAGGAAAAGCACGGTGAGGATATTTCCTCTGAAGGATGCATGGATGCCACTGGATGAAGTGACCCGAGGTGCTCAGACCTGTCTGACCCTATGGTTTTCATCGGGACTCCCTGAGGGTGGCCCTCAGCCAGAGCCACTTGCTGGGCATGCTGGTGGGCTCCATCCCACCGGCCAGTGGTGCAGACAGGGATGGTGCGGGTGCGCGGGCAGCATACAGGTCCTGGCAAGAGCCATGGAGGGGAAACCCCAAACTCCCACGTGCACCTGCACCCAAAACATGGCAGCCAGGCTCGCTTATATCTGCTGGGGCTGCTTCCCTGCAAGAAAGGCTAGTAAGAGTTCGCCCATTGAGTATGCATGCCATACTTCTGGAAAAGACACTTCTTGACAGTGCTTTCTGGTTTTGAGAACATTTTGCCTGGGGTTTACAAACTGCTTTCCTTAGGAGGCCTGGACTTTCTGTCCATAGTCTTCATTGGGGGAATTCTCCTCCTCAGGGAGCATCTTTGAAAGGCGCTGCTGGCAGAAGGTTGTCCTCTGGGGATGACAGAGAGCCATCTGCTGCTGCCCCCTCCTGTGCGGCCCCTCTGTGGCAGGGATGGAGGACCACTGCCCCGGCCCATTTCATAGGGAGTTGCTGGATGAGGTGGAGGCTGGAAGCAAATGATCCCTTGGGGCTGCAAGAAGGGGAGAGAGCAAGACCAGCACATGGGTTTGGGGTGCCCTGCCTACCTTTTGCTCAGGCGGGATGCCCCTAACATGGCATATCATTACCAGACCCTTGCAGAAATCAGCCCCATAAAGTGCCTTTAGGTAGTTTCAGCACTAAACACTATAATACGCTTGGCTAGATGGAGGGTTTTCCAGTAGTATGCGCTCCAGCAATACATTCATCAAGTACAGGCTAAGAAATGAAATCTGAGAGATGGAGAGGCAAAACGCTGCCATAAGACTAAATAAACGGAGGCCATGAGCCAGGATTACATGAATTGACTTGTTGAGGAAACCGTCAGTCAAACGCTGTGAGAGTGTGACCATAAAGAAGACGTAAAATGCTGTGGGCATTGAGTTTGCTTAGCGTCTGTGTCCGAAGGTTCAATTATGGAGGCATTACCATTAGGCAGCTCCACTGACTTGCAGAGATCAGGATGTCTCAGGACCGGATCCGCAGACCAAAAGCTTTGTTTGTTCGCTGTCAAATCAGAAAACCGCTCCAGGCTCTGGGAGCACAGGCCCAGAGAGTGTGAGTTGATTCAGAGATGCAGAGATGTCTGAGCAGTGTTCTGATCCATGCTGGGACCGCAGGCAGCGGGGCAGCCTCGGTACTTGAGGCACTTGGAAAGGAGACAGCGAGGGGAGAAACAGCGCCAGGAGAAGAAAAAAGAAGAAAAAGAAACAGGCTGAGAGGTGGTTTTCAGAAAAAAGTATGTCTGATCGGGGAGGGGTGGTCAGTGGTGCTCACAACAGTGAGTGCTGGGACACCCGTCACCCCCCTCTCGGCTCCCTGTGGCCGAGACCTCTCAGTGCAGTGGTGAGAGGGCAGCGTGATGGGCTGGCTGTGCTGGGTGCTGGCAGCTGCTGGCTGTTGATAAATGCTCTGCCATGCTCAGTATTAACTGATGGGGTTGTATTCCTTTTCTTATTTTCTTTAATTTACCTATTCTGCATGTCCTTCAGCATGGAGGAGAGAGGAAGCCATGTTACGGTGTCGCTTATTTCCAGCCACGAGTACTCACAGCTTCAAAGAGCCGTGGCCCGTAGCAGAATTAACTTGTGTGTCTGCAGCTGGTAGCTACATGGCTACAACCGAGTGTCCTCCCTGGTGCTGTGCTCTTTCCTGCATGCGTGTGCCCACACCTATGCCACCAGGACACATGAGGCCACGGCCACAACAGGTAGCACAGCATTAAGCTGACCCACCCTGTGACTCTGTCCCAGCAAACGCTGGGAAAACCTGCTTTTTCTTCTGGATTCACTGAGAAAATTATGTTAGAGGGACAACAGTTCTTGGGTAATGTGCCCTGCAGCCTCTTGCCGAGCATGCAGGCGATGGTCCTGTACATAGGCTAGCAGGCAGAGTCAGGTTGGGCGGCTTGCACCGACACGGGCACTGGGCGCATGTCCCGAGCCATGTCTGCCACCGCTCCACGGCGGAGGCAGAGCGCTCAGTGGTGGCGGAAGGCTGGGAATGCCAGCCAGAGAGCCCTGTTGTGTCCCTCAGACCGAAACCCACTCCTGTCACAGGTATGTGTTACGGCAGCATGAGAAACAAAAAGATCTGAAAGGATCAAAACCAGTTAGTGTCACTTTTCTGGTGGAGCTAATGAGACTTGATGTGCAAACACCGAGTGAAAAGCACATCAAAAAGGTGCCTGGTGCCAGGATTGCTTGCTTTGGCGTCGTGGCTGGTGTAGGTGTCGGCTCCAGCTGAGACCTCCGCTCGCTGCTCCTGCGAGAGGGCTCACGCAGTGGAGGAGCTCCAGGGCGGGAGCCAGACTGAAGGGGCTTTGCAGGACACTGTCACAGCACTGCAGTGCGGGCGGGCGGGCGTGTAGAGATTGACGTGCACACACGTGTGTATGTGCAAGCATGCTTGAGTCTCCCAGACGCTGGGGGGGTCGCGGAGGGGTGGACCTGAGTCCTGCGATAGCCCTGGCCACCACCAGACCTGACCCTTGTGTCCAGGGTCTTTTGCTCTGCCCTGTCGAAGCAAGACGGGAAAATGGCCAGTGGGCATTTAGACCTGCCTTTCGCTTTGCTCAGCCTTGGGTGGGAAGAAACCTTGTCCTGGTTTTTCACTTTCTAGTGGCCTTTGTACATTCTGAAATTACAGAAACTCATTTCATTGCAAATGGAATTCCTTTCCAAGAAAAAAAAAGAACAAGCTTTTTTTTTCTTAGAGACAAACTACTTTGTATTAGGGACTTCTAGCATCAAAGAAATACATATCTATTGTATCCACCAAAGTCTGCAATGCCTGCATTGAAGCTTACTTCTTAAAAAAGAGAGGAAAAAGAAAAGAGAGGGAGAGAAATAAAAGCTTCCTCCCCTTGAAAAATACATACAAACAAGAAAAATAACTTACAAAAAAACTCGTAAAAATAACTGTTGAATTGCCTTTGAAAGTAGGGGATAACATCTGTTGCAAAACAGATGAAAAAATGCTTCTTAAAATGTGTATGTTTTGTATTCTTTTTTTCTAGTAGGAAAAGAACAGACTTGAAATCTTGGTGTTTTTTCCTTAGTGCTGTGTGTTGCTTTTGTGTGTTATAATATTTGAATGTAATTACAGCAGTGCCAATTTGCCAAAGATGTCGAACATTATTTTGGGGGTTTTGTTTTGGGGTTTGTTTTGGGGAGCAAAAGGGGAGGTGGGCTGGGGAGTGGGGGTGCTAAGGCATGGGTCAAAAGGGAGGGGCTGTTTGAAGGGGTTTTTTTCATTTATTTGGTTTTTTCAATTCTTTTTCTTGTCAATACTGAAATTTGTGATTTTATTCTAAGTTAAATGGTTGACTGCAACACTTTTTATTTTTAGATTAGTTGAAGAAACATGCAATAAGATTGGCGTAGTTCAATATCTGTGTGTCTTTTCATGAGAGTGACTGTTACTTGTGGACATTTGGTTTTATGTAACCTTTATGTGAGATAATTATTTGTAAATATTTACCATAATTTTATTGGTTCCTAAAATAAAAGTAATTTTTTTAAGTTCAAAAAGCCTGCTTTCACTCTTGTTTTCACCTTGTGTCCTGGATCCCTTGGAAAAAATACCAGGTGGTTGCCTTTGAAATGGGATTTTCAGGGCCCTTGTGAAAAGGCATCCATCACGCAGGGCCAGGCCCTGCAGCCCGGGGCTCACCGAACCCACCTCACCATCTGGCTGCACTGTCGGACCCGGCAGGGTGCTGCACACGCCAACAAAGCCCGAGTCACCACACAAACGGTAAGGTTTGTGTTGGTGAGCGAAGTCCACGTCCTCAGATCTCCTCAGTCCTGCAGGCAAGTTGACCTCCTGATGGGGCATAGACAACCTCCAAGCCAACCTAGATGCAAACTGGAATGGTTCGCTGGGGACTGGGGCCATCAGCTGTTCAGGAGCACCTAAAGAGCAGCTCTTGGTCTCTGAAGAACGCAGTGGTTTTGCTGAGGTTTTTCCCGCTTCGGAGCAGGTCTCTGCTGCCCTGCCCAGCCCTTCCACCACGGGAGAGGGTGTCCTCTGGCTGTATGGGCAGAAGGGAGGGGAACTGCCAGGTATGGAGATTTTTGTCCCAGCTGCCTTCTTGTTCCAAGCACAAACAACTGGTCCACTGTGAAACAGACAGGAAGAGCCCAAACTTCTGCCCATTTCACTGCTGGCCACCAGCAGAGACAGGGTTGCAGCTAGGCAGGGAACCACTGAGCGCTGGAGAGTAGGCAAGCTCTCCTTCCCCCTGCCCTGCAGTCCATCCCAGCTGTGTCTTGAGATGCATGTACCCGTGTGTATGTGCCACTAGCTGCAGGATTAATCTCACTAACTACTACTGCCATAAAACAACCTCTTATTAAAAAGAGCTATAGCTAATGACTGCTGAATTATTTATTGTCAATGAGTTACATATAAATGCATCTACATTTGGATGCATAGGCATAAGTGGGGATTTTTTGTGGTGCTACTGATGTTTCTGCAGGCTTACCTTTGTCTCCATCTGACATCTCATGGCAGCAGCTCTGTGTCTCTGCAAGTTCATACATGCACTTGGGACTGCTGTCTGGTCTGCATGACCAGAGCCAAACTTCTTGTATAGCCTTGAGTTGTGAGACATTTACTTGGATCATCATCACACGTGTCCTGCTTGTGCTGGCCCATGGTGCTGCAGTACCCCAAACACCCAAACGTTAGGTTTGTGAAACAATGGTAGGGGAATATCCATTTGATTTGACATGAGCATGTGTTTGGACTGAGCTCCCATATTCCCTGTCTTAATTTTAGCAGTATGCTAGCAACCGAGGTATTGCAAATTTTAATGAACATTAAACAAATAATGGTGAATGTGTCCAGAACTTCTGCCCTCACCCATTCTGAATTCCTAGTGCTTTACTAACGATGTTCGTACCAGATCAGCTGGTCTGGAGTTAATTTTCTTTGCTGTGCTTTGGATCTGTAGCTAGAGCAGTGTTGGTAACACACCAATGTTTAGCTCTTGCTGAGTAGGCTTGCACAGCATCAAGGCTTTCTCTGCTTCTCTCTCTGACCCCAGAGAACAGGCTGGGAGTGGGCATGAGGCTGGCAGGGGACACAGCCGGATGACTGACCCCAACTGACCAAAGGGATATCTGTACCATATAGAATCATAGAATCATAGAATGTCCTGAGTTGGAAGAGACCCACAAGGATCATCGAGTCCAACTCCTGTCCCTGCATAGGACAACCCCAAAATTCACACCGTATGTCTCAGGGCATTGTCCAAATGCTTCACCCAAATGCTGCTGGGTGAAGAACCTTCTCCTAATATCTAACCTAAACCTCCCTGGCATATCTTCCTGCTGTTCCCTTGGGTTCTATCATTGGTCACCAGGAAGAAGAGAGCCCCACCTCTTCCCCTTGTGAGGAAGCTGTAGACCGTGATGAGGTCTCCCTTCAGTCTCCTCTTCTCCAGGCTGAACAGACCAAGTGACTTCAGCCACTCCTTGTACAGCTGCCCCTCTAAACCCTTCACCATCTTCATGGCTCTCCTCTGGACACTCTCTAGTAGCTTTGTATCCTTCTTGTACTGTGGTGCCCAAAACTGCACACATTGCTCAAGGTGAGGCCGCACCAGTGCAGAGTAGAGGGGGACAATCCCCTCCCTCAGCCGGCTGGCCATACAGTGCTTGATGCACCCCAGGACACGGTTGGCCCTCCTGGCTGCCAGGGCACACTGTTGGCTCATGTTCAACTTGCTGTTGACCAGAACCCCCCGATCCCTCTCCATGGGGGCTGCTCTCCAGCCTCTCGTTCCCCAGCCTGTACGTACAGCCATGGTTGCCCTGTCCCAGGTGCAAAATCTGGCACTTGCCCTTGTTAAACTTCATACGGTTGGTGATTGCCCAGCTCTCTGATTTGTCCAGATCTCTCTGCAGGGCCTCTCTGCCCTCAAGAGTGTCAACAGCTCCTCCCAATTTTGTGCTATCGGCAAACTTAGATAGCAAACCTTCAAGTCCTGCATCCAAGTCATTTATGAAGATATTAAAGAGCACTGGCCCAAAGATGAATCCCTGCGGAACCCCACTAGCCACTAGTCACCAGCTCAATGTAACCCCATTTACTATACCCCTTTGAGCCCAACCCATCAGCCAGTTGCTCACCCATTGCATTATGTGTTTATCCAGCTGTATGCTGGACATTTTGTCCAGGACGATACTGTGAGAGACAGTATCGAAGGCATTACTGAAGTCCAAAAAGATTACATTGACTGGCTTCCCTTGGTCAACTAGGTGGGTAAGCTTGTCATAGAAAGAAATTAAGTTTGTTAAGCAGGACTTTCCTCTCATGAAGCCGTGCTGGCTGGGACCAATGACTGTGTTGTCTTTCAGGGTTTTTTCAGTAACTCCCAGAATAATCTCCATAATTTTGCCAGGCACAGAGGTGAGAATGACAAGCCTGTAGTTACCAGGGTCATCCCTGTTGCCCTTCTTGAAGACTGGGACAATGTTTGCCAGCTTCCAGTCAACTGGGACCTCCCCAGATTCCCAAGAGCATTGAAAAATCATTGAGAGAGGTCTCACTATGATATCAGCCAGCTCTTTAAGTGCTAAGCACATATGATTTGCTCAGCAATAAAACTGGGGGGACGGCAGTTCTACAAAGCAGCTGTTGCTCAGGGATTGGCTGGGCTCCATCAGTCTACTCATGGGAGGTGGTGAGCGGTTGCCTTTGCATCACTTGTTTTTGGTTTTCTTTCCCTTGTCCTTCAATTAGTAAACTGTCATTATCTCGACCCATGAGTTTTCTCACTTTTGATCTTCCTATTCTCTCCCCTGTCCTGTTCTGGGAGAGTGAGTGAGCGCTGAGCTGTTGGCCATGGACAACCCACCACAGCGACGTACTTACACATTAACATCAATTCTGTCAGTTAAAGTTCTCTTGGAGCTCAGGAGAATGGGTGCAAGGCCACTTTATTTCTGTGTCCCAATACCATACATTTCAGTCTTAAATTTGAGAAACAGAACTCACAGAACTTTCCACGGTTCAGCAAATAATTGTAGATAAATAAAATCAGAGTCTAATCACAGACAATAGGCAGAGAGAAGCAGAATTCAGCCAACCAGCAGCTTGCATCCAGTATTTACTCAGCCCCCAGCAGGCTCTGTTTTCAGGAGACGCCTGCACTGTCTTCTCCAGCAGCACAAAGCGGGGATGCCTTCATGCCCTGTTCAGAGTGGAGCAGGTGTTCTTGCACTAGACCATGCAGTGTCATGGAGCGGACTTAAGAATAACAAGTGCTCAATAATCAGTTTTCTGGAATTGCCAGATTCATCCAGCAGCACTTGTCCAGCCAGGCTGCACTTCCCGTTCAACTCAGTGTCCCACTCTGCCCCTCTTGCTCCTCTGCTGCCATCAGTCACCAGCTGTCCTCCCTGCACGCATGACCCTGCAGCTCTCTGGAAACCATGGCTTTTGGGAAGAGCCCTTCACATCCTGTGCCCTGTGCAGACTGAAGTGACACCTCCCAGCGCCACTGCCCACCTCATTGCTGCAGGCTGGTTAGTGTTTGCTGTCCTCTGGCACTCATCAAGGCACAGGTGCCCTGAGTGACCCAGCATCATCGGAGGGGGCAGGAATCCCCTGTGCTGCCCTCTGAGCCCTGGGAGGCTCACCTTCTCATAGGCAAAGTCCACTGGTGGTGATGCCTCCTGGGGACGAAGGAAAGCCCTCAGCCCTTCAGAGCCCACTGCATTGAAATGGACGGCTCACCTCCCAGACAGCGAGACTCCAGAAGTGGGTCCGGTGCTTGGAGACCACACTCATCAGATGTCCTATAGCAGGGTATGTTCAAGTGCAGCTCCCAGCACTTCATGAGTAGGGCAGAGGGGTGGATGAACCCAACTGCCTTTCCCTCCCAGAGCTCGTCCAGTGCCTGGGCAGCCTTTGGGGGAGATTCACGGCACTGCAGCAAAGGGACTTTGCAGGA
The DNA here is from genome assembly GCF_965183815.1 of Platalea leucorodia. Classification (NCBI taxonomy): domain Eukaryota; kingdom Metazoa; phylum Chordata; class Aves; order Pelecaniformes; family Threskiornithidae; genus Platalea; species Platalea leucorodia. The sequence goes on along the minus strand of NC_138858.1, from coordinate 87,561,002 downwards.
GAACTGTCAGTTGGTGACACCACAAGCCATGTTGTGGCTGTCCCCTCCTTGCAACAAGATGCTGGTGGAAGGGATTGCCGTTCATGGCTGTTTTTTATACTTTTTGTACTTTTGCTGTCTTTCAGCAGTGCTAGGTTAAGAGAGGAACAAATCGTCTGTCCTGCAGCAGGCAGGCAGTGCCTGTTCCTCATTAAGCCCTCCCACGTCTGAATGTGAAAAGCCACGTCAACCTGCTGGCAGCAGAACAGTGGGATTAGACCTGACAAAATTGTGGTGAGAGGCGCAGGATCTTCCTGTCTCTCCAGGTGTGAGGCCCCATACCGCTTCGTTCAGTGAGAATGCCCTTCAAGGATGCAAATATAGTTTTAGCTCAAGCCTCCATATAAATGGCCATTGTTTAAGATGCCCAGGAATTGTCATTTAAACTTTTAATGAATAGGAAATGAAGACCCTTGGTTAAGCAAAGGAACATCTCTGTATTGTAATAGATTTTGCAGACAAGGGCAATATGCAGTCCAGCCAGGAAAGTCAAGAGCAGAGATGGCGGGTACACAGGAGTTGGTGCAAAGAGATCAAAGTGACAGCCCCTTTGCCAGGATTCCTGCAGTGTGCCATGATGGCTATGAGCAGGAACATCTGGAAATAATGTCACAGACAGCTGGTGAGAACTTGTGGCTTCTGTCTCAGGATTTCATGACCTATTTTCATTCTCAAAAAAACCCCTAAAGACTTGAAATGCCCTAGGGAGAAAAGAAAATTCTTTGTCTGTGTATGCACTGTCTTGGAGCCATTAGGAAGCGTCCTTTGGGGCAGCGTTTCCAAAGAGGTGGGGCTACTGACCATACCTGAATGGTGAATTGAAATGTGTGTTCCAGCAGCCAGCCAGCTGGATGGATTTCTCTCTGCTGCAAACATGTGGTAGTTCTCACTCATTCACCCCTCCAAAGACTCTGCTGGACAAGAGACTTTGAGCACACCTGAAACTGGATCCCATGCCCTTGCTTCAAACTGAGCAGTAGGCATTGAAAGTGTAGCCAAAACTGCAGAGCCAAAGCTTGTCACCATACACACGAGAAACTGGCCCACCCAGAGCGAAACAGGTAAAATTTGGCAGGCTGCAGCAACATCAAACTCAAATAAAGGCTAGGAGCATGAATTAGCAATGGGACATATTTTGCAGAAGCATCAAAAGAATATGAAGAAATGGGTTCACCAAAGAACTTCCAAAAGGTATAAATTTATGCATCATGCTGCATAATCTCATCTGTGTGTGCGACGAAACTGACACAGCTGCTCTGAAAAGGGGAAGAGCCCTGTGAAAGGACTTTGAGGAAGTCTTTCCTTTCAGGATGGTTTTCTTAGATGGAAAGGTCTTCAGATCTGGGCCATTTACACAATGCTTCCAGCCACAAAAGTAGAGGCGTTGCCAGTGTAGGGCCAAAGAGGATTTTTAGAGTGGATCCTGCCCTCCTCCCAAGGCTGCCCCATCTCACTGTCACACACTGCAGAGCAACACTGGTGCACAGAGTGAGAATGCACCACGTCCCTTCCCTCCACCATCTGGGTTTGAATCCCCTCAAACAAAGGAGAAATCCCCCACTGGGTGAAACAGGATTGAGGGAAGGTGAAGATCATTCCCCCAGGGCATTTGTAGGGGGTCCACAGGGTTAGAGCATGGTAAGGGAATGAGGGTCTTGAAAGTAAAGCAGCAGAAAATACTCCTGTTTGAGTCAACGGGACCTTAATTTGAGGAAGATAGCGGAAAACTGAGAGGGGCCAAAAGAAGGTTTTGCCAACAGTCAGCAGCAGGAGAGCAGCTGATCTGAGAATCACCCTCCATGGAGCTGAGCTGGGAGGAGGAGGGAGAAGGGGAACCAGAACTTGGGTACAGACCAGTTGGATTCTGGTACCACCAATGGAGTTTACATGCGTAAGCTTCCTCTCTGTCCATAGCCCCAGATTCTGTGCTTGGGTGTGGTGGGCTGACCCCGCCAACAGCTAAGCCCCCACCCAGCTGCTCACTCATGACTCCTGCAGTGGGATGAGGGAGGGAACCAGAAAGGGAAAAGCGAGAAAAACTCATGGGTTGAGGTGGTGACAGTTTAATAAGAGAAGCAAAGCTGTGCACACAAGCAAAGCAAAATAAGGAGTTCATGCCCTGCTCCCCACTGGTGGGCAGATGTCCAGCTGCTCCTGGAAAGCAGAGCCTCAGCACACATAGCTGTGTTTGGGAAGACCAACACCAACACCTGAACGCCCCCCTTCCTCCTTCTTTCCCTTAGCTTTTATTGCTGAGCATGACATCATGTTGTGTGGGATACCCCTTTGATCATCTGGGGTCAGCCCTGCCAGCCCCTTGCCTACCCCCAGCCCACTCGCTGGTGGGGCAGAGTGGGAGGAAGAGAAGCCATTGGTGCTGTTCAAGCACTGCTCAGCCATAGCTGAACACCAGCAACCCAAAACACAGCCCCGCACAGGCTGCTATGAAGAAAATAAACTCCATCCCAGCCAGACCCAGTGCAGTGGGTAACACACCTGGGTTGGGCTGAGAGGGGTGCTCCAGCCACCCATGCCATATGATGTTCCTATTAAGTCTCTGTCTCCTTACAGCACTGGGAAAGTCACACCTGATAGGAGACTGCTAAATTCTGGCTCCTAAGTCTTTTAAACCCATTGTAAACAGTCCCTGATAACACTTTAAAATAATGGTCCATTACGGCAGCAATGCTTAATTAGAGTGGAACTGACAAATGGAGTCATCATGATTAATGTTATTATAATGAATACATCTGCAATTTGGTATAACACACAGAAATGTCTGGCTTCCCAGGAAACCCTCAGATACAGAGGATGTCTTTTCTATTCATAGGGATATAATAATTCCTCTGAAGGAATCTCATCGTAATTTAGCATGAATTAATGTCCATTTATCACACTGTGTTACCCAGTGCAGCAATTTATCTAAATCCTATATATGCAATGTAGACTCTTGTCTAAGAACACCCGATAATGGAGAAATCCTTTGAAGAAATACATTTACTGTAGATCATTAATGCTCAGTGTGCTAAGTGGCCTTTAAATTAAACTAAGTTAAATAAACTCTTCTTTAATATACCAGTGTAACTTTTTCATTAACAAACACATTAAGGCCTTTTTCATTTACATACAGCTGATGCAAGCATATGATACTAAAATGTTCAATTAGCAGAGCAAAATGTAATTCAGAGTGTCTATATGGTAAGAAAAGGCAGGAGAAGGCAGGGGTTTGGCACACCAACCTCGTGTCTTTGGATAACTGCACACCAGTCCTGCAGAAACTTGTGGTAGGTTTGCCTGTATAGCCTGGCTCTGGGGTTTGTCAGAAATGTTGTTCGTTGTAGAAGGGCAATAGCTGCCGGGAAGGTGTAAAATCCCACAGAGAAGCTTGCAGGCAGTCCTGGGGGCACACCATTTTTCTATATGGGCAGAAGTTGTCCAAACTGCTGTGCTCACCTCCCTCCACACAACCCCTGGGACTGACATAACCTGCTGTGGCTGCTTCTCATCAAGGCACCATCTGCACCACATTTGGGCTCCAGTTCAGTTTGCAAACTGGTTTTAATGTGACTCCACTCCTTTCCTGTGGAGAGGAACTGGAGCTGCACATCCAGCATGCTCCAGCCCCAATGGGGATGGGGGCATCGTGGTGGAGAAGGACCGTGGCCGCAGGTGGGGCAGTCCCACCACCCATCCCTCCCTCATCTCCACTCCCAGTGAGGAGCACTTAGGTTGGCATGGGGGCTCCTGCTTGTGTGCCAGCCCCATTCCTCGCACAAGGACTGTGGGGAACTCTGACAGCAGAGCCATACGGGTCAGACCTCTGTCCGAGTAATGAATCCCCAGAGCAGCGCATTGCTGGTGTCTCCCCAGCAAACCTCTGAGCCTTGGCTAGCAAGGTGCTCTTGAAAAAGACCCCAACAAAACTTCTACGATGGTGTTTATCTTGGTCCTCATGTTCAAATCATATTTACACAGGAGTCTGTCTACAAGATTTCTGATGTGACTCCAGTCCTCTTTACCAGGTATTTTTAAGCAACAGTAAGTAAACTTCTCATACAGGTGGAGGAATAATCTGCCTTCATTCCTGCCACCTCCTTTCCATTTCCCTGTGTGCAATCAAGATGGCTGTTCTTGGCCAGAGGAGAAATCCCAGTTAGTTAGTGATCTTCTGCTGGGACTCACTGGCAACTTACTGACTGGCTGATGCACCAATGGGAAAAGAAGTAAGGCATGCAAAGGACATACAGCACAGCGAGGAAAAAAAAGGGCTGTATCCCAAAACTTAGAGATGCATGGCTATTACATGTTAGGCTGGAAAAATATCTTATCTAAAAGGAGCTCAGCAGCCTGTTCTGTGTGAATTCTGGTGGACAAGCCCCATAGTGAAAGAAGAGCTCCGTGCATGTTTAATCGACTCTTGTGAAAATGGCACTGCACGTATATCCCTGTTTGCCTTATAAAAGCCCAGTTTAATACTTTACTTTCTTTATGCAAAATTCTCCTAAAAATCTTTCAGCTTGCTTATCTCAACATGCTCTGCATGTGCTAATTTGAGAGGCTGTTAAATAAACCAGAAGGTGCAGGACTGTTTGGCTCAGCAACTGACTTTAGGACTGTGGGTTTAAATTCACTGACTAAAAAAATCGTGCTGATTACCAGGCTATAAAAGGTGCAAAATGAAGTACGTTTAGTGTGCCCGCTCAGGGGGAAGGGGAGGTGCAAAAGCCCTTGAATACCAATCAGAGAAACCAACACATAAAACAAGGGGAGGATAAAACTTCTGTAAAATTGAGCGTGCAGAGCAGAAAAAAAAGGAATAAAATTTTTATATCTGAGTTTCTCTACAGCAGACAAATGCTGATGGTGGTGGGAGCCCTCCTCTGAGAAGACCAAGCTGAAATACCTGCGTGAAGAGCATACACCTCTGCTTCTCCCTTGGCTTTTATATTACAGATACTAAAAGGGAAATCTTTGCTAGCTGCATGCTGCCACCTCTCCCACTGGCGCCAATGGAAAACGCGCTTGCACCCATGGCAGCCTCCCGCTTCTCAGGGCAGCCTCTCTCTGTCCCTCCGGTTTGTCACCAGCCAGCAAGGAGGAGGAGGAGGAGGAGGAGGAGGAGGAGGAGGAGAGGGAGCAGAAGGAGGAGAGTTTCTTGTGGCAGAGCCATTTTGGTCAGTGACTGTGCAGGGTCTTGCCTGGTGGATCCTGCTCTGCACTGGGCTCTGAGACAAAGCTACAAAATGAGCTTCTCCTCATGGAAAGAGTTTAGGATTTGGTCCCTTGGTATTTTGGGAGGAATTCAGTCCCTTGGTGTTTTTTTGGGAATGCCAGGTTGTCTGGTTGGTTGGCCGGTTGGTTGATTGGTTGGTATTTTTTACACCATGTTGGTTCTCATAGCTGAATTTTAGCAGTTAAGGAAGTGAGGTGGTGTATCTTATTTCGTGTGTTAAACACAACCATACAAAGCTTTTGTAAGCAATATGGGAATTACCTGAACCACCAGCTCACAGAAACTGGGAAGATGCATGGCTGAAGGATTGCTCTGAACTACCCCTTTCTCTTTCAGTCCTTCCTTTAGTGTCCAGTGCTAGCTGTCGTGTGGACAGGATACAACTCAATGCAGACCTTTGGTCAGTATGGCATTTCTAACCGTGCCCAACCATCCACTTTGTACCCTTCATATGTCACTAACAGGTATCAAAACCCATGGGTCACTCTCACCTTCCTCTGGAAACAAGTGCCTGTATGTACCTAATCCAGAAAAGATCATCCTGGAATTAAACTTCAGACAGAGGATGTGCAATTTCTAAGGGGATGAAGAGAAACAGCAAGCAGGTTTAAACTTTCACTCTCACTCCATCACTCTGGCAAGCACACAACAGAAAAAGAGCTGCACAGTGGAAACAAAATGAGTTGTGCAAACTTTGCAGTCTTGGAGAGGAGCAAGGAAGGCAGGGAGACACCATGCTGGATTGCCCCCAGGTTATCATCATCTGACAGATTTAGTCTGAAACAGAAGCATCTCTGATGGATTGAGGTAATATTGACCCACCGTCCTAAAGACACAGAAAGCCCAGTGAAGATTTATCTTTTTGTTCTAAGCAAAATTTGAGTAAGCATAGCAGGGATGGGGAAATATGTCCTCAGTCATCCAAGCCATGGCAAATACTTCAGATACAACCAGACGTTCGGTTCATGTCATTCCTCCTCTTGTTGATATCAAGAAAGGGCTCCTGCAGGCCAGTAGCTGTAGTGTGGAACAGGGCAGTGGAGTCAGGAGCATGGCCCTTGGGCATCAGCAAACCAAGGCCACTCATCTGCAGGTTGATGCCTTCATCTCTAACTGCAGTGATGCTATTGCTGTCAATATATGGCAGACAAGAACTTGGTCTATGATAACCAGTCCTGATTGCTGGCTGGAAAACAAAGTTTTTCAGGTAGAAAGAACAAGAGAAGATTAATATAAAAAGTAATGTGATGCTGAGGGCAAATACAAAATGAGCTTTTTTGGGGAGGGGGGGTCCTTTTTGTCATCATTAGACAGAGACTCCAGGGCTCAGATGGGCAGCCCACTACTAAGGTTCATGAGTCATACTCTGTTGGAAATAGGAGAGCACAGGTGGAAAAAAAGGGAAATGCCTCAGGGTTTGCAGAATAGGTACAGCTAGAAGATATAGAATGACCTGAGTTTTGGGTTTAAATCCTTCTTTTCCTCATCTCACTCCAGAAAGCAGAGGCAACCAGATCAGGTGTGAAGGATGAATGAGAAGTAGGGGAATGTATGGATTTGGCATGAAACTGTTGTATTGGGAGAACAACCTGAGAGTTTTTGAATTCTAGATGAAAGCCTCCAATGCAGTTGATCTTTCAGTCCCTTTAAGCAGACGAGATAGTACAGTATACCAGGAAACATGGTCTGAAATGGGGCAGGGACAGCAGAATTTGGCACTAGAAAAACTATTAAGTAAACAATTGCTTGATTTCATTTGGATGCTGGAGACCCCAGGACCTGTGTGACATCTTGAGAGGGGTGGGAAGGAGTAAAACTCACAGCAACCGCACATTTCCACACCTCCATTTCTTCTTATACTCCTTGTCCAATATGAAGACTGACAGCAAGGCACATGTCTGTTTCTGTACATCCTATAACAAGGTCTTCACCCTGGCTGAGCTTCCAGAGCTCCTGAAACACATCAGATAGCAGGAAATTCTGGTTTTGGAGCTGGTTTGGCATGGCTTTGTGCCAACACCATCATGTGACCATCTTGTTTCTTTTTCTGTCATTTCATTTTATTTATTTCAATTTTATTTTGTCTAACAAAAGCATGAAAACCAGGAGGTGTCCATTCTGTTGCTGTGTTAACAGAGAGCAGTGATTCAATGGTAGTTAAAGACACATATGTTAAATACTACATGCTCTCAGTACAGAGAGGGTAATGCATTGCTCCAGCAGTGACCATCACAACTTGCATCTCACAGGTTCTGCGTGGAGGAACTGAGCTAGCTGGCACGCGCCAAAACCAAAGACACCAAGCCAAAGCAATGTTGACAAACATCTGCTCACTTGATTAGATCCAGACCGGACCAAAGCATCTGAGCAGCTCAGAGACGTAACAGGTCTTCATTTTATACTGATCCTTTTCTTACTATCAGGAGAACTGAGGCCTAGAAGGACCTAGTGAATTGAATGACTGCTATATTCAGTATGGCAGCAAACGGTTCAGACTCCCTGCTGTCCAGGACGGCTACTTACGCGGCCGAAGACAAAAAGATACTGCCAAAGAAGTGTCTGAGAGGTGTCCCCATTGATGGTACCAGGGCCCTGGAGGCACATGGATGATGCTCTAAGATGCTCTGACCAACAGATCAGCACCTCTACAGCATCATTAGGATCAGCACCTCTCATAGATGTGCTGAATGCGGCTCTTATGTCTGTCTTGTGGCTGGGCAGAGCTGTGACAGCTGTGGACTCAACTAACTCTCTTAAATTATCGGTACCAGACTAGGTGCCAGGAGAAGGTCTGAAAACCTCTCTGTCAGAGATTCACAGAATCACAGAGTGGTTGAGGTTGGAAGGGACTTCTGGAGGTCATCTGGTCCAACCCCCCTGCTCAAGGAGGGCCACCTAGAGCAGGTTGCCCAGGACCACATCCAGACAGCTTTTGAATACCTCCAAGGAGGAAGACTCCAACCTCCCTGGGCAACCTGTGCCAGTGCTTGGTTACTCTCAAAGTGAAAAAGTGTTTCCTGATGTTCAGAGGGAGCCTTCTGTGTTTCAGTGTGTGCCCATTGCCTCTGGTCCTGTCACTGGGCACCACTGGGAAGAGCCTGGCTCCCTCATCTCCATTCCACACATGAGGTATTTGTACATAATGATGAGATCCCCCTGAGCCTTCTCTGCTCTGGGCTGAACAGTCCCAGCTCTCTCAGCCTTTGCTCATAATAGAGATGCTCCAGTCCCTTCAGCATCTTAGTTGCCCTTCACTGGACTCTCTCCAGTATGCATGAGCCCAGAGCTTGACACAGAGGAAGTCACTACAGAAGTCAGATCTCCCGACCCAACCTGGACAGTGTTGCTGCTTCACATGAAATCTCTGCTGATTGGTTTTGCTGGCTTTCTCCCTCAGCAGTTATTTAGCTGTGAGCAGGTGCCAAAGTGTGGATGATTTTTCAATGTATTATCACCTCTTTGTATAATCAATAAAAATTTAAATGAGAAGACATTGGCTGATTCTTTAAATTCTATTTTACCCAGACACCAATATTTACAACCCTGTAAAATTAAGCATTTTAGGACACAACCACAGCATAATAGCATTTGCAAGATGCTTTCAATTTTTTTGGTGATGTGATTTGTGTGTTTTTAAATACTCCGCTTGCAGTTTTCTGTATCATGCCATGCATTTCACAAACAGTGTGCATGCTGCCCCAGTTGTACATCCTTCCTTGCTGCATTAGAACCAGTTCTGCCTGGTTCATATCACTGCTTTGAACTGCAAGTATTATAATCCCAGCTAACAAAATCATTCTCTACTGTATTAATCTATTTCACAATTATAAAAGGAAGCCTCAAAATCTCCACACGCATGTTCCTTACTAATCCAGAGCTAATCTGACCAATATGAAACTCTGACTTTGTATATCCACATACTGTCATTGGAAGAGTAGCACTGTGCACGCAGCGGAGGTTTTCATACTGTATGAGAAAAAATATGTAAATATAACAATCAACTCCAATGTAACAACTAAAATAACTTTTAATTGTTTTCCCTTCACTTATATTTTCTGCTTGGCTGACTCTGCTTATGGCTCCTGGAAAGGCCAGCTCATCAGTTTTTGTTGTTAATCAAGAACAGTAATTGTGTAAGTTATAAAGACACAAGATGATTCTTTGCTGAATAGGATAACAACTTCCGGAAAATGCAAAGTAGTTTTTTTAATGTTTTTTGATTAGCAATTTGTAAGACTGCTATCTGAGTAAACAAGGTCCCCAAGAGGCACTGGGAATCCAGACTCGAGGAAGGGTTCGCCCCTGCATTCCTGGTGCGGTGGATGCTGTTTCAGAAGAAGGGCTCTCATGGGGCACCACTGGCTCAGGGCACCACAGCTACTCGAGCTCTGCCTCTATTCAGGATCAGCAAACACCCTGTAATCAAGGAAAATGGTAGGAAAATGTCCTACCTACCCTTGGTACCATGACAAGTATCACGACAAGCACCATGAGAGTACATAGACATCCCTTGGAAGGTGCCATTGGTCCTCGGATGCTGGGGCAGGAAGCAGGGGGACATCACAAGTCCAGCTGACTTGAAACATGAATTCCTGGCTTGTCTTCCAGCCTGTGGCCCACAGCCCACCCGGTTGCCCTCCTTGGGCACAGTGCCAGGGCCAGCCCTGCCAGCCTGCCTGGTGTGCTTTGCCCTCCCTACGAAACAGAGTTTTGGTGGCAGGACATGCCACGACACTGGGGACCAACTGCTAAGGTGTAGGAAGCGGATTTTCTTGTCTAGATGGGGCAGAAAAGGGCCCTGAAAAGGAGAAGGCTGTGAGTGGCATGAAGAGGGGAGAGAGGCCGGTGATGGAGAGGAGAGGAGGAAGCACCCTACCATGGTGCCAGGAGCTGGGCTGCAGTGCAGCTAAGGAGAGATGAGGCCAAGGCGGGACATGGGCAAAGTCTGCCTGCTGAAACGACTCCTTATCATGCCAGTTTGTGCTTAAAGCCTTCCTATTGTGAGTTCAGTCTGCAGCACTAATCACACCATATTTTTGCAATACTCCTTGTCAAGGAAAGGAGACGCAAAAATCAGTGGCTGATCACAAGACAACCAACATTTGACAAGGAACAGCTAAGAGAAAACTCTGGAGGATCTTTGGGCAGGGTCACCCCTGCTACACAGCAAAACAAAGCCATTTTCTAATAAGAACTGGGAATATTCAACACAAAAGCTTACAAATTGCTGAAGGAAGAGGAATGGAACAGTCCACCTCACTGTAAATATCAGGTCCCATTTCAATTTCATTATTAGCAGTGATTTTAATTTCTAACCAGAAAACTTTGAGGGAGGAGATGGCTGGAGTTTTTTTAATACAGCTAGTTAAGTACTGCTGTATCCTGAAATTCTTTTGTTGTATATCTACTGAGTTATGAAATGGATTTAAGTGGATGAACTCTGGTGCAGCCTGCTCAGCAATGCATGAAGAAAAGAGTTGGAGGTGTAAAAAATGTCAAGTAGCATTGTCATATGCATTAAACTATTAATAAAGATAAAATGATCTTTATGTTTTCAGTTTATAACGTCTCTTTTATGAAAGTAAGAAGCAGCATTGATTCACAATTCGTTGGTTTCACTACTTTGTGTCATTACTAGGAACACATCAAGAATCACACCAGAGCAGGCACCAAGTTGAGAGGAATAGGTGGGAAATGGAAGAGAAAAGTTTCTCCTTTTTGAAGCCAGAGCATTGCTTCTGTGGGGGTCTTCTCCCTGCTCCACGGGTGACCCAGTGCACAGGACACAGGGTCCAGGGTGAGGAGAGGGGAACACCACTTGATGGAAATTCCCAGAGCCAAAGTGAAGAGAAGCTTGTGATGTTCCCGGGGCTGGGTTCCACCCTGGCCCTAACGGCATTTGTGCACTTTGGAAACAGTGTTGAACAAGCTCATTAAACATGGAAGAGATTATTACAGTTTCTTCATATCCATTTCTAACTTGGAATTAATTAAGGTATCCTGAAGTTCCTAAAGAGAACCAGGATGCCAAAACTTTGTACCCCAGGTCTCATGCTATCCACAAGTGTTCTGATTTCTGCAAATCTGAGCACTCGGAATAATTATGGAGTAGTTTCACTAAGGCAACCAATAGCATCAACCACAAACTCTGTGCACTGTCTGAATCCAAAATAGAAGCCTAAATTTAGGAAAGTCTGAGGACCCAGCCCAGAATGCCAGGCACAGACCAAACCCAATCCCTGAAGAAAGTGTGCAAACCCCCTCATCTGGCTTTGCTCTGGACACAGCTGCAAGTACCAGGGAGGCAGCAGGAACTGTGGGCTGGTCTGTGGTGCCCATCAGAGGCCCAGAGGAGCACAGGGGCACAAAAGCAGTTGGGAAAACAAATTAGGATTCAGAGGAAGGGACACCCCATCCAGGTCTCTCCCAGGGCTGTCCTAGGAAAGGCTCAGGGACCCAAGTGCAGCTACTGGGCAAACAGAGTCTGTGCCCAGCTGCTGGAGGGAAGTATATATATTCCCAGTGGTGGAACTCTGTCCTACTTGGTAAGAGAAGGAGCAGGATGAGGCTACTGGTGCTTTCTGTGTTCATCTGAGTGCTCTGTGTATCTGTGTGGCTGGCCATGCACACATGTATATATGTGGTGCATATGTGTGTGTCTGTGTGTGCGTGTGCCTGCTGGGAGCATGTGCTCAGCAGTGCTGCTGGCTGGACCCAGGCCATGGACCTCACTTGGGCTGCTGGATCCAGCAGCTAACACCACCCTCACTGCCTGCCAACTTACGAGCCACATCCCATATTTCACTGAAACAGTGCTTCATACCAAAAATGTGTGACCCCCTCCACAGCAATGCTTGCCTCGAATATGCAGCTGTGCAAAATTTGCATCTGCACCATTTGTCTTGCCTAATGTTAAAGCCACACCATGGACAATTTTTCTACCACTGGCAGCAAGTTGGATCAGCTCAAACATGGGCAGCTCTTTGGGGGAAAAAGACCTGTTTTTCCTGGGTGTGTGCATCAGCCCATGTAGACACTGTGCCCTTTTTCCAGAGCTGCAAATGGCTGAGCAAAACTTTCCAAAAAGAAGTGGAGGAATGAGGGTTGCTCTGCCTGTGCAGGTGAGCCCCGTCCCCCTGTCCCACACCTCTGATGGAGCAAGGCACGAGATTGCAGAGCATCCTCCTGCCGTAGCATCCAGGGCTGCGGCACAGGCACGCCGCTCTATTCTCCCTCACTGCAGGATTTAAAGCATTTAATCTTAATGTATTCATCTGTCTCTCTATTTGGCAGACCCTGGGTTTCTGTCCCTCATGCAGTGATTTTCAGAGTTTTGTTTGAAAGGCAGTGCTCCTCAGAAATACCTGACCTACATTTGTATTAGATGTATGAAATGCACTTATGTACATGTATAGAAATGCATCCCTGCTGCAACGTGAGGCAGTCGTTGTACTCACTTCACAACGAGGAAAGGAAGATGCCAGGACTTGGACAAGTCCACAAGGAACTCTCTCTGCAGAGTGAAGACTTCAGATCACACTTTCCAGATCCTACATTAACTTTCTAATTATCGCATCCTCATGTGCCACATGGTGCTGGCAGCCCCCTCTCTGCCTGCTGTACGGAACTGCAAATAATTACAGAGTTAAATCTATTCACTTATTTTAACTTTAACTTATTAACTAAGTTAAATTAATTCTAGAGTTAAAACAACAAATGCTGTCGGTGACTGTTGTTAGAGGTAGAGGTGGCCGAGTTAATTTTCTAACCTGCCTTGTCTGTTGCAGAAAAGTTGCAAAAATTTGTTTGTATTTGAAACACTTCCACTGTTTCAATGAATTTTACTCCTGTAAATGTATGTCTTGCAGGTGAAAGGGGGCTGGGGCAGAGAAAACATCTGGCACTTTCAAAATGAAACTCCCCATAGGGCTGGGAAAGCGAGTCATCAATTCACCCTATTAATCTCAGGTCTAACCAGGGAGGTCTGACATCTCACTGGACGGAGGGCAGTAGCTGCTTACTGAAACCTCTCCCACTGCATAACATGAATGGTTTATTTTCAGACTATCAAATCTATTTAACAGGGAGGTGAAATATGCAATTAGCATCATAGAAATGAGCTTCAGTTCATGATACATCTTAATTAGCTATGTAATTTTATTTATGTTCCATTTGTAAAGTCCAGTCTTGTAATTACTGTTTGAATGTTGAGTGAAGGCTTTTTATTTAGCCTTGAAGCATAAGGGAAAGACAAATGTTTAGCAAATGCTGAGGGAAGTTGCCTGAGGTTAAATGTGGTTTCAGTAGATGCATGCTTCTCCACTTCTCGAATGGCATGTTGGCTTTTGGGCCTCAAATCTAAAAGTCAAACAAACTGAAAATCACCACTAGTTCAAACAGCCATTCTGGTGGGATCTGTTCACATTTCATCATTTCTGGTGGGAGCTATTCACATTTCATCAAGGGAAAAGGGAGGCAACAGACACAAGCTTTTTGTTTGTCCTGTACCAGTCCTGCTTATTGGGGTCAGGATTATTGTTTGCAGGAAAATCTGTTTCCCAAGATGGGAAATCACTCTTGTTTATCCAGAATCCTTCAGGAAGCACAGTGCTTGAAACACTGCTGTTTGGCAAGGAAAAGTCTCCTTTCCAGATGCATTTATTTCTCTAATGTTTCCTACTTATTCAGAATAACTATCCATTGCTGAACAACCGGTAAATAGACCACTCTTGCTAGAGCATCCCCATGGATGATCATGGCTTTTTTGGACTGGATTTGGCAGCAGCAACATGCCGTCCTCTGCAGACCTCAGACACCCTTAAAATGAGATCCCCATCTCATTTTATGATGGGACCTACGTGACAGTGCAGGGTGCTGCAGAGTGTGTTTTGCACAGGGTGAGCAGAGGGAAGCCCTGGGGCAAACGCCAAACCTTGGGGAAAATACCATATTTCAAAGTAGAGGAGGAAAGGTCATACCTCCAAGGGAGGCAGGCCCCAATACCACTGGCAGATCAAGCAAAATCACTGTTTCCTAAGAAGTACCCAAGAGCAGTGCTCAGCTCACTCCCTACAATCCAGCTACCTGTTAGCTTAGAGAGAAGCCGTGGTGGTGCAGCTTCATAGGAACGGGGGGATGCAAGTTTGAGGAATCACTGGCATTTGACAAGCTAAAAAACTTTCCCAGAGTTATTGGCAGGTCATAGAGAACTGGTACATTATAATTCAGTAGCCTGTTTTTAAAGAAAAAAAGTCATTGAAGGGAGTCAGCTTGTTACCTTGGGGCTTATTCCCCTGCTTTACAAGGCATGTGTCACGTTGCTGCTTTTATTCAGAGAGGCATTTCATTAGACTGTAGAAAATGCTTTCATTTAAAAGAGCTGCCCTGCAAAATTAGTGAGCATGTAAAGCTTTCTAAAACTACTCATGGTTACTTAATAGCTAATTAATAATTAACTAATAGCTTGTAATTAATTACAATAAGGACAACAATTCCTAGTTCTCCTGCGATGCAGAAGGGCCAGACTGTACCAGGCAAGTGACTGCAAGACCAGCACCAAATTGTGTTGCCTCTAATCAAACTCCTCAGTTCTCCACTTGACCTGCAAATGCCCCTCTCCTGGACTGCAAGCATGTCCTGGAAATGCAGCAGAAAATTGCTGAGGATGGGAGATCCAAGAGCTTCAGACTTGTCAGGTGGGTAATGGGGACAAGGATGACTGCCAGAAAAATAACTTCCATCCTGGAGAGTTTTCCTGCTGTCTGTATTGGCTGGATATACTCTAGCAAAGCTGACCTTTTTCCAGGAGTGCAGTCACTGTAACCAAGGCTCCCCACTCATGCCTGGGATTCATTAGAGCCAAGGAACTTGATGGTTCCGAACAGACAGGACTGGAAAGCAGTCCTCTGCTGAACCTTCCTGAAAAGAAGAGACCGCCACGTGGACAATGGTGCTGGCACCTTGGAGGATCTGTTTCACTCTACTCCAAAGTCAGAGGCATCCCAGCAAAGGTGGGGTCCAGAAGAGCCTGACTATGGAACCATCTCGTCAAAGCTGACTTACAGCCAAAACAGTGCTGAGGGAAGTAGGAGATGGGCAATTCCTTCCCCACGCCCCACCAGACATTTTTGGGCACAGGCTGGGAGGATGGGTCAAACCACAGGAGATCAGGTATGTTCATGGATGGTTGGCTGCAGCATCCCCGTCCCGGGTGATGCTGCTTCGGATCAGTTATTCTTTTCCATGCTTTTAGTAATGAAGGGATGAAGCTGCCTGTGATGGCCCAGCCTGACAGCAGAGAGACACTGCCTGCACTGCTGGGGAAGCAGCTGAAGGGAGCAGCTGTCTACATGGAAGGACAAGAAGGCTGGGGGACCTTAAATCAACATATTTGCTCCTGCTCTCTGAAGAGTGGAGCCCTGAGCTCTGAGGACGGCCTGGGGCCAACCCATCCCAGCAGGGCAGGAGCCCACAGCTGGCTGGGGACTCTTTGAGCTCCAGCTCAGCTGGGAAGCACAGGGATGTTCCTGCTATGCTACAGAACTGTGATTTTCAAAGCTCAGAGACAGGAGCACCCATTAATCACTCCCATTGCCCGTTTCCTCCCCATTTCTCTCCTTCTGGCTTTTTCCATGGAATAATTCCCCACCCCACTGACCCTGGATCTCCTGAAGAATCTCCTGCATTACAGGAAGGTCTGGTCTCCTGCTGCTGCATCCACTGAGCTCTACAGGGGTGGAATGGGACAGAGAAGTCCTTAGAGGGCTTCGCAGAGCCAAGCCAGGGGTGCAAGCCTGAGATTCGTACCAGGGTCTAGCCAGGACTTTCCTCTTTGTCCCAGCTGTGCCAGTGGGGGAACGGGAAGGTGGCTGGGTGCTACACCAGCCGCTCAGCGCCCTGGCTTGTTGCTGACGAAAGAAAATCAGCTGCCTTTGATCTGATCTGCCACTAGGCTTGACACGGACCTGTGAGCTGTTTTCATTAGGGGAAGACACCAGCTGCTGAGGCCCTCAGGAGAGTCCCAGAGCTGCAGAGGAGGGAGGGATAAATGAATTGTGTCACTTTGCAGTGACTTGGAAAGGGATAACAACATATCACAAGCCGCACCTTGGAGATCTTACTGTGCAAATAGGGGACGAGACGGGAGATGAATAGAGCAAACCATGGTGATGCCAGTGCTCACATCCAAAACCAGAGCTTCCAGCACAGTTCTTGTAAGAAGGACACCACCATAATTGCAATTCCAGAGACAAACAGCACACCCATCTCTCACACCAGGGAATTTAGGCAACTTCCATTTAGGGAGGTTTGAATATTTGCTCATTACAGATTTTGGTGTCTACATATAAATTAAAACATGGAAAATAATCGGAAGAATTTCCTGAATTTTGATGCTTCATCCTGCTCTGGTGTGGACAGGAGCACTGAATGACCAGGCTTCCTCCAGAGAAAAATTTCTAAATCCCACTTAGTTCTATCAGGAAGCAGGAAGAAAATATCAAGCCCCATGCTGGTAAAATCTGCAGATACCACAGGTTAGTGGAATATCAGGCCTGGTAGATCACTTGAATCTGCAAAGCGTGCTGGTTTTACTTGAACAAGGCATCTTTCACACGATGAAATGCAAGGTCTGGCAGCTACAAGCATGGAATGATATCAGATTTGTAGGAAGGAGGCATGCATTTCTGGGAAGGAGTAACAGAAAAGGATGTGGCAAGGGTCGAGGTGCAAAACCAACAGACCAAGACCTTCCAGAGCCCAGCTGTGGCTGACAGACCAGGGAAGGACCAGGGAGCAGGGATGGCAGGATAGACAGGAATGTAGTTCTGAGTACAGGACTAGTGGTACTGCAGCAAAGTAAAGCATCTCTTAGTCAGAAAAGATGTAGGCAAACTGGGCATGGCTCAAAGGAAGTCTCCTAGAATAACTCAGGGCCTGGAAACCTTACTTGTATTGAGAGACTGAAGAGGGGTTTGGTTGGTCCAAGGGTCAGTTAAAGAGTGACTTAACCTACCTGGTCTACAGGTGCGAACTTTGAGCACAAGGCTGCGGTCTGACAGAGGAGAGGTCCTGCGCTGAGCAGAGAAAGTCAGAATAGGAGTCAAGAATTGGGTTGGACAAATGCAGAATATAGCATTCACATTTAAGTTGGGGACATAACTGAGCACTGGACAATTTTCCTTTGCAATGAAATGGGTTTGACACTGTTGACACCTCTAGATGTAGTTTCAAAAGATAAACTTGGTTCTGGTCTTGAACTTGCATGGAAAGGCTGGTGTTATCAACCATCTCATACTGGGATCCAGGGCAAGGGAGGCTGTGTTCCCTTCTAGCCTCCCCATATTTGGCTTTATGCATTGGCCTTCAACAAGAGTGTAATGACTTGTGAAGTTTTGGGGACGGATGGTATGCAGCATCACATTTACTGCTGGATCATAAGTGGCAGAACACACTTTTCCATGAACATTGGTCTGCTTTGACTCCTACAGTGCAAAAATAAAGTGGTGGGCAGAAGCCTTTAAAACAGAACCTGGGAGGGCTGATTAAACTTGCCATGTTGCCCTACCACAACACCTCAGATGGCTTCCACCGTGGGGAACAGACCCATGCTGAGAAGGCCCAGGCTCAGAATCTATAGGCATATCTGGGTGGAAGAGAGTGACCTCCAGCAGCTCCTAGGGAGAGGGCTGGGTGTGCACAGACCTCGGACCCCTGGACACCTGTATAATTGCTTTAAACATCTTCTTTGGGTCAATAAATCCCTACCAACTATTTTCTAAAAGGGGGTGTACACAGGTGACAAACTGCTTACAATAGAAATAATGTGAATATTAAGTTAATCAAAGCACTCACATTGGAAGGGATTAAAAGAGGGGAGGGAAAAAAAAACCCAGCTCGTAACAAGCAATCCATGTCACTTTTTTTCCCTCCTGTGTACTCTTGCTCTGTCCCATTTGTCTAGCAGTAATCTACATTTCAAATGATTACATGGGAAGCTGAAGTGGTAGTGACAGGGATAAACGAAGCTTGTTAAACTAATAGCTGCACTAATGCCCAAATATGTGAACTTCCAGAGTCAGGCAGCATCCAAGGCTGCCGGAGCTGTCAGCCCCACTCCCCCTGGGCTCGTCCGCCAGCCGCTGCCACATGATGAATGGCCCTGTCGAGTAAATTCATCCGGGGCCCAATTAAATAGGCAGAAATGAACTAGAGCCGTCAACCAGGGAGAGAGAGAGGGAGAGGGAGCGAGAGAGGGAGGAAGAAAGAGAGAAGATTTAAAAAAAAAAAAGGGGTGGGAGGAGGGGAGAAATATTCCTCACAAAGTCAAGGAAGCTCCGGCGCAGTGAAGTCATTCTGTCAGAAAATGGCCATTTAATGCTTTGCCGAGCCCACGACAGATAAGTCATCTGAGGAAGCTTTAGTGGAGTCCCAGGGCATTTCATTTATTAATTATCAGCTTCGAGCAGGGATTGCAGCCAGCCTCTCCCTCTTTCCCATCCCTTTTTCTCCACCGAGCGCTGTCAGCGCCTCGCCTCCTCCCTGTCAGGCGGGAGGGTGGCCGCACACCAGCGGGCAAGTTGGGCACATGGCGGCAGAAGGAGCTGTGAGCTTTTCATGCGCCTTCCTTCTTCACCTTCCTCAAAAAATCCCAGCCGTGGAGCTTTGCCCCCAGCCATTCCCTCTGCCTCCTCCTGCTGCACCCCAAAACTCCCCATCTCCCTGGGAGGGAGTGGTCAGTCCCCTCATAATGGTCCAGCCTGCCCCACCGTGTCCTCTGGACCCCTCCATTCCCTCCCCTCCTGGTGAGCCAGGCCCCAGAGGAGAGGTCCCCACTACCGCAGGAAGGGTGAGGGCTGGCCCCAGGGACAAAGCTGCCCTTGGAAGCCATGTTTTCCCTTGGGAAGCCCAAAGGTCGGTTGGATGACTTTGGATGAGCACTTTGCCTGCTACATGCAGGACCTCGCATTGTCCAGGTCCTCACTTTATCCCACCTGGTGCTGCTCCCACCCGCCTCTGCTGGCTTGTCACTGTCCCCTGCCCTATGAGGTCCATTGCCATGTGGTGCGTGCCCATCACAGGCAGGGCTGGGGTGAGTGAAGGCAGGCAAAGCAGAGCTACTGAGCCAGGTGAGCCCTCAATGTGCCCATGCCTACTCTGGACTTGGAGATGCTGCTGGAGGAGGACAGATCCCCTTCTTGCCTTGTTGCACTGCACAGAGTACACCTGCTTTCCTTGGTCCAGAAATGTCAGCAAGCAGAAGGTAAATGGCTGCTGGTGGGAGGGAGAAGAGGATGAGAAGGGATGGCAGTCCCAGCACCCAAGGCAGAAGAGCCCAGGGACTCCAACAGAGTGAAGAGGAGGCTGCAAGGGGACCTAGTTACAAAGAAAAGGAGCAGACTGTGATTGACCTCCTTAGGACTTCAGAAGAACCAGAAACCATGTAGTGGATGCCCATAAAACCCAGCTGATCACAGCTGATTTCTCCTCTCTCCTTCTGCCAGCTGATGCCCTGAGGCACAAATGTTTCAGGAGAAAAGGTGCCTAAGGCACCTCTAACCACCAGATCAGGCTCAGGCATGTGCTGGGAGGGAATGGGCATCCCTGATGGTTTTCCCGGTGCCTTCTCCAAAGCCAGGGTTCCTCCCATCATCCTGCCCTCCATGCAGATGTCGCCAGGTGCATCTCAAGGAAAACCTGTCATTGCTTTTGGTGAAACTGCCACTTCTCCCAGCCCCAGCCCTTATTATGGTATGAGTTCTTGCTAAAGCACCAGACTGATGAAAACCAAAGGCTGTTATGCAGCACAGCTGCATTCACATCTCAGGGCACTTGCCCCATCTCCACTTTGGCCCCACTCTCTGATTTCTAAAAATAACAGAGTAGTTATTTTTTGGGGGGAGACACAACATGATGTTCAGCTAAAGCACCTGAAGTAACGCAAGAGCTCTCCTCCAGCCTAGCAGAGTGATGTTTCCCTAGCAAGAAGCTGGGAAAATGTGTTGCAGTTCACAGTATTCCTAAACGGTGAGGTATGTGAAGGATGCAGAGCCCAGCAGGGTGGTGCTAGAGAGGGGCTGGCACCCTGCTTGGGCTGTGGTCTCGCCCGTGCTGACTGCTGGTACTGGTCTGTGAGCTGTTGGGGCTGCAGGGGTTGTGGCAGGGGCACAGTGACCATTCAGCCATGTGGAGGATCACAGCTCAGCGCTCAGTTCAGTCCTGGCTCTGCTTCATTCAGCAATTCCCACTGTCCGAGGACAACTTCCATAGCACTGGGATTTTTGCTCGCCTCTGCCACATCTCCCTGGTCCTGCAGACACAAGCAGGGAGCATCAGCCAGCCATGGGGAGGGCTGAAGCCTCCCTTCCCTTCCCTTCCCTTCCCTTCCCTTCCCTTCCCTTCCCTTCCCTTCCCTTCCCTTCCCTTCCCTTCCCTTCCCTTCCCTTCCCTTCCCTTCCCTTCCCTTCCCTTCCCTTCCCTTCCCTTCCCTTCCCTTCCCTTCCCTTCCCTTCCCTTCCCTTCCCTTCCCTTCCCTTCCCTTCCCTTCCCTTCCCTTCCCTTCCCTTCCCACCCCAAACCTCCTCCATACAACTGCCACTCCTCACCTTCCTGGCTACTGCAGCACATTTTTCCTCTGAGTGGCTCCAGTTACAGCCAAGCAACGTGTGAGCTCCTTCCAAAGCAGACGGTGGTATCACTGGTAAATTACGAGTTGCTCCGGATACCACAATATTCATTTATCTGGCGGTTCTCTGTGCCTCACAGACACCTTCAGAGCTGAGTGTCTGAAATATATAATACCGGTTGCATATTTTACTGCCTGCCATGCTACTGTATGTGCTCCAGGGCCCTGGGGAAGAAACAAACTGGTCTGACAGTTTACTCTTGCTTCTGGCTTTCTGCCTGTAACTTGTAATACACAAGTAATACACTTGTAATACACAATAGCACATCTCCTATGAACTTCATGGCCAGTTTTCTGGGGGAAACACTGGGAAAAAAAAACCCTGGAAAAACAAAAGTTTCTCAACTTTTTGTGAGAGATGTTGTCAAATACTCCTTGAAAGCCTAGAGAAATTCTACCAACTCGTTATTCTTTCCACTGCTGTGTTAACTGATTTCTCCATTCTTCAGGAATTCTGCACTGAAATTCCTCCGCATTTCCTCATCATGTCTCCTATAGTCTACTCATTTGCCTCTTCAGCTTGAAATGGCCAAAGCTTTCTCTGCAGAAGTTACCCTGGTGTGTACTTCCCAATAGTGCCCTTAATTAGAGGTCCCATTTGCTCTGCTCTAGTCTACTGATGCAGCAGCCAGCGATAACAGGCAGCAGTGCAATGGTGTTGGCACAGCTCAGCTGCTGTGAGGTCCACCAGAAATCTAGGTGTGCTGTCCACACTGGGAACCTGCCCTCTGCCTCACTGCCACGCATGGCAGAAGACATATCCCACGGTGTAGTGATATATAAGTGATAGTATGATATTTCAGCACAGTGGCAGCAATTGTTGCCAGACCACTGTGCTCCCTTCCTGGGGATCACTCGGGACTCACTGCGACACCCAGCACCCAGAGGATAGCTAAAGGAATAATTAAAAGAGAAGCTCTGTTTGCACTAAAATGTCAGTGTGGGTTTTTTTTTTCACAAGGCAAAGATTTTTCTTATCAAAAATCTATTCACTAAAATGCTAATGATAGTCAGTGATTAGAAACTGCTGCTCAAGTTTTGAAAGTTCCCAGTGGG
Organism: Platalea leucorodia; assembly: GCF_965183815.1. NCBI lineage: Eukaryota > Metazoa > Chordata > Aves > Pelecaniformes > Threskiornithidae > Platalea > Platalea leucorodia. The sequence continues at coordinate 87,538,992 of NC_138858.1, read as the reverse complement.
TTTCGTAGACACGGCGTGTAGCTTGTCAGTTCAAGAAATGCTTTCAACAAATCAAACTTCAGGGTACGCATTTTTGAAAAATATTTCATTTCCTTAATGCTTCACTGTGCTAAAGCCAATAGGGATTTTTGAGTTAAGTGACAAAGACCACATTATTAGTTGCAAAGTCAGTTCTGATAGGAGTCTCTCATGGCAAGATGTTCTCAGATAGGCATAGAGGAACTGCTAGCAAATGTGTATAATGCTTATCTTAATTAAAAAGAACAATTGTTTTATTAAAATGAATTATGAACTTTTTATTTATTAGTGTGAGAGAAGTTCTCTGCCAACCAGATGAAGGTGTTCCAACAAGAAACGTAGACCTTTGAGAAATGCAGGGCTCAGCTTCCTCCAAATCTAGTAGGAGTCAAGCAAACAAATTTGGTTGCAGGCAACACCAGATTAATCCTTATTAATGTCAGCACCTGACATTCAGGCTAGAAGCATTCAAGTCTGGCTGTGGAGCCTTTGCAGATTTCCAAAGCACCGTTCCTGCTGCTGCTGCAGGTTTAGAAAAGAATATACGACATTGCCGGTAAGTCTGCGGTTGGGATCCCGGACTCCAGCACACGTACTCTTATGGGGTGCCTCGTTGCCCCAAGAAGAGCACGCCTCCAGCCTCTCACAGGTGCTGGTTTACGGTCCCTCTTCTGGAAGAAACAGGTTTAAGCTTGTAGCCTAATTTTCATGGAAAAGTTGCAGTTAGGTGAGGTGGTTCCCCATGTAACGGGGGAACTTTGGAGCCCCAAGCTATCATTTTCCAGTGGAACTGGGGCCCAGCTAAAAACACCACCTGATACGTTTGTGTCCTATGGCAGGACTATTTGACGTCCCATTGAATGAAGTCTGTTGAGCAATGTCAAGAGCTGAACTGAAGAAGCTCAGCACGTGCATGCTTGCTTTTCGGTGTGGTTGCCCTGTGGCACAGAACTCTGCAAAGGACTGGTCCCCAGACTAAGCACTCCAGCTTTACAAGTCCAGCCCTCATGAGAAGACTAGTACAACTGAGATGATCCCCTTCATTGCTTGCCAGAGAAAGGCAGGGAGAACCACACATATATTTAAATCTGTTTAGAGGACAGGAGCGTGTAGACCAATGAACTCCTGGGGGAGGTGAGTGTTGGTCAGCTGATGAAGAGCAGGAGAATGTCTCCTGGGCACACCACAAGTCCCCCTTTCTACACAGGGCTTGCAGATTAGGGGACGCTGGCCAGCTCAAATGCATTCTTTTGATGCCTTTTAAGTTTCTCAAGTTTTCTTCAGCTCCTTCATTGAATTAAGCAAGGGGGAGGGTTTAAAATCACAGAGGAAAAAAGGTCAAGTGATTGCTCTGCTGATAAAGGAAGAACAAACCCAAGCTATTCTGTAAGAAAGGGATTATATGGCTTATTAAATGTCCTAGATTTTGTTCAAGTACAGACTATTGTAGAAATAAGAAAACTAGCAGGGAGGTGTGAGTAGGTGGCTTGCTTTGCCATTGTAAAGCAGAGAGGCAGCAGAGAAGCAGCAGAGAAGTTAGGTGATAAGATAATGTGTCTGGAGGTATATGTATACCTGTGTACATACACACCTCTGCAGGTGAACCCACCCCACAGGCTGCAGAGGTCCAATGCTCTCCATGATTGCCCCAGAAGACATGTCCTCACCCCAAAGTCCCAGCCTCCACCCTCCTGCTGGCCCCAGGACGGCTGGGCCTTCATCCACCCGGCAGCACCCTGCCGCTCCCAAGCTCCTGTACCCCTTGCACCCCCCTACAGCATCCATCTCTCTTCCAGGGTGGACAAGCTTTCCCCCGGTGTGAGGCTTTACACCGCACTGTAAACAGCTCGTCTTATGTCTGAGAAGGAGGACAATCCATCATTTTTAGTGTCTTGCCTGTCCCTGGGGGCGGGGGAGGAGAGGAGGATCGTCAGGACGAAACCCTTCCCGTACAGGCACTTTGATTGAATGTTTGACGGCCATTAAAGAAAAGGAAAATAAATAAATAATTAAACAGACTGAAAAGCCTTTCCCTGCCATCCTTATCCTGCACATGTCCTTACGAGGTAAGATGCCCTCTGAAATTCATAATCCTGGTTGAGATCAAAAGTCTGAAATCACGAGGAAGGAGTGATGTGTAACCACAGGCAGGGTGTAGGGGAGCTGTTGCCTCCTCTGCATCCCTGCAGAGCTGGCTGGCTGCATCACCGTTTGCGTCTGCTCATCACTGCTCTGCAACAGCACGCTCCTACCAACCCCGCTGGAGCCTCCGCACACCATCCCTGGAGAAACAGAGGAAAAATGTAGGATGACAACACTCGAAACAAAATCAAAGTAGGAAGAGAGGGACAGACTGGTTACAGCCAGTGATCTGTCTGATCCAATCTCCTCTGGTAATGGTCAGCAAAGGGGCTTTCCAACACTGGAAGAGATTTTCTGGATTAGTCAAAAGCCTTAGCTCTAAAACTGACTAGCTTTAGATCAAACAAATTAAAGATGCAACATTACAGATCAAGTAAAAAATTATAATAATTATGTAAATTTTTTTAAATATTAAAATGCTTAATGAAAAAAAATGATTTTTGCAGGAAGAACTGTAGAATACTTTACCAATAAGGCTTAAGTGAATCTATCTGCCATTTTGAAGTAACTTTTTTTTATTATTTGATACAGAGCCAATAAAAGCTCTTAAAAAATGTAAAACTGAAACTAAAACAGAAAGGCTAAAATCAGGCAGAAGTCTTTCTCTTTGCTTAGTTTCTCATAGATGGAGAACTGGTTTTTCAGACCATCCCATGGCTTCTGGGCAATCCACTTTAAAATAAAGCCAAAGCCTGACATTTCTTGAGGATTTGGGATACAGAGTTTTCCTGCTTTGCTGGGGAAACGGATTCCTATGTAGGGCCATTAAATATGCTGAAACAGGGAAGCAAACAGCTGTGCATGAATCTCACCTGGGCTGAACTTCAACATAGCACCTTGCTTATTATGCTTTTAATATTCAGCAAAAGGAATAATAGAGATCACCCAACCCAGCAACAAGGCATTCACACAGCAGAAGCATGAGAGCACCCTTGGTGACCTGAGGAAGGACGGTGAAAATTTGGGCCAACAGACAGGATCGCATCTTGTGTCAGGAGATGGGTAATGTGCCTCAGCTGCACCACATTGGTCCCGCTGCAGGTTTGCTGATGAGGAGGGACTTTGAAGACCCCAGACACCCTGGGTTCAAGACATCTGAGGAAGTGGCTACTCCCTCCCATGCACATGAACTAGAGGATGGACAGAGGTTTTGCCCCTGGCTAGGAGCCACCCGTGACCGAGTGAGCTCAGCACAGACGATGCAGGCCGAGGATCGGTCCGTGTCTGCCGTTTCAATACTCGCCAGCCCACTGCTGCGTGCATCCCCTACATTGTATTTTCCTTTGCAAGCTGCCCAGCACAGATCTTTTTCCTGTGCTGTCGAAACTGGCAAATTTAAGCAAATGCCAATAATTCCATTTTGTCCCTAAATTTCTTTTGTCATCATCATTGAACTTGGCTTACTAATGATTTCTTAGAGTTTCAGCTTGAATGGGCATCCATAGATTTTCCTTCTTTTTGGGTTAAACCTGGAGTTATCATCGGGTGTGTTTCTGTCAGCTCTTAACGGTTCCTCTCGCTTGCCCATGGCCAAGCTGCTGCATAAATCTGAGGATGCAGAAGGGATTCAGTGGGGAAGGGAAAGGGCTTTATATCAAGGCCACATTGTTGCATGCATTATGCTGCTGCACTGCAGCACTTCATCAAGTTCTAATTACGCCTGGCTGACAAATTCCTAGCCCTTTCAACTGGAGATAGAGTGTCTTTGACTGAGTCCATTAAGGCTCGTAATTTTTGATAGTTGAGTTTGCCAGTTGTCTGCTTATACTGATTTTTTTCCCCCTACTAAAACCAACTTTTATATAACTGCAAGTCTGGGTTCATTTACTTTATGTACAGGTCCCCTAAGAGGCAGAGAAGTGAATTATATTCTCCCTCTTGGTCTCGTGCAGTTACTAAATTACATTTTTAGCACCTGAAATTAACGGCTAACTGGAGGTAGGCAAGAGAGAGAGTAAAGTTAATGAATTGACTAAATATGATAGCAGAGGAAAGCAAAGAGCTGTGCTTCTTATACCTGTTTTTCCAAATTTTACTGAAGCAAGAAACCAGTAATTACACACCAGTCCCAGGGTGTCCGTGAACCAAACGAGCTGAAGAGCCTGCCGTGGGTGTTGACGCTCCCGTCACCAAGTAGGCGGCATTATTTAGGGAAGCAACACCTCTGGGAGCTGGCCAGCCCTCGCTCCAGTGGCAGGGCAGGCTGGGCAGGCGCTGCGCTGCCTGGTAGGGCTGGGGGGAGCCGGGCAGCGGGCGGACCCCCAGACCAGCAGCAGCTTTCCTCAGTCCTGTGCCTTCCCTGACATGGGTCAGAACTAGGACAACAGTGCTGGTCTAGGGAGACAGAAGGTTACGCAGCGTGAACACAAAGGCTGCAGGTCAAGCTCGGACTGATTTTGCTTTTCCACTCCATGTGCCCAGCAGATCGGAGTTACCAGCTGTGCTGAAGACATTCTCTTGGGCTTTGAGCAGAAAGCACAAGAAAGTTGTACCAACACGTTTCATTTCAGCCTCCTAGGGGGATGCACAACAGTTAGTTCAGCTGACTGAAAGCTGTCTCTTCCCCCCCTGCTCCTCTCTCTCTCTTTGTTTTTTTCTCCATTGTGCACAAGCTTCTGCCTCAGCCGGATCCCCACGCCTGTGCTCTGCAGCTCACTCTTGGCCAGGTCTCAGTGATGCTCCTGCCCTACTTGGCCCCATGTGTGGGGCCCTGGCAGCCCTGTGTCCTGCCGAGGCTTGGCTCTCCCCATGCCCAAGCATCCCTGCCCTCGGGGTGGTGGGCGCTGCAAACTTGGGCACTGGCTGCGGGCATGAGACACCCACCGGAGAAGGCGGGTACCCACTGGAGAAGGGTGCCCACCGGAGAAGGGTACCCACCAGAGAGGGGTGATTTCTGCAAGGGCTGCAAGAGTGATGGATCCAGGGACAAGCAGATTTGTGAGTTCCTGCCTGCAGCCTAGCTCAGGAGGGCAGAGCTGGGCTTTGGCTGCGAGCATCACCACCTCCATGCATCTCACAGCTGTTAACCTGGCTGAAAGCACAACACCCTGCAGCCAGATACAAGCTATTGGGTTTGTACCTCTGAGTCACTCAAATACCTTTCCTGCTGTCCTCAACATGGGTTTTTCAATGCCACAGCTTCACTTGGTCTGAGGACAGGGCTGCAGCAGCCAGCTCATGATCCTGCACGCTGCACAGCACTGCTGGCTCTTGTGTCACTCGTCAGGGGGGTTTCCCCAGCACAGACAAAGTCCATGGAGTCAGCCTATTGTGCACAATTACTTTGGCCTTTTTTTGGTGATATGCAAGACAGAAGCCAAATCAATACTTGTTTCAATTCCCAGCACTTGGCTGCTTTAGTGTTTATTACCTGCAGAGAGAAGTGCTTGACTGATGATCGGCAAGTTAAATGAAAAACTCCCTGTCTCAGAAGTTTTCAGGCACTTTTTTTTTTTCTGGATGTCCTAAGGTATCCCCTGATTCTCACCTGTTTTTGCATCTAAATTGTAACTGCACTTTGAAAAAGATAATACTTTGCTGTATGCTTACATGAAATAATAAATTTAATATTTACAGTTATAGGATTTCCTCCTGCATTGGCATTGTATTGGCAGTGTGCTTCTGCATAGTACACTGGAGTTTTGATAACAAAGACTCAGTGAAGCACCCCATGAAGAGGAGAGCAATATGATCTGAAGGAAGCAGCCCCAAAAAACCATGGAGTGTCCTGCTGCAGGTCCAGGCTTGCTTAGCGGAGGACTGGGAATCAGCTGGGTATCTTGAATTGGGGCTCACAGCAGCAGCAAGGGGCTGCAGGAGACCAGCTCTTTAAAAGAGGAAATCTTGAGACAACATAAAAAAACATGGACATTTAAATGGTAAAGTGACATTTTTCTTTGCAGTGGGAGAAATGTTTTCTCGAGCAGCCCCTCACCAGCTCCTCCCTGGTGGTGAAGGCAGTGATCAGAATCGTTAATGCAAACGGGTTACCTGGCAGGTGGTGCATGGCAAGCTGCACGACTGGGCAAAACCTGGGATTTCTGATTTAAATTTAAATCTGGAATTTCTGATTTTTTGGGAGTTTTGAAACTTGTCATCCTCCTGACTCAGAGTGAAACTGAGTATTTCTAGAGGTGCCATGTCGAGCCATTGGCTCAGGAAAACTGGCATTTCACAACTGTGGCATTTCATGGGAGAACCGAAGCCCTTTCAAATATGATTATTTTGTATTTCTTGATAGCACTTCACAACACCTCATGAGCTTATGTGGCAAGCACAAAAACAATGGAACTAGTAAGACACCACCCCCCCCCCCAAAAAAAAAAAAAAGAATCTCAGATTGCTGCTCTGGAACATTTTAAAATGAAGGTTCCAAAATTGAAAATATGTTTTGGAAGTTTCTAATGTGGAAATTTCTGAATTTCTCAAAATGAATACATATGCTAAGAGCTCCCTGCTGGGGTGAAATTGGTGTTTTCCAACAAAATGCGCTGAAAAAATCATGACCCACTTCAACTGGCTAACAGCCAGAGCAAGCAAACAAAACCATGGTACAGTGATAGGTTCTCATTAAAGCTAAGAGTTAATGAAGGTCCATGCTGCTGGATGGAGAACCATCAATTAGCAGCATTGAGAAATAATCCTAAAGCAGGGGGTTCCGTGACCACTCACATCCACAAGAAGGCTATGGACAATGGATTTTGTTAAGAATATTTACTTGGGTAAAACTGGCAAACTTCTGTTGTGGGACACATCACAAGTCTTGAGAGCAATGCAAAGCCTTGGGCACCAACAAAGCAAAGCCTCGGACATCAGCCTCCCATCCTGGCCAGGCTCTTCTGAAGGAGACTCTGAAGGAGCACAAAATGGTTCCCGTGTCCCTGCTCCTCTGGCTGGAAACACATGCACCACATTTTTGGGGGGTTTTGTGGTTGTGTGTGGGTGTGTGTGTGGGGGTGTGTGTGTGTGTTTTTTCCTCTGCAGGAAGAGTGGTGCTGTGGTACAGCCCGGTCTTGTGCCAAGCCCTGTGGTGCTGACCACCAGAAGCTGTGCTGGTGCTGCCAGAGCAGCCAGCTTCCCCCTTGGAGCTCATCCCGGTCCCAGGAGGAGAGGCTGCGTCACATGGGGTGGTTCCTGCTACCTCTCACTATGGCTGCTGCTCCGGCTTTGCTCACGCTGGTCCCTTGAGTGCGTCATTAACTTGTTTGAGATGCACATTAGTCCCTGAATTTCCATCCGCTCGCCTCCATTCCATAAAAACCCTATGAGCACAACAGGGGCTCCGATCCTCAAAACGGCTTTGGCCGAGCACTCCCAGTCACCCTATGCGTACCGGGCAGCTTTGACACACACGTTTGAACGAAATGGGAACTGACAGTGTCGAGGCACTGTAAGCGCTTGGCTACGAAGGATTCATGCAATTATCTTTTGTCGGAATTCATCTTGTCAGCCTTGCATGGTGCTAATGTCTTTAGAATCTCTGAAGATGAAAAACTGAGAAAAAAAAATGCCAGTTAGAGCAGTCTCTGGTCACGACAGCATTTTTTGGGGTAGGAGAAATGACAGCCAGGGAAAGCAGCGGTCCCAAGAACAAGTGTAGGGCTGGGCAATTGGTTGGTCAAGGCATGGGATGTGGGTGCAACCATGGGTCTCCAGGAGTTAACAGTTGTCAGCTGTCCACAGCTTCCTAGGTATAGCAGTGGGTGAAACCTCTCCAGCTCTGTGGCTGGCTCAGGCCGGGTGTGTGAAAGGCTTACCAAAAACAGTTCAACCATTGCTAGCTGCAAGGTAGGGCAAGGCAAATTTGGTTAATTGCATGCATGCTCGTTTGCTGCCCACCTCTGGGAGGGGCTTTCTGGCTCCACATCACACACACACAGGGATGCTGCTGCTAGAATGATTCCAGGGCCAAACTCCCTGAAAATCTCTTGAAACTTTGCTATGAGTGGATTCCTCTAAAAACTACTGATCCAGATGTGCAGAGACATTGTCAGAGGTGTGTCCTGTAATTCTAGAGGGAAATGTGTCTTTACACATTTGTATAATTTGCTAGATTAAAGTTTCACAAACAGCTTAATTCAGTATTTCTTGTAAACGTCGTACTTTTGGAAAAAACCCATATCTTTCATGTCTATCAATTTTTAGTAAATTAATTATATTTTTCATGTGCCTTTTCTTTCAAGATTTCAAAATTATTTTTCAGCAGTTTTCAATTTTTTTTTTGCAGTACAGTGCAAAAAGTTTGTTTCCTATTATATCTCTAAAAATATTGATTGTTTAGCTGATCCAATCAAAGAAAAAAGTCTTATTTTTCACTTTGGCAATAAAATTTTCACTCTTTGAAAAAGCAGCATTCCCTTATTCAACAGTCCCTTATTACTTGTGTCTCAAGTATTCCCCACTGTGGCACAGGCGAAGGCAGAGACAGTGGCTTGCCAATGGTAAGCGGCATCTCTGCAGTGGAGAGTGGGGCACTTGGTCTGGTCCCCAGTGGTCAGCCGGGCTTGGATGCAGCACCAGGCTCCATGGGAATGAACACACTGACATCTGTTGACTGGACACAATTTCTCCAGCCTGCTAACGGAGCTCTTCGTGTAGCTGAAGCGATTAAAGCATGGGAATTGAAACACAAAGGATTACAGCTCTTATTTGTCATCAGGAAGGGCCTTATTAGGGAACATGCGTATCTTTCTGGTGCTCAGGTTGTGCACACAAAGCCTATTAAAAGGCCATTAATGAGCTGCTTGTAACTTGGAAAGATCTCTTGCTTTTGAATATTTAGGGTTACATTTTACTGGCAAGAAAATTTATTTCAGATTGCTCAATTAGATTAAAACCTTACTGTGCAAGGCTTTAAAAAACACTTTAAAATACCTTCTGTTTCAAAACATTTGCGGAATCTGAGATTTTGTTGACTCTCTGAACCCTCAGACAATCCCACAGCCTGTGATAGAAGAAAACATTACATTTACCTCCCATGAAGGCAGAGGAAGTTTCCAAAATCAAGAGCTGTAATATGTCCCATAATTCAGCCTTATTCAGAAGCAGGGAAACTGAAGTGCTGAGCTGGGAGACAGCCCCAAGCCTGCCTGCCTTTGGTGCTTTTCTGGAAAGGTTCCTCTTCCAGCCTTTCTGAGGCAGAAACCCACCGGCCCAGGTGGGATGCTCAAACATCAGGGAGAGAGACTGGCTTGAGGCAATCTCCCCAAAGCCCTGAGGGAAAGCCAACATCTTCTGGCCTTTGAGCATCAGAGCAGAGAGTTACAGAAAAAACCCAGGTGGCCTTCGTGCCATTTGGCCTGAGCTTCTGTGGACTCAGGGTCCCACCTCCAAGTCTCCAAAGTCAATGAGGACGGGCCTGGGATGCACAGTGGCCACAGCTTTTTGCTGGCAGGAAAAGCACCTGATCTCTCGGAGAGGGGCTGCTGCAAAACCAGCATTTACTTAAGGTTTGAGGAAGTGACACTTCAGATCCCAAAAGGAACAGTAAGAGGTTAAAAAAGAAAAAGACATTTGGAGAAAAGCTGGAGTGAGAGGAAATGGGAAAAGAGGCTGAGATGTACTGCTGTGGGCTTGGGAAGTCAGATCTCGCAGGTCTTCCTCAAGTGACACCCACTCTGACACAAAGGACTGTGTATCTGCAGATGCAGAACCAATCCTTTGATCTGAAAAAATGAAAGTTCTTTGATCCAGTCCTTACTTCCAGGGAATTTCTTACAGGCTGACATCCCATCATTTTTTCTGCAGGAAGTAATGAGTATGGTATAGAAAGCTAGAAAAATGTCTGTTGGAAAATGGAGACTTAAAAACGCAGCAATGACATGACCTTATTGTAATTAGAACTGAGTAGTTCAGTTTTCATCACAAAGAGCTTCACAAAATGCTTTCCCTTGTCTACAGTGTTTAAACCCAGAGCTTTATTCAAAAAGAAGGACCAAGAAATATGGATTTGTCTCTACTGGCTCCTGCAAGATCTGACACATCTGTAGCCCTCTGGAGTTAGGAAGTTCATCAAGGCACCCAGCTACCATCAAACTATCACTGTTTAAGTAACTTTTTAGAAGCCAAAGGTTGGTATTGGAAAGGAAAGGAAAGACAGAAATTCATCTTACTTAGCATGACCTCCCTCAGGGTAGGTTTGAATTACACTCCAGGTGGGCAATGGAAATCTTTCATGTCTCTCGCTCCATTAGTTGGTACAGTTAGCAAAGGCTGGGTAATAACCAAACATACTCTTCTCGTCATGAACAAGACATGGCTACACATTCGCTCTGGTAATTTCTGCAATATCCCCTTCTCTGGGTGACCAGCATCACCTAGTTCAGTCCCTGCCACGAGCAGAGCCCCAGGCAGGCAGAGGCAGCCTGGCTGTAGCCCTGAGGTCCAGCAGTGCTGCACAGGCTTCCAGCTCACCCATCACTTCCAGCAGCATGAAATAGAGGGAGCTTCTTCCAGAGAGTGCCCTACCGTCACCTCTGAGGGCAAAGCTAGGATGTCCGTAACAGCCAGAAGTAGGAATTGATAGATCTAAGAAAGGCACTCAGGCAGCAGTTGTAGAATCACTAAAAGACATTGCTTTCTTGCTCTTGCAATACAAGGATTAGAAAATGCACTGCTTAAAGGGCATCAGCAATGCTGGTACTGCTTTCAGGGTTTTGCTTAAATTTGTATGTTAGTGTTTTGCTTAAATTTGTACATCCTAGAATAACAAGGAAAAATGAAAACGTCAGTTTTCACTTAGACGTGAAGGGACAAACTCTTCCCCCTGCTAGCAAAGAATATTTCAAGAACTAGAAGGCAAATCAAGAGAACATAGTGAATTTATTTTCTTTAAAAAAGCTCTGTGTATAGGGTGCAGTGCCCCAGTGATGGAGTGGAGATTAGAAACAGGCACAGGCAGCTGCTGCTGGATGTTTGGTTTGTAATCACTGCAGAGCTGGGCAGAAAGAGGGAGAAAAGCAGAAACCTCCCTGTTGGGACACTGTTCTAGTTCAGACACTTTGGAAGAAAACACGAGGCAGGCACCTACAGCTGCAGGGCCAAGGGAGCCTATTCAGAGCCTCATCTTTCATTGATGACTTTGACATGTAGTCCTGCCCTCTCATTACAGAGGCCTCCTCCTTTGGCACTGATGGACATCAGCATCGGTCTGGCAGCTCTGCTGAACAAGGACTCCCCTGGTGCACAACCAGCTCTGGTGTGAGGGCTGTTACCTGCTAAGTCATCATGCATCCACCAAAGGTGCTCTGCAAGTGCCCCTCTGGGCATCTTCTCATGGGGAACCAGCATGCAGTGAATGGCATGACAAAAACTTGTATTTCAGTTTACTGCGTTACCAGCTCCCCTGAGCAGAGAAAGATCTTTGGCTCATTTGCTGCTCCAGGCTGTAGCTGCTGGAGTCAGGGACCAAATTGAAAGGATGATCCCTTTGCACGGCCTCCTGCCACCCACCACAGAGCACGTACCCCGTTTAGGAACAACTGGCTTTGCCTGGGCACTGTGTTTTTAGGCAGCTGAGGAGTGGCGAGATGAAACTCCTTCCAAGTGTGCATTGCTTCTGGCATTTGATTTACGTATGAGCTTTTTTTCTTAAAAGTCGTGAAAATGCCTGGAGTAAAGGCCAGCACATGCTTGTAAAGCATCTTCACAGAGAAGCAAAGATGACTTTTCTTAAACTTTGTCATTTCAGCCTAATTGTTGTAACATTTAAACTAAATGAACTCCACTGACTGGAGTGGACCTGATCTTGTACGAATGACCTGCTCACCCTATGTGAGAATGGCAGCATCTGACCCTAAACCAGCAAAAAATTAAAGCAAGGATGAAGAAGATAAGTAAAGCCAAATAATTCAAGGAGAGCAATTTAAACTCATATTGGCAATAATAATGTGCACTGGTCCACATCTGATCTTCAGCTATTTCTAAATTACACAGAGATAATCAAAAAGAAAGAGGATCTGCTACACATTCATGAACAGAACAAGACTCTGCAATTAGTAAGCCAAGGTCTATGGTTGATCAATAGTGACCCTCCCTGGTAGCTCTGGGTGTTTTTACCAGGGAAAGGTCATTTCTGCTATTCCAGCTGTACGGGGAAGAGGACTTCCCCTAGATGAAAAAGGCTTTACCTTGTCAGTGCTGGCCATTTCTGGTGCAGGATTGCGCCCATGAGGATTTTTTCTGAAGTTCCCATCCTATGGCACTGTAGTCAGCAGCATGTAGTCTTCAAGGATCAGGTCTTCTGTCAGCTGTCTCTCAGGAAGATCCCAGGATCGCAGCTTGGCTGAGGTTGGCGGAGACCTCTGGAAGTCATCTTGTCCAACCCTCTTGGCTCAACACAGGGTCACTTACAGCACATTGCTCAGGACAGTGTCCAATGAGGTTTTGAGTATCTCCAAGGACGGAGGCTCCTTGACCCCTCTGAGCAACCTGTTCCAATGTTTGACCACCCTCATTGTAAACAGTTTTTTTCTTATGTTTAAATGGAATTTCTTTTCTTTCAAGTTCTGCCCATCATCTCTCGTCTGTTCACTGGACACCACTGAGAAAAACCTGGCTCTGTCTTCTTTAATCCTCCCCATCAGATATTTATACACATCAACAAGATCCTTCCTGAGCCTCCCTTTCCCCAGGGTGGACAGTCCCAGCTCCTTCAGCCTCTCCTCATATGACTATATGCTCCAGTGCCTTCATCATTTTAGTGGCCCTGCACTGGACTTCCTTCACTAAGTCCATGTCTTTCATACTGGGAAGGCCACAGCTGGACCCAGCACTCCAGATATGTCTCACCAGTGCTGAGCAGAGGGCAGGATCACCTCCCTCGACCTGCTGGTGACACAGCTCCTAATGCAGACCAGGGACTGTCAGTCTTCTGTGTCATGAGGGCATGCTGCTGGCTCATGTTCAGCTTCTGCCCAGCAGGACACCCAGCTCCTGGTCTGCAAAGCTGCTTTCCAGCCCATTGGTCCCCAGCCTGTCCTGGTGGTTGGGATTATTCCCCCCCAGATGCTGGACTTCACATTTCTTTTTGTTGAACATCATAAGATACCTCTCTGCCCAGTTCTCCAGCCTGTCCAGATCCCTCTAAATGGCAGCACATCCACCTGCTCTATCACCCACCCCTCGCACTTTTGTATCTCCTGTAAACTTGGAGAGAACGGACTCTGCCCCATCGTCCAGGCCATTAACAAAGATGTTAAATGATATTGGCCCTGGTATCAACCCCTGGGGTGCATCACTGGTCACTGACCACCAGCCAGACTTCTTGTCACTCATCATAACCCCCTGGGCCCAGTTGTTCAGTCAGCTCTCAGTCCACCTCACTCTCTGTTTATCCGCTCTGTTCTTCACCAGTTTGTCTATCAGTATTTTACTGGAGACAAACACCCATTTATCTCCCCTTCTCCACTGAGCTAGCTGTTTCATCATAGAAGTTATCAGGCTGGTCAAGCATGACTTTCCCTTTGTAAATCTATGCTGATTACTCCCAGTCATCTTCTTCTTCATGTGATGGCAAATGGCTTCCTGGAGTATTTGCTCCACCAGCTTCCCACAGATCACTGTGAGGCTGGTAGGCCTGTAGTTCCCAGGATCTTCCTTCTTGAAGACAGGAGTGACATTTGCTTTCTTCCAGTCCTCAGGAACCTCACCACAGCCTTTTAAAGATCATCAAGAGGGGTACTGCAATGACACCAGCCAGCTCCCTTAGCTCTCATGGATGCATCCCATCAGGCCCCAGGGACTTACGTATGTATCCAGATTGTTTAACTGTTCTCTAACCTGATCCTCCTCTAGCAAGGATTAGTATACCCTGCCCTGGCTTTCCCACTGGCCTCATCCCCCATCTTGAGACATAGCCTTGCTGCTCTCATATCTCCCCCTCCTTGTTCCTCCAGGTTTTTCTTCCTAAAGACCCCATACCCACCCAGTGCAGCATGCCAGTCGTGTGAGCTATCCCACCACCTCTCTCTCATCCCAGTGACATCATAACCTGGCAACAGCACGCAGACCCCTCACTCCTCCTGCTCATGCCCCATGCTCCATGTGTTTGTGTACAGGCATTTCAGAGAGGGACCCCCCTGTGCTGATTTCCCAGAGAGGGTACAAGAGCTTTCCCCATAACTCTGTTGGTAGGGCCTACCTCCTTTTTGTGGATATCCTTGGGGTAGACCCCCTTCAGCCCTGTTTTGTTGATTACAAGCTCCTTCCTTTTCACTTAACCCTGTGCCTTTCATTTCCCATCCTGGTCTACCACCTCTGCACCTGGTTTTGGTGATCCTCTCCCCACCCCACAGATCCTAGTTTAAAGCTCTCCGTACCAGGCTGGCCAGCCTGTTGGCAAAAAATTCTTTTGCCACACTTGGTCAGGTGGATCCCATCTCTTCCAAGCAAGCCTCAGTCCTCTAAGAGGGTCATGGTCATAAAAACCAAACTCTGTTGCCAACACCAGGGGCATAACCAATTGTCAACCTCCTCCAGCCCCTTGCTCCTATCACCTGGGAGAAAACCACCTGGGCCCCCATTGACCATCATCCCAGAGCCATGTAGTCACCCTTGACACCTTCCAGGTCACCCTGGCAGTAACTTTGGTGCCAGTTGCATGTCTGGGCTGGAGCAGGTGGAGGGAGGACAAGAGCTGAGCTGCTCAAAAAGGTGAGCTGGGACAGGAGCGCTCCCAGGGGGCTGAGGAGCTCTCGCACACAGGAGCACATCCAGGAGGCTTTACAGCGTTCTGCTCAGTAGCACTAGACCTCCTGCACGCTGCTGCAGCAATGGGCTGCTCTTCCAGAGGACTACTTTTGTGATCCAAACAATTTCTAAAGGTTCTTAAAACTTTTTCTTCTATTTAGAAGCACAGGTAAGGGAGCTTTCCGAAAGTTTCAGGAGTCTGAATAGGAGCTGTCAACCAGAAAATGCAGTTGTTCCAGTATCAAAATATATTACAGAGCTGATCCATAACTAAAAAAACTTAAAAGCAAGAGAGAGTTGAACTGAATCAATTGGATTTATGTTATTCAAAGCAGGTAAAAATTATTTGTTTTCACTTCCTCAGTTTCATTCACATTGTTCAGGTTTTCTTCTTCTGTTAAGCTATTTATAATGCTGTATTGCAACTTTCTGATAGCATCATAGAATCATAGAATCAAAGAATAGTTTGGGTTGGAAGGGACCTTTAAAGGTCATCTAGTCTAACCCCCTGCAGTGAGCAGGGACATCTTCAACTAGATGCTATTGGACTTCCCAGGGTTGAAAATGGATTCTTTTTCCTGTGAAAGCTGTAGCTTGTATTTCATTCTTTGGAAAGAAAAACAAACAAAAAAAAATCACAACAAACCAGAAATCCTCATCCCAGTTCGCTCCACTGCATGCTTCTCCAAGCAGCCAGGATCTCTACCAGCACAGGAACACATCAGCACTGACAGGGAGTTTGTGAGCACAAGTCCATGGGTCTGTCCCAGGCTAGCAGCAGTAATGCTAAACCTCATTTATACCCCTGGACCGAGGCTGCTCTTTTGACTTTATGGCAACAAACGTCAAGCAGTAATGACTGACTAGATTTGACAGGGCTCAGCTGTCAGCATCCACCATGGGAATGCAGGATAGACATGTAAATGTTTGTAGCACAGAGGGAGCTTCGCAGTGTAAATCAGCATAGACCTGCCCAGCTGTAATATCCAGAATACAATGTATTGCAATTGCAGGAAAAAAAAGAAGGTGCTACAGTAAGTATTTAAAGAGAGGAAAGCAGTTTTCCACATTAAAATTGAAAAAAATAAATTATCCACAAATAACCAGAGAAAGCAGACTGCAAAGTGTGACACTGGTGAGCAGTTAGTAAGGTGCTGGTAAAACTGGCTGAAAGCAACCCTTCAGCCTTGCCGGTGAGCTTTAACACTGGGTTTGACACCATCGCTACTGCTGTGAGATCTGGGCAGCCCGCCCCAGGGAGCCTCACTTCTCCCCCTCAAAAACTTTGATTTCGGTGTCCGTGGCAAAGGATGAGCACAGCTTGTGTGCACAGCCCCTCCGGCCAACATGGGGGCTGGCAGGCGGCCGAAGGGATGAGGCGGTGGTGGCTTAGCCCCAACTGCTGAGCTTGGATAGAGTTTGAAGCCGAAGCTTTCAAACCCACAGCGGGAAGCCTTGCCACTACATGAGGGTAATAAACCGGTGTGAACGCGCGCCGCTTCTGACACGGCCATGTGCACCGGCTGCGTCCGCAGCGAGCCCTCTGCTCCGCGTGCTGGTTCCATCACATTAACTCATCCCGTGTAGCCATGGCAACGCGTGTGAAAAACACGCTGCCACTGCTGGCGAGTCTGGATCTGGCGCCTGCAGACCCCGGCACCACCGAGCTCGGCCCCGGTGCACACGCTGCCCAGGCAGCAAACCGCTAATAAGGCCCTTTAATTTTGCTCATCAGGAGCACCTCTGCTTGCAGACTGTCAATTTGAGAGGTCTTGAAAAAAATTCCCAGAACCAAGAGGGAAAAAAGAAAAAACAGGCTAGTGTCTTCAGCTGAATAAATGAGACTTTGGGCAAGCACCAAACTGCTTTGTTAGCTGCAAGGAGGGAGCATCGATGCTGCGTGGCTGCCAGGTTCGTAGCTTGTGAGCTCCCAATGCTCACGTTCGTGACCAGCAAAATCCCCCTCCCCGGGCAGGGACCCTCTTCCCCTGCCCGTGAGCAGCAGCCGTGTGGCAGCACTCGGCTGGGCTCGGCACCCTGTACGGGCAAAGCTCTCCAGCAGCACCTCTCCCCTCCGAAGCCCGAGTACACTGGAGATTTCGTGGGGCTACAGACAAGACTCTCCAGGGAGCTGGTGGCAGAGGAGGGAGAATGATCTGACAGGAGGCATGACTTAAAATTAAAAAGGCAACGCTGGTGGCAGCAAGAGCGTGGGAAGGGGGGAGGGAGTGGAAGGAAAGCACGAAATCCATCAAACCCGTATTTGTCTCATTAAAAGTATTTTTAATTTATAATGTCCTGGAATGTAGTTGTCACCCAGCTGCGCAGCCATCACCATGTTGCCTCTCACTTTTTTTTTTCCCAGCTCCTCTCTCCCACCTCACTGGGACTGCCATCAATTTCTTCCCATCAGCAGCAGTTACAGTAAATGGATTCATTTGTGGGCAATGGGAGCTGAGAGACAAAGGTGACAATATAATTAAGGTTTTTAATTCTATGCCTGAACAGTTAAGTCCAGAACTCATGATAATTAGCTGGCTGCAATGAAAGATCTTTAGTCGTTATTTTCCCTTTGTTTCATATAATTGTTCACTTTGGCCAGCTACATTTGTCCTTTAATCTGAATCCTTGCTCGACAATGCTCTCCCTTTCCATCTATTCCCTGGGACTGCAGGAAGCGTATTAGTAGTGCAGGAGCGTACAAACAGTGAACATGGACATTGGGCAGCATCCCCAGTCGCACGCTGCGGCTGGTGCCTCTTGCACACGTGCAGGGGAGGGGAGCGCTGCCAGAGGAAGGCGGCCGCATCACTGGAGCAGCTGAGGAGTGAGTGGATGGAGAAACAGGTAAGAAGGAAGAAGGAAAGACTCCTGATAGCACCTAAAACAAACAGAGCAGGCGCTGTTTTCAACATCGTAGACCTGCATATGCCTAGCATGTGGCCCTTGGCTGCTGTTGATACTCCGAAGAAATGGTTATCACAAAGTATCAGAAATGCATCCTCGCATTGTTTTTCCTTTAAAAAATGAACAGAAGTGGAAATTGCCTGGTTAGCCTGCTAGCTGGTTTCAGGCTTTTGCATTCCATAATCTACATGACATCTGTGGCTGAGCCACCACACTGGGTGAACAGAGCAGCCTCAACAATGGTGATGACACCAGAAGGCTGTGTTTCAAGGCAAGGAGGCAAAGACCTCTCCAAGAGCATCTCCATTAGAAGGAAGAAGGAGGAAATGCCAAAAGATTGGGTTTTAGCACTGGGTAATGAAGATATCTTGAGGCCTGCCTCCTCCTCACTGGTTACACCACCGAGTCCTAGTGCTGCCAGCAGAAAACCTTCATGCCTGTCTTTGACCTTGCAGAACCAGACCATGAGGGCTGCCACCACGCACCAGCTCAACCTTCATCCAGGATAAACTAGCGCACAGGCCCACAGCACGGCCCTCCCAAACACACAGGGATATCCTTTGACACCATCACAGTTAGTTTTGGGTTTTTGGTGTGTGTGAGCTGCGCCTGTGGCACACCTTACCCTTCATGCCCAGTCTAGTCCCAGGCACGTGCCCTCCATCAAGACCTCCGGAGAAGGGTCCTGCAGGCTCTAGAGTTTTAGGTCTCTTGGCTCAGCAGTATTAGTCACTCTTTTTAGAAGTTTCAGAGTGACTTTTCTGTGATCCAAAGATCTAAAGAGCCATAAATTCAGTAAATGTAAGCAAGACACCCTTCTATTGAACCTGCATTTAGTCATAACTCAGAGGAATATGATCAAGTGAAAGCAGGCGTGTGTTTGGCACAAAGACAGGAAAAAGAAGCAGGAATCAATGAGCAATAAGATAGCACGTGCATTTGGAAAGTTTTAGCAGGAATAAAACAGCAGCAGCATTGCAGAAAGTGAATCACTCTGTACTGCAAAAGCCGTTACAAGAAGTACTGGGAGAATGTTATGCAACGCTAACTTTGACTTATCACATAACTTAGCACATAACACCAATAAGACCCTGCAGAGAGACTATTTTGGCAAGTAATTTGCCCTCTCTGACCTGCCTGTAATCCGTGATAGCACTCTCATTGCTTCAACGCTGAGTGGACTGGAAAAGAGACAGAAAAAAATGTCTTTTGAAAAAAAGAAAAAGGGAAAAGTCAGTCCTACAAAGGAAAATCAAACACTGACAAGTCACATAATGAGTAAGTAGAAATGTTTCTGTCTACCTGCTCCTTTGTTATCTCTGGATATGGCATTCCCCTGTGACCCTCCATGCACCAATTCCTTTGTTTTAGGATAAAATTTCAGCCAGGGGTGTAGAGCTGTGTTTCAGAAGAGCCCTCTGTTGGTTACCTCCTTGTCCTAGGGGCAGCGCAAAGGTTTTCCTGAAGCTCAGAAAGCACGCATACAGCATCTTGCATGAACTGGACAAAATCTGGCAAGCAAGGGAGGAGGTGGCACTCAGGGGCCTAATTTCACACAGGGCTCAGTCATGATGAAAACCAGTTCAGCCCCAGACTGATGATGGAGAAAGCAAGCTACCTAGGAATAACACTGTCTTCTTCCATGAGAAACATTTAAATCTGGATAACTAGCTACTAAGTACCACTGGCTTCAGCGCCCATACCAGTGACTGGTCTGGCCATGTCCGTAGCTGTGTCTGGTACTTGGGGCTGGCTTTGAAGGAGCAGGGTGAAACCTGAGGAACTCCGGCTTTTGACATTAAAATGACCCTTAAAATCTGTACGCGTCAGTCTCAACATGCCAAAAATGCAATTTTAGTTCTCAGCTCCCTTCTCCCCACTCCCCAGTGGCATTTTTAGGGAAGTGAGCATCTCCTGGGAAAGTGTATGCTCTTGTTAAGTGGAATTTGTTTTGATTCAGAGGCTCAGCTCAGCTCTTGTTACAGATCTCACTTCAAAGCAGTACAACTTATTCCCCTAAGCCGGGATGGCATGTCTGCCTGGGGAGTTTGAGCCCCTGGACTTACTGCGCTACATTGCTCAGGCCAGCAGTTTCTTTCCCGTTAAGCTTTTATCAGGGGAACCTCACAAGCCATCCCTGCAGAGCCATGGAGCGGCAGAGGCAACTGCCCTGTTAATGCCACCAACAACTGTCCCAGGTGGTGGCTGGGAAAGGACATGTGTGGCACACGCCACGCTGTTGGCTGCAGATTTCATGATATATAATGTCACTTTTACAACTGACTTTGGTATCTATGTCTGTACCCTCGCGTGGTGCGCAAACCTGTTGCTGGCACCGCTTCCCATTGCAACCAAAGTCTCTGACCACCCAATCTCTGCATCCCTCGGGGCATTTCTATCAGGGCTCTATGGGGACAACATTTTGTTGAGGCACAGAATGGTGAGATGAAGACTTTGATCAATGAAAGAGAGGGTGACCCGAGAGGAACTGCAGAAGACCTTCCCCCTGCACTGAGACCAGCTGCACCAACTAAACCCATAGCACACAGCTCCGGCTGACATCGTGCCTCCCTGGTTGATGAGAAAGGTTTCATTCCCCATATGGCATTGCATCAGCAAAGGCAAGGTTTCTAATACTGCACGAATTAGCAGTGCCTTGACTGTAGTTTGGACATCTACCAAGCAGTAGTGCAGAAAGCACACTGCGTGTTCTCTTCCTGGAGGAATTCCTTAGTTTTGTAGGAATTTGCCTCTGGCAAAGCCATTCTCCTCCTCTCCTTCCCTGCCGGATGTGGGCTCTGCCGGCCGTCCTGCTGCACCGACTCCTGTCTGCCGGTCCTTGTTGGTCCTTCCCAGACCAGTATCTGGAAACCCCATTGTTCAACAGACGCAGGTGCTCGCACACCGTCTCTCCAAAGTTTTCATCCCTAATGCTTACTTACGCATTCGCTTTTTCCTGGCTCGTGGGCATGTTATTGAAACCTGTGGCAGGAGTTCATGTACGCGTTCCTGTGCCCTTGAATCCATTAACTGCAGCAAAGTGATTAATTATTTTAGCCTCTTTATGGCATCACTGTTAACTTACTGCACATTCATACTTCCAGTCATATAAATGATAGTCTTAAAATAAGGAGGACGTGTTATTGAACTATTTATAATCGGAGCTGTCTGGAGCAGAAAAAGATCCAAACGGGCATAAGAAAGCAACAAAAGTTAATGATTCAGAGATAAAATACTATGTTTTAATCTACAGGGTGTGTGACAAATCCAAGAAATTAGAAGCTTAAAGGGTACATGACCAAGGCAAGTACCTCAGGACACGTCTTCAGCTGCTGTAAAATTAGCACCGTCTCGGAGGGAGCATTGCTGTGGCTACAACACACAGAGAAAATGTGGAAGATCACTGTGCCTACAGCATTTATCCTCACAGCAGCCTCATGGGGGGACCAAGAGTAGCCAAGGCTGAAAACTGCACCTGCCCCCGGAGCCGAGAAGAGGGATGCCTGCACATGGGTCCTCCCTCAACAGCCACGGAGCCGGGGGTGCCCCGTGAGGGTGCAACACCACAGGGGCAGCGCCGAGGGATCCATGTCCTGGGGGCTCTGCCTTGGCCAGAGGCTTTCCTCCCAGTCCTGCAGGCTGTCAGGTTAACCTGTGGAGGTTTTCTTCCCCCATTCTGTCTCCACCTGTCTATGCTGAACTGTCAGTCTCGATGGCAATGAAAATCTTACATCCAAAAGAGTTATCCTCTGTGCACATTTCCACTGGCGCATCATCCTCCCCCATGCTGTTACTGAACACTCGTACTATGGTTAAGGACACGGACCTAGCAGGTCGGTTCCTGGAGATCTCCTGGAAACCCCCGCATCCTCTCCTGACCCACAACCACGTCTGCTGCCCTCCACAAGTTACCCAGAGCAGGAGTCTTTCTGCCACATTGGCATATGGGCGTAGTGGGACACTTCTGTGTGGAGATGCTAGGACCGGAGGCTGTACGTGAGATCCTCCCCTCCTGCCGCCACCCCATCCCCTCCCCACATCCTGAGTGCTGGAACCATCCACATCCAGGGCACCGTCTGGCTGCTCGGCTCTTCGCCGCCTGCAGCTGGGCAGGGTTCAGCAAGCTTTGTGCTAGGGGACCCACAATGGCACAACACAGAAGACAGGCAAACTTGGGCATGTTTAGAAAAGCTGGCCCAGAGGTTTTCACCCTGTGATTCATTCAGTCTTATTCAGGTTATTTCCCTTTAGATATGAGGGGAAAACGTGAGTGAGGACCAAAACCATTTGGTTTAGGAGCCTGAGCAGCTCTAAAATGTTACACTAAGAACAGGATATCTGCTTTTTTCCATTATGAATTTCTAATGGAATTAAAAATGTTGATTCCACTAAAATGAATGGAATGGAATGGAATGGAATGGAATGGAATGGAATGGAATGGAATGGAGTAGAACAGAACAGAACAGAACAGAACAGAATAGAATAGAATAGAATAGAATAGAATAGAATAATAGTTTAGTTCAGGTGGAAGGGACCTACAACAATCATTTAGTCCAACTGCCTGACCCCTTCAGGGCAGAAGCTTCTGCCCCCCCACCATCTTCCCTTTCACTCTCCATTATATCTGCACACAGAAACCTGGACAGAAATCTGGAGTGAAATTTTCAGTTAGATTCAGAAGAAGTCTTTTGCATATGTGTTAAATGGAAACCACTAGTCGTTGCTGATGTTTGGTCTGCAGATTTCAGCCCTTTGGAGGCAGAACTGGGGGGTGGTGGGGTAGTAGGTGCTGTTGCACACAGCCGTGAGTATTACATGGGGAGGTGTTTCGCTAACATTGCCTGCACATGTCTGAGGTTTAGTGCATAGAAGTGACCAACCATGCACCTTTCTGCAAATAAGTGGACCTTAGTGAAGTTATTTTCTATTTATTTTAATTATATAGACCACTCCCACGTGCTCAGCACTGCAGCCTTGGAGCTCATTTGGATGACAATACTGCAAGAGTTTGAGTCTTCCCACGTACAAATTATGGAATCCAATCAGTTTTAGGAACTCTGTGTATAACTGCTGGCTCGTGCATACTGAATCAGGCAGTGGCTAAGAAGATGGGGTCACAAACCTCAGAAACTGGTCTGAAAACTGCTACAGAGTGGCTGGACGTGGAGGAGAATGGGTGCAACTCCAGCAGCCACATGCGAGGTGTTTCATACACAGCAAACATGTGCCCCCACCCACTGCCTTCTCTGCTGAACATAAGAGCAAAACATTGCCAATGGATGCTCACTTGCAGCCCCCAGCCTGAAATCCTGATGTTTAAGCATCTGGCACTGAAGAAAAAAAAAAAAAAAAAAAAAAAAAGAAAAAAGAAAGAAAGAAAATTTGGGAATGTTTTATCTGCATTTGATATATACAGTACTGAAGAGGGGATAACTTCGTCCTGTGTAGAATAACAAATATGGAAGAAAGGACAACTCTTTGGCTGAAACAGAGAACAAAGGGAGGGTAATTAAAGAACAGCATTTCTCCAGGCCAGAGGAAAAATGCACTGACCACCAGACCAGGACAAGAGAGAGAAAGCTCTTCTCAAGGGCATGGGCAGAAACCCCCAAAGCTGAGCACAGCGTCAGAAGTTTGGGTCAGTTGAGGGGAAGAGGCAGCACCCAGAGAGCAAAGCAGCAAACCCAGCCCTGGATGGAGCAGAGGCAAGATCGTAATCTCTGCCTACATGCAGCATGGCACATGCAGCAGCAGCTCCTCTGCAAATGAGACTCTAAAAAGAGAAGGGTTTTCTAAATCCGAGCAGAGATGCCCCCAAAACAGTCGCTCTCAAAGTGGTGATGAGTGGTTTTGCACATAGATTTTGCTCTGTTGCCATTAATCAGCTTGCAGGGGCCATGCCTTCCCTGGGCATGCAGTCTCTGCAAACAGATGCTGCAAAGCACCCAGGTCACGTCCTGTCACTGGGTGAATTTTCAGGAAAGAGAGTCTTAACAGGGGAAACTGGGCTGGGCACACCCTGATAAGTAGTGCTATACTTAAAGAAGGGACTGTCCTCCAGATTTCTGCTTGGCAGGTGGGAGAAACAGTGCCTGTACTCCGATCAGCACTGGGGCATGGGATTTGACAAGCCCCAATTAGTTTTTCCACCTTAGGAGGTCTGCGAGGAGTGGTTTCTTCGATCATAAAGCCGTAGGGTCCTGGACCCCCCTGTGCTATAGACTTGTGGAGCACCTCAGCATATGAGACCTTGCTCTCTTTGGGATTTCTCAAGTATTACTGCAGCATACGACCACCCACAACAATAATGACAGCTGCTGCTTGAGAGCTTTCCCATTAGCAAATTACTGATAAACAGATCATTTGTATTGCTCAATACCAGGAATGCCAAAAGTGCTGGATCCTTTTCCTAGAAGATACTGTGTGCACTGCCCAATAAAAAAAATCCAAGCCAAAAAGCCTCAGGAATAGCCTACTGAGGCTTTTTAATGAAAAATATTTTGAATTTTTGCTCAAAATTTGTTTTGTTTTGAAACTTTCTTTGCTTACAGAAAAGTCTTTGGAAAACGGTCATATTTGAAATGAAAGATTTTGTTTGACCCAAAGCCAAGATACTTTTCCTTCCTGTTTTGTTTTTTTTTTTTCCTGGGCCTTTCATGATGGAAAGCAGCTAAAAATAACTGAGACTTGCCTTTCCTTTCCATTTATTAGAGGTGTTTTGAGGTGATACCACAAGACTCACAGATGTGATACTAAGGAAACTACAAGCTCCTGCCCCCAGTGGGTCGGACTACAGAATCAGCAGGGCAAAAGGCACATGTGGCAATAGGCAGCACAGCCTGATCTTGCAGTTACTGGTCAAATGTTAGCTTGCCACTGCAGAGTTTCTGGCACCGAGTCCCAGCCTTCTCACCAGCCAGACTGAGTCTGGAATAAGCCACAGGTCTCCTCACCCAAATAAATTACAAAGTTTTCAGTAAAATTCAAACTGATTTTAAAATAGGTCCATTGCACTTTTTGTCCCCCTCTAGCACTCCAGTCCTCCTAGTAGTCATTGAAGAGAATTTACAAAAAGTTGAAAAAAACAAAATATTTAACACATCCTCAGTTCTCTGTTGGTTTCAATAAACTATCATTAACTTTTTGTAAGTAACGAGTACAAAATTGGCTTTGTCTCTTCCTGCAAAATACTTTAACGAAGTGCAACAAGGTACAACTGGATTCAGGTTAGTGATGGAGACTGGTTTTCAAAATCTCTACATAAGAGATCTGCTGAAAGGAGGTTTTAAATGCCCCTGCCATGCCATGACTTAGGGCTACACGCTCATCTGTGCAACACCCAAGCTGTGGGGCTTGGGACCTAGGACCATCTGCCAACCACTGAAGCAAACACAAGGGAAAGGATGCATAATGCTGCAAGCCTGGTGCTTTAGGAGAGGGTTTGCCTTTTCTTACAGCAAGTAAAACATTGGTGACTTGATTGCAGAGGAGGGGTCCATGCAAGGGCTGGAAAAGACAGGGAGTAATAAGCTAGACTTCTTTTATCCTGATTATGCATTTTTTGCTTAGTTTTCTGATGTATCAAAGTCCAGTGCAGTTCCAAGTTCCCTTCAAAGTTGTGAAGGGAAAGTTGTGAAGGGAACCAGGGGTTATCACAAGGCACATATTTGCTCACATGCTGCAAAACCACAGATGCATTCAGACAGGTGCATTTAATTGTCTATAGCTGAGTGAAGAAAAGTTTGAAGGATGTTGGTTTTGTGATGGGCTCCAGTTAAGTATTCTTCTTTTTTTTTCCTAAAAGTAATAGTTACGAGAGATCATTTGCAACGTAAAGCTGAAAAGTGATGTTATTGTCATTCTTAACCTCCTACGCTCTCCCGTGTCCCAGGGTAACCTCAGCCTCCAGATTCCCTCTGTGTGAGGTCTCACCCTCTGTGAGGTGAAGCTGAATGACTGAACCACCCTTACCTTCCATCTCTGCACTAGGCTACAGCAGCTATTGCAGTCCCAGAGTTTTGCAAATAAAACGCCCTGTCCAGGACAGATTTGGAGTTGGTCCTCATGAATTCATTTGTTAAGAAAAGGTGAAAAATTAGCAGCTGCCTGCTGCTGGGGAACTTGAATCAACTCATGCTTTTCCCTTCTTACAGTGACTTGTCAATCAACAACCAAACAAGAAAATTGGGATTTTACAGGCTGTTCTTGCTGTTCCATACTGTTGCCTGTTCCCCACCACACCACTCACACAGACAGCTGAAGGCAATTGAAAGCCCAGAGAAACCCAGACTTTGCAGATATACCGAATGCTCTACTCTTGTCAAGTCCCTTCCAGGGAAGTCATTGCTTGTCGCACAACTGCTGGCTCCTGTGGGTCCCCTGAGAGCTGTCATTGCTCTCATCCGTCATCATCGAAGAGGTCCACCTGCTTCAGGATGGCTGTCTCAGATGTACTGATGGCTGAGACACAATAGATACATCTCATCACCACCTTGATTGCTTTTATTTTTGGATGCTGCAAGGGTCCAAATGAATGCTATTTATTCCTGAAGATCTTGTGCACCAGTGCCTGCCCTTGGGTGATGGCACTTACTGCAGGGAAGGTTATCGGGCACCATGTTCCCAGTCTGATTTGTCTTTCCTTCCTGGTTTTGTCCTTACAGCTGTCTCTGCTGGCAGGGGAAAAATGTGACCTGGCCAAATGCCTCTTATGTCCCCAAGGGAAATGACAGTATTTGCCCTCTGCATTTGGACATACAAGGTGAAGATTTTCTCCACAATAAGTGCCCACATTTAGTCTCTGACACCCATATTTCAGACAATGGAGTTAGCAATTTGATTTATCACTGACTTTGTAAACCCAGAAAGCATATAAAGCCAATTGTTTTTTTCCCATAAAATGTCATGTTTTCAGGCCAGTCTCTGGATTCTCAGGATCTGCCTTGTCTTGACATGCCAGAATCACTCTGTCCTACCTCCCATTAAGGAATAACATCTTGGAAAATCAGATATATACAAAGTGGATTTGTAACTGGACCTTGCTATCCTATCCCTCCCTGGGCTTTCACCAACATTTACTTCTCCATTTGTCTCTTTCACTGAAGCCACATCCTTAAAAGGTTCCCACCCCACTTTTCCAGAACAGCATATAGGATGAAGTTTTAAAACATCTCAAGATATATTTTCAGCAGTTGAGCAGTTTGGATTAGATTTGCAAAGATGCTCAAGTGCCGATAGGTATAAACAGTGCTGTCAAGGCACTTCTGGAGAGCCTCTTCATTGCAGGATATCTTTCCCACCCCAGCTGTTTAAAAGGCCAATGTTTAGTCAAAGCCAGTGGCCTGGATGCCGCTCAGCCAGTGCGGAGGCAGAACAGATCCCAAGGGCAACACCAAGCAGCCTCAGACCAAACACACCTGTGGGCAGTGAGACAGTGTTCATCAGATCTTCAGAAATCTTGAGATGGATGCCAAAGGTTTGGTCCTCTCTTTGACAGGCAACACCAGCATTATCTGTGCCAACATTCATGGTGTGCTCATCACATCCTGGTAGAGATGCAAATTGTGTTAGACCAGGTGCTTCTGATGCTTACCCCACGGAAAACAAACCACTCGTCTGAGGACACCCTGCCCATGCAGCTCCCTTGCTCATGTGTCCGACTCCATTGCACTCCTCACCAGCACAGACTGCTGTGCTGACCCACACCACGTATTTTCTGCATTGGTTTGTGTACTCTGGGAAAATTCTGCATCCCATTTAGAGCCCCAGATCCTGTCCCTTCTGAGTGTACTTCTATTTCTGCCCCTAGGCAGCTCTGAAAATACGGCCCAGGGAGCCTGAATCCCACAGACCTGGATACTTGAGTTGCCCTATAAAGAAAAGGGAAAACTTGGAACATTCTTCTTTTCTCTGTGCCCATACTTCTTATGTTTAGCATATACCTTGTGAATTATGTATAAAAAAGCCTACGAGTTATGTAAAAAGCCTGTAGCTTTACCATCATGTAACACCTGGAAAGTGACAGTACACTGCTCTATAACAACACCACACTGTGACCAAGTGATATTTTTTGAATTACCTTCTTTTTGCCCCAAGATAGTTGAATGACTTCAGGACACCATAATGTTAAGCGTATCTCAATCTCGTACTTTGTGTTTTCACAATTAATGGAAAAATGCATAGTGTTTTCATTTCTTCTTTTTTCCCCTGAATACCACTTACTTACACAAAACTAAAGTTCTGTAATACAGTCCTCAAATCCAGGTAGACAATAAGAAATGAATTGTATTTTGTATGTACTACATGGTGCAACGAATGAAAAATTAATTATTGGAGTAAAACTAATGAGTGTTCTTCCACACAAAACACGTCTTAGGCTGTGCAGAGATAGGCACTGCTAATTAAAGTCCACCCAGGTCTTCTGAGGCAGCACTAAGTCTTCACATGTGGGGATCTGGCAGTAGGGGGGGGTGGGTTCCTCCCCAGGGAGGGTGGTGGGCACCAGCACTGCCAGTGCTGGCGGGGCTTGCGCTCATGCCACACGGTGAGGATGCTTGCCACCAGGCTCCTGAAACACTGGCAGTTCCTCCCTGCAAGGAGCTGAGGAAAGGAGTAAAGGTAAGGCGAGGAGGAAGGAAGGAGCAAGGAAGAGGAGAGAAAGGAGCACAGAGACTCCGCATGCACCAAAACCCCTCTGCACCGGTGAGCTGGGTGAGATGTTGGACAAGTCTCCCTAGATTTTGTGATGAGTGTAAAGCTCCCTTTTGGCGTGAACTTGGCAGGAAAATCTGGAAAAGATGCTGTTGGTGGGTGGTCTGGAGAGCCTGGCTGTGTGTTTTGGCCATTTTCACATCATACCTCTTTCTCCCATAATAAATTCATGGGGGTGTCAAACCTGACATCAAATGCAGCAGAATTTGGTCTAAAATTACTGGTTATGAACAAAAGCACTGCCTGCCTCAAGCCAGAGGACAGGAATAAATTGGGTCTATGTCTTGTTGAACATTATGTTTTGCTACACAGCTCACACAGTTTGAGAGCTACATTTTATTCCATGGAGGTTTTTATTTCTTAAAAGCCTACCATCTTTATCTGCTTCCTATAAGCCTAAAAGTAGAATTGTGTAATATAATAACAATATTAATAATAATAATCATATATATAATTTTTTTTTTAAATATAATTAAATAAGTTACCCCCAAAATAGAAGAATGTAAAAATGTGTTATTTTCTGTTTGGTTTGGGGTGGGGGGAATATTAGGGGAGGGGGAGACATTGCTGATTGATTAGGGAGCTTAATTTGTAAAATGGCACAAACCCACAAAAGCAAATGGAGAATACTAGGTGATGAGAAATGATGAGAAGTGTTTCTTGGGCAGCTGTTCTTAGTCTTCTTCCCCCCCCCCCTCCATTTGGGAAAGATTTTGACAATGCAAAAGTAAAAATAAGGAAACTGATAGGACAGTGCCTGAGACAAGGTGATCAGCAATTAATGTACAAGGCAAAAGACACATCCATGTCATAAAAAGTGTCCGTGAGTCTACAGGCATCCTTACCTCTGTACAGCGAAGCAATGTTTCCTTAACTGTCTTCAAGCATGGGCTCCTTAATTAGAGCGAAGGAACAACGTGGGCAACAGAAAAGTACTAACTAGTATGTATGACTCCGAGGTGTTCAGGCTTTGATTATACATGCCCAGACCAGTGAAACCACGTCTTCCAGCAACTACCCTGAGTTTTGCATCAGGGCCTGCTACTCTCTGAGTAGCAGCCCTATGTAGTTGTCATTAACGCTATGTTAGCTGCTACATGCTTCCTTTGTGCTACTGCCTTGGTTTATTTCCCTGCCTTTGTGGACGGGGAAGGAAGGGATTGCTTTCCAAATTCAGTGAGCAACCCCGCCATGTCCAAGAGCAGGCATGACCACATGGATCTGGAAGCATCAGGTTCCCACTCTTCAGCCTGAATGCTATTTTGGGGAGAGGGGTAGATTATTTGGTTTCCTTAGTACCTGTAAATACCATAACTTTGTGAACTTCATTGTTTTAGCAACTTCGTAGATTTATCTTTGCGTAACAGTGAATTTGACTAGCTGCACAGAAGAAGAAATATGGAAGTAACAAGTTATGCCCTTCTTGCTAACACTATTCACAGATGGAACTAAACATTTTAAAGTTTGTGATATTCGGTGTTCAAGTAAAAAACATAGGAGTAATAGATCTTTTGTCAGCAGAATGAGCACTGCTGAAATACTGAAGTGGGAGGTAAAGCCACTTACTAAGTAACTGGAAGTGGCAGCACGAAAAGAGCTATTGACCAGGTATTTTTTAAAATGCAGTCTGGCTAAGCAAGTGTGCACAGCAGTTTTAAAAGGCTGGTCAGCCAGTCCTGTATCTTGCCTTGCCTGTCCCCAACATGGCTGTGACTTAGGCTGCTCTTCTCTCAGAGCTCACCAAAACAGCTGCATTTTTCTTCTGCAGTAAGAGCATTCAACACAGAGTCCTTCAGAAACAGCACCTGTGTTTTAAACCCACATTCTGTCTTTGTCCAGATTAATTTCCAATCAGAGGGATACTGCTTTTGAAAGACAACCCCCTGCTCCATCCCTAAGCTTTACTCTCTGCCCTGGCATGACAAGGGTCCCTGCATCCCTGAGAGACTGATGGCTGCAGTGCTGGCACTGCTCCCCTCTTCCCATCTGCCCGGTCCTTGCAGGAGCCTGCTGCAGCAGGACAAGCTACAGGAAGGTGCTGTGGCTTGCTGACGGCACGTGCTGTGGGCACAGAAGTGTCGTGCCAGAGAGCATAGTCAGAAGAATGAAGGTGGGTTTCCGTGCACAAAATCCCTTCTGGAAGTCAGCAATAGATCCGGCAAGTGCCTGCATGTAGCTGCTCTAGCACAAGGCAGCGTAGAGCACTGTACATCAGCACTGCTGCAGCACAGCTGCTCCGTTTCAGGCAGTTCAGCATCCCTGCTTCCCAGCGGCAGGCAAGGTCTGTGAGTCCTGCCCACACTGGCCACGCAGGTGACCTGGAGCACCACCACCACATTGGGTTGCAGCAGCATCTTTCTTGGGAAACAAGGCCCACACAAATCCAAGCTGCACCTCCTATACAACCCTGCACACACACCCTGTGCCCTTTTAAAATCCCAACAAAATGCATGAAACTGTAATGTACACAAATGTGAGATGAGTGAAGTCTTGCAAAGTCTGTCAGACATTGCAGGCTCGCTTACCCAAGCCTTCTCTGCATGGGGTAGGCACAAATAGACAGAAAATGGGATATCTGCAGGAGCAGAGGCAGAAGCGGTCCTTTGCAGGTCCATGCTCTCTAAAGATTGGAATTATGAAAAGAGTACCCCTCAGCTTCTGCTGTAAATTACGGGGTTTCTAGATATCCAGCATCCTTCAGAATTAAATTTTCACTTGACTTCAGCTGAACTTCCCATAAAGTCAGCCCGCCTGTACATTGGATTTTGCCGCTTGTAGTGTTGGAGAGTTCATTGCTGTCACTTTATTTAGTTGGAAATACTTGTTCATCTGAGGCATATTATCATTTTCCCAAATTTATATTGCTACATTGCTCAAATGTATTACTTGAACAAACCCCCAGAGTGCTAGCATGAGGTTCACCCTTGGATGTGCATACAGGGGCTCAGAACAGGAACATACCCCAAGAAGGTGCTTTCTGCTCTTGCAGAGACCATGACAAGGTTCTTTATAACCATCAGATGTAAATTACAGGCAAACCATGTTCTCGTCGTCAGCCTGCTGCATCGCTTCCTAAGCCTTTGAAAAAGCCCAGTGGCATTGCTTTGAAGAACAGTTCAAACAGAAAAATCTTTCTGGTGTAAGTGGAAATATTAGTTCAGTCGTGCTAAAAATTGTCTCCTTGATCAAGAGATGGCACTGGCCACTAGAAGGAAAAAAAAAACAATACCACTGCGTGTTCCTGGCAGGTTCTGTAGCAGATGGAGCAAAGTGAGTCATTAATCCTGTTTAAATTTGTAGGAGTCATAAACACAATTAAAATATAACTACTTGTGTTTTTCTTTAAAAGACCAGGAAGTAAAACATTGGAAATGATCATTCACAGATAACAGAGCAACCACTATTGGGATATATGGGGCTTCTGATGTTTCAGAAAACAACAAATGCACACATTCAATTTGTGGTTATTGAACAGAAATTGTGTGAAATGATGGAGGCTTTAGATTTATTTTAAGGAAAACTCCGTTTTTATTCTAAGGAAAACAATTTTATTTCTTTTGAGCTATGTAATATTCTTTTAGGCAGAGGTTATTATTCTACATAATTTGTACCCTGGAATGATCTATTGGTCAGTAAAATTGTATACCTGTTGTCCCGTCTATGGCCCGTCTATGGCCCGTCTACCCGGCCATAGCTAATAAAAGACCCTATTTAAATAGTCCATACCGCAAAGGGCGAGGGAGCAAGAGGGCTCCCGGTCTCCAGGGTACAGCAGAACTGAGGTGCCCAGGGTCCCCCCCGCTGGCAGCGGGGGCAGGGACCAGGACTCCTGCAACCCCCGCCCGCAGCCGCCTCCCGCCGCACAGGCGCTGCGGCGGGAGGGCGCCGTCGGCACAGACGAGGGCGAAACAAGTTCGTGATAAAGCCGTTGGGCGAATAAGAGGGAAAAACAAGAAGTCGGGCCGGGTTTATTTTGTTTGTTTTAACCGCGCTGCTCCCTCAGACTGGGCGGAGGTCGCCTCTTTCCGCCCACAGCCCGCACCCCGTCCTCCCCGCTGCTCTCGGCTCCCTGCCCGCCGGCCCGGGGGTCGGCCCGTCGGCTGCCCGCCGCTACCACCTGCCGGGGGACGCCGGGAAAGGCGCCGGCGGCAGCCCCGGCCGCCCCGCCGGGCAGGGCCGGGCAGCGGGACGGGACGGACAGCGGGACGGGACGGGCAGCGGGAGGGGACGGGCAGCGGGCCGGGACGGGCAGCGGGCCGGGACGGGCAGCGGGCGGGGACGGGCAGCGGGCAGGGCCGGGCAGCGGGAGGGGACGGGCAGCGGGACGGGACGGGCAGCGGGAGGGGACGGGCAGCGGGACGGGCCGGGCAGCGGGACGGGTGGGCCGCAGGACGGCGGGGGCGGCGGGATGCGCAGGGCAGCCCTGGCAGCTGGTGGTGGAGGGACACGGGGAGCCCCTCCGGCCCAGGACAGCCCGGGGCTGGGTGTCCCGGTCCCGGGGGAGAGCTCTGCCATCTCGGGGCTCACAGGTGCCTGGCGTGCTCCCGCCTTTCTCGCCGGTAAATCCTCCTGGGGGGCTCGACTCCTGCCAGCTCCGGAGCATCCGTGCTGCAGTCGGGACGTTGCCAGCGAGCAGGGCAGGCAGGCATGCCCAAGGCCTGCCTACTCGGGCACTGGCACTCGAAACGTGGGGATCAGCACTCCTGAAAACCCCACCACGAGCGCGATCTGTCTCTGCCAAAGTGTCTCACCGCTGACTTCAAAAGTCAATGAGGACCCACCAGATCCTCCATCCAGCACATCATCCTGCGGTTATTCAAGCATGAAGGACTGACTTCTTGCACTTGCACTGCTCCTCATCAGCTCTGAGTGTTTTGAGCATGCCAGACCTCACCAGCAGCAGCAGGGCTGAGGTTGTCTGACATTGTGCCATGCACTGCAGAGAGGCTGGACAGCATGGAGAGGTGGCAGTCCAGCCCGCCCTGCTTCTGGAGTTTGCTGAAGCTGATGACAACCCTCCTGTACTGATGGAAAGAGAAGCCCACGGAGAGACCATCATAAAAACTGGGTACTGGAGCCACAGAGGTAGAGCACATAGTAAAGGGAAACATCCCCAGAGGTCAAATTCATGTGCTCTGCCTCCATGGACCTCCTTAGGATGAAGTGGTAGGATGCAGAGGAGAAGGGGGAGCAGATTTGCAATCAGTACTGTCCAATGTTTTTTTCCTGGCAGAAGACCTGCCATGGGACAGAGCCCCTGTGTGCCTGAGCGGTGGTCACAAAGGGGCAGGGACCTGTCACCTGCCTGCTGCGTGACAAAGGGTGCATCCCCAAGTAGTTTTCTTATTTCCCAGAATGAGGTGGATTTAGCCACCACAGCTAGTAAAACCCTGAAATGCACAAACCAAGCTCGGGCCTAAATCACCAATGTTACTGCTGTGGCAGCAGTTCCCCTTCATCTCTCTGTCTCCTGCGAGGCTGCCAGTGGAGTCCGATTTGGTAAACCTCACTCCCAGCTGCACCCCGCAGCGCTCCCACCACTGTCCCCTCCATCCCTCCCAACTCTGAGGAAGCATAGGTTCTCACCCTTGTGTAGCTAGCCACACTTATTTGTCAAGATGTGCAAGAGAGACTGTTTCTGCACAAAACGTTTCCATAGGTACATGGAAGAAACCCAGCACTTCCCGTTACAAACTGTTACTGTGGCTGCTTTAGTGTTTTGGTGTTGTTTTTTATTGCTGTTTGTTTGGTTTATGGCACAGATAGCTCTATACCTTTCATCTTTCAACTTTTCAGTGTTTAAATCTGCAAATTAAGTATCTTCCTCTTAACAACTTTTTTCTTTTGTTTAATGTTGCTGTCATTGTATCTGGAAGAAGATAAAAGGGGACTATGCAGACCGAGAAGGAAAGCATCTGAGGTAGCAGCCCTTGCAGTTACAAACCCTTTAATAGTTCATGTTTCAGTGTCTGTTTTGAAAGCCTCATAGTAATAAGGGGCTGGAAATATACATATATATATGTGTGTGTGTACAGACACACATTTTTACCCTCTAATGACTGTAATTAAGGTTATTCATAGGGCTTGCAAGCCTGAAGAGTTCTTATTTCAATTCAGACTTGTTTGCCATTGGAGTCTTCCCACTCTTCCTTGGGGAAACCATCCTGATGTTTGGATGGTTCAACATTTGCACTGTGCAGGCAGACTTCCTATGTCCTAGAAAGCCTGAACTAAGCTGTGGGTTCTGCTTGCCCTCATAGGAGGAACAGTGTGGTGGGCTCAGGATGTGGCTCTGCAGCCTTTTCCATCGGTCCTGGCTTGCCACCTTGGGGCTTTTGTCTTGGGTTCTGCCATCAGCAGCAGCAGCTGAGCGCTGGGCTGGGCTTCCAGCCTCTGCTGCCTCATTTGCAGCACTCTGGGATAAGAAGCTTTTGCCTTGTCTGGGGACAGAAGAA
This sequence comes from Platalea leucorodia, assembly GCF_965183815.1. NCBI lineage: Eukaryota > Metazoa > Chordata > Aves > Pelecaniformes > Threskiornithidae > Platalea > Platalea leucorodia. Next base: position 87,504,073 of record NC_138858.1, on the reverse strand, counting down.
TCTTGAACTCCTTGTGTTTTCCAGTCAGACAGTGAGACACTGGGCTATCAGGTGGCTCTGCTGTTGTGAGAACGCTCTTTGTCCTCCTTAAGCAAAAGTTATAAAACCTCAGCCTTTTCTGTAAGCAGAACCTCTGCTTTCTGGTCACCTTTGATAGTAAGAGCCTGAAGTCGTCATCACTGAAATGAAAATTATTTTTCTACTAAATTTAAGGAATTCTGGATACCTGAGCAGCTCTTCTTGGCAGCATTGTGTAAAAATGCCAGCAATAAAGAAAGTGTTTATAGGATTAATTTCTTTGCAAAAAAATTTGAACAGACCCCAGGCGAGGCAATCCAGGTCGTCAGCTTTGAATACACGAAAGCTATATTGGATGTGTTCATGAGCCCTGCCAGGTCATTGCCTGGATTAAAAGGCCCAAGAAAAATCACCAAAATACCTCAGAGAGGTTTAATTGTGCCTTTACAAGGTCTTCCCAATGAGCTTGGGCGGGCTCTGACCTGTACATGAAATCAGTGCCTTTCAGGGGAGGAAGGCTCTGACTGTGCTTTTAACCGTGGCCCCTCCTCTGCAGGACAGGGACCACCACTGGCCCCCAGCCTGGATGGCACTCCGGGGCAGCTGGCCTGGGGGGCCACGATGTGGTGCTCCCCAGAGGTGCTGCGGTCAGAAGCTCCAGATCGGTCCCCTCCGACAGGTAACTGATTGGATTAAGAGTCCTGTCTGACAGCGTGTCTGCTCAGCCGCGCGGGCTCATCAACCTCCCCGTCCTGCCTGCTAATAAATCCGGCACCGGGGACCATTCCGCTTGATGATCTCTCCTTGGGGAGTTTTTAAGGCTTCGCTCTGCGAAAACTACTTGGAGTCTATTAAAATTGCAGCTCTGCTGTTGTCATGTCGTCCCGGAGAGTCATGGAAGGTGCCTGTCACCCAGGTGGAGGTAGCTATTACATATTCAAGTGAAAAAATAGCAAACAGAATGGAAGGACACTTGCTAATCTCCTGGCCTGTCACGTTAAGGGATGAGCCTGAGGAGAGGACACACGACGCCATATCGCAGATGCTGCGCCGTGGCTCTGCCTCTGAAAACACGTGCGACGCCTTTGCTGAAAGGATTAAGCAAAAGGGTAATTATCGTCCCTGGGCTCTCAGTCGTCAGCCCAGCTCTGCCGTTCCTGCTCCTCAGGTACGTGCGCTGCCAGCTGGCTTTCCTGGCTGCAGGAATCCAGCAGTGGGCTCCCCCAGCCGCTACGGGCACTGCCTCCGCTACAGCTTCATAATGAAACCATGCCAGCATTTGTGTATCTCTGCATGCGGGACGGGCTTCTGCTCTAATATGTCTACTTGCAATCAGCTCATAAAGGACATTGCCTGAATAAATTAGAAGACAGCAATTGCGGGATCTATAATATCTGTACAGAAGATGTATAAATAAATTACCGTTTTAATTATTTTCTTGGATTCACCTTTGGAGAGCTAAGGGGAGGCAGCTTGAGAAGGGCTGAATGCAGCAAAACAATGAAAAATCTTCCAGGTTGTTAAGCTGCTCTGGCTTTTGACTCGACCACCACCTGAAAGGACCATAAAAACCAATATCCTTTGTTGTTTAAGATAAAAAGTTAATGAATGCAGAATCACAGGCCGAGTTGCTGCAAAATATTACTGTGAGATTTTAGCTTTTGTTTTCCCTGGGCAGCCTGCAGAGGCAAAGTCTGAATCCCTGTCAGGCTCGGGAGAACCTTCTAGCATCCCGGTATTGACAACACACCAGAAACATTCAAGCTGTTCCAATGTCTGGCACATTCATAATGCACTTGTAAATGACTCAGAAGGAATGAAATGCGTGTCTGATTAACCAGATTAGATTATATAAATACCAAATAATATAAAATGATGGACAAGCAGTCTCAGCAGCTAGAGCAATCTCTTCTTCCCTGAGCAAAGATCCCTCTGTTTCTTCCCCGTAGTGGGCCACCCTAATAGAAGTTGCCTCAAATGCATGATGCTGTCTGAAGATCTGCATTTCTGCCTGGATGCTGTCCCTGCGTGTGTGCTCTCATGCACAGACCTTGCAGTTTGTAGTCCCCTTGAGGGGAGGCTGGGAAGGTGGGGATCTAGGAGATGCTGACCCACGAAGCAAGTGAAGTTTGGCTTTCTGTACACCTTGACACACATGAGTTGTGCATATAGCTAGGAAGAAGTGAAAAAAGGGAAGCAGTAGAGACATTTTCTGTATCTCCAGTGCTTCTCTCTGTGCTGTAGATGTGGGACAATGGTCTCTTCTGCTGGTAAATCTGCTGCTGCACTGATGTAGTTTTTTTCCTACCTGTTTCATTTCTGGCAGGTAGAAAGTGCAAGCCCTTTTATCTTGCTAAGATGCCAATAACAGTGCTGCACACTGCAATTACAAATCCTGTGGATGCCTGTGACAACCATTTGCTCCACAAATGGAGGCATCTGCACTCCAGAGTGCTTGATGTTCTAGGTGAAATCCCACTTTCCCTTAGTTTACTACAGTGCTGGAGAGATAAGTCTCAGAAAGTCTTGATGCTGTTGGATTTTAGCAGTTGAGGAATAGCAAGAGAGAACAATAAACACATGGTAAGTTTTCTGCTTACCACCTTGTAATCTTCCTCTACAAATACTTCAGATACTTGGAGTAGAAATCCGAAAGCCAAGGTCTGTCACTGCATTATTTCAAGTTTTCATCAGTTCAGCTGGGAGGAGCATGCTGAGTTCAGCCCGCCTGCAGTGCAGGTGCAAGGCTTCTGTGCATGCTGTGCATAGCTCAGCCTGAATTTAAAATTCAAGTCCCTGTACATGTTGGACCCTGTAGTTGCCTTGTCTTTGTGACAGTGAGCAGTAAGAGCAGGTACTCATCACTAATATTATTTCAACCTTAAAATTAACACCCATTCACAACTGTTGTATAATTTCATAGGCATCCTTATACACAGCAGTACCAAGGTAAATGCCAAGAGGGAAAAAAGCAAATTGTTTCATTAATTCCCATGTGTCATTTTTTTTCACTAGTTGGCAGGAATGGAAAACATAATCATGGAAGATGCTGCTTTTTGATTCAAAACCTTAGCTGAGACATGGATAAACTGGCTACAACCTGTCTACTGCCTGTTTCCCCTGTTTACTTTATTTTCAATGTAAAACAGATCAAAAAATGAATATGGATTTCCATATCCTGGGATATGGAAACGTGGTGGGATACTAGAAGCCCACAGTACCGTGGTGGTGATGGAGGCTGCACGTTGCAATGATTTGGGAACTCGGGTGACTGAGCCCTGCTTGTAAAGCATGACTTGACTGAGGTGGTAAGTGAGCACTGGTTAGTGGAGTAGAGATGGCCAGAGATGTGTCAGCAGCATGCAAAGGACTAACTGCACCTGCCTCATGAGATCATGCTTCACTAAGCATAAGCACAACAGCTTCAGCTGGTGAGCAACAGTCACCATTAAAATGGTGGAATGTGCAAATTAATCACAATATTTAGAAGACAGCATTCAGCTAATCAATCACAGCCTTTTGATTTTGCATACTGTAATTGTCTTTCTGAGAAGAGTTAGAGTGACTACAAAATCAAATCGCTGCATGACTGCAGAGCTGGTATTTTGATAACTCTTTCAAGGGAATTCTCTCTTTTTGTTGTGCTCTTTGATGGCATGCTAATATATAACACCCTTATTATTTGGTAGAAGACCAATCCGGTTAGTATTCCACACCCAGATCGCCTCTGAATTTTGCTTTAAAAAAAAAAAAAGCAAATTCCCAATGTCTTTTGTTACTTTCCAGTAAGATTTTGGCATTTGGGAAGGATAACCTGGTGGCAACTAAACCTGCACAAAAGACTGAGGTTTACTCATGGCCCAGTCTTTACTAGTAAGACCAGCCTTCAGGAATCCCAAGTTCCAGAGACCAGGAGAAAGGCTGAAGCAAGGAAGATGTACCCTTGGTGGAAGAGGATCAGGTCAGGGAATATTTAAGCAAACTGGACATACATAAGTCCAGTTCTGATTGGAGCTGGTGCTGAGGGAGCTGGCAGATATCATTGCAAGGCCACTCTCAATAATCTTTGATCGATCATGGTGATGGGGAGAAGTGCCATGAAGACTAGAGGAGTGCAAATGTCGCTTCTGTCTTCAAGAAGGAGGACCCAGGGAACCACAGGCCGGTAAGCCTCACCCCAATACCTGGTAAGGTGATGGAGCAGCTAATCTTGGAAACCATTTCCAGGCACATTACAGGCAAAAAAAAACTTACCAGGAGTAGTCAGCATGGCTTCACCAAGGGGAAGTCATGCTTGACCAACTTGATAAACTTCTATGAAGAAGTAACTGGCCTGGTAGGTGAGGGGAGAGGAGTGGATATTGTCTGCCCAGACTTCAGTAAGGCCTTTGACACTATTTCCCATAAGATCCTCTTCAACAAGCTTTTGAAGCACAAGCTGGATGAGCAGACAGTGAGTTGGGCTGAAAACTGGCTGAAAGGCCAGGCCCAGAGGATGGTAATCAATGGCACAAAGTCTGGTTGGAGGCCATTAAGTGTCAGTCTATCCCAGGGGTCAATACTGGATATACTCCTGTTTAACATCTTCATTAATGGTCTGGATCAGGGGGCAGAGTGTACACTCAGCAAGTTTGCAGATGACACCAAGCTGGGAGGAGTGGCTGATTTGACAGAAAGTCATGCTGCCATCCAGAGGAACCTTAACAGGCTGGAGAAATGGGCACATAAAAACCTTATGAAGTTCAACAACGGGATGTGCAAAGTCCTGCACCTGAGGAGGAACAACCCCAGGCACCAATATATGTTGGGGCCAACCAGCTGGAAAGCAGCTTTGCAGAAATATCCCTGGTGGACCCCAAGTTAACTATGAGCCAGCAATGTGCCTTTGTTGCAAAGAAGGCAAATGATATCCAGGGCTGCATTAGGCAAAGCATTGCCAGCAGGTCAAGGGAGGTGATCCTTTGCCTCTACTCAGCACTGGTGAGGCCACACCTGGAGTACTGTGTCCAGTTCTGGGATACTTGGTAGGAGACATGGAAATACTGGAGAGAGTCCAACAAAAGGCTGTGAAGATGACTAACGGACTGGACAGCCCTGCAGAGAGGGAGCTGGGCGTTCTGGTCGACGGCAAGTTGAACATGAGCCAACAGTGTGCCCTGGCAGCCAAGAGGGCCAACTGTGTCCTGGGGTGCATCAAGCACTGTACTGCTAGCTGGTCAAGGGAGGTGATTGTCCCCCTCTACTCTGCACTGGTGCGGCCTCACCTTGAGCACTGTGTGCAGTTTTGGGCACCACAGTACAAGAAGGATACAAAGCTACTAGAGAGTGTCCAGAGGAGAGCCATGAAGATGGTGAAGGGTTTAGAGGGGCAGCTGTACGAGGAGTGGCTGAAGTCACTTGGTCTGTTCAGCCTGGAGAAGAGGAGACTGAAGGGAGACCTCATCACAGTCTACAGCTTCCTCACAAGGGGAAAAGAAGGGGCAAGCGCTGATCTCTTCTCCCTGATGACCAATGATAGAACCCAAGGGAACGGCAGGAAGATATGCCAGGGGATGTTTAGGTTGGATATTAGGAAAAGGTTCTTCACCCAGAGGGTGGTGGAGCACTGGAACAGGCTCCCCCGGGAGGCAGTCATAGCACCAAGTCTGACAATATTCAATAAGCATTTGGACAATGCCCTCAGACATACGGTGTGAATTTTGGGGTTGTTCTATGCAGGGACAGGAGTTGGACTCGCTGATCCTTGTGGGTCCCTTCCAACTCAGGACATTCTATAATTCTATGATTCTATGATCTCGCATATGAGGAAAGGCTGGGAGCTGAGATTGTTCAGCCTGGAGAAGAGAAGGCTCAGGGGGATCTTTTCAATGTGTATAAATACCTCATGGGAGGAATGAAGGTGAGGGAGCCAGGCTCTTCCCAGTGGTGCCCAGTGACAGGACCAGAGGCAATGGGCACACACTGAAACACAGGAGGCTCCCTCTGAACATCAGGAGACATGTTTTTACTGTGAGGGTGATTGAGCCCTGGTACAAGTTGGCCAGGGAAGTTGTGGAGTCTCTCACCTTGGAGGTGTTCAAAAGCTGTCTGGACATAGTCCTGGGCAAGTGGCTGTAGGTGGCCCTGCTTGAGCAAGGGGGGGTGGACAAGATGACCTCCAGAAGTCCCTTCCAACCTTAGCCAGTCCTGGATTCTGTGATTCTACACATGCTATGGAAAGCTGGAGGGAACATTGGGAAGTCCTTATAGGTAATGCCAACCTCCAATTTTCTAATGCTAATGAAGAGGATCCAATGTAGGTAATGCTAATGAGTTTAGCTGCTACTTTAGGAGCCAGCAGCATTTCATACAAACAGAACCTCGTCAACTGTAGGCTGGTCACAGCCTTCCCCTTTAGGATGTGACAGAGGCAGCTGCCGAAGGGCCAAACTTGTTTATGGGTTTCAAGTGTCTTTCTCTGATAAGTCAACAAACTGTTGACATGTTTCACAGAAATGAGGAGAGGCTGAGGGAACTGGCTTGATGAGCCTGGAAAAATGAGGGTCTTGGGGGTAGGGTTTATAACAGTCTTCCAATATCTGCAAGGAGGCCATTAATGGCAAAAGCACAGTGGTAGGAGGACAAGAGACAACAGGTGTAAATTTAAAGAAGAGGTTGAAAGTAGAATTTAAGAAGAACTTTTTTGCCCTTAAGAGCAGTCTAGCAGTGGGACAGCTTGCCCAGAGAGGTTGTGCAGTCTCCATCTTTGGATGTTTTCAAGACCAAACTGGATCCTGAGTAACCTACTCTGTCTTCATAGCTGAACCTGCTTTGAACAGTGGGTTGAACTAGTGTGGTGGGTTGGCCTTCGCTGGCTGCCAGGTGCCCACCAAGCTGCTCTATCACTTCCCCTCCTCAAGTGGACAGGGGAGAGAAAATGAGATAAAAGGTCAAGATAAGGATGAAGAGAGATCATTCAACAATTACCGTCACAGGCAAAACAGACTTGACTCAGGGAAATTAATTGAATTTATTGCCAATCTAAATCAGAGCAGCATAATGAGAAAGAAGAAGAACCTTAAAACACCTTCCCCACCCTTCTTCCTTCTTCCCAGGCTCAACTTCACTCCCAACTCTTCTATCTCCTCCCCCTGAGCAGCACAGGGCGATGGGCAGTGGGGGTTGCAGTCAGTTCATAATGCTTCATCTCTGCTACTCCTTCCTCCTCATGCTCTTCCCCTACTCCAGCATGGGGTCCCTCCCACAGGACACAGTCCTCCGTGAACGTCTTCAATGTGGGTCCTTCCCATGGGCTGCAGTTCTTCATGAACTGCTCCAGCATTGGTCCTTTCCACAGGGTGCAGTCCTTCAGGAACGGACTGCTGCAGCGTGGGTCCCCCATGGGGTCACAGGTCCTGCCAGAAGACCTGCTCCAGCATGGGCTCCTCTCTTCATGGGTTCACAGGTCCTGCCAAGAAACTGCTCCAGTGCGGGCTCTCCACGGGATCACAGCCTCTGTCAGGCACATCCACCTGCTCTGTCATGGGGTCCTCCACAGGCTGCAGGTGGATATCTGCTCCACTGTTAACGTCCATGGGCTGCAGCGGGACAGCCAGCTTCTCCATGGTCTTCACCATGGGCTGCAGGGGAATCTCGGCTCCGGTGCCTGGAGCACCTCCTCCCCCTCCTTCTTCACTGACCTTGGTGTCTGCAGAGTTGTTTCTCTCACATAGTCTCACTCCCAGCTGCTGTTGGTGAGGGAGTCAGGACTGGCGGCCAGATGTGCTGTGCTATCTAGCTGGAAAGGATTCACAGTGGAATGAAGTTCTTCCTGCCAGGAGGATCATAGCAAACGGTCTCGTTTCCAGTCCCTGCACCTGATGTCTTGATTCTGAGTAGCTGATTCCCATCTGAAGTGTGCTGCCTCAGACTTCAATAGCTCTCCTAGCCATGCCACCACCAAAACAAACTTGGGTATCCAGTGGGCTACGTGGCTGGTGGCCACAGCAAATGGAGTTGCTGTGCTTTCTTTCACAGTTTCTCTTTTACAGTATCTGTGATGACAGACTTTTGGCCCAGCACTTTGCAGCCTGTTGCACACTTACAATCATTCCCTGTCCATCATGGTCATGTCTTATTGCTTAGTTAGGTCATGCATTCAATGGAGAGGCCATGATAATATAACTCCAGTGTGCTGGCTGCTGTGGTGGGGAGAGAGCCGGTCACTGCTGGGTGCTCCAAGGCTGCCCAGCATCACGGTAGAGGTGCCATGCTCACTCTCTCGCTAGCGCAGATCCAGTCCCTCTGTCTCCCTTGAGACATGTATGTGGAGCCTGGCGCTGAGGCAGGGTGGGCTCTGTGCTGCTGAGCTGGCATACGATGGGCAAGCTGTAAATGGGACAGTTCATATCAAAGTGGAAATGCAAATTCCAGGATAAATGTCCAGCTGGCACTGATTGCCTATAGTCCTAGAGAGGTGAAAAAAGCATTTAGGAGTTAAAGTTGCAAGTAGGCAGAGCAGTGGAGACTCAAAAGCATTAACCCAGTACAAAAACCTTGACTCTCCAGAGGGGTGAGGATACTGGTGCAGGCTAGAGCCTGGTCCTCTGCACTGCTCCCATCACCCGCTCTGCTTCAGCTGCTCTCCTGCAGAAACAGACCACACTGCCACAAGCCACGCACATGGACATGCAAGCTTCAAAGCTGACATGTTCCAGCCACAGGAGAGAGAGCGGAAGGATTAAACTGCGTCCATACCTTGTGTCCATTTCAGGAGAAACCGCATGGGTGCCGGTGCATGGCATTTTCCTTCCTTACCTCTTGATATCAAAACAACACTTATTTCACCCAGCGGTAGACTCCATTCAGGGTGTGGCTGTGGATAGTTTGTGTCCTGCCTTCAGCTTTCAAACAATTATCTTTGCCTCCATGGAAACCGTTCAGAAAGACATGGATCTGACACAGAATAAGTCCCAGGAGCACTGGGCGAAAGCATATCCCACATCACCCACTGGTCCACAAGGACGCCCATCCCTCTTGCACACCCCCTTGGCGACTGTGGCAAGCTGTGCATGTAGCAGATGGTTCCGGTGGCCACCTTGTCCCACAGTGAGCTCCAAGTCCAACTGTGTCCCATGAACTCCTGGCTTTTCATTTTATGTCAAGTGACTTCTTTATATCTCCCCACTGTCACGCCACTTTTACAGCTGGTGTCTACATTAGTCTGCTAACACTTATCTCTCATAATGATTTTTATAAATATTTATGTATGTCTTGTTTATTAGTTAATACAAAAGCTACAAAGCATCATCACTGACATTTTGATGTCATCCTTTGAGCACGTTCTCCCTTCTGACAGTTTGAGAGTGCATCAAGGTGCAGAGGGCATCTGTAAATCTCTCCCAGAGCTTGGAGGGATGTAGCACTGGGACTGTGCCAGTGTTGGTTTCTATCTCTCCTGCCCAGGTTCCCTCTGTGGTCAGATCATGCTTTGGTCAGGCAGGGACCTCAATATCCATGGATATCACAGTTTGCCTTTCGTGAGCCAGGCCCTTCATCAAGAAGACGATTCCTTCAAAAAGTCAGATGCCCAAATAACAAGAGAAATGGAGCAACACAGTTGTTCTTTTTCCCCTTAGGAGAACTGCTTGAACTGTCCCATGGGTCACTTGAGGCCTGCACGGGCACCTCTTATACTGTCCTGGGAGAGCCATGCACTGCACAAGTCCATCTGGTCCTTCTGTGTCCACTTTTAGATGAACCGTCCCTGTTTGCTGCACTTGCTGATGAGTGGTGGGCATCCGCCTGGCAACGATCCAGCAGGGAGGCAGGTGATCCACTGTGTATGCAGACATGTCAGATTTGAGGACTTGCAGACTAAAGCAAAGCTCATGTTAGGCAGGAAGAGCCAAGCAACCACAAAAGGAGAACCATTTCATCAGGTTTTGATCGAAAATTTTGGGTCAGAGAAGCGGAGTCAGGAGTAACAGGAAAGGGACCTGTGGGGGTCAGAGCTGATGCCAGAGTTCTTGGCATCTTCCTTCGGCTGGCAGGGAGGTGCTGGGAGCCCGGCAGCAGGGTGCACACCAACAGGGTGCTGAGATGCCTCTTACCCAGCTCATTCCTCAGCTCTGCTCTGCTGCTGGCTCCAGAGCAGGCGCAGGGCAGTTAGGGCTGATCCTGCATTTGCCATGCCCCAGTCCCCTCCGTGCTCTGCCCCCTTCTCCAGGTTTGTAGCGTGATGGTCCATCCCTGCCTGCCCAGCAGTGGGGTGGCTGGAGTCCCCTTTTCCTCCTCAGTGCCCTTCATGCCAGCAGGCAGGCTGCATGCCCGCAGCAGGCTGACCACAGGGTGCAGGCAGCCGCCTGCCTGCGTTTCTTAATGCTTTTCTGTTGGGCAAGGCTGGGCAGCCTGCGCTCAGGAGCTCTGCTCAGTCCTTGCAGGGCTTCCCTACAGCGCTTCCCTACAGGGTTGGCAGCAGTGCCAGGGCACCTCCAAGGTGCTTCAGCAGGAGAAAGAGCTTCAGCCCCAGCCCAGGCACTGCCCAGCACTTTACACAAGGCTGGTCCATTGCGTGCACACACTCACATTCCCCATGTGCACTCCTACCTAGTGCCTTGTGCAACACAACCCTGAACTGCATGTGGGAGCTGAACACACCTACTCCAGAGAGGGATGCTCACAGCTGTGGGTGCAGGCGATGCCAGCAGCACATGTCCCGTGTGAAGCCCTGCTGCAGCTAAAGCAGCTTGAGAGCGTAACTCAGGCAACAACGGACAAACCAAGATGACAGCCTGCACAAGATGGTCACCGTGCCTCCCAAGCAGGACACACGAGAGGAGGAAATTCCCAAATACAGCGTCTGAACCGAGCACAAGGCTATTGGGGTCTGGAACTGGAGTGCTTGCTTAGTGTATGGATATAGTGATTAACCAATTAAAAATGCATGCTAAGGAATGATAACTAATAGGAAAACGCCTGGTGCCTTGTATACAGCTTTGATTCAGCTACTCACAGGGCTGAGGACAGCTGGGACTCTGCATCCAGGCAGCTGAAGAGCTGCACCCCAGACCACTGTTTGGTCACCTGCACCTATCTTGCTCCTTTTCCTAACTACCCTGTGGGTAGGTAGGAGTAAAGAAGCTCTTACTGGAAATCCAATGTCAGATTAGATTATGTGGATAAACAAGCCTGGGCAGGGGCAAGGAAGGCTGGAAAAGGCATTTTTGGCCAGCGGGTTTCCAGCTCCACCTTTGGGAGGTGGTATCCAAAAGTGTTCAGGAGAAGCAGATGCCAATGGGAAGAGGGCCCGGGGTGCATTTCAAGGGTGTCACTATAGGGGGAATAAATTGCACAACATTTCAGTGGGAGGGGTGTATAAAGACTATTGGTCAAGCATTTTGGATGCCATACAGAAAAAACAAACCATCTGCTGGTGCACAGACGGGGGTGGGAACAAAATACAGAGCTGTTATTCCCATGAACATCCCCTGGCTGTTTTGGCTCTGGCGTAGTGGGGTCATCCTTGCTCGCCCAGGGCAGCTCCCCTGACACCTTACAGTCAAGCTGATCTGAACACGTGCAAATGCCTCCACTAACATTTTGTGTCATTGGCACAAGTCACTTCACTAGTTTTTAATGGGTATCAGATATAACTCTGGTTATTGGTTTTAATTACTAAATACATAAAAGCTTCAGATGGAAACAGGCAGTCTTGAAAGACTGAAAATAAACTGTTTCACAGCTGAGCACACACTAGCCACTTGACAGCAATCCAAGCAGAAGATGTAGGGAAAACTTCTGCATTTTTTTCTCTGTGGACACCTCCACAGTAGGATGAGGTGGCTTATTACCACGGGAGCACTTTTTGAAAAGCCTGGGCAATATGGGCACGGCGATGTCCATAACCTGCTCTCCTCTTGTTAGGGGGGGTGGCGGCACGGGCGCTCTGTGTTGCTGCAGGCTGAGCACAGCAAGTGGTGGGTGGCTGATTGGGAACCGCTGCCTTTGTCATGTGTTGTCACAGTAGGTTGCCCAGACCACGTGTCCCATGGCGTGTCCCGGTGAGTGATGACAGCTTAGGTCTTTGACAGCAGCACCGTGCGTAGGGCTGGCGTGCTCCTTTCCTGTTTCCGTGGCTGCCCCGACCTGCAGGTCCAGTGCGATGCACAGCAGCTGCAGACAGCAGCACAGCAGCTGCTCTGCGCCTGGCGTCTGTGTGCCTGCCAGCAGCGCCAGAGACTTGGTGCTTTGCCGTCCCTCCATAATTCTGATACTCCACTGGGCTGGGACAGGGACCTGTTTTAAACAGGAAAGTTACACTCTCTGTTCTGCTAATCTGACCTTGCATAGCCTGGATCCTGAAAGGAACAGAGCCTTTCACGGCAGGCAGGTTTGCAAAATTTATTTCTAAAGCAAATATTTTAGGGGAGAGGGAGAGGGGTTTTCATCTTTTGGTGCTGCTGTGTGCAGGTCCGCAGGAAGAGGCATGTCATTGTGTTGGGTTGCTGGTTTTGCTGAAAATGGACATTAATTTTTGCAAAAGTTTCAGCTTCCTTCAAACCCACTGGCACCCCTGGCATTTTAATAGAAGAACATGTAGTGACTGAAGTCAGGACATGAATGGTAGATGCCATGGCTGAGCACAGGGTGCCCTGCTAGACTGAAGCTTCAGAGGAAAACAGAAATACCCCTTTGTGCTTGGCCTGTCCAAACCAGCTGAGGAGATGATGCTGGCATTTGCTGTTGATGGCTGTGCTCAGTTACCGTAGCTGCTGTCGGGGGATGTGATGGGGGTCATGCAGCACAAGGCGAGCAGGCAGAGGATGCACAGACGGACCTTGTGAGCCGTGGTGCAGTCCAGCCCGCCTAACTCATGGAAGCAGGAAGGAAGAGGTGTTTCAATTTTGTACCGTTTCCCTCCCTAGAGTAATGAATTCCAGCATTGAAAGGAAACCTGAGTAGTATCAAGTGAATCTGAGACCCAGAGCGAGGAAGACCCTGCCTCTGCCCGTTGCTTCTCTGGTCTTTGGACCACAGGCTGGGGAGAGCCATCATCAGCTTAAGACACACAGAGAAAGGGGTAGACATGTGTCCCAAATGCACCAGTGCATGCTTGTGCTGGTCTGCTTGCGACCAAGGGTCCCTCTCCTGGGGAACCAAGCATGTCCAGGTGCTGCAGAGGCAGAACAAAATGAAAAATTTCTGCTCTCAGCTATTACAGTCAAGTCTTTTTTCTCTCTGCAGTTGATAAGCCTGGGCTGGGGTAGAGGAGAGGAGAGGGAAAGGCTCAGAGGGGAAGGGGGTCCCCTGGAAATGTCAGATCCTCTGTTGCACACTGGAAATAGCTTGGGGTACTTAGTGTGGGACTGCAGTTTCCAGTCTTTAGCACTGAGGTTACGCAGGTTGCTCAGCGCTCAGCTCACAGTGCTAAGGCAAATAGTTTCTGAGATTTATATCTGAAAAGGAATAAGCACAAGTGTTTCTTCCCGTGTTATAATGTTGATCAGGATCAGATCTTAACCCCTTTTGTTTCCTCACCTATGCTGAAACTTAAACTATAGCTGGAATAAAGCTGACAGATTTTCTTTGCAAAGTCCCTTGGGAATGGAGGAGGTCTCTCCCACATCTTTTTCAGTGCGTGTGTTAGCAGGTTTTTCCCAAGGAAAAAGCATTGGAAATATGTCCCGTCAATGCTGCCAATGATGCAGATGGGTACCCGCAGACCTTGTGGCTGTCAGCTTGGCCTCGCCCCATTCTCCTCTGTCCTCCCTCTTCTTGTAGGATGCTCGGGGCTCACCTCCTCTCCTGGGGGCTGGTCAGGCACAGGAGACCACTGGCTCTCCTGCTGCAGGCTGTGCCGTGCCGGGATGCTCAGCAGGGCAGCCCCGAGTGTGTGCTTTGCTGTGTCTTGTACAACCTTTCTGATCCCCTCCCAAATAAACTTATCCCCACTTACTCTTTCCATGTTGGTCCCTGTTTTGCTGATTTTGCACCCTAATTTGATCATTTAGGCCCAAATGGCTCTGGCACACCACAACTCCCTTGCGATCTCTTTCCCTGGAGGGGAGATTCCCCTGCCACCCTTGCACCCTCCATCAGGCCTGCTGGTTTCTCCTGGTTTTGCCTTGCTAGTTTACCCCCCGGCTGAAGCAGGCCAACCTTTCCCCCTTCCATTATCTGCAAAGTCCAGTGATTTCTTGCAGCATTCTGGAGTTTTATTTTGGGCAGAGGCTGGCAATTTGCCTGCGTGCCTTCATACTTTAACCCTCCTTTCAATGAGGTCAATGCTGTGTTTTAGATTTTGGCTGGAATGGGGGTGGTGATGGTGATGTGTGTTCAAAAACAAGTTCCCTAAGTGCATTGCAGGGTGCTCATGCATTTGTGCATCTGTACCATAGTCCTCAGTGGGGAATTCACAAACTGTCCCCAAAACTTGCAGAGGTGGGCATATGGCAGCTCAGGCTGCATGTGGAAAGGGGCGTATGGGAGAAAGCTACAAGACCCCAAAGCAGGTATTTGTTATTTAACATAAATATTTATGTTTATAAATATATAATGTATGATATTATAATATAAAATATATAAATACATATTTGTATAAATATTTGTATGTTAATATTTGTGAACAATACGCATTCTCCTCTTGTTAGCATTATTTTGATAATCAATAGCCTATGCTGTGCTTGTTTCATACAACAAAATTTTCTAATGCACACCCTGCTGGCTAAAAATCACTGGAGCTGTCAGTGCGTGCTGCCCTTCCCACTCACGCCCCCCATCCCTCAGTCTGCCTCAGGCAGAGATAAGTCACCCACAGAGCAGCTCTTAGAGGGGCACCACAGCATCCTCTAGACAGCTCTGGAGCGAGTCCAGACCTGCGCTACAGCCTGGAAAAAGGCTCCTCAGTGCTTAGACCTGACTGTGTGCTCTGTTCATCTGTGGTGACAAATCCTGGTCCAGCCACAGCTCTGTGATGGGAATGAACCTGATGGGGAAGGGCAGCCTGGGCACACAGGAGAGATTTTGCTGTTAATGAGAGCTGCTGAGGTTGTTCTCCCGGGATGCTGATGGGAGAAGAGGTCTTGCAGCAGACAGGGATGTTGGGCAAATTGCTTCTGGGGGACAAAACCTGGGATCACCGCAAACAGCCTCCATCCCCCCGGAGGCTCTCTCTCTCCCTGTTCCTGAGCCACCTCTCTTCCCTGCCTCATTCCCCGTCCATTTTCAGACAGGAGGCAGTGGCAGCGACCCTCTCTCCGTCCACCGCCCCCTGCCCAGGAGCAGGATGCGGCTCCTGCACCACGCGGGGGTCCTGAGCGCCCGAGACACATGCCACAGCTCCCAGGGTCTGGCTGCCCCGCAGAGCCCCTACATGGTGGTCCGGCGTGGACCCTCCATGCTGGGAAACTGCCAGCCTCTGGGGAGCTACCTACTGCCTGCAGGTCTGGCGCTTTTATCATGCACACTAAGAGGAGACATAATCAATTCCCCAGTTGGCACTTTGCACTGAATACCCACTTTTTCAGTCTGATAGCAGGACTAAATTAGTTATTTAGCAATGAGACCCTAATTTAAAGTGAGCAACTGCCCTGACAAGGACCATTGTTCAAGGCCGTCCCCCCTTTGCTTTCAGATGAGAGGCCCACCAATCCCTGGAAGGTGATAAATAGACAATTAGAAAATAGATATATTTTGTTAGTTCTACAAAGCTCCCTGGTGCTGTCAGGCTCACAATAAAGGGGGCTCCGGTAAATTGGTGGGCAATGAAAGCCAGCTGTACGGTCATCACTCCTACAGACACAAAGCCATATGTGGCCATTTACAGGACATCCCTGAGAATAGATGGAGCCAATAAGACCAGAGGGAACTAAAAATACTTGACAAAGTTGGCTGCTCTTCATTTAACAAGAATAAAATATCTAATGGAGTGTAATGGAAGCCATCAATCACCCCTGCGTAAAGCACAGCTTTAATACTCTACTTTTAACTATTAATGCAAGTTTTTATTCATCTGTAATAAGTCAGAAATGAGTATATCTCTTGTGTGCAGCACAGTGATGTTGTGTAAGGGCTAACAAACGGCATGGGCCCAGCAGCACCACCACAAAGCAAATCCAGACCTAAAAACTGGGGGGAGAACATGAACAAAGAGGACGAAAGGCAAGAGCAACCACCACTTCAAAGATAATGAGAGATCTGCGAGTCCTGCCTAGGAAATATTCCATTTAGGCTTATGAGCAAGCTGCTGTTTCTTCTTTTTACTTATCAGGCTCTTTCTAGGCAAGGAGAGAGGAGTAGGTGTCAGGGGAAGCCCTTCAATTATCTGCTTATTAGGGAAAAATATTTGAAGTGCTTCTCCTGGAAGCATGAATCAGAAAGTCGGAAGCTCCTGGCACTTACGCAGTTCTGCAAAGTGGTATTTTAGTGTAGAGCTTAGCACTGGACCTGTGCAACATTATGTGGACGTTGGGTGTGAAATGGAGCCAGGTCGCACCACAGTGTTTGCCTTCAAGGCCAGTCATGACACGTGCGTGGCACTATTTAGTAATCACAGCAGTTTTAAGAGGCTACTTCCTAATGTAGCCGGTCAGTCAATCAAATGCCAAATTTCATCAAAATAAAACCAAAAAATTTTGCCTTGTGTTACCACTGCTATAAAACAGGACTGATCACTCCATCTCTCGTTTGTGTGTGAGGCAAGCAGACAAAGCTACTACAACATGTGGAAACTGGTATTTATTAACCACAGAGCCATGACACCCTCATGAGATAAAAACACACATCAGCAACTCAGAAAGCGCTGGCTGTACACATGAGTGTTCAGACTCCCACCCCATAGCGTCGGGGTCTTTGCCTGCATTTAAAGATGGCATATGCTGCAAGGTAACTGTCTGCTCTCTCTTGCCTATTTTTAGCGGCTCTCACAGGACAAGAATCGTAATTTATTTTGCAGAACACCAAATGTCACATCCTATGAGTACTTTGTTGTACAAAATGCAATATAGTAGCTGGAGAAAAGTGACCTTCCATAATGGAAGTGTCCTTTAGAACTAATAGAAAATGATAACCAATAGGTTTTACCAGATAATTATATCCCTCTTCTAGAACAGTTTTAAAAAGCCAAGGACATCTCTCTCCATAACATTGCGCAGTTCAGACTTGTTTGGTGTGGGCTTTTTTTTTTCACTCTTTCAATTCCTTTAGAACCAAATTCGTTTAATCTCTGGCCATGTATAAGAAATTCCCATTGGTGTTGTCAGGGATTCAGACACAAGGCTTAACCCTTTGACTCTGATCGACCAGCCCGTCCTTTCTGCAGGCACGGTGACTTACCACAAGCTTACAAGATCTACACAGTCTCCCAAATCTAGCTTAACTGATCTTAAATCTATTACATTTTATTTTCATGGGAATTGCTGTCTGGGTAACGATTATGGACTTCTTTATATATGGACACAGCCACACGTGAATGCAGACTTTATATCTCCTCTACCGCTGCAGGGTGCCATCCTGAACTTCAGTTTTGTGAGGTTTTTTTGGTCTTTTTTTGAAAGATTTTAGCAGCTACACTTGGTAATGATACTGAGTGAAGAGCACTCCCCTTGACACACAATAATCCATGTCAGAGCAGTCTAAAAATTTACTCACCAGTAATGTACCAGACAATTTTAGGGAAAAAAGCTCTGTTTAATACACATCCACTGTTCAGTCCCACTGCATCTTACTGAAATGGCAAGTCGTCAAGGCAAGCAGCTCTGGTGCCGGTACAATTGGCAACGAGGTGCTCTAGTGCGGTGCACGCGGGGGATTTCCCGAACCAGAGGAACCTCAGGGGGAGCTGTGAGACCCGCCAGGAGCCCGCAGCTCATTCAACAGCGGCTGACAAGACCTGGGCAGGGCCAGGAGCAACAGCGGCCAAGCTTTCCCACCTGTAAAAGAACCCCAGGGGAGCGCTAGCGACCAGGAGCACAGCCCACAGGGCACGATGGGTCAGCAAGGGCGTGCCCCAGCAGTTCGTGTGGCAGGGCACGCAGGAAGGGCACTGAAGCTCTGCCAGCTCAACCAGGGAGCAATGCTATCTACCCAGCAGAAAGCCATGGCCTCTCCAAGCTCTGCACCCACCATGACTGACACAGCATCCCAGACAGAGCTCCGGTGGGAACACGCTGCCACCCAGGTGCCAGGCTGCAGGGTGTGCCCTGCTCTTACGCCAGTACAGGACGGCAGCAGTGAGCACACCTCTGGGAGGTGTGCCCAGGGAGAGGAGATCCTCCACTTAGTGACAGAGCTCTGGGAGTAGGTTGAAGAGTATCAGGGAATCTGAGAGAGAGAGAGACTACTGGAATCACACACTACCTGCCCTGGGACAGGCCCAACAGGCAGGCAGGATGCATGATATGGAGGATTCCCTATCAATCATCTCTCCACCTGGCTGAACGCGGTGACTTAAGGGATAGGAGCCAATGGCGACAAGTTCCTGCCCGGCGCTGCAGGCGTGTCTCCTCTGTGACTGCCCCTCTTTCCCAGACACCCTTGCCTAGGAGGTACAAGGCTCTGCAAGTGGAACTGAACAATAACGAGGATGATGGTTCATCTAGCTTGGAGGTGTCTCCAAGGTTAAGTTGGCCTAAGCCCTGCATCAAAACCATTTCCACAAAGAAAAAACCACGGGTCATTGTTATAGCAGACTCCCTTCTGAAGGGAACAGAAAGCTCAATGTGCTGACTGGACCCACTTCTTAGGGAACTGGGTTAAAGATGTGAAGAGAAAGCTTCCTACCCTGGTACAGCCCTCAGATTATTATCCATTATTGATTTTTCAGGTACACAGCAATGAAGTTGCAACAAGAAGTCTGAAGGCAATCAAGAGAGACTTCCGGGCCTCGGGATGACCAGTTAAAGGATCAGGAGCCCAGGCAGTGTTGTCCTCTGTCCTTCCAGTTGCAGGGAATGATGAGGGAACAAACAGGAAGAGCCAGCAGATCAATACCTGGCTCCGAGCCTGGTGTCACTGGCAGAGTTTTGGTTTTTTGCTCATGGGTCAGTCTACACGACACCAAGCCTGCTGGCGACAGACAGGATACACCTGTCTCAAAGAGGGAAAAGGATCTTTGCACAGGAGTTAGCAGGGCTCATTGAAAGTGCTTTAAACTAGATTTGAAGGGGGGAAGGGATAAAATGCTAGAGATAAGCCTGGGGGTGGCATGCCAATGTTTGAGGGATGGTGTGCTAGGGAGGTCCTTCGGTCTGCCATTTCAGTGGCGGCAGGGGATGGAGATCCATGCGGCAGCAAAGATGCAAGCGTTATTGATGTGTTAGAAATCATGGAAGCACCTGAGAATGGTCACATAGGAATTAGGGCTTCTCCCCCCCAAAAGGTGGTGGAATCAACAGCCTAACTGAAGTGCATCTACACCGACGCATGCAGCATGGGCAACAAACAGTAGGAGTTGGAAGCCATTGTGCAGCAGGAAAACTATGATATTGTTGCCATCACAGAAACATGGTGGGATGACTTGCACAACTGGAGTGCTGCAATGGATGGCTATAAACTCTTCAGAAGGCAAGGAAGGAGAGGCGGTGGGGTAGCCCTGTATGTTAGGGAATGTTTTGATTGTCTAGAGCTTAATGTTGGCAACGGTAGAGTTGAGTGTGTATGGGTAAGAATCAGGGGGAAGGCCAACAAGGCAGATATCCCGGTGGGAGTCTGTAATAGAGCACCCAACCAGGATGAAGAGGCAGAAGAAATATTCTCTAAGCATCTGGGAGAAGTCTCATGATCACTAGCCCTTGTTCTTGTGGGGGACTTCAATTTACCAGATGTCTGCTGGAAATACAATACAGTGGAGGGGAAACAGTCTAGGAAGTTCTTGGATTATGTGGAAGAGACCTTCCTGACGCAGCTGGTGAGTAAGCCAACTAGGGAAGGCGCCTCGCTGGACCTGTTGTTTGCAAACAATGAAGGACTTGTGGGTGATATGATGGTTGGAGGACATCTTGGGGACAGTGATCACGAAATGATAGAGTTTTCAATTCCTGGAGAGGTAAGGAGGGGGGGCAGCAGAACTGCTACCTTGGGCTTCCAGAGGGCAGACTTTGGCCTGCATAGGAGCCTGATTGACAGAGTCCCTTGGGAGCCAATCCTGAAGGGCCAAGGAGTCCAGGAAGGCTGGATATTCTTCAAGAAGGAAGTCTTAAAGGTGCAGGAGCAGGCTGTCCCCATGTGCCAAAAGACAAGCCGGTAGGGAAGAAGACCGGCCTGGCTGAACAGAGAGCTTTGCCTGGAACTCAGGAAAAAAAGGAGAGTTCGTGAACTTTGCAAGAAGGGGCAGGCAGAGGACAAAGATGTCATGAGGTTATGCAGGGAGAAAATTAGAAGGGCAAAAGCCCAACTAGAACTTAATCTGAATACTGCTGTGAAAGATAATAAAAGATGTTTCTATAAATACATTAGCAACAAAAGGAGGGCTAAGGAGAATCTCCATCCTTTTTTGGATGTGGGGGGAAACATAGTGACAAAGGATGAGGAAAAGCCTGAGGTACTTAATGCCTTCTTTGCCTTTAATAGTCAGACCAGTTGTTCTCCAGGTACACAGCCCCCTAAGCTGGAATACAGGAACAGGGAGCAGAATGAAGCCCCTGTAATCAAAGGGGAAATGGTCAGTGACCTGCTACACCACTTAGACACACACAAGTCTATGAGGCCAGAAGGGATCCACCCAAGGCTACTGAGGGAGCTGGCAGAGGTGCTCACCAAGCCACTTTCAATCCTTTGTCAGCAGTCCTGGTTAGCTGGGTCCTGCACTTGGGTCACAACAACCCCATGCAACGCTACTTGCTTGGGGAGGAGTGGCTGGAGAGCTGCCTGGCAGAAAAGGGCCTGGGGGTGTTGGTCGACAGCTGGCTAAATATGAGCCAGCAGTGTGCCCAGGTGGCCAAGAAGGCCAATAGCATCCTGGCTTGTGTGTGGCCAGCAGGATGAGGGAAGTGATCATCCCCCTGTACTCAGCACTGGTGAGGCTGCACCTTGAATACTGTGTTCAGTTTTGGGCCCCTCACTGCAAGAAGGACATTGAGGTGCTGGAGTGTGCCCAGAGAAGGGCAACAAAGCTGGTGAAGGGTCTAGAGAACAAGTCTTGTGAGGAGCAACTGAAGGAGCTGGAGTTGTTTAGCCCGGAGAAAAGGAGGCTGAGGGGAGACCTTATCACTCTCTACAACTACCTGAAAGGAGGCTGTAGTGAGTTGGGGGTTGGTCTCTTGTCTCAAGTAACAAGTGGTAGGACAAGAACAAATGGCCTCAAGTTGCACCAGGGGAGGTTTAGATTGGATGTTAGGAAAAATTTCTTCACTGTAAAGGTTGTCAAGCATTGGAACAGGCTGCCCAGGGAAGTAGTTGAGTCCCTATCCCTGGAGGTATTTAAGAGACAGGCAGATGTGGTGCTTGAGGACATGGTTTAGTGGTGGACTTGGCAGTGCTGGGTTAACAGTTGGACTCGATGATCTTAAGGGTCTTTTCCAACCTAAACGATTCTATGATTCAGTGATTCTGAATAGCAAACATGCATTTGTGTTGCACCAGAGCTGAGGACAGAAAAACGAATGCGCTCATGGCATCATGACAGAACTGGGCACTCTTGCTTCCACAAGCTTAGCCAGGGGATAGAAACAAATTCCCATCCAAACCTCACTGAAAACGTTCGAACAGCTTCCAAATTAGGGCCATAATAACAAAAGATAACACGTGTCAACAGTCTCAGTTTTCCAGCACAAATGTGTGCGTGTCCGGAAACACAAGACATGGGGTGGATCCTGGTTTCTGTCCCACATTTTCAGGTTTTTTGTGATACTTGGTCATACTTTGTTTTGGGGAAAAACACATTTTTCTCGTAGAGCTATCAAGTATTATACACATATGCTTTCTGTCAGCAGTCTCAGTCACCCACAAGCTGCCCCGTTCCTGTCTGAATCAAGATTTTTCCATTGCCTTAGAAATCTGTCATGTTATGGCATCTCTTATAGAAAAATGTAAAAGTTTTCCTAAATTGATCTTTCCATGAAAATCCAGGGCAGGATCTCAGAATGCTGGAGGTTGGAGGAGATTCCTGGAGATCAACCCCACAGCTCAAGCAGGGTCACCTAGAGGCCCTGACCAGTTGAGTGTTGGACATCTCCAAGGCTGGAGACTCCACTACCTCCCTGGGCCACTGCTTGGTCACCTTCAGAGTGGAAAAAGTGTTTGCTGATGTTCAGGAGGAACCTACTTTTTTTGCATGTGTGCACATTGCCTCCGGTCCTGCCACTGGGCACCACTGAGAAAAGCCTAGCTCCTTCATCATCATTCCTCCCATCACATATTTATATGCGTGGATAAGATCCCCTCTGAGCCTTCTCTTCTCCAGGCTGAGCAGTCCCAGCTCTCTCAGCCTGTCCTCATAGGAGAGATGTTCCAGTCCATTCATCACCTCTGTGGTTCTGGGAGGCCCAGCACTGGACACAGCACTCCAGATGTGTCTCACCAGCACTGAACAGAGAGGAAGGCTCACTTCGCTCGACCTTCTGGAGACACTCTGCCCAGGATGCCACTGGCCTTCTTTGCTGGCTTATGGTCAACTTGGTGTCCACCAGGACCCCCAGGGCTATTTCTGCCATCTGCTTTCCAGCTGTGTGGTCCCCAGCATATATTGGTGCCTGGGGTTGTTCCTCCCCGGGGGCAGCACTTGGCATTTCCCTTTGTTGAACTTCATGAGGTTCCTCTCTGCCAATTTGTCCAGCCCGTAGACATCTAGACAGATTACAAAAAATCTCTAGAGAAGGATTTAATAACTGGAACCTGTGTTTGCAGCAGCCAGCCACACAGAGATGGTCTTACCTGAGACGCAACACTGTAAGGATGGGATGAGAAGTGTCAGTTTGCACGCTCAGAGAAACACACGCTGAGCATGTACCTGTATGTGCTCCTGTATGGAGAGTATATGGTCAGCGCCTTGTCTGCCACTGGGCCCACTGTGATATACGCTCCATGTATATGTGCTCTCTCCTCCATCAGTGCTGAATGGTAGCCGAGCTGGCCCAATTCCATGGGAAGGAGTCCACAGGAAGGAGGTGCTGGTGCCATCGTCTGCATGGCGTGCCAAGGCTGAGGGGTTGAGAAGTGTCCCTCTGACCACCAGGAAGTAGAGCAGAAACCAGACCTCCTCTTCCGGCATGTGTGTACTACCAGCAGTGTGTGCAACAGGCAGCTTTAGCATTTTTCTACCCTTCACACCCAGAGAGATCCCAGATCTTTGTGTTTCCCAATAACCGACATGTATCCAGAAGTGGCCTCTCCCAAACAGACCTTGGCTGGGGTCTCCATCCACAGACCTGGGCTCAAATACTCTCTGCTTTGCATGCTTCAGAGCTAAAACCTGGGACAGTTCCTGGTGCCAGGAAATGCTCAGAAGGCTGATATTTCAGGAGCGGTCCAAGAGAAGCCCATACCAGTCCCTAGCGAACATCCAGGAAACAGAAAAAAAAAATTATGGTCCAGGAGAAGAGTTTGCAAAGGATGAAAGGATGTAGGAGTTGCATTACCTTTTCGTTCTGGCACCGATACAGCTCCTAGAAGCAAGAGCTCATTGCAAAACATTTGCATGGAATAAAACTGCAACTTCTGCCGTTCTGGCAGCTGTGGGCTTTTGCAGTCCTGCCCCAGCAACCTCCAGCTGACACGCAGGAGGGAAAGAGAGTCAGAGAAGCTGCCTGGCTCTGTGCAAAGGGAGAGATGGTTGGTGAGAGTGGAAAGGTTCGCACAAGCACTCAGTGCTGGAGAGGGCTTCCTGCAGCAGCAGGAGAGAGAGAGAGACGCCTCTGAGGGGGAACGCTGAGACGAAAGGCGAAAGGCGAGAAAAAAGCAAGATATACAGACAGGAGAAAAGCTCTGGAAAGGAATCTCAGGCACATGTGGTCCTGCTCGCAGGAGAGCTCAGTGTCGAGGCCCTGAGGATACTCACAGCCCCAAGCAGCCCCCCTGAAGCCCACCCCAAACCCTGCCCGTGGCTGATCTCAGCCCCCCAGGGCCATCAGCCCCTGCCCCAGCGAGGCCATGGGATGCCGCTGCCTGGTGCTGCACCCTCAGCCTGTGGAGAAATCAGAAGCCATGGGCTGCAGGGAGATGTTAGAAAAGAGCCAGTGGTGGCAGATACGCTTTCAGGAGAACCACAGCCAGCAGAGAGGTGGAGGTCTCTCCAAGAAGCAGGAGGTGCACGTGGTCGTCCCTTGTCTCCCAGCACACTGTGGTGGTCCCCAGGTGACCAGGAGCAGCTCCAGCCTCAAGGTTCCCCAGCTCATGCTCAGTCGGATGAAGGCCACGGTGGAGGAAGGGGATCTCTCACACCTCTGAGGCAGCATAGTCTGACCGGCCAGGAAGGGACAGAGCATGCAGAGAGGCTGATTTTCTCTTGTTGAAAGTGAAAAATCCTACGAAAAATGTAAATCCATCATAACTTCAAATGTGACAATATCCTGGTTGGCTCCTTTCAGCAGCGGGCTCAACGCTGAGATTAGAGAAGCTGCATCCAAAGCAATATTCAGATAGCTG
Source organism: Platalea leucorodia (assembly GCF_965183815.1). Classification (NCBI taxonomy): domain Eukaryota; kingdom Metazoa; phylum Chordata; class Aves; order Pelecaniformes; family Threskiornithidae; genus Platalea; species Platalea leucorodia. The sequence goes on along the minus strand of NC_138858.1, from coordinate 87,479,497 downwards.
ACTGCAGAAAATACAACACACTGCTTGGCATCCTTTGGGGGAAAGGTTTGGTGCACTGCCGTTAAATGGAGTTCTACTAATTATTTACAAGGCATATCCTTAAAGATCCATTCTATGATTAAATTAACATAAAATGTATTAGTACATGAAAATCACCAAACAGGATGTATTTGCAAGGGATTTTTTTTATTTTGTTTACATTTGATAGGACATAATGAGGCCATCTTGGTGCTAATTTTGTCTCTGCTAGAGACATGATTCAGGAGCACAGCCTACCACTGTTGAATGAAATTGCCCAGAAAAGTAATTGCTTTTCAGGATGAGCTTGTGCTCATTTATATGATTATGATTTGTTGATTAACCTTTTTTTCTTTCTTTCTGTTCTGTGCATAGTAAGCAGGATCTTCTCCTTTTGTAACTTTATCATTTTAATAAACCTTGGCATGCCAGCAGCAACCCAGAGATCATCGTGACCTGCCCATGACCACCTGAGCCCTACTTAATCAATTTAATTAATCTACCTTACACAATCCTTGATATCAAGTTTAATCAGTTCCATTTGATACACCAAAAACTCACTGGCCACGCTTGTTACACTTTGTGTGGGGATTGTAAAAGTTCTTGAGTTTGTCTTTTGAAGAAGAAATTAGCTTTTTCTCTAAGACCATTGCTAAGTGAAACTATATACATGAAAAGTAGTTAGAATAACTTCTCCCAGCAAAGGAAGAAAATAGGAGCAGCCATATAGGTACATTCAGCCCATCTGGCTGTGACCGGTATGGGATGTCCAAGGAAGAGTATAGCAAGATGGCAATCATTTTATTGAGATTTTATCTGAATATTCTCCCACTAAGTAATGATTTACAGCTCATGAGCCTCAGACACCTAATTTTTAGTAAGATGTCCAACTCAGGAACAGGAGAAGGGATGGGGATACCCCACCGATCCTTGAGTTTATAAACTGGTTGCAGAAAAATCACAGGAAAAAAAAAGAAAAAAAGGAAGAAAAGTTGACTATACAGCTTCATATCTGGTCAAAATTGCAAAGTCCCAGCACATTGGAAAAAGCCACACACACAGGGATGCAAGACTTGAAAGCAACCCGAGTGACCGAGGCACCATCCCTGGCAGCCTGTGACGTGTTGGCCCCTGAGGTGTCACAGCAGCATCTCCAAGAGGGAGATTTGCCCTCCCCTCTGCCCTCCACAGAGGTCGCAGCCACCTCCGGAGCTGGTGCATGTCTGCAAGGAGCTCTGTTGCAGAGGGGGCTTCTTTTAAATGTTAGGATGATTTGACTTGTCTTTTTTTTTAAAATCATCCGCTGTAGGTATGTAGGTATGTTCCCCTGCTACTGCATCAGCTCCTTGCAAAGGGAGATCTGTCTGGAAGTCAAGATATGCATTTCACTTCAGGTTGAACAAAACATCTCCCCTGACCCTGAAAACAAAGTCAAGAAAAATCATGTTCTGCTTCCACCCAGAATGATCTGTGGTGGCTCCTGGCCAGCTTTTCATGGGGAAGGAAGACCTGCAAACCAAGCACTCAGATCAGCTGCACGGAACTGTTCCTGCCCGGGGAGGATGGGCTTGGTCTGCAGGAGGGCACGGGGAAAACCCCTGCCAGGGAGCGAGTGCTGGCACCACAGAAGCCCAGTGATCTGCAAACCCACTTACCGCTGCTTGCCACATCACTTGGTTCCCCTCCGTCCCACCAGAGCCTGAACGACCAGTCTGCAGGCTGTGTCCGCTGCCGCTGCCACCATCCCCAGGCTCAGCAGGGACAGGTGTGAGCTCAGGGTTAATAACCACGTGCCTGAGCCCTGTCCTCACACCGGCTCTTGGCAGCTCTGCTGGTTGCAGCCCATGCGTTGGCATGGCTGAGTGGCCATGGGCTCACAGCATTAGAGGTCAAGGATTCCGGGTCTGTGATACTGAAATTACCTGCACTTTGAGTGCATTTGCGGTTCTTTTCCCCAGTCTCCCAATTCACACACCCAGAGAGCCCTCACGATTTGAATGGGTGGGTGCTGAGCCCAGGCAGGACCATGTGTGTAGCGTTGGCCCAAAGCATCGTCACTGTCGGAGGGGCTGCTGACCCCTTCCCAGCGCTCTGCCCCCAGGGTCAGCTCCCCCACCAGCAGCACCCCTTCTCCCCAGCCCCGGGGACCCTCACCAGCCCAGCTGTCCCCAGCAGCAGCACAAGCCTTTTCCTCCCGAGCTGGTGCCTGCAATGGGGGAGAGCAGAGGGTCATGCATGGCACCAGTGAGCAGAAAAGCAGGAGCCTGCTCCCAGCTGCAGGGCACCCCTTTCTCCTCCCACCTTTCCTAAAACACCTGTCAGCCCCCAAGCAAGGGGGAAGCCCCCCAAAACCCTCTCTCTAGCACAAGCTCCCATGAGGGGACGGGAGGGGTGTCCCCACAGCTCCCCCTGGATCCAGCATCCCATGCCGGACCGTGTGCCCCGCTGCATGCGCTGCTGTCCTTTGGGGGGTCTGCACCTGAGGCTGCTCATCTGACTTGTGCAACACAGCAGGTCAGGACACCCTGACACCCTGTCAGGCCCCCTCTTAGTTTGTCTTCCCTTTCCTTTCCATATGCACCTGGCAATCACCGTTCACGGGACTTTTTCTCTAAAACCGAGTAAGTCTCTGTAGTAGTGTTCTGTTTTGCTTTACTTTTTTATTATATAGGTGTGTACCAAACAGGTTTTTATCTAAGCAGCCCACATCCTAACATTAAACCTCTTTTTTATCCCATAAGTTAAACAAAACTGAAAATCTATTACTACACAATTAATTAAAAATGGATTAGTTTCTAACTGCTGAGCTTTTAATTAAAAGAAAACCTGTATTACCCTGAACATTTGCATTAGGAGGCTGTAAAGTATCACTGCACAGTGATACTGAGAGAGTTTGGAAGATTTGTCTGCAGATCTCCATGTTTCAAAATGAAGATGCTGCTACCAACAGCAGGAAGCCACCTTACTGTTCCCCACTTGGGAGCTTTGCTTTATCTTAGCTAAATTTCCCCTTGCTAGCACTCAAGGCCAACACATCCAGCAACTCAGTTACATTTTCCCAGCTGGCCTTTGAAACTGAAATCCTGAGAATGACTACTGGAGCAAAGCTGAATGTGTTCCATTACTTCCTCCTTTCCCAGATAGATAAAGGTTTTCAAGAAAACCAGTTTTGATGGGGAATTTCAAATTGCAAATGAAAATTGAATTTTCACAATTGCTAGCACCATTTTGCAAGGCAAATCTCGATCATCTCTCACTCTGAGAAAAGGTATATTGCTTTTCCTTCAGCTGCAGGGGCATCTTTGCATGTTCATGCCAGTTTCTGTGCTTGCTCATATACTCCTCCTCAAGCTTGTGAAACTCCATAGAACTTTCCTGGTGTTTCCCGAGCCCCGTGAGCTCCCTGCCCTGTGCAGACGGGCACCTTCTGTGAGCCTGAACTCAGGGCATCCTCCCTTTGGCCAGACCTTTGCAGATAGACCCAGCTCCTGCACTCCAGCGAAAGGCCTGATATAGGTTAAGAGATGTCCCAGTACTGGAAGTCCCAAACCTGCTGCTGTACCTCACCTTGCCAGTTCCACTGGTGTTCATCCCCCATGCATATGAGCAAGCTGCATCCTGCCCTGGGGTAGGCAATGATGTCCACACATGTTTTTATGAGCATGGTGGCATACAAAATAAAGATGTAATATTGCCCAGCATCAGCAGTGTGACATGGGAATTGTCCCCTGTAGGGAATCTTGGGGTATTGGGTTTTCTTTTTACAGCTTCTTGTGATTCATAGTTCCTTTAACAGCTTCTTATGACTCATAGTTCTTCCTTGGTGTGGTGGGTTGACCTTGGCTGGCCACCAGGTACCCACCCAGATGCTCTGTCACTCCCCTCCTTAGCTGGACAGGGGAGAGAAAATACAACAAAAGGCTCATAGATCGAGATAGGGACGGGGAGATCACTCACCAATTACTGTCACAGGCAAAACAGACTTGACTTGGGGAGATTGATTTAATTTATTGCCAATCAAATTAGAGTAGGGTCATGAGAAATAAAAACCAAATGTTAAAACACCTTCCCCCCAACCCTCCCTTCTTCCTGGGCTCAACTTCACTCCCGATTTCTCTACCTCCTCCCCTCAAGCAGCGTACGATGGGGAATGGGGGTTGCAGTCAGTTGTCTCTGCTGCTCCTTCTTCCACACACTCTTCCCCTGCTCCAGTGTGGGGCCCCTCCCATAGGAGACAGTCCTCCACAAACTCCTCCAACATGGGTCCTTCCCACGGGCTGCAGTTCTTCACCAACTTCTCCAGCATGGGTCCCTTCCACAGGGTGCAGTCCTTCAGGAACAGACTGCTCCAGTGTGGGCTTCCCACAGGGTCACAGTCCCCCGTGGGCATCCCCCTGCTCTGGCATGGGGTCCTCCATGGGCTGCAGGTGGATATCTGCTCCACTGTTACCTCCACGGACTGCAGGGGGACAGCCTGCCTCACCATGGTCTTCACCATGGGCTGCAGGGGAATCTCTGTTCTGGTGCCTGGAGCACCTCCTCCCCCTCCTTCTTCACTGACCTTGGTGTCTGCAGAGTTGTTCCTCTCACATATTCTCATTTCTCTCCTCTGGCTGCTGTTGTGCAGCAGTTTTTCCCCTCTTCTTAAATACGTTATCCGAGAGGCGCTACCAATGTCGCTGATGGGCTCAGCCTTGGCCAGCAGCAGGTCCATCGTGGAGCCAGCTGGCATTGGATCTGTCGGACACAGGGGAAGCTTCTAGGAGCTTCTGACAGAAGCCACCTCTGTAGCACTCCCCCGCTACCAAAACCTTGCCATGCAAACCCAGTACACTTGGGATTGTGATGTTTTCTGATGATCCGAAGGTTCAGCCTCGTCTTGCTGTTGAAGCTGACAGTCTGAGAGAGCAAATTCTCTTCCTTCCAGCAGATAAAACTGAGGTTTTTGCCCTAGGTGGTTGGGGTTATGGTCTCACTTTGTTTGTATTGTCTTCAGGAAAGGTGGCAATTACTTCAGAAGACTCAAGTCTGGGCCAGGGGTTTGGGCAAGGGAGAAGGGGAGTCTGGGAAATTGAAATCCATGAGAAGCAACAGAGGACCTGAAGGGGATGTGGGATGTAATGAGCAGCCAGAGAAGGAAGGCCAAGAGCATACTCCATGGGGAGGCTTTGGATGGGAGGCAAAGGATCTTGGAGATGCCAGGGACTGAGAAGGTCAAAGACTTCTGGAAGAAAAGGAGAATTTGTGGAGTAGTCAGGGAGGAGGAACAAGAAGGTCATACAGGTGAGAAGGGTCTCAAGGCTGCATGGCAGGATGCATTTGGAAGGAAAACTTGCTATGGGTGAAAAAATAGTGCTAAGGGTGGAGAAAGGCAGACTGTAGCCTCTCCAGGGCAGTGGTCAATGAAGATACCTCAAACCCCAAGAGCTACTGCTGAGGACAAGTCTTTGCAGGTTTATGTGTCTCAGATGGACTGTAAAACCTAGGTAACCCCATGTGAAGCAGATCGGACAGCTTCCCTTGGGGGTCTCGGGCTGTGACAGCTGCCGTCTCCCAGGAGGCAGGAGCTGCCCCTTGGTCCTTCCTCCCTGTCCCTCAGGGCAGCACAAATGGAATCAGAACGTGGGTGATGCAAGAGAAGAACTACTCGATTGCTTTTGGGGGGGTTGTTGAGTAAAGGTTTATTTTATGTCACGATGACTCAAGACAGTAGGAAGGACTAAAGAAGAGCTGCTCGTTAAAGCACGATTACTGCTCTTCTGCTATGGAAACACAATGAAATCTGCCCATTACTCTCAGTAAGACACTTTTTCCTTCCCTTTGCTTCTGCAAAAAGAAGTTCCTTGAATTAAAGACATCTCAAAATATAAACACACTTTATTTTCCCAACACTTGGATAGGCTTATTGTTTCCGCCATTTATATTTAACATTAAAGTTTAATCATGAAGTTGTTAACCATAAAAAACTATTAAATGAGTACAAAACATTAAAAAAATTAGTAAGTAGTTCAGAATGAGCACTTGAAAAGAAAATTTATGCATAGAAACAATGGAGAATTACAATTAAGAGCTCTAGGGATCTGAGAATGATTTGTCCAGCCATTACACAGTCATTTCAATTTAAATTAAAATTGTAACTATTTTCTAGTCTACTAAAAATATGTGGTGTCACATTAAGAGTTTTAATGGAGCTTTCTCTAGGGAATGCAGAAAAGCTAGTTAGTAGCACATAAATAACTATATATTGGAAACTGAATAAATTCTCTGCCAAAAACCTAATATGATAAAAACAAAAATGACAGTGGATTATTCTATTTTCTCTAACGAAGCGCAGCCCTCATATTAAACCAAAGAAACAGTTCACAGGGCATCTGAGTCTACATGGTTTCTCCAGAGATGACTGACAAAAATAAATAAATGTCTGCCTGATATATTTTTTAACTTGGCAAACCCCTGTATGAAGTATGCTGCATATGTTGTTCACAAACTGACAGTGTTATCAAACAGTACAATCTTCCCTTCTTCTCCTAGAACAAACAGAATAAGCTGCTATGGTCTATCCAATATCCCTGACATTGGGAAAACTGGCTTAGTCAAAGTTTTAACCACTGCAAAACATGTTTTCAGCAATAAAGAGAATTTTTCTAGTGAGTCACTTTATTCAAGTCTACTTAAACAGGCATGTCTGACCAAACAAAATGTACTTGTGCACTAAGTCAAAACCAGCCTTAACGTGGACCTGGATGGCTTTTGCAATTCAGAAGGTACTGTAGATCTTGGAGCGGTGTGCTGCTATTCTGGAAGTGAAAGGCAAGTTTAGTAAAGAACAGGACAATGTGTTTTGCCAGCTTTGCTCACCAGCACCGTATTTGGGATTTCATAGAAACACAAAAAATTTGGATCTCACCCCGACTGACACCCAGCACTCCAGATGGGGCCTCAGTGGTGCTCAGGGATGGGAAAAGTCCCCTCCCTCAGCCTGCTCCTCTGAGCATAGCCCAGAGAGAGGTGCCGTCTGCCTTTCCTCCCAAAGAAAAGGATCTCCCTCCTGCTTTTGTTCTCAAAACGTAAAGGAGTCCACCCAATTATCTGGTCTGTAAGTGCCTCCATACCTGTCAGACCAAGCTACAGAGTGGTTAGTGTGGTGTCTCTTCTTGTACCATCATTAGCAGATCAGTGTGGATCGCAAACGAGCACTGTGCAGTCCTGAGCAATGCCTGCACCTGCGTGAAGGTGCGATGTGCCACATGGACAGATGGCAAGACCCATCTGTGAATGTATGCAGGTATTTTGAGGTGGTGGAAAACATCTCCTAGGAGTTAAGCAGGCTTTGGGGACAGGGCAGTATAATGCAAAGCTTTTTGGAAGCCAGTTTACTATTATGGCTCTCAAGCACCCAGAAGCTAAAGCTTTAGGGACTGGCAGCTACCACCAAATATATTATAATGAAGCAACTAAAATTTTGTAAACTGCCTCTCCCAACAAAGTTTGGTGGCATTTAGACATGTGATAAGCTTTCAATATGGCATTCCTGCTTGTTTTTTCAACTATTCACTATTTTCATAAATTACAGATGTCAGGACAGTAATTTCCTTAGTTAGTATATTGACTTTAATTAAGTAAAACAAAGGCCAAGCAATTAAACTAATAGCCTCAACCCTGACCGAATCTGAAAACAAGTCTGTTCTTTTTTTTCCTTTGTCTTACGTCTATAGCAAATCTCACTCTATAAACTCAATAACTAGCTTAGCTTCAATAAGTAAACATATTTTGATTTTCCTTTCTCCTCAAAATTTAGTTCCATTTTTGTCTGTTCAAATTACACAGATCTGTTTTAATCTTAACACAAGCCAGTTGCAATTTCTCTATCGGTTTCCTATTACGCACCTGAACCGTCCACCTGCCTGCTCCTCTGCAAAACCCTCCAGCAGGACAAGTTCTGAAGAAAAGAGGCAAGGAAAAGAAAAGCAATGAGAGGGTGATATGCTCTATGAAAAATATTTTCTGTGTTATAATTTTAAAGCAGGGGCTTTAGAAAGGGTCTTTACATCAAACTTTGAATGGAGAAATAATTTAAACATGAAAACAGATGGGCTGTAGGGGTAAAGCAGGAAGGGTTCACTGCTGCCTGTTCCACAAAATAAAATCAACATGCCACACAGTTTTGATAAAATATCAAAACTAGTGCAGTCCTTCTTTGGGAACTTGTTTTCTAAACAATACATAGCAGAACTGACCCGCACTTCTAAAGGGCACTTGATACTGTGACAGATAGGAAATAGATTACACTGGGAAGGGTAGGGATTACTCCGTGAATTACAGAGATAAGGCAGTCAAAGAGATGAAAGGTGATCTCCTGAAGGGGAGGAGAGCTTCTAGTAGGTTCTTCAAGCTTTGGTCTGGGACTACTCTTGTTAAATATCTTTATTCGTGGCCTGGACACAAATTATAGAAGGTGTTACAGAAATTTGCTGATAGCACTAAATTACAGATGACCGAAGAGGAATAGAAGGGAGGAACTGAGAACGTGTGCAGCAGAAAGATCATGAATATCCATAGCAGGTGATAGGGGTACTAGGGACAGTAGTTCAGGTAGAAAGAGGACAAAGAATGTTGCTATTGCATGAAGTCCATACAGGGACTTACAAGAATCATAGAATCATTAAGGTTGGAAAAGACCCTTAAGATCATTGAGTCCAACTGTTAACCTGGCACTGCCAAGTCCACCACTAAACCACGTCCTCAAGCACCATGTCTACCCTTCTTTTAAATACCTCCAGGGATGGGGACTCAACCACTTCCCTGTGCCAGTGCCTGACAGCCCTTTTGGTGAAAAAGTTTTTCCTAATATCCAACCTAAACTTCCCCTGGCGCAGCTTGAGGCCATTTCCTCTTGTCCTATCCCTTGTTACTAGGGAGGAGAGACCGACCCCCACCTCGCTACAGCCTCCTTTCAGGTAGCTGTAGAGAGCAATAAGGTCTCCCCTCAGCCTCCTCTTCTCCAGACTAAACAACCCCAGCTCCCTCAGCCGCTCCTCACCAGCCTTGTGCTCCAGACCCTTCCCCAGCTTCGTTGCCCTTCTCTGGCCACGCTCCAGCACCTCCATGTCCTTCTGGTAGTGAGGGGCCCAACACTGAACACAGCACTCGAGGTGCGGCCTCACCAGTGCCCAGTACAGGGGCACTGTCACCTCCCTGGTCCTGCTGGCCACACTATTCCTGATACAAGCCAGGATGCCATTGGTCTTCTTGGCCACCTGGGCACACTGCTGGCTCATGTTCAGGCGGCTGTGAACCAACACCCCCAGGTCCTTTTCTGCCAGGCAGCTCTCCAGCCACTCCTCCCCAATAGGGACCATTTGATCACCTGCTTTCAAAGGAAGATGAAGCAAGATCAGCCAGGGGAGTACTTGACACCAGGATCATGAAATCAAGAGCCAAGAAGAGGCCCTAAGAGCTTGGCTAATTCAGTCTTATGAAACACATGTTGGTAAGTCATCGTTACTCATATACTTGGACAAATGGTAGCGTCATGGAGGAAGTGGCCTCAAGCTGCGCCAGGGAAGGCTGAGGTTGGATATTAGGAAAAATTTCTTCACTGAAAGGGTTGTCAAGCGTTGGAACAGGCTGCCCAGGGAAGTGGTTGAGTCCCCATCCCTGAAGGTAGATGTGGTGCTTAGGGACGTGGTTTAGTGGTAGACTTGGCATTGTTAGGTTTACAGTTAGACTCGATGATCTTAAAGGTCTTTTCCGACCTAAATGATTCTATGATTCCATGATTCTTAGAGGTAATGCCAAGAACACATTCATGTATAGTGAACATAAATTAAGTTTAGACTCTAAAAGGGGTTCCTAGCCAAGGGAATGAAGTTGGGACAGCATCCTAAGTGTAGCATACCAGTTGATTTCAAGACTGACTGATACGCATGACTTTATACAACCTGGCTGCCTGCAAGAGGAGTAGTTGGAATGCAGGGAAGCAAGACAAACCTTCTGGCCTTGTGTTCCTCTGTGCAGAGGCTTCCACAAGCTTGGCACACAACCCATGCTCCTCGTTAGCCATACAGCTCCTTTATTTGTTAACCCTTGTTTTTGCCTCCCTCTGAGTTCCACCTGAGATCAGCTGAAATAGACTTCTAGCAATCTCAGTAAAAAAAAATTACTGATAGCATAGCAGCAGTTTGGTTTCAAAAAAAAGCATAAATGAACCTTGCTTCTTGCCTATTCTCTGATTCCTATCCCTAGATGTCATTCATTCACAGCAAGGAATATTAGCAAAAAAAGTCAGGACGGTAGCCTATGAAGAGGAACCTTATTTCACACATCAGAGCTTGTAAGACAACTTGAATCAATTATCTCCCAGTTGTTTTTAGCTTAAAAAGAAGGAAGGAACAAGACATCTTAATTACTGTTTGTCCTTTCATAACATCAGTCTTGTCACCGTAGAGAGGAGATAGTTATTCACACAGAATGTGCTTCTAAACAGTGGCAGTTAAGGTATTTCAAGATACTTCTGTAGTCATTCCTGAAATTAAAACTCAAGGAATGCAAAAGCAAATGAATGTTTCAATTCTTCAGCCCTTGGGCTTTGCAGTTGTGATTGGTGATCTAAAACACATATCATGCTATTCATTAGCTAGACTGTTATCAATATGCCTCTTTCAATCAGCCCTTCCATCTTCTACCCTTATTTCAATTCAGATCAAGTTCCAGGCAGAAGCCAAATTCTTGGGGAAAAGTTTGTATTCAAACAACAAGCAAGTGAGCAAAAAACAGAGCTCTCACAGTACTGCAGCACTCCAGGTATGTATCAGCTGCAGCCCTCAGCTGTGCTGCCAGAATGTTTAGCTGATTTCCAGCTGATATTTACCAGATTCAAATTTCAACATCCAAAAACCAAACAGGAGTCTAATATTGCAGCTAGAGGTGTCAGGTACAGAAAGTAAGTAAGTGCTGATATGAAGCTTCAGGCACTAATTTGTTCGAACAATAGGTTAGGTATGCTTTTACCAACACAAACCCTTAATTCATGTGCTGGTCACAAACCACTGTAAGATCTCCCGCACTGTGTGTGCATCACCATTTACATTTCTATATTAGTAGTTAAGGGGTGTGAAGAGCATGGCCGCCTCCTCCAGCACATGCACATTTGTGGGTATCCTGAGCACCAGCATGACCTCTCTGTCCCCCCAGCACCCCTGCCTGGACCTCAGACCTCTGACCCTCCCACGGGTCCCCTGCTCACCAGCTGGTCCAGCTTGGTGCTCGCTGCAAACATGCAGCACTTGCACATACATCCCACGGGCACCCTGCACTCGTGGTACCTCCAAAACCAGCACGGACCCTCTGCCCACCTCATACCCCTGCCCAGACCTGGGGCCTTGTAGTCACTCACTGGTCCAAGCTTGATGTTTGCCGGTGAATACACACAAATACCCCATGCACATCCAGTTTGGGGAGGACAGAGACAGTCGCCCACCCAACAGCTGGCACCAGGCACTGGGCTGTGACCTTGTGCATCGCCCCATCAGTTGGCACAGTCCCACTGACCCCCTCCTACACCCTGGACCCTCGGGCTTCCAGCCTCGCCAGTTGAAAAGCCTCAGGTTGTGGCAGTTCCTTGAGAGCGAATCCACTACTGCAACTGACCAGGTTTGCTTGTTGATTTTCTGTCAGGTTTGCATCCCTCTATTTTTTGCTTCTGACTTCCCCCTTTTCCTTAGTATCCCATTTGACAAGGTCCTCAATCAGATAACCTTGCCAAAGTGAACATTGGACAAACCACAAACCACATTCCACACACCCTTAATTATTGTGACCAACCAGATCTGTTTCTCATTACTGCCTCTCTTACCATCTGTTGGTCAGGTTTGTGTCATTGCGTATTCTTCATGTTTTCCCCCTTTTCTTATTATCCACTTCTGCATCTAAAAAGGTTATCAACCAGAAATGCTTAAAGGAGCAGCAGCTCTCTCCTTCCACATACCCCTGCAAATTTTTCTACCTTTTCTTGAAATTCACCAAAAATGTCCCTATTCCCTTACCTATCTAAAGAGCAGCAAAGGGACAACTTGGCATTGGAAAAAAAAAAATTATAGACACCTCTATCTTGGTCAGTAACTGCTTTCACAAAGAAATCTTTCTAGTTACTGCATTAAGGGTCAGGGATAGTAAATGGATAGTTTTAGTTAGCAGCCGTATCTCAAGGCTATTGCTAGAAGTTTCCAACAGCAACCTACCTCCTATCCACCTACCCAACCCTTCGATGGGTGAGCCTCAGGCTTTAGTTAAGGCGCAATAACGTGGCGTTTACATATGGCATATGCCGCAGCTGCCTTCACGTACATTAAGAAAAATCTGCAGCACATTGTCAACTTGTCTAGATATTACTGGACATCTTTGCACAGATAAAGGCTTCAACATATGTCTTCCCACTGCTGCCGCTTGGATTTATCCTGGTGTGGTTGCTACTGAAGCAAGGCTAAAGGCATAAATACCGCTACATGACAGACAACACTTTTTCTAAGGTGATACCCTAACACCCCAACCACTCGTGTACTTACTAGTCCTGCATATTTCAAATTTCATTTCTAGTGCTTAAGTTCTGGACTAGTACTGTTAAAGATGTCACTCTGAACTCCTTGTAGACAGCCAGGGTTACAAATGCCTTCTCCATTCACAACAGTTCAAAGGTGCTATTGTTCTTAACACAACGATCTGATGATCACTTAACACAAGAGCATCAGAAAGTACATAGACTTGTTAAGCATCACTGAGGCTTAGTAATGAGATACAGTAATGTTTTATATGGGATCATAGTTTAAATCCTAGCACTCTTGACTTCACATTTATTGAAGACAGTCCTATTTTGTACAACATTGAGCATATAGTGTAACTCTGGGAGCCACAGCTGTGACTTAGTTAATGATCTCAATAAATCCTACTTAAGCAGAGACAAGAAGAGAATTATGCAAATTACTGTTTCTGTACCACATGTACTTGATAACTGAAGACATACCAAAATATGCTTCAGCATACAAACACCAATACTTCTTTAACCCACATATGTGAAAAATATGCAAGAACATATTACAGCTTACAGAATTTTATTTCAGAAGAGTTGCAGTTGCAGAACATTTATTACAAATGTGATAGTAAAGGAAACACACAGAAAGGATATGTACAAAGAGGCGTGGTTAAAAACCCAAGAAAGATGACAGATTTGTGAATGTGACAAAGAATTACTTTTCTGAACAGATCTTTCTAAAACATTATGATTAAAGCCTCAGTACAAAACTGATGCTTTCTCAGCACATGCATCAGCCAGTCACACTTGGCAGCTAGACAAGATGTCTTCCACCAGTCTCTTGTAGACCCAGGCATCACCTTTAAGCCGTTGGCGCCGGATACCCACTACTCCAGGTTTACTGAGTTGACACACTTCTAACTCAAATTCCATAGTTACTTTGCCAAAATCTGACCGTGTTTGACATTTCAGGGTATAACTGTACAAAACAAAGGAAAAACAGAATAATCATTGAACTGTTTAATGTTTGTTTTGCAATGCAATTTGAAATTAATAGAAGTACTTTACAGAAATTATCCCATTGCTGTTCAGAATAATCAGGAAACAACCCAGAATTTAGTGAACCGAGAGCTTTGAATACTTCAGTCCCAGAACACTATCATTATGGTGCTACATGTTGGAACATGGGCAATGTCCTACCGAGCTGCAGGAATCACTGCTAGCCACAGACCCCTGTTCTCAGAGTACAGAGCTGGAAGGATGGAGGGTGTTCCTGCATTTTTCCTAGACAAGACCACTCTCCTCTCTGCAATGACACTGCTGCTGAGAGGCTGGTTACACCTCAGCTGGTGTGAAAAGTGGAAAAAATGAACATGAAGTTTAAATGACTACAACGGGAGAAGGTGCTTCGGTGCAATTCAGTATCCTTCCAGATTTTGAGCTTGGAAATGCATCAGAGGCTGAAGTACACTCTGACATTCTGAAATGCCTATCATTTAAATATTCAGGAACTTTAGAAAATGCGTATTCATAAGTGAGCACAACATTTCTTTCATGCATTCAGAAATTAGGAAAGAGACATTAGGCTTTGATCAGAACCAGGAACCAATCCTACTCTCAATACCTTAGTCTAGTTAGTAAATCCTACAAATTAAAATACAAATCCTACAAATTAAAATAATCCACAAAAAGGTATGTGGATTCTGCGCAGATTTTAAAATATACTGATCTCTTGGCTAAATGCTAAAGTCTTTTAACTGCCAAGAATGAGGGCTAAAAGTTATTCACATTATCTCCCCAAATTGTCTGATTTGGTCATGTGTACCCTAACAAACCTTTTGTATTTACAATTTCACAAGACAAAATTCACATCAGCCTGTAAAAGCTACCTCACTATTGTTGGTTCATATCTTCATATCAAAGAGCTCTATTAGAGCTCACTTAACATTGTTTTGCATTGTGTGGACAAGTTTTACTGCACACATTCATTTAGTGCTCTGTACACTTTCTATAAAATGATTGTATTTTACAATGTGAGGCTGAGAAAGTAAAGTTTACATCGCTTTATCAAGGATTGGAGTACTGACTATTTAGACAAATACGAGTTGAAGTAATCATATTTTACACTTACCTCTTCTGAACATATTCCACATGCTTCTTTGAAAGAACAGCGATTATTTCATTCAACACTTGGTCTGGATTCAGTAGCTGAGTGGTGGTAACATTATAGTGCGCCTAAAAGTAGTCAGCTCATTAAAAAAAAAGAGTCAAGGGGAAAAAAAAAAAATTTTTCTGAAGACATTATGTAAGGTTTTCATAAAGAAAGCTTCAGAACAGCTAACCATAGTGACAAATGCTTCAGCTTCCCTATATTATCATAATTAAGATGTTGTAGTAGCAACAGGAACACTAAACAACTGCTGGTCAATTAACACCAAAGCATGTCCAAACTATAATCCGTCATAAAATCCAAAGTGGCAGTGATGGGCCAGGGCAGCACAGAGGCTATAGAAGTCTTGGATGTAGCCAGAGTCAGTTCCTAGAGGACTACAGAAGATAGCCACATGACTGTGCTTAGAGCACCCTACTGCACACTCCACAGTTGGGAGATTGCCTAGTGTGTTGCCTAGCTGAGCCTGAGCACTTGCAGTATCAAGAAACAGTCATGGCACCATGCAGCTTTTCTAGGACTAAAGCATCACCATGTTTAAAGAAAA
Source organism: Platalea leucorodia (assembly GCF_965183815.1). Taxonomy (NCBI): domain Eukaryota; kingdom Metazoa; phylum Chordata; class Aves; order Pelecaniformes; family Threskiornithidae; genus Platalea; species Platalea leucorodia. The sequence continues at coordinate 87,464,236 of NC_138858.1, read as the reverse complement.
AAGGTAACTTACTACTCGTAAGTTTACTGTTACAGGGGTTTTACATCCCTTGTCCAATAAGTGACTTCTTCAACAACTTTCAAACACCCATATGTAATGAGAGAAAGCATATGCCAACTGTAACATGCCACAAATGCTCTAACTTCTGAAGTCACAGCAGCAGATGAGAGAATACAAGATCATAAAATAGCTTGAGAAATGAATGTAGGTTGAGGATGCAAAGTCGGAGTAAAAGACTGGTTCCTACAGTTCTTATTCAGCCTAAAATGTATGCAACTCCGTGCCATTAACTGCTGTAACACTGAGAAATAAAGCTCTGTCTTCTCCTCCCTAGACATGCATCAGTGATTTTGCACATGCTATGGACAAGGGAAACTGATGCAGAAGGATAAAAGCTTTCAGAGACAGAAGATCTAGCTTTTGTTTCCAATTGCTCAGGTTCCTGAATTATTTGCGCAGTCTGGACTCCTGTCCGATGAGTTGGTCAGGTTTGTAGCCCAACACATGCCCTGAACTTGTAAGACTGCCACCTTGCCTCTGACAAGTGCCTCTCAGAAAAGCTTCCAACTGGAATACAGTAGCTGAATTCCATTTACACAGGCCACAGAACATGAAGTGGTCCTTTTACTGATAGACAGCTCTTACTGTACAGTAGGTGTCCTAACAGCTGCAGTTGCAGGAGCCAGTCAGCTGAAGGTATACATCACTTGTTTCTACAGAACTGTAACAGCCTTGCCTCTTTCATGTTAATCATGTTTTTCAAACATGTTATCTATATTCAAGTATAAATTCCTCCTTTTATAACTTTTGAAGTATATTAGTTGCTTTTGAGTGATGTATACACTTCTGTTCACTACACTAGTATTAGGCCAATGTCATTTGATGTGTATCCTACAAAGCCAATATTAACCTCATGAGTCAACTTTGGTAGGTACAAATTATTAATGTAATTTTAATGGGCTCTGTGCAATGCATTGCTTTTTCTATGGCTACTTAAAGAATAAGTAGCCAACTGGCTCAGATACAGTGACATCAAAACTTTAAAAATCAAAATTATGCTGAGAGTGTCAGAAATTCTTTCATGAGGTGTAGTTATTTAGGCTTTAAGTTTAATCTCAGGTTCTCTTGACATGTAAAAACCACCTTGGAACAGACATATCACTCCTGGACTACAGAATCCTAAGCCAGGAATGTTATAAAATTTATTTTTTTTTTTTTTTTTTTTTAGTGGAAGAGCTAGAAGTATCTCTATACAAATAACATGATTAAAAATTTTCAGCTAGGGTTCCTTTAAAACCACCCCTCTTCCCTCATATTTGGTTTAGATGGGATATAAAAAGCAATGGCCAAACTCCTCCCTTGATCTGCTGGTGACTTGCCTGAGCACAGACTAACACGACACCTCTTGGCAATAACTGGGACGTTATCATGTTAACAGAGATGCAGTAAGATCAACTGCACTTTACTGTAGGATGCAGGCAAGTCAGATCACATAAGTTTTCACATGACCATTTCTAAAGGTATCGGATGTTTTCAATAATTATACTTCTTTTCATGTAAGATTTTTCCAGCAACCATACCTTAAGTTTCCTTGGACGATCTCTAGTGGACCGTTTCTTTTTGCTTGGCGTAAGCATTGTGATCACTTTATCTAGGCCTCTTTCAAGACTTCCGAATATTTTGGCTTTTCTCTTCTTTTGGTTGCTATCCACATGAGCTAGGTTGAGATCTAATTCCACTGAATGACATCTGTTAGATGAACAAATTAATCAGTTATTTTTCCTCAGTGTTCAGAAATTACTTATTTCAGATATGTCACTAAAATATTATTACCAGACCTGACAGAATGAAGAAAACCAGAGCAAGTGCAGTGTATTATCAGAGTTTCTGTCAGTTAAGTCAGTTGAGATTTAAACCCAGAGATGTATATAGAAACTGCAGCCCTCTTCTGAACTGGAATAAAAAGGAACTTACATTATGGAAAATAGGAATATATTCTGAAGATAATTGAATAACATAGTTTTAAAACTTTTCTCAGCCTTCAGTGTTTTCTAGTGAATGTAGAAAGAGGTTTTAGGAAGGTTTTTACCAAGAGAATGGAAATAACAGCTTGCTGTTGTAACAAGGCTTCCTAGGCAGTTCATGGATTATCCATGAACTTCTGATTATTTAATCAGAAGTGTACATAAATAACTGGACATTTACCTTCTTTCGGGAAGCACCTCAGCTGCTGTCAATTCATCTGTGTTTGTTGGGTTTGTGGGTTTCTTAATTGGGGTGACTGTAGCAAACTGGCTCTCTGAAAGAAAGCATCCAAGCCAAAGCAGGTATGTTTTTGTAGAAAGGATTTTCTTTTCTTCAGCAAGGATTTTTCTAAAACCAGCCCCCTTTTCTATCTCAGGTCTGTATCTTCAGACTGATAAAATACGTTTTTAATATAACAACAATACTACGCCTACTCTACAAAGAAAAACTGTGACTGATTTCCCCAGGGCTCTACAAGTCAAGCCTTAGAGCGACCAATGCAGTTCCATATTAGAAATTTGGAAAGGAAGAAGATTAGAATTGCCTTCTTGCTCTGCCATTGGTCCCAGAATAAATACTGAGCAATTCACTGTGTCAAATAGTTGCGTTCTTCACCAAGGTATTTCCCTTATATGAAGGGAGTGAGTTTATATAGCCATGTTTAATAATACACACTACATAACAGCCTAAAAAGTTCTACTACCCACACATTGACAGAGTTCTGCAGAGCATCATTTTGAATGTACAGTAGCAAACACCAAGTGAAACAGTCAGGAAATGAGTCGTTATATTTAAACCCAACTTCAATGTTCAAAGTTTCAGCTCCCTACAGAATTGCACCTGGCCCCAGACAATGATGATCACAGAATTTCTAATGGATATTTCCACTTTTCTGTCTCTAAGAAAGTATTAATACTACCTTTCCTGAATCAAAGATCTTTCAATGAAACAAAGAATTAGCTTTTCGTTGTTTAATCCTCAGAAATATCTCACTAAAACGAGGAAACAGTGTTTCTGCATTTCCCATTTCAGAAAGAGTATCTACTTTTGCTTTTTAAACTTACCATGAAGTCAAACTTCACAAGTTACTGCATACAATCTTAAGACAAAAAAAATCAAACTCATCAACAGCTAGTCTTTGTAGTGCACTTCCTTAAATTCTTTCCAAAGGATGTAGTTGAACAACAGTATGTCCAAGATCCCTCATAACTTGAATCAGCCTGCAAAGACTTGCTATTTCTGAACAATGTTCCTTAGCATCCAGAACACAAGAGTGTCCTATTACAAGGAGTCCTTGGCATTTGAAGGACAGAGTTAGCATTTACAGTATCAACACCAAAACTTGTATGTTAATGGTTGAAGGGAATGCTACATACAGGATTCATCATTTTTCATAAGAATGAACTAGACAGGCTAAGGACAGAAATTTCTGGTAACTCAGAAAAGCTGACATAATTTAGATGGATTTCTGTGGTCTGTCACAAAACTAAGATCTATACATTGTTCACAGAAGTATTTTCACTGCCACACTGGACTGTTACTGTGAAAATGCTGATACGCTACCATGAGAAATCCAAAAGTTAGATTTCTCTTAGAAGAAGCATAAAAGCAAACTTGACTAAAAATATACCTTTATTTTCACTCAAGGTAATAACAAATTAAAAACAGTGTTGAGGAAATTGTGTTCTCAGCCTTCATGGAAAGGTGGAACCAGATGCAAGTTTTAGGAACACAGCTCTTAGCTCCATGTCAGAGTGTGCCAAACAGCATGCACATGCGATAGTGTAAGCAGCAATGACTTCTGTAATTAACATACAAGTAACATGCCCTGATGTGTGGCTAAACCTCTTGCAGCACCTTACCAGATGTATTAGAAGAAACACGCTGGTGAATATGGCAAAAAAAGTTAAGTCTTCCAGAAACAGATGTGTTGGATACACAAGTACTGTGTTCATATTTTAATTTACAATAATTCCTAAGTAGCATGTATGTTCTAAGTTTTCATTAGTTACGTTCACTGTACCTTTGAAGGCAGGTGCCTGAAAGGGTACGGCTTGTACTTGCGCCTCAATCTGGCTCTTTGCTAAAGGAGTCTTCGGAGCAGGAAGTGCAAAGGGCATTTCATTTCTTAAGGCTGGCTCTGTATCAACATTCTCTTTGTTTTCATGCTTCTTTGATGCCACTTTTCTTGTCACTGGAGTTGACAGTGTGAATTCCGTATCATCCAGTTGAGCATCATGCTTTGAATGCTATGAGAGGTGTAACAAAAAAAAAAAAGACATGCTTTGCTGTATTCTGATCACATTCAGGAATGTTACAGACAAGAAAATTCTAAAATTTAAGCTGCTTCAAAGTACCATACAATGCTTGCCTATTGAGCAAAATAGTTAAAAACTCTTCAACACCTCTGATTCCCTCTATAACTTGCTAATAAACATCTCAAGTCACTTGCCATTTCCTTATTGGCTCTTCTAAATTTTTCAGCTTGCACGTTTAATACTATTCCTCACCAGCTCATCTAAATGCAACTAAGAATTTTCATTTGGTTTAATTGTGTAATTTTAATTTCTTCATTGGATTTTCTTGTCCAATACAGACAGGCTTAACTTCTTCAAAGACCTGTCCAGCTATAACCTAGCTCCAAGATCTCGTTTGCTGTACCTTTGTTTTGTTTTTCCATTGTTTTCCCATCAGTTTTAAAATCCTCATTGCCTCATTTACTCACTCTTTATATGCTACTTTTATGCAAACCAAATGTCAAAGCTCAAGTTCTTATCAAATGAATCATGACTTACAGCGAGAAGAAGCCACAGTTTATGTTCAGCTATATGTTTAAAACATTTCTTTACTTGCTTTGTAACTCCCCGTGGCCATGGTCCACCAAATATTTAAACATGTAATAGGTTTTCTGTATAATAACAGTAAGATTTTTTTGATTAAGAACAGTATATATATTTAAAAAAAACAACTAGTATTTATTCTTCAAACACCTGCTTTGTTCCGCAAGTATTTAGAACAAATTCTTCTAATGGAGATTCTTCAAACAGTGAAGCTGCATCAGAAAACTCCATGGATCCAAATGCATGCGGCACCTCACTGCAGTCTGGCACATCTTCATAGGTCATAGTTTTTGCAGACTGAAAAGAAAGATTCCGTTGAGATTCCACTGCACTATTAAAAGGAAGATTTCATCAGAAAAGTGTCATTAAAATCTAAATCTTATTTCTTTCTAAGTTCCTAATTATGGTTAACAGCTAATAGAAGTTCCCATGACAGTGACCTAAGTTTTACAATATGACTTTCATATTGTCATTGGGGATTTGTCATTTGTATCAAAAGCAGATGTGAAATTATTCTCAAAGCACCATTACCAAGTCATCTTTCATGACCTGTGTCAAGAAGAGAAGCAACTCACAAAAAATACCTGCCTTTGATTTCAAGACTTGGACCACAAGTTCTTTTTACCAAAAGCCAAATAATAAGCTGGAAAGAACCAAAGAAAAGAATACAGTTAAGTCTGAAAGGAGTCTGGATGAAGGTAAACACATTACATCCAAAACATGTGATTACGGAATCTGCAACAGGACTTGAACTAGCATTCAGAAGCCTTTGTCGAATTCCTAGCCCCAAGAAAAGTTGTCATTTATTAAATCACAGGATTCATAACTTCAGCCAAGATTGCTAGCCTTCATGGCTCACACCACATAAAATCAGATGTATATCACAGTATCCTTAGTTTCTAACACCTTTTGTTATTTTCAGGAAACCCTTCGCAAGGACTTGTTTCCTACCACTTCAGTGAAATTGCATACAATTATTCTAAATTATCAGTCCTCAGTGGGAATGGATACCATTTTAGGAAGCTATGTTCTGCTGGCAGGTGAGTTTCTCTTGGCCTATGATCAAGGATATTGCGATGATCAGATCTCTCATTACTACTGGAGTAGAAACAGAGTTGCCTGGTATGCTACCAGACCTACGATGAGGACTTACTAAAAAGCCCTTACCAGAGGGCTGCTAGCTACAGCCAAGAAGCTAACAGCCAGATATTGTAGCTGAAATCACATTCCATTACAGTATGAATGCCTAAATAGGATTCCTTGTCTACCATGTTCCAGAAGAATTTCATGCCATGGTGAATTTTTTGGAATATCCTTCTACATCAAACTGCTTGAAATAAGGCAGTATTATGTACAAGCTTGTGCCACCAAATTCAGAAACTGGCTAAGTTAAAGGTTCTGTTTGCTTAGTTGACTTCACATCAGACCAGCTCTAGCTAGAAAACTTTGCTAGTTGGGTATTCCAGCAAATTCACCTGCTATTCACTCACAGTATCTACACGCAGGTAAGTTAAATGTGTCCTAAGTGCTGTAGAAGAACTAATGGATTATTGTGTTGTGTAGACACGATTTTCACAATCACCTGTGAAGGCATAATGCATATGTTAAATAGTAGCATTAGCCAGATCGATTTACCTAGGACACCACTAGAGATGAAATAACTTCACGGCATCAGCGCTAATTAACCTAGAGAACCTCCACCTTAAAATCATCTGAGTGTAGAAGACTAACCTACCATGATCATGGAAATCACATTATGCATATTCAGCAACACTTATGATTCATGATCTGTTACGCAGCACTGGTAATCTTAGAATTCTCATCTGCGTTTCAAAGCAGTTGTGTAAGTGAACTGAAATTATTTACATGCAATTGAATCAGATGGATAAGAAAGTATTTATTCCGAGTGCTTGTCTCTATGCAGAGAATAGCATATTCAGATCTCTAGTTAACAATTTTACACAGATGTCTACAGTTCAAGGGGGAATGGCTAGTAGGAAGTTGCAATTTTACTGAATGCTTTTGAGCTTGCCATAGACTAGTATCACCGACATCCCATATAGCTGCATATTATATATGATATTGCAAACAATTTAACAACTTCAGACAAGTTCTGAAGTGCCCTGTTGGCACTTTGCTACTAAACCACAAGAACAGAAATTACCGTAAGATATACAAAACTGCTTGAGAATCCAATTAATCAGAAAAACATCAGCAACATGCTTCCTTTACTCAAAATAAACAGAATCCTCTCTGGGATTGTGTTTTAAAAGGAAACCGATGAGGAAGGAATGGGTCTCTCCCCTTTGACTGTCAGCTCATGTAGTGTCCGTGTCATCTCAAAGCAGGCTGCCCAGATGACATGCCAGGATGTTTCAGAAGACTTTCCTTACTAAGCCACGCTAAATGCAACTAGCAAGGTCCAAAAATATTTAAAGACTAATGCAAAAGAGTGCAGCAAGAAGGTAGGCATCACAGAAGAAAATCTGGAGTGATCACATACGCCAGACAACGGGCAATTTTAGTCCATTTCCTTGAGTAGCCAAGGGGAGATGCTGTGCAGTACTCATAATGCACTATGTCCTCCCAGATAGTTATTCCAGTAATGTCAATTTGTAGAAGCAGCCCAACTTGCTGAAACATGCTAATGAGGAGACTGAACTGTTTAATGACCAAGACTTTGGCTGACTGCACACATGCTCTCTTCCTTGTGTTTAGGGCACCAGTCTGTTTTCCCAGGCAGAGCTTTGTTAATGCAGAGCAGCATTTTAATCAGTATGTTGTCCTGTTGAATTCAAAAACTTACCTCGAGGCCCGCTGATTGCGTTGTACTGGCATGCCCTGTTAGACATGGAACCCTTAAGCGAACACGCTTGCCACGAGCCTTCTTGGATTGAAGCAAGAGATACGTTGCTGACATTTGGTCATATTTCCACTGCGGGGGAGGGGAAAAAAGACTATTTTAATCTCCTCTTTGGAAACACTGTAAGTACAAAGCAAGCTCAGCCTTCTGAAAATTTCTGCGTTCCTGCAAGTTTTTCTACCTGATGCGCATCCCTAATGTTTGATCACCTAAGTGTCATTTCAGACTTCAGTTGATTCACACTATGTGTTTGAGATCAAGCAACAAACTATGGTTGTTGTTCTTTGCAAATTAGTTCATGGTACACTCACTACAGTGAAAACTAATGCTGGGGACAGAATCTATCTACTGAAGTGAATGGCAAAGCTATTAGTTTAGTTTAGCCAATATTTCAACCAGAGTCAATTTTTTTTTTGAAGCCTTCCCCCTCACTTTCTGCCCCCACGAGCAGCACCACCTTTTTGCATGACTTTCAGCAGCTCTGCTTGTGTGAGGAAGATGGGTACAATGCTTGACAGGTTTACAGCATAGTACAATTAGTTTGGATTAGTTATAAGGGATTAGAAGTCCTCCAGTAAAGCACTATGCAAATGCCACAAACCTATTTGGAAGGACTTTTCCCTGTGTAGACAGATTATTCTGATTATTTCCTATAACTGAAGAACAAGCAGCATTAACTCCACAAATCCATCTTAAGTATCACACACATTTTAAAAGTCTGTTTCTCCTACAGTTACGTGGAAACCCTAACAGTTTTTCCAAAGCAAAGAACTATGTCACTGCTACCATATGTAAAGCAGCAAAAAATTCAATTTCAAGGGAGAATTTGCAGATTCAAGTTAAAGTGGAAGTTGGTATCATGTTTTAAGTCTCTTCTACAGCTTGCAATGTCACTGCTAACATTTGTACAAGTCTTCTAGAAGTAGCCAGTTCAACTTTTGTCATTTGTATTCAAAAGTGACTAAACATACTCACTTTTTAAAAAAACTCTGTATAGTAACTCCCAAAAATATATTTTATAGTCTGGGTGATGCTCTGGTATTTTTCTCTTACTCTTCCCCCCCCCCCCCCCCCCTTACTTATTGAACCATTTCAAAGCAAAGAGTTAACCCAGCAAATGGTATCTGTTGTTCAACTATAAATTTCTGTAAGTCTATTTTGACTTTAAAAGATTCAGAAGGATTTTACCATGGAGGGAAATAACAGCAAGGTTTAGGAAACATCATGAGCACAATTAAAGGAGGAAAAAGGTAAAAAAAAAAACAAATTTGAACTTTGTAACTGTAGTTATAAGCTACAGCTAGATTCTGGAGTCCTGCAGGAGCTCCTTAATTCTGAAAAGTATTAAAAATTTCATACTTGAGAATAACTGAGCATTAGTCTGTTAATACAGTAAGTTTATTTGCTGTATTGCAGTGTTTAATTACTGTAAATCACCAATATATGCTTCTTACCTCTGATATTAATTCCGATATGCTCTCCCTGCTCTGTTTATGAAACACGGAAAGCTCTGTTACACAGTCTTCATCAAGACGTCCCAGCTGCAAGAACATGACTGATATTGAAGCATGAGGCTTTCAAGTTGTCTCATAATCCATATATCCGACTGTGACACTGTCATGAAACCCAGTGGGCTGAGTGTATAATCAACCATGACTTTAGACCTTGTATTTTACATAGTTAGCATCGTAGCTAAACATTGTAGGGAACAGACTGAAAAAGTCATACAAGTTCAACAACTTCACAGTCTGGCCCCTCCTTGGTGAGAGGTTGTGAATTCAAATAAGAAAGCCTGACAGCAGATGAGATTTTTACTAGAATGGAAGCTACACTTTGATCTCTCCTTAAATATTCATAGCTATCAGGCACACACATCTTGTCTAGAGCCCGTTAGAACTGATGCTGCAAGCACAGTGAAGCTGTTCTTTATCTAGAGAAACAGTGGCATCCAGTGGCCAAAGGGAGGCATTAGCTGCAAAGAGGCAGGCACTTCCCCTCAGTACCTACTACTGACAGCTAAGATTATTTTGGTTTTTTTCCTCTTCATACTACCTCAGTTTCTCAAACAAGTAAAACAAGCGATAGAGAAACAGGATTGACATACTCTCAGTGAGGTCAAATTTTTATTCAAACTAGCAATTTTCAGTGAGGACTAAATACAGGATAAACCATAACCATGTCTAACATGCTCTCAAGAACATTTGCGTTTTGCACCTTAAATGAAGTATTGACCAAGCAGCCTGGAGAATCAACGGCTCATTCATATGTGGAAATACTTCACATTTTGATAACAAGTCAGTTATTTCACAAATTAAGCATCAGCTGCAGAATACAACGAAAACACATTTGAAATTCCTCCTCAACAGAAATCGAGAGAAAGTACTAACATTTTGACAGCAAGACGACTCGGAAAGGAACAATGGCCATCTCCAAGTTTATCTTCGGAGAAATGTCTTCACACCGCCATACTGTGAGGATGGTAGCGGAGCCCGTAAAGATTACATTAAATACTTTAGTAAGCATCTGACAAGTGTACTTACTGGGTATTTACTTTGCCACTGAACAGCATCAGAATAACCTTGCGTGAGCCAAGGGTGACTTAACAGATGTTTAACTGTAATCCGCTTCTTTGGGTCCACCTAGTGAGCAACAAAAAATCAAGCTGATACTTCAATCATGGAGAAGACCTGAAGAAACAATTCCTCTTTCAGTCAGAATTTTAAGGGGGTTAGAAGCTCAAATGGAAACCAATACTGTTTCGTAGCTTCACCAAAAGGAAGATCAAACACGTGAGCTGTGAAGAGCAGTAGGTAGAAGAAGAACGGTAGGCAGAACCTACTGTTACAAAAAATGCTCCAGGAATATTTAGCATTGGCTAGATTGCTTAGATGTAGCCCAAATGCGTATTCAGGATGTTTAGCTTCATGTATAAAACAGCTCTTACTTATACAGCACAATTAAGAACAACCAAATGCAGGCTGGTTGAGGACTTTGTTTAATCATTTAAACTTTACTTAATTATTTCTATAGCTAATAATTTTTCTCAAAGAATTTTCAGCAGAAGGCAATATTAATCATTTCTTCAAAAATTGGTAAGAATTAAACTTCTTGTTTAAACACTGAATATTTTAAAAGTATTTCATCGATGTAATGTTTTGACCTATGCAATAGTACTTTAAGACCTATTGAATAGAAGCAATACCATTACCTGCAGCATTTGGTTAAGTAGTAGCGTACTGCTAGGAGAGAGCCACTTTGGAATACTGTATTTTCCCCTCTGCAGAAAAAAAAGAGGATTTAGAATGAACCTTGAACAGCTAGCTCCAAAGGAACTGCTAAATTACTCGGATGATAGTGACATCTGTATTCGGTCAAAAAGGAAGAAGTGCAAACATGTTGGAGTATGAATGACTGACACTAGCACTTTGAAATGCGAATATTCATTGAAATCACTACTTTTCAGACACTAAAAATAAACCATTCTCAACATTTAGCTGTTCTTTTTTGAATAGGTTACATCTAACGCTAGAGTTTTGATCTCTACTCATACTGCAGACAGGACAAAGGTTGCAGATCTAACAGGTAAGTTTCTTTCAATCAAAGGATTTACTGGTGTTTTTTTTAATTCTTGTTGAAGAAAATTGAAGATGGCTTTCAGATTTGAGGTACAACAACAGTAGCTAAAAACCGAACCAAATTCATCATCAAGGATCATTTACTTCTCAATGAAAATGGAGAAAAAAACTAAATAAAAATCCGTAAACAGCCATTGTGAAATAACATAACAATCAATTTATCAAGGCAGCTTTATTTCTACAAATACCTCGATAACAAAACAGTTGGTATTATACACAACATACATTTCTAAGCAGAGTATGTATTGCTTTGACATCGCAGGTTAAAGAATTTAAGTTACACCTTTTCAGACACTACTAATGAGCTATTTATAAGTAGTTTGTAGGCTGTTTCACAACGCAGCTTTACTCTGAAACTAAGCCAAGGCAAGCAACACATATAATCTGCATTTTGTTTTTGATATATTGCTACCGAACATGAGACAAGGAAAAACAAAATTAGTACCCACTTGACTGAGGGCAATGCTGGAAGGTAAATAGCTTGCAATAGCTACCAGATGCATAAGATCACACCAGAAATAAGGTTTTTTGTACAAAAGCTACATCACATGCTTGATTTTTCATTCAAAAAGTAAAGGCATTTATTCAAGTATTCCCAGATGAAAAGATGTGGAACATTCCAGGGAAAGAAACATTGCACATAAGTCATACGATCCTAATTAGATTCAAACAGCAGATTATTACATTGACTTGGAACAATAGTTCTGAGTTGAAATTACAGTAAATTTCAGGACTATAATGTGTGAAATTAAATTCCACAACAGTGCATAAGCATCCTCATTTCAAGCAAGTTTCAGTTCACAACCACATAAATTTAAAACAAATTCAGAGTGGAAATAGCAAGCCTGCATCTTGACACCTGTCACATTATCGGTTTTCAACTGCACCCAGACTCAGTTTTAAAACTTGGTTGTCTCAGTTCACTTAAACACGTTTCTCCCGCCAGCATTCTGTCAGTCCAAACAACTCGGCTCCTAGTTCCTGTGCATGTTAGACAGCTATAACCATGTAGAAATGATCTTTGATAATCTTAAGATCTCTGTTCCACATCTAAGCTCTCTGTTCCCTTTTCAGCTATTGACAAGTTTAAGAGAATGAATACCTTCAGCAGTTAAATCATTTACCAGGTTCTGCATCTTGGCATAACAACCAGCATAAAGGATTTTCTAGCATCCTACAAAAGTATGCTTATAAATGGTCAAGTTCTCAATATATACTGACCTTATGGGTAGACAACACAGTTCACACCACAAGCAGAGAGGGGAACGTAGCTCAAGTCTGATTCTCCTTTATAGCAATTTTACTGAGAAATTGCAAGTGCTTGCTAACGTTACCTGGATGACACTCTTAGTCACATGGCTTAGTTTTAGGTAGTCCTGCAAGGAGCAGGAAGTTGGACTAGATGACCCTTATGGGTCCCTTCCAACTCGACATATTCTATGATTATTCAAGTAGGAAAGTCATATCATTTTAATGGTGACTCATCTGAATATCAGCACTTTTATACGATCTCTTCGGATCGGTTAGCTGTTGTTTCTTTTTTTTTTTTTTTTTAGATTCTTTACAACGACTCAAGCTGAGCTTGATGAACTAATCCTGCACTTTTATAGAGTTGTTATAGATTGTTATGCACCCCAAAAACACTCCCTGTTTACATCAGCTGCCAGTTGCCTCCTACCAGAGTAGTCCTTCGACAGTTTCGAGGAGTTTTTTGGGGTTTTTTTTAGACATATCAGACTCTGGGTGAAAGAAGGACAAAGAGGTAGAGGAAACCAACACGGCTACTCCTCACTGGAAGCTTTATCAACATAAATTTTATGGCAGCTTAGAAGTGGTTCGTAGAGGTGTGTGCATGATGTGGAACAGAAGCTGTTTAGCTGCATCAGAAGGAGTTTACAGGGAAACGGAACCAATTACTGAATTCTGTTACTTACTACTTATTCAACTTTTTCTGTCGATTATGGTGTCTTACATTTCCTCCTCATTTTGGAGGAGGAGAGCATGAGAGCAGATGCAGAATCCTGCTTTTCCTAGACATGAGAATAGCTGACATTTAAGAACATTATTTTTGGTAAATCAAATGACATTTGCAATTCTATTCCATCCAATACAGGGAGAAGCCAGATAAAGGCTCAGATACAAAAATCCAGCCCACCAGCAAGAAAATGCTTCTCCTGAAACTCCATTTCCTATCGTATTATAGGACCAAGCTAGAGTACTGCAAAGGCTAATTGAAGATGGAAACAAATCCACAAAATATTGATAGGAAAAGTAGCAAAGCGTAAAAAAATTCAGCAGATAGGCCTTTTCGCCCTAGGCACAGCTCAACAGGTTCTGCCATCAGAAAAGCAAAGGCCTCTCTTAATGCTTAGCAGTGCCTGTTCCTAGTGTATTCTAGCACCATCAATACCTACCATTATCTTCCTGTAGACAGCCATGACGTTGTCATCATCAAAGGGGAGAAAGCCACACAGTAGAGCATACAGCAGTACTCCCATGCTCCAAATATCTGCCTAAAAAAATAAGAGTGGAAGTTCATGAACCTGATCGATCTAAAATGGCTTAGAGACAGGTAATATTGTGCCCCTTTGCCAAAGTCCACATACAACTCATGAAAAGTAGGCTCCTAAATTCTGGACAGAACTCTTATATTCCAAGTGAAAGCACACAACACAAATTCAATTTTCAATTCACTCACGCTAGAGCCCTAAAACCAATATCCTCTCCTTAGGCCACCAAACTGCTGCATTACTGTCAATCTACAAGGATTTCACTGGCAAAAATGAAATCAAACTCACCACAGGGGATTTAGTACAGTGACGTATTACCAATTACAACAGGTGTCAGCACAGTTATAGTCAACTTTAAAGCCCTACTGCTTCTTCTGTATTTGTATAGGCATGAAAAAGTACACCTGCCTCATACTGCCTCATACCAATTCCCACTTAGACCATAAAGAAAAAGATGGCTGGAAAAGCACTGGACGTCATGGAAAACAAAAGAAAAAAAAAAAGGCAAGCAGGAGTTAGAGGCCAAGGACAGTGGTGCAGAGGTACATAAAAGGAAAAAAGACCGCCTTCATCCAACAGCACAGCAATTTAGGAAGTTGAGGAGATTGCAATCACAGTATTTTGGATGGATTCAGAGAGGCAAGTAGCAGGTCCTAATGTTCCAGACATGGAATCAAAGCTAGATAAACTCCACATTTTTTCTTCTCTCAAATTTTACTACGCTGCGCAGTACAAAGACAGCAAGTTTTCATACATGAATTTCAAGTTAAAGACAGGCCTGGTAAAGCACACAGGATCCTGAGACTGCACAAAAACTTGCAATAAGAGTTGGATAATTAACAGAACAAATCGTTGCTTGAAAGAAAGTGCAGTAGAAGGAAGGAGTTTAAGTTCCTGTTTCATAGCACGCTAAAATATGGAGCAACAAATGGAGGTAATGAAGGATTAGTCAGAGACAACCTACGCAGCTACATGATCTGTGGCCAAGGGCACTCTATGCTATTCCAGGCTGAGACGATTGAGGATAGTCACACAGCTTCTGAGAACCACCTAGGCAATGTTATCCAGCGGTATTCAAGAGAAACCAAGTGAGCATATCTGAACCTCACCACCTTTAAATATACAGAGGGGAGAAAAAAAAAAACCTAGCCCAAAACTGTGCTACATACCTCTGAGCCAATATATGCTTTGCCCTGAATCAGCTCTGGTGCTGCATAAGCTGGGCTTCCACAGCACGTGTTCAGATGGTAATCAAGGCCACCCTAGAATAACACAGAAAACAGATCACACAGAGGCATTGGCTTTAACACAGCTTAAGTCTTCTAGCAATGACATATTAGAGGCCTCAGAGGCTTCGTTCTCCTCTGCTGTGCATCTACATTCACCTTGATGTTTTGCTTTGGTGCAATATATGGCTTCACAAGGCAAAAATTGTCTAAGACCATGAGTATCCTACAAACGTTCAGATCCCAAGCTGCTCATTCATCTATTACCCTAGCAGTCTTTTCCACAGCTCCTCCTCTGATAAGAGTATTTCCCTTTGTGACTGTGAAGAGAAATGGAACTTGGGAAGAAGTGACCCACGAGCTACTGGGCGTGAGGCTAGCTGGTTATTTACACCAATATTTAATGCAATAACTTGATGAAGAACCACTAAAAATACTTCCTTATTAAAACCACGTTATGACTTTGTCTGGGCTTTGTTCTAAGCAGATCAGAATAAGATGACATTATACCACCAAGACGATGGTCTAATAGTCTCGATTGCCTGCAAGATGCTCTAACTTGAGTCAAGTAAAACGATCTGAGGACAAGTAGCTGTCTTTGGATCAGTAAGATCTTCTTCCCATTAAATTGTTCCTTAACAGCACCCACCTCGCATGTTAAGCTGACAAATAGAAAGGTCTCCCAGAAACCGATTTTAAACTCAGGAAACAATGCAGTACGAGCATATGGAGCCAGAGGATTTGTAAATGTAACTAGAATAAACTATTTGATTCAATCCACAATCTCCACATACATACAAATCTTTTGAAAAAAGTCAGACAACATTGTAACTTATTAGGGGAAAATGCACACCAACATAAGCTTTATATTACAGGCCTTTATGTGTGACGGCAGGTGCTATACATATAAGAGAATCTGCCTTAGATTAGGATAAAAGATTAAGTATAAGAAGGGAAAACAATCTAACACTCCGGTCATAACATGCAGTTAACTGCTCTCGCACACAGTTAGGGCCCTACCAAGTCATTAGTGATTGGATGACAACTATGCAAATAGCGTGAATTTAGGGTCTTTGGGCAAGTCTCTGCATTGCACTCTGAAGTTACACACGCATTTTTTATGTGCGTGCAGCAGCTGCTTTAGCTCGACTCTGTGAAAGCAACTGATACCCTTACCTTTGGCTTTGCACAAAGTCCAAAGTCTATCAGCTTCAAATTATGCTCACCGTCAATCAGCAAATTTTCCTGGTAAAAGAGAAAGTGGTAATGAATGCTTCTATAACCTATGTATCCAAGGAACCACGTTTTCTTTCACCTTATTCTTGTCATTAGCAGCTAGAATTTACCTAAAGCTCTCCTCTGGAGATTTTGATCGGTTGCTAATGAATATATCCCACGTTCCAGATGGAGAATACTAGTTCCTGTCTGCTGAGAAGGGCCTGGGGAGCGGCTGATAGACAGCAAGCTGACCACGAGGCAGCAGTCTGCTCTAGCAGAAAAGGCGGCCAGCAATATCATGGACCATATTAAATGGAGCACAGCTAGTAGACGAGGGGAAGTGACTTAGTCCTCTGTTGTGCACAGCTAGAGCAGCGCATCTACTTTCTGCCCTCCCCAGCACAGGAAAGACATCAATGCTCAGTGGATGGCCACCGGTCTGCTCAGGGGGCTGGAGCGCTTGCTCAATGAGGAGAGGCTGGGGGAAAGACGTTTGTTCAGCCTGTAGATGAGAAAGCTTCAGTGGAGACCTCATGGCAGCCTTTTAATACCCACAAGGAGGGCACGAAGACAGACCTAGTCTCTTCACAGCAGTGCACAGTGGGATAATGACAAACAACAGCCATCAAGAGACATTCAGACTGGAAACAAGGAAAAACCTTCCTCCTCATAAGGACAAGGAAGAGCTGAACAGGTTGCCCAGAGAGACTGCGCTGTCTCATCCTTGGGAGGGGTCCAAGATGTGACTGGACAGGACCCCAGGAAGCTTGGTCTGACACTGCTTTGAGCTGGAGGTTCAAGCAGAAGCCTCTAGAAGTCACTCTCTAGCCAAGCTGTCACACGATCCTATGAATCCGTCAGCTGTCCAGCTACAAGCCAACTCCCTCCAAAAGGTACATACAATGCTTCATCTGGGGAGAACTTCTTTGGAGACAAAGATTTCATGAACTGTCTAGGAAAACGCTTGTGCACTAAGAGTTTCCTTTTCTCAGAGATGTCAGCATCTCTAAAAATGCAGATTTCTAACCCCTTCAAGAAGAAATGGACTCAAGTCTTCCATGACCTAAACCGATGCTTAAACTCTGCAATGACAGCAAAGCCACAGGATGAGTCCAGTAGCATGCATCTCCCCCTACACCCTCTGTCTAGCCGCCACTTGTTTAAACTATCAGTGTCACTTTTTCCTTTGGGCATGAAAACAGAACGGTTTACATAACAGAGCAGCACCCTAAAGACTCTCTCCGGGTACAAGCTGGAATACAGGGGATCGCGACAATGCCTAAGCAACATTCAAAGTCAGACCCGTGTCTCTGCTCCACTCCCAGCTGGAGCACATTGTTCTGCTTCTCTTTCAGAGGAAGCTCCTTCCTCAGTTATAGCCACATCCAGCTCAGCTGAGGAATGCAGCAGCAGCAAGTAGAAATAATGCTCTTTCAGAAGACATTAGATAAAGAGCTCTAAGCACAGGAGAATGGCAAAGGCGTAACTTACTCCTGCTCCTAATGGAGAAATAAAAGTGAGTGTTCATTATTGTTTATGCAAATCTGACTACTATTCAGGCTTACTGGTTTGAGATCCCTGTGGGCATATCCCCGACTGTGAACGTAAGCAATCGCTGAAACAATCTGCCGAAAAAATACACGCGCTTCCTCTTCTGAAAGGCGATCCTTGGAAATTATGTAATCAAACAGCTCTCCTCCAGGACAGTACTGCATGAAGACAGGAAAAAGAGAATACATTTAGAATACAGTAGTGAAATCTAAACAACAACAAGAGCACCGGACAGCAACTAGAGGACACTCTTCCATTCCCTCTCCTTTAGCACAGCAGTGCCCAAGTGCCCCCAGGTGTGCCCTAGGTCAGCACAGCAGCAGACCAGACAAGCTGAGAATCATAGAATCATCAAGGTTGGAAAAGACCCTTAAGATCATCGAGTCCAACCGTTAACCTACCGTTAACCTATCACTGTCAGAAGTCTGACTCATGCCTGATGCATTGCAATGGCTACATCACACTAACAACACAGGCAACACAGATTGCCCAGGAGGTGGCAATTACACAGGTGTTCCAGGGTCCCGCCTATCCTGCTGATACCATTTTAAAATAACTGAAGCACAAAGTGGGAGTTAAAGCTATTTCACTTCTTGTAAACAGTAAAGAGCAGCTTTTACAAGAAAATAGAACACAGAACATATTACCAGCTTCATTTTCAAACTAAAGCACCTTGAACACCATCACTGAGATAACTTTTTAAGAACTGTTTCATTTGAACTCTGTTATCATCTACTGCTACAGCCAAAACCAGGAACCTTCACCATGGCAGAAACACCATTTCTTACCTCTAAGACCATGAATATTTTCTTGGGTGTCTCTATCACGTGATACAGCTGGCAAATATGCTGGTGACTTAAGTTCTTCATGGCATCGATTTCTATTTTAACACGAGGCAAGTCATCCTAAGAGGCCACAACAGCAAGCTATGAAATTGCCGACTACTTTGACAGCCTGTACATCACAGTAAGCATCAGACTATTGTACAACACAAAATTTCACAGCACGTAGTATATGACAGCATACAATTCAACTGTTCGCATTCAATCCAGCAACAGCTCTGCCATTACTGCCCTACAATTCTGGCAAACCCCCAAGGGGCCAATGTAAAATAGCTAGTATTCTCATCAGCATTCTGTTTGAATTACTGTGATAATCTTTGACTTCCTCAATTCTACAGCCAGAGAATGTTGCCGTCTCCACAACAGGGCACAAGATTTGTGGTCTTCTGTTAAAATTCTTTCAAGTCTAGAGCATCCATCAATAACCAACAGGACAATCAGGCAGCATTTCAACATGTCGCGCCCCTGTGCTCCTGAAAACTCCACAAGAACAGCAGGAAGTGCTACCAGCTTTTAACTATCTTTTGGCTTACCCCTAGAGCAAGTTTGTCCATGATTTTTATTGCAACTTTTTCGCCAGTGAGAAGATGTCGCGCAAGTTTTACCTTTGCAAACCCACCTAGAATTCAAAAAAGAGACGTTTAAAGCTCAGTGTGATGACATGCTTTCTTGCCTCTAATCTCACGGTTACGCCAGAGTAGGCAGCATGCACAGTGTGCTGTGTCTTCATTAGAGGAAGAAGCGATCACTGCTACTGACTTCCAATGACATTTTCAGAGTTCTGCCCCCCAAAACACACGCTTGAAACATGACCTACAGACTCTGCAGTAACAGTTAGTCTACACTCAGATAAATACTAAAGTGGTTAGACAGACTGCACACACCTGTTTGCATCCACAGATTAAGCCTACCTGTTCCAATTGTTTCATGTAATTCATAGTACTTGAGAATTTCCTCATAGTCACCTACAGCCATTCTGAGAGGAACGGGGATCTTGCAGTTTTTCTCCGCACCTGCAAGGAGAAAGCGTAGCCAGTGTTCCTGCTTTTCCAATCAGAGCGGACTCCTGGAAACCGACAGGACATTTGCTGCAGCTCCAGTGCTTTCATGGCCAAGTGCTGCACACCTCGCAGCAAACTCCCTGGACGAGTAAGCCGGGACGCCCGCAGGCTAAGGGCACAAAACGCTCGCGTCTTTCAGGGGCTCCTCGCTGAGGCTTAGCAGCGAGAGCGAGCGACCGCTTGGGAGAAGCGGCAGCAACGCCCCCGCGCCAGCTTCCTCCACAGGGCCACGACCCAGACCCAAGGTCTCCGCCTTTCGCCGGGGAAGCGGCGGCTCCGGGTGCTGCTCCCCGCTGAACGCAGCCCAGCTCTGCTGCGGGCCCGTCTGGCGTCCGGCGCCCGCCGCCAGGGCCCGGGCCCGGGCCCGCCTGGGCTGCCCGGCGAGAGGCGCCAACCGCGTCCCCGGCCTCCCCAGGGCCCTGCCGCCGGGGGACCGGCGAGAAGCCCCCGGCCTCTGGTGGCAACCGGGGCGGGCCCCGTCGGGCAGCACTCACCGACTCGGCAGCCGCCTCCCGGCGCGGCCGTTACCGTTCAAATCTCCCCGCCGCGGCGGCCGCTGCCGGCCAGGACGCGCCAGGGGCCAATCGCCGCGCAGGGCCGGAGCGGAACAGGCGGGGACGCGCCGTGCATGACGGGAGGGAGGTCGAGGCGGAGCTGGGGGAGTGGGCGCCGCCATGGCGGGAAGGTCTCCGCTGCCGTCTCGCTGCCGACAGAGACGGCCTCGCCCGCGCCCGGTCCCGGCAGGGACGGGAAGCAGCGCCCGCTCCCATGGGGAAGATCGCCGCCTCCCACGGCCGGTGGGGACTGGCGTGGGACCCGCCCCGCCGGGCCTGCGCCACGCACAAGATGGCCGCCGGGGGAGACTACGCCTCCCAGCATGCTCCGCGGGCCTGCCCTTCCGTGAGGTGCGGCCGTTGCGGCCGCCGTCCCCAGCGCTGCCCCGGGGCCGCCGTGCGCCGGCACCGCACGGCCCCTGCCCGGCCGCGGCCCCGCTCCAACTTGGAGCAGCCTGGGGCAGGTGGAGCCGGCGAGCAGAAACGCAGGGTTTGCTCTGTTAAGGCTGGCGTTGAAGGTCTGTCTTTGCTGCGCCGGCCGTTCCCCTGTCAGGCCTTTTACCTTTCCGCGTACCAGATGTCTCCACCAGAAGCAAAAAAAGAAAAAAAAAACCAAAAGATTGGTGGAACATCTTATTTCTACATCTATTTGTATAAACTGCCTCTCCTTTGAAATCTTCCCAGGAGGATTAAATCTATCCTGAATAAAGAGTGAGGCACAGAGAAGGCCTCGAAGCTGTGCAAACACTGCTCAGCAGCAGCCAAAACATCAGTGTGTGACCAGCACTGTTCTGGTCAAAAGTCTAAACCACAGCGCCGTAGGAGCTGTGAGAAAGAAAATGAACTGCGTCCCAGCCAGGCCCCGTGCACTTGGGAAAACAGGCAACAGGCCTAACGATCTCTGAACGTCTCACTTCTGCCATACGCCGCAGAGATGCGTGCTAACATTCATCATAGAATCATCACAGAATGCTTTGGGATGGAAGGGACCGTTGAAGGCCATCTGGTCCAACCCCCCTGCAATGGGCAGGGACAGCTTCAACCAGATCAGGTTGCTCAGAGCCCTGCCCAACCTGACCTTGAATGTTTCCAAGGATGGGGCATCTACAGCCTCTCTGGGCAACCTGTTCCAGTGTTTCACCACCCTCACTGTGAAAATTTTTTTCCTTGTGTTCAGTCTAAATCTACCCGCCTGTACTTAAAAACCATTACCCCTTGTCCTATCGCAGCAGACCTTGCTAAAAAGACTATCCCCGTCTTTCTTGTAGGCCCCCTTTAAGTACTGAAAGGCTGCAGTAAGGTCTCCCCGCAGCCTTCTCTTCTCCAGGCTGAACAACCCCAGCTCTCTCAGCCTTTCCTCATAGCAGAGGTGCTCCATCCCTCTGATCATTTTTGCAGCCTCCTCTGGCCCCGCTCCAACAGGTCCATGTCCTTCCTGTGCTGAGGACCCCCGAGCTGGACGCAGGGCTCCAGGTGGGGTCTCAGCAGAGCGGAGCAGAGGGGCAGAATCCCCTCCCTCGCCCTGCTGGCCACGCTGCTTTGGATGCAGCCCAGGATATGGTTGGCTTTCTGGGCTGTGAGCGCACATTGCTGACTCATGCCCAGCTTTTTGTCTGTCAGCTACCCCCAAGTCCTTCTCCTCAGGGCTGCCCTCAATCCCTTCATCCCCCAGCCTGTATTGATACCGGGGGTTGCCCCGACCCAGGTGCAGGACCTTGCACTTGGCCTTGTTGAACCTCATGAGGTTCACACAGGCCCACTTCTCAAGCTTGTGCAGGTCCCTCTGGATGGCACCCCATCCCTCAGATCAGGTGTCAGCTGCACCGCTCAGCTTGGTGTCATCTCCAAACTTGCTGAGGGTGCACTTGATCCTGCTGTCTATGTCATTGATGAAGATATTAAACAGCACTGGCCCCAGTACGGACCCCTGAGGAACACCACTTGTCACTGATTGTCTAGGTGCCTGGGCAAAAACGCTCCGGGGGTTGAGCAGCAAGCTCACTGCCTGTCAAGTGCTCATCACATTTGAGTATTACTCATCTTAACAGAAACACCAAAACACAGCAATGAAAGGAATGGAACTACATTGCCCTGAGCTTCCAGCACTGAGTATTTCCTAAATTCTGGCAAAGCTGATCTTCATAGTAATTTTAAGAATAGTTGAAAATCTAAGCATTTTAAGCAGATGAGAACACCCAGGAATAGTGGCAAAGCAGCTGGGCCTGCACCTGCAATGTAAGCGTTGTGGGCAATTGCTAGCCTGTTGATGTTTGCCAGCTCTGCTTGCCGTGCCTTCTTGAGATGGTGTTTTGGGGACAGTTGGCTTTCTCTGAGCTGCAACTTGGGAGTGCTCATGGCACCTGGGTATATTTTCACTGGTCTGACCCTGTGGGGTGCTGTCCCTGTCTCCCTGAGCATCCCGATCCCATCCCCCTGGGGGTCCCCGTCCCATCCCAGGGACAATGGGTGGCGTGTGACATTGAGAGGCCTTGTCATGGTGGGCTGCACACAGGGCTGACTATGGCTCCATTTGGTGGAGGGGACCTGTGCCCCTGCCCACTCCGTGACTGATGGGGCCTGTTCTCCACATGGCCCAGCACCCTGTACGTGCCTGGGGGAGGAACTGCTGCTCTGGTCAGCAGAAGGTGGAGAAGCAATGGGCTCTGACATGGCCAATTTCATACCTGCACATGGCTGCCGGGGCCCGGGCAGGGCCCTGCTGCCCTCCAGAGAAAGGCAGCACCTCTGACAGCCCTCTCAGGGGCATGTGCAGGGCCAAGGAGCTCCTCCAGAGAGGCCCAGGAGCTCTCCGGGGCCTTGCAGAGCCCTATGGAAGGCATTACAGGGCCGCTGCAAGGGCCTGGGGAGCAGCACAGCTACCCAGGGCTCCACGCGGGTCCCAGCAGAGCCCTGCCAGCTGTCTGGGGAAGAGCAAGGCTCCACAGGGCCATGTGCGGGCCCTCCTGGGGCCCTTGTGGGGGCCGGGGGACAGCAGGGCTCCCCAGGGGCACAAGCGGGACCCAATGTGGTCCCTACAGCTGTCTGAGGGGTGCGTGGGCGGGGCCTGGCAGGGTTCCCTGGGGGAGCAGCAGGGCTCCACAGGGCCTCGTGTGGGGCCTGGCAGAGTAGGTAGCCTATGGGCATCTGAGGGGCAGCAGGGCAGTGCGGGATGGGAAAGAAGAGCTCAAACAGCGCGTGAAGTTCCACAGTCTTTTTATCAATGGCTGGGAGACACAGGCAGGCCAGCTGTGCTAAGGCCTCTGCTTCCAGCCTTGCAGGATGCCCGTTTCCTTCCTGGATCGCCATCCATAGCGTTGCTCTCGCTGCCCTGCCATGGCACTTGGCAGCTGCTTTGGGCTTCGCAGCCAGCACACCCACGGGAGCCCTGGGGCCATGGTGCAGGGTGTAGTGTGTCCTGCACGGCCCCAGGCTGCAGGCAAGGGGGCAGGTGCAGCTGCTCAGGTGGTGCCAGTGTGCAGGGCACCCTGGGATCAGCTCTGTGCACAGCTCCAGCAGCACTACCAGCTGTCTCCCGGGGCAGGGTTCCTCCTCCTCCATGCCCTCCGGAGCTGACAGCACAGTGCTTGCAGGCGGAATCCGGAGGGAGGTTTTTTCATTACAGTGTCCAGGATCATCAGGGTTTGCACCGCCAGGGAAGAGACCAAGAGGCTGCTGTCGTTCACTTTGTCTTGAAGGGCTGGGACGGAAAGGAACAGAGCCCAGGTCAGAGCCTGGATCTGTGGGGACCTCAGGAGCCCCTCCAGCCAGGGCCACTCCTGCCCTCCCAGCTCTTCCCACAGCCAGGAGGGAGGCAGGGGCACCGGGATCAGCCGGAAGGTGCTGCCCACCAATGCCCCACATGCCCCTGAAACCTCTCTCTGCTCTGCCCACACTGCCCCTCACCCACGCAGGGACCAGAGCCCTCCCCGGCCGGGACAGGGATTGGAGCTCCCTACCCACGGTCTCTCCTCCTCCCCGCCAGCTCCCGCAGACACCCTGCTGCCCTCACTCACCCTTGTAGAAGAGCTGGAACTTCTCCTGGTGCATATCCCTCAGCTGCTGCCTGGCGAGCCCTAGGCACACACAGCCCGTCACAGATCCCGCCGGCCTGCCCACCCCAACTGCCCAGCTCCCCCCCACCGGCTCCATGGGCCTGGCTGTGCTCCCTTCTCCCCTTGGGCAAGGCTGAACCCAGGGCAGTCCTCTGAGCGTGAAGCCCAAGAAGGCTGCGAGGGATGCAGCAAGGCTCCCACCAGCCCACCCTGCACAGGCAGGGGTGGGAGAGGGCGGCAGGGAGCCCCGTGGGCATGGGGCAGTCAGGGCTCTGCAGCTGCCTGGTAGATTCGGCAGCAGCCGTGGCTGGGGCTAAGCTGCTGCGGGGCAGGGAGGGACCCCCAGCGGGGTTGTGGCTCACCAATGAACCTGACGGCCGCCACACGCAAGGGCTCCTGTACGCTCTGCAGGTACAGCAGGCTCTGCTGCAGGTACGCCTCCACTCTTCTGCTGTCCTCCATAAGCTGGAGAGAGCACAAGGGGACAGGGTTGGTGCAGACCCTCCCCCTAGGCCCAGGACTGGCCTCCCCTGCCCGGACACCCAGGACGCCCAGCCAGCGGCTGGCTGGTGCCGGGGTTTGGAGGGAGCAGAGGGCAGGGTGCTCCCTGGGGTGCTGCGGTGCCACCCTGCTGCCAAGGCCCAGCTGGGCTGGGGCTCTGTCAGCACCCCTGGGCTTGGGGGGGGAAAGGGAGCCTGTGTGCGGTGCAGGCAGGCAGCGCTGGGCTGCCGCAGTGGGCACGGGCACAGCTGCTAGCCCCACGCACTGGGCATTGTGGGAGAAGGGCTTCGCCAGGCTGGGTGTGGAGCTTCGGCGCCATCCTTACCAGGCACTCGCCGACCCTCCACGTCTGCTCTGTCTCCAGCAGCTTCCTGAGCTGCCTCCGCTTCAGGAGCTTGGCAGCTCCAAGGAGGGCTTGCCGAGAGGCCTGCAGAGCAGCAGAGACTGGGAGATGGCACCACTGCCCAGGGGACAGGACGTGGGGGTCTCTGGGCAGAGCAGCATGGGGACAAGGGTTGGGGGTCCAAACCCTGGCCTCAGACACCTGCAGGCGCCGCTGGGGAGCCCATGTGGGCTGCAGTGCTTAGGTCTTTGTGGCTGCGCACTGCTGCTGAGCTCTGCTGGATCAGGCAGGGCAGGTGTAGGCAATGTCCCTGCCCACCTTCTCAGCTGCTACCAGCTCTGCGGCTGCAGGCCGGGAGGGGCTCTGAGTCCTGCTCAGGGACTTTGGAGGTTGGGCCCCAGTTGAGGCACATTCAAAGGGCTTAGGAATCCCCACCTCAGCCACGCTGTGGTCCTTGTCATGCAGGTGGAAGAAGAGGGGCACCAGGCTCTTCTCCATGTCCTTTCTCATCTGCTCTTTGTGGGTGCTGACTGCAACCTGCATCGCATCTCTGCAGAGGAAGATGGAGCGCTCTTGCACGGAGGTGGACTCCTAAGAGGAGAGAAGGAAGAGAGGAGGACCTCAGTCCTGGCTCCCCCAAACCCCCGGTGAGGAGACGAATGTTTGTGGCTCTCCCTCTGCAGGGAAGAGAACTCACGGGACAGCGGGCATGTTGAGAGAGAGAAGCACCACCCCTGGGCCACGTATGTGTGCCCCCCCAGGCATGCTAACCAAGCCTCTACTCTCCCGCCACCTTACGTTTTCAAAGAGTGACGGGAGCATCTTGACCAGCTGCAGAGCGATGGGGACAGCCCTCTGCCTGTCCACCAGGCAGAGCGTGTTGCTGAGGACAGCCAGGGCCGCCATCCTGACGTCGCAGTCATCATCCTGCAGTCGCTGCATGACCTCTGGCAGCAGGTCTTGCAGAGTCGCTGCCTACGTGAAACACGCGATTTCATTTTGTGATGCAATTGAGGACCGCCCCAGTAAAACCACTCTGCATGTAGAGGGTTCAGCGCTGGCTGGGCCGAGATCTCTCTGTGTGCACCGCAGCCAACAGCCTGGCCTGAAGTGCTCAGGGGCTGCTGAACAGGGCAGCGGGAGCAGTGGGCATTGTTCCTGCCACTCCCGATTCCGGGCAAAGCCCGAGCAAGCCGCTGCGCGCACCACCGCCTGCAGCCCAGCCCCAGGTGCATGCCCTGACTGTGCGTGGCTGCCCCTGCTCACCCTCTCGGGTCTCCCAGACAGCGTGACGAGGCTTCTGACTGCCATCCTGCGCAGCACCAAGCTCTCGCTCTGCAGGTGGAACTGGAGGAGGTGCAGGACAGGGCCATTGACATGCTCAAAGTCGGTGGAGTCCAGGAGCTGAAAAACACCCGGCAGCAGAGTGAGAGCCTGGCACAGCCAGCAGAGCTCCCGGACGGCTCGGGGCAAGGCACCAGGGCTGGTCGCAGCCCAGGCGGGAGGCAGCAGGGCCCACAGAGGGCCCTCACCGCCTCCCCTCTGCCCTCTGCCCTCTGCCTCATGCACGCAGCCCAGCGTCTCCCCACCCGCCCTCAGACAGGCAGCGCTTGCCACCAGGCCCACCTCGACGAAGACAGCCATGGCGCTGATCTCCTGGTAGGCCTGTCTCTGGAAGAGGGCTATGACTGCCTGCTCAGACACGGCAGTGCAGCAGTCCGGTACTTCACGCCGCAGCACCCTGTGTGGGGGAAGGCGGCATTGGTGGCACCGAGCTGGGCGGGCAGACCTGTCTGGCACTGCGCTGCCAGCCCCAGCCATTACGCCGCAGACCAGGCCACATGGGGCAAGGCCGCGTTTGTGCGTTGCGTTGGCTGCTTGTGCCCCACCACCCAGCGGGAAGGGGATGGTGCGGGGGGCCCTTCTGCCCCAGGAAAGAAACGCCGGGGGAGACAAGGACGACCGACGAAGCTCTCACCTAGTCAGCATGGCGATACCGGTGTGGTAGGTCTCGGAGCTCCTGAGCATGTCCCAGGCACCCTGCCTCCTGATGTCTTCAACCAGGGAGGCACTGCCCAGGCAATGGAACAGAGCTTGCATGGTGCTCACTGCGCTCCTGCATGCAGAGCAAAGCGTGGTCACAGGTGGAGCCCTGGCCCCGGCTCTGGGCCCAGGGCAGAGGGCAGGGAGCAGGGACAGAGCACCTGAGGGAGCAGACTGGAGGATGCCTGCACCACCTCTGCTCCGGGCCCTTCAAGCTGAAGGAGATCTGGAAGACCACTGCCATGAAGAGCTCCTCTAAAAGTAACTGCACACAGCCTCGGCTGCTGGGCACCAGGAAGATCTGGTGCATGGCACCGGCTAACTGCAGAAAACACCCAGGGACCGCTGTCACTGCAGAGCTGTCCCTGTGGTGCTGCCCAGGACTGGGGGCAGGGGTGGTCAGGCGCTGCGCCGAGCTGAGGGAGATGCCAGAGCAAAGCCTGGCCCGGCTGCCTGGCCTGGAGCCCAGCTGGTCCCGAGGCAACAGCCCAGCCGGCCCCATGGGCTCTGCCAGCTGCCCTGGGCTCCCCCTCCCCGGCCCCGCAGCCTGCTCTGGCTGGGCTGCCGCCCTGCCCCAGGCTTCCCAGCTGCCGAGCAGGCAGGAGGAGGCGCCGGGGAGGGAGGAAGACCGCTGAGGGCAGCAGGGCAGGGGCAGGGGCAGGCTGCCTGCCTGCGAGCCGCGGGGCCGAGCAGCATGTGCTGCCCTGCCTGGCTGTGGCCCTGAGGCCCCTGGCCCAGGCATCCCTGGGGAGGTCCGGGTTTGGGAGCAGATGGAGAGGGGAGGAGGGGCTGGAGAGGGATGCACAGCCACGGGCCGGGTGGAGCATGCCTCATCCAGACACTCACAATCAGGAAACAGTAGCAGCTGCATTGTCCCATGAAGCTGCCCCGCCGTGTGGCTTTCTGCTGGACCAGCAGCAGTGTCTTCAGCACGTCGTCCAGCTGGCAGGGCTTGGAGGCCAACATGCTCCACATGGCACTGGCAGTGCTGCAGAGCCAGAGCACGCTGTCAGTGGGGCCACCTCGGCCACCACCCCTTCTGCCTGGGCAGGTGCTGGAGGTCCTGAGCTGCCCCTGCGGCTGACGGGCCACGTACCTGTCACAGCGCTGGGAAGCCTGCAGCAGGCCAATGGTCACCTTCTGAGGGTACAACTGGGCCACTTGGAGAAAGGTCCTCCTCAGGATGTCCCAGAGCGGGGTCTGGCTGACACCCGCCAGCAGCCCATGGATGGTCTGCACGATCTCGCACACCTGGAGGAGGCAGGGGTGTGGAGTGGGGTGGAGCGCAGCCATGGCCCCAGCTGCCACCAAGAACTGCTTCCCTCCCGTTGCTCTTGGCTGGCCTCAAAGGCCGCCCGTCGGGTGCTGCCAAGCCCTGGACTTGGGGCGGGGGGAACGGCCCCACGCGCCCGGGGCAATCCGGCTGCATGCTGCCTACCTTGGTCAGCTCCGAGCACGGGTCTCTCAAGACCGCCTCCAGCATGTTGGCAACCACCTGGGTGTCCGAGACCCTTGGGTGCACCATGCCTCTCAGGACCGTGTGGATGAAGTCGCCCCTCTCAGTTGGGAGGAGGGAGCTCCCAAATGTCTGAGGGAGAGAGGGAGGGAAGAGGTGTCGCACTGAGTGCCCTGGTGGCGGGGCACAGCTGAGCAGCGGGGGTGGCTCTGGAGTGAGAAGCCTGGACAGCGCTGGCCCCCTGCTGCAGGACAAGTGTGGGCAGCAGGGGCTGGTCTGGGGTGATTGCAGCCAGGCGGGCTGTGGAGAGGCAGCTGCCCAGTGGGCTGAAGGAGGGGGGCGTGGGGGCAGGGTCACGGTGTGCTCCTGCTGCTGGCAACCAGAGCTGGCCAGTGGCCAGGACAGCGGGAGCTGCTGCACTGATGCTGGGGAGTAGGCAATGGCTAGTGGCCTTTGGCTACTCCCTGCGCAAAGGTGGTGGGACCGTGCAGCCTGATCGGCTGGGGAAGAGGCCGTGCCATCCCCCCCAGTGGCTGATGCGCTGGTTCGTCGGAGTCTCTGGCCAGACTCCTGGCCAAGACTCCCAGCAAGGGAGGAGCTTCTTACCATCCACTCATTAATGGGCTCCTTGGGCAAGAAGGCGCTAATGCATTCCCCATCCAGTCCTGCCTTGGGATCCTGATGTGCTGCCTGGTGGGCTGGGCAGGAGGGAAAACACACAGTGAGCGGCAGGAACCACGGAGAGCTGGAGACAGCAGGCATGGGCATCAAGGAGAGCTCTGCCTGGCTGTCCGTTCTGTGGGGAGCCAGAGACATGCCGGGGTGGCAGTGGGCCCATTTGCAGGGGGAGGAGGGGAAACCGCCTCTGAGGCTGCAGAAGGGCAGGAGAGCTTGGTCTGGCTTTCTGCTCCGGAGGAGGAGAGGAGCCCCAGGATGCTGCTGCCGCAGGCTCTCCAGCCCAAGGGTTCTTGGGATGGGCCCCAAGCCGACCTCCGAGGCGGGCTGCGTGGTTCCCGGGGTTGGCGTGGCATGGCTGCTCCCCTGCTCCAGCCCTGGAGGAGTTTGCTGCTCCTTCCTCTAGCAGAGGAGGCGGGCCGAGGCGGTGCGGCACCTTGCCTGGGCCCTTGTGGCTGGAAGGCCCCAGCCCGCCCCAGCATCTCTTACCCCATCGCAGCAGAATGAACGCGCGGTAGGGATGCAGTGCCTCCACAGCCCCGCCTCTGATCTCCTCGTCCTGCTCGGCACAGGACAGGGTGAGGTACCCCATCACCTGCCCCAGGAATGGCAGATGCATCTCACTGAAGATGAAGGGGTTGCCTTTTCTGAGGCACAAGGCCTGTGGGAGAGAGGAAGGAGCAGTAGCAGGACCCAGCTGCATCAGATGGGACGAAAGCGCTAACCACTGAGAGCGGGCCCCGGGCTGAGTGCTGCGTGAGCCAGAGCTCTGGAGGGCTCTGCCCTGCGCTGCACCCTGTGGAGACCCAGCCTGCAGCAGCTGCCTCCAGGCAAGGAGAGTGCTGCCTCCCTGTGAAGGGAGCCCTGGAAGGGTTTTGCCTTCCCTCCCCGTGAGCCTGCGGGACTGGGGTGCCTGAAGGAGGCTTGAGACCCTGGATCTGCTGGTCCTCCACACCCACATTCAGCTGACAGAGCCCTCCTTCCGCACCTGTGGGACTCCCCATCTCCACACAAGGCTGCAGCCATGCGCCCTCTCCTCCTGCCAGATCCTGCTGGCAGTCTGTCCCAAGACCTGGCCCTGCCCTGCCCAGCTCTCCACGGCACGGGAAGGGAGGGCCTGTGGGGCTGCAGCAGGAGCCCCGGGGCCAGTGGGCTGGGGAAGGGGCCAGGAGCAGGCAGTGGCAGTGGGGAAGGGAAGGGCCTGAGAGCCCCACAGGCCCTCAACACTGAAGCAGCTGGGCAGCAACCCAGGGGAGGGAGGCAGGGAGGGCAGCCGGAGCCCAGCCTGCAAAATGCTCCCTCCAATGCCCTGGGACGGAGCTGGCTCCCGAGAGAAAAGGCATGGGAGAGAGCAGCTCCCAGAGAGAGGCGCAAAGACCCTGCCCAGGGCTGAGCCCTGGTGAATCCCCTGCCCTGCACCCGGGCTTCTCTCGCAGGGAGCCCAGAGCTACCGGCTACTCTGGGGCAGCAGGAAGGGGCGAGGGGTGCCAAGAGGTCACCTTACACACCGCAGGCCCCTTACCTCCAGCATCGCAGAGGGCCTCAAGAACTGGCTCAGGCTGACAATCCTCCCCACAGCCCTCCGTCGCCTAGCCAGTTCCTGGGATGCTGTGAAGGGCAGCAGGGCCTGAGAAGGGAAAAAATGCTGGTCTGCCTTGGGATACGACAGCAGCTCCCGGAGCGCTGGCTCTGCCAAGCGCTTGGCGGGGTTCACGCAACGGGCCGCCAAGGCTTCCCCCGTTCAGGAGGGAGGCCTGGAACGGGGTCTGGCCGCCTCGTGACCTCGCGGACCGTTGCTGACAGTTGGTGACGTGCTGCAGTCAGGGAGGTAGCCAGCTCCTGCCCCCGCAGCCACCTCTGCCCCTTTCCACATGCTCCTCCAAACCCACACGTCTCTCCAGGAGGGCAGGAACCTCCAGGGGGCCCTGCACCAGGGAGGCTGGGCTACGGCCCATGGGGAGGCCACAGGAAGAGTGCTTCAGGGCTGGTCTCCCCTTGCACCGTGGCCACATCGCAGCAGATCTCCGCCCTGCTGCGATCTGGGAGGAGAGCGTGAATGGGGTGGGTGGTGAGGGCAGCAGCTCAGCAGTGCCAGCTGCCAGAGCAGGGGGGCCTGGGAAGGACACTCGGACTCCTTCCATTGCTTTGGCTCTGGGCTGGGGCGTGCACGCTCCAGAAGGTCACGTCTCTTTAGCGTAAGGCAAGGAAGAGACCCCGTGAGCCCTGCTCTCAGCAAATGTCTGACCTGCAAGATTTTCTCCACTGTCTGGATGCTGGACATCGGCGAAGCACCACGCACCAGCACCTCCAGCACACTGTCCAGAGTTTTCAGGATCTGTAAGGGGATTCAGCAGGTGGCACACTTGCCCTGGCCCTTCTTCCTTGCAGGAAGCTGGCTTGAATGCCTTCCACCTGAGGCGGGCTTCAGCTGCCCTCTGGTGCCCAGGAGACGCCTCCGGGTCTCCCTGGTCTTCCTTCTGCTCCTATCGTCTTCCAGCAGCCAAAGCCAACTAGGACAACGTGCCCAGGGACTGACTGGCAGGCTCTCCGTAGCTCACCTCGCACTTACCTGAGCACTGAGTGAAGCATGTTGGCTGTCCATCTTCTGTGCTGCAGCAAGACGGAAGACGGTGTAGATGCGGGGCCAGAGGTACTGGCGCAGCACGCCTTCCCTCTCTTCGCTGCAAGAAAAGAAGGTGCCGCCTGGATGCCAGGGCTTCCACGTACAGGAAGGGGTCACAGGGGTCAGGGCGACAGCGGTCAGGACCACAGGGGTCAGGACTGGCAGTCCCCAGGGTGGTATCCATACGAGGTGGGGAAGGGGTGCGTGGAGGCATCTCCTCCCTCCCCCATGCCACTGAGCCAGGGACTGAGGGCAGTCCTGGCCAGTGGAGCCCAAACCCCTTTCCGTCTCCTGCCTCTCCCTTCAGAGGAAAAGCCAAGAGGCACCGGGCAGACCCAGAGCACCCTCCGCCCTCCCATCTGCTGGGCCACCGATGGGCCCAGTGTGAGGGAGAGCAGAGGCCCAAAGACAGTGCCGCCAGGGTCCTGCCAGGATAGGAGATGCCTGGCACCATCAGGCCCACGCTGTGGGGAGGCCTTGGCCTGGCCAGGGTCTGGGGCAGGTACCTCATTGCAATGACGGCAAGCACGGCTTGCTGCCACATCATGGCGTCCATGCTGTGATGGGGCTCCTTTTGCTGTCGTGCCTGGAGAGGGAGAGCACAGCCGGGATGGGGCACGGGAGCTGCCAGTGCCCGGCACCAGTCTGTAGGGCAGGCAGAGCCCCGCTGCCCCCAGGCCAGCACGGGCACCCAGAGCGGCCCCTTGCCAGATCTGCAGTGGCCCCACAGCAGGCAGGGCTGTTCCCACGGAGGCCCGTCTCACCCTCCCCCCGTGCCCAGAGGCCCAAGTGCTGTCCCTACTGCTGGGCTGGTGCTTGGCCAGCTTTGCCCCGCTCCCTTAGCCCTGCTTGGGGGTCCCCTCACCTCCATTTTCTCCACCAGCTCACAGGCTGATCTGAAACCATGCACGAACCTGCCCTGCAGCCAGGCTCTGCAGAGCGTGCAGATGGAGGTCAGAAACCCCAGCTTCGAGGCCTCGTCCTGACAGGTAGGGAGAAGAGAGACAGAGAGGGAGGGTGAGGGCGCAGAGGCACAGCCAGCAGGAGCAGGGGCCCAAGGGGCTGCAGTGGTGGCGCAGGGGGCCGGGAGGGGAGCGGTTCTGCACAGCCAGCAGCCCTCCACGAGCCCGCGCGCAGGCAGCAGACGTGGCAGCACCCAGCTGGGAGCTGCAGGCAGAGCCTTGCTGACGAAATCTGCAGTTACCCTTTTGGTGCTGTTGAGAAAGGCCAAGAAGTAGTCATGGGCTTCCTTCTCCTCACCCTCCAGCTCGCAGCTGGAGGCAGCAGCAGCTTCACCTGATTAAGAACGAGAGCAGGGAGAGCTGTAGGCAGGGGCAGGAGGTAGAGGGAAGAGAGGGGCTGTCTCTCCAGCCCTGCGCCTGCTGCCCTGCACACGGCAAGCCCTGGGCCAGGGTGCTGATGCCCTGTCCCCCCAGGATGCCACTGGCAGCAGGGCGGGAAAGGTCCCGGCCCTGCAGCACTGCTGCCTCCTGCCAGCCCAGCTGCCTCTCCCTGCCCTGCTCTGTGCCCCGAGGCAGGAGGTGGTCCCCTGGGGTCCTGTCGATACGCACTCATGGCAGGGCTGCCGGGGCTCTTGTCCTCCTCCGCTTGTGCGATGGGGCTGGCAGAGCCCAAGTCCTCACATTGCCTGGGGCTTTCTGACCACTGATGGTCCTCAGCGGCCACCCCAGCCCTTTCATCCTCTGCCGGTTGGGGTGCATGGGTCCTGCGGGGGGAACCACTCGCCGCCCTGCAGAGGGAAGGAGTGTGGCTGGGGAGGGGGCAGCCCACAGCAAGCGGCCCCACAGGGAGGTGGTGGGGCGGAGGAGCTGGGCAGGGACCCGGGGATCTCCTGCAGGATGCCGTTTTCCCGTGGGCTGACCCTACCCACCCCCCCGCCCCCAGGCCCTGGCGCTGGCTCTCCTGCCCCCAGCCCCTTCTGGAAGGGCCCGCCTGCTGGGCCCAGGTCCCCTGGCGTCCCTATGGCGCTGGCTCAGCCCCAGCCCCACATTCTTACCTGGTGCGGACGGTGGAGTGTTGGGGAAACCCCCTGGCTCTGGGGCTGTGGTGGGCCCTGGGTTGCAGGGAAACACGTGCCCTGCACGCAGGGGCTCTTGCACGAGGTGCACGGCTCATGTCCTTTCCTCGTGAGAGTCCTGGACACTGTGGGGCTGCCGTGCCGGTGCTGGGTGTCACTAGCTGCCACAGGGGTAGGTCACAAAGGGCCCTATTGTTACCCGGCACCCTGTCCAGGAGGGGCAGGGTGTTGTCCTGCCCCGCACCGTGACCCGGGCTCTCCCAGGAGAGCTGACCCGCCACTGGCTCTGGCCGCAGCCTCCAGTCCCTCTGTGCGCTTCCCCCCGCCGCAGGCGGGACTCCCTGGCTCTGGCGCTCGCCGTTTGGCTGCAGGCCTGAAACCTGGCTGTGCGGTTGATGGGCTTCCTCTTGCACCCTGCCCACCACCCACAGAAATATGTGCCGATCCCTGCCATGGGCAGGGACATCTTCAACTAGATCAGGTTGCTCACAGCCCCATGCAACCTGCCCTTGAACGTTTCCAGGCATGGGACATCCACAACTTCTCTGGGCAACCTGTTCTCGTGTCTCATCACCCTCATGGTAAAGAATGTCTCCCTTCTATCTCATCTAAATCTACCCTCCTTTAGTTCAAAACCCTTGCCCCTTGTCCCATTACTTCTGAAAGGCTGAAAGTGATCCCTAATCTGCATCCACAGCGTGTCTCTTTTCATACATTTTTGATTCAAAAAGAGTGGATTTGGACCTGGCAACTCCGGCAGCCACAGCTGCCCTGAGAAAGACCAGGCTGTCGTGGTTTAACCCCAGCCAGCAACTAAGCACCACGCAGCCGCTCGCTCACTCCCCCCCAGTGGGATGGGGGAGAGAATCAGAAGGGCAAAAGGGAGAAAACTCGTGGGTTGAGATAAGAACAGTTTAATAATTGAAGTAAAATAAATTAGAACACTTAAATAGGCAAAGCAAAAACCGTGCACGCAAACAAAACAGAACAAGGAATTCATTCACTACTTCCCATGGGCAGGCAGGTGTTCAGCCATCCCCAGGAAAGCAGGGCTCCATCACGCGTAATGGTTACTTGGGAAGACAAACGCCATCATGCCCAATGTCCCCCCCTTCCTTCTTCTTCCCCCAGCTTATATATACTGAGCATGATGTCATATGGTATGGAATAGCCCTTGGGCCAATCTGGGTCAGCACTCCCCCTGGCTGTGCCCCCTCCCAGCTTCTTGTGCCCCCGGCAGAGCATGGGCAGTTGAAAAGTCCTTTACCACTGTGAGCGCCACTTAGCAACTACTTAGCAAGAACAAAACGTCAGTGTATCCTCAACATTGTTCTCATCCTAAACCCAAAACACAGCCCCATACCGGCTACCAAGATGAAAATTAACTCTATCCCAGCTGAAACCAGGACACAGGCCTTTGTTACTTTTCACGCCTTTTGCCCTTACTTTTCGTGCCCTTACTGCCCTATTGTGACTGTTGTCCCGTACACAGTCCCAGGTATATCGAGCCTTTGGCCAGAGGGGACGGACGTGGCCATATATGACCATAGGTGAGACTCGACCAGGGTAGAAACGGAGTCCTGCTGGGGGGCAAATGGAGTCGCTTCTCCTCAGAGCAGCGGGTCTGCAGTCGGGGACTCTCCCCTTGGGTCGGGACGCCGCCCACGGTAACTCCTCGAAGTTGAGAGCCCTGGCCTTATTGGGTGAGCGATTGCGCATTTTGAGTCATCGTTCTGAAGCTTAAGAATTCTTAAGTCGGCTGAGTAGCATTAAATTCCCGTTGGCGTCCTGCACCTGTGGTTTACTAATGCTCGTCGGAGTACCACATACTTTTGGTTAGAATAAATATTATTTTTGCTGACATCATGGGCCTAGTTCGACTTTGTTCTCCTCTGCGACAGCCACTCAAAAGAAAGTGGAAATAAAACTGTAGTGCTTCCTTCTCAATTAAAAAATGAAACAAGGCGGTAAGGTATTCTAGGAAGTCACGTTTTCCTGTTTTTTTGCTAACAATATGTACCTAACAACGCTTGTTTGTGAGATAGTCATCACAGAATAAACAGATTAGGTGCTCGTGGATACCAGTGAAGCCTGATTGGGGTGAACAAGAGGGTCATAGCGGACACCCCTCCACGTCCTTCCCTGTCTCCAGGCCCCTCGTTATGGCTGTGGGTCACTCTGTCCCCTTGCGAGGGGCCAGTGGCACTGCTAGCTGGGGTTGGGCCACCGTGCTCTCTCTCTGCCGCTCCTTGTTCCTCACTCTTCTCTGCCGCAGCTCCTTCCTCCGTGCCCGTTCCCTCTGCTCCGGCATGGGCCCAGTGTGGGCCGTGTCCCTCAGAGTGTTCCCAGCTCTGCCATGGAGCCTCTGAAGGCAATGGTGGATCTCATAGCCGCAAGCGTGCCCAGCTAGAAGAACTCTTCAAACAAGTAGCTATGTTACAAGAGGAGCTCAACAGGCAGCGCAGTATCTGGGAACGTGAGCGCGAGATAGCTATGTGGTGTTGCGCACTGTCCCAGGCTGAGAGACAGCCCTGCCTTAAGGCTGCTCAAGGGGAAGGTTAGCCTGAATTCAGCCTCGAGCTGACAGACCCAAGTAACTCACAAGACGAAGGAGACTGGACCTTTGTCTCTTCTGCGGGCAGAAGGAAGAACCTTCCCCCTGCCCGTAAAGTGCCCCTATGTAACAGACATGATGCTCTTGGGGT
Source organism: Platalea leucorodia (assembly GCF_965183815.1). Taxonomy (NCBI): domain Eukaryota; kingdom Metazoa; phylum Chordata; class Aves; order Pelecaniformes; family Threskiornithidae; genus Platalea; species Platalea leucorodia. The sequence continues at coordinate 87,427,475 of NC_138858.1, read as the reverse complement.
GGAGAATGAAGAGCACATGAGTAACAGGCAGGATCCAGGAGAAGCTGACCCTGCAAAGCTGATTGAACCCCCCACCCACATGAGAACCTGTCCTGGTTTGAGCTGGGATAGAGTTGATTTTCTTCTTGGTAGCCGGTATGGGGCTGTGCTTTGGGTTTAGGATGAGAACAATGTCGATGATACACTGATGTTCTGGTTCTTGCTAAGTAGTTGCTAAGTGGCGCTCACAGTGGGCAAGGACTTCCCAGCTTCCCATGCTCTGCCCGGTGCACAAGAAGCTGGGAGGGGGCACAGCCAGGACAGCTGACCCAGGCTGGCCAAGGGGCTATTCTATGTGTTTATCCAGCTGTACAAACTCAAGATATTCTATGATTCTATGATTCTATGGCTTTTCTAGAAGAAATTGGCTGTGAAGGTGTGATTGTTTCTGGCAGTTTATTATACAGTGGGGTCCCCTCAGCATGCGTCACCTCCTCCTCTGGCGATATTCCAAAATCTTTGCCTTCTGGCCAGTCCATGATCACTTCCAAGATTCCTGGGTGACTGGGGTTTCCTATTCGAGCCCATTGGGTGATCAGTGTGACCCACTTACTCCACGTAGCATCAGCTGCATGGTGTGTACAGGGGACCCTCCCTTCGAACATCCAGCCCAACACTGGCAGTCAGGGTGCCAGGAGGAGCTGTGCTTCAGTACCAACTATTTCTGAAGCGGCTTGAACCCCTTCATATGCTGCCAATATCTCTTTTTCAGTTGGAGTATAGCGGGCCTCGGATCCTCTGTATCCCCGACTCCAAAACCCCAGGGGTTGACCTCGAGTCTCCCCCGGTGCTTTCTGCCAGAGGCTCCAGGTAGGGCCGTTCTCCCCGGCTGCATGTAGAGCATTTTTTACATCTTGTCCTGCCCAGACTGGCCCAAGGGCGGCTGCATGAACTATCTCCCGTTTAATTTGCTCAAAGGCTTGTCGTTGCTCAGGGCCCCATTTGAAATCGTTCTTCTTGCGGGTCACTTGATAGAGAGGGCTTACGATGAGACTGTAATTTGGAATATGCCTTCTCCAAAAACCCACAACGCCCAAGAAAGCTTGTGCTTCCTTTTTGCTGGGTGGGGGAGACATGGCTGTGATTTTGTTGATCACATCCATTGGGATCTGACGACGCCCGTCTTGCCATTTTATTCCTAAAAACTGGATCTGCTGTGCAGGTCCCTTGACCTTACTTTGTTTTATGGCAAAGCCAGCTTCCAGAAGGATTTGGACTATTTTCTTCCCTTTCTCAAAAACTTCTGCTGCTGTGTTGCCCCACACGATGATGTCATCAATGCCTTGCAGATGTTCCAGAGCCCCACCCTGTTCCAGTGCAGGCTGGATCAGTCCATGGCAAATGGTGGGGCTGTGTTTCCACCCCTGGAGCAGTCGATTCCAGGTGCACTGGACCCCCCTCCAAGTGAAAGCAAACTGCGGCCTGCACTCTGCTGCCAAAGGGATTGAGAAAAACGCATTAGCGATGTCAATGGTGGCACACCACTTGGCTGCCTTTGACTCCCAATTCATATTGAAGTTCTAACATGTCTGGCACGGCAGCGCTCAGTGGTGGCGTGACTTCATTCAGGCCCCGATAGTCTACTGTTAGTCTCCACTCTCCATTAGACTTTCGCACTGGCCATATGGGACTGTTAAAGGGTGAGTGAGTCTTGCTGATCACTCCTTAGCTCTCCAGTCGACGAATCAACTTACGGATGGGAATCAGGGCGTCTCTGTTGGTGCGATATTGCCGCCGGTGCACTGTTGTGGTAGCAACGGGTACCTGTTGTTCTTTGACCCTCAGCAACCCCACAATAGACGGGTCCGCTGAAAGACCGGGCAGGGTAGACAGCTGTTTAATTTCCTCTGTCTCCAATGCGGCTATGCCAAAAGCCCACCGGTACCCTTTTGGGTCCTTGAAATACCCTCTCCTGAGACAGTCTATGCCAAGGATGCACGGAGCCTCTGGGCCAGTCACAACGGGGTGCTTCTGCCACTCATTCCCCGTTAGGCTCACTTTGGCCTCCAATACAAGTTAGCTGTTGGGATTCCCCCATCACTCCAGAAATACAGATGGGCTCTGCCCCTTCATAGCTTGATGGCATGAGGGTACGCTGTGCACCGGTGTCTACTAAAGCCTTATACTCCTGTGGGGCTGATGTGCCAGGCCATCGAATCCACACAGTCCAGTACACCCGATTGTCCCTCTCCTCCACCTGGCTGGAGGCAGGGCCCCTCTAGTCCTGGCCATGGCACTCGTTACGCCCTTCTTGTAAATGCGAGTCAAAAATCCCTTTATTAGGATCGGAAACAGAATCAGCCATTCTACCCTGCCTGGGGAACTGCTCGCGGGAAACTGGAGCCACAACTCTCCTGGGAGAACCACCTTTTATAGTTGTTTTTCCTTGCAACTCACGTACCCGTGCCTCTAGGGTCGAGGTAGGTTTTCCATCCCACTTCCTCATGTCCTCTCTGTGGTCACGCAGATACAACCAGAGGGTGCCCCGTGGTGTGTATCCATTATAGCGTCTCTCTTGAGCAGAGGAACACTTACTCCTAATGGCTGAGATACTGGTCCATACAGGTGGGGTGCAGGATCTATCTTCTTCGAGTCGCTGGACCTTCCAGGACAGTTTCTCCACAGCTGAGATGAGGGAGGAAGACAGACTTTCTTCATATTATTGGAGTTGGCCAGCCAATTCATCCACTGTATCCTCTTCCTTGAAGGGATACCTTTCCTTCACACCTGACAGGAGTCGCCTCCAGAGGCTGAGGGCTTTTGTCCCTTTTCCAATTGCTTTGTCAATGCCCCCTTCCCTAGAAAGGAATCGCAGCTGCTTGGCTTCTCTACTCTCTAATTCCAGGCTACTGGCCCTGTTATCCCAGCATTGGAGCAGCCAGGTTGATAACGTGTTTGCCTGGACGACGGCTGAAATCCTTTCGCATATCTTGCAGCTCACTCAAGGATAGAGATTGAGTGGTTACCGTCTTGTTCATGAGTTATTCCTCTTCCTCCTCCTGTTCTCGTGATAGCCCTGTTTTAGAGTACTCTGCCTCCTCACCATTGAAACAGTATGCTTCTTCCTCCTGCTCCCTCTTAGGAGGTGCTTCCTCATCTCTTTCTAAACGAGCTGACTTCTGCTTTCAATATTTTTTCTTGTATATAGGGGTGACTGATACCAGCAGGGTTGGTTCCTGGGTTTAGCTGCAGTGCCTGTTGCTGGGGTTGGAGTAGCTGCAGTGCCTGTCGATTTGTTTTCCCTCTCTTCTCCCTGAGGGTGCTGCAAAATACCGAGCAGTGTTTGGTAGATACCAGCCAGGGCCAGCACAGTGCGATGAGTTGTGCCTCTTTGGAATAACCAAGGCATTTTTCTTTCAAGCATTCTATCACTTCATCAGGATCCTGTAGTTGTTCGGGAGTGAAGTTCCAGATCATTGGAGGTGAGAAGTTCTCTAAGTACCTGCCTATATTCTCCCACATGTCATGCCACCCATAACTGGTCCAGCCTCAGGGCAGATCTCTGGGTAATTTTTTTAAATAGTTGTTTAAACCTAAACAATACCTGAAACACATTTAGGAGATATAGCAATAGGAGCATCGTGGTTTGAACATCACAAGGATATTCAAAATTCTCAAGAGCTGGTGTAACTAGCCTGAAGGAGAAAGGGAAAGTGAAAGAAGGGGGGGGGGGGGGGGGGGAAGCATCCCTCTGTCCTCCCGTCTTGGCCATAGATTGGGTCTCTGAGGAAAGGTGAAGAGTGTCATTATTAGTAATTTCCGAGAGATGGCGCCCGAGGTACGGAGATGACAGCAATATCAAATACAAAAAACAAATTAGTTTTTTGACTAGTAATATTATGGCATCGTAAGTCGATGTTACACAGTATAGTAAAATGGTAATCCTGATCCATCTCCCAGAGGTGATAAGCAGCACCGCAGGGAACGCATACTGCAAGTGAGGAATTACATAATACAACCATGCAAACAAATAAAACAGCATTGTGACCATCGACTATTAAACTAATATAATGAATGCTTATAACAAATTTGTTTTAACATGCTCTGGTCAGATCTGTCGTTATCTCAGCCCTTCGTGCCCCACACTGGGCACCAAAGAGGACTGTCATGGTTTAATCCCAGCCAGCAACTAAGCACCATGCACCCACTCACTCCCCCTCGCATTCCTGGTGGGATGGGGAGAGAATCGGAAGGGTAAAAGTGAGAAAACTCATGGATTGAGATAAGAACAGTTTAATAATTGAAATAAAATAAAATAATAATAATGATAATGATAATGACAACAAACAAAAAAAAAGAACAAAACCCAGGAAAAACAAGTGATGCAACCGCTCACCACCTGCTGACTGATGCCCAGCCAGGCCCTGAGCAGCGGTCGCTGCCCCCCAGCCAACTCCCCCCAGTTTATATACTAGGCATGACGCCACACGGTATGGCATAGCCCTTTGGCCAGTCTGGGCCAGCTGTCCTGGCTGTGCCCCCTCCCAGCTTCTTGTGCACCGGGCAGAGCATGGGAAGCTGAAAAGTCCTTGACCAGTGTAAGCACTGCTCAGCAACAACTAGAACATCAGTGTGTTATCAACATTATTCTCATCCTAAAACCAAAACACAGCACTATACCAGCTACTAGGAAGAAAATTAACTCTATCCCAGCTGAAACCAGGACAGTGCCTGAAATTGTTTGAGGAACAGATCGTTCTGACATGGTCTATACTGAAGTAGGTATACACGGTGGATGGTTGTGTTATATATATTTACCTTATGTACACACCCGAGTGTGTGAGTATCTGTATATCTATAAATGAAATGCAGGGCTGGTACAATTATACTGAGGACAGAAGGGCATAAGTCAATACTGTATGTAAGGTAGCCCATGTGCCTGTTGGGGAGGCCAAAGACAGTCCAGATAAAAACCATCTTTCACAAATGAAACCTGCATCATGCAATGGCATCTGAAAGGGCTGGAGAGGGTCAGCTAAGGGCTGTACCTGGGGCTAGGAACACAGGCCTGGAAGAGGCCTCTCCTTCTCATTTTCTGTGTACCAGAATTGATGTGCTGGGATCACTACACGCAAAAAGCAGAGACTCTTCTTGTAGCCTCCAGTGTTGTGCAACCATGTATGCAAGAGCAGCACTTGCGCTTTCTTGCTGCAACTCAGACCAAGATGCTGCAGAGAACTTTCACTGGTCCTGTGTAGCATGACTGAAATGTCACATAGCAACTCTACTTGAATGATGAACTCAAAACACATTTGGAAGAAAGGGGATATAGCAGTAGAGAGCCATGAAGAAGTGAAGGGCTGGGTATGAATCATTCTTCAGGGAGCAGAAGAAAATTGTTGATCTCATGAGTACAGTTACTGTGCTCCATTTGATATATCCAATCAATTAGTCCGGCATGCCTTGCCATTGGTGAAGCCATGTTGGCTGTCTCTAATCATTTCCCTGTGTTCCATATGCCTCAACATAACTTCTAGGAGGATCTGTTCCATGACCTTACCAAGCACCAGGTACTCGGTAGTTTCCGGGGGCGTCCTTATTACCCCTTTTAAAAATGGGTGTGTTTTCCCTTTTTCCAGTCACTGGGGACTTTGCCTTACTGCTGTGACTTTTCAAATACGATGGAGAGTGGCTTGGAAATGACATCTGCCAGTTCTCTCAGTACCCCAGGAAGCCTCTTGCTGGGTCCGATGGACTCGTGCATGCTCTGTTCAGTCCAATTTGCCATTTCCTTCACAACACTTGTCCTGTCTTTCCAGCAATTCTGCTCAGGTTGCAATTCTTGTTGCGTTGCCAGTTGTGCCGAGGACACATTTTGAAATTTGCTCCATTTTGTGAGGCTGGTTTGAGCTCCAAATGACATGCAGTTTTAATACTAGTAGTATTAAGTATACAGTACTAAGTACTGTAGTATCAGCAGAGCATTTATGCAGCTCAGTGCTCAGTAAAAGGCTGCACGCCTGTTTTGCCAAGGCCTGAGCAAACAGTGGACAAAAAGTTCACAGGCAGAAGTAACCCCATGAGCTAGACATGTCTAGCTTAGTTGCATATGCTGCTGATAGTGCTCTTTTACACTTCCAGATTGTTGTGGTTTAACCCCAGCTAGCAACTAAGCACCACGCAGCCGCTCGCTCACTCCCCCACCGGTGAGAGATTCAGAAGGGCAAGAGGGGAAAACTCATGGGTTGAGATAAGAACAGTTTAAGAACTAAAGTAAAATAAAAATAGAACAGTACTAATAGTAATAACAACAACAATAATAAAACCAAGGAATAATAGTACAATAGTAATACAAAGCAAGCGATACACTGTACAATTGCTCACCACCCGCCGACCGATGCCCAGCACGTCCCCCAGGCAGCGATCGTTGCCCCCCCCCACCCCCCCGGTCAACTCCCCCCACTCATATACTGAGCATGACGCCATACGGTATGGCATAGCCCCTTGGCCAGCCTGGGTCAGCTGTCCTGGCTGTGCCCCCTCCCAGCTTCTTGTGCACCCTGCAGAGCATGGGAAGCTGAAAAGTCCTTGCCCACTGTGAGCGCCACTTAGCAACTACTTAGCAAGAACCAGAACATCAGTGTATCATCAACATTGTTCTCATCCTAAACCCAAAACACAGCCCCATACCGGCTACCAAGAAGAAAATTAACTCTACCCCAGCTGAAACCAGGACACAGATCATGGCTTTCTTCTTCATGCTGTAGTTTACCTTGCCAAAAAAGAGTATTTTCACTTTCAAAAGTTTCTCTCTTTCCTAAATGAATACACTTTCTACCAAGAAGCCCATTGGACACTTCCAGAGGGTCAGCCAAGGGCTCAACTAGGGAGTATAGGTCTTCAAGGAACATCAAGCCCACCGTTTTCTTTTGCCAGTGCAAATCTGCTCTGAAAGAATGCTGTGACAAGCCACAGAGCTCTGGTTATCCCTACAAAGTGGTGTTTGCATTCAGAGAAGCCGTGCTCTGAAGCCTCTGTGCCCTGTGCCCTGGAAGGGACACGACTCTTCCAGTCGTCTGGCCTGTCGTGACTGGCTGGCAGGACCAGTCCTCCTGGCCCGTTTACCCAGAGACCCCTCCAACCAGGGGGCTGCAGGGCCAGGAGCCCGGGAGTCACTGCACGGGGAAGGCAAGCACAGGCTGCTGCCTTTGGGAAGGCAGACCCCAGCAGCTGAGCCAATCTTTCATCTTCAGTGCCCTGGGACTGGGGGTGCCCTAGTGAAACGCTGTCCTGAGGACCCAGTGGCTGGGTAGCCACTCACATGGATGGGAAAGAGCTTCTTTCCCCAGGAGCTGCCATCAGCGAATGAATGGGCAGGGCAGGGCAGGACAGGGGGGCCCATGCACATGGTTCTGTTGTGCTTTGGTTGGGATGCTGCCTGCCTCTTCCAGCATCCTGTGCCTGCACGTATACATGCAGACGCACGCATTCGCACACACACGGTCCCCGTCGCCTTTTGGACCCACAGCCTTGCCCAGAGGACATGTGTGGGGCTGCAGAGGGGCCCCTGGAGGTGGCCTCTAAGCCTGGTCATTCCTGCGTCACAAGGAGTTGGAGGACACCAAGCTGTATAGCCTATGAAAGCCTGGACACGTCCAGTGGTGGGAGCCACCCCAAGCTTTTCTTGGCCTCTGCAGGAGCTGGCACACTTACTCCTCCCATGCTCTCCCCGGGGGCGGCAGCTCTGCCTGCCCCTCTGATGCTCTCTGCCTTGCAGGGCTTTGGCATCTCTCCTTCTCCTCTAGCCTCTCACTCAGCTTCTCTGCGTAGGCCTTTCTCAGGAGGTGGGGAGGGCGATAGGGAGCCTCAAACAGATGGCGGCAGGGGCTCTGAAAAGGCAGAAGAGACTCTCCTAAAGCACTGCCACCAACAGCTGGGGCTGCTCCCAAGGCTTCAGCTGAGGCATGGGACTTGCACAGGCTTGGCTTAGTCTTCGAGGCAGCGCTGCTGACCGCTCGCAGAGAGCTACGGGCACCGAAGAGACTGCCGGTGCCACAGCCAACTGCACGCTTCGCCCTGGGGCCTTAGGGACAGCTCCTCCCGCAGAGCAACGCGCGGGCAGCGGGCAGACGGAAGAGCCTGCCTGGCCAGTTGGCCACAGCACTGCTGCGCTGAAAAGACCCTCCATGGGGTCGGGGTCGGAGCCGGGGCCGGGGCCGGGGCCCCCCACCCGCGGAGGGCGAGGCGGAGGCCGGGACCCGGAGCGCTGGGCCTGGCTCCCCGCAGCTGCCCCCGACCCCGCGGGCCGCCCCTCAGCGCGGGGCGGGGCGCGGCGGCCAGGGCGCTTTCGCTTTCGCTCTCGCTCCCGCTCTGGCTCCGGCGCTCGGCGGCGGCGGCGCTGGGGCCTGCGGGGCGGCGGGCCGGCGGCAGGTCCCGGGCGTGCTGAGGGCGGCCGGGGCGGCGGCGCGGTGCCGTCCGCCTCAGGGCTGTGCCCGGCGGGCGAATTCCTGCCGTCTCGTCCCGTCCCCCTCCGGCGGTTGCCGGCGGCCGCCGGTCGAAAATGGCCGCGCTGCTGCGGGCCGGGGCGCTTCCAGGCCCGCCTGCCGCCGTGGCGGCGGGGCTGCTGGCGCTGCTGAGCCTGGCCTCGGCGCTCGGCGGTGAGCGGGGAGGCGACAGCGCCCAGTTTCCCTGGGACGCGGTGAGGCTGCCCAAGCACGTTGTCCCGCTGCGTTACCACCTCCTCATCCACCCCAACCTCACCACCCTGACCTTCGCTGGCACCGCCGCCATAGAGGTTACGGTCACCCAGCAGACCAGCGTGGTCGTCCTGCACAGCAAGCGCCTGCACATCACCGGGGCTGCCATCGAGGCCGCGAGCGGCCACCCGGCGCAGGAGGTGCAGGTGCTGGAGCACCAGCCCTTCGAGCAGGTGGCACTCCTCGCCGCCCAGCCGCTGCAGGCCGGGCACAACTACACTCTCAGCATCCAGTACCTCGCAAATCTCTCAGAGTCCTTCCATGGCTTTTATAAAAGCACCTACAGGACCCAGGAAGGAGAACTCAGGTAACCCTTTTTGACTCAGGTAATCCTTTTGCGGCGGAGGGAGCTGGGGTTGTTCAGCCTGGAGAAGAGGAGGCTGAGGGGAGACCTTATTGCTCTGTACAACTGCCTGAAAGGAGGCTGTAGCGAGGTGGGGGTCGGTCTCTTCTCCTTAGTAATAAGCGATAGGACGAGAGGAAATGGCCTCAAGCTGCGCCAGGGGAGGTTTAGGTTGGATATTAGGAAAAACTTCTTCACCGAAAGGGCTGTCAGGCCCTGGCACAGGCTGCCCAGGGCAGGGGCTGAGTCCCCATCCCTGGAGGTATTTAAAAGAAGGGCAGACGTGGTGCTTGAGGACATGGTTTAGTGGTGGACTTGGCAGTGCTAGGTTAACGGTTGGACTCGATCTTAAGGGTCTTTTCCAACCTTAATGATTCTATGATTCTATGACATGCAGAAGGTTTTGGTAGTACCTGTAGTTATTTTGTAAACGTGAGATTACTCTGTTTTCACACATCAGAGGGGTGAACGCTGTGCATATGAAGGTGTGTGACCAAACTTCTTTTTTTTTCCCCTGCTCAGAGTGCTTGCAGCAACACAGTTTGAGCCAACAGCTGCGCGGATGGCCTTCCCATGTTTTGACGAACCAGCCTTCAAAGCCAGGTTTTCAATTAAGATTAGGAGGGAACCAAAGCACCTTGCGCTATCCAATATGCCAATTGTAGGTGGATACTTTTAATGATGTGCTGTTGATTGATGATCTTTGAAACAAGAAAGCAAAAGGAGAACAGAATATTGAAGCAATTGCTGTTAACAGGAATAGTGATCTTACTGCAGTTCTTTTATGAGAGTGTGTGGTGGTGTTGCTGGTAGTCTTGACACAAGGTTGAAAAGGAATTAAGAAAATAATGCATGGTGTGGGTACCTGTGTCTCAGCAGAGGTGTGAGAATGATGAGCACAACATAGTCTCCGTAATCTTTGTTTTACTTACAAAAGGCTTTCCATGTTGATCTGAAATTTTAAGATTAATTATAATATACATAATATATAATATATATATAAAATATATATTATATAATAAATACATGATTCACATGTATTAATTTCATTGTCAGATAAGCAGGACCTTCTGTGTGAAAAAAAAAAATACTTTGGACTTCAAAAAAACATCACAGCGTGAAAAGTGCCGTACATGTAATAGCTGCAAATGTTGTTAGCGATTATAAATACGTATGCATATATAGGGTTAACTACATTTTGTACATTTGATCTTACTTTGGTTGTAAGAGATTCTTTATAATTTCTTCTGTACTATTAGTTGCTGGTTTGCAAGGAAACTAACCCTTATAAATGAGGGAACAGCACCCCCCGTCTCCCTCCCTCCCCCCCCCCCCGCCAAGTACCTTTCAAAAAAGAAACATTTTGAAAGTAGGTGTAAAAGATCAATTCTTTTGTAGAGAAATGGATAAAATAATGATTAAGGAGTCAGTGCCAGTGTTACTGTTCAGCGTGGCTAAACACGTTGCAGGTCTAAGTTAGTTAGCTAAGGCTCTTTGTAACTAAGAGGGGAAAATGGATACCTCCAACACGCGACTCATTTTATGCTAAACTAGATATCTGCGGTAACTGAATCACGGTCTGGAGGAGTTCATTTCTCTCGTGTGTAACAATGGCTGCTGAGATTTACACAGCTTCTCATCAGCTGAAGTTGTGTGAGATTAATTTCATCAGCGTACTGGCAAACACTGAGGAAAACTGAAGCAGTGTTTTCATTTTTCTGGTTTTATCAATATAGAAGTAAGTAATGCTTACGAATGAAACTGCCTGTATGTATACATATATGTGTTTTTGTTCTCTGTGTGGGGAAGAGTGGGTGTGGGGATGACTTCTTTCCAGTGTGCTTTTAAAAGGTAAGGTAGTACCTTTAAAAGGCAGTAAGTACCTTTAAACTGAGAAGGAACACAATTGTTGGTGCCAGGGTCCTCACAGATGGTGCTACTGGGTGATGAGCTGTGATCTTTTTTTAGGTGAAGTCTGTGAATATAACTCCCTGGCTTGTTGAGGACCATTTTGATACCACTGTCAAGATGAGTACGTACCTTGTGGCCTTTATCGTTTCGGATTTTAAATCCATCAGCAAAACAACAGGTCACGGAGTTAAGGTAACTCTCTCTCATTTTCTAAGAGCTTTTTTGTATTTAAGTCTGTATGAATATATAACGGTTTACTTTTCAGTTAAATCATAGGATTTATATATCTTGATATTTTACAGGAACGAAAGGAGAGAAAGAATTTGGTTTTGTAATTGGCTGATTAGTTTGAATTCTGAGCTTTATTAGTTTCAAAAGTTTTTGGTACTGGGGTTACTTTTTATATAATTATATGCATTGGTAACATAGTTTGGTTCATGTAAGATTATATAATTAAAGGCCAATGAAATACAATTTTCATGGAGGAGCAACATTAAAATAAACCTGTGTCAGTTGAATGACTCTATCATGGTAAAGGTGGAAATAGTAAAAGTCTTTGTAGCGGCCTAGTGGTTCTGGTGGGTAAGTTTTAAAACTTGTATTCCTAATTCTGATAATATTTTTCTTCAAATGTTTTAATACCTCTTGTATGAGAAGTGTTAGGTTTGTGCTCTAGTGTCCCTTTTTATGGTCATTCAAGTAACTGTGATAACGAACAACTTCTGTGAGCTTTGGATGTTGGTATTGAAGTGCTACCTGTTCGTCTGCTATAGATTTCTGTGTACACAGTGCCAGACAAGATCAACCAAGCTGATTATGCGTTGGATGCGGCAGTGAAACTTTTAGACTTCTATGAGGATTACTTCAGCATTCCATATCCTTTACCTAAACAAGGTCAGTGTTAAATAATTTAATGTATTTGAGAACATTATTAAGCACAGAGAGTAAAATAGCACAAAATCAGTAATTTAGCGTATTGAGACAAGGGCGAGTTTGGCTCACAGGCTTTTAAAGTGGCTGCCTCACAGAACTTAAGGACAGATTGAAAAGCTCCACTGGGAATGGAAGATCCTTGTTTTCTGTACAGAGCTTTATTTTAAAGTATGTTTTTGCACTTAGGTTTAAGAGAGCCCTTAGAAGTACGTGTGATATGTGTGCCTGTGTGGGAGCAGTCGTGAAGTGGGATGAGGGGGTGAGCGAGTTCTTTATTGAGTAAAATGATACTAGTACTATTTTAATGTTTTTTCTAGATTTAGCAGCTATTCCTGATTTTCAGTCTGGTGCTATGGAAAACTGGGGACTGACCACGTACCGGGAATCTGCATTGCTGTATGACCCTGAAAAGTCCTCTGCGTCTTCTAAACTTCGGATCACTATGATAATAGCCCATGAACTGGCTCATCAGGTGAGATCTGGGGAAGAATAAGGCGTTCAAATGGGCCTGCAGTGGGGTCAGGCTTGATGGATCCTGTGTGGGTAGGGGGATGTTGGAGCTATAAGCTGAAAACAGCTGCTTCAGCTTGAGGGTGCTCATCTATGAATCACGAGGACTGTGTCTGGTGAAGGAGTCCCAGCAGGCTGTGTAGATGTGGAGGGCTGTAAACATCAATGTGTTCAGTTCAGCAGCTCAGATGCTGCGAGGCCTTTGCACCATTGTTAGCCCTTGAAATTAATTGCAGGCCACCAAAATAGCAACATAAAAGTTAGGAATGGTTAACTGTTTCATATGTGGCTCTCCTGCTAAATGTGGTTCCTTGACAAGGTTTCTTGGAAGGTGAGTGGAAGCCAGTGTTTAGTGTATTACCATTAAAATGAGAATGCAATGGGAAGAGGCCAGAGCAAGCTGTATCACTAAAAAAAAGTTCCTTAAAGGTCAATAACGTGCTACAGGTCAGTAGGAGCTTTTGTGATAAATTCTGTATTTAATTTCAGAAGCTCCTTTTTTTTTTTTCCCCAGTGGTTTGGCAACCTCGTTACCATGGAGTGGTGGAATGATCTGTGGTTAAATGAAGGGTTTGCAAAGTTTATGGAGTTCGTGTCAGTCAGCATTACCCATCCAGAACTGAGAGTTGTAAGCAGCTGTTATTGTATTTTTATTTTATAACTGCCTTCTAAATCCACTAATTAATAAGGATAAAGATCAAGCAGATTTGTGTTGTGAGCCACTTTTAAATTTCTGTTTGGTAGGATTATCTGATGTTAACTCTGAAGGCTAGGAATGTTGATTTAACTATATGTAAATATTTTCAGGAACTGATGATGGAAGTTGATGATTGCAGTGAAAGTGTATTCTTTTTTTAAAGACATTTAGACTCCCCAAAATGTGAAGAAATTATTTTTTCTTATTTCATCAAACAGATTCAGACATGAAAACACTAAAATCCTTCCACTAGATTCAGCAGAGGTCCGATATATGAAATTTTCTACAAAAGTGAGATGAACAATGCATCTGGGCAGAATTTTGCCATAGCACTAAAGTAGCATGATAACAGGGAAACTCACTTTTTTTTTTCTTTAATTTGTTTTATGGTTACTGGCCACTCTGTCATCAGACTGTTGGAATGGGTGGGTGTCTTTTTGGAGTTATTTTTAAGACTCACTAGCTTGACTATTTAAGTTAGTTTAGATCACTAGAACTCCTTTGGCTGTCTGTGTTACTGTTTTGTTTTTTTTTTTATACTCTGGAATAAAAAGAAAGATACGTTTTGTTTTCTTTGTATGATTTAAAGGTCATGTGGAATGGACTGAAAAGTGAATGAATAGCGATTCAGTGGTCACTGAGAAAAATTTAGTAGTAATATTTGGTTTTGCCTCCTATTAGGAAGACTTTTTCTTAAGTAAATGTTTTGATGCCATGTCAGTGGATGCATTAAATTCATCACATCCTATATCTACTCCTGTGGAAGATCCAGCTCAAATTTTAGAAATGTTTGATGAAGTTTCTTATGAGAAGGTAAAGTACATAACTGCTATTGATTTCAGTTGTACTGCTTGTGCTACACAGTTGTGTTTTACTGATTTCACCCCTACATAGAAGAGATCCCTGACATGTGGTTTTAATGGTTTTATGACTTGAATAATTCCTTGTGCAAAACACCTGGGTGGATTCAAATGGCAGTTCTAAAATGAGGAAGCCTTTACTTCTGTCCGTTCTGTATCAGTTTAGTCTTAAACCATTTTTTTTTAGATTCTTAACTCAAGGAGTGTTTTTCACTGGAGCATTATATGGTGCTGGCTTATATAGTAATTAAAAAAATCATAACTTACTCAATCAGTGATATTTTTAAGTGTAAGGATCACAAAAAAACAAAGTAGTGTTTCAATATGCATAAAACACGATTATTTTTTAATTGGAGAGACATACAAAAGCGAACTATTATGTAGATCAGTGGCATGCTGAAATTTTTCTGCAACAAGCATCTTGCCAGCTAAGGAGTAGTTCTGTAAACACTTTGCCACTCTGTTTTTCAGGGATCTTGTGTATTAAATATGCTGAGGGACTACCTGACTGCTGATGTGTTTAAAGCTGGACTTGTCCAGTACCTGCAGAAATACAGCTATCAGAATACAAAAAATGAAGATTTGTGGAACAGCATGACAGATGCAAGTATTCCTTGTTCTCTTATTTTTTTCAAATTTCGTAACTTCTCATTAATAATGTGTCTCTCTAATATATTACTGAAGACTGACCAGTAGTTACGATTATGACATTAAAAAGAGGTAACCAAAACTTTTTTTTTCCCTTTCAGATTTGCCCTACAGTAGGTAGTGATAAAAATGAACGACAAGGTGATGGTTTTTGCAGAAGAAGCCAACAGTCATCTTCAAATGCAGTAAGCATCTAGTTTTCTACCCATCAGTATTTAGGACTTTGACACATATCTGTGCCCTCTCATGTTACTATTCCGTGCCGTGGCATTGATACGTTCACCTTCCAAAAGTGTTCTTTGCAACTTGAGAATGGTTCTAGGGAGAGTGTAAGTTTCTGTAGTTCCATTGGAAATGTGTTTCCTCTGAGACTGGACGGAAATCCTACTCCTGTGCCCAGGGCTGACTGAAAAACAGCAGTACTTAAAGAGATGTCATTAACTATATGAAAATGTTCACAAGAAAACCAGCTGGAGATATCACGATATCCTCTCGTGGTTTAACCCCGGCCAGCAAGTGAGTGCCACACAACCACTCCCTCTCCCAGTGGGATGGTGGAGAGAATTGGAAGGGTGAAAGTGAGAAAACTCGTGGGTTGACATAAAAACAGTTTAATAATTGAAATAAAGTAAAATAGTAGTAAAAAAAAAAATAATGATGATGATGATGATGTACAAAGCAAGTGATGCACGATGCAATTGCTCACCACCAATCGACCAATGCCCAGCCCGGCCCCAAGCAGTGATCGCTCCCCCCAGCCAGCTCCCCCCAGTTTATATACTGGGCATGACGCCATACGGTATGGCATAGCCCTTTGGCCAGGCTGGGCCAGCTGTCCTGGCTGGGCCCCCTCCCAGCTTCTTGTGCACCGGGCAGGGCATGGGAAGCTGAAAAGTCCTTGACCAGTGTGAGCACTGCTCAGCAACAACTAAAACATCAGTGTGTTATCAACATTATTCTCATCCTAAATCCAAAACACAGCACTATACCAGCTACTAGGAAGAAAATGAACTCTATCCCAGCTGAAACCAGGTCATATCTAGTCTAAATATACCTATCTAGCGCTTAGAAATACCCAGCAGCTTTTAGAGTTCTTATGTACCCATTTCTGTTTCACCATCAGTGTACTGCCATCTTCCTCCCCTTCTTACGTGTCTTCTTTTTCCTTTGCTAAAAACCAGCACTGGACTAAAGGAGAGACTCTTGATGTGAGGGCAATGATGGACACTTGGACACTGCAAAAAGGGTTTCCCATGGTAACTGTCACGGTGAGAGGGAAGAATGTCCACCTGCAGCAGGAGCGCTATGTGAAGGGAGTAGATTCTCCTTCATCCACAGGGTAAACAAAATGGGGAAAACTGAGCACACAAACTGAAATACTCTCCTATGGCAAACACTGTTGTACAAGAAGAGCTTTTGCTGTTGTTTCTTAAGGAACACTGCCAGAGCTGTTTGGTTGTGAGGCTTTCCTGGTGTAGCTCAGGATCAGCAGTACTCCTGTTGTTGGACCCTGTGTGCCTGGCGAGGTCCCAGTAGCTGCAGAGCTGCAGTGGCTGGGTGTCGGGGTGAGCTGCGTGAGCCTACGCTGGAGACGTGCTAGTGCAGCTAGGCTGGACAGCTGGTATTGTTGCAACTTCAGTGATCCCCCAAGCAAACTAAATGAACCCTAGCTAGATGCGGCTGGCTCTGCACTCAAGTCAGAGGTGTGAGTGCAGCGTGTTGCTGTTACTGTGCAGGCAAAAGATATTACTTGGTGGTTAGACTGGGACAAGCTGGAGAAGCTTTTGCAAAGTTGTTTCATTAAACAAAGCACTTTTGTTTTGCAATAGGTACTTGTGGCACATTCCACTAACGTACATTACCAGTAAATCGGATGCAGTTCAGAGATTTTTGATGACAACTAAAGCAGGTAATTTCTTTGACTAATTAATTTATTCAAAGTTTGTTTGCAAGCCTTTTAGTTTTGCAGGGTACCAGAGAAGCAAATTTCAGAAAATTTTTGTCAGCTCAGTAATACCGCTATAACGATCTCTTAATATATTCAGAAACGATGTTACTGTGTTCTTTAAACCACTGAAATGAGAGTAACAGTAAATTGGGTATAGTATTAGGATGTGTTTGAATCACTAAGAAAAAAAAGAGTTATGTTTTTGTTTCCAGATGTCATTATCCTTCCGGAAGAGGTGGAGTGGGTTAAATTCAATGTGGACATGAATGGGTATTACATTGTGCACTATGAAGACGATGGATGGGATCATCTGATTAACCTTTTGAAAGAGAACCATACAGTGATTAGCAGCAATGACAGAGCAAGTCTCATTAACAATGTATTCCAGCTTGTGAGGTATGGCCTTCTGTCCAAGTCTGAAAAAAAAATACAAACTCTGTATTTATGAGTACATATCGCTGAGAAAGAAAGTGTTGATAATGTATATAGTGTTCATTACATCTGTCAAATAGATTGAGAGCATATTCTTTTCTTGCTTACAGCAGTGTAAACCTGGGATTTCTCTTGATTGCGGTGGATTTGTCAAAACCTATTTAATGAAACATGCTGTGTTCAATAAAGGCATGCTAATGGAAAGATGCCAGTGTGAAGTGGTGGACTAGAATAACGTTTTTGCACCTGGAAAGATACTGGTGCCATTTGTCAGTTACAAACAAGGCTGTTACAGTCATAAAGATGTGACGGGATTATGATCATGATTAGTTTCAGTTCTGTGGATGCATTAGAAAAGGCTGTATCGTAGAGGGGCTTTGCAAACGCTTATGCATAGAGAACTAAAGAACTGACAGAAGTAACTCCACGTCTAAGTGTATTGTGTTCAAGAAAGAGGGTAGTGGGGGGAGCTGGAAGAGAATTAAGATGGGATGAATTTGAGGTAACAGCTCACAAGGCAATGTCAGCAGAGCTAGCCAAGATTTTCATTTGGACAGCAGAAGAAAGGTCTTTCTAGTTTGAAGAGAAAAGAGGAGAGTGAAGAAAGATTGCTCAGTATGTTCAAGGAGCTTAGAGAGGAAAGGAAGAAGGGACAAAGAGAGATGCAACTTGGGTTAAGCAGGGTTCCTTTTCTGATGGGTGACTAGAACACGCTTGTATTTTGAGGCCAAAGAGACAGGTCAATAAGGACAAAATGAGAATGTGTGCAGGGAGCTGACACAGAAAAGAAGCAGAATAAAGGTTTCAATGAAAAAATGAACAGGGAGAGTGAGAAAAGACCTCTTGCATTTTCTCTGTTTGCTTTTGGAAGAAATCATTGAGATGTATCCTGGCAGAGGTAGAACACAGTTTGCAAAGTCAGGTAAAGACAGTGAAGGAGCCGTTGGGATTGTAGCTCTGAGGCTTACTGCAAGCTAAGTATCTACATGTCGAGCTACAAAGGTGTTGCTGAGGAAATTACCTCGGGCATTGCATTCCTTCTGTATGTGTGTGGTTTGTAGAGCAAAAGTAATAGTGGGGAGAGAGCAAGAGGGAGGGGCTGTGCTGGGATAACCTTGGCACGTGAGAGATGGGGGAAAAAAGACAATCTTTCTAAATCATTCTCTTACAGTCCATTTCTTAGTTCAAAGATTAAATATTAGGTTTCATAGCTTATGTAGCTGCTCAGCCACATATCACTTCCAAAAGCAAAATTAAAAAGAGATTTGGAAATACCTTGGAGGCTTTCCTATTTGTATAGTTTTCTGAAAAACATTTGTCTTGGATTTTGCTTTTAAGTTTGTCTTTTAAGTTTAATTATAACTTGGTTTATCCCCTCTCTTCTACTTCTTTAGGGTAAAAAAGTTGTCAATTTCCAAAGCTTTTGATTTAACTTTGTACCTGAAACATGAAAGAGAAATCATGCCAGTACACCAAGGTATGACTGAGCTGATTCCTATATACAGGCTCATGGAGAGGAGGGATACAGATGGTACAGAAAAACAGTTAAAGGTAATACTTTAAGTATCTAGAACTTTCTAACTCTGCCTTACCCGGTAAAACATACTTTAAAATAATATATCTTTATTGTTACCTTCTTTTAGGAGTATATAGTCCATCTATTTAGAGAGCTGATTGACAAGCAGTCTTGGAGTGATGAAGGCTCAGTGTCTGAGAGATTGCTTAGGCACTCGCTCCTGCTGTTTGCATGCGTGCATAGGTACCAGCCATGCGTGGACAAAGCCAAAGCATATTTTACAGAATGGCAGAAATCCAATGGAACCTTGAGGTCTGTTCTATAACTATGACTGTTTTTTCTGATACTCTGTTTAATTACACTAGAGTTAATTTAGGAAAAGAACTAAACTTCAGTCCTTTCTGCACTCTGAAGTTGAACCTTCCTGGTTTTATGCTTTAGCTTCCCAGTGCCTTTACGGTTTGGTGCATAATATGTGCCCAAACTAGCACATACACCATGTGGTACTCCACAACTTGGGTTGTTAAAGATGTTCTGAAAAGTGAAAATCACATGTATTCCCTCATTACGTGTCTGAAGATTGACCTATACGGGTTGTAAAAAATAGGTAACTACTGTTTGTGAACTTCACTTTATTTTTGTTTCTCATCATGACACAAGAACTCCCTATAACACCCTCCAAAATGTCTCTGAGAGATTGTTCTGGGCGGGCCAAAGAAGACTATATCAGTATCTGACTGGGCATAGCCATGAAAGGAATATACAAAAATAAAGAAGGAAAAAAAAAAAAAAAAAAAGGTATGATGTGTCCAAAATTTCTGGAAGTCATTTCCAAGGCAGGAACGATACTGAGATACAGCCTGAGATAGATACGTAACTGTTTCCCAGCCACAGGGATCACTTTCTAATACCCCTGAGGGACAAGTATTTTTTAATAAACTGTCTGCTATGCCAATTGATGTGTGATGGTGACATGGTTGTGTTTCTACATGTATTCCTAAATACGACATAGAGAATAACTTGGTATTCAATTGGTTTTAGCTTGCCAGCAGATGTGAAGACAGCAGTGTACACTGTTGGAGCACAAACATCCGAGGGCTGGGATTTCCTCCTTGGTAAATACAGACTGCCCTCATTCAATGTAGAGAGAGAGAACATTGAATTAGCTCTCGCCTTCAGCAGAAGTAAGGACAAACTTCAGTGGTAAGTAGCTACACACAGCAGAAATGTTTTTGGGGAAAATTTACAAACATTGAAACAGGAAATAGAATTATTCAGAGTCTTATTTCATAGCTTTTGAATTTCATGATGTATAAAATGCTTCACAGAGTTAATATGGTGGGAGGAAGTGGCTGCACCTTTTCATTTCTGTGTTTTAGTGCTGGGAGTCAATGCACTCAGAATTTGCAGCAGCAAATTGGGACAAAATACAATAAAACAGCTATTCAGATACCTTATCTTTGCTTGACAGACACTTCTTTATTTACCTTTGTAGTTACTTTGATTGTAAGTGCATATGCTGTACATTTCTTACAAAAAATTGAGGTTTCCTGCTTTAAAGAGAGCTGAGCGCCACTGAGGTTTTCAGATGTTCCCTTCAAACCGTGCATTCTGTGAACCTGATTTCTGCCATTTGGAGGTGACAGCATGGGACACTGATTTAACGGCGTTCAGATGTAACTGGAGACGTACTTTAGCTGTTTCATTATGTTGTTATTTATTCTTTGAATTGCAGTGCTGTTTGGACACCTTAGTCATGAGCAGCACTTGCAGGCCTGAATTTTCCACTTGCTACTTAGTGCAGAACAAGTACCTTTCTTACAGAGGGAGGAGCGGGGTTCATATTCATTTGGAAATTTTGAGTAGGAGCAAAAGGTAGCCTTGTTTTTACCCTTAATATTCAGAATACACGTCCACCATGTAACTGTAATTGTGAAAGTAACAGAAATGGGAAAGGTGGATGTGGCTGAGGAGTACGTCGTGAAAAGCTGGAAATAACCCAGCAGAAATGATGTGTCAGGACCTTTAGAAATGTGAACTCTCAACCATAGTACCAAATACTAAGGGAATAGTAATTTGTCAGCTTGATCTACTGGTCTAAACAACTTCCATTTCTCTTATTCTCAGGTTAATGGATCAAGGTCTGCGTGGTGACATCATAAGAACTCAGGATCTTCCATTTATTATTGTATATGTTGCCAAAAACCCATCTGGCTATCATCTAGCTTGGACGTTTTTAAAAGAAAATTGGGAGAAAGTTGTAGAAAAGTAAGGAACATAAGTTGTTTTACTGCTCTCTCTACTTTGTACTTTAAAACTCTACTCTCTACAAAACCAGACATTTTCTGAGTGTAGGTGATTCTTTTTGCCAGATTTGAACTTGGTTCGAATTCCATAGCAACCATTGTCACTGGAGTGACAAGTCGGTACTCGACAAGGTCGCAGCTTGCACAGGTAAGCCATTCAGATCCTGGTTTTAAAAAACAGTTGTAGTATAACTGAAATGAAAATTTGGATTAAATCTTAACATGGTAAAAGCATGACCAGTTATGAAGCATCACGGTAATATCCTGCCTTTGCCTTGAAAAAGATTGTAACAGTGATGAGTTAGATTACTCTAGGGAGAGCATTAAGTCAATGGCAAGAGGAAAGATGGTCTTTCTTTAAGCAGTGAGCTTGGAGACAGAGTATGAATGTTTGCCTGCCAAAGCGTTCATGGTTTACCTGCCTCTGTTAATATTTTCTACCCACTCTGGAAAGTAGCGAGAAAAAAAAATGTAGGTGTTTTCATGGAGTAGACAGAAGAAAAAATGCTGAAGGACAGAGAGTGAGAAATCATCTTACTGTTCTACATCTTCTAATGTGGGGAAAATTCTCCATGCTCCTGGATGTCATGTACGATAATTATTTTGTCTAATGTGTAAAGTGGGTAAAAACCCCAGACTGGTCAATGTGCAGATGTAATGTCATTCCTGACAATGTCTTTTCAGAAGCTGCTCCTTTTGTTGCCAGTTTAAAATTTTCTGCTTCAGGGCAAAACACAGGCATAAGTAATGCAACCATATTAAATATGGAATGAAAGAATATAGAATATAGTTCTCAATCTTCATTTTAAATCTGAGTGGACTCTCTCAGTGTGTCAATAGCAGTGTCTTGGCCAGTGGCAAGGACTGCAGGGACATTTCTGTGTCCTACCCAGAAATGTGGCTGCACCTCCCTTGGGGATCTGTGGGACTTAGCGATGAGTCTCTGAACACAAAGTCAGTATAAGGGTGAGAGAAAATCCAGCAACTCCCTTCCTTGTCTCCTCTTTGTATCTTCTTGTACTTTGTACAAGTATTTGCATCTTGTATCCTACTCATCAAAGTAAATTTTCAGAAATGATGTATTTAATTTATACAAGGTGTACAGTCATGGTATCTTTTGAAAGTATTCATTAACACTAACTCTCGTCTGAGGCTGTATTAAGTTTGCACAATGAGCATTGTGATAAGGAGTGCCTCCTTTAAAAAAAAAAAAAAAAGAAAAAAGAAAAAAAAAAAGCGAGGAAGGCAGCAGTCAACACTTCCAGCAGCCACAGGGAATGCAGTGAATTCAAGGAGTAGAAGCAGCCTCCAGGTTTCCAGTGGTTGCATTCCCAAGTGGTTGTTCAGCCTGGAGAAGAGGAGGCTGAGGGGAGACCTGATCGCTCTCTACAACTACCTGAAAGGAGGCTGTAGCGAGGTGGGGGTCGGTCTCTTCTGCCTAGTAACAAGGGATAGGATGAGAGGAAACGGCCTCAAGCTGCGCCAGGGGAGGTTTAGGTTGGATATTGGGAAAAACTTCTTCACTGAAAGGGCTGTCAGGCCCTGGCACAGGCTGCCCAGGGAAGTGGTTGAGTCTCCATCCCTGGAGGTATTTAAAAGACGGGCAGACGTGGTGCTGGGGAGTTGGATGGGGCCTTTCTTAGAAAACTAAAAGGAGGCACAGACGTCCCCATGTAGGGAGAACTTTCAGCCCTTACACTACTGCTAATCCTCCAAAGGGGTTGAACGAGTGGCTTGCAGGCAAATGTAGATGACTCTTACTGAGCCACTCTAAAAACAGCTGCGAGGTCTCCTGTCTGTCCCACCCCGCTGCCTGTATCAGCAGGAACACCTGCTTCAGCTGACAGTCTGGGACGGTGACTGAACTTCAGGAGCAGGTGTGTTACGCAGCAGAGCTGCCGTCGGGAAGAGCAGGGGGTGCTCAGTCTCCCTGGTGATGTCCACATTGAAACGCTGCCGTCCTGCCTGTGGGTGCCGCGGCTTAAATGGCCGCAAGGGTTGGTTGAACGAGCAGGAGCCGGACGGGTCCCACACACAACATGACAGCTCCTTCAGCTGTGTTTTTATATAATCTAATTTGAAATGTAATCTCCCTTGGCTTGTGAGATCCAAGCACTATGAAACCTTTTTAAAAAACTGTTCTTGGGGTGGGGGGTGGGAGGGAAAAGGGGTGGAAGACCCAAGGCCAGGTTCGAGTATCACCGATGTCTTGCTGGTCTTCCTGTGCACCTAAGGGCCCTTGCTGCATCTTTGTCAACTGTTCTTTCACATCTTTGTCAACAGGTGAAAGAATTCTTCGGTTCTCTGGAGGAAAAAAGTGCACGGCTTCACTGTGTCCAGCAAGCTATTGAAAGCATTGAAGACAATATACAATGGATGGATAGAAATTTGGAGAAAGTCAAAACTTGGTTGCAAAACAACTATCTGTAAATTCTGGCACCTTGATTGTATCTGTCAGAAATAAACACTGAAAAGCTGTGAAAATTCAGGGCTGGAGGGACAGCTCATTCGTATGAAACAGTTTTTTTGGCAGGAGCTGTAAGGCAGCTTCATGCTGCTGTTCAGTCTTTTTCTCTCTCATGGCTGTGGTTTGCTGGGAACAGAACTCAACCATTCATTGATCTCTTCCACCAGCTAACACTTGAAAGAGAAAAGGAACGTTGTACAGTGAACTAAGGTGTAGGGGAGGCTGAATACTAGAAACCTGAGCTACATTGCTTCTGAGAAGGCAGAAGGTGCTGGGAGACAACCAACCAAGAGAAACTTTCCACCTGCAAATGCTGATCCTTCTGGTACTGTTCCTACAAAGGTACAACTGGCAGCTCTGTTTAACACTGAAGTGCCCTAAAGCTCTGGAGCAAAGCCACCTTTGCGTGTGTCTTTATCCTTACGGTTTATGTTTCCAGGAGAATAATTTTTACAAAGATGTACCTTGGATCAAGCATCACATAATTAAAAAAACCCCAAGCATCAACTGTAATTCAGATTGCATCTGTCAAAGTAAATATGATAAGGACCCTCTGTGCAAGCTTTATTGTAGTCTCTCAGGGCTGGAGGCAGTCGAGGTGGCGTGGATGCTGCGCAGCGGCGAGGCCGAGTCCCTGCTGCACTGAGTCTCTCCCCTTCATACCACCCTCTCCCAGTTCTGCCCCGCTCCTTTTGCTGCCGATGTAAATACTTCCCCTGCGCTGGAAATATTCTTGTGTTTTTAGGTAACGTTCAGGAAATGAGTACATATATTTTGTGTACAAAAAGAAGAAAGTTTGTGAATTTTACTTTATATGATTTACTTTAGATGATTTAGTGTTTTAGCGGGAATTTTTGCTTTTAATTTTCCCTTTTTCAGCTAATTGAAATGCAACTGTTGTCACATGCACTCATTGACATTTAAAAGGACAGCCAGCCATTCATAATGGTCTTGATAACTTATCATCTGTAGGGTAGTGATAAGAATTGTAGGCAAATTGCTCCAAGGAGAGAAATTATTAATGATTTCTGTACTAAACTTTTTAAAACTATAAACTACCACATGCTTAAATGCACTTGATTTCTTTGCTCTTACAACCATGCCCTTGACATGATTCCATAGTGTTTATTTGCTCTGAAATAAGGTTCTGACCTGTCTCTGTTGCCTCACTGATAACGCTAAAACATCCAGAAACTTTGACAAAGATAAAGACTTAGGGAAAAATGCATTATCTTACGCAAAAGCGTAAGCTTTTGACTGTGCCTTGCTTGCTGTTCTCTCAACTAGAAATTATACCTGCCCAAGTTGAAACCTACTTCACTGGAGTTCAGAAGGGCTGCTGAGTTTGGCTATTGAGGGTGAAAAGCTCTGTCACAATGTTGTAGAAAATACCATTTTCTTTCGCTCGCCATATCCTTTTAGATAAGGCATCCTGTACCTCTTAAGTCATTAAGGGAAACAGGAATGCCGAGTACGCTGTGCATCGTGTCCAACATTTTCTGCTATTTCAGGTATTGTTGACTGTTGCTTGCTTTAAAATGTTTTCAGAGCTGAAAAGTGAATTTAATAAAATCGTATTTGTTTATGTGATTCTAGAAAAAATATTTCATTTGTGTCATTTTGCACATTCATTTCTTTTGCCTTTGTGAGCAGTAATTTGCATTGCTTTTTTTCTGCTTTAACGCTTCATCTTCAGTTTCTCAACTTTGGGGAAATATTAAGTAGTACTCCTTGCCCCCTCCCTTTTTTTTTTTTTAATTGAGGAAGCATCAATTAGCCAGTGTGTATCCAGATGCCTCGCAGCCCTCTCTATGAACAAAGGGATCATCACAAGCAGGTATGCCGATATGTCATTTAGCACAATAAATTTCATTGATTGAGCTGTATGAGCGGACACTAAAACGTTTTAGACTCGTGTGTGCTGTGACGGACGCGTGCTCACAAAACCAGGAGTACGCAAGAGTGAACTGCTTGTCTGCACAGTCCAGGCAGAACCCAAACAGGTACAGGGATGCTGGGCAGGGCTCACGCACTTCATTAAAACACAGTGTTTCTTCTGTCACCCGAGAATGACTGTTATTCATTCATGTATCGTATGTTTCAACAAAAATTCTAACTGGAATTTTTCAGCAAAATCATCACTTTGTTTCTGAAAACTCTTGTGCTTATGTCTTCCATCTTCCCTACACAAGGAGAGTCCACAAGTGAAATTTGGTCCTAGTTAACTGCAACACAGCTTTGAAAACTAAAGGAAAGGGGAAAAATCTGTAGCTGGATCTTGATCAGATTGTGAGTGCCTTCATGAGGCATCACTGACAGGTATCCTGCAGGGTTTTTATAAATACATTCCATTTTAATGTGCCCATGTTTGGCGTTTTTTTAATTATTTCTAGGGTTTCTTTTGCCTTACAATAGCTATTCAAGTAACAGCAGTAATAGATGAAAAGTTACGAACAACATAATGAAATCTTAAAAACTTTATTAGTGTGACACAGGTTCTCAGTACAGACTGCAAAGTACAGTCAAAAGTCTAAATATCCCCAACTTAAATCTCCGGGCTGTCTCTGTCTGCAATGCTACATACTAGGGTCTGATTTTGGTATCAGTACAAACGTTGGTATGACCTTCCTCTGCAAGCTAATGGTGAAGCAGTACATGCGTAAGGACGTGCAAAAAGATGTTCTGCAGGTTATGAAGACAGAGGAAAATGCATGGAGGCACTTGACACACCGCAGTCGCGACAGCCCTGTCTGCAGCAGACTTACGAGAGGTGCCTACTCGTGCCTGTTCTCTTGCAGAGCAGGTGAATATGACATTGTTCCTTGCAGCATTAACTTCTGCCCTGTTTCTGCATTCCCTTCAGGATTGCGAGGAACAGAAGCAAGGACTAGAAACAGTGCAAAATAAAATTTTAAGAAGTCCACCTGTTGACCTGAACTTCTCTCTTATCTCTGCTAAGGCTCATGTACCTTCTTTATTTCCTCTTCCATGATGGTAACGGTGTCATTACACCAGGATTTCTATTTGTTCAGTCCAGGAGACTCCTGACATTACGAGATATCAGTACAGATACGATTGGAAATAAAAAAAAAACCTAAAATCCTTATCTGGTGTGTTTTTGTTGTTTTAACTACAACTACGGCAGCGTTCAAAATATCTGGTTTACTACTAGATGCGCTTGATGAAGCGGTTAATCCCCAGTTTCTCATTCTTTAGCTACCCACAGCTTACCTATGGTTTTCTACCATGAACTGGCTTAAGGAAAGACTGCACAGCCAGGCTGAGGATAACTAAAGCTCATTATATTCCAGCATACTTAATGCATTCACTGCAATGTTAAAAATGCTAACACGTACAAATTATTCTGAGATTTACAGGCACTATGTGGAGATTATGTGCAAAAGTCTGCAGATTTTTTTTTTGGCATTGCTATTCATTTATGAAATCTATTTCTTGCAAATATAAAGCATTCTTTCTTTCTGAAAACTGAAGAAAATTACAAAAAAGTCAAAGTATATGAGTATAATAAAATGAATGGCTAGGGGAAAAAAAAAAAACCACCTTAGTCTACTACAGGGAAAAAAGAGAATATGAAAAAAGTCCAGCAGTATCACTGTACAAAACCCACCCAGAATAACCACATGCTTTTTGCATCAGCTTTTGTTCTTCAGGAATAATTATCCACCAATGGAAAGAAGACGTTTTATACAATGTGCCAAGATCCTGGGGGGAAGAAAGAGAAAAAGAAAAAATCAGAGTGCTTACCTTCTTGAACTTTGAAAAAAATTCACAAAATAAATCTGTGAAGAATTATGGGAAACATAAGTCTCTAATGACAAAAATAAATTCAGTTAGACTTAATATCAGAAGAGATTAGGTATTGTTTGAAAGTGATACTGCAGTGAGGGTAGCAGTCTACTGCAGATATGCAGTAACAATGCATCTTTGTCTTGCCCATTCGAAGTCAGTTGCCAAATGTTCACACAGGATTTCACTCCGTGGAATTACTCATACTCAGAGGAGCCAGGACTGCCTCTGCAGTCAGAGGAGAGAGGCACCTCCGCTGGGGCTTTGGAAAGCCAGGACTTGGACCCTCCTGGCTGGTGTGCAGCTGGACGGAGCCCGGCACTGGACGTGCCCTTGCCTCTTCTGTTCCACACCCCAGGAAACCCTCCAGCCTGAAGCACTTGTATCAAGCATCAAACTGTAGTTACGTGAAACCTTCCATGAGCTAAGGATGATGATGATGATGATAAACTCCAATTACTTACTCTTACGTTAAGGGTGTGATCAAGCTAAGTACAAAGAAGTACACGGTGGCAGTGGAACACATGCACAGAACGAGGCTGTATTTGTGCCGGGAAAGCTGAGAGCAGAACACTGAAACCTGCTACACCTGCCAGCTTAGCTGTGGGGCTTTTTATATCTGTTCTGGACGCTGTTCCAAAATTAGCCTGGTGCAGAAATAATGACATAAGCTCACTGTCCTGAAGATAAAACAACCAGTCGAGATGTGCTTGGTCTTTGTTATTCTGTAAAAAGGTCTTACTATGGAAGCAGTACGTCATGCCTCGGAATCCTTAGTTACATGAACACAAAGGAATTTAGCTACATGAAGTAATTCTGTATAAACTGTACGGGAAAACGATGTGAAAAAGAAGTAGGGCCTTTTCTGCCTAGGAACACTGAAGTTCAAAGTCACTCCAAGTATTGTGTCTAACAGCGTCTCTAACTGTGTCTTGGTTCTGTTAAAAGACTGTCAACAAAACTTAGCTTTAATAACATTAGCCTGAGTTGTCTTTGTGGTAGTTCAGAAAATAGAGAGGAAGAAGTCTCACCCGCTGATGTTAACGTTTAGCTTGCTTTCTGCTTCTCAGATTTGCTGCTGGAGGACTGTCCCTTTGCCTAAAGAGCAAGAGAGGCATGAGATAGTAAGAAAGTGTGAACTAAGCTAAAATCTGCAATAAAATAGTGACAGACACTCATCAGAAGTCACAGTTCATACATAAATACGATCTGCAATTGAAATAGAGAAAGTTTAGCAACAGTATTTTTAACTTCTGTTGTGTACATATATTTTCATTTTTCTACCATCACTTACTTTGTTTCAGGTAAAGAAGGCTGTGGCTGACCTCTTCGTATCCTATTTCTCAACAGCCTTTTACCCATGCTAATGATCCAGTCACAACTCAGAACATTTAAAAAGACATCCTTCTGAAGAGGAGTTAAAGACCCTCCCCAGTTTTACACCGAAAATTGTAAGACTGTTCTGTTGTTACACAAAAGGCATGTGCAGCAATTTCATAATAAAGAAATATCCCATCACTTGAAACGTGAAACATAAAATTTCCAGAGCAGAATTTACCATCTGATTCAGGCATCTACCTGCACATATCCTGTGAGAGAACAACATGATGGGAGAAGTTTCACCCTTACCTAAATCCATTTTCTGTATTTCTGGATGACAAAAACCAGCAACTTCTTTTGTTTTTTTAAATATAGAAACAACTGCCTGCCTTTTCCCACCAGACTCATTCTGCAAACTTATTTATGAATTCATGTAGGTTTTCATTCATTTTTTTAAAATAAATTACAATAACTTGAGAAAAGGACATGTGGTTGAAGGAGTATATTATAATCACTTCTAGAATGCTGTTATTTACAACTGTCAAGAAAAGAGAGAAGTGGTGGGGATCCCGAGGCAGCTACAGGCATGTGATGTGTGACTCTCAGATCAGCAAATATGGGAATGAGGAGCCTGTGGAGCATGCACTGAGCCCCCTGTAGAAGACCACACTGTCTCTGAAAGAAACATATTTTAGCCCCCATTTATTGAAAATTTCCCTTGAAGTAGACAGGTGCTTTTCTCCTTTGTGCATGCTTACAAAAATGGATCCAGTTCAACACACTGATGTAAAATTCTCCCCAAAGTAATATCCACGTCATATGAATCCAAAATCCAGTTGCCCATCTTTCATGTTTATAGTGTATGGTAACCATGACTGTCTGTATTATAATATGTATGTTTCTACCGTTTTAGAGTCTTTGGGTTTTCCTTTATCCTTTGGGCTTGGTTTAGTGGTCGTGGTTTCCTTTCCACTTTTGTCCTACACTCCAGAGAAAAAAAAAATAATTACAGTTACAAACAAAACAGAGAATTTATGCCTCCTACTTTGACCTCTGCTATAACACATTATTTAATATGTGGTTGGTAAGGTGGGAGAGTGCTCAATGCAGGATGCGTGCATGTAATTACTGCCCTTGGTCCACAGCAAGCTGGAATCTGGAGCCTTGTTTAATGCTGGGGAGACTGGGGCACCAGAAAGCATACACAGATAAAAAAGCTGGTATATATGGGCAAATTTTGCATTCGCTACAAAGCAGTAACGATGCAGCAGAAGATTTAGCTCCAAAGTTCATAACCAAATAAAACAGCACTTAAAACACCAATAGTTTGTCTTAAGCCAGCTGAGGATTCGGTGTCAGGGTAAGCACTTGGGGAAGCACTGCAGTGGTCAGAAGAGCTATTTTGAAGCACAGCTATTTGCTCCCAGGAATTACACCTGATTTGAA
The DNA here is from genome assembly GCF_965183815.1 of Platalea leucorodia. NCBI lineage: Eukaryota > Metazoa > Chordata > Aves > Pelecaniformes > Threskiornithidae > Platalea > Platalea leucorodia. Next base: position 87,397,596 of record NC_138858.1, on the reverse strand, counting down.
CTTCAGTTTCCAAGCTGCTTCTTCTCTGCCCCCCAGGAGAGGAACAAACACAGCATAAAAGCACAGATAATCATAATCAACATTTTAAGTATGGACAAACTTGTAATTCACTCTTGGTAACTGGGTGCCTTGTAGTATAAGCTTGAGGAAGCTAATGCAGAATTTCACTTGGGAACTGGTTATGCTTCCACAGCTGTGCCTGTCCAAGGGATTTAATTTTTGACTGCTAATATACTGGTTTGGTCAAAGATCAAAGACCTTGTAAATTCAAGCTTTGTTTTTTTCTTTCTCCTTGCAGGAAGCAGGCAGGTCACTACTGCAGGAAAAAGGCAGGGATGGGCTGGCAGGACTCAGTAGCAGAAGAGAGACAATGGCAGCTGCTTTAACCAGCTGAGTACAAAAACTATTCACCATTCAAAAAAATGTGTACCATTCCCTCTGCCTGCAGGTGAGAGACCAGGGCACCCGACAGACCATGTCACACACAGGATAAGAGAGCAAATGGCTAACAAGAGGGAATTCCTGGTTCTTAACCAGTTAGAGCACTTGTAGGAAACAAAAGGAGTCCACAATTTTTGCACCGATATCCCACCAGCTGCCCTGCAGCACCCTTGGGCTCCTCTGCCAAGGAAGCATGTAAGGTGACTGTAGTGGCATGGTGGATGTCTCAAAGCCATACAAGACCTCTCCCCCTGTCCAAGCTCAAGGTAACCAATGCTGGGTTAAGAGCAAGCAGAAAGCACGTCTGACAGTGATTCTTCTCACATGTGGACCAAATCTCAACCCCCTTCTTCACACTCTTTTCCAGCACAACCATCCTTTCTCAAACACCATCCTCATGTTGGTGACCTCCAGACTGATGCAGCTTCCACTGCTAGTTCATTTCATATAGCCTCGCATGTGCAGCACTTTGCTGGGAGAAGTCTGACAGGTGTTTGTCAGCTGTGTTTAAGATGATTATATGACAAACACTCACTCCATTTTTCATTACAAGACCCCTCCAGTCCATTCCTCCTTCATTTTTCTTGTCAGCTTTAGTATTTTCTGTAAGACAACCACTACCTCTGGACAGCACCTTCCAAAGAGACTGGCTCTAAACCTAAACTGTGCTACTGCAAAGAAAAGTGAGGTCAAAGAGAGGTGGAAAACTGTTTATTTTGCAAGTAATTAGGAGAAAATGTCCTACCTTTGAGTGCTGCGGTGTGGCAGGAGCCTTTGCACAAGTCTCAAAGTCACCTGATAAGGCATCAATAGCTGCAGAGTCATCTGTAGGCTTCTGCAAAAATTTTAATTCCGAAGTCACACAATAAGCAATACTTCCCACAGTCAAATTAATGTTTCAGGAATTGATGTCTGCTTTCATTATCCCTTTCTTAAAAAAAAACCAAAAAAAACATCCCTGAGGTCTATACATATGTTACAACAGAGGTGCCTATTTGAGGTTTCCAAGATACACAATTTCTTTCAATGCTGGACCTGAACATTCACAGTGTAGCTGTGCATAAAAACTGTATTTATTGCAAAGAGTTACTCTTCATAAAAGTTTTATGGTCCACACTATTACTATTACCTACTGCATTCAATAGCATTTACGAGAATTTGCAATGAATCACGCCTTGAGCCTAGAATGACACTACTTAAAAAAAGATCAGAGCACACAGCATGAAACAAACACAGAACAAAAATATCACAAATGTTACCTTTTGTTCTTTGTGTTTCACATCGTCCTTTGCTGTTGGCTTTACTGGTTTACCCTTGGGAAGAAGAAAGATTACATCCTCATTTTGAACTGGTCAGATTAGTTTTAAGATACAATTACTTACGTATGGCATTGTGAGTTTACAGATTACCAAGAAAGCTGAACCATTCTGAACTGATTTATTTATTCCTCATGCTATGTATTTAAAGTCAGTTCATGATGTGTTTTCAAGCTCTGTTAGTTTGACTACATCTGCCGTATCATCTTTCTATCCTTGCAGTCTACTGGAAAAACAAGTTTCCTGATCCAGAAAAGATCAAATCACTGTCAGAGCAGTCACTTGCTCCAGTGAATGGCAGTTTCACAGGGCTTTAGGTACATCACCAAGGTAATACCTGCATATCCACTTTGTCCCCAGACTTGGAACAAAACTACTTGGAATGAACAAGCACTATTACCCACAGTTTGCAAGTATCTCCTGTTTAAAAGGAAACTATAACACCAAGCTGTTTCAAGGGATACACCCTATTTTTTCACCTGGTTTTCTGGAGCACCTAAAACACTGAGCCAGTGTAACTGGAATTTATGCTGCTGAATCTCCAGGATGTTGATTGCTACTTGGTGGTTCAAAGTGATTTATTTGTTCATACTGCACGATTTAAAAAAAAGAAAAAAACCCCTAATTTTTGTGGGGTTTTTTTGTTTGTTTTTTGAATTAAATGCATGCAAGGATATACAAAGCTACTCTAAGTATTGGATATTTATATGTTTCACCCTAATACATAAATACAGTACACACACTTACTCACTTCGTCAGCTTCCCTGTTCTCCCCAGAATTCCAAAGAGGACAGACTGGCTCATATGCACAAATTTCTACTGTTGCAGTAAGACAGCTAAATAAAAACTAACAGAGCTTTTCCTTACCTGCTCACCTGACTCCAGAAGTTTTCGATAGTCAGGTGGGATAGTATCATCTCTTTCTCCAAGTTTGTCTCTGTGTTCAGATTTAGCCTTTTCCTGAAAGCAGTTAAATTTTTAACAACTTTAATGCTTATATTAGAAACATTAGCAAACAATAAGTCAGAGTGCTCATTCTACTTAGGACAGCTGCCTTTTTAGAATTTAGGATTTCCAAACTACCAGAAAAACCCCAAATATTTATTTCACTATGAAGTGTGTTTCATGCCTGAAAGTTTTAAATTTACTAGCTCTCAATAAGTGTACACATTTAATAAATTGAATGTATATACACAGCAGCATCCCAACATAAAAAAAGTTACATCAACTTTCAGTTCTGCTTTTCGACAACATGAGCGGTTGAGGAGTCATTCCATACTTCTGCATCGAATCTCATCTGTGCGCTCTGGCTTTAACACCAAACTGATGTTCTTGCAATGTCTTACCTGTGAATGCATTGGAGTACCCTTAGCAAAATGCAGGGCACTTACCCACCTCACACCCAAACTGATCAAGAGTGGCCTACACTTCTCATGAGACTTAGGAGCTGGAGTCAGTTTCTATTGCAACACAACTAGAAGGCAGAGCACCACAAGCTTCTGAAAACTGCATCAAGGAGGGAAGCGTTCCTTCCACTATGTTTATTTTTCAATTTATGCTGCTTTGATTTCTAACAAACATACTAGAAACATGACAAATACACCACCTGGTTTAGATACAGTAGATTTTTAAGCATATTGTTGAAGAATATTTTTGGTTTTGTTAATGCAGACATTTTAAGGAACGCTTCTTTTTGAAATGTCTTCATCCAGTATAAGCATTTTCCATGCCTTTGTAAAGAACAACGCATGAAGAAAGCTGGGCTCCTACAGCTCCACTGAAGCACAGGAGTTGCTGAGATCTCGCACATGAAGTGTGTACTCCCTTTCTATGGAAAGGGACAATGCTACCCAGACTGTATAAACCTGTTCCTAAGGCAGCCAACAACCTCCACACTGGAGCCTAGTCTGAGAGTAGAAATCTCCTTCTAGATTCCAGCCTAAATTTATTCATGGGCAGCTTATGGTGTTTTTTTTCCCCAGTACTGTCCTTTACCTTAAGTATTTCAGTTTACAATTTACTATTACTACTACTATTATGCAGAAATGTGTGTGATTTTCTTATCAGCAGAAAGGTCTTTATACGATTATATGAAGAAAGACTGAAGGAAGACAAAACAAGCAGAAACAAGCAAGTTAAAAAATGGGACTGATTAAATGAAAACACCCGTTGACGAACTTGGTATTTGTGGGGTTATGAAAGTCAAAGTTTGACAAAAAGAAGGCCACAAAATTAATTTTAGAAACAGAAGTCAGAGAAAACACCTGAAAAATAATTATAATAATGACAATAAAAGGCACTGAAATCAAATTATTGCAAATTCCCTGTAATATTTCAACATTTACCTCCAAGTGGCTAAAGTATACCAACTAATTTAACACTTTTCACAAAAAACGCAAGCAATCCAGTTGATTGAAGAGTGCATGCTTAGAAGCAAAAAACATTTAAATGAACTGGTTGATATGCCTACAGGTAGGACAACATAAGAGTATGTTGGGTTTTTTTCTAGTAACCTTACTCCTACGTCTGAAAATCACATGCCATGTACTCCTATGAGTATGTAAGAAATATTACAGTATACCATTTAAAAAAAAATCTCTAAGAAATAAGGTATGTCATTTTTTTTTTTCTGCACCCCACTCGCCACCCCCGCAAGTTTCAGAATGTCTATTGTTACCTTTACTTTATCCACAACTGGTTTGTTCTCATCAGGGTCGGGGTCCCTCTGTCCCAGGGAATCCGACAGGAGATCCAAGGCTTCATCCATCTCTTTTCCTCCCTAACAAAGTATAAACACATTAGTGAACACAAATCAGCTGTAAAAATTATTTAATTCATCAAGCTAATTAAGTACTGACTAATGAACTGTCAACTTCAGTGAACAATGAACAATCATCTCTCCCTTTGTAATTACAATGTAGTGCAATAGCTGGCGAAAAAAATACAGAATATTTAGACCTACAGAAAACAATTTCAAGGAGGGGTTATGGAATTTATTTTAATGGCTTTTTTTTGTTATGCATAAGCCTAACTGATCTAATGAGAACAGTTCTATGAAAAGATCATTTTCTGGTAACTGCCATTCATTTTGCAAACATCATTATCACTGAAGATTAGCTGCTAAGGAAGTGTCAATCTGAATTAAAACTTATTAACATTTTATCTTCCCAATATGTACAGTCTTTTCCTAATTCACACCAATTTTATTCAAACACTGGTTAGAAAAAAGCCCTTAAAACCAACTAAAACTCAGGTGGGAGGAGCTTTATATTCCCCTTTCAAATTAGGCTGGAAACACTAGAGGGAGCTCCCACTGCACGTATCAAAAAGGAGAAGGAAGGAGGCATGCAAAATTACCACTAAATGCAAGGAAGAAAAGTTCTCCTAGTATTAAAAGGAGGTCATGACGCTGTCTGTCCCTCCATTAGCCTTGAACTCCTCCTTTTATAGGCTTAACAGATGACTTTGCCACTATGGTAATGACTACACTATTATTATTTCAAATATTCTCATTACCTAACCAGGAGAAGAAAGGTGTGGTTCGGCTAAAGGCCCAAGCCTAAAAATGAAACCATTTGCACATAGGTAACTACGCGCATTGACCCATAGGAAGGAAATGCACACATCCTCTCATGTGCTCAGTAACTCCGGAGGAATCAGTACAGGACTGGGCACTTCTATTCCAAGCGCAGGTGAGGAGGTTTTAAAGGCAGGCTGAAATACAACAGTGAGCGGAACTCGGACAAAATGGGCAGACCATTCTTCACAGTCAGTTGAACATGAAGTGTCCAGAAACTTGTGTTTTTTTTTTCCAGAGGGAACATTTGCTTTCCCCTCAATAGCCAGTATTAGCAATAAATTATTTAACTTTGCAACAGTCTACATTGGTAAAACTGGCCGGCTCATGCTCCCATCTCTCTTCATTAGTCAGTTGTTAAATTTGAGATAGAATAGAACAGAATAGAATAGAATAGTTCAGTTGGAAGGGACCTGCAACAGTCATCTAGTCCAACTGCCTGACCAATTCAGGGCTGATCAAAAGTTAAAGCATGTTGTTAAGGGCATTGTCCAAATGCGTCTTAAACACTGGCAAGCATGGGGCATCCACCACCTCTCTAGGAAGCCTGTTCCAGGGTTTGAACACCTTCTAGGTAAAGAAATGTAGATCCTAGATAAGGATCTACAGAAGAGGTCGCTTACTGAGGTAGAAGCTAGAGGAGCTGCTGACTGCACTGAAGAAACTGTAACAGCAGAGATAACATCTGAGGAATCTGCGGGCTTTTTATCCTCCTTGGTTTTCTGAAACAAGACACAGCATCATTACTAACACAGAGGACTAAGAGAAAAATATGAGAAATATGCATCGAATTCCACACATCTAAAATGCAATGCCCACACAGTTTATTTCTAGGACTTTATTTTTCTTAGAAACTGTACTTATTTCAGATTGAAACTCTTTCCAGAGAAGCACTGTGCAACTGTTTTGCATCTCAGTTTGTTCATGTTCAATCTTCCATCTCAACTACTGGGTTAAATTCCAGCATAGATTTAAGTCAGAGGCAGGTTTTATGTGACTTCAGAGGAGCGAAGATTTCATCAAGCCCATCTATATTCCTAAGCAACACTTTTTAAAAGTCTCAACTGCAAAGCACTACTTATGCAAGCAACTGGTAAAAAGATATGACAACTAACTTGTCTAGTTTTTTTCTAATTATTAAAGTCCTGCTCTCTCTTCTATTATTTTATTGAAAAGAATATTTAAAATTTTTATTTACTGAATTTTATTTAAGGAAGTTTACATAAAGTTTAAAGGAAACAAATAAAATATCAAGATTATTGAAACAATTTGAAAACAGAACAGATTTTCAGAAATCAAATATACTCACCTTTATTACAGATGGTGTAGGTAATGGTGCAGATGGGGATGGAGAACAGGAAAATCCTTCCGTCAAACCCTCTAAAAGTTCATTTTCACTCATAGGCTATCATTAAAAAAAAAAAAGAGGCTTTTAAGCTTTTTCATCTATTAAAAAGTGAGCAGGTAACACAACCTATCTCCATTTTTAAACTGAAGACTGGGAAACCTTACTGACATTTGAGTAAGTAATTAATGAATGAAACATTTATCTGAATATTCACTTTTTTACCTGGGACTTTCCTTCAGGTTTTGGCAAGAGTGGTTTTCCATCTTTATCCTACAAAAGAAAAAGATCCTTATATTAAACCAAGCAGTCCTTAAACGACCATGCAAATACATGTACTCTGAGAGCACTCACTGAATGACAGATAGTATTACACAAGAAAATGATCTAACTAGTAACCTCTAGCACCTACTGCTGTTACTCAAGGTGTCATTTAAAAAAATCCAGGTCCTGTAACTTAGAAACATCTGAGGGCTGAAAAGTGATTCAGTGTGTGGGATTCTGAGCTTCCCTACTTCGTCTTTCAATTTCCATGGAAATAGCATAATTAGTAAATAAAACCCCAACTTCCAGATTGGTAACAATATTCCTGGATGCAGAGTCCAGAAATGCTGTATCTTTTCACGCTGGCAGCCGTGGCAGGTGTTGTGCAAGTCTTGGCTACACCTAAGCAACCCAAATATGTCAAACGAGTCATGTGGTGACGTTTGTAAAAATAGCACCTTGAAGTGTTGGGTTTTTTAACAGCTTTGACCAATCGCAATTTATTAAGCTCTAAAATACAAAAAGCTAATGAAAGACTCCAGTGCACTAGTATCAGCCAAAATTATTCCTGTGTAGGTATATGCATCTAAACCACTTCTGTCCAGGTATCTAATGCTAGGTGTCAGATATTCAGGAACTACAAACTGGAATTTTTATATACTGTAAAAAATGGCTGAACTAAACACCAACATTTCAAAACAAAATGGAGTTTCACTTTCATCCACATATTCAGGAACAAAAGGAAAGTAAGATTAAAACAGCACATTAAACAAATTACTTTTGCTTCTGTTAATCTGTACTCTGGAGGAATCGTTTCTTCATCTTCACCCAGTTTTTTGCGTTCTTCCTGTGTGGTTTTCTCCTGTGAAGGCAAAATAAAAATAACATTAATAAAACGAAATAACTACATCCCAACAGACACGCATATAAGCAAGCTTTCAAAGTCTTCAGTCTACTGTTTCAAATTAGTCTTTCAATCCAACTACCAGACAAAAATCTCATGCAAATTAAAAGAAACCCTCTTCTCATGAGAAAGCCTTCATTTCTCTGCCTGTTTCTTCCTGTGTATATCAGAAGTAGCTCTACCTATTTCAATGAAGATCAACAGAGTTAAGTAAACAGACAAGCATGGACCAATAACAAAACAGCATTATACCTGTGAGTCTTAATTCTTGACTTTTTTTGAAATCCACTCAACAGCTGCCTGGGCTGCATGCCAAGGAAGGCTGAACAGAGAAACTGCTAGCTATCTTCAAGAAGGGCTACCCCCCATCCAAGTTATGTTGGAACACGACAACTGAGAAAAAGTAGTAAAGAAAACTTTGGGAACTTCTGCTTGATAGAGTTCCAGCTCATCAGAAGAGCTGTCCTCTATTTTTGGCTCAAGTAAATACCATCTGGCCCATGGTTTGGGGTGGCAAATAGGGGCATTCGTTTGAACAGCATTCCCTTAGAATACACGTTTCAGTGACTTACTTAAGGCTCCCTGTTAAAATACCAGATCAGTGAAAAAACCCAAACTTTTACACATCATTCCTAATTTAAAGAACTCCTTATAAAGTTGGTTCCTTTTGAAAAAGGACCATATTGTATGCTACCTCTGATGTGCATGTTAATTCTGCTTTAGTTCAGCAGTAAGACACTAAGCAACTGCAGTTTTCAGAAGCTGAGGGAACTGATGTACTGTAATAGGCAAAATGATTAAGAAAATGTACTCCCTGTGTTGAAATCCTACTAGTACTTCATAAGTAGAACACAACCGGTTTCACAAGTAAATTTTGGTTGTAAAAAACGTGAAAATATTGCCTCTAAATTGTTTCTAGCCTGAGGAAATGCAGTAACACTGAAGATAATTACATCACAAATCTATTTTTTGAGGTCTGATTGTTTCTCTACCTTAACTTTGTCCACAGCAGGTTTCTTTTCATCTGGATCAGGCTCCCTCTTTCCTAGGCTACTGGACAAGGCTTCCAGTGCTTCATCTGCCACGTGACCAACCTGTAAGGGTATCGATACAGTCAAAAACAATTCTTAGTTTGGAGTTCAGCTGCAGCTGAAGAAACCTGTTTACATGCTACCACCACCAGCCACACATTACTTAAGGTAAAAATTGAGAAGTAAACTAAAAAAACTGTACTGCTTGTCTTCCTAATTGTCGTCACATACTTGGGATCTGCTGAGTCCAAGGCATAAGGAAACATTGACAGGGATTGCTCTATAAACGTGCTTCTGCTTTCCAAAGACTTACTCACAGCTAAAATGTTCCACAAGGGATTTGTTTGTTTGTTTGTTTGTTTGTTTTAATAGAAGCATATATATTCTGAGAAAAGATGCAAGAATGTCAGCCATTAATGCAATCTTCTGAAATATGCAGTAGGACAATGACGATTTTTTTTTTGTAGAATTTGTCTTTTCCTACAGTATCTATTAACTTCACAAACAGCATCCCTTTTAGAGCATTAGGAGCTAGAGTAGACCACAAGAACAGTCAGTTTGACTTCCTCTATGAAGAAGGTCACTGACCTTCCCCGTTCAGTTTGTGCTTGACTTGATTTTTTTGGAAAGCACTCAGCCTTCGTGGCTTACCTCTATGGAAGAAGAATATGCAATATTGAAACAAGCATCTTGACAATACAGTATACCATTGCATAAATGAAGCACTGAGTTTTGCTTTAGCTCCAGCTAAGACTACTCACTGAAGACACAGCTGATGGAGCTGAAGACTGCACAGTACAAGCTGTGGCACGAGGGACTACTTCATCCTCAGTAGTTTTTGCAGATACAGGATCCAAAGGCTTCTGAAACACAGCAATTACACTGCATTTTACTGAATATGCTCAGAAACCCAAAAGGTACCTGTTAAGCAACTTTTTTTTAATACAGTACAAAACAAGAAAGAAAGTCTAAATTTAAACGTAGAAGCCCCTCAATTAAGGACAAAGTGCCAATACTGCATGTTCCGCTGAAGCCAACAGGGGGGGAAAAACAGAAACAGAAGAAAATATTTTTTCTTGAAAGAATAGTAGCATTATCTAGTGTTAGCAAAACCACTAGCGTCAGTATCTTCAGTGAACTAGAAAGACATACTTTGGATGTGCTGCTGGGCTTCGATGGTTTGGATTGTACTGCAGGCTGTGCAGGGCAGGCAAAGTCTTTTGAAAATTCATCAACAAGATCGGATTCACTCAAAGGCTGCAAAAAAAACCATATGTGGTACAGGTGACTCACTGCCTGTTTTTAATTTATTTTTTCAAGAATTATATTTCAACTACTCAGAAAGCAGGAAAACTTTTGTAGCCTACACCAAAATAACCTTTCACATTTACGTGCAACGAAACAGCATGAATTTTGCAGTGCATAAAATTATGAAAACCACTTTTCAGAATGATTCAGTTGCTTTGTTATCAAAAGTCAATATAATGTAGAGAACATTATGTTCCATACTGCTTACAGGCCTACTGAAAAGGAAAATGCAACCTCTTAATTAGGAAAAAAAAAAGAACGCTAATACTTACTAGATAGTATTTACTATAACAGCATCATGTTGCTATAATAGATCAAGTATAAATTCCACATAGGTAGTGGAAAGCAGCAGCATCAGATTATGATTCTCCCATTTTAATTTTTTTTTCTTTTTTTCCAGCAGAAGTAGAGTTCCCTCAGAGGCAGTGTCAGCTGGAAGTTCTCTTAGCTTGTGCACTGACCGCTGACACTCAGTGGTTTTCACTGCGTGTGTTTTAGGGAAAAGTGAATAAACTGCAGTTTTAGTTCCCTACTGTGTGATCTACTACAATCTGATGATACTATATGATCTAGTACTACGTGTTCTATATACTTCTGTGATCTGTGACTAATGGTCCTGGGATCCTTCAAACTACTGTTTACACCTAATAAATGTTTAAATCTTTGCTAGCAGCAATTGCCATTCACTTGCTACACAGAACTTAATTGGTTAGGGCTCATTTGGTCAAATTTGTAATATGTAAAGTGACATTTCTAAGCAAGAGTCTCTTACTTTCCCTCCCACTTCCCTTCGTCAATCAGTGCCCCTAAGTCTTTAAAAAATGTCACATTGCATAAGGCCCCACTTTCCATAATGACTGAATTCTCCACTAAATCAAAAAAACATTTAGGCAGTAACTTTTTGCACAAAAGTAATGCCACTGCATGTGCTTGAGAGTATGCAGAATGGAGGCCCAAAGTAATAGAAGACCTAGTTGAAATCATGAAGGAAGAAGAACTTTGCATTCACTAGGAATCAAGGAAGAACTGTAAGTGGTTGGAAGTTTTTCAGCTATTGACATAACTTTTGCTGGTTTTGGTTTCACAGATCTAAATTACTGATGATATCACAGGAATACTGGTGAACACATCTTGCTCAAAATTGCCTTCTTGAGATCATATATAGTGAAGTAGCGTTGAGAAAAATACTGCAATGTATGACTTTGATATCCCTGTTATTCACTTACAGAACAACTATTCAAATATATTTGTGTCTCTGATTGATAGGGGTGGAAGAGCATAGGAATACTTATTCTTCTACTAATGACTTAATTCTTTTGGCATAAGACCTCATGATTCTGAGCTCATCTTCTGCTTTGGTTTTGTACTAGACTTTAGTCAAACTGTGAACCAACCTCCCTTAACTCATGCCATGTTCTTCTTCTGGAGCTTTTCTTTTTTTTTGTATGTGCCATCTCTTTTGTGCTCCCTGTGAAACAGGAAGGCTTGTCTCTGAACATTAGTGCCTGGTTCTCTCAGAGCATAGCTGCTCTTTTTTGCTTATGACCTGCTTGGCAGACCTTCCTTCTGTGCAACTCTCATACATCACCCACTCAAGACAATTGCATGTCTAAGACCTGACATGAAAACTTAGAGAGATGTAAAGTCTTTTCATCACTGCCTTTGCATTCCTCCATATTTCAAGCTTGAATAATACAAATGACTTCATGTTTCTGCTAAAAAGGCACAGTGTCATTCTTGCTCAGATTGGTCCTGACCTTCATACTCATTTCAGAAGAATGGAGGTTACGTGTACCTTTCCAATTCTGGCAGCACTCCTCAACTCACAGTATTTCCAAAGTGAAGCCCTCAGTTTCTTCAGTGCACAGTTCCTCTGCTTTTTCTAATTTTTACCTTCTTCCTGTGCATTTTCAATTAACCTTTGTAACTTTCTTTTTCAATCTTTTCAATCCATCTTGCACTTTCTAGGCCACGATGGATACTTTTTGCAAAGTCCAAGTTGTTCTTTGCGATTAGGAGAATGACCACGGCAGCTTTTTCCTTCTTTCCAGTCGTGTTCCTTTATATTTGATGGCTAATGAGAGGAAGCTGTCAAGAAAACAAAAGATTTTCCTTCCTCGCCTTTCTCTGTCCTTCAACAGCTCCAACAGACTTCTATAGAATACCTTACAGTAACTCCCCATACAGCTTCTCTTTGTGTCAGCAGTCATTTCTGTAACTCTCTCCTATCTTCCTAACCTGTAAGCCTTTTTCTTACCATGAGCTCTTCATTCACAGCCAGTGAATTTCAATAAAAACAACTTTCACTTGACACTTCAGATCAGCAGGTTTTGTGCAAGGAAGTAAACACACAAGCAGACCAAGAGACTTACATAATGGCACAGAGAGAAGTGATGACAGAGAGGGAGAAAACAAGGTATCTATTCACACTCCTACAATACTGTCAGTTTTCTAACCTTAGGTTTTTCTTCAGGCTTTGGCAATATTGGTTTTCCATCTTTATCCTAAAAGTAAAGTAAATATTATTGACATTTTTCCATTGTTATAAGAAGTGCAATACTCCATAATCACCAGCAAAATAATATAAAATAAATAATACACACAAGATTAAGTCAATGACACAGTAATAGGAATTCCCCTAAGCAGAGGGAATTCTTACATGGCCAGGTGAGTGGATAAAAAAAGCAAATGTGATGTCAGCACAATACAAATGGGCCAAGAGACCAAAAAGCATTCATTCCTATCAGTATCAATATGCACCAGGAATTAATTCCACAGTAAAACAGCAGGAATTCATCCAGTAGTAAAACAAGCTTCGAGTGCAAAACCCCAACTTCTGCACTTGAACAAACAGGGGGTTAAATCCCAGGTCTGAGTCAAGCAGTCTTGAAATTTCTAGAACAAGGGGTAAAACTGCTCCTTTCAAAACAGAATGTTAACATTCAGCTCCAGCAAGGCCAGTTTATATAACAACCTTGCAAACATCAGTTATACTAATAACCATCTCAAAAACTTTCAATTCTGAACTTTATGGAAAACACAACTCAGTTCTATTGTATTTGGTTAACCTTGAACAAATCTCCACCACTTGAAGTGACAATCTGAAAAAATGAGTGTCATTTTCATACCATTTTACGATAGTGTTTCAAGGTTACATTACAAAGCGATACCCAAGAGCACTTCTGTAAAGGGATGGATTTTACTACACTGAGGTTTAACATCAGAAACAAGTAACACCACTCTTGTAGAAGGAATGTGTGACCTGGGAAGATCAGAATACCTGAAAAACCCAGGCATGCCCACAAAGGAAGGGAAGGAAACCAGAGATACAGAAATCACCAACAGGAGAAAACCATTGATTAAATACTAGTTTTGCTTGTTTTCCACACATTCTTTCCCTCTCTGTGAAGAATGAAAGTGTCAGATGCAGTGCCCTACTTACAAAGCAATGGAGATACGAAAAACTTACCAACTCTGGAGTTAACCTGTATTCTGGAGGTATCGTATCATCACGTTCTCCAGCCTTTTCTTCTTTTTTCTCTTTAGCTTTTGCCTTAAAAAGAAAGAACAAGAAAAATCACTTAGAGAAATTAAAATAAAAACTCAAAGTACACTCAACCTCACTATCAAGATTCTTCAGCCTACTGTTTGAAGAAGTATTAGTATCGGATAAAATTACTCCATATATCAAGATATTAAAATTCCTCCATTTATTCCTATCAAATTTCTGTGGTAAAATCATCATGGCTTAAGAATCAATGCCATATGTGAATATGGCTATATTATTTTAAATTCTAAAAAGCTTCAGACACTATTCAGAGCCGTAACTTTGTGGCAGGTACTTTTAGAATTTTTGGGGTGTACAAAGTCCTCAGGTTTCCCTGGATTTCATCACTCTGCTTATACAAGCCATAATTCTGTATCTTTTTCCATCACTCCTACTGAAACGCAGCTTTTAATTCTCCGGACCTTCTTCATGAAGCAATGTTTCCACTAAGTTATCTGAAGGCCCAGATGGACTGAATCTGTAGTACAACATGCTCTTTTTTGTCAAAATTGAGCTCCAACATCTTCTCTTGGCAACAAATGATTTTCTACTCTTTCCCTGTCATTTGTTTGCTCTGAGCTGTAAGTGTTCACAGTTCCCCTGTGAAGACAGGGGAAAATAACTGATATTAGTAGGGTTATAGGCAGAGTTTGCAAAACTAAACTGGAAAGTCAAAGTTAACGTGCAAACATAGGGCTGCTGTTACAATCTAACTGTTTAAGAAAAACAGAAGTCTTAGAAGACACAGCAAGAGGCAAGACCCAAATTAGAAAGATAACGGGGTCTGATAGAAAAAGGAGTACATGCACTAAACCCCCCAAAAGTTAACTAAAAATCAAACAGCAAATTCGTGCAAACAAAAGCTTGCTATAAATTATACCTAGTGCTTGGGGAAAACAGAGCAACTACAGCTAACACAGGGAAAGGTGTATGTGTGTATGCTTGCATAGCCAAACGAAATGGTTATCATTTTCCAGACTATCTTACTATATTCTATTCTATCTGTATCCACTCAGCAATTTCTTCATTTCTTAACTGTCTTAATCACTTAAGACTCAGACATTCCATAGGCTTTTGATATGAAAGTTGCTTTCTTATTATTTTACACATTTGTACAGTATCTAACAAAGAGGACTTGGGATTCCACAGGAGAGTCTGAAAGCTGCTATAAAAAGGTGTAAGATTATACCTCTGACACCTCTACAACAGGGCGAAGATCTTCTTCAGGTTCAGGTTCAGGTCCACCAAGAGTATCAAGAAGAGCTTCCACTGCATCATCTTTTATTTCCTGTATTTAAAAAAATATGAAAATCATTTCATTATTTCTTTGACACAGGTTTTACCTTACATATCTTTTACGCTGCATATGAAGCAAACAGACAGCACCAGACTGGTCATTTCTGTTTGGCTTTACCTGATTTTCTTAACATCACAGTGCAAGATATGGCAAATTATGTGATAAGATTAGCACAGTCTAATCAAGGCATATCTCCTCTTAAGGAGAGGAAAAAAGAAAAAGAAAAAAAAAAAGTACAGTATCACATAACGCAATTGCCATATACTTTGAAATGGCAAACCCAGAAAGTGTAAGGTCACACTTGCTTTCTACAGCGCAAAAAAGAAAGGTTTGTAAAACATGAGAAAATGACATCATATCCAAGTTTTAAACACACCTCACATAGTTAAGAAAACACACATTTTTCTACTCTATTGCCTGCAGTCAGAAGAACTACAGTTATTCTGCAGAAGAATCCAGAAGGAAAAATCATCTGACCCATTGAGGCCGGATTTTTAAGGTACAGTTAAGGGTCTGAGCAATGGCAATGCCCATTATTCCTATACTTTCTGTGATAAACAGGATTTACAACTGCAAATGAGGATGATGAGCACCTTTACAAATCAGGCACACATAAAATATGTGTGCTTGTAAATTTTAATTAGAAGTTAACCAGTCAAAGAATACGTATACCTCTTTTGACTTTGTTTTCTTCTCCTTAGGAGGAACTGAGGTCTTGACTGAACTTGCTGCTTGTGCTTGCACAATTTCTCCTTCCTTGCTTAGTTTCTTTTACATAGTGGCAAAGTGAGAGATATGAAATTACAGGCAAATTTGCAAAAATAAAAACAAGGGGAAAACTGTCAAGATCATTTTAAAGGAAAATATTAAGGTAATAATGGCAATATTTCATTGCAATAAAGGCATGCAATAGCAAGAAAAATATCAATACCTCTGTCAGACTCTTCTTTTCTTCAGCAGAGGCAGTAGTACAGGTAAAGTCAGATGACAGGGCCTCTGCAAGCTCATCATCTGTCATTGGTTTCTGAGCAAGAAATTGCAAACTAGGTTATGATTATTGAAGTTCAAATATCAATGCTGTCAAACTCGGTTTAAAATCTGAGTGTGCTCCATGCTTACTCACACAATGACCTCATAAGAACATGTTGCTGTCACAGAGAAAACAAAGATACTTCCCCTCAGTGGTTGATTCATTTTTTAGATAAGCTTTTATTTTTATATGTTAAACTTATAAACAGTAAAATTAAGCTGGCTTACAGAACTCTCTTGCTAAGTATAGAAATTCAAGTAATCTTTGCTAAAGACATTACGAAGAGACTCCTGCATGCACAGCTACTATTTCTTCCCTTTGTTATTATTATGCCCAATATCTCTATAAGCATTTATTTGGCTTGTTTCAGCTTCAGTAAGAGTCCTGAAAATTCCTACTTCTTTATTAAAAACACCTGTGCCAAATTCCATTTAGTTTTAACCGTACCTATTTTATCTGGCACCCCACAGCTCTCTCCCACTTCCAGGGATTTTTGGAAGACAGGCAACATTTAAACTTTCCTAGGAATCCCATGATAATTGGATTATTTTCACCTTCCAGTATATAAAAAAAAAAAAAGTCTTACTTCATCTCGTTCATCTGCTTTTGGTGGGACTCCATCTTTGCCATCCCCTTTGCTCTAAAACGAGAATTAATTTTGTAGTAAATGCAAAGCAAAAACATACAATATGAAAGAAAACATGCATCAAGAATTTTTTTTTAACTCACTCACCTTTAACAATTTAACATACTCAGGAGGAAGACTACCTTCCCGTTTACCCATTTCTTCCAAGTATCTTGAAGATATATCTTCCTATGAAAAGAATGCACACATTCATGCTTTTGTACTCTTGTTTATTGAAATAAATTTCTAATGTAGAGCTATCTATAGTGATACTTCTGGAAGGAAAATACAAGGGTTGGCTAGGTCAGAGGGCCAATTTTGCACGATGACTATATAGTGTCTTTCAGAACCCAGTGTCATGCACATGCATCTCGACTAGCTTCAACCGTGCATGTCATCTAGCGAAACTCTGCATCTCCATTGCCAGTTTCCTTCTGCATTAACACAAGCCATTCCAGTGCCTCAGACCATAGAATGTACTGCTGTACCTAGACTGAATTTTAAATGTTTATAAATTCCAAAATTTTTATCACGGCTGAGTACTGCACTGAGCCATTAAGCTTGTAATCTTAATGCTTCTTATGTTGCTCTCCCATTCTAACTCAGAAAAAGTACGCATTCTTCCCCAAATTCTCAATGTTTTACTCTTTCTCAAGTAGAAATGAAATCTCCTAGGTTGTTTACACTCTCTTATACCTCCATCACTGCGTTTTGTAAATCCACTGGAGACCACGCTTGGAAGTCAGTTCAAAAAGCAACAAACTTTCTTTGTCGATACTTTGCTGTTTTCTACTGCAATACATACATAACTGTATCATTTCTGTATTACTGAAAACAACACTAAAATGCAGCTGTGCAAACTCTGTTTTACCTCTTAGCAGACCAAAGTGACAAATACTGGATCAATGTAGTAGTGAGCAACTACAGACATATTTTAGAGATCAATCTTCTAAAAAATAAAAATAAAAAATGTAAAATACCGTAACTTCTGGACCAGTGTAAACAGGACTAGTAGGCACATCATCTTCAGGTCCACCTAGGGTATCTATTAGGCTATCTAGTGCCGACTCATCCATAGCAGGCTAAAAAATAAGCAGACCATTATAGAAGTTACCATGCTGTACAAAGAAAAAGAAAATCTGAATCATCTGGTGAATCTGTAGAAAACCGCTGGAAACCAAACCAAAAGCTTTCTTTCAGTAGGTCCTGCACTTGCCAAATTTTTCAATGAGAACTGTTCTTAAATTTGTTCCACAATGTCAGTAACAAGATCATTTGTATTTATATACCAGCTGATATACATGCATACATATACAAACATAACTGAAGATAAAAAGTAATTAATTTTGTGCTAGTTGTGGTAAAAGTGATTCTAAGTAAGTCCTATTTGACAAAACACAAATGACGAATCACTAGTATATTACCTATTCTTTCAGATAGTCCTTCACCACCATTCATAACCACTACATAGCAATACTTCAGCAGCTACCAACTTATTTTTTCTGAAACTGGAGCATTTCAGAGAAAGAAACACTCTCTGAGATATTTTTACAAGGGAAGCCTTTGCCTGGGACTGTGTTTACCAACCTCAGTACTTGACTTATCAGCTGCAGTAACCACAGTTGCACTGGCTGCACCTGCACCAGCTTTGCCTGCGCCAGCTGCACCAGCCGCTATGGACATCTTCTCAGACTTAGGCTGGAGAAATAAGAGAAAAATTAAGAGACAGCTTTACTATATGGCCCTATGTTAAAAGTTCTAGGGACAAAACAAAGTAAAACAAAGATGTTCTACTCAGGCATGCTTATCTATTGTCCCTCTTCATCTATACTTTGAATAAAAAAGATAAGCTGGTTCTGCCCACTGGCTGAGTGGTCTAGAAGTTGAGCAGCTGCAGCCAGCATGATGGAACATCCAACTTTGAGGCCACACATATTTTTTTGGACTCAGCAACTGGCTAATACAGCTGCACAGCGTCCAGATGCTTGCGCAGAGCAAGCTACCATCTGCATGCAATACTACGGAGGCGTACCCTGTTTCCAGTGTGATTTTGCTGAGAGAAAGGAAGCATGCAATTTTAAGTACTCTACCTTTTTCTTTCACTTTGCCAGTAAAAGAAATCTGCAGCGCAGAAAGCTTTCATTTATACCCGATAGCTCTCAATAAACCATTAACACCAGCAGCAAATACTACTCAAATAGGTAGGGTGAAAACTGCTTCAGGGAGTTAGGTGCAGGAGCAACACCAATACAAAATGAAGACTTCTGCATTACTGACATTCTCATTTACCGCAAAAAAAGTGGGTTGTAGTAGAGCTGCAGGAGTCCTTCATGTTACTCTGGCCTCGTCATCCAGACACATGCAGATCAGAAGACCAAAAGATCTAAATCCTGACTCTACTACACACTTTGCTCCAGCTCTTTCTCCACTTGGCCCTCTGAAATGACCCCTCCTCAACTTTTTCCCCAACCTTTCTCTTCCTAGTTTTTTTCAGAGTCTTACAGTCAGGGTGTATGGGCTGCCCTACTGCAAACTGATAACCTGCTGACCTGCTGTATTTGGAGCCAACACTGCTACTATAAACATGCCTGAAAGTCTACACGTGAGGAGCTCCGTGATGGCAATGATTGTATAAACAAAGCACTTGCTTGACTGACCAGACGGTCCCTTCTGTTCACCTTCAGTAGCGAAGGGGCAAGGGAAAAGACTGACGAAGAACCAATTACACCCACATAGCTGCAAGGAACTTGCAAAAGCTTGCATGAATGACAGCGGAACCCCAAAAACATAACACACGGGAACAGGACTACAATTCTGATCATCTTAAAGTCACTTGCTTGGCTAACAGCCAGAGTGTGTTGGATAATGACAACAGATGTACGAAGAGGACAACAAAAGGTGGATGCACATAAGGATCACCAAGCAACTAGCACAAGCTACCAATACCATCTGGCTGGGCAACTGTATCTGCATCTGATGCTTACCCATTAATGCTGTCATGGGTTAGCTGGAAGTGGTATATTCAGGGTGTTAAGTTAATTAGTGGGTAAAGTGTGAAGTTTCTAAGTCCCAGATTATAGACCGGCACAAGGTTTGTCATACACACCTTTAAACACAAGACAAGCAAAGCTTTTGAGCTTTTCTACATTGTGATTTTTGGGAGCCCAGTCTCACTTTACAATACTCAGCATGAGAATCCATCTTGATGTAGATTTCTAACCCCTACAATAACGTAAATAATAAAAATCGGATTGCTACTTGTTCTATACCTTTGCTGTCTCTATGGAGGTTGCTTGTGGAGGCTGGTCAGCTTGAGTTGTAGTTACTATTCCTGTATTATTTGGTTTAGAAGTTGTCGTCACAGAAGGTGAGGTTTGGCTTTTTGTCTGTGTAGAGATAAACTATTATCATTAGATACAGAAGTACTTACGGGCTGGCTTTGTTTGGTTTGGTTTTTAAATGTTTTTTTAAACAAAAAAAGGAAAGAAAGAAGAAAAACACCACAAGCAGCCCTCATTTTAAAAAAAAAAAAAAAAAGAGAGAGAAAGTATACAACTTACACCACTGGGTTCCTTTTGCCTCTCTTCAGATGGCTGTTTATTTTGAGAGTCTGTTGGCTGTCATAAAACAAAAAATTGAGATCATTTACCCTTACCACCATTCAATGCTATGGAACATGATCTACACCAGTTCAAATAAGCACTAGACAGATTTAAAGATGGTTAACAGAACACTTCTTAAGCTGTTGTGAAGCAATAAAGCATCCTGACTGTTCCCCCCAAACACTGCATTTCCACCCCGTCAGCTCCTAGCTCTTTTGCACACAGGTACATTACTAATCATATGGCACCTTCTGGTGGCACAGAAGTAGCAAAGACTTTAGCCTCTTTTTTCAAAGTTAGTCAAAGACCAAAGTACAACAACACATCAAAGGTGAAAGATGAGTATTTACCTTGGTTGACTGCATGTTTTTTCCAGATTCTGTTTTGGTTGTTGGTGCAGACTGAAATATAAGCAACATATATTCAGACAGAGATTAATATGCTTGGTTATTTCTAAGGGGTTGGCTTATATAAAGAAGAATATCAGACAAGTTCACACTAGAGAGCACATGTGCTATGTAACTAATATACAGTGCTTCCATCTTGCAGTTTACAACATCCTGGCATAGACCTGCACTCCAGCGATCTAAAAGCATTCAAATGTGTGCAAACACACACAGGCACTTCTCATATGAGGGATCAAAAAGAGAAGGAAAGAAGATACTAAACAAGTATAATGAACAGTCTGATTTATACCTGAGAATTTTCTGCAGCCACGCCACAAAATTGATTCCTGTGATTCACCTCAAGTCAAAGTACAGTAAGCAATAAATTACTAGTAGTAGAAACACGTAAGAACAAACAAGGAAAAATTAAACAAGTTATATCTGACAAGAAGAAAGAAAAATGAAAATGCCAGCCTCCTCACTATATTTTTCTCACTATTTTCTCTTGCTCTTGCTACTTCAGCTGTGCTATGCTTAAGACAAAAAGAGCCAGTATAGCTACTAGAAAGTCATCTAGAGATATCAAAGAGAAGGCTGTTGCCTAATGCACAAGCCTCAGAAGCTCTGGCCACTGAATGGCCCGTGGAACACATGGACCCAGCCAGGGGAGTGTGATTTGATCTGCCAGGAACAGCACTGGGTGCACAGAGCACGCAGTGGGAGACGCAGACCCTGAAGCCTGGGCCCTTCTTCCCCGTTGGGGCTGGCATCCCTACGCTTCCTCTGGAGCTGGTGGCAGACACCAGCATCGTGTCTTGTTGCGCTCTGTCCGCCTAAAGCAGAGAAGTTATGAACTCTACCTAGGAAATAAGGGGCCACAGACAGAAGCCTTCCTTATCCCCTCTATCCTACTAATACATTGAGCATATTTAAAGTTACTAAGAGACAATTAATAGTTTTTTTTCCCCCAGTAGCCTATTAGAAGTCAGTGAACAATTGAAAAAAAAATCTATTAGGCAGTAATTTAAATTTTTTCATTGCTTTGTAATGTTTTCATTTCAGCGGCCAAACATTAATTACCATTTAGATATATCCAGCTTCTGTTTTCTAGCTGACCACATAGAGAAATTTGCTAAATTTGTTTACCATTTGTTAATGCAAGTATTCTGTCTTGGTTTCAGCTGGGATAGAGTTCATCTTCTTCCTAGTAGCTGATATAGTGCTGTGTTTTGGATTTAGGATGAGAATAATGTTGATAACACACTGATGTTTTAGTTGTTGCTGAGCAGTGCTCACACTGGTCAAGGACTTTTCAGCTTCCCATGCTCTGCCCGGTGCACAAGAAGCTGGGAGGGGGCACAGCCAGGACAGCTGACCCAGACTGGCCAAGGGGCTATTCCATACCATATGGCATCATGCCCAGTATATAAACTGGGGGAAGAAGAAGGAATGGGGGGACGCTCAGAGTGATGGCACTTGTCTTCCCAAGTAATCGTTATACATGATGGAGCCCTCCTTTCCTATCCTAGAGATGGCTGAACACCTGCCTGCCCATGGGAAGTAGTGAATGACTGCCTTGCTTTGCTTTGCTTGCGCGCACGGCTTTTGCTTTACCTATTAAACTGTCTTTATCTCAACCCATGAGTTTTCTCACTTTTACCCTTCCGACTCTCTCCCCCATCCCACAGGGAGGAGCGAGCAAGCGGCTGTGTGGTGCTTAGTTGCCGGCTGGGGTTAAACCATGACGTATTCACATCCACACACTGAACCACAGACACTTGGTTAAGAAACCCTGAACGTGCATAAAAACGCAGATGCCTGGGCACAAGCTTGGCTAAGGTGTCGAAGACCACAGTAAAGAACACAACACCAATGCATCTAAGTCACAACAGGTAAAATATTGGTAGGGAGGAAGGACAAAAATTTCCCAGACTCCAAAGTGGGGAAAAAATGTAAAATTAATTAAAAAAAAAAAATTTCACTTAACCTCTCAGATTCCCCGCTTTGGATTTTCTCTTCACATCTAACCTGATTAAAACACAGTATTTCTCAGGTTCAGCCATACTTTATATGCTCCCACTTGTACAAGCCTCTTATTTATTTACTTGCATTTCTGTCAACACCCGACAACAGCTGTACAGAACAAATTCAAATTCTCAGCCTGCCAAACCAATTATTAGCAACTGCATGCCTTTTTTTTTTTAATATTGTAAATATTTTTTTAGTGACTACTTGATGTATTTTTTGTGTAGGGTATGCATTATTCATTATTCTTGTATACTTTTTAAAATGCGCAGAATTGCTCATACTATAAATTTATCTATGACAATGGTGACGAACATACAGAGTCATATGGGCAATGCTTTGATTCAAGACGAACACACAAGGAGATTCTAGGGCTACATTAAAACAAACACATACATGCTCACACACACACAGACACAGACACACCTATTTAGACACACTTCTAGCAATAACAAAGTTCAAATTCAATTAAAAAAAAATTATCACCAGGCAAGTCAGACCAACAATTTTAGTACAAGATTATACATTCAAAGGCAACTATTCAGTCATCCTTTAAACAGTCAGTTGTGAGCAGTCACAACCTGAAGCCATAGCATCAGTTTACAGCCTGAACTCCTACAGAGAGAAAGATGTTCCTCCTCCCCTTCTACTGCCTGC
The DNA here is from genome assembly GCF_965183815.1 of Platalea leucorodia. Lineage (NCBI taxonomy): Eukaryota > Metazoa > Chordata > Aves > Pelecaniformes > Threskiornithidae > Platalea > Platalea leucorodia. Next base: position 87,374,241 of record NC_138858.1, on the reverse strand, counting down.
TTCCACCTGCACTGTGCCAGTATCCGAGAGGCTGCATTTTGAACTGACTCAGGAAACTGAAAAATAGCCTGGAAAAGAAAAATAGTATTTTTAACTAGTTCCCTAGTTTACAGTGCAGTTGCACAAATGTGTGCAAAAGGAAGAAAGCTGACTGGGATGTGTTTTTGTCGGTGGCAGTGGCAGCACCATGCTTCCTCCATTTCTCCAGCAAAAGCCACAGGGTGCCTGCTCTCCACCCTGGCCCTCCAACCTTTCCACCTAACCCCCGGGGCTTCGCCTACAAAACAAGAAGTTCCACATTCCTTCCTCTGCTGCAGTAACTCACAGCTTTCTCAGAGGGGCGTAATCCTGAGGGTTAATTTGAGACAAAGGATTCACATACACAGAACTGAAAGCTACAGAGGGATCCAGACCACGTTTAAGAGTAGTTGAACACTAGAGAGACTCTAAGAAAGACAAATGAGATGTGGTTATAGTAGGCAGTTAGGAAAGAGTTGTTAATTTGTAAGAAACTTAGGACTAGAAACGAAAGTGACTCAGCACCTTTCTTTCTTTTCAAAGTCTACTGTCAAAATGCGGGTGACTTGCTTAATCCAGCAGGAGGAAAGCAATAATAACGCAACAGACATTAAAAGAAAACATTAATTGTCTTACACATGCAAATGCAGGACATCATTTCAAAGTGATTTGTGTTTACCAGTCTCACAGCTGAAGGGCGGTATGCCTCTGCTACTCTATTTTTGTCTCATCTTGCAAACACCAGTTTTAAAGATCTGATTAGAAATCTACCACATTCTTCTAGAGTTATTTCAGATTTCAAGCAGGGAAAGACCATAACTATTTTTAGATAGCTGGCTGGGTTAAACCATATGGAGAACAGCATCAGTAATGAACATGATACAAATGAGTTTGCTCACAAGCATGACAGGAAGATGAAACTGGAGACCTGCAGATACCTTCATTTATGAGTAATGATGATCACACCCAAGTGGAAATGATTTAATTGTCGTCCAGCTCACTGCTACCCGTCTAAGTCTTACACATGTGCATGGAGGAAAAGGTTTTCAAAAGGCTGAGGGGAATGTAATGGCTAACTTCAAGATGGAGCTAGACTCTCCTCAGACATGCATGCTAAAATGACAAGAAGCAACAGATACAAGTTGAAGCAAAGGAACTTCCCATTTGATAAAAGGGAAAAAATCATTATAACAAAGGTGACCAAACATCAGAAACTGGCTACTCAGAGATGTTGTGCAATCTGCACTTGCAGGTATTCAGAACTTGTCTGGCAGGGCCTTGAGCAGTCCGATTTACCTGCAGAGCTGGCTCTGCCTGGAGTGGAGGGCTGGACCAGAGACCTCCAGAGGCCTCTTCTAACCTCACTACTCTTAAGTGTTCCTTTATTTGTATTTACACAAGGTGCAGACAGTCCTGCGTTTTTCCACTGCACAAGTCCCTGCTGGTCTAGTTTGGTATTCAATATTTTTGTTGGTTTCACTGTTACGATTATGGAAAATGAAGGAACTGGGGAATCATTAATCATTTGTTTAAATAATATACATAAATTCTCTTAGGCAACAGAGGCGTAAGTGAGGATTATGACTCTCTTCTAACAAGTAAAGTACATGATTGATGACATAGCTTTGACACTAAAGAAGTTCTAGTCATAAGGCAAGACAGAACAAGCGTAAAGGACAACGGCAAGAAAGCTGTCAGGCAGACAAAGATATGAGATTAACGAGAAGATGCAATTGTACATACACTAAATGCTGAAACCTGTCCTGAATTCTCTGAATATGTGAAAAATTATCGTTAGGTAAACAAGCCTGTAACTACACTAGGGGGAGCTATATACACATCACAAAGCATGACTGAGCTAAAATTAAAATCAGTATTGCTGTCATAAAATCCTCCGAGTACTTTGTACAGCATTTTTTAAGATTTTTTTTGAAGAGGAAACTAAGCTGCAGAGAAGAAATATGCAAAATAAAGTTACTCAGTATCAAAGTACTAAAAAAGAAATTCCATTGCTTCATATATTCTGTATTTGTGCTTAACTGCAAGCATGAGTTTCTCAGAAATTCATACCTTTGTTTCAGATGGCTTCATAATTTGTGGTTTTGATGCATCTGCAGAGGGGGGCTGCTTCTGAGAGAAAAAAAAACAAATTAATTAATTTCACCTGTTACACATATTACTATTAAGCAGGCACAAGCAACCTGAATTCATTAGATATCCAGCTAAAAATTAATAAATTATTATTGAAAATTAGAGTTATCATTTTAGATCTTCTATCTTGTCTGTATTTCTACAATACATGTATGTATGATTTCAACAGCGTGATGCCCATAGATCTTCTCACAACAATTTTTTTTTCTCTGACATGTACTGAAAGCAAATTTCATACCAAGTATCAAAGCAAACTCAAATGCTCCTCTCATACTGAAGCATATATACTTACTGTGCAGGATTCTTCCACATTTCTTTTTTTTCTTTTCTTTAAACAAACATTGTACTTTTGGATTTGCTAGTTTGCCACACAAAATATTTAATACTAAATTATCAAACTCAAATATATTCAGATAAAAAGGAATAATTAATCTCTATGTAACACATACACAAGTGTTTCTACATATCATGCAACCCTTTCAGAAAAGCTGCAAATGATGCAGCCTGTTGTCCTAGCTTCAGTGATGTTAATCTGAGAACAGCACGTTTTAATTCTGCTATCACTGTATCAGATTTCAAAGCCCAGAAATGAATATTCTAATTGTCTCATCAATACTTTACACAGGTGTAATACTACCTCTCTATTCCTGCTTCATGCTCCTCTGCTTAAAGCTGTATTCGCCATCTTGATCACAGCAACACATTCATAGTTTACATTTAAATGAACACCACAAGTTATCCATTTTTGTAGATTTTTTCTTCATGTTTACCATGTCATTTGCTGTATGAAAACATGCATTGTCTGAATGAACTCAGAAGCCATATTACTACTCCATACCTGTCGTGACTTCTTACTTCCACATGGAAAATTTTCTCATTTCCAGAACATTTCATAGTACAAGCATTTGTCAACAATAAGACAAAAGTTGTACACAATTCAAAAGGTGCACTATGGTGATGACGGTGTGCTCTCCTCGCCAGTGTATCTGGTATCTTGCACACCGTAGTAAGAGGTTTGACTACTCTAAATATAGACTGGAGAGAATTTGCAACTGTCACACTAGACAAATGTAAGCAATTAATATCTGCTTCCATATATGTATATACGTATAGATTGACTACATAATAGATGGGAACTTTAATATGGGTGGAGACATACACAGGAACGTATAGAGCCTCCTACATCAGCACAGGAAACAGAAGTTTTTAAACAACCTTTTTATATATTTCCACTACCATCATCAGGTAATCTGTAGGCAATGCTGTATTTTTCTTAATTTGCCCTTTAACAGTTTTTCCTTTCCTTTTCTTTCTTCTCCATGAAATTAATCTGAATTTCTTCTACATGACTAACAAGCAGGTATCTGTTCTACATCTGTGTATTAGTCACCGTAGTCCCTGTACATTTAATAAACACATTTACCTGAGCCCTTCTCCCTTCCTCCCCTCTGAAAACTCCTACCAAGCCTTTTTCTTACAATACATTGGAAAATTCTTTCCAGTTCCAGCACAGCAGCACCACTACAACCTTCAGAGATTAGTGAAAACCTCCCAAACTAACCAGCTGCTTCTCCTTTCTACCCTGTCCAGCTGGATGGCAGTAACTAGCAGCAACTAAGAGATGAGGAGTATAAATATTTATGGAGGACAAACAGTAGTTTGGTGATAGAAGAGAGTTTCATGCACGCCTGCTGATCAGCAGCTATGGAGAATGCCAAGCCATCCTCCCTGAAAACATTCAGGGCTGATTTGAGGAAACAAAACCCTGTCCTGAGGAGCGGGAAGGGGGAAGCGGGAAGGATGGTGGAGAGCAGAGGGCACCCTCCCATAGACCACCGCAGTGCCACACCACCATGATCTTCTGCCGCCCTCAGGGGCACGGCATGCCTTGCTTCATTTACAGCACTTTTTGCCTGAATTTCCCACTATTCAGGGCCTCCAATTTTCCACTCCCTCCCCAGAAAGAGCCACTGCAAGGAGGAAGGGATCCTTGTACTTCGAGCCCTTTAGTGCTTGGGGTCTGCAACCCCACTGAGCCTTACAGATTGACAACGCAAGAAGCTGCCAAGGTCCAACCCCTCGTTTGGTAGCCACCACACAGCCGGTCAACACCAGCCTGGCTCTGAGGGACTACTTTTTACTGCGGGTTGCTCTGCTCTTCCTCTCCCAAGGGCTGTGTGCTGCGGCCAGCCATGCCCAGCTGTTAACTGGCTGCATTTCCTGCAGCCTCACAGTTGGACTGCAGAAGGGGTGAAGCAACACACGGACGTGTGTCAGGCGTGGAGGTAAATATTAAAATGCTGCCTAGCAACGGGCATAATAACCGCCTGACGCACAGCTGCCGCAGTGGCTGCAGCCCGGGCAGGCACACCCTGCTCCTACCCAGGGGTGGTAAACCCCCGCAGCGGCCCGGGCCAAACACTCCCTCACAAAAAAGTTACACTGCCAAACAGAAAAGCAAGAATGAGGAGAGTTCGACTTGCCTTGGAGGCTGGGGCTTGGCAGAGAAAGCCAGGCAGGTGGTCCCACAGAGAGAGCAAAGTTTTTGTTGCGTTGACAGGGACACCCCGGAGGGCAGAGCTGACAGCGGATGGAAAAACGAGCGTCATCGGCACTGACGCCTGTTCCTCCTGTGGCTGCACCCCCGTGGGTCCTGCCCGGACAGAGGTACGGGTGTTGGAGGATGCCGTGCCGTCCCCAGTCCCAACCCACAGGGAAGGTCCCCTGCGAGCAAGGGGACAGCCAGGGGGGTCCCGGCCCGGGGGTCAGCTGCTGCATGGCACGGCTCTTCAGAAAGCACCTTTGCGGGCTGAGAGAGGAGGAAAACTCCACAGCAAAGCATCCAGGACCACAAGAAGGTCACCAGCACGGAGCGTGCGGAGATGACTCCCTGCAGAGGAACCCACCAGCAGTACGAGACCCCCACAACCACCCCAGAAGGGGCTCAAAAGACAGAGCAGAGGTTACAGGTTAACACCAATTAAGTGAAGACTGCTACCTGTTAATTACCCCATGCTGCTAGCAGAGCTGCCAGACGACAGGCAGCATGATGGCTGCAGGGTCACAACCTGTGCTCTCAGCAGCCTACCTGGCAGGCAGGACAGGCACAGACAGACAGACAAGCACAGGAACTGACCAATGGACCTCAGATGCTTTTGGCCATGAGTTAGAGGATGGCTTTCCAGGAAGAGCTGATGAAGGGACAGGGGATCTAATTTGGAACTCATTAGTCAAATTAGCAGGACAGTCACAACAGCAAAACTGTCACAAAAGTGAAAAAGTGGGTTAGTAGAAGAAAACAAAAAAGCCTACCAAAAATGGGTTATCTAGTCTCACGGGGTGTACGTCAGAAATCTGGAGGTAAAAGGGAAGGTGTAACAGGAGAAGAAAACAGAGAAAGTAAAGGTGATAAACATCAAGAGAACATAATTTTAACTATTCAGGGAACTGGATGCAAATGCCTGTCTGGAAAAAGAAAATGGCAGGTGACAAACCCCCATGAGAGCTCTCAGTTATGGAAAGCTGGAAATCATTGAAACTACCCCACAGGCAATGTAGTGAAAGCTATTGGCAACTAAAACTATAAATTTTGGAAATTGATGGAGAAGACTCATCAGACTGCAGGAGGATACTGCCCGCCCTTAGAAAGAAGCAGCCAGGTAACAAGGCACCAATGAGGTACCTTCAAAAAGAGAAGAGATGCTGAAAACATTTACCAAGCAACCAACAGAGAAACACTTAGATGATAACAAGAGAATAAATAAGAATCGACAGATTGGTGAAGAATAAAGCAGGTAAAGACAATGTAACACTTAATACACTCAAACATGGAAATAAGCCTGGTGGACGAACGAACGAACCTCCAGAGGAGGACATGCTGTCACTGCAACTTCTCGCAGTACTTGAGGTGACATTTTGTCGAATGAAACAGGGAAGTTAGTAACACTGGGTCACAAGCTTGCTTTCCGCCAGCTTCCAGCCTGAACATTTCAGGGAGTTCCTGATGGGATCTCCAACAGGCTGGTGGTAGGTTGAAGGAGATCAGATCCAACAACACAAAAACCCAAAAACTAGGCAGGCAGCAATGCTGACAAAAATATGTAAGGTTACAATGACACAGGCTGAGATACTCTTGCCAAAAATAACCAAGGAAAGAGGAATCCAAGATAAAAATCTGTTACCATGACAACATAAATATAAATGTAAAATATGGGAATAACTTTCCATGTTTTTGGCCTGAACTTCTCCAGTCAAGTGCTAGGACAGTTTTGGCCATCACACTGCAGTACAGATGAATAAAGATCTGAGGACAGCTTTAGGAAAAAAAAAATGAAGAAGTATATACGAGGGACTTAGTGACAGGGAAAGCAAGTTGGCACCTGATGTTTTGTCCTCTCGTTGGGGAGCCAAGAAAATGGAAAAAGAAGAAGGAACTGGCTTATTCTATAACAAAGAATCTCTCCAGTCAGAGCTCAAAGATCTTGCTTCCTGGGAGAAGAGTCGCTCTGTGGCAGAGGCTACCTAGATGAACCAGGCAGCCTTTGGGCCAGCTCTTATAAATATTTTCTGAGCAATCTAGCTGTACTCAGTCTGGGACAGAGGACTGAAGAGCCACCTGACTACTCTTACACACCTTACATATGCATGAGTTGGGACTGCTTCTCAGGCTTACAGCGAACACCAACTTTATTATTTCAGTATTACTAACTTACAGGGTTACTTCAATACAGCTGTGCAATGCAAGGCAAAACCTAATCTACCTGACTACAAATGCTTGCTTCTTTGTATGAATGGTTTGTAAGATGTGGGCAGTAAATGCTCTTTAGAGAGCTATTGTGAAAAATAACGGTTTATTTACACTTAAGTGTAAAATACCACTTGAGCTGTTACAGGTTGAATCTCTCACTTGCTTTGATGGCATGCGGTAATGGCTACGCAACCCTCATCCCCCAGACATCCGAAGGCTGTGAGCAGGCAGAAGGCAGGCCAAGGATGGCAGTGAGCGGCCATGCCACCGTCTCACAGCGCACTTCGGAACACCGTGAGCAAAGCAACGCAGAGTCTTCCAAATACATTCGTGATAAAGAATCAATACAGCCATCTGTGGCATAAACGCAATTCCATTAATTTTCCACTAAGCCAAGTGGAGTTGCAAGACACAATCTGAGCCAACATCTGTATGTGTGTATATGTACATACATACAGATAAAAAAAATATATAAACATATATATTTAAAGCTACACAGCAGCTACGATAAGCAGTGATTTAAAACTGGAAAAAAATGTAGCACTGATACTACCTCTTTATATAAATGTTATTATTACAGTACCTATAATAGCTGAGTTACAAGTTACAAATGTGAATGCTTCTGTGTCATTTTCCATACCAAGTAATTCTGGAAATATCCTATTATTTTGTAATTACTGTTCTTACACATAGTTCTGCTATTAAGTTGTTAAGAGAAACAACACTTTTTTAAGAGAAAGATAATAAAACCCCACACAACCAAGTGAACAATATTTTTTTGCAAGATTTCAGGCTCTCAGTTAGTTTTGCGGAGGTTTAATATTAAAAATGTAATAAATGGAATAGCAGGATATAGGTTTCCAGTTAGTACCTGTATATTATTCAGACACTGGTATGTTTCCATAAAACATTCCTACTCTATATGCCACTATGTTGTCCTGTGGTGATGAGTTTCTCTGTAGAAGTAATCAGCATGATTTCCAAACAATTTACATGGCAATTTCTAATGACTGACTTTGCCATATGTGACTACCGGCATGCCTCTTTCATTTCTAAAGCCTATTATCGTTGTTGAAATTCACAAACACGGCATGTTATAAACAAAGCCTACTGCCCATGCCAGCTTCTGGGGGGGGGGCTGCGGTGGGTGGGAAAAAATCCTTGGAGGACAGTTCCTTTTTCTGTAGCTAAATTCTAATTAAATCTAAAATTCTTTGCTAATGTTGTTACTGTGATGCCACTGAGCTCATTACAGCCCTGACTCAGCAAAGCCCCCCAACTTTGCACTGGTTGCCATAAAGCAAACCAAACCAGACAGGATTTAATATGTAAGCATGGAGATTCATTTGAATAGGCAATTGGCTGAATTCATGCCTTCAATTCTTCAATATACATCATTTTAAATACCCATCTTAAATTAAAAAAACCCAAAACCACAACAAAGCAGCATCTCTAGGGATGCTTCCTGTGCTTTTAACGTTCATAAACTGAGCTGGTGTGAATATAACTTAAAAATAAGAAAGAACTATTACTATTATTATAGTTTAAACTTCCACAACTTGACAAAGATAACAAGAAAAGTAATTGTAGAGATACACTGACTCCCCCTTACAGCTAAGAAACTTAGAAATAGATTTGCTCTGTTCAAATATGCACTCACAGTTCAGAGTAAACGTGAAGAATAAACTGAAACAGAGTTAAAGTACATTCATCTGCAGAGGACAGACAAACCTCAACAGATAAGTTTGCTAGGTGTCAAAACAAAACTGCATTGAGCCTCTTGGTACAGACGCCGCCTGGGGAAGGGCCGGTGCGCAAAGAGATGAGTGGGTGGAGGACTACGCAAGAAACTCAACCATCAGGAGAGCCTCACCAGGACATTCCTGTCTGAAGGGCCATCTTAGGAGCGCTCCAGAAGCGGACTTGCCATCTGACAACCGTCAAGCTCCACATGCGCTCTCCTCCTAAGCAACAGTAAAACTAGTAACAAATAGTAGGATTATGTTGGTGCTTCTTTTCTAGATCAGAAAGTGGACTCTAGTAAATCAGAGAGACAAAACCCAAAGACCACTGGTAACACAGGACCATGCCTCTCTGCAAAACTCAATTCAAAAGATGATCCAGGTTACTACTGGGGAAACAATCAACCCTGAAATTTTATTCTTCTGCAATTTTCTCACCACACAGAATACGTATTTGCAAGAAATATTAAGCTATACCCAGGAGCAAGACCAAACATAATTTAGAGATGCTAAAAGAGCACACAGGAAATAAACACATCCTTTTTCTCATGAAACAAAAACATGATGAATTTTTTAAAGAGACTGGTTTGAATCACGAAATTGAAAAGCTGATTAGCTCATGAAATGTTTTTACAGCCTCAAACACTGCTAAATTTATTGATGATCGCAGCACATTGAGCCAGACAACATTCGTAACACAGACTCACTTATTGTTTTCTTCTCTTTTGATTACTAAAATAAAATTTCTGCCATTTTGGTGCAGAAAAGAAACTTAGCAATACTTACTCACTTACTCACTGAATTTTATGTACCAGCTAAAGCTGATTAGCCATACTACTCAAATTTAAAGTAACAGGTTTTTAAGCAGTCTTTTTTGAGATAACCTACTTGTATTTGAATTTGCTCACACTAAATCAAGTGTTATCAAGCAGAATCTGTGAATAAGATCAATATTATATTTACTACAGCATAGAGCAAGGCTTCATACCACCTAGAAACTAATCGATCTGCCAAACCACCTTCAGGTTAGATGTCTGGTTTAAGATTTCTGGATTTCAGCAATGTATGTCAAGTCCAAAGCTCAATACTGGTGTGTTTGTTTTCCTTTATTTTAATAACTATTAAGTCACTATTAAGACTCTGAAACAGCTTTATGCTTGAACAAAAAACAACCGAGGGCAGCAAATGACAACTGACTTTAAATAATTTTTAAACCATTTGACTCTTTTCTTTAACTTCCAGCACCTCAGTTCGTGCTTACTTATACGCAGAAGTTAGGGATCTGCAGAAATATTTAGAACTATCCCACAGCTGATGGTAAGAAGCACTATGTATTAATTTGTTACTATCTCCGACTGTGTCTAATACTTTCACAGGTTTTTTTGTTTGGTTGGTTACTTTATTTGGAAGCAGAGGAAGAGTTTGCTAGTTGGTCACAGAGCGTGCACAGTACCTAAACACGAAGAACCTTTACATACGCACAGTTCAATATGTGGGCAGAAGAAATTATTTAGACCTAAGTATGTAGCATGGCTACTCCTCTATAATCTTTACTACACAAGGGCAACTTCTATTTAATGTCCTTTCATGATTATTGCAAGAGATCTGGAAAGAAAGCCAGTATATGCCGAGCAGGGTAACAGAGTTCATCTGCTGCCTTCAGATTCTGCATGTATGCAAACGGACTACCACTTCAATATCACAGGCTGAACAGTCCTTGTCTCTTTTAAATGGAGTTAAAAGCAAAGACTGCAAGAAAGTTCTGGTTTTGTATCCAGATTATACCTCTACCAGCATCAAACGGACGCTTTGTTTCACTGGAAAAGTTTTTCAACACACAGCATCAGGCAACTAAGAGCATTTTATTTTCAAACTTACTTTTCATTGTCAAAGATGTTAATTTTATTGTCATTTTGATGAAGAGTGATCTCAGTATTTCCACTTGATCACAGAATGGGTTATCTGAGTTGAAATTTTCCTCCACTATGCATGGACAAATACTCAGAAAAGCCATACTTCTGAGCATCAGGTAAAACTCCTCACTGAGCATACAGAAGCATCATGAAAAGAGTCGTGACATCAACAGTTTGTTTTAAACTCCCCACTCTTATTTCTTCTTAAAATGTGCTTTTTGATTACCTCCTTTTGGAAACTTCCTGTTTCCATCACAATAAATTCTACGAGCTGGCATATACTGACATTTCATTTTCATTCAGTCATATTCAAATATTAGAAGCAGAACACCAGTACTGTCACTGCTCTTCTCAGGTTCCCACTCTGCACCACAGAGCATGTTGCGGTTTAACCCCAGCCAACAACTAAGCACCACGCAGCTGCTCACTCTCTCCCCCCTCACCCCAGTGGGATGGGGGAGAGAATCGTAAGAGTAAAAGTGAGAAAACTCGTGGGTTGAGATAAGAAGAGTTTAATAATTGAAATAAAATAAAGTAGAATAGTAGTAGTAGTAATAATAATAGAATATACAAAACAAGTGATGCACAATGCAATTGCTCACCACCCATCGACCGATGCCCAGCCTGTCCCCAGGCAGCAGTCCCTGCCCCCCAGCCACCTCCCCCCAGTTTATATACTGGGCATGACGCCACACGGTATGGCATAGCCCTTTGGCCAGTCTGGGTCAGCTGTCCTGGCTGTGCCCCCTCCCAGCTTCTTGTGCACCGGGCAGAGCATGGGAAGCTGAAAAGTCCTTGGCCAGTGTGAGCACTGCTCAGCAACAACTAGAACATCAGTGTGTTATCAACATTATTCTCATCCTAAATCCAAACCACAGCACTATATCAGCTACTAGGAAGAAAATTAACTCTATCCTAGCCGAAACCAGGACAGCATTACAGTAATGTATGAGCTGGTCACTGTAGCAGAGCCCTCCTTTTTTGCGGATAGCTCAAAAATCCTGCTTTCACTTCTACGTCCTGCAGAAGGTAAGTATTTAGCTGCAATTACCACAGATAACTGTTTCCGTTTCTGCGTGTTGTTTTAAACACCAGAACATTCCAAAGCTATCTGCAGTAGCAAACTGCAAGCTGATAAGAAAACACCAGGAAAACACGCGATTAGGTGCCAGCCACATGCCACACAGAGCTGCTGAGCTCAGCTAGGATTTGTGTCACTTGGTCTGCAGTATCACCGAGAGACAGCATGCAAAGCCCTTCTCAGCAGAGCTGGAATAGAAACAGGGAGTTACAAACAGAACCAGTATTCTTTAAAGGGGGGGGGTTTAAAAAGATAAAAATGTTACATAAAAGAAGACTTCATCTTAAGATTGAAGATCTCCAATGTTATGAGCTCAGTTATTTTTACTACAATAATCAAACTAGGCAATGCTCAAAACGGGCGGCTGGCAGTCACAAGAACTAGTGAGCGACACTCTAAATTAGAAATTGGATTTTTCACCCCCAGGATGCAGAAACACAATATGATTAATGAAGCCATATGAACTTATACAGACATTGTCACAATGGTGTTGGCTACCAAAATGAATGGAAAATAAAATAGGAGGATAAACAAAAATCACCAAGTCAAGGACTTTTAATAGAATTTTGGTTTTAAAACATAATCTAAGGATAACACTGCATAACCTTTGGGGGGGTGTTGAGTTTTCTTCTTAGATCATTTTAGAAAAACTCAACATTGTTTTACTATTCCCACTTAAAAAGAGCCAGATTGGGGCATTTCTTGCTTCAGCGTTGGCTCTTAATGCAGTATCTCTCAAAATTGCTTCCGAAGGGCCCTCTGCATGCTCTGGAGGAATAAGCACATTATTGTTGAATTAAAAAAATATAATCTCCACCTTTGTGAGGCCTTGTCCTGCCCCACAGAGGCTTCCTTCCTGGAGATCAAAAATGTTAAGTTTTCTCATCAGTTCAAGCACTTCTACTAAGCAAGACATAAAGGCAGGCACAGAGCTGACTTCTTCCAGAACAGGGAAGGTTTCTGAGCCTTAAAGAGCTCCCGAGGAGCTCACAAGGCCACTGACTCCCCTGCTTCCCTACGAGGTTCTTCCTTTGGAAGAAGAGTCTCCAGACAAAGTCCCAAGCTTTTTTGAGTGCAAGTTTTCCTTCCTCAGGAAAACAAGAGCAGAAACTACGTGAACAAATACACTGAAGACCAGCTCACTGCAAAAAGCAGTTCCTTTACTTTCTGGAGACAGAGGTTTCTCCTCTACCCCCATTCCCAGTCCGCCAAGAGCAACTACCTTCAGTGCAACACACCTTTGCCTAGATTCCAAACTGGGAGTGTCTGCTTAAGGTGCAAAGCTCCAGAACTAGAGCTCTGAGAAATACTGGCTGAAGGACTCATCCGTGAGACTCCAAGATCAGGAACAGAATTTTCTGCGAGCTCTACATACCCCATGTATCTAATCACTCTTGTAAAAAAACCAAAAAACAAAAAAAGCACTGTTTTATACAAGAGGCTGACAGCAACAAATATGTTAGTCTAGGAAAGAAAATGTCTTACGTAGAAGAAATTACTATCCAGTATGCTTTATGTCAATTAAAAAAAAACAACATTGAGAAAACTACTTGTCAAAAAAAGATAACAGATCAGCGGAGGTCTCTGCAATGTTGAAGAACTCTGTGTTATTTAACACATTATTTTCGCTTTCTCCAAAGAAGAAAAGAGAAGCAGGGATGATACTGATCCTGCCACTTGTCACATGAAGATAGATCTTGTTTTCTCAGTTTGTTTTTGGACCAAACTGAAAACATTCATGATTACGGATCAGCAGTTTTAGTCTACAGTAACTATGATCAAATAGTGGCATAACCTAAGCAACACCTACCTATCGAACTTCTACTACTACAAAAACAACAATAATATATAATTCATTGAAAAGTATTATTTTTTCCCATATGTTTGTTGTATCTGATATTTTAACATGTTTTAGGTATCAAGTATAATAAAGTCTTGCTGTCAACATGTTACTGATACCTAAGCACACTTCAACCAAAGATCCCCACGCCCTGACTACACAGTATTCTGTATGTGCCACAGGCATACTAAGCTCTGCATTTGTATTCCAAAAAAATACAGTTTTTGAAGCAATAACAGTGTGGGCTATGAGCAATGAAAAACAAACAAACAAACAAACAAACCCCAAACCAAAAATATAAATACAGAACAACTTAGACACTACTTTAAAAGTCTGCTCTTCCTTGTCCCTCTCTTTTTCAAGCCTGCTTATGTCATGTAAACCACTTGTTGTGTAATGTGTAAAACATGCAGTCTTATACAGTGTCTAAAAAGAATGTTCCCAACATGCCAAAATAATTTTAAAAGCCAATTCACTACACACACCTAGCTCTGGAGCACTTCAAGCCTGCCGATGACAGGATCAGGTTGGAAGCCCTGGAAGTCAGCAGCCTGTGTTATTTCAGCCCACAAAATTAATTCCCGGAAGAGAAGGGGAAAAAAAAAAACTGAACACGAATGTAAATTAGCCTAAAGCAGAGGGAGTAGGAAAGCAAAGACAGTACAAGTAGCTAACTTACTTGGTACACACGTGCCTTCTGTTTCCAGCAGGAATGCTGGGATATGGCTGTTTTTCGCCCCACCGCCGGAGCAGGCTGTGGTTTTGGTTTTCAAGAGGTGCTGACCAAGCCCTTGACGAGCTGGTGTGCTGAGCAGCGCGCTCCCCACCCAGCAGGCATGGCCGCCCCACCTCCAGCACAGCCTGCCAGTGCCCGCGCCCGGGGAGGGAACCAAAATAATCAGGTTCAGGCTCCGACAGCGCCGTGACAGCGCTGATGCGGAGGCGTGCGCGGGAGCTCTGCCCTCTGCACCGCAGCGCCTCTTCACATTCGGCGTGAAGCGATGAGGAGCAAACCCCATCTCCCGCTTCTGAGGTCGCTGCTGGACGTGGCTCGAGCCGGTTCCCCCACCAGACACAGCAGTCACCGAGCGGATGGCATGGAGAGCCACGCGGCAAAAGCAGGGACGAAATGCCTGCCGGGATGGCACGACTTAGGGACGGAGCTACTTTTAGCTTTCAAAAAGCAGTATCCATCTTCCACCTTTCGAGTTGGTGGCACTGGTGCTGAGGGAAGGAACCGACGCATTTCCCCTCAACAAGACTGATATTTTTAGTAGAAGTTTATGGGACACCCCCTCCCTCAATTCAGACTGATTCTCCACACTCCCTGAGTACATAAATGTTATTAACCGAAGAAGGGATAGAGATGGTTGGACCAGTTAAAGCCACTGGAACTTGACTGACCAGGACTATTTTTAAGCATAACAAATGCAAATAATTTATATTAATTTAGAAGGTAAAAGGTGCTTCTTGCAATACCAATAGTGACCTGCTCTTGAATTTTATTTTTTTTTGCTATAAAATCAAATTCTCAATACCTGTAGTATGGGAGGGAATTTTTCTATGTTTGTTTTTAAAGAAAAATCCCTCACACCACTAACAAACTCTGCCACCATTTTTTCCTAATACCCTCTATGCCGCCCTTTATCTCAAGGGAACAGGAAACAAAAGTCAGCCCTAGAAGGGAAGTAGAAAGGGAAAAAGGCCCAAAGATACAACACAGACTGATAAGGAAAATATCCCATTTTTCAGTGAAGTACAGAGTATTTTTTGTGGCATGACTGTATTATTTTGATCATTGCATAGTTTTACAAGGTGCAACTTCTGCAGTGGTCTCTAGATCAGAGGCTTCTTTTACAGCCCTACTTTTCAAACGTGAAGATGACCTCGGATGATGGATGCCACATCCCACAACGTTACACAAAGCCAGCTCTTCCACACAGGAGGCAGCTTCTGTACTCCTACAGCTTCCAATTTTTAATGCTTTGGTCTATTTTTAGCATGCCTCTGCTACCAAGAAAACCAGCACTGTTCTCTGCAAGGACAGCATTCTCATGATTTTCACATGTCGGGCTACGTGCCAGCAACAGCTCTGATGGCAACTTGTAGGAACAGCCCCATGATTTGTCATAGTCTTGCTGCAAAACACCTATAAATTGAGGATCTGTGCAGCACGACGCACACCTACTCTAAGGAGAACACGAAAAGGAAGTTCTCAGCCCATGTAAATATTTTTCTGAATAACCTCAAAATCTAGAGATATCCTTTCCAACCTTCACAATATGACTGGTAACATAGGAATAAGTTTACACATTTCCGTGGACATTCCCAATTGGTACTGTGACTTCAGATGCCTTGTAGTCAAAAATGCCTTCCTTCACAACAAGGTGTCTGTGCAAAGCTCATGAAATAAAAATTTAGTGACAGCTAAGTAAGGTATGTAGCAGAAAAAACATCCCAGCAAATAGACTGACAGCAGGAATCACTTTTGATGATAATCTAGATAAACTTGTCACAGAATTTCCCGTCTGCTGCAGAAATAGTAGAGACTTACTCAAAGATATTTAGTAATTGCTTTTTTTTCTTCTTCTTGTTTTTCTGTCTGTTGCACAAGCAGATCAAATTCCCCTTAAAAACTGCTAATTTAGATGCCAGCTGAAAGTAACTAACCTTAAATTTCTTAAATCATTAGGATCAAGAAGCCTTCTCTGAAAATATTCAAGATCAGTCAAGTCACAAATAAAAATAATTCTTACTGAATTTCCACTGTTGTTGAATTCTTCTTGCTTCAATAAATTGTCCATGACAGTAATATTCTCACAATATTCAATATACAAACATTCTCACTTCACTAAGCTATAGCAGCCAGCAACAAAAAGAAAATTATTACTCATTAAGAACTCATTAAGAGCAATGCCAAAAACCTCTTAAATAAAAACCAGCAAAAGTTCATTTGGTATCAATAGAATTACCATATAAGAACACAAAGATACAAGAAAGATAGCTGGATCCAGCTGAGTTCAAATATTAGTGCCTTCTATTAATAGCTATGATTGAACACTGAGCTAGAAATTGGCTTTCCTGTTGGCTATGGAACTGGCAAAAACAATTTGAAAGGCTGTAAAAGAAAACACAGCAGTGCTGGTAGGGGACCTTCTGCAGAGAAAGAGGTTAGTTTAGTTTCTCCTCTTCACTACTGCCTGTTAATCACAGTAGTGATGACCTCCTGGTCTGTGCACCTTGGCAGTTAATGTATACATGGAAGAGGCTGCTCATGAGCAACCAGTAAATATTCCTGATGATCATAACCTTACCTGAATCTTAACTTTTCACTCCATTTATCCCTGTGCTTACTGAAGATAGCCTGGTACAAAATAACAGTCAAACAGGACTTCACATCAAAAATGAAAGAAAGGCTTGTGACAGATAGGAAAAAGAACATCTGTTTCAGTTAAATATCTTTAAATCATTCATTTAGATTTGAGTCATACAGATACTGGGCACATCAAGGTTGCCGATTCAACTTTCTAGGTGCCCTTAACACCGGGAACACAAAAGCCGTACAGATATAAAAGAGAGGAGACAAGAGAGGCTGCACTTACACCACACAGACACATACGCATCCGAATAAAATCCCTATAAGACAACACTGAGCAGAAGTAGTGGATAAATACTGGCTGCAATGCTAGGAACTCAAGAGTGAAACAATAAAGAGCACAGGGATAAAATTAAGACACAAAGAATGGCAGTTCAGATACACAGTGCAACGAAAACGAAACCAGACAGATAAGTGATTGCCTTAGGAGTAGTCCACATTACTGGATATCATCACTGGAAAATTAAAGTACCCACATATTAGCCAGGCATTAGGCAATGACAAGCATTCATCACACACAAGTTCCTGTATCTTAAATTCAGCAGTACAGGTGACCCAAGCAAAACACAAGCCATCGGTTATTATTACATCCTAACTGAAGGAAAAATTACTTAGGCCCTAATATAGAGGCAGTAAAACCCCCTCTGGCTATTCAATTTAGAGTAATTGATTGCACCATAGGGTAAGAGCAGGTTAAAAAAAATGAACAGCTCTAGCTGCAGCAATTTAACTGCCCCACCTCACCCGCCTCTTCAAAGAAGGCAGAAATGTATCTGGGATAAAGTACATTAATGAAAAGTATTATTGACAAACAAAATGGTTAAGAAATTGGAAGAGATTTTGCACGCAGGACACATTAAAGCTACAGCAGGGAAAATATTAAAGGAAGAAACAGCAGTCCCAAAGTTGTCTGAACACGGGTGAAATATTTTTGATTGCATTAGAAGATTTGACCTATTTTTGCAGCAAAAGAGAAAACGCTGCCTTGCCTTTTCAAGAAATACTTCCTTTCCTGTAAAATCCCTGTAAAAATAAATATCCCTGCAAAAGTTTTCTTTTGAATAGGTATTTTAAGAGACAAAAAGAAAAAGAAGGGCAGAAAAGAATACAGCTAGTCAAATGGCTTAAAAAAATTATGGGTAGCACAAACTACAAGAACAGAACAATAAATCTCCGAGTTTTGCTCTATTTTAAATAACACTGTTAGTGTGGATAGCAGGACATTGTTAAAATTAAAAGATACAATTAAGAGAAGGTTTAGCCTAACTGAAGAAAGGTAGTCACGGACAAGTGGGAACTAAAAAGGTTAAACTTAAAATAGGTATTGATTAAGGGTCAATATTAGACAGCATGAGGTAAGTATTTTCATAGTACATAATCTTTACCAATAAATATTTTGAACTGTCA
Organism: Platalea leucorodia; assembly: GCF_965183815.1. Lineage (NCBI taxonomy): Eukaryota > Metazoa > Chordata > Aves > Pelecaniformes > Threskiornithidae > Platalea > Platalea leucorodia. Next base: position 87,355,966 of record NC_138858.1, on the reverse strand, counting down.
CAGGAACTGGAGAAGCACCAAATACTGAATAAAATACATAGCCCAAGTTGTCATAACCTAAGACAAAGTAATTCCTGGCAATTACATTACATGGCATTTTTTTCATTACACTACCTTCCAGTTCTGATGCTTAATAGCATCACTGGAAATTGTAGCTTGCACACTTAATGTAAAAGATATGCTTGTAACAGAAAGAACACAGACAGAAAAAAAGACTTAAAGATGTGTTAGCAAGCAAATTATATGTGAGCTTCCATGGGACTATGCAGCTGGTGACTGATATGCAGAAAGATTATACTCGAGACTGTCCCACCCTATACAGCTTTCATGGGAACTACATATGGACAACTACATCCAGCTTAACTAGCAGCAGAAAGGCCCTGGCAAACTGCAAGGAATAGAAAGAAAAGCAACAAAAGAGTTAGGCTGTCTTTAGTGATAGACAAAAGCACTGAAAGAAAAGGACAACAGGATTTACATCCTTGTGTCCTCCTTCATTGAGTAGAAAGGAAAAATAATTACTTAGGTAGCACAGAGGTATCTTTAGGAGTATTATTTTACAAAAGCATTGATTAAGAAAATAAAAAACCCCATTCAAAAGCAGAAACACTTCCTGCCTATAGGAGCTTTCAAACAATGGAGTATCTCCAGATACGGAATACTGTGGCAGATTCAATGGACCCTTGGCTGTACTTTGGTTCAGGATGACCAGGGAGCAACTGGCCTCACGTCCTGGGGTGAACTGGCAAGCTGGAAAGCCCCTGGCTCACATACAAGGGATTGAAGGTGTCTTGAAAGATATTTCGAAAGGTGATTTTGAAACCCAAAAATGCAAGGTAACCAAAGTACAGAACAAGATACCAGAGCTAAAATGAAGACATCTATCTTGTCTATACTAATGACTAGCAGCCAGCTACTTCATTCTATAAATGCTACCATCAGGACGTACCCAATTTGAGCTCTCCCTGAATTACAGCTGGACTGCACACCAGGTGACTCTCCCCTTGAGCAGAGACGCCTCTCAAGGTTAGAGACTCCTTACCTGAGACTAAGAGACTCTTCCTTACCCAAGGCGGAGAGAACCCCTACCCGTAACAGATCCTCTGTAAGTGACTGATAGCATGGTGAATTAATGCTATGAAACATTACTAATCCATATAGTTACTCAATATTATGATAAACATTGTATGGATAATTCCGTTAGACATAAACCATTGTTCAAGTCTGAGACTAAGATTGGACCCAGCAGCACCTAGGTTCCAAAAGGAGTTTAGAAAGCAAGGGGCTCCACTCTGCACCTCGTCACTCAACAGGAGGGCCCTCTTTACTCTTTGCCTCCCTGGTCTCTGTGTGAATCATTTTAACTTGATTCTAACTCAATTTTCCTTTGTATGTTTCTTCCATGCAGTAATTAATAAGGTGAATCTTGCCATCAAACTTCTTGAACGTTGTCAAACCACTGTTAAACTTTGTTAAATTCCATCAAACTTATTGAACTGTCAAATTATTATTTTACCTCAATTAAACATATTGCTGCTTCTCTCTTTTGAGTGAGGTGCATTCACTCACGCATGACAAATATGCACCTAACAGTGATTCCCAACTACAGCCATCGGCTCACGTGTGACCACCACCAGAAAGTGTATTTTCAACACCCTATTTCAATACTTCGCAAGACCTGAGCACACCTAATGTGATCCCTCTGTCTCTTCATGGAGTATCAACTGCACTCCAATAAGCAAGTCATCTCTGTAATGTCTCTTACACTAACTTCCTCAATGACTGAACTGCTCCAGGGGCTATGAAAGCAAAGGCAGTTATCAGCGCTTCGATCTCATCAGGTCCCACTGAGTAAACAGAATCCAAACATAGGAATAATATCTAAGGGTGAAAAAAGAACCACAGCCCCATAAATCAAATGATGTTTGCCACTGATATCAACGGGACAGGGATTTTTTAAACTAACTAGGAGACTAACAAAGAACAAGTGAAAGGGGAGAATGTTACCAAATCTATTTCTTCAAGAAGTCAATGCTGGCATTCTGCTGACTTGTGTTTCTCTTTCATTTCAATTCACTACAATTTCTAGCAAGACATGAAGAACATCTTAGTGTTGCTGAATGCTGGCAAACAAACCGTTTTCTATCATATTTCAGGGGATGAAGTCATATCATATCCACTTCACTTTTAAAAGAGACCATTTCCTTAAGTGTGCATTACCTTAACAGCAGAAGGTGCTCCACTTGTCTGTGTTTTGGGAGGTTGGCTGACATTAGCACTTGCTGGTTTCTTCTACAAAATAAAAGAAAGATGTAATAGATGTCAGAAATGTTGGTGAAGAAAAAGAAGAGAAGAGTAAAACTGTAAACCAAAAAAAAAAGTATATAAAAATGGTACACTAAAAAAATGTCCATTACAACATTTTATGCAAGGCAAGTCATCCAAAAATAAATTGTCCTATGTAACTTTAATTCATGCAGACTCATTTCAGACAGTTTTGTCCAGCCCAGGATAGGCTGAGTGCTCTTGTACTGTTTTATGAATGATATATAAATTTGTGCTATTTCCTGTGGCAGAGCAACTCCGTTTTAATTAACAGTTAAAGCAACAGTAACCATATATACTTTAAGGAAAAGTATCAGTTTAAATAAGGTAGGTAAGCTATTGCTGTACAGACATAACTTGAATGGCAACACACAAGGTAACATTACACCTCAAGCAGGGAAGTAAAGATACAAAGCTAAGGGCGAAATTATGGCTTTTCTAGTTAATAAATATTCTTGCAACTGAAATAAACCCCTTTGAACCTCCATTTTTCAACCAATGCAATGCCATTATCATCAAGTACCACTAAGTACTGCTGCAAAAACTCAGTGATTGCTGAAATCACATCTAATGAAGACTGCGAAAATAAGCTGTTAGTAATGAACACAGCAAAAAGCATCAGATTTTTGGAGGCAGCAGATGGGTAAGACCTATTCATTTTCTCTGATAAGTGGAAGCTCAAGATTCACAACACAACTAAAGCGTTCACACTTTAATTACTCTCTACAAGCAGAGAAGTCTGCGCAATGACCAGAGATTCAATCAAACTTGTATGCAAACTCAGAAGCACCGGTTTTCAACTGATGTGAGACTAGGTACTGTAACAGACTGGGAGACTCAGAGACCTCTGTCATTAAGGTAATTCCACCTCCTTTTCTCCTTCTGATGTAGCTCCAAAACCAGGAGAGCATCTCGAATAAACAAAGCCGCACATTCAACACTCAACCTCCTGTCAGAGCCTGGGGCAGCATACCACCATCTGTGGCCATTTATGTAAGGTTAACATCACAGAAACGTGCCCCAGCGGTACAGAATGACACAAAGTGGGTCATTTACATCAAGGATTTCACACTTAGTGGCCCCACTGGAAACAACGATATCCAAGTAAGACTCCACAGTATGTTGCAAAAACGAAGTGCAATAGTGAGCTTTCCTGTTAAAGGGATGTTAGGATTGTGGCTGCCTCTGCAAGCCGCTCCAGCCCAGGACCCTCCTGCACGGCTGCTGAAGTCCAGCACTGCCCAGTACAGACCAGTACTACCCAGTACAGATCTGCCCAGCTGCTGGAGCCCAGCTCAGGGCCCAGGGACCTGGAGTCTTTGCCCAGGCTGAGGGATGTGGTTGCAAATTCAACCAGCAGCAAAGCCAAGCACATATCCCAGAGACACAGGCACACAGGACACTGACACAGCTGGCTACACTGCTGCCAGCAGCACCCACATCACACACCAGCACCCCCAGCCACGTCTCCTCCTCTGGGGCCCGCAGAGGCAGGAGGTCACTGGTGCAAGCACACACTTGGCACCCTCTGGGCTCATGACCAGATGCACAGTCGTGGGTCATCAGGGCACCGGCATGGCCCCTCTGTCCCCCCAGCACCCCTGCCCAGGCCCTGGCCCTCTGGCCCTCCCACAGGTCCCCTGCTCACCAGCTGGTCCAGCTCGGTGCTCGCTGCAAACATGCAGCACTCGCACATACATCCCACGGGCACCCCGCGCTCGTGGTACCCCTGACACCAGCATGGACCCCCCGCGTGCCTGATACCCCTAGACCCGGGGTCCCCTACTTACCTGCTGGTCCAGCTTCAAGTTTGCCAGTGAATACACATGCACACCAGGTTTGGGGAGGGCACAGGCACTCACTCCCCCAGCAGCCAGCACCAGGCACTGGGATGTGACCCCTGCACATCGCCCCATCAGTTGGCACGGTCCCATCAACCCCCTCCAACATCCTGAACCCTCGGGCTTCCAGCCTCGCCAGTTGCAAAGCCCCGGGTTATGGCAGTTTCTTGAGAGCTCATCCACTATTGCGACTGACCAGGTGACTGGTCAGCCCTAGGGGACAATGCTCCTGAAGGCAAGTGACGAAGGTGTGATGCATTACACTTTTGTAGAGACTGTACCGAGATGCAGAACGCCTTGGCTTTTATCTTTGATGTAGTGCATTAAAGACTCAGTAATAAGCATTATCTACAAATGCTTCAACTTTTAAATAAGTTATTAAGTTATTGAAGGAACACAAAATTTTAAGTGCTACCTTTCCATTTTCAAAAAGAAAAGAAACAAAATAATCAAAAAAAGAGCAGTCCTCTGAAGAGCAGTCAGTATTCAGTATATGCCTTCAGTATCGCAGCTCTGAACTGATTTCCACCTCAAGCTCAGCTGAAATCACAGTCTTTGGTTCAGGACCTCATGGTCCATGGTGTTCAGGACTTACCTTTGGTACCTAAGACTATGTCTAACATAACTGCGATGCTTTGAAACTCCACAAATAAAGTACTGTTTTGCGGAAGGAGTTTTTATGACACTTGCCAACATATTAAAAAATTTCAGGTACGAGGCTAGCTTTTTTTTTCCCCCCAGTCTGAACTAGAAAAAAATTAATAAAGCAAAATAAATTCTTGTTCTGACCACGAACTTATGTTAATCAATTAAACATTATACAGAAAAAATTGTTTCTCAGTTTCATGGTAAGTGGAACAGCAGTAAAGGTACAGGTAGGAGATAGAGAAGACAAAGAAGCAAATAACTTCTTCTCTGAGTAGAGAAAGACTGCCTTGAGATAAGCTACGTGGAAAGTTAAGCCACAACATCAAATCAGAATTCTTCAGTGAATACTGACCATGATAGGCTAAGTAGACTAATATATCTGAGTTCCCAGGGTCATCTTTCAACAGCAACTTGTTTGGTATCTATCCCTTAATACATTTGTAAAAGCAGAAAAATGGGCCACATCATGCTACTAGGTTCATTCTTCTTTTATGCTTAATAAAACAATGATGTTACGTGCTTCCCAGCATCCTCCCCGCAATGTTTCTTCCAGGCAAACCAGCTCTGACACCCTTTATCAACAAATCCGTCAGGGCTGTTCCCATCTTCTTCCCCTCCAAGCAGTGGAAGAGTATTTTTTTTTTTCTGTCAGTCTCAGACATAATCAGCTGAAAAATCACCTTGCAGCTGTACTCACACCTTGCTTCCCAACCCGATAATAAGAGAGCTAATGAATTATTGAAGCATAACTTCTTTATGAAATGAATTAGAAGAATCAAGAGCCTATACGGAACTGTGTGTGAAGGAATAAAACCTGTGGCATACAGGTACTTACAATCTACTCTTCATTATTAGCAGTTAGCTTCAAAACAAAAAGCCAAAACGCTGTTTCAGAGTGGAATATTAATTCCTCCACATTTAATAAAGGGGAGATAAAATACATATCCCTTTGATATGTAGATTTTCCAAGTGAAGACATGCATTAAGACCGGTGTCTAGAAATATGGATTAAATGCTCATTTTGGACTATAACGTTCAAGTGTTCATTATAATATTGCAATGAGAATGCATATGGTACAGTTGTTTTAAGAAAAAAAAAAAATCACATAAGGAGAAAATGTGCAATCTCTGTTCTGGAAATGCTTTTGACAACCAGAAGCAGCATTTCAGGCTCCACCTTTCAATCTTTCACTCAAGAACTGCTTGAGTAGCAATCACACTCTGTTTCTTCCTACAGCCAGAAGAGCCGCACATCACAACAGCTCCCAACAAGTACCAAAATTTAACTGAAATGTTATTTTTCAACTACCTTTTGCATCTTGGCCAAAGAAGAACCAAAACAGAAAAGGAAGACAGGCAAACAAGCCGGTGCTGTGCTCCTCAGAACCCCTCCGCTCCTCCACCGAGGATGGATCGGGGCCACACTCCGCTACAGCCACCAGGTGCCCCTGGTGCAGTGGGGCAGACACCCCCGTCAGCTCCCTGGCACTCGGTGCAGGGGGAAAAAATCCAAACAAACAATGCAGTTTAAAATAAATAATTTGTTACCAAAGTAGAAAGAAACCTCACAAATGCTCCAAAGTTACTTACACACCACCATAATTCAGATCAGTAGTGGGCACCCCAAGGGATTTTTACCAGCCATAATGTCTTTACTCAGCATTATGCCTCTGGACTCTTGAGTAACTCTAATCCTTTTTCTGGATAAGGAATGCTGCATGACAAGCATCAGGATTAACAGCTATCACCACAATCCTGATGTTAGAGCAAAGAATCAATTCTGAAAGGACAGTAATGCTTCAGTGCCAATTATCACTGTCATCCTTTCAAAGTAAAGAATCTATTTCCTGTTAAGTAAAGAATAATGAGCTGAGCAAGCAGCACATATTTTGTCTACACTGCTGTAAAGCATGACTCAAAATGGCAGGATGCGTTAGCGAGGGTCTTGTTTCATACCATATCTGGTAAAACATGGCCCCACTCTAAGCTGGGGCTTCAAATTCCTAGAATATATGGCTCCGCCTTCTTTTTAATACCACATTTTTACATTCAGACACTAGCAATGCACAGGCTAGATTTTTAGACTGATACAGAAGCTCTCCTTAGTATTTCCCTCTGTGACAGTAAAAAGAGAACACGTGTTTCCAGATTATATGCAGTTAATAACACAATAATTAATCCGTTCAAAACAGAGTAGGGGGGTTTCAGAGCACCATCACACACAATGGGAGTGTTTGGTTTGCATCGATCTTACAAATCACACACATGGTTACGTACTATAGCACACCATGCCCCCAAGGGCAGCACTCTGAAGTGGCACTACTGAAGATGGTGTTCAAGAACAGTAGAGGAGGACCATGCAACTCATTACAACACAAGACCTGCCTTACTGAGTCGGGCTGAAGTTCACATACCTCATTTCACTGTCTCTAGCAGAAGCGAAGGGCACATACAAAAGAAAACAAAAACAGTGATGTAGGAATAGGTCAAGCACATGTTGATACTCCTTCCAAATACTCCCACAGATGTGAACAATTTGTGGCCCAGGGACTTCCTAATTTCAGTTTATTTTATGAACTGTTCTGGGTTTCTCTTCAGTGATTTTGTCCTATCTCCCCCTGAAAGTATTTATGTTAGCATCCAAAAGCTTCTAGAGCACTAGCGCCTTCGTGGCATACAAAATCTGAAGCAATCTGAAATTGATGGAAGGGCACGTGTAAGATGATGTCAAGATGAGGTCATCCAGAGGGACCTGGACAAGCTTGAGAAGTGGGCCTGTGTGAACCTCATGAGGTTCAACAAGGCCAAGTGCAAGGTCCTGCACTTGGGTTGGGGCAACCCCCGGTATCAATACAGGCTGGGGGATGAAGGGATTGAGAGCAGCCCTGAGGAGAAGGACTTGGGGGTACTGATAGACGAAAAGCTGGGCATGAGTCAGCAATGTGCGCTCACAGCCCAGAAAGCCAACCATATCCTGGGCTGCATCCAAAGCAGCGTGGCCAGCAGGGCGAGGGAGGGGATTCTGCCCCTCTGCTCTGCTCTGGTGAGACCCCACCTGGAGCCCTGCATCCAGCTCTGGGGTCCTCAGCACAGGAAGGACATGGACCTGTTGGAGCGGGCCCAGAGGAGGCTGCAAAAATGATCAGAGGGCTGGAGCACCTCTGCTGTGAGGAAAGGCTGAGAGAGCTGGGGTTGTTCAGCCTGGAGAAGAGAAGGCTGTGGGAAGACCTTATTGCAGCTTTTCAATACTTAAAGGGGGCCTACAAGAAAGATGGGGATAGTCGTTTTAGCAAGGCCTGCTGTGACAGGACAAGGGGTAATGCTTTTAAACTAAAGGAGGGTAGATTTAGACTAAACACAAGGAAAAAATTTTTCACAATGATGGTGGTGAAATGCTGGAACAGGTTGCCAAGAGAGAGGTGGTAGATGCCTCATCCTTGGAAACATTCAAGGCCAGGCTGGATGGGGCTGTGAGCAACCTGATCTAGTTGTAGATGTCCCTGCCAATTGCAGGGGGGTTGGACTAGATGACCTTTAAAGGTCCCTTCCATCCCAAAGCATTCTATGATTCTATGAAGGGTGAAGGAAAACCACACCAGCTGTCTCTCACATGCTAACACTTTACATATAAAATTGCTAAAAGCCTTTGAACATCAGGAGGGAAGGAGAAGAAAGGATATTTCCTATTTCATACACTTTGCAATGGCGTGCTGCAAACATGTTGACTCAGGACCATGATGTCAAAACACGGTGAGAAAACAGGGGGATAGATATGGGAAAATAGCAGCACATCACGCACTTTTACTGGGTGGCAGGTGCATCCCAGCTGCAAACATACGCAACAGCTTCAAGTGCATGAGCAACCACCAATTCCAACAACAATCATTTCTTTCCTGTTAACATCTACCATACACACATCCATAGCAATGAAAACATTTCATTAAAGCTGATTTAGATATTCAAGAAGTGTCTGATTCTCCTTAGAATGTGAATTCAACAAACATAATGTTCTGAAAATTAAAGCATAAAGAGTTAAGGTATACCCCTGTGACTTCAACCTTTGTCCTTGAGCAGTTCGCAATACAACCATAACACACACACACTTTCGCTGTCAACTACGCTGATAAGAACTGCCTGTATCTTCTTTTGGTTACGTATTCTAACACACCTGCAGTTTCCAACTCTGTCCCTCCAGCAAATCTTTTACCTATTTCTACAAGACACCATGTACAGATATGCATTCAGTTGCTCACCATTAGATTGACTGATTATGTGTACCTCAACCTAAACCTGACCATTCCTGTTGCGAGCAGATCCCCCAGCCTGTCTAGACATGAAGCTTGAGTAGCACTGCTGAAATGAGGCAAACCAGTATGATGGCAGCTTTCCTTTGCTAACGCACATTAGGTAATGTAGTGGAGGAGATCAATCTTTCCAACAGCAACATGGCCCTGCAAAACATAGGGGAGAAGACCGGCCTGGCTGAACAGAGGGCTTTGGCTAGAACTCAAGGAAAAAAGGAGAGCTTACCACCTTTGGAAGAAGAGGCAGGTGACTCAGGGGGATTACAAGGATGTTGTGAGGATATGCAGGGAGAAGATCAGAAAGGCGAAGGCGCAGCTGGAAGTTAAACTGGCCACCATCATTAAAGACAACAGAAGAATTTTTTATAAATATTTCAGTGACAAAAGGAGGGCCAGGGAGCATCTCCCTCCTTTGTTGGATGCAGAAGGTAACCTTGCCATGAAGGATGAGGAGAAGGCAGAGGTACTTAATGCCTTCTTTGCCTCAGTCTTTAATAGTCAAGCTAGTCATCCCTGGGTTTTTCAGGTCCCTGAGCTGGGAAATGGAGATAGGATGCAGAATGAAGCCCCAGTTGTCGAAGAGGTGGCAGTCACTGACCTGCTCCTCTACCTGGATGAGCACAAGTCCATGGGGCCAGATGGGATCCACCTGAGGATACTGAGGGAGCTGGCAGAGGAGCTGGCCAAGCCACTCTCCATTATTTATCAGCAGTCCTGGTCAATCAGGGAGGGTCCAGATGGCTGGAAGCTAGCAAATGTGACACCCATCTACAAGAAGGGTCGGAAGGAGGATCCCGGGAACTAAAGGCCTGTCAGCCTGACCTCGGTGCCAGGAAAGGTCATGGAGCAGATCATCTTGAGCGCCATTATGCAGCAAGTGCGGGACAACCGGGGGATCAGGCCCAGCCAGCATGGGTTCATGAAAGGGAGGTCCTGCTTCACTAACCTGGTCTCCTTCTATGACAAGGTGACCCGCTTAGTGGATGAGGGGAAGGCTGTGGATGTTGTCTACTTGGGCTTTAGTAAGGCCTTTGACACTGTCTCCCACAGCATTCTCCTGGAGAAGCTGGCTGCACACAGCTTGGATGGGCGCACTCTGCGCTGGGTTAAAAACTGGCTGGACGGCCGAGCCCAGAGAGTGGTGGTGAACGGAGTCAAATCCAGTTGGCGGCCGGTCACCAGTGGTGTTCCCCAGGGCTCAGGGTTGGGGCCGGTCCTGTTCAATATCTTCATTGATGATCTGGATGAGGGGATCGAGTGCACCCTCAGTAAGTTTGCAGATGACACCAAGTTGGGTGGAAGTGTCGATCTGCTGGAGGGTAGGAAGGCCCTGCAGAGGGACCTGGACAGGCTGGATCGATGGGCCGGGGCCAACTGCATGAGGTTCAACAAGGCTCAGTGCCGGGTCCTGCACTTGGGTCACAACAACCCCATGCAATGCTACAGGCTGGGGGAGGAGTGGCTGGAGAGCTGCCTGGCGGAAAAGGACCTGGGGGTGTTGGTTCACAGCCGCCTGAACATGAGCCAGCAGTGTGCCCAGGTGGCCAAGAAGACCAATGGCATCCTGGCTTGTATCAGGAACAGTGTGGCCAGCAGGACCAGGGAGGTGACAGTGCCCCTGTACTGGGCACTGGTGAGGCCGCACCTCGAGTGCTGTGTTCAGTGTTGGGGCCCTCACTACAAGAAGGACATGGAGGTGCTGGAGCGTGTCCAGAGAAGGGCAACGAAGTTGGTGAAGGGTCTGGAGCACAAGGCTGGTGAGGAGTGGCTGAGGGAGCTGGGGTTGTTTAGCCTGGAGAAGAGGAGGCTGAGGGGAGACCTTATTGCTCTCTACAACTACCTGAAAGGAGCTTGTAGCGAAGTGGGGGTTGGTCTCTTCTCCCCAGTAACAAGGGATAGGACGAGAGGAAACAGCCTCAAGCTGCGCCAGGGGAAGTTTAGGATATTAGGAAAAACTTCTTCACCGAAAGGGTGGTCAAGCATTGCAATAGGCTGCCCAGGGAAGTGGTTAAGTCTCCATCCCTGTAGGTATTTAAAGAACGCATAGATGCGGTGCTCGAGGACATGGTATAGTGATGGAGTTGGCAGTGATAGGTTAACGGTTGGACTCGATGATCTTAAGGGTCTTTTCCAACCTTAACAATTCTATGATTCTATGATTCTATATCACAGTCCTATTCCTTCCAAAACCCCTCCACAATACCTCTCTCCTGTGCTAGATAAAACGGCACTGCGTAGTAGAGCAACCAAAGGGCTTTCAAGTAACTACCACAGGCTACTGTGACAGATCAGCATTGAAGTAAAGTGGGTATATAGCCTTAAGGCCACATCTTAGCTTTTGTTTACAGAAATCGAACAGACTAGGCTTAGTATACTACAAGGAAGAGTCAAAACCTTAGTACTGCAGGAAGCTTTATGTTTCTGGCCACTGAGCAGAATAGGTGAGAGCGGACCCTTGGGAAGAGAAGCAGGGAAGGACTGTGTCCATCCTTTACTTTCCAAGCTAGACAGCCATCAAGCCGAACGGAGGTTGCTGGAAACAGCTGCTGAATTCACCTGCTGTCTGTCTCTTCCAGCCAGTCAGCAAGCTCTAGCTGTGCGACTTCAGTGTCAGCCACTCCAGTGTAGTAAAACGCAATGGATTTTAGAAGCTTCAATGTTAAATGAGGAGTAGACACAAGCTGCAGCTGCCAGCTATGCTACTGATACGATGCAGGAAGGGAAGCTTGCTCCATGATTCAGAGGGAAAGGCTCACTGCCTTCAGTGAGTTCATGGCTTCCCCTCTGAGCTCTCAGGATGCTGTTTATCATACAGCTGTGTGGACCAGCCCGGTACTTGGCGACCTGGTTTCTCTTCTCTCCTACTGAGCAATTGGATGACCTTAAGTAAGGCAACTCCAGCTCTGTGCTTCAGCACATACCCCTCCCCACATTTTATCTATGTCACTCAGATAATGTGTCTAGTCGTCTTTATACAATGCTTTAAGATCTAAGGATGAAAGTACTGTGTAATAGTGAAGCAGTAAGTCACTGGAAACTTAAAAAGTGAATACTTTCTGAAGAAACAATCTTAGGAACTAACGTCTGTTGGTACATCATACATAAAGTGCACGTACTCCCTGCTATGACTGTATGTAATTCCAAAACTATAGTGTTATTAAATAGATGATCTTCACACTAGTAACTCCTGTTAAGGCATTATTTTATTTTATTGTATTATGATGCCAGAAATGGAAAAATCTTATGGAGCCATTTAATCTCCTCAGCGCCTCTGTGCAAGTGCATGTCTTACCAAGCAGGTTTCTATTTACAGTAAACCTGCTGTGTTTTTTTCAATCTACTTTTAAGTCTCCAAGAAGGAATGGCTTAAGAAGCCTATTCTACACCTTAACAGTACTCATCCTGAGTTCTCCTTGATGTTGTAGCTAATTAGCATCTCCTACCCAAACCTCTGTCAGACCTTTCCTACCTTTATTCTTCAAAGCTTCACTCTTCTTCTTTCACTCCTTCAGGACTATATACCCAAAGAATCCAAGAGACAGAGTCATTTATTGTTATTTTTAGCTAAACAATGAGCATACAGGCTTTCACAATTTTCCCTTCATTATGATCATGAGCTCTTCAAAGACCTTTGTATTTCCTTGTCATTTTTATAATGCACTACCAAACCGTTTCTAGCAGAGAGGTGAACAAATTCAGTATTCTATACAAGGTTGTCCACAGCTATCTATAGATAGATTATAAATTTCTGCTTCAAAAATTGAAGACTACAGGAATAACCTCCAACTTTTAAACAAAAATGTAGCATTGCAGACTCTTGGGAAAGCTGTACAAAGATTTTGAGTTGCTACCTCAACTGCTTTAAAAATCAGAGTGTTTTGGAAGTAGATGTGAAGCATGGTGGAGCTAATGCCTTTCAATGGGCCTAAGGAAAAGTGTTTTGATCTGCTTTCACTTTTAAGCATTGTAAAGTCAATGGAACGAGTCAAATATACACAGAAATTCACAAGAGGAAAGACACATGCAGTATTCTAAGGTCTCAAAAAGCAAAAGCATCAGACAATAAACTTAGTAAAAGCCTTCTTTTGCTAGCTGGAAACGGATCTTCTCAGTGAGAGGTCAGAACTGGTACTCCATAACCCAAACTACAGGCTTCAACTCCCACCCTTCCCACAAAGAAGTCAGCATTTCTATATCAAGAGCAACAACACGCAGTCAAAGAATTTGGCGTTAAACTAAGATTGTATAAAAGAACAATGCTATTTAAGAAAAAACTAAACTGTCTAGAGAGGAAAGGAGGAACGTGTTCCCAGGCTTTCTTGGTATTTGGACAGGAAGGAAAGGTAATTGCTTTAATCATATACTTCAGAGGACAGTAATGAAAGCGTTCACTGGCCTTGATTTGCAGTGCAGTTAAACACACCACAGCTTAGACCAAGTCATTTTGCAAATAGCTTCTGCTATGAACAAAGTACCAGGCACACCTATTTCTGGCTTCCCTATATCAATGATTGACATGTGAAGCCAGCAAGTAGAAAACTAGTAACAGATGCTTCTACAAATTCTTCTCCTTCTGGGTCTGCTGTTGGCTTTCCTTGGGGGAGCACTGATCCTGCTTGCAATAGCAGAGGCTCTTGGGGAACTAATGACCAGTACCGGCACTCGTGTCCTGGCTTGGATGACATCTTCTCCTTGCGATACCAGCCTGACTTGCTGTAGCACACAAGGACCTACCTCCAAGTGGCTAACAGGGCTGGGAGCTGCTGGGAGAGAGGTGACGCTTCAAAGTACTGCTCCTAATGCTGCCCGCAACCCACATGGCTTCTGATGGTTAACAACAGCTGCTATGCTCAGACTGTGAAGTTGCTTGTGCAAACGCAATGTTATAACCCAGCAGGGACTCTATTGAACTTTAAATACCAGTTCCTGAAGAAGCAGTATCTTGAAAAATAACATTTTTTTTCTAAAATACAGCACTGACCACATATTTGCAAGTGTGTCAGGAGATGGCCCAGACGTGCAACTTCTATGTATGAATTTGGATTTGTATTTTTGGAAGAAGAGCCAGGATGCAGACAAGGTGGAAAGCATCACAGTGCACTCCCCTCATCCGTACTTCTGGACAATCATAAAACCAGGACCACCAGATGCGTCCCACAGTGTACCTGCACTGTAGAGTAGACACATCCATTGAGATCATTTCCACCAATACTAACTTAAAGTATTTGTGAAAGGATGAGCAGAGCAAAGAAGTACTTTCAGTAGGCTGCTCAGCAGCAAAAGACAAAACTATACATTCCTGGAGTGAATAATGAGTGACTAGAGTCACCAGTTAATTATCTGAAAACCACTACTTTGCTATCAAAAGACAAAAACCTGTAGAAGAGGAAATTCATTACCAAGTTTTTTTCTTAATATGTTCAAACACTTGAATTTACCTCTGCCACTTCTGCTTTTTTCTCTCCCGATTTGGAAGAAGCTCCACTTGCCTTCTTGTCACCATGCTGTAAGCAGAGAAAATAGATGTTTAGTTATTAAGATCTTAAATTATACCTTCTACGTAGAGAATTTCCCAAATGTCTTAGTACGTGTATGATTGCTTTCACCTACCACAATACGACAGAAAGGAACATTTTAAGTTATCCTTCTCACTAATAAACAGGATTTCTAAATGACCTGCCAGATAACTTCAAGTGAAATCACAGTCGGAAAGTCGTGACTTCCAGGGCAGTACACGTAAGATGATTGTTCTTGTGAAAAGTTCTGGAAGATATTAAGCTTATCACTCATTCCTCACCAGCACAGCACTCTCCGATACTTGCTTTGGAAACGCTGTCAATCGCACAGGCTTCAGCAGAAACCAAACAGCTCAGAAAGACCAAGACAACGCATGCAATCCAGAGCATCCACTCCAAGATCTGAACTTTCCTCAGACACATTAAAATCCTCATTATGCCCAGCCCTCCTTACCTGGAAGAAAACTGTTACTATGATTTCCAGAATTCCGCTGCTGATACACAAAAAATAAATGCTGTAACTGTTCAGGAACAGGTGCACATTAGGAAATTCAGCTCTTCCACGTTCCCCAGACCTCTTGCATCTTTCACCCCTTCCAAGAGCTTAAACCTCTTGCTTTCATCTAACCTGATGTGCAATCCAATTTGCTTCCCATATGCGGCAATGTACAGAAAGACACAGCTTGTTCAGCATGCACACTGGCATCCAGCACATGTTTTACTCTCTGCATCTCTGCAAAGTGGTGAATAAGGTCCCTCAAAAAATCTTTTTCAAAAGCATATTGTTTATTGTTTGGCATAAAAAAAGTAAAAAGCAAGACATTTTACCATGAATAGAAAGGGCAACATAATATGCCTATTATCTAATATCTCAGCTAGCGTAACTTCCCACAGCAACTGAGACATGTGGGAATGAGGATTCATGTCTGGTTTGTTTTGTTAAGTAAAGATAGGAGATGATTTGAAACCCATTTATTTCCTTCTGTTTTGAGGACTGAGCAGCAGGAGGTAAAGTTTGCTAACCCATTAAAGTAATGAGATCCTACAGATTTTTCTTTACATGGCTATAGGGAGAAAGTAATGATCCATTTATCACTGCACTATCTTCAACAGGAATGTGTTCAAGCACATCAGCAGACAGGCTGGGAAAATACTATAGCTGAATGAACAAATAAAACTAAAAGTAAAAAAATACACGTCTCTAATCTGTTTCCATTATGGTAGTACATGACAAAAATTTGAAAAATTGTTTTAGACAACCTCTAATAATTCAAGTTTTTAAAATGAGTTTGGGCATGACTAATACACTTGACAAGTTTTAAAATTGAAAATGCTATTCTCATACTCCAATTGTGCCTCTTCAGAGGAAAAACAAGCCCCGTAGGTTGTCTTTTCAGGTAAGAGATTAATTGATTCACTGCCCCATAATAGCACTTTCAGTATAGACACAATTAACCCAGTTATCTGTGCTTTTTACTGCTACAATAAAAGCACACCATATACATACCAGTAAAAGCAATGTCAGCAAGCATGCTCTTACTGACAAAATGGTAACTCCAGAGCCAGTACTGCTGTAAGGCTCAGGAACTACAGCTCCTGCCCAGCAAAACTCTGTCGTGTAGACCGCGCTCTCTTCCTAAACAGATGCTCTTGGTATCACAACACTCTAAAAGCCAAGTGCTACCTGGAATCCAGCTAATTCAGCTAATAAAGTAAGCACATCTTTCTGTACATTGCGTGTATTTTATTGCTTTTATTCATTTGCTTCTTCAAATTTGGACATCGCTTTTAAAGCAGCACCACCAATTAAAGCCCAGATTTTTTTTTTCTTCTATTAAACCAAATCACAGACTGCAGGGGCCTTACTGAGTTCCTAGTGAGAGCGCCAGACTTCTACCAGGGCCAAATCTGGTGTTACCCTTGCTCCCTAAGTCTATCTCCTCGTCTTCACACCAAGGAAACCCGTACCAGACAGGACACAGCATCAATAGGCCACTCAGTCCCAGGACTATGAGGAGGGGGATACGCTGTGTCCCAGCAGGTGGATGGAGCTCAGAGTGTCCCCCCTTGGGTGTCAAGTCTTCTGCGTTTGCCTGCCTTGGCAGACATTTTTCTTATTTTCTCATCCTCAGACCAGGCAGTCAGGTACGGCAGTCTGTGCTGCCTGCAGAGTGCCTGAGGGCAGGCAGCGGGCAGGACGAGGGGGCCTGGCAGAATTCCCTTCACCACCCTTCAAGCAGAATATCAACTCCATGTCCCTGAGGGACCCTAGGGCACCTTCACTAGCCAGAGAGGACAAGGAATGGACCAGGACAAGGACCACAACTTTGCCACCCCTAAACTCAAGCCGGAGAGAGATGAAATGCATTCCGTCTTTCCTCTAGAAGGCTATGTCAAACAGCACTTATAATAATGAGACTTTGACTTAAAGGCCAAATACTGTTTATTTTAACTGTGGGAACAAAGCCCGTATGGCCCAACCAAAGTAATTTTTTATCCAGTAAGTTGGAGTCATGCACTGTGTGCACATTAATCGCTGATACTCTCTGACCTCAGATAATAAAACAGCCTATGAAAGTATTACCTCACTTGAAAGTCTGCCATCCTGAGGAGGTAACCTTGGACAGCACAACTTCCTAATACACCTTCTGAGAAGACCAGGCTGGTTCCCTGAACAGCTGATGCTTAAGATATGAGAAGGGACCCTGTTTCAAAAACAGCTCTCCAACAGCTCTTTTCTGCTCTGTATTTCCAAGCTTTGAACCTTTTACTAGAGTTAAAAAATAAATATATAAATAAAACAAAGCCAATAAATCAATCTGATTAGCAAGAGACTAAGCTCAGGTTTTCTGGGACAGTATGCATGCATTGCTCCTTTACATTCCTGAGTGGATGACAGAGTTGACTATTACTTTGGGCACTCTTTCTGCTCATTGTCCCTTACAATGCCAAAGAAACATACCCATAACCAAGCCAGCGGGCAGGAGCAGCTCCAGCTCTGTCACACGAACAGTAGCCATACAGTTGAAGTTACACTTCTAGTTTAACTAATGAGCTAACAATTCCTTATAGTTGTTAAGTTGGCCCAAAATGTTTTCCAACTTTACCAACTAAAAACAAACCAAGCAAACCCATCCATAATGACATCTTCACAAAACAGACAAAGAAGTATCATGGACAAGAAAGTTTATCCTGAGATCTTCATCCTGTTCTACAGTGCACAAAAATGTCACAACACTATTGTTCTGTAGACACACCTTTAACTTCTGGTTCAAAGAGCATTCATAAATTAGAAAGTAACTGGCCTAGGTGAAAAGCAGAAAGCAAAATACTAACAACTGAACACACAACTGCATTCTCAGCCCGTGCTTGCAAAAATCAGACCTCAACTAAAGGTCCTGCTTCAAGAAATTCCCTCTAAACCTCGGGAGCCCTACCAGCATTAACGAGCCTTTGGCTCAAAGCCACTGCGCAGCCTCTCGGAGGACTGCAGTGATGACACACTCAGTAACTGGGTGAGAAGGGAAGTCCCCTTGCAAGATCCTCAGCTGAAGTCAACCAACTTTGCATTACAGATACTAAAGGAGACGTATCATTTTGTGCGGATAGGGATCTGACCTTCGTTTTGAGTTGAAACTGGGGAGAAGATGGGAGATCTTTGACGCTGCTCAGAAAACCGCCAGATGGAAAGAGTTGTCAGGGGAACTACCATCAAGCAACGTAAGGAATGGAAAGGTGAAAACTAGATTCCTCTTACAGCCATCCCATTCTGCTTTAAATACATCAGCCAGTAAAAACCTTGGTAGAGCAACCAGTGAATCTCTCTGGCGTCTGTTCCTCTCTCCCACCTTTTCTCGTTTGCTCACTCATCCTTTAGGCCATAAGGTCCTCCAGGCAGAAACTGCCCTGCATGACACATGTGCACTGGGCATGAGAGGGCTCCAACCTCACACGGAGGCCCGCGGGTGCTGCTCTGGTGCCGACAACTGTAATGACACGTTTCCAAAGGAACATGTGGAGGAGTGGTTTCCTTAGCTGATCACAGGTAGTCACGTCATCTTAGTATCTTTTCTTACCCTGGATTCAGCGACCCAGGATTACCGAGGCCAGCCTTTACATTCACGTCATCACTTAATGCAGCAATTCGCAAACTTTGCTCCTTGTGACTTTGCATCACCTCCACCACATTGTATCAATGATTTGACTTGGCACAATCAATGATACCTGAAAACATTATTAAACACCGATCCAAGCTACTTAGAGCAATTTAAAAGTACAGTTCTAAATTCAACGGATTTCATCTACCTGACTAAATACATTAGGAAATACATTAAAGTGATATTTTCTCTGAAAGCCACCTTACACAATGCATACTTCCTGTAAAACTTTTAACAGAGTGCAAACTTTTTTTTCACTACTCCACAAAGAGACCAACTGATCCCTCCTATGACTAATAAATTATAAAGAAGACTTTTTAAAGCAATTGCAGGTTTGTCACAGCAATGAGTAGCGACCTAAGTCCAGCCAAACTGCACAGAGACATCTGAGAGCTGTGGTTTACTTAGGGAGTATCTGGCAAGCGACAACTATTCTGGGCAACTCCACCACCTACCTGCAGTTAAGAACATGTTTCTGAAAAAAGGCACACAGAAGAGTTTTTTCCAAAGCATAAACAATCCCACGTAAATTCTGCCTTATGTTGCAAACCACCCTGTTTTGACCCAGCAGTACAGTTTCGTTGGCTAGTGAGCTTGCATTATTCAGAACATTACCGAAGCAGCCAACAGCACGAAAAAGCCCATTTCTTAGTGTCACTTGTAAAAGACTGCGGAGGACTTATGGCAGTACGTCCCGAGAACACCAAGTTCTCGTCTGACCTGAAATGCACTACACGAGCGTCTAAAAAATGCCCTGATTTGCCTCCAGTCACCAGAAAATCCTTTCCTTATCCCTTCCTAAGCCTCAGTGCCAGGGAGGGGAGGGAGCCTCCGGGGCACCCCGCCCGCGGCAGCCCTCCCCACCCCGCGCCCGGCGCCGGGCCGCTCCCCGGGCCGCCCCCCGACCCCCGAGGGTGGTCCCGGCTCCCCCGGCCCCGTCCGGGCTCTCCCCCCGGCCCCGGCCCGCGGCCGCAGCCCCTCATTTACCATGGCGTACCACCACCGCGCGAAGGCCATGGCGCTGCCCGCTGCTCCTCACCGCCCGGCCCGGGCCGCGCCCCGGCAGCCGCCTCCGCCCCAGGGCGGCACCCGCCGCGGCAGCGGCCTCCCACCGCCGGGCCCCACGGCAGGGCGGCGCCCGCGGCCCCGCCGAGGCCATGGGGCGCCCGGGGCAGCGCTCCGCAGCCCGCCCCCGCCGCCCCCCGCCGCGGCCACCCGCGCCGGGCCCCGAGCCCCCGCCGCCCCCGTCCCACCTTACCGCCGCGGGCGCGGCGGGGGGCGGCTGCCTCCCCGTGCCGGGCTGCGACATGGCGGCGGGGCTCCCTGCCGCCTGCCCCCGGCGCTGCTGCGGGCCCCGGGGAAGCGGCGGACGGCCGGGGAAGCGGGGGGCAGCCGGTGCCCGCGCACAGCGGTCCCAGCACCACAGCTGTCCCGCCCGGCGGCCGGTCCCTCCCCTTCCTGCTGGCGCCCGGCCGGGCCGGGGCTGGGGCCGGGGGGGCCGGCGGGGGAGGCGGGCTGCAGCCGGCGGCTGTGGCGCGGGCCCGGGCTGAGGAGACCGGGCGGGTACCGGGCGCGAGGCGGCGGCCCCCAGCGCCCCTCGCCCTGCGGGCGCCGGTGACAGCGCGACGCTCGCCCGAAACAAGCGTGGCTTTCCTTAAAAATAGGGGTTCTTGTGGAAAAACAATGGACAGACACTTTGCTTTTCGTCATGGAAGTCGGTCCCTCAGCTTTTCTCCTTGGAAGAGCGTTGGGTTTGGACACCCGACCCTCAGCTGGAGGTTGGCGCCGAGGCAGCTCCCGCCGGGGACCCTGCCCCGTCGGGGCTGGGAGCGGGGCGGCGGGTGCCTGCGGCTCCTCCGGCACCGGGCTCCTCTGCCAGCCGCCAGCCTGGGCCGTTGCCTCAGCCCGAACGGGCACAAGAGGCGAGGGATGCCTTCCCGCCACACGAATGCCCTCGGTTTTGAAGTCGGTCACGTATCCTGTGGGTCAACGTGGTGGTAACGCTCATGTGTAGAGGATTTACCGCAGCTCGGGTTATTAAATGGAAAAGCTTTCAAGGTCTGGTGGGTTTTTAAGAGCAAGTCCCGAATGCCCCTGTCCATTTGAGTCTTTACACAAATGAGCTGCCCAGGATGCGCTGGCAAAACTCCACAGGAACAGGTAATGGTCAGTCAAAGGTGAAGGAAGATTAAGGACAACCAAACCACCCTTTACGAAGAGCGGTTCCCTGAGACCACCTCGGTAAAGAAACGAACTGCAACTGAAGTGGTGCAGCAAGTATTCTTGAAGCATAATGGCAAAAACGATGTGATTAATAACATGAAGCCAACCTCCAGTGAAAGGGGCTCAAAATGCAATAGTTGCTGGGAAGCCAGTGTGCTTAGCCATGTAGGTGCACACACACTCGTACACAGAGGTGGTGTGCAGGAATCGGCACGGTTGACCAGCTCTGTCTCGCCCAAGTCTTGTTTGTGCACAGCTTAAGTAAAAGACATAGGCAGCTGTGGTGTTGTGTGCTGGGGGATCCCAGGTTGAGGCTGGCTGAGTGGAGCAGCCGTTGGGTGAGTTGTATGGCTCTGAAGAGGTCCCAGCAGCAGCGGTTCCTGCACGCAGGCATGTGCAAGGAGGCTGCGCGTAGCAGCAGGAGGAAGCAAAAATGTCCAAGTCTTTAGGGAAAGCTCGCCACCTAAGCAGCTGCTCCCTGCTTCCTCTGGGGAAGAGGCAGTTGGACTAAGTCACTTAGTGGGAAGTCTGTAAACCCAATTAGTGCTTGTACCCTCTCCTGTCAGACAGAGGGATGGAAACAAGTGGGCAAGGGTGAATCCCTCGAGGCCCTGGGGAATGTTTTTAACCTACAGAGTGGAAGGACGGGTTAAAGCCATCCCTGCTCCTCCTTTCATCCCTGCTCCATGCAGATTTATGGCTGGCCTTCAAAGCGTTTCGGCCTGTGACAGGTATGGGTTTTGCATTCCACTTGATGGGTCACCTGCCTAAAATTTTAAG
The DNA here is from genome assembly GCF_965183815.1 of Platalea leucorodia. Taxonomy (NCBI): domain Eukaryota; kingdom Metazoa; phylum Chordata; class Aves; order Pelecaniformes; family Threskiornithidae; genus Platalea; species Platalea leucorodia. Next base: position 87,334,172 of record NC_138858.1, on the reverse strand, counting down.
TACCCAGCCTTTACCTGAGCTCTGTGTTGCATCTGGCCATGGAAGCGTAAAGCAGTTACATGGGACCAGCTTTACAAGGCTGTGCATCTAGGCAAGGTGCTCTGGAGGAGGTGAAGGGGAGGGATGTGCTTCAATGCATGACTTCTACACAAGGCTCTTGCGTGCTGTTTCATCTGTGGTCACTCTGACAGGTCTAACGGATTGTACTGCATTCCTTGGCTGCAGGCAGCAGACCCTCCCTGCTGACACTGCTCCAGGAAGCCTTCAGCGTGCTTCACCCCTCTCGTTGCTACGTGCCTGATGTCAAGCAACTAGAGCTGACAGTAATTGAAATTGTGGAGCTGCACAGTAACGAGGCAGTAATACATTAAATCCTTGGTGATGTCGGTCTGTATCATGCTGGGTGTTGAGGGTTCTGCTGATCCAGAAGCACATCATCAGTTCTAAGCTCTCCTAGTAAGAAGTTAGGTATATAGATGAGATGTGAACACTGGATAGCTGTAGGAAGGAGGAGAGCCATCCAGCCACTCCAGTTCCCGCAGCCGCTGCATGCTTCTGCGGTGTTTTGGAAACTGACTGGGCTCCAGCCTTGCAAGGAAGTCTTGCTTTGGGGTGAAGGGGTTGGCACTGTTGTTTCTATTAGAAAATTTGTTTATTGGCAATTTCTGCATAAATTTATTCTTAACTAGTTTAGATTATTTTATCTGTAAAGGATGTAGACAGCATACATTTACCAGGGGTCTGAAAAGCAGTTACTTGTTCCTCTAACAGAAGTGATCTCAGCTGATGGTGCCTGAGTCAGCTCTTGAACTACTGCAGGCCTAAACACCACTCCAACAGTTTGCTCATTTGGGTAAAGATTTGGGTATTTGAGTGGAGGAGTTGCTAGTAATTAGGCAAGTCAGTCTGACACTTATTATCTTTAATCAGGAAAAAGCAAGTTTTTCTTGCAGCTTTCAGTAGCATACAGGTGTGTAATTTCAAAGTCACATTGTATTTTCTGTTGCATTTTCTACTTATTCCTTCACAGCATCTGCAAGTGAACAAACCCACTAAAGCCTGCTGAGATTTTATGTGGTATTGGTAGTGGAGTTCTGCACAGGGTGGTCAGAAACTGATGCAGGAGACGATGGATAATCCAGACATACGGTTTGTTCAATGTACACTTGTTGGAGCAACAGCAGGAGGCCACGTCAGGAACACAGGTTCTTTACTGTGATAACGTGTAATGTAAACAAGTATTTAAAAGCATTTTGTATGCTTTTAATAGTTATTTAGAGATCTGTTTCACGGATATATTTACATTTAATTGAAGGTTTTGGGAGCCTAAAATTGGAATCCAGAATCACAGACTCATTTTTCCCTACCACACTCTGTCTCCAAAGGGCACCAGTTGATGTCAAATGCCTCTGAATAAAAAGGTGCTCAAAATTCTGGCAGGATCAGATGAAATTTTTGCCAAGCGTATGTATTTTATTAGTATAACTTGTATAATAGTACTACTGCAAGCTTATGAGTCATTCACCAAATTTACAAAATAAAGAACAAAATCTCTTGTGTAATTGCATTTTTATTTAGGGTAGTTTAAAAAAAAAAATCTAAAAGTAAGTATAAAAACCAGTCAAGTTTTTTGCTTAATCTCTTTCCTCCTCTTCTTCTGGTTTACAAAGAAACTCGTCACAAGTTTTTGTTCTGTTCTCTTCCTCTCCAAACCAAAACCATCAGGATTTACTTTTTTTTTAATCTGATGCATGCAGTCCCACCCTGTTTTAACATGCCAACAGTGATAAAGATGGACAAGTACATTTAATTTCTTCTTCTACTGTTGTTGTTCCCAAAGTGTTCAGTAAATGGAAATTGGAATTTTCAGTTATGGATATCCTATTTGTTGATAAGAGCAAATAGTTTGATAACATCCTTGCTCTATAAAGCAATAATTCAAATCCTTACCATTGAAAAGAAAGGTTTCTTTCTATATAGATAGATACCCATATTTTTCTACATGTTATAAGCATGTTATCTTTTTTCATATAAAGTGTATGACCTCTGCTTGTTTAGTGTGGTTTGAAGATTTCCTGCTGGACTCCATGTCCCTGCTGACTGGAAATTTCCTTTCCACAGGCAGAGATCCCAAGCTTTGACACCAATCAAGAGAAAATTACAGTTTTCCTTGGAGTTTGTTGTTTTGTAAATCCCTAAATACTGAGCTGGGCTTTAATAAAAAAAAATTAACTATGAAATTAACTTTGAATAATTACTGGATCTGAATTTGGGTGATATGCACAAAAGTTTTTATTTATCCAGATGTTATATTTCATTACACTGAAATAGCGCAAATCCCAAAGCTTCAGCAGAATGTATCACATACAACCATCACTGAAAAAAACATATGTTATAGCTTTCATCATACAGGACTTTGTTCCACCCCCATGTGTTTGGTCCTCTCTTTTCAGCCAGTTTCTACTGGGGAAGCCGAACAGTGCTGCCAGTTTTGGGAGTCAGCAAAGATTCAAGGCAGCTAAGGTGAGACCACCGTATCCCCAGAATAGTTCTAGCTGTTGATTTGGAAACAGTTTATGAATGTGTTTCGAATCATTGATGTGTTTCAATATATATTCAGCTTTTAGCAAATCACTGGCATTTGTCTGGACGGGATACAGATACAAACAGTACAAGGTTATCACTCTGAAGTGAGATCCAAAAGAAAGTACAGCACGACGAGCTGGGTGTTACCCCAATGAATGTCAAGCATTGCAGCTATGCAGGAGTGGCTAACCTGCAGCCCATTTCTGTCTTCTGGTTTTATCTAAAATGAACTTCTCTGAGATGAGGTATATTCCCTCAAGCATACACTAAATTAAGGAATTACAGCAAAATGTATGTCCTAGACATTTCTGATTTTTATAAACCTGGAAGAACTCTGCTGAATGCAACATTTATACATATGAAAATGACAATACCATTTATCTCAGATTCTCAAACTGTAGGCTTAGATTAGTCTATAACTAGAAACTGCAGATAAAGAAAACTTTGGAGAGCTCTGTGTGAGGTGAGACAAAAAAATCTATCTGTTTAGAAGTAAATTTTAAAGGTTTTATACACTAGAAACTTTCAAAATCAATAGAAAATCATGCTAATAAAATACGTACCTTTTAAGCACAGTTTACATTTTCAATGGGCAGAATTTAGCAAAATGTTTATATTTGTGTCAGTGCTGTATCTTGTAACTCATAAAACCCATGCACGAGATAAAAACATTTGTGTACTTCTTGGACATTTTCTCACTTGATCTCCATTTGCCACAGAAACAATGATTTCCTTGCGAGTAATAGCATTCCCCCCAGTGCAATGCTGCACTTATCCCCAATCATCAAGGTGTGCAATGCCCCTCAGGGCAATACTCACCTTCAGATGAAATTAATCCTGAGATTCTTGATATTAATAGAGTCTTCACAGAGGAAGGGTTATGAAAAATAGCTGTGGTTTTCTAAGATACATCCTGTAAAACAAGCTAAAAATTGCTTGTATTGGTTTGCAGAGATGCAGTAAATCATTTATGTGGGTGACTTTCAATGAGTCATCCCAGGGTAACGAAGAAAAGATTTTTCATGACACCACATCTCTTTTTCTATTTTGTTTTATGTTTTCTTTTTCTCAGTGGCTTAGCCGTGCGCAGATACACATGCAATTAGGGCTGAAGAAACCCAAGACAGATCAAAGTACAGTATACAACTAATCCAAAAGCAAAAATAAAACCAACACTCGACTACTTTATATATAGTATGTATATACGTATGTATGTACATATACATGTACATATACATGTACATATATACTTGTATGTCTGTCTTGTAGCTATTTGATACAAGTATATGATGTAATGCATTGTATCACTAACCAGTATTCCCATGATTCCCAGGTAAAATAAAAGACTAATGGCTAAAGACTAATGAATAATAATTTAAAGCAAAACAGCACTGAAAGATATAATTAATTTACACTGAACTAACTTACTTACACAACAAAATATTAAGCTTAAAAAAGAATTTTGATAGAAACCTCGGTGAATCTCTAGGGCCAGGAAAGGGAGAAAAATATCTCCTCCACGTGCCGCTGCTCAGCCTTCCTAAGGGGTAGCCACAGCATAAGCCTTTAGTTGGATATTACCTGTAGCTACTAGTGACACAAGCAGCACACTGTGGCCATGATTCTTTAGTACCACAAAAGACGGTCATTTCTGTGGCTGTTCCTTGGGGCCCTATAGGAGCATGCTGCTGGGAGAGTACTGGACACTACTGCTTGTTAGACAACACTACATGCTCTTTTGCCAACACTGCTAAATATCTTTTTTGCTTCCCACTAGTGTTGTGAAAACTCTTCCTTGATGCTGTGTTGGCTGGGCAGTGACGATGCTTCTCATGTACTTTCTACAGCTGCCTATGAAACAAGATGTTGGTAATTACAAGAGTACTTCCACAGTATTTCCCTCTGCACTTGTGACAAGTTATGAAAAAACCCCTGGCAAACAAGAAATTCCTGTTGAGGGAGAAGGAAATTATAGTGCTGTATACAGCTTGTGAGCTGTAACACATCTGCTGTTCCTGCGGGGATGCAGCCCTTGTGACGGCAGGGTTTGAGGACCCCAGGCTTTTGTTCTTATTTCTGGGTGAGGCTGTTGCCTTTGCTGCCGGTAAACTGAGGCTCAGGAGGACTGAGGGATGTCCGGGGTCACACAGGATGTGTGTAGCAGATGAAGGCATTAATCCTGAGTTTTGTTTATGCACAATCCTTTCAGTCACACCACATTTCTGACCTGATTATCAAGCTTAAAAATGGGGCTATATAAACAATGAAGAAAAGTTGTTATATAGCTTGTCCTCTCCGGTGTGCTGGCCATGAGAAACCTAACTGTGGTTTTCATCTAAGCATGCACTCATGCATAATGGCATAATTATGTGTGCAAAATATATTTGTATGCAGACACGCATATTTGTGCAATCATATACACATTTTAAATATATACACACATGAGTAATTTATTAGTTGCACTCTAGAGTTAGCAAAAAATATTGTCAAATGCTTTGCCAGCCACAGTTGCATGATATGCCTGGGAACAGGGATAAGAGCAGACAATACCATTCCTTAGGAGAGCATTGCATTGCTGAGTAATTGCAGATTGGCTTGATCAGGGTTGGTGGATGTTGTGCATTTAGCAGCCTTGTTAGCATCTGGTTCATCCTGTACTTACCTTGGTTGACTAGTGCCTCATCTGAAAGTGAGACTAACATGTTAAAAGTTACATTAATATTAATAACCACATCTTCAAAATATAGCTCTACTTACAGTGTGACATCCCTGAATCCATTATAGCCATCTACTGCTTTGCCATTACTTCCGTGCTCAGATGCTTTCTCCATTGAGTAGTTCCAGGTCTTCTTCATCAGTGGAAACTGTATGCTCTCTACAGAACTGAGTCTCACAGGTCTCTTCTTAAGTTATTACTATACTTTGTGCCTTTTAACAAGCACAACTTCCAGTCAAAACAACAGAAAGGACGTAAAAGTAAGTACAGGCTGGTACAGAAGCATTTTATGGAAAATTGCAACATTGCTTCATAGGAAATTCTTTCCTATTTCAGAAATGTGAGAAAATACGAAACTAGGATTGGTCTGAAGGGAAACATGAGTAACATGGAGAATATTTTACAGCTATATGCTGTTTTGAAGGCAGTGTATTTTTTTCGTAATTGAAAAAGAAAGCAAATTGAACTAACATTGAGCAGAACCAGAAATAAGTGAGCACCTGGAAATAGGACCACAGCACTCGGTGCAGCTTGGCTTGACATTTAGCTCAAAGCCGGTTAAAAAAGCCCCTCACCTATTGCTTGTTTCACTGTGGGCTAAATGCATTGCTCCCACCTGGGCAACTGATCGCAGCTATTTTGTAGCTGCAAAATAGCACAATAGTATAAACCATTGATTCGCCTGAGCAGCCAAGCGGCAGTGACAGGGCGAGAGCCTCTGCAGTGCATTGCTTGAGGACATCCCTGCTTGCAGCAGCTCCTCTTCCTGCTCACACTCCTCTGAAAACAGACACGGTGTTAATGGAGCCAAAGTGCAGATAATTTCCTCGCAGCATGCACCGCTGTCTCTGGGGAGTAGTTCTCCTTTGTTTTAAGCCATGCATTAGTTTCATGTTTGTCCTGAGGTGTGCGGTGGGGTAGCCCTGCATTGCAGCCAGACCTGTTTCCATGCATGTTCAGGACCAGGTGTCAGTGCAGGAGTGCGGAGGACTTGGTTTGCGGTGACACTGCTGGGTAGAACAACCCAGCACAATTTAAATGCAGCTGATGTGCAAATCGTTATGAGATGTAACAGAGTCCTGAGCACATCACAACACGCCAAATCTGTCATTTCTACCTGGGGGAATGTGCTGCTTCTCCGAGGCAGGTTGATGGAGCCAGCCGGCCCCATCAGCCGAGGCGATGCTCTGCTCCCTCCGGGCTGCGTGGCCATCGGATGGCTTCGGATGCCAGCTTGCTTCAGCTTGCGTGGCTTCGGATGTGGCCATCCGAACGCTGCGTGTGGGTCGCCGGTGCCCCTTGTCGTGCAGCGCAGGCTGGCCTGGGCCTCCCAGGTGTGGGTGATGGAAACTCCATTTTCAAATACACAATGACTGTAGCAATGTGGGTGGATGGCACATGTACAGGGGCTGCAATATAAGATACACAGGAACTTACATTTTGTGTACATCAACCCCAAATGTTGCAAAACCCAAAGTATTTCAAGTCACCATGGGGCAGCAGAGCAGTAACATCTGAGGGGAAGTACTCTGCTTCAGGAAATGCATTTGTTTGGTGTGGAGCGACTTGCAATGACACTGCCAGGACAGCCGCACCGTGCTGAGGCTTGTCCTGCTGAAACTAGCCTGGCTGCTCCGGCTCGTGACGGTGGTGCGCTCTGCCCCCTCCTCAGACCCCTCCCCAGCACCAGAACCGCACCCCATACCTTTTCCAAAACCTGAGGTGCCCAGGCTACTTCCCGATTTCCAGGACAAGGGGCAGAAAAGCCCCTTAGCAGGGGAGCGGGGCCAGACTACAGGCATCCATGTCAGGAGCTGGATCGCACCCTCGCCTATGCCTGCTGCTCCCCTCATGCCTCTGCTGTGACTCACCGACAGTGAGTGCGATGACAAATCTGTCCTGCTCCGCTCTCATGAGGCCCCAGGCCAGTGGCACAGCAGCTTTGGGGTGGAGTAATAAGCTAAAGAATCAGTGTGTAATTATTAAATGTGGCAAAAATAATGGCCTTGAGTGAGAAAATAAACGCTCCCTGCCTTAAGACCCTGAAAACTCAGACGAGGTTTTTGCAAACAGTGTATGAGCACAAGTGCCCACTTCCTATGCCAGGCACTGGGGAAATTAAAATCTTCCTCCACCGCTCAGAATTTGGCGTAACCAGAGGAAATGTGGTCACTTGCGCTTGCCAGGGACCTGCTTCAAGCCTCACTGCAAGTAATGGCTTCCCACTGCCCCAAGTGAGTTTTAGTTTAAGTCCAAAACCCATTATTTCTGCAACAGTACTGCAGCATTAAAGTATGGTAACAGTACTTTTACATGAGCCAGGTCCAGATATCTGCATGTGTGAAAATCCCTTTGGATTGGAAAGAATCGGGAGTTTTCTTCCAAAATTGGAAGAAAGTGTATAAATCAGGACACCAAAGTCCATTATCCTTTTAAACCAAACTCCAGAAGGCTCTGCCAGCATTGCGTACTGCTGTCAGAAGATACCAGATCCTTTTTAATAGACAATTACACCTAAACCTGCTGTCAGCAGGTTGCTAGTGTGCTGATATGTGTGGTGAACAAATAGTTAAGTGCCAGGGTGCCTGTGCAGACATTTCCTCCACATCCTCTGCCTCTGCTGCCAAAGCACGTGGTTTGCAGCTAAAGGCAGGGGACATACTCCACGTGCCAAAGAGAGATGATCCCCTGTCCATGGGGAACCAGGACACCCCGGGGATGGGGCACACACACACTAAATAGAGCCCATAAAGCTGGAAATGCGAAAGGGAGTCCCAAAGCACAGAAGGGCTTGGAGAAACCATGACAGTGGTCTGTGATGGGGAGCAGCGTCGCCCTTTGCTCGGCTGAGCCCTGCTCTTTCAGGACGATGACAAGTCTCTGGGGAAAAGTTTGTTTGCGCCCTGTTTCCAGGGTTTGCTGGAGTTGGTGCGTTGATTTTCTTCCCTCTGACCGCAATCCTGCCATTCTCCTCTGCTCCTCTCTCTCTGCGCTCTGGCTCTGGCGTGTTTACAGACGGCAGGGTTGCAGACCAGATCTTTGAGAGATGCAGAAAGCATGACTCACCCACAGCTGGTGCAGAGACTATCGCAGTGCTGGGTTGTTAAACCTGAAACCTTCCTTTCTGTACCCTGGCTCTGCTGGTGAGCTGGGTCCCTCTGCACAGACCTGTTGACGTGTCTGTGCTTGTACTCCTTGTTTTTCTTGTTTGCCTTCCCAGAAATCTTGTACGGAAAGGTTTGCAAGAGTCATTTTAGGTTGGCTCTGAATTTCTGAGCATAGAGCAACAGCACGTTTGGGGTGAGTCAGACACTGCTGCGCCTGCGGTGTTGCGGAGGGATCTCCTGCCCATTGCTGGGGCTGCGCTGCCTCCCGTCCTCTCCACCTCCCCAGCATGTGCACCAGAGCTCTGCAAACCACCCGAAAAGCCATCAGCTACACCACAGACCCAGGAAATCCTCATCTGAGGTACCAGGTTTTATACCCTTGACTTTCACAGTTGCAGCTGTCTGTTAAGACCTTTCTAGACTTTGCCAAATAAACTTCACCAGAGTGCTTTCACCTCTTTTTGGACTGATGGATACTTAGAAATGTCCTACCGGCAATGCAGGTTCTTTCAAGCCGACGCATACCTAGGTTAGTGTTTGCTGTACGTAGGCTTGCTTCTCCACATCCCTTAAGTCCTTCAGAAGTGGTCTGTGAAGCACGCTGGTTTCAGCCACTCCCACTGGGAATCAAAACATCATCAACTATGGATAAGTTATTAATTTAATTAAATAATACTAACCAACATTTTTTTCCTCATACTCTGAGGACATCTAGGAGTCTGAAGCACACTCCCCCCCCATACTGAGGAATATTCAAAGATGTGGCAGAAAGACAGAATCTGAGGAGCTTAAGCTGTAAGACCTAGGCAGCCCTTTCTATTGCTTAAAATGGCTCCGAACATCAGTGGCATGACGGCACTGGGTTTTCCTTGTCCCATGGTATGTTTGGCCCCAGCTCGCCTCTCCTCCTCGTCAGGATGCCCCAGTCAAACGACAGGCTTTGATTTTTGCTGCCTCCTCTCTCGGGATCTCCCTTCCCCGCCTTGGGCCGTGACTCATTTCCTGGTATGGCTCATCTCATCCTGTCTGCTGCCGGAGCTTATGGCTTGCTTGTCCCCTCTGCAGCAGCAAAACTTGTTACAAGAACAAGTGAAGCTATCACATTGTCGGAGATCTTGCTTTTTTTCTGCAGCATACAGAGAGCCTTGTCTGTAGGCACCTTGATGAGGCTTTGTATACCGTCTGATATGTAAGGAAAGGTGGGGAAAAAATCCAGTTATCGGCACACAAAGCAGTTTTATATTCCTGTTGTGCAAACATGTGGAGAGGCGCCGGTGGCAATAACTGAAAAAGTAAAGTGGCCTCAAACTTCAGTATCAAAATCTGACTATAAATGAAGATCTTAAGTGACAGAGTGAAGGCATCTCCGGGCTGTCAGTGCCACCTGCTGGGGTCCCGGCGGTGGGAGGCACGCTTCCCCAAAGCCAGCTGGCAGGGAGATCGGGGTGCACATTTTCCTGTCCTGTGTGTGAGAGACCATTCCCTCGTACATGCACAGCACAGCAGAAATTCAGTCTTTATATTTTTCAAGATATGTGATCCTTTCTTTGCCAAAGAAACCAATCCTCTCTGGGATTAAAAACAAGAAAATTTTAGTTATCCTCCTGCCTTTCTTAGATTAATTTTCACTTGTCATTCAAATACAATTTGTGTATCTGTATCAATTTTAGGCCAGAATGCAAAGAAAACTGAGTGGTAGGAATCTTAAAATTATGCAATCTCCATTTAGCATAACTAAACTCTAGGATTTGGCTTCCTACCACTATAGGGGAAAATAAGGATTTTTAGAGTGGATTTTTTTCAATTCTTCATCTATTTGAATAGCCCTCTGGTGATGTGCCAATGATTTTTTGTGCTTCTGTGAAAATTTATTAGACCTTGCCACATCCAAAGAGATGCACTCATGGATACTGGGTCTGGAATTGAAGGACTGCTGTCACGTTGGGCCTAATGCACGATGCAGCAGGATTGTGAAAGGGTGCAGAAATGGAAGTCAGGCTGCAAAGTCAGTGTCCAGGCTGATCTCGGGTTGTGCGGAGAGAGACACATTTGGAAACTACCTGTCCTATGGATTTGCAGTCCTTGTAGCTGAGAAACAGCAAACTGCTGCTGACTCTTATCAGATGCATCCTATTTTTTCAGAGTCTTCAATTCAGTTTTAACAGATAAAACATGGCACTATAGCAGTGATGGTTCACTGCTATAAATAAAAATACCAGAGATGTGGTCAGATGTGAGACTGAAGCAGTGTGAGCTGCCATACTGTGTTTCAGCGTGTGTGCATTTATGTAATTTTGTGCTGCCTGAGAGAATTAAAACTTTCCAATTGGAACACGGGGCACCTCACTTCTTTAGGAATCATGCACATAAATCAATCAGACTTGCAAGGTGCGTTGGAGGTAAACAAACTGAATAAAATCTGACCAAAAGCAGAGGAGTGGTTCTCAAGGTTGAAAACTCCTTGGAGGGGATGTTTGTGCTAGCGTATTTATCTGCAGGGTTCCAACTTCAAGACTGATTGCAATTGAAATCTGATGCGCAGAGAGAGGCAGTTCTCCCAGTATACAAGAGAAGACACAGCTAAAATGCCAGTAATGCAAAGCCCATTTCATTTTTTTTTAATGCATTTACTACTAATCATAAACAGGAGCTCAACTGGCAGAAGAGAGATTAGGTCACGTTGGCAGAGTCTGTTGGTTCATTCCTTATTTTCTCTTGAAACACTGAAACGTGTGCCATCTGGTGAGGTCATGGATTTTGTTTGCTTGTTTTCCTTTTTCTTTTTCTTTTTCTTTTTTTCTTTTTCTTTTTCTTTTTCTTTTTCTTTTTCTTTTTCTTTTTCTTTTTCTTTTTCTTTTTCTTTTTCTTTTTCTTTTTCTTTTTCTTTTTCTTTTTCTTTTTCTTTTGGAACCAGAGCAAACAGCTAAAAACTAATCCATGGCCAAGAGATTCCTACAGACATCTATGTGTGTGCACACACTTCATCCCTAATGCAATGCTTTCAGTTTCTTGCTGCAGAAAGCCAAGAAAAGCAATTAGGCAGAAGTGCACTCTGGAGTGAGGGAGACACTGAGCCTGCTGATCAGTTTTGGGGAGCAAGGCAGAGCTCTGGCTGGGGCCCAAGGAGACCCTCGCTGTGCTTCTGCTCTTGTAGTGCCTAGAAGATTTAGCAAGCTGGCAGGGATAGGCACTGCTCTTTCAGTGCCAGGTGCTGGCCAGGGAAGAGGCTGGTTTGGCTGACTGTGGGACAAGAGCCCTCTGAAGACAAAGTAATTTAAAGAAGTGCTCAGTTCTTTCTCTCTTTGTGTAGTAGCCCTGGAGGACTTTCATTAAAACCTGTATTCCCTTCAAAATGGCAGCTAAGACGTATCAAAAGGTTGTCCTGGCTTCTGGAAGGAGGATGTTCTGATCCCTCAATCCAAATGAAAGCAACCGCTGGATCACCAGACAGACCTTTTCATACTGACCTGACCATTTTCAGTTACCATATTAGAAATGTGGCATTATACTCTCGGTCCTCTCTTGATCCTTTTTATAAACTAATCACTGCTTCAGACTGTGGTTGAGTAATGGATTCTGCTAATATCTGCCCCATGTTATCAATGAAGAGAAGACCTTGTGAATTATTATTATTAGCAGTTGACATTCTGCGTCAGATTGAGCATCACAGCAGAGTGCGGTCTTTACTAAAGACCTTGTGCTTACACCATATCCTTAAAGGTTAAAAGGTTATTAAAAGCCTAAAACTGAAAAAAGCTTATTTTCAATCCATTTAAAAGTACATACAGATTATAGATTGCTTTAGGTGTGTGAGTCCCTAGGCAGTATGGCAATAAGGAATATTTTTCAGTGCCACGCCTTCTGATGTGAATTGCAGCCCATTTTGAGCATTTGCCCAAGCTGACCAGCAGCACTGCAAACCCTCTGTCCTTCCTCTCTGTGTGCCTGGAGGACTTCTGGGGTTACATTCCCCAGGGCTCTCTGCAATGCAATAATCAGAGTTTCTCCATCATTCTTTATCAATAGGTTGAGGGAAAACTGGCCAACCCCAGGACCTGCCCCCCAGGAAGGATTTCTGGTGGAGAAGCAGTAGCTACAAACTGTCCTGCTTGAAGGTATGGCCAAAGGATTTCCAGAAGCAAACAAGCCAAGAGATGGCTAGGTGAACTGTCATCTAGTGCAAACCCAAACCAAGGAGTGACACAGAGCATTAGTGTTTTGCTGTGATGCTTTGTCAAAAGCAGCAGACTGCTGTGCCCAAGCCTTGTCCTACCTGACCATTGGAGGAGTAGTGGCAGAGACTGTCTAGATGATGTGAATACAAGTTCACAGTGGAAAAACCCTTTAGAAAAATGCCTGTTTAGGGGGAGGAAATCCTCTTGTCTTAGCTTAGTGTCAGATCTCCCTGTTTCTCCTGCTTTCTGCATTTTTGGGATTATTTCCATTTGTTGGTGCGCAGGGAAACATCTACGCTGGCTCAGCTACTGTGCTGCCATACAAGCCATGGAGTCAGCAGGTCTGGGTGAAAACAAGCCTGGGGAAGCACAGGATGAGATGCGGGTGCATCAGCTCCCAGCTCCTCCAGTCTTGGGGAAACAGGAAGCCAATGCAAGAGAGATGCAGCTGTAGCAACCCTCCTGGCCTAGACCCAGGCAGTGCTCCATGTGTACTGCTGGCAGCTCTGCGATTTCAGCCACGCAATCTTACTGTGGGTTACATACGTATATTGGCATCCACCCAGCCGGTGTGAACCTTGCAACCTGCAGAAACTGCAGGTCTGGGTAAGAAATGTGTGTTTTGCATCACTTGCCATCCTCCCTTCGTACACAGCAATGTGTCTGTCACCTGCCTGCTCTGTACTCAGTGTTAATTAATTTCTAGTAAAATGAAAATTAAACACATATTACAAAAAATCTCGAGCGTGAAACAAATCTGTGTAGACTTTAATTTGACACATCATAAAGTTTTTCAGGCAAGACCAGGAAGACAGCATCTGATTAATCTAATATGCAAATATAAGCCTGTTAGCAATTCATGCTATCAAATATGAATAAGACAGTGACAAAGCTGAGGTTTATTTCTGGGTGATGTGAAGTAATCTATCTCAATCCTTAAGAAATATTCAGGGAGGCACGGACTCCGCTGAAGAAAGGCTTTGAGAGAAGTTTTCAGAGGGGAATCTCAGGGTTTACAAAGAGAATATTTAAAGGCAGTGCATCCTTGCTCACAAAGGACCAGTAATGGAGCAAGAAAATAAATGTCTGTGCATGTAGGAGAGATCTTTGCTTCCATCCTGAATAGAGGTAGATGCTCTAGGAGAGCCAGGGTCCAAATAACTCCTGATTAGGAAAAAAAGAGAGGAAAAAGAAAAAAAGGATTGAAAAGTTGCTATAGGATCATAGCCTTTTCCATTGCATTTTCCCTTATCAGATGAAAAGATTTCCTGAAGTTTTACCTCTGTTTTATTGCTGATTGATGGATGTTAGCCTTGAAATCTTTCCCTCAAACAGTTTTGAATCCCCACTGCTGTAATCTTGGTATCTTCATACTCCTCCACTTTCTGCACCTCACCTGCAGCGGAGTGGTGGTGGTCTTCCATTGCTGCACTCTGTCAGGGGGCTGAAATTCCTGCGAGGAGCCCTGGGTCAATTAATGCTGCTTGATGGGTGGGGGGGTCAGGGGTCCTCCTGTTCAACCCCATAGCAAAAATGGTTCAATGTGAGAGACTGGGGTGCTCAGGGAAGGAGCTGAGGCAGAGAGAGGAAGGGTAGTTCATAGAGCCCAATTCCAAAATACTGCATGGTTTTCAGTCCAGGTAACCTGAAGGGATTTTACTGACCCTTGCTAGGAGTAGGAGAAGTGGCGTTTTTCATTTGCCATTCATTGGCACTGATGGTGTTTTACATTCAGTGATGCTCCTGTCCCACACACTGGATGTGCCTGTTCTGTACTAAAAGACTCTGTGTGAATGCCATGGCAGTTTTCACGGCACTCAAAATATTTAAAAATTCAATATGAAAAAAAAAAAAACAAAGCCACAACAATTTCGAACATATGCATTGCTGAAGAGTCAGCAGCATACAAGGCTTGGACACCCAGCATAGGGAAGAAGCAGGGTCTTTGCTACCTTGTGACATGGGGGCTGTTTTCCCCTATTTGTAGCACGAATTCTGGTGTTTGCTGTGAGGAAGACTGTGTGGGCTCCCCTTGCTGGCATAACCTTTCTTCCTCCCTTTTTAACTAAGTTTGAAAGGCTAAAGAGTGGCATGTGAAGGAATGGGAAAATGAACTAATTGGATATGAGTTAATTATTTTTTCCTAGGGCTCCCTCTGCATGTGGAAATTCACGTTCGACAGCAAAAGCTGGGAGCCCTGGAGCCGGCGGCAGCTTTTCAAGGGGTCGGAGCTTCTCCTGCCCTTGTCCGCCCCACACAAGGTATCACTGCGGCCCTGGCTGGCAGGCAGGGCAGGCTGCCGACTGCCAGCCCTACCAGAGTTCATCTTGTCCTTTTTTCCCCCAAAGTGGCTCACCTTGTAGCCATGGCAACTTGCTGCCAGGCACAGGCAGGCCCTGGAGCTGGCGCTGCCTGTGGCTTCCCACCCGTGGCGAGCCGGAGCATCCCCTCATGGGCCGCAGCATCCCTTCGTGGGCTTCAGCATCCCCTCATGGGCTGCTCCCACACCCGCACCTGGGGCTGGAGATGCTGGATGAGGCACCCGATTAAATTCGAGCAGGGGAACGGGACTGTTCTCCTCAAGGGGGATGTTATCAACGTTTGGGCTTGCTGCTGTCACAAACAGCCCTGTGCCACAGTGTGTATCCTCTTTGTCTCAAAAAATCTCCCATTAAGATGTATATTCTGGGGTGAAAAAGGGATTTGATCCTGCTCTAGCAGCAAGCTTAAAGGCATTAAAGGGACGGAGTCATGCAGCCTGGGATTTTGCTCCTAGGCTTTTCGCAGTTGTTTGTTATTACAGGCATTTGTTATACCCAGCACTAGTCAGGTTGTCCTCTAAGACACCTTCTTATTACGGCAGCGACCTTCCTTAGTGAAAATTCCTTAATGAAGATTTCTTAATGAAAACCATTGCTTAAGGTTTTCAGTAGGTTTCTCTTCTTCATTCATATGGGCAGCCCAGACCCTTTGCTTTTGTTGTCTTGAGGAGTCCTCCTCCTGAGGGCCTGAGGAAACAGAGGACTTAAGAGAAAAGCAAATTACCATGCTCTTTTGATCCAGGCAGCACCTTCTTAGGGCTGTGAGGGGAACTGGGGGCAGCTCCCTTGAGGGGGCCAGAGGTGACGGGTGGAAATCACAGGACATCCTGACCAGAGCTGGCACGGGAGCAGCCTGGTGCGAGGTACAGCTCCGTCCCTGCCGCGCACCTCCTGCAGTTCATCTCCTGCTACCCGAAAGCATCACCATAATCAAGAACTGCAGCTCCAGAAGTCTCCGCATTGCTCCCTGGGGAGCCGTTCTGGCTTTGCTGGAAGAGGCCATGCCACGCCTGCAGAGCAACCATTTCAAAAACCCAGCAAAAAGGCTGCGCAGAAGCCTCAGATCTGCATTGCTCATAGTCTGCAGTACTGGTATTTCTGTGTGCCTAATTACCCACCCCTGGGTTTCATACCAAGCTGTTTCTACTGATATGATATCCCTGAAAAAAGGCTGATCTCCAGATTCACATGTTCGTTACGACAGTAGAGAGGGGAAGGGGAGACCAGGCTGGCTGAAAAAGAGATGACGCTTGTAAAGCAGATAGCAATCCACAGGATGATGTTGTATGATTCCAAAAACAGGACTCTGGAGAGATTATCAGTGCCACAACATAGAGCAGAAGAGGCTTGTGCCTTCTGCATTGGCTCTGTTTGTACCTTGTGAAGGTAGACAAATGAACTACCATCTATCTCTGGTTGTAGTTGCCAGAGGCAGGCAGTAGTGTAAAAACATTTTGTAACTATATCATGCCAGGAAATTAAGTCTAGTCTCTACCTAGCATAGAATAACCTCTTTTTTAAAATCATCAGTATGATGATTTATCATTATTTTATCAGTAATTTCCTTTATGCTCCTAGACTTTCTGTGGCATTACCTCTATTTAGTGGCCATGAAGAGATACATCTGCCCACTGCTATGCAATAGCAAAGGGGAGGAAGTCATAAACACGTTTCCAGTGCGAATATATTGATTCAATTTCAAAGATCAGTGTTCAAAAATCAAATGAAAGCTGACATTTTCCCTCAGAGGCATTTGAGCTCAGTGGGTACAAACACTGTGCCAATCAACGTTGGTCCTTAATATAAAAATGGAATTATCTCCTAAACTAAAACATCACAAGATGCTTGCTTTGCGAATAGTTCAAAGTAATTCAGATGAGATCATTTCTCAGGCATTTTTTTCTTGGTGAACAAAAGAGAAAACAGCTGCAGTGATGAACAGCCACATTCCTTGTCAATACTAGGTGATACCAACACATCATTGTACCACACAGGCTGTTCCCCCAGAGTGACTGTCACTCTGGCTATCATCACGGTTCTCCTCATTCCGCTTGTCAATGCATTGAAACTAAATTTGCATCTAATTTGCATGAAACAATTTGCATGCTGTGATGAAAGTGATTCTTTCGTTCTAGTTATTTTGTGGTTACACTGGAAGTACCAATGCCACTGCAAGTGAGATACCTGGACTCCAGCGGACACATGGCAGCTGTATTGGCTCCTGGTTATATGCCGTTTTCAGTGTTTGTCCTTTTCTTGCAATCTATAATGATATCTAATCTTTAATACACACTACAGGCTTTTATTGCAACTATTGGGATGCTTTGAGGACAAGGAAGTGGCAGTATGCATACTTAAGGACTTTTGAGCTCTTATTCCAGTGTTTGCATATTCTTCTGGAGAGGAGAACAGCTGAACAAGAGCAAGGCAGCCAGTGATAAGGAAGGTCAGATTCCAACACGAAAACTACTCTGCTACACAGCTGGTTTATAGCCCTTTCTAGCTCCTTACAAATGCAACCTAGCAGAGTAACACATGGAGCAAGGGTGACACTCTGTGATAATCTAGGAGAAGTACAGGGGCTTTTTTGGCTTTGCTGTTATCTCCTCATTGGTCAGGATCGTTACAAATCCATAATAGATGGACTTTGTTCACTATGGTTCAGGGCCAGGTGAATGTCCTCCTCCCAACGTCAGTGACTACCCAGGGTCAGCACTTCAGCAGGAACAAGCTAAGTCCCACCAGCAAGTGAGAAGGCAATGCGCTGACCAAAGCACAAGCTCTGTTCATTTTAGCAAGACTGCATGCTCTCTTAAGGAACAGAAAAAGCAATTTTAAGATTTAAGGCAAATTTTCCCAAGTAAAATCCAGTAAAACAAGTTGCTCCATGATCCTGGGAGTGGAAGGTGCCTTATTCTCTACAAATTTGTGCCTTCTAGTTGATTCTTTCCTACTAACTTAGAATAAGGTTTCAGTGGAAGGACACACCTTCCTAGATATTAAAGGATGTATATGCTGAAGGTACTATGAGACGCATCTGGAGAGGCTTCAGCTTTTTGCATACCAAAATGCCTTTCTGAACATAAAAAAAAAACTTAGGAGTGAAACCCAGCAGAGGGTCCTCTAGTGCCTAACAAATTGCAAACTCTGAAAGAAGTTTTCCTTTCAACTAATACCAGTTATAATGACAACTGAAAACAGCTAGGCATTATTCCTAGTACGGACAGTCTACATGGCCTTCTGTCACTGCATCTGTTGTACTTCTTGTACAACTAGAAAAAAACCACAAAACAGAGTTTCGCATGATTCAAAGCTCTTTCGGAAACTAGACTAAAAACATGAGCTAGAATTTGCTTTAGGAAAATAATAGCCCAGAAAACAGATGCATTTAGTAATGATTAGTGTCTTGGACAAGATTCAACTGGTTCCCAGCATTGCTTTGGATATTGGCTGTCTTTTAGAGGATTTAACTGGCATTTTTGCCATACATGAACTCTCTGCATCTTTAAACATAGCAGGTCATAGAGTATGGCTTCTGTGACCAAAGGTGTTGGTGTTACATCTAGAAATTCAGCAGCCCCCCAAACCCTGAGAGTATGGACAGTGTGTGCCCTTCCTAAAAGGGGCCATGCTACTTCTCAGCGTCCTTGCTGAGAAAGACCCCAAGCTGCTGCAGCTGGATGATGATGAAGTAGAGCTGCTGATCTCTCAGAGCAACATGAGTCTGATCTCTGTCCTAGAGCTACAGCTGAATGATGTTGCCTGATTTCTACCATTTGGAGAAATACAGAGGTCTTTCTGACAGAAAAAGGGCATTGATATGTGGGAACTCCTTCCCTTGCACAAACTTAATTTTTGAGAGATGTTGTGCAAATCGGGATGAGAAATCTGGTGACAGTTCTCATCATGCCTTCCCGTGAAAAGCAGAGGCTTTCCCAAATAATGTGACATTCATACTGACTGTATAAATAACTGCTGTGCCTGTACTCTGTATCAGCTTTGCATTATTAACCATTGCAGGTTTTATTGTGAAGCTTCATTGATCATTTGTGTCTTACAGAAGCAACACAACTGGAGAGTAAAGGGATTTCACCACTGGGCCTGCAAGTGATTTGCGTTTTGCAGCTATTGGGACAGTAGTGGAGAATGAATTTTATCCTGAAACCCTTTCCTCAGACCTCCCACTATTAATGGTACCTTTTTCTCTTTCAGCACCAAATATTTTATGGAGTGATCTCAGCTGATATTATGCTATATTTCCTTTCCAACTTCTCCTCCACTTTTAATATCTCCCATTATATGTTACTATTTTGAGTGGCTGATGCCAAACTGTAAAAATTTTTCTTTATCCTGCCCCGGATCTTCACAAACACTCCAGACTGTTGTTAGAAATACACCTTATACTATTCATGCTTTTTTGTAGAAGATGTTATCCTGGAAGATTGAAGCTATTACCTCCCTGCTGTCATATCTTTGGAAAGACGATCATTTTGCTAAGCAGGAGCAAGAATAATCTGTTCTACTCACCAGTCTTTTTTAATCAGTGGGTACGTTCATGGCTTGTTAGCAGAGCACTGGCTGCCTCTCTGCAAGCTGTCAGCCTGCCACAGTAGTTTCTTCCCCAGCCCTTTCCCTAAACCACCGTGGGAGAGCTGTTAATTAGAGTGACCGACTGTTGCAGAGGTTATGTGATGAACTTCTCTGCTGTGTGCAAGTCAAAGGACATGGCTGTTCCGCAGGGATTGCAGCAGCCTTGCATACAGCCAGGATAAGGTGCAAACAGCTTTTCCGTTAAAAATGGGCTGTTGAATTTGCTTCCCTCCCATTATACTGGCAGCCAAACATCTGAAAATAAATCAGATGATAGATCAGAAGAATTTCAGCAGCCAGCACGGATGGTCGATAATCTCAGGACAGCCCTAGTCATAGTCAAACTCTAAGGGCCAGGCTCATGCCAGCACGAGCAGACACAGCGCTACTGAGTTTCAGTGGGGATCCCCTGCACCGTGGAGGGACTTGGAGAAGCCCAGTGTGCAGTTACACAGGTTGTGATCCTGCCGTCTTTTGTGTAGGTGCGAGTATAAGCACCGAGCGGTCCCACTGGCTACAGCCACATCCAGCCCTGATAAAAATATAATGAAAATTGGTTTCTCCATGCTGAGGATGACTTACCAAGCCCTGTTTGCTTCTTGCTAAGCCTGGTTCAGAAAGGGGGTCCTGACCCAACTGAAGCCAGTGGAAGGTTTGCTTCTGAACTCATGGAGTCAGGATATTAACATCATCCTTCAGGACACTGGGATATGCCTTCCAGCACTGCTTATCCTGCTGCTCTTCTGTTAATATGCCTTTTACCTCAATTTCATTTAAGGTTTTATTCCTCTCTGTGCAGAAAATGCTTCTGCCTGGTAATCTTATTTCATAATCCCTTCTGTGCCTGTTTGATTTATATTGCCTCGGATCTCCCACGATCTTCTGCAAAGCAGCAGTCAAATGTCTGCCAGCTTGTCCAACTCTATTCTCTGTTCTGTCAAGCTGCAAACATCTCAAAAACCTCCGTGTCCTTTCCTACCCTTTCGAGGCACGGTTCAGACAGAGCTACACAATCTTACAGAGTACGGCCAAATTGCACTTGTGCCATGAAAAGGATGCTCAGTGCTTACCACTGGGTTGCAAACCTCGAGTACAAGTGGCTCCGTGAAATCCCTAACGCACATCCCAATGCCTTTAGGAGGACCCAACAGGAATCACTGCTGCATTTCTGTTGATGTTCTCTCAACATTGCCTCTGAGGCATGGTACTGAAAGACAGTTTTTAGTCTTTTATAAAAATGTCTATAGAAAATAAGATTAGGAAAGTTCTTCTTCCATATGAGATGGTTTATTCTCTGTACACTTTGTTTGTGAAGATACCACTGCAGCATTTTGGAGAACCTGGCCAGAAGGGGCTGAATTTTTGTACAGTCACTAATTTTCTTTATTTGTGCCTCAGCAGCACAGACAAGCTGTTGGAGCTGTCTGTCCTCCTTGGACTCTCTCCGGAGCAGCATGAGCAGCAGCCGAGGAGCTGTATGCCGACTCTCCAGCCGCAGCCCTGACCCTTCTGTCCCAGCCTGGGGAAGAGTCTCCAAATCCAGCTTCTGGCTGCACTTGGGAGGATCACTGTGCTCCCAACTGCAGTGGAAGGATTCCTGCCTCATTTGAATAATGAGTTAATTAGCACTCCTGTGTTGAAAATTGCTCCATTTCCGAGTCCATCAAAGTCTGTGAAAGCTTTGTCACGTGCTTTATGGGGATTAGGAGGAAGCATAATTTACATAAGATAAGGAAAACGAGACAGGAAAAGGAAGAAATTATTCCAGAATAGAACAATTAGTATGACCAGTAAGATTTTTTAATTATTATTATTTCTATTTTAAGAATTTATGTATGTATTTTTGGCCCTCTTTTTCTCTCCTAGCCCTACGTAGTGCCATGGCAGGACCCAGCTCCATAACAGGATGCACGTGGGCTTACTGCACAAAGGCTGGGGTAACCTGGAAGAGGTACAGTCACCACTACCCTCTTGCAGGGCAGGTAGATGATGTTGGGAAGCATCTGCCAGGCGGGTGGATGGCTCTGCGACTTTATTCTGCAGCAGCTTCAGCAGAAGAAAGGAGGAGGAGCTCTGTTTGAAGGGACTTTGTAGGTGGTGGGGAGAGCACATCTGCATTTTTTTTCCTGAGAAATAAGTGGAAAGAAATAATTCAGTAAAAGAAAAATTATAGAGAGCTGGATTTGTCACCGTTCCTCATAGGGCAGGCTTTTAAAACACATAGTACTTTCTTCTGGGACCTGATGGAAACTTGCTGTCTAAATGCATGAAAACATATTAAGAGTCCCAGCAAATGTATTTCTTGTCCAAACAGAGTTTCTTCACATGAAAATAACTGTGAGTGGAGTCAATAATTTTACATGACAGCAGAGACCTCATGAAGTTATTGCATAAATGAGAACTGGTTAATTCAATCTGACCACATGCCTGGCACTACCCTTGGGCATCGCTGCAAGTACAGTCAGTGTCTGTGGACAACCTAAGAGCCCCCCGAGCCTCCACAGGCTCTGCAAGGCAGGGAAGAAACAGAAGGAACTTAGGCGAAAGATCTGAGTAGCAAAGGGCTCATCTGAAGGCACTAACTGAGAATCCAGTATTCATAAACACAGGTAATTATTTGTTAAAAGTGTCGTAACCAATGTCAGGAGCACCTTGATTAGTGTGAATATCCATGACGTGCATACTGGCCATTTAGTGTAAAAGCTACGCATGTGGCGGCTAAGCACAGGCCGCTTGGTGTGTAGGCAGCACAGCTTCACCAGGATTTGTGGGAGCCACCTATGAAGACAAGAGAAGGTGCTGGGTGTTGATTACCTTTAGGGATCTCTTTCACCAAAGCCCAAGTCAGCCCCTTTGCAGCAATAACTGAGAGCATGGGCTGTCCGATTGTCTGTTTTTAAGCCAAAATATGAAAGTCTGAAGTTAATTTGTTTTTTCTAGCCCATCTATGACATTTCAGTGGAACAGAAGAACTTTGCAAAAGTACCCTGGCTCCATTTCTTTTAAAAAGATTGCTCTTGAGCAGGCAAATAACAGCAAGGTCTGGGGTCAGATAGAAACTACCCATGTTCCGAGGTCAGCATCTGATTATCACCTTTGCTATTCCTTTTTACACGGAGGCTATATACCATGCGAATTATCCAGTAAGTTTGTCATGAGAGCAGATGTCCACGGGCAAAAAGATAAGCATATCTAAATGCTCTCTAGGGGCTTTCCTCTTTATTCAGCTCATTTACAGGTGGCCTTACAAACCCATTTGTGCAATCACAGCTGCAGCTGTACTCACCATGCTTATACACAGACTGGTTACAGCATGAAGAAGCAGAAACAGTGGGGAAACCCTATGGTCTTGTCCAGAGCATGGGACTGCCCAGGGTTTATGGGTCCCTCTTTTTCTGGCTTTGTTGTGGCTGATGAAATTGGTGCCCTGCACTAAGCAGCATCTGCTGCAATGCTGGGCTGTGTGAGGTGGGACTCTGGGCTGATACCAGCTGCAGAGCTGGGAGGATAAGAGTATTAATCAGAACAAGAGATGCGGGAGCACATCAGTTATTCAACCCCCTTGACACAGGATCGGTAACACAGGGATGATCTCAGACAAAAGCAACTTCCATTACCTTGAAAACCCTGAACTGCCAGTCTGAAGCATAATTCCTTATTTGTAGAGATAATGTCAATGATTTGAATAATCATCAACCTGATCCAGCTGGAAAAGTAAACACTTTATTTTCATGGCTAGAGCCGTGTTTGCTGAGCAGTACCACCTGTGACACACTGGAGGATGAGCTCACACCCATGAAATATTTCTGTTCCCACTTCTATTGTCCTTTGCAACGGAAGCTCTCACCTTTGTTTTTACTATAAATCCCTTGTAGGAGAGAGATCATCCGCAGTTCTGACTCAGACCATTAAGAGCATATTGAGAAATAACTTAGGTTTCCCAGAAGGCTAATTTACGTCAGCAAGCAAAAAGATAATCATAGTCATAAATCTTTGTCCATGTCCGTATCTCTTGATTGCTTTAAAAATATCAGGACGATACTTTCTATACCTTAACCAAATGCGGTAATTTGACTTGTTTTTCCTAACATCTGCAGTGCATGGTAGTTACGTTGTTTTATAGCAGCCTCATTTCCAGCATGCTGGAATTAAACATGGTCTGTAAATTATGCATGACTTTTTAACATTCATGAATCCCATCATTTTATTTTATTGATCAGTTCTTTCCCATAATTGGCAACAATCCATGAGGAAATGAATGTTCTACATCAGGCAAATGGGAATTTTATTGATGTAATATTGGGAAAGCAATAGACATGCTTAGCAAGCTAAAATGCTGCTACAATTTACGTTTGTTTGAGAGTGATATTGGTGTTCTCCTGCCTGCATTTTACCTGGGATCTTCATCGGAGTTAAAAAAGCTGCTCTATTTAATATTTATAGGGAAGCTAGGATATCCACCTAGCCCGCTATTGCCATTAATATTAATAAAGGTAACGATATAGCTTCCTTTCCTTCTATTAATATTAATGAAAATGAACACATATGTCAATGTAGGGATTCTAAAGTTTTTCATTATACCTTTTTTCTTAGGACTGGCAGCCAACTTTTCCTGCTCCCGCTCACCCCAGCTTCACTCCACACACATACCAAGTAGGTACGCAGGGCCAGCTGTGACACAAAGTTCTTCTGCTGACACCCCACGCCTGAGGCACAGCAATTCCTTTCACTTTAGCATCTACAAAGCTACCATGAATAATCTGGTTAATAAAGGCCATGTACTGAAATACAACATTTGCCCTCGTGTCAGTTATAAAGCACAAGATATAAGACACATCAACAGCAACAAAAGTCGATGGCTGGAGAGGAGCTACAGCCACACCTCTGCCATCCTTATGTTCAGATCATGGCAGAAGCGAAACGAATCCCTTCTTATGAAGGACAAAATAAGATAAATTTAAAAATCACAAAGCCTTGCGTGCAAAGAACAAGAACAGTTGTGCGGTTTGCTCCAGAACTGTAGCAGGGAGGTACCAGATGCTCAGTGCACACCGCTGTACACGCAGCCCTTAATAAGATAAAATCAATTTCATATAAAAATGGTTACTGGTCAGACATGATGGCACCAAACCCCTTATTGCTTTTAACAGTGAGGGCAGCCAGCCTTCCTGGTGGGCCACGTAGCAGACACTTTTAGATGGTCCCACAAGGCTTCCAAAGAACAGTCATGATAACAAAACAGCTCCTCATGTTCGTCATGACCTCTCATGACTCCATTTGTGTATCTGTGGAGATAGACTCAGACTTTGAGGTCTGTTAAAGGAAATTTAATTCTCTACGTGCACCTCCTAAATCATGTAAACGTGTGATTTGCATTCTTTGCATTCTGCTTTGGGAAAATGCCTGATTCTGTTGTATACTTTGATGAAAGTGATTAGTGCATAAGAGTCTATTCTGCATCAGTTATTGGGTGTATGTAATAAGATCAGTTCGCTCATTTGATTTCCTGCTCATCAAGGAACTTTATGCTTGCTGGGTGTTACTGAATTTGTGTCCACTAGGAAAATGATGAGATTTAGATTTATTCTAATAAAATCTTGTACCAAGGTGAAATTACCTGTAGAGAAAAATGAGTACTGCTCTATAACATGATATTAATTTGAAGTGTGCATATAGCAAAAATGCTCCTAGTTAAAGCATAACTTGCCTTTTACTCTTCATTTTTCTCCAGAGTGCACAGTAGAAGAAACAGAATGACCTCAGGGCTTTTTTTGGGGGGAACAGCTTCAAAATAGTTGTAAAAAACCCTCAATTGTGCTCTCAGAAGTTCTTGAATGCTCACACTTACACCTCAAAAGAAGTACAAGTCTCAGTAGTTTGTATTAATATAATAAAAAAAGTAACTAGGGAAAAAGCCATTCCCCACAAATAATCCTAAAAGTAAAGTACAGGGTGCATCTAGTAGTCACGATGGCAGAGAGAGCTGGTGCTATATATCAGACAGATGAAGCATTTCTCCAAAGATCCTGGAAAGCCCACAATATAGCAGATTATAATCCTATCAATAAAGTAAAATGGCAAAGTATAGTCTCTAACAGGTGCAAAAAACCTTTGTAGTCCAAGATATCTTGGCAAATAAAGTCTATAATCCAGAAACAGAGGAGGGCTCCAAAGAAAACAAAGCAAAAGTCCACTTTTGAATTTTGAAGTTTGCAAGCAGTTATTAGTAGTCTCATTTGGCAACCTGTCACCACACTATGGATGTGCACAGTCCAAGGCACTAGATCTGCATCAGCAGCCTTGTTGTGGAAGCAAAATTCATGGGGCAGCTTTTTTGGGAGTCGAATCAAATATAACTTTGGCTTATGAGAAAATGATGCTTTATTACACATCATGTGAGAAAACATATGCCTTGATCTTTGAATTTTTGGGTAGCTAGGAATGCAATGACCATCTAAATGAATTACCAACCATCTTTTTGGATATGGGAAATTAAAACAATTTGTTCTTTAAGAATACCCCTTTTTCAATAGGGCTACCTGACATTACACAACCACAGCATCAGAGTGCCCTCACCACATTGTATACTTTTTCCAATATGCTTGATCTTTATAATAACTTTGTGACTATGCAGAGTTCTTCATAAATATTTAATTCAAATTATTCTGCAGACAAAAGCACCAGGGAAGAGTCAGAAAGTGACTCACTGTTTCTTAATCAGAGATGAGTGACTAGGCATCTCTGGCGTCGCAGTGGGAGAGGGTTATTGGTGCTGATTAAATCATCTGAGGATGGATCCCATGTGAGCTTGTGGGTCGCATCCTGGCTCGAGCAGGTGGCTAGCCCTGCTGCGGCGGTGTGCACTGAGCATCTGGTACCTCCCTGCTACAGTTCTGGAGCAAACCGCACAACTGTTCTTGTTCTTTGCATGCAAGGCTTTGTGATTTTTAAAACTTTTATTCTCCACAACAGCAACTGAACCCCTCAGTTCTGGCATAGAGAAAGAATAAGAAGATGTGTGACTTCTTTCTAGTGTACCATTTTCATTAGATAAATGCATATAGGTCAGAGCGCCATAGGTTTGAGCTGTCCTTATAGTTAACGGCTGACTCTGCAAGGCACTTTGCTGTCACTGCTCTAGGCCCTTGGTTTCACAAGTGCAACCCACAGACTTAAACCAGACAGTGTGCTCATATCCGTTTAGGAAACAGAAATACATTTAATTTAAAAAATCTACTGGGGCAGAAAAAAGTATTTCTTGTACCATCAGCTAGAGTATTTGTGAGAAAACAAGCACAACTTGTGTATTCTAAACTAGCACAAATCACTTTAGCAGTAAAAATAGTAGTAAAAAAACAGTAGGAGTAATTTATTTCAGCTTTCAAGAGCTTTAACCGTGATATCATGGATGGAAATAAGAAATAAAAAGTGATGGCACATTAAAATAATTTATTGCTCATTAAACACTTTGTGCAAGGTACAGCCATTCCTGTGTTCTTCTGGTACAATTTAATTGACTTCTGTTTATGCTCACATTTTTCTGGAATTTGTTTTCATCGATTTGGTGGCCTATAGTAAATTTATCACATTTGGTTAATTGCAGGAGGGTTTTAAAACAATACCAAGCATTAGCTTTACCTTTTGAGCTTAGCTGGTTAAATGAGAGCGGGTACACTAATGGCTATGGAGGTCCTGTAGGAAAAAATGGTGAAAACACATTTTCCTGAAATTACATTTTCCAGCTACAGCTCCTTTGAGGTCTGGTTGTCCACAGCCTGCCTCCCAGCCTGGAGGAAGCTGGCTCACCCAGACCAGCTTGTGCTCATGGGTGTAATTAGCCTGGCTTTATCTGTTCTTTCTTTGTCTGTCCACGTGTGCACGCTCATGTTTGTGTCCTACAGGGGCAAAGGAGGGATCTGAGCTGCAGCTGGCATCAACATGCAGCCATGGTGCATCAGCTCCTCTACTCACATTGGCTGCAATAATTTCTTTGTACATGCAATTTCCCCAAGGGTGGACACATCTGATGCACTCATGGTCACCTGGATTGCTCCAGGGTTTCTGTAACAGGTGGAGTTTCCTCAGGATGTGGAGCTTTGACCCTTGGGATGTACATGGCATTGCTGTGCTCCCGCTGAGAGGTCAGCAAAGCCTGCACGAGGGCTCCTATCCCATCCCATCCCATCCCATCCCATCCCATCCCATCCCATGGGTGAGAAAGTTACAGCCCACATTCACTTGAGCCAGATAGAGAGATGGCTAAGCTGCCTGTGAAACTGCTTGGGAAACGCTGCACTTGCTATTCATTTTAAAGTAAGAAAGAACCCTTTTTTTTCACTTAAAATACAGGTCTGCAAATGCAGCAGGTCAGGGAGTGCTGCAGGACATCAGCCACTGCTGCAGGGGCAGCAAGCCATCCCCACTCAATGCTCTGTCTTCTGAACTGTTCTTTAAACGTTCTTGAAAATGACTTTAAGATGGTTTTAGCCACCTTTTTCCATAGTTTGTGAAAGTTTCCACTCTGTAACACAATAAAGATTTTATTGAAAAAGTGGCGATGCAAAGGACAGCTGAAAAATGACTAATCATCATTACGTCAGTCTCCTTGACTTATCCTCATTACATGACACTTACTTTTCCTCCATAGGAAGATTTTCTCTACATACTTTTGCATCAAATGCTTCCTTCAAGCAAAAGTTTGAGCAGCAGCCCAGGAAATAAATGAAACCATGGTCAGGTGTACCTTGCTAGAGTAACCATATATTTCTATTTTCAGATAGGCTACATTTTGAGTTGCAACACTACCCTGGGAGTTATGGCTGTTGGGTGACAGTTACTGTTATGAATTGCTTTTGCAGGTCTTTCAAGCCTGCAGGATGCTATCAATCCTCAGGGAAAGCACTGAAGGGTAGATTCAAAATCAGTTCCCATTTTAATTTTAAATTAAAAGTATCTTCATTGTGCGGAACTGCACACCAAATGAGCCTCCACAATTTCATGTAAAATACCCTGTTGTTTCCATTTCTTGTCGGTCCTACCATCATTTGTCCTGCACCTGCACCAAGAGCTGGCCACAGTCAATGCTGAAGAGTTGACCCATCTCCCAGCGGGTCCACCGCGTGCTGCTTGGTGTGATGCCAGTGTTGAACATGGGGATGCTCCTGGCTTCAAATGGATGGAGCAGGTGTCTCCTCACCCAAGCAATGGGTCTCCCTGCCCGCTGCTGTCCAGCAGCAGGCTGCTCTGGAACATCTTTGCTGCTGTGTCCCTCGTCCCCACTGACGAAGTCAGCCAAGCGTTGCACAGGCTGTGCCTCTCCCAAGGGAGCGCAGGGTGCAGCGGGGAGCGAGCCGCAGGGCGACGAATGCTCGCCGTCAGCCCTGACAGCCTCACCAGGCACGTCAGGTAACACTGCGGCTGGGCACCTCCATGGCACCCATCACCTGCAAATCCTCCAGCACTTTAGGGAGGAAGCCTCTTATTTTCCATGTGCAGTGTTCCCGTTGAGGTGGGCTCACTTATACGCTGTCTTGGGTTTTCTTATAGCCCCACTGGGCCACTGAGGTATCAGTCGACCAGGGAAAATGGCAGTACCTTCAGAAATAGGCTCTTCCATATCACCTCCAAAACATATCAAAAAATGTGATGCTACGGTTTATGCATGTAACTAATATTTTATGACCCTGTCATTAACACTTACGGCTACTGTGTCTTCAGGCTACCATAACAACTCAGATGGTGCATAAAGAGAATTGCAGACCCTTCAATGTGGATTAATCCTTCATGTGCAAATTAATCCTTCATTTGTTTTATATCTGCTAAAATCCTTATTTAGTTTGATGCTGCAATTTCACCAAGACTCATTATATACTGCTGTATAACCTTGCTGTGTACTGCTATGTAACCTTGATGAAATGGCCACAAAAATCAAAAGAACAGTATCCATTTTGGATGCATTGAAAATACAAACATTTCCTTTTCTTGTAACACTTCAGGAGGCAGGGGAGCCTAAGCAGCAAAAAAAGCACAATTGCCTGGGCTGTTTTACCAGCCAAGAGGATGGCAACTTTGGGGGCAGATCAGTGTATAACCTTCTGAGGGGCTGTGCCACTGCAAGGGATGACTGCTGACACTAGGACCAACCAGGCAGAAACTGCATCTGATTTGTAAAACTCCTGTCTGGCTCAGGAAAGTGCAAACCCTGAGAAGGAGTCGGGTTTGGAGTGGTGACTTTGCTCCTGTGTGGCCTGAAGCCTGCAAGGGAAAGAGTTCCCAAAGCAGCCCAGTGACACCTCCCTGCCTGCCTGGGTGCCTGGGACCTCGCCGCTGTCCAAGAGATGAAAATTGCTTTTATTGTCTCTGGGTAAAGAGCGCTGTCTGTCTCTCTGTTTCACAGACATTCAGGTTTCCAAAGCTCTGCAAGATCTGAAGCAAGAAAGTAAGATATAAAGTCAAGATACTGCTGTTTTATTCCCCGATTCATGCCAAAGGGGGAAAAAAAGGCATTATAAATAGCTGCAGGCAGAGCAGAAGGCTGTTGTGCTCAACGCCAGTTTTATGATGCCGAGGTGAGGCTGGTATGAGTCACTCCTATAACTTACATGGGCATGACACAGACTTTTGACATTCAATATTTTCTTTTTCACTTACCAAAAGTTATAATTACCCCTTGAAAGCTTGGATCTGCTTTCTTTTCCTACCGTTTAGTCCCTTTATGTTTGGCACTTCACCATTTTTCCAACGCACGTACTCCATCTGGGCACTTTTCTGGCTCTTATTGCTCTGATAGCTGAGTGCTTGCAGGATTTATAGATTTTGTTCAGTCCATATCTTGTATTGTCCTTGGCAATTAGAGACCCAGGCAGTCAATGCACCAGGTCACAGTCACACAGACACTGTTCAGGCACAACCAGCAGCAGGATCAGAGGAGGTGTATATTGTATTTTGGCTGCGGGATCAAGTCCCTGCTTAAGCTCAACTTCCATTTTAACCCAGACTGCTTGGAAAGAACCGTGATATTTAAGTCATCTCAGAAACAGGGTGGAGGAGAAAAGCTGGGCTTACTTCACCCATAAAGTGGACCCCATCCTGTCCCAATGGCTTGCTAACTTTTCTAAGCATAGTGTTGTGTCTTAAAAATAGCACTGCCTAATTTTATTATAATGGCCAGTTCAAACAAACCGAAGCACAAGCAAGGAAGAATATTTTTTGTTCTTCCTTTTTTTTTTTTTAATACCCCATCCTTCTTTTTATACAAACCCTTACAAAAAAGATACCTCCTAGGGTATTTTTGCTTTCTTTCTATGTGTGTGCATGTATACCTACATATGCATGCACGCACACACACAAGCATATATGTTTTTACAGTGGTACATAGTATCATCCCTTTCAGATGTATGGTGCATAACATTTAGCAGATGAGTCTTGACAGTGCACAAAGACTGGTGGGATGTGTAGGGAGCCAAAACTTGGGCTCCTCTTCCAGCAAAGCCGTTGTACCGCACAGAGGCAGAGGTGTCCTGGGGAGGAGGACAGGAGCAGGTGGGATGCAGAACCGCAGCTGAATGCCCACCGGGGCTTTATCCTCTCCCACCCAACGCAGGCACAGCCCAGGTCTTCCGACCTGCTGCGGACACTTGCACCAACGCACTCCCGGTGCTGTGAAGCCATGTCCTCCCCATGGGAAGCCCATGGCACTGCCTGCTCCCAGCTCCGCTGAGTCTGTAGGGCCCCGAGTGTCCTTGGGCTGCTACCACCAGCTGCACAGAAACAAGAGACAGTAAAGTTGGGGTGACAAGTAACACAAAGGCACTGGGATCAAAAACCTCTGGACATGTAACCTGCTGGTTTCAGCAGAGCACTGTGCCACTGTATGAATTGGCCTGGGGAGGGTTTTACAGGCTTGGGACTGTGAACTGGGTTCTCATGTCCTTTGAGGATCTTTACATCCCTATAAAAAAAGCATTTCCCCCATTTGTAAGTGTATTTACTTTACCAGAGAGGTGTTTACTTAGTGTCAAAGAGATGCGGATTTGAGCTGTCTGAGCTCAGAATTACCTTCCTTTTTACCTGTTTTGGGGCAGAAGAGGGTCCTGGCCCAGGCAGAGCACCCAGCTGCTCCTTTCTTTCACAAGGAAATAGTAGAAAGAGGCAGCTGAAGAGGATAGCCGTTTTTTACTGCACGTGGAAATACAGAATATTTCACTTACCTTGTCAACCTTGAAGACTAAGCTTTCCAACAAGAAAGTATCACTGGTCATAAGGCAGCGCTTGATTACCGACACGTCATGTGTAGGTAGCCCATGCCTGGACTGTATATTGCTTGCCTCTCATGTTTTAAATTATTTTAGGAAGGGGCATTCTCCCTGAGAGAATCACATCCTGTGCACCGACTGACAAAGCTTCGTTTCCTTCTGCTTGTGAACCTGACTTCTCCCTGTGCTCAGCCATGGACTGGGAGGACAGACACAGATAGGAGAGCCATTCCTTTCCAGCTGCTGGGGTGGGCTGTCTTTGTCCCACACCATCATTCAGCAGCAGCAGGGGGTCTTTGAAGACCCCTGGGTTTTATTTTTCTGTGGGAGTGGGTGAGCAGGAACAATGGGGAGTGCTGTCGGGTTTGGCAAGAAGCTGTCGAGTGCTGCGCTGTGTGTGATTGCTGCTCTGCAAAGACACCAAGCACGCTGTACTGCATCAGCTGATACTTTTGCAGTCCAGGCAAAGATGACATTAATAAATGATGAAGAAGAAGATTTCAGGTGTGTCCTGGTGGGCAGAATCTGCCAGATGGACAGCTTGAGGGATGGACTTTGGCAAATCAGTTCAATTTTCTCTGCCTCTGTATCCATGAACGATGGATAAAAAAATATAGGTTTTTTGTAAAATGCCTTGTAATACCCATTACTAGTAATACCTATTACTATAAATGCTCTGTGAGAAGCATGGTGTATTGTTATCTGTGGTCCTTTTTTTACCTAGGACGTTCTCAATAATTTTGCATTCCAAATAATGCTGCCTATTTTAAAGGACATTTAAAAGCTTCTTTTTCTCACTTTCTATAAAATTGTCTTTTGAAAATGCTTCTTTCCTTATTACAGGGTATTAGAGTGCTGTGTGCATCAAGAATACTATTGACATATTCAGCAGGATATTTTTAGCATAGTGGAAAAAAATAAAATCTTGAGAAAGGTCAGTTCTTTCACTGTGCTAATTAAATTGCTGTGGAAGGAGATTATATCACGATGGTGACCAGCAAGTTCGCCAGAACATCACATGGCAGCCTGCAGCAGGTAGCCTTTGTGAGAGGGCTGGTGTGAGCCCGGCTGGCGGAGATGGACAAACACGCTGACGGCTCGCCCATGAGTCATTCAGTAGAAGATTTCTTTCTTTGATGTTTTCATTTCACAAAGCAGGGCAAGCAGACAGATCTCTTAAAAAGAGATCATTTTCATCCTCTTTTTATTACATTTCCTATTAACTAAGTGCAGCTTTGTATATGCACTCTGCAGTAGCAGAACGTGCCGATAAACAGATGCGTGCAGGGTGATGCCTGTTCATCACAGCCATCAGCGAGCCTGCGCTTACAGGCAGTGCTGCTAACACAGCTTTTGAAAAAAACTGAGGATGCTCTGAATAAACGATGAGACCGTAATTTCTCCCTCCGGTGTGACGGTGTCACACAGCCTGCGTGAGGTTCACAAGAGCTGACCGAATCCACCCGTGTTTTCATGCCACAGCTTTCTCAAGTTCACTCGGTGGTAGCACACCCAGTTTTCAAGCTGCTCATGACTTAACTTGTTACTTTCCCTCTGCCCCCCATGTCGCTGCCTCCACCACCTTATGTTGCCAGAATGGCTGGGAACAGCCTCCGGCTTGGGGTTTCCATCTTCCCTTATGTGGGGGCCCTGGCTGATGGCCAGCTGCTCCTCGGGAAGTGCCTGCAGCTGGAGAGCAAAGCAAGTGGCTCTGCAGCCCCTGCCGGTGAGTTTTGGTCACCCATGGTCTGACTGGGCCAAACCAATGGTCGTGCCAGGCTTTGCGTTCATCTCTGCAATCCTCTGCACTCCCACCACATGTACTATCTCTTTCCAAAACTGTCTGCGACTCCATCCAGCCACCTTCCCACCCCTGCGCCCACCAGTGACTACTCCAACGCTCATCTTGTAGTCCTGCTGCGGCTGCCTGTGCCAGCATGGCTCTCTTCATGGTTTCTGGCTGGGGAGTGAACAGAGATTAATTTTTCCAAACACGTTGACTGATCTCCTGCAGAGCCCTGTGGTAGTTTAGCAAAGACCATTGTGGCTAAAGGCAACGTTGGTTGGTGACCAGTTAATGGCACAAGAGCTGTTCACCCAGCCAGCCAGGTGACTGTCACTTTCCAACAAGCGTGAACACATCTTCAAGCTTCCATAAGCAGATGGCACAAGTTGCCTGGGATGTATCAGTTGAGTGGGGGGATCCATCCTCTAGGGTGGAACTGTCCCTGTCTTTCGAGACAGGGATTTTAATAAATATCTGCAGAAGGCATTTTAACTCTAAACAGAATTACTGCTTTAAATACAGCAGTTAAGAAGACGAAGGGGAGGGAGGTAGCTCACATATCATGTTAAGTGTCATATGCTTCACGAGAGTTCCTGGGATGGGTGTGATGAATCCAAAAGCAAATGGGTCTGTAGAAAAAGATCAACAGAGTCAAACACAGGTGCTACAGTCATGGACCCAGCAAAGGGGGGTTATGGCTGCGGATCCCAAAAGGATTGACTGGGACTTCATTTGGGAAGTTTAGATATAGGATTGTAAATTACTTATGAAATTCTTGAACACATTATATTTAAATTCAAATTAATTGCCCCAATCTGCTGTCAGTTTTCAGAGCTGCTGACAGTGCATCTTCACCCTCCTGGACACAGACATGGATGAGGCTTCTGAAGGAAATGTCTATGGGTGAGCTTTCGCCCTGCAAACTGGGGAGCATCGCTCCCACTGTCACACTGGTGGGCTCTGTCCCCTCTAGACATCCTCTTGCAGACTTTCTGGGTTGGATGTGCAGAATGATCGTAGCCCAGCATTTCTGAGAACGTTTCACAGCAGCGATAATTACATGGTGAAGTGCAAACTAACAAGCTGCATCTACTCAGTATTAAGGATTAATGATCTGAGCTTTAGTCTTTGCTTCCCTGCAGGGCAGCAAATTTCACCAAAATCATGCTTCAATAAATGCAAAAAGTGTGATACGCAGCCTATGCAGAGTGTATGTATAGAAATAATGTTCTTATTCTTCTTGCCCATTATCTGAGACGGGACTGAGTGCTCTGTAGCTTCACTCGCCTGAGGCAAAACAAAGATGCAGACTTGCCATCACCTGTGATACAAACCCCACTCTGCCCTCCCCAGGGGTGTTTATCCCCATTTCTGTACTGCCTTCACCAGCTCTTTCCCACTCTCCTTCCTATGTTTTTCACATGGGTGCGACAATGCTTCCTGGACACACCACACAAAGGACTTGCAATCCAACTCTTTCCTTTTGAATCCTCTCAGTTGTGCCACTTTTTAAAGCAAAAACATGGTGCTTCACACACCCTTGGTCCTGACCAGCTGTCTCTGCCTGGATCTTTCCTATGAACCATAACACACTGGGATACCCTGTCTATTTGCTATTTTGATCTCGTTGGCACCCATCTCCCATCCGCCTGCTGACGGTGGGCTCCTCTCAAGCTCCCTGGTGCCAGTCGGATGGGTGGCAGAAGGCAACAAGCTCAAATGACAGATGCAGGCAGGGACTTGGCTGGCCAGTCTGCTTCAGTCCTGCTCAGTTTATCTTCACAGCCAGGTGTTGAGCCTTCTCCAAAGCTACACACAGGTGCAATAGCAATAGTACAGAAGAGAAAATGCGGTTTATCAGAGTATGTGGAACATGGGTTAGTATGAAAACAGAGCTGCTGTTTTCATACTACTCTCCTATGTTGCACCTCTGATAAACCCAGCTCTCCTATGTCGCAGCTCTGGTAGGCAATGTGTGTGTAGAGGCTAGTTCAGGCCATCATTACCATGAACCAGAGGGAAAAGAGATTCAGCCCCTTGTTCAGTTTGATTTCAGTTTAAAAAGACTACCCATTTCAAAGCAAGCCTCAATCGCTGTTTGGGATCATTTGTGTCGGACGCTTACCAGAGACGGCAAATCTGCAGGTGCTCCTGCAAGCCCACGAACTCATAAAACACTTCAAAGCAGAGTACGAGCTCTAACTGTAAATGCAACTGAATCTTTCAGGTAGGGTTATCCTGGCTATTTTTGGTGGAAGCTACTTGAAAACACTGCTCTTTCTTACCTTCCTTTCCTAGCCACTGCATGGAGTTTCTTATTTGCATGACCATGGACTTGAAGTGCACCAACGGGGTGTTTTTACAGGCGTCCAACCAGCCCAACTTCCCTGTACCAGTTCTGTGGGAAATGGTACACAGTCAGACCTCCTTGACAGATCCAAGTTAATAATTTGGAGCAAAAAAAAAAGGGTGGGAGAAAGAAAAAAGTGATATTTCTGAACATAGAGAGACCTGAGTTGCCTGAGTCGTACAGGCAGGATGCACCAGAGCTGCCTTGAACTCCAGATTTTGGAGTCCCATCGAGCATCTAAAGGAGAAGTGGATCCCTCCTCTCCTGGAGTGCAAACCCTCTTGTCAGGCTTGGTTCCCAGCTAGGATATCTGCATTCTGGAAATACGCTGAAGGTTTCTTATTATGTCGTTTCTGTGGCTGTTTTTGTGAGTAAATCTTGTAGTCAGGCGATGCGTGAATAGTTTGACACATATAATTTACTCAATGTATTCAGATGCGGTGTCCTGAATACTAAGCACCATGCTCTCATCAATGAAAAGGGCTGATTTTAAATGTTGGGTTTTTTCTTTTTCTTGGCAGTTGGGGTTATATGTAAATCTTGCACTTTCACGTATGTTTCAAATAAATTGCTGTTTTTTGGTTTTTTTTGTTTTGTTTTGTTTTGTTTTTTTAAGAAATAATCTAGCCAGACTTGCAATGAGACAACTGGCCTGGCGAGTCAGAGTCCAAGGGGAAATATGGGAGGAAGAGAAAGGGCAGCTCTGGACTGAAATGGATGTGTAATCTCTTGGTTAAAGGCTTGAAGAAGTGTGGTCTGTCCCACCAGCCCTCGAAGCCAGAACATTCAAGATTTTTTTCAGCTCATGGAAGACAGTGCCGAATCTCTATCACTCACATCCAATTGTATTAACCATTATCAGTGTCATTGCCATTAACAAAAGAGTGCCCAGGGCTCATTTCATTTGCACTGCTCTAAATCAGAAGCAAATCCACAGAATGAATGGGGAGTTAGAAAAGAATACAAGAACAAAGCCAACACACTTTTTATGAGAACCTTGATCTTTATGTTAGCTTACTCTCTCTCTGATTTCATTTGGGGATCATTCCCCTTGGATTTATACTGTGGCACCGTGTGCCCTTGGCTCAGCCCCCTCCAAGGATGCAGCCTGATGCCCCTGCTCGGGCAAACCTCTTGCTATGGGTACCAGCAGCTCTGCTGGACAAAGCCCATGGGCAAACCCTTCTCCCCGCAGATGTCTGAGGCGTGATCTCCCGGCGACTTCGCAGAGGCTTTGCTCCCACGGCCATGTCTGGCGACACTTCTCCTCCTCATCCCTGGGGCACAACTAGAAACATGTTTGCATGCACACTGAGAAATGGAGGGTGTTTAGTATGCAGAAAGCTTCCCTTCCTTCTTTTTTTCTCTTTTTTTCTTTTTTTTTTTTTTTTTTTTTTTTTTTGGTAATTAGAGAGCCAGAGAGCACTGTAACACAGAGCAGCTATTATGCCACAGCCTGTGAGCTGTAGTGCTGGCAGGCGAGTGTCTGCGGGTTGCATCTTGGGTTTGCTGATAGGAGCCGTGCACAAAGAATATCTCCTGCCTTTATCAGACCCTCTGAACCAGCCCGCCAGCTCTGGTGGCAGGGAACAAGGCTCAATCCGTGATTGCAAGCCTCCAGCTCCTGCTGGGGAGCAAGGAGGATGAGAATCAAACCCTGAGGCTGATTTCTAATTGGGAAGACAATAAGACATTTGAAACAAGGCAGCTGCAATTAGGATGAGAGGCACTACAGAGATCAAGAGAAATGCTTCTTCATAAGAACAAGCTGGTGCTTCTCTCAAGGGGAGCGTGCGGGGGAGGGGAAGGTAGCCTGCTTGAAATGGACTAGCTGTATCAATTAGATAGAAAACTCAGTATACAGACAGAAATCTCCTCCTTTGAGCTTGAAACAGATTTTAACGGAATCAGGGCTCACTGAAAAAATTACTTAATATTATTAATCGGCACCTTGCTCAACAATAAACAACTGCTATTTTTCTCTTACCTTCATGTTGGGAACATCATTTTTAACTACTTTTATAATTCTCAAAGGTTCATGGAAGAGCATGGGGCCACTGTAACATTTGAGAAGGATGAGACAATATTTATGTATCCAGCAGTGGAAGTTAATGGTCTGTCGGGCAGCTGCTCTCCCAGGCCAGCGGTCCCAAGGGGTCTGCTCATGGGGCGATGGAGATGCTGATGGTGACCCCAGGTCATGCGGATGGTTGCCATCCCTGGCTTGCTTCCTTCACCCATGCCTTTCCTCTCAAAGGGTGGTCAACCAGCTTGGAAACGAAAAGGGCTCAGAGATACTGCTCACCCAGTGCTCATACCTAGGAACGGGGGAGGAGGACAAGGGTTAACTATTTAATCATGGCAGATGACAACCGAGATCAGGGCTATTACCAAAATTTCTGATAAATTACTTCCCCAAATCAGTAATAGAAGGTGTCCTCCACTAGCACAAAGCTCTTATGAGAAATCTCAGTTCACCTTACTTATTTCTTTCAGTGGTAATTTTAGTCTTCCATATTTAATACAGTCTGCAGGTTGCTGATATCTATAATTTTCTGATACCACTTCAGTTGTAACACAGCTTGGATGTGACCTGTTCATCCACAGGAAGCTGGAGATGAAATTTCAAGCATTTGAAGAATACTGCTTCAGCATATGCTGAATGCAGAGCAGCTGACATTTCCCTGTAAGTTACTTACAAGCAGCACTAATTATCTTATTTTTCTGAAATTTTATGAGTGGCGTCAATGCTTAAAAAAAATCAAGACAATCTGGAGAAGAAGGTTTTGCTGGAAATGTCGAGCAGAGCTCAGAGCTGTAGATGTTAAGGTCACAGGAAAAGGGAGCACAGAAGCTGAACTCCCTCTGACAGCCTTCCTGGTGCAGCAATGCTGAGTATTGCAGAAAAGCAGAGGTTTCCATCTCTAAAAATAAATTCAAACAAGAGCATTGTGAGAGCATCTTAGTAGCACAGTGCAGCAGCAGCTATGGCACTTTCCTTGATCTCCCCAAAGCTCCAACTGGAAGGATTCAGGCCACTGCCTTTAGTATATTGTTTAAATTGAAACCTTCAAAACAAGCAGCCAACAAGTGTTTTGACATGAAAAACTTGCCTTCAGGGCTTCTGCTTTTCCACATGCAATATTTTTTCCTTCATTCCTACATGTACTTTGTTCTCCAGCCCTTATTAATACAGCAGCGTTGGGTCCTCTCACAGACAAGGAGTCAGTGAGCAGTCTTGAGTCTCATCTATTTCACAAGCTCCTGAAAACCTGCCGGCACCCTTGCTGCTATGTGCCCAGGCGATGGGGAAGGAGGTTTCTGTCCTCTCCTTAGCGCACAGACCCACCCACGTGGGCAGCACCTGGGGCCACCCAAGAAAAAAATGGGCAAGATTGCTGTCGAAGTCACACAGCTATGAATTTTCCCATTTTTAGATGACTGCTTTCCTTTGTTTGAGACATACACATTTGGAGAGGCAAATCAAATCCAGTGTCACTTTTTCCCTGAAATGATGCCGACATGATCATAGACAGAGATGGGATTTGACATATCTACATATCTCCTGCCCTCAATAAAGCTTAAAGAAGATTTTAAAGGAATCATAGAAATTAGGATGCAGATGTACTTAAATAATAATCAAAACTGGATTTATGTTCAGCAAATGAATCCCCATATTACACCCTGGTCACCAGCCAGGTAGTGTCTGTGGTTCCTGAGTACGGCTGTTCACTGTGGCACAGGGAAGAGGGCGTTTTAGTGACCTGGGCGATTGTGGTCATCTCAAGCGCAAGCTGACTCAGATCTCTGACTTGCTCTCCCTTGGCAAGGAGCTGTAGCAGTAGGCTATATTAACAGCTGTACAACATGTTATCATCCACCTCCTCTGCCACTTTGCATGCGTAAACAGCAGGGGGAACTTACAAATGCTCCTTGCCCATATAAATATAAAGCCTGGCATTCCCTTCAGACACAGTCTTACCAGGAGTTTAATCTAAGGCATTCAGCTTTGCCCTGAAGTGAGGCAGGAATGCATATTGCCCAGTGCCAGGAGAGATAAACTCCACCATGGAGTTAGGGCAGGCAGCTAGCCGAGCCACGATGCCTACCACCACGGCAGCAAAGTTTGCCAGGGCCCTGTCCATTATTCACCTCAGTCACAAGTAAAGCTCAGGTGCAATGGTGTTAGTGCAATTTATGCTGAAGATGTGGTATAATAAGAACAAGTTCAGGTTATATATAAGCTTTCTGTATATCAGAACAAATTCTGTGTCTTTCTGCAAATTAAATAATCTCTTAACACTTTCAGTAGGTACTAATGCTTTTTTTGCCCAAAGTGGAACTTATTGCTGCTGTTTTGTGGATGTATGTTCACTTTTGTTTGGTATCAGCAAAGTGCACTGTAGAGAACGCAATTTAAAAACTCTGAACAATGGTGATTGTTGTTTATTGCTAAATATCCACCTTCTCCTCCCTTTGGCGGGCAAAGATAACTTGCTCCAAGAGGAAAAATCAAGAACATTCTAAGAAAGCTATTTCAGTGCTTGAAAACTGACTTCCAATGGCCATGAAGAATGAAAAGTACTCTGGATTTTTTGTTAACTCGCTGTCTGGATAGAGCACTGGCCTGGCACTTGGGATGCCTAGATTTTGTCTGCCTTGCTGCATGGTTCCTGGTAAGTCACTGCGTCTCCCTGTTCCTCCAGTTTCCCTCTGCATAAAAACGAAATAACAATTCTGTTCCTCATTGTAAAGTGTAAGCTGATGAATCATGCTGTATTAGTGTTAGATCTGTTAACTTACCATTCTCCCAAAGGAAATTATGTGAAAGCGTCAGAGTACATATTAAAAAAAAAAAAAAATTGGGATTTCTTCTCATGATTTTTTTTGCATCTGTAAAATCAGAATATGTGTCATTATTCTCTTCAGCTGAAACAGATCTATGATTTGTGGCTTTCGTTCCAAACTAAGAGATGAGAAACTGGTGTTAGAAATGGTGGTGGAACCTCACATCTGAATAGATTTGGGGCTTTTTGTTTTTTCTATTAACTTGCACACCAGTGTGAGACTTCTGCATGGCAGCTTTGTGTTTTACTGTGCTTAGTCCCCTTTCATTGTTTGCACAAGCCAAAAGGAGAGGTAGAAATGGAGACTGACAACCTCTCCCACCCTTGCCTTTCTGAAGACCATCATGTGCTCTGGATCTGCAGCAGATGAGGCACCGAGACAGACAGACGCTGGCAGGGCATGGTACCAACCTCTGCAACCATGGTGTGGGCATGTGAGTGCCTGATAAGTGTGGCACAGATAAACAAGATCCTAAGCTGCTTGTTTGGAAACACTTATTACTCTGGGAACAGGATGGATTTTTGTTGAAGGAAGCAACCTGATAAAATACCAAGATACTGATTCAAAATCTCTTAAATTTCATCAGTAAAAGGGGAAGGGAATGGAAGGGAATGGAAGGGAATGGAAGGGAATGGAAGGGAAGGGAAGGAAGGGAAGGCAAGGCAAGGCAAGGCAAGGCAAGGCAAGGCAAGGCAAGGCAAGGCAAGAGGAGAAGCAGTGCACAAACTGAGGAGCAGCAACACAAGTGCCCCAAAATCCAGAAGGGGAACTGGATGTCAGGAGGGCAGCAAGGCTGGGGAATTGCAGCAGAGAGTATCTCCAACCTGCTAAAGCAGCAGCATGGAGAATCCCACAGAGCTCATTAGAAAAATATCAGGTGGCTGACACCCTGCTCGATTGCTTGAATGTCACTGACACTTCACCCTGCTGCTGGAGAAATCCAGGGCTGTTTCCTTCTTCCCCCCCACCCCCCATTTTTTAGCTCAGAGAAAGGTGCCAGCCCAGAAACCCCTGCTCAGGGAAATGGTTTTAGAGCTGTCTTCTCTCTCTCATCTCCCTTTTGTTTTGAAGTTTTCTCCAAGAACTATTTATTCCAAGGAGTGCAATAATAAAATGAATGACACGGTCATTTTGAATTCAGCAGCATCTTTTAACCACCCCCTCTTGTCTCTGAAGTTAGTTGGGTAGGTGATACATGCACTGCGATAGTGCAAACAAACATCTGCTTCAGTGGGTGTGCGCTTACTCACTCCAACATGCACTTGAATCTAATTGGGAATTTCCAGGCATATATTGCTCACGCTCTTTCCAAAATAACTTTTATAAGTATAAAGTGTATGAATTAATCATCCTTTTAATCCAGCAAAAGCTGTGCTATATCTGCTCAATCACGAGATGTTTATTTCTGTCTTGGGTATTCAGGATGGAATATTTTTGTATTTTCTTTTTGTCACAAGTGCCAAGAGGAATTTCCAGCTTAAAGAAGTAAAGCAGTTGATTTTTGCACAAATTGACAGTCAGTAGCGCAGAGAAGATTTAGCAGAATGGTTGTCCTAGGGAGAGGGTAGATCGGGGCTGTTTCTTTTTGGTTGGGTTAGTCCAGAGCTTCACACAGCATTGAAGCACACAAGTACAATAGCACAAGTGTCCTGCAGCTCAGAGTTTGGATGCACATGCCAGATAGTCAGGACCATTACTCCATCATGTCTCCTTCTTGGTGTGGCTGAAAGCGAGCAGTACGGCCATGCAGGCACCAGCCCAGGCACTGGGATGTTCTTGACCGTTCTGGTCATGCTGTTGGCCATGCTAGGCCATGCATTTGGCCATGCTGGTATGAATTTTGGCAGGCCATTAAGACATGTCTACGGCACAGAGTGCAGTGCAGAGAGTTGTGGGTAAGGATGACCCAGGCAGGTGCATGTGGCACAGCCAGTACCATTTGAGTGTCCCTGTCCATAGCCATAAGCAGTTGGTGCACACCTTCTCAGAAGGGTTTCTGAGCACTGGGTGAATGTGCCTGTTTGGTTCCTGTTCCCGAACTGTGCCCGGGCAGCAGCCAATTCGCCAGAGGGGAGTCAGCGGTGCCATCTGACTAATGCACAAATGTCAAAGGACCTCCGAGCCCATCGTAGGAACCAGGAGTGTATGTCTCAGCCCACTGACATGGACAGAGGTTCACATGCACTGACTGCTCTGCTTAGGATGAGAGGGAAGAGGCATACAAAAAATATCCAATTCCAGAAGTGCAGTGGCTTGTAAGAAATACAGCTTTGCCACTAAAGGAGATGCCACTAAAGCTACTAGGGGTATTGGCAAATACACCTGGCGTGTATACTGTGCTGACCTTAACAGGGCATCTCTGCCAGACCCACCACAAGAAGAAAGGAAGAACCACCGACAAAGAGCCCCACTCCTTTGCATGACCCTTCCCAGGTGCATGCCAAGCATTGCGAGCCCTCCCGGTCTCTTGCAGCTACAAGGCAGAAGGCTGATCGTTCACTGAGTCCCTCCTACTAAATAAAATAAAATGATACACAAGTAAAAGGAGATTTTGTTTTCTTTACAAGGAGAGTAAGCTTTTAAGTGGTTCTTGCAAC
Organism: Platalea leucorodia; assembly: GCF_965183815.1. NCBI lineage: Eukaryota > Metazoa > Chordata > Aves > Pelecaniformes > Threskiornithidae > Platalea > Platalea leucorodia. Next base: position 87,290,842 of record NC_138858.1, on the reverse strand, counting down.
AGTGAACATAAGGAATTTTTTACAATATAGCATTTCAGCAACAGTTTCAGTTGCCATGATTTGACTGGAAGACCAAGCCATACAAATATTGGGAGATTAGTGGAAGGAATCTCTACTTAAAATTCAGCCCATTTCACTCATTATTCAGAGGTGGTCATTTAACAGTAGAGGCTGTCTTAGCAGTTTCATCAAAATGGTACCTTTTAGTCAAATAGCAGAACTTTTAATGTGATATATTCTAGGAATATAGTGAAATACAAAATACTAGTCACCAAGTCATGTCAGATTTTTATGGAAGAAAATGGTTAAAAGAGAAGAGGTTATAAGAAAGTGAAATGTCTACAGCAATTCAAAGATGAGCTGGTATGGCTTGCCTTCTATATTGATTTTGCTTTCTGCTTAGCAACAGGATTTCATGCTGGTTATATAAAAATATAAAGAAACCTGCAAATATTCTCTTCCTGTTGCAAAAACACTCAACAAAATTATTTAGGATAACTTGTTCTAGAAATGTTGCTGGGATTAATCTTAGATGGATTTGTTATTAACTTGGAAGATTCAAACAATAAAATGAAAACCCAAGTATCTGATCTGTGGGGAACTAACTGGAAGCATTTGTCTGTATCTGAAAAAGGCTTTGTCTTTAATTGATTAAATAAATCTTTATATGGAGTCCTATTCAAACCTATCACAGACAACAGAAGACAGAAGACAAAGAAGATACAGAGATGGAAGGCAGCTTAGAAAAGCGGGCTGTCCATAATGGGATATTTCAGAGAAGAGGGTTTATTAAACATTACATAAATCTTCAAGATAAAACAAGTATTTCTATTTATGTAGTTCCATGCAACTTCCCAGCAATGTTATGGTAGCATACCTTTTAGCCTATGTTATCCTGATAATAAATAACACCCAATCCGATGGCTGTCGCAGGACTTATGAAACATTTATTCAGGACGATTGGCCTGAAGTTTCATGGAATCATAGAATGGTTTGGGTTGGAAAGGACCTTAAAGATCATCTGGTTCCAACCCCGCTGCCATGGGCAGAGACACCTTCCACTAGACGAGGTTGCTCAAAGCCCCATCCAGCCTGGCCTTCAACATTTCCAGGGATGGGGCAGCCACAGCTTCTCTGGGCAACCTGTTCCAGTGTCTCACCACCCTCATAGTAAAGAATTTCTTCCTTATATCTAACCTAAATCTACCCTCTTTCAGTTTAAAGCCATCCACCCTTGTCCTATCACTATGTGCCCTGGTGAAAAGTCCCTCTCCAGCTTTCTTGCAGGCCCCCTTCAGGTACTGGAAGGCTGCAATAAGGTCTCCCTGGAGCCTTCTCTTCTCCAGGCTGAACAACCCCAGCTCTCAGCCAGTCCTCATAGGAGAGGTGCTTCAGCCCTCTGATCATCTTTGTGGCCCTCCTCTGGGCTCGCTCCAACAGGCCCATGTCCTTATGTTGGGGGGCCCAGAGCTGGACGCAGTACTCCAGCTGGGGTCTCACGAGAGTGGAGTAGAGGGGGAGAATCACCTCCTTCGACCTGCTGGTCACGCTTCTTTTGATGCAGCCCAGGATATAGTTGGTTTTCTGGGCTGTGAGCACACATTGCCACGTCATGTTGAGCTTCTCATCAACCAACACCTCAAGTCCTTCCCCTCAGAGCTGCTCTCAATTTGTTCTCTGCCCAGCCTGTATTTGTGCATGGGATTGCCCTGATCCAGGTGCAGGACCTTGCACTTGGCTTTGTTGAATTTCATGAGGTTTGCACAGGCCCACCTCTCAAGCCTGTCAATCTCTCTTTGGATGGTAAAAAGTTTCAAATGCATTTGCTTTGAATTTTCTAACCTTTTATCGCTCCTTTCTAATGATACTCGATTGAGTGTATTCCCCAGAAAGCACATTTTTGCCTGTGGCTAGACACTATCATCCTGGAAGATGCTTAATGTTTTCAGCTGTCACTGGAATTAAGTTTAGCTTGTTGGGGGCTGAATTTGCTTTGCTTACACGATCAGCTCATTTGCGCCACATGGTTCTCTCTCCTGTCTCCCCCATCCCATGGCACCATGCTCTGCCTGAATTGTCTTTTATTAGAGGAGAGGCTGGAAGATTGCTCTTCCCTGGACCCAGGAGTGGTAGCTAGGGAAATCACAACATGCCTTTTGTATGCAGGAGCAAGAAATTTCTGTGATTGTTTGGCATGAGAAAGGTGGTTTAGGGAAGATTGCTTTTAAGACATACACCCTTCTCCATCTTTTGTGGCTTCCCCCAAATACAGGATGAGAATAAATCATTCAGTGACATTTGAAGCTGGTATTTTTATAAATTACAAAGGAGACAGTTCTTCAGATAACTGGCAGTCATCTTATGGCATTTAATATAAAAAAAAGTCACAGAGCTGGGCTCAGGTTACATACTCGATTCAGTAATCCCAATGTGTATGCCTAGGGGTAGTTTTCCTGCCTGTTTAAAGAATGCAGTATGTCCCTTGGGCCCCACCAGCCCAGCTCATTGCTCCTTGGATGACTACTGGTTCTGCATTGCTTGCAGGGATCAGCTCTCTCATATGCCAGCATGCTGAGACAGTAAATGTGGGGGAAGGGGTTTTGCATCTCTTCTTGGCTCCCCGGTCTTTAACTGCAAATGTTAAAAGTCCTAAATCTCCACATGTACAATACCTTTGTGGTCATTTATATATGTTCACAGCATATTGTAGTGGGCTGACCCTGGCCAGCAGTGAAACATCCACCTTTCACTTTGGTGAGCGAGCTTTTCACTCGCTCCCCTTTCCTGGGGGATGGGGAGAAAAAAATCAAAGGAACGCAAAAAGACTTGTGGGTTGAGATAAGGGAGTTTAATAAGGAAAGCAAAAGCTGCACATGTAAGCAAAGCAAAATAAAGAATTCATTCACTACATCCCATCGGCAGGCAGATGTCCAACTGCTTCCTAGGAAGCAGAGCCTCAGCTCAGTTAATGGCTACTTGTGAAGGCAAATGCCATAATCACTAACGTCCCCCCTTCCTCTTCCTTTTCCTGAGCTTTTATTGCTGAGCATGACGTCGTATGGCATGGGATATCCCTTTAGTCAGTTGGAATATCTCCTTGTCCCCTCCCAATCTCCTTGTCCCCCGCCCAGCCTCCTTGCTTTGGGGCAAGGTGGAAGAGAGAGAGAAAGCCTCGACACTGTGTGAGCACTGATCAGCAATAGCCAAAACGCCGGTGTGTTACCAACACTTGTTTAGCCACAAACATGAAGCACAGAATCATACAGGCTGCTATGAGGAAAGCGACCTCTACCTCAGCCAGACCCAGTACTGTGACCAAAAAGAACTGTGGTGGGTTGACTTCAGTTGACTGCCAGACACCAACCCAGCCGCTCTCTCGCTCCCCTTCCTCAACGGAGCAGGGGAGAAATGAGATGGAAAAGTTTGTGGGTTGATATAAAGACAGGGATATCATTTACCGTTTACCATCACAGGCAAAATGGACATGACTCAGAGAAAATTAATTTAACATTGCCAACTAGAAATGGAGAATTGTTAGAAACAAAGATGAAAGCTAAAAACACCTCCCCCCCTTCATCCTTGGCTCAAATTCACTCCTTCATTCCTGACTCCTCTATCTCCCACCATCCAAGCGGTGCAGGGGGATGAGGAATGGGGGTTGTGGTCAGTTCATAACATGCCCTCTGACACTCCTTCCTCCTCACACTTTTCTCCTGCTCCAGTGTGGGTCCCTTCCCTGGGCTGCAGTTCTTCAGGATAAAGCCATGCCAGCGTGGGTCCTCTCCACAGGCTACAGTTCCTGACTGAGAACCAGCTCCTGCATGGGTGCCTCTCCCCACACCAAAACATTCCCCATACCAAAATCAAAGTAACATCATCACAACACCGACAAAGGTGGAGAATTTACAGGCACAAGAAAACTCCACCACCCGACCCGTCACAACAACAACATGACAACAACAAAGAATCCCCCACAATTATTCCACTCTCTGGTGATGTCCAGTCCAAGTTTTGTCCACTGCCTCTCCCAACTGCTCTCTTTATCTCAAATTCCTGATCAGACCCTTCTTCCTCCTAACTAGAGGGAAAGGGAGACCCAGGTGCCCCAGGTGCCATCCTCTGGTTCTTCCTGCTGACCAGGGTGAGGACACGAGGAAGTGAGATGGTGAAGCCACCTCTAAGCTGGAAGGCCACAAACACAAACTGAGGGGGAAGACAGCTGCTCAGAAGGGCTCACTGCTTCCGTACTGATCGATGGTATGGATCCATCCACCTCCATGTCCAGTGCTTCTTTGTGACTACTGGGGCAATGACTGTAGTGGGGAGTTGGGTCTCTATTTCGTCCATGGCATCCTCAGAGGTGGTCTGGGTCCCTGCCTCAACCATGCTCCTCTGATGGTGCTGAATGGAGGCATGATAGGCACCGGCCAAGCCCCAGCAGAGTGGTAAGAGGTCTGGGTCTCCCTGAGGTCAGCAATGCCGGGCAGCTCAGCTGGTATGGCATGGGACGCTCAGTCACAGGGTCTTGGGTTTAAGCCCATGCAGGGGGGAGGAAGTGTTCTTATCTTTTCTTCTCACCATCCTACTCTATTTTCAATCAGCAATAAATTATTGCCAATTAAATTGAATAAATTACATTAAATGAAATTAATTGTCCCCAAGTCATATCTGTTTTGACCATGACAGTAATTGGTAAGTGATCTCCCTGTCCTTATCTTGACCCATGAACTATGGCAGCTTATTTCTTCCCCCCACCCTGTTGAGCAGGATGAGTGACAGAGCAGCTGGGTGGGTGTCTGGCAGCCAGCCAAGCTCAACCCACCATACATCTGAAGCTATTTAATAACCTTGTACCCTTAATACTTAATACTCTTTTTATTTAGGGTGACATCTTCATTTTGTTATTTTGGAATTATATTTCCTGAAGTGCAGAAGGTTTTTGAAAACCCCACTAAAAATCCTCTGGAGAAAGAATTAATCAGTACAACAGATGCAGAGCCTAGTAGAGCAAGATCCAGGCATCTTTAGTGGGCTGAGGATATATATGAGATAAAAGAAACATGTTACTCAGCGTTCCCTTCTGGGATCTGGAAAAGTCTCTCATGAGCAGACAGTGCAGTCCCATGCAGCACAGAGGTAGGCAGACGGACCTGTTATTGGACAGCGTTAGACGGAGGGGGTGTATGCCTATGTGAATCTGCTGTGGAAATCCTCTGATTTTACTACTGCATCTTTAAAGCATTTTCTAAAAATGCATATGCTATCCCTAAAAATTGTGTTTGCTTTGGCTACCACACTGCTTAGCACTGGTAAGAATGCTTCCAGTAACATGCATGACATGCACGCACGTAAGGGCTGGTTCTGTATTTAAACAGCAGCTTTGGTCAGGGGTGAGTGATTTCCTTTGAAATGTCATTGCTTTAGCATAGCTAAACCTTAGCTCAAAGAATATTTAAAAACTCTTTTCCGACTGTCAGTGGTGCTCCAGTAGCTCAAACACTTGCACCTTTCAAGCTGCATTTCAATCATTTGATATAAATCAGCACTTGAGTTATTAGGTGAAAGTACACAGGTAGCCCTCAAAAGCATCCAAAAGCACAACGTGTGGCTGAGTGTCACTCAGCCGTCCATGATGCATAGCACAAACACCTGAAGTACTGCCTCGAGGAGGAACAAAACACAGGCACAAGTCTTGCCTATCCACAGCCTGATGCTGCTTTGGATGTATTGGTCAAACCAACATGGGGACATTTTAATTTCAGTTTAAGAACAGTTAGACTTAAATTTATTCTTCATTGACCTAATGCAAGCCAAAGTTAAGTGTTTTAAGCTGAAACAAGGATGAGAGGAATTTTCCCCTGTTTGAACACATCAGCCTGATTTCAGGCAAGTGTTACAGAGGGTAGGTGCATCTCCTGGCGAGGTGACCTTGGGCACTGACGTGGCCTCAGAAGGGCGGTTGGGTACCATCCCACCCAGTCAGGTGCAACATAAAGAAATGCACTGCGAAGATGGAGGCAAAAGCCACACACTTCCACTCACCCCGTGTTCACCTGCGCTGGGGGTAACCACCAAAAGGAACTTGGTACATGACAGGCACTGCTCTCCTCTCTGCAACAGGCTGACCACCTAATGCCAGCCATTACTTGCCATAGAAAGGGTAGTCAGGCACTGGCACAGGCTGCCCAGGGAAGTGGTTGAGTCCCCATCCCTGGAGGTATTAGAAAGACGGGTAGACGTGGTGCTTGAGGACATCGTTTAGTGGTGGACTTGGTAGTGTTAGGTTAACGGTCGGACTCGATGATCTTAAAGGTCTTTTCCAACCTAAATGATCCTATGATTCTATTCTGTTCTATATTCTTTTCCTTTACATGTGTATGTTATGGGCCCAGCACTGACTTTGGTAGGAAGCACTTGTAATGTAGTTTCTCACAGTTTTCTTCAGTGACACTACCCTTTCCTTACACAAGAAAACTTTCCTGAAATTTTAACCTAAAATCATCATTTATTGCCACTTTTGTTACTTACTTATAAGTTCCAAAAAATAAGAAAGAGAGTAGGAATAGACAATTTTTTTTAATAGCTTTTCATATAGCTCTGAGTGGGGTTTAATCTGTTTACCCATGTATTTTTACTCTCCTCTCATGTATTCATGCTCTCTGTTCTTTCCGGTCTTTTCTCTTTTTCGTCACACTTGAAATGGAACATGGAGAGGAAGAACACTGTATAAGAGCCATTTAAAAATAATTAATCAATGTACTTAGTCTTCTAAAAAGACTTCTACAGAACCTCCCCCTTTAAATTAAACATGTAACGAAAATAGTAATTTTGAATTCTCAGCAGTGTTTTCATCAATGTTATTTATGCTGTAATTAAAATACGTCAACAATTTATGAATGTATTGGTCCTCGCTTAGGGATTTATTGAAGAGCTCACGAGTGAGGACGATGAAGTCCTTTACTGTAAGTAAAATACTATCAAAAGTGTAACCCAAAGATGTAGAATTTTAAAATGTTGGGGTTTATATCTATGCAGCTGAAGTTGATAAAATGTTCCCCTAAAATATTTCCTTCCTTTGATCACCTCTGTTACCTGGATTACGAATAAACAGGATATGAACTGGCAACTGTGCCTCTTTCGATGGCCAGCAGTAAAATACTTTGGGGGGACTTTGTCTCTTCCAAATGATGACATTAGTGCTGTTTTTCTGGGGTTTTCTGCCTCTCCTACAGTCCTGCCTATGCATTTTCCAGGCTTTTTGCTTGAATTAGTTTGAGCTGCAGAGCAAACAGAATCAGCCCGGTTGCTACAAATGGACGGTTGTTCACCAACTGCTTCCTGCTCGCCGGAGAGCGCGCAGCGGGTAATGCGGGGTGTCATTAGGCCCCCGTTTAGCCGCACGTATGGCTGGGAGGGCATGTTTGTGTTTCATTTATACAGATATGATTAGCTGTTCTCAGTGTTCGTCTGCCGTAAAACTGAAAATGTGTCATGCGCTATTACCCAAGCAAATGTAATGCCCCCAAAATAAACATGCCCCACTAGTTTGCAGGCAGTAATTGATGGAAAAACAGGTGTTTCCCATATTCTGTGTGATTGCCTACACATATGGCTTCTTTTATACTATCTTTCAATTACTTTGTAGTGTTGGCTCCTGCAGAAAAAGAAATAGTGTTACTGAAAAAGAGTGGGTTTCAAGAGTGTTCTTTGGTCCCCAGCCAAATTAAATATAAGCAGCAGAGCTCTTTTTAGTATTTAAATAATTAAACTACAGCAGCTACCACATCCACTTTAGCCATCAAACTGCGTTTCCAGCTACTCTCGTTTTAAAATGTGGTACTCCGACTTAGCAAATTAAAGCTACAAACAACACAAATTCCTTTTCGAATGGTGTTAACATTCTCAAGTTGGACTTTCAAATAGAATCTGTAAAATAATTTCAACACCTGTGTAACTGGTTGGTTTTTTACTTTACAGCCTTAAGTTTTATCTTGAGAAAGCATTTAGCTCCCGACAGCTGTGTAAGATCTACTGAACTTGCAGTGTCAGTAACGGGCAGATTTTATAATGAGATGCAAGCAGAAATATCGGCGGTCACTTTTTATAACAGGTTTTCTGCAACGCATTGTTTTTCTAGGTGAATGCACTTGGAGGAGAAATAAAAGAAGGAAGAAGGCATTGTTCCTCACGGATGACAGCACAGAGCAGTTCCTCAGCGGTCAGGGTGGAAGTCTGTGGTATTCTGCAAAACTGGCAGCGAGCCTGGACCGGGAGCTGCTCCGTGCACGCTCAGCCAGCAGAACGGCACGAGAGCCACCCTCAAATTGTGAACACTGGTGACAGGCAGTAGCCAAAACACTTAGACTAGGACTGGGTTGATCTTCGATCCCCGTGCATTGATCTCTTCCCCCAAACAAGCATCTCTGTCTCTGCATCACTATTTTCTTCAGAGCCAGGCTTGCTGTGGTCGGGTCTCCGCTTTGGCTGCCTGTGGTGGTGGGAGATCCCCAGCACCGAGGCCTGGTCTCACCTTTCTCTGTCAATTCAGCACCAGAGTGCAGGGACACAGTAACACGTTCAGGACGTGTTCCTCCTGCTTTGTAAACATGCCTCTGCTGGCTTCCCACAGTGATGGTTTATCGTTTACCCGTGAAGGACGACCTATATTTTAACCTAATTAAGTTTATATGTTGAAAGAAAGCTCTGTCGGTAGACAAAAAATGCTTAGTTTCATTTTGCAAAATCAAATGCATCAACTTCATGAAGTTATATCAGAGACGAATTTGCTCTCTGGCTTTTACCTTGTGACTGATTCAAAATGAAATGTCATTACATAATACCCTTCTTCACCTGGAATATTCTTTCAAAAGAATAAGAAGATAAAATGATGGCACTTCCCTGAAACTTTTGGGTTTTTTCTGAAGATAAACTTAATTCTTTTACCTGCCTTTGGTTTTCCTTATGCTCTATTCCTGCTTATCTGTGCTCTGTCTTTATTTGCCTCCGTAAGAAAGACAATTGCTCCTCTTCTACAAGGTGCACAAAGATGAAGGAATGCGACTTTGTCTCTTTATAGCTTCCTGGGGTGCCTTCGTTTCAGTGACAGCTTTCTCACTTCATGAGTTGCAGCGCTTCATGTCTGTGCTTCCCACCTTGTAATCAATATATTTCTCAGGATACCGGCTGCCGTTCAGAGGCAGTGAAGCTTTTGAACTCCCCAGGCTTACCCCGCATGGCAGATTTTGCCTGACCGCGTGGTTCTGACTGACAGGACGGGTTTGTGGCCAGTGTGGACATGGTAAGGCCACACGGTACCAGCTGCGGAGAGCAATTCCCACGCCAGCCTCAGCCCCTGCTGCTCCTCCCGATGAGGTGTCCGGAGCGATGCCACACCAATTAAGCAGAGAGCTGGGCTCAAAAATATGGACTTGAGCCTTGAATAAGAATTGCTAGGTTTAAATGTGTTAGCCTTACTAATGAGCAAGGAAACAGGGTGTTGTGTGTAAGTGCTTGGCTTTTCAAAACCAGCCCATCTCACTTTTTCATGGACATCTTTTTGCAGGATCAGAAATGCAGGTACAAAAACACAGCTATGGCCTGAAACCTTTACATGCTTTTTGATAACGGGGAAGAAAAAACTCCAAGGCATGAGAGAGCGGGAACATTGCCTTTGGCTATAATGGGGGTAAGTTTTCACATAGGGTGTGTAAGGACATTTCCAATATAGTTTTCATCCAGATATCCCAGAGCAAGTTACCGAACATTAACACAAAGTTCTTCAATGTACCCCTGTCAGCAAAGTGTGCAACAGGGGAGTCATCCAGAACATAAACAGGTGAAGATAACGCATTTATACGTGCTGAAGCAATACAAGATTTGAGAAAAGACTCCTGCCCCATGGGTTCTGATTTTTAGTTCATTTACGCCACTGCAATGTACTTTTCTTAATAAAAAATATTTTAGAAATTACTGCTGATTTATACCCTTGTTAGGTCAAAATCAGGACTGAGGGGTTTCATTCATGGCTCTCCTGCAACCAGTGGCTACAATCCTTTGAGGGTTAGAATTTCATACTCAGTATTACACACTGTATTGATGGACATCCTACCTATGTGCAAGGAAACATTTTGCACTTGGTCTACAAGAAGACACCTCAGCCTGGGAAATGTAATGATTCCCACTCACCTACCACACACTGAAAAAACCCCAAGAGCTGCTTTACTAACAGTTCTTCATCAGATGCAAAGATGTTCTTATCTGAATGTAGATCCCCTAGAAGCACGTCTATCTTGAATATCATGTTAAACTGAAGCTATACACTAGAAATAATATTTTTATAATTGGTCTTGTCTTTGTTACTGATTTTACACTCAGGCAGAATACCATTGGGCGCACTAGGGGCTAAATAAACCTTTCACTCGTAAACAACAAACCTAAATTGCTTATGGAGCATGAAACAATTATCTTTGACTCCACCTGATGCTGCTGAGCAAGCTGTTCCTTTTTATTGTGCTATTATTAGATGGGAATGTGGTCAGTTGGGCAGCATCCTTCATTAATGGATACGATAACCAAGTCTGTGTAGCACATAGCTCATTCTCTAGCACAGCTCGGGACTCTGTACACAGCCCATCTAACTAAAGTCCCACACAGAAGAATATCCCAATAAATAAACACATGTGAATGAATTAATCATTTAGAAAAGAGTACTGAGATTTTCAAAACAGTCTCAGGGATGTAGATGTTCTAACCACTACTTAAGACTTGGGAATATAAATTGTCACTATACATACATATGGCTCTCATTTCATTTCTGTATGCAGATAATGTTTCTGCACGGTTGCTTAATACCAAACGTGAAATTTAAGCCAAGTTGCAGTCTCAGTGATGAGAAATGAGAGGTAAAAAGCCCTTTGTGTTTTGAGTAGAACAGTAGTGGTAAAAGTGACACAGGAAAAACCCACGTGGACCCAGCAATTGCTTGGCGAGACAACTGCATTTAAAGAAAGCCTCAGAAACATTGCTAAAAATGGAACAGAGGGATCTTTAAGGCATCTGTCCAGGAAAGTGAAGAAAACACATTTTTGGCAGTGAACACTGAGAAAATCATGCAGCGGATACAATAAATTAAAATGAACAGAAAACACGTCCTAGTCGCTACCTTGACTTTGACAAACGCTGTCCTGTCCTTACACCATGTTGCAGAAAGTGAGTATGGGTGAACACCAGGATGGTGCTGTAGTGTCATTTTATTGGTATTCTATTCTACATTGATATTTATTGATATTCTATTGGCGTTTCTGGTATACTTATTACATACTCATCCTTTTTCCCCTCCCTTGATCCATTCAGATTCCTGTTATTTTGGGCTTCTGTACACGTCATGGCTGGTATTTCAGTGGCAGTGGTTACAATTCTCTCATCCCTACAGGAACACACAGGTCTTTGGAAGGCTCTCAGAACCGTACGCATCCTGGCACAATGATGTTCAAGGCTGAGATTTCACACACTAAAACACTGGCCTTTTACAATACTTTCCACTCCTCATTGTTTTGTATTTATGTTTTCCATTATCTTCCTATTCTAGAAGCCAGAGAAGAGTAGGGCAGGCATATCTGTCACTCTGTAATAAAGAGAAGAAGGAAAACAGTATTAAATCACAGCTCTGATACCTAGAAGCCACTTATTAAAATCTTCAGTTTAAAAGTTGAAAGAATCAAGCAGTGAAATATAGTTAACTATAAACTGAAGCTGCTAAAATGTTCAATTTCAGAGGCAGAAGCAAGAGCATTTAGGGAACATTAGGTAATTTTTAGAGGCGTTTTCTGACATGCAAGGAAAGACAATGAAATGGTAGTAGGAAAGCTAAATAAACAGAAGGAGCTGGGGAAATGCAGATGCAAAATGAAAATATGGAAACAAATGAGTACTTAACAAACTGCAGTATTTGCTGAGAAAGTGCAACGTGCAGACCACTGGATGTGATTCAAAAGAAAAAAAAAAAGATAATTTAAAATTATCTTAAAATGAGTAATTGCACTTCGGGATAAAGATATTTGTTATATAATCAGGCCGGGTAGCGGTGCCAATTAATGCCGCATACCTATAGTGTGCCTGAAGTATCAGGGGATGATGTGCATTAATCAAGCCCAGTAGGTCCCGGGTTATTAGCTTAATTGAAAAAAACATGTTTCATTCGCCCAGCTCTCCCCTGGCACCGCGGCCGAGAGGCGAGGGCTGCTCCTCCCGACGGGGCTGGGGGGAGAGACCCACCCGCGGAGGGGTCGGGCGTGGGGAGACGGCCAGGTCCGCGCTCCTGCCTCACCTTCGCCCCGCGGTGAATCGGCGATGATCCGCGATCACGGCAAGGATCGCCAAACAGCACAAAGCCAGCGCAGCCCTGCGGGAACCCCCCACCTCCTCCCCGCCGGGACCGGACCCCCCGCGCCCCCTCCGCCGCCGCCCCCGTCCCGGGGGGGCGAGGAGCCCGCGGAGCTGCCGCCGCGGGGAACGGCCGCCCCCGCCGCCCGGGGCCGGGCGGCTTCGCCCCCGCCTCCGCCTCCCTCCCGCTGGCTGCCGCGCACGCCGCCCGCCCCCCCCCCCCCCCCCCGGGGAATTACCCCCCCCCCGGCTCGGGGGCCAGGTACACTTGACGTCAGGATGGCTGTCGTCGTTTTGACGTGTAAACACTCATTTCCATTCCGGCTCCGGAGGGTCTGGGCGCCGCGCAGCCCCGGGCAGCCGCGCCGCGCCGGCAGGCAGGGACCCGCGCCGGGCCGCCGCCGCCCGCTCCGCCGCGCTCGCCTAGCAACGCGGCGCCCCGCCGCAGCCCGCCGCCCGCCCGCCCGCCTCGCCGCCGGCCGCCGCTCCCTCCGCCCCGCGGCCATGGACGGGCGCCGCTGGGCCGGCCGGTGCGCGGCCCTGGCGCTGCTGGCCGCCTGCTGCCTGGCCGGCGGCGGCAGCGCCGAGCGGCAGTTCCTCAACGAGTGGGCGGCGGAGATCCCGGCGGGCCTCGACGCCGCCAGAGCCATCGCGGAGGAGCTGGACTACGACCTCGTGGGGCAGGTACGGCCGGGCGGGGGAGCTGCCCCGCCGGGGCTCCTCTCCCTCCCGCCTTCCCTCCCTCCCTCCTTCCCTCCTCAGGGCTGTCCCGAAACTTGTGCCCGGCTGCCGCTCGCGGGGCTCCGGGGAGTTTGAAGCGCCTTCTCCTCCCGCCGCTCTCCCCGGCCCCGGCTCCGCACCTGGCGGGGAGCCCCGCTACCGCGGCGCCCGGCCGGGGACGGCTCTTCCCTGAGGGGACCGGGCAGGGTCGGGCAGGGCGGCTCGCCTCTCCCTGAGGGGACCGGGCAGGGTCGGGCAGGGCAACCCCGCTCTCCCTGAGGGGATCGGGCAGGGTCGGGCAGGGCGGCTCGCCTCTCCGTGATGCGATCGGGCAGGGTCGGGCAGGGCAACCCCGCTCTCCCTGAGGGGACCGGGCAGGCAGTCCCGCTGTCCCCGAGGGGACCAGGCAGTGTCGGGCAGGCACCCATGTGCTCCCTCCGGAGACCGGGCAGGGCTGGGCAGGGCGCACCGGCTCTCCCCGAGGGCTCCGGGCAGGAGGCGGGCGCGGGCAGCGCTGGCTTCGGCCCCGCGCCGCCCCCGACCTGGCCCCCCGCCATCCCGCTCCCCCCCCTCGGAGGCTCCATCGCCATCGCGGGGCTTCTCTCCAGCCGTCCCTCCTGGCGCTTTTTTTGGGATGCCGTGACGTCAGCGTTGTCAGGGATGAGTAACCGCCTTTAGGTAACAGCCTCGTCCCACCTCCAGGCGAGGGTCCTGTGCCAGGCAGCGCCTCTGGCAGCGCTGGGGACCCCGCAGGGCCGCTTCCCCCCCGCGCCGTGGGGCGCAGCCCCCCGCCGGGAGCTGCCCGGCAGCGGGAGGGAGGTCCCCTCTCCTCAGCCCCTTCCCGGCCTCCTGCCCGGGCGTTCTTCGGACTCTGAAACCTCGGTGTGAGCCCACCTCTGTGGGCTTGGTCTTTCTGCCCTTGGAGTCAGTGGATTTGCCCCCCACTGATTTCAAACAGCCCCTCCGTAGGGAAGAGGGGTGTTCAAAGCCGGCAGGGTGCACCCAGCTCCCTGGGTGAGCAGCTACTGCACAAGTGAGAACACCCGTTCGGTAGGTGCCTGTACAAACAAACCCCGCAGGGAGGTTTCTGAGGCCACATGAAGCTTTTTACACCTGTTCAGCTGAACCCCAGGAAGAGCAGGTAAAACTGGTGTGTGACCGTCCCTAAAACCTGTCCTTCGAAATGTGACTGTGAGTATACTGGTCACTACTACAGGTACCTCATTACTGAGTACTGTAGTAGCAATGACGGCTACTTCACTAACTTAAATGGAATTATTCCCCCAATTTCTTCTAGCAGCACAGAGGCTGTGATAAGCAGCTCTTACTTGAAGAGTGTTTTTTAGTTTAAAATATCTAAAGGCTAGTTTCTTGCTCTTTTCTTTCCTCTTTTAAGCAGAATGAATTCGGTCAGGTTGTGACTGTTGATATTTGTTTCCAGTGAGAAAATATCTCTCGATAGTTAAAGTATGCCTCTGTCTTATAGATTGGATCACTCAAAAATCACTACCTATTCAGACGTAAAAGCCATCCAAGGCGGTCTCGAAGAAGTGCCATTCATATCACTAAAAGACTTTCTGATGATGAGCGGGTGAGTGTTAACATTTATTCCTTTTCATGCCCCCTGTTTATTCTGTCTCCTTATTGCTGGCTTTGTAATGAGGTCACAGGCAGGCTTTCCTCGTTTTGCAAGTCTAATATATGCAGCCATCCGTACTCATGCTGAATAATACTTTATTATTCTGTCATTAACAGGCAGAATCTGACCCTCTCTTACCATATTTTTTGCAAGTGCTTTCCAAATTAAGATTTAAGATATGCAGCATTGCAGAGGCTTGGAATTTCAGATGATGTGTCGCTGATAAAAATATGGATGAGGAACCACAGGGCTCGAGTCAAAGTAAAAATCCATAGATGCAGTAAGTTTAATCAGGCCACGTCTGTGCAATTACCATGGGAATTAGGGTTGATTTAAAGTGACTGAATATTAAAAAAAAAAAAAATAGAGGAAAAGGGCTGAGGTTTTGCTGGATTCGCTTTTTCTATGACAAGCTAAAACCCCTTCTCAAAGGATCCATCACACATTCTAGACTTGCAGTCTTGTTGGTACACTGGGATCCGACTGCAATCCAGGAACAGGCACACTGGAGAGCCAGGGCTGTAAGGTATGATCCACTGGTGAGGCAGACTCCCCATGTATTTGACTTTATTTAAGAGCGAAGCATGTCTGTAAACATACTGAGAAAATGAGGTGGGTGGCAAATTTAAGGAACAGACCAGAATGCTCTCAGCCCCTCTTAAAAACGATTTCTGGCAAGTTTCAGAACAATGAAATTTGAATTTCAAATCAGCATTATTGCAGCAATCATTGTAAAAATATGAGCAGTGCAAAACATGAAGTAACTTAGTTGTGAAAACCAGCAATTTATAATATAAGGACAAATCACTTGAGAACGAATAATTGGTTATCTGGGGGTTTTAGATGTGAATGTCATCTAGGAGGAAATATTGTATCCGTAGCTAGAAGAATTAAAGGAGGGAGCGAGACAGGGTATTTGTTTTGCCTGTTCTGTTTCAAAAGTGTACACTCCCGTCTGTCTCCTTGCAAACATTGGTTTAACAGTTAAAGTCTTCTAGTTGAAATAATTCTAAACTGGGGATGTTCAAACCCACAGCTTTAGTGTAAATTATTGTTTTAATTTATACCCATACCAATGATCAAATATTCAATGCCGCCATAGTACAATGTTCAGGAACAGAGTTTTGGTTCCAGTTCCTCCCTTTTTTCGACTTAGTACATTCAATGCATCTCTTACACAGGGCAGCATGACTGTGTTTAATATACTAAATTATAATGTTGTAAGCAGAATGGAAGCAATTGTGTTACACACATTACTGCCAAACATTATTGCAGACTTACATACTTAGATCCAAAAACAGAGCTTGAAAGAGCTGCAGGTGATTTGCTAAATTTACTCCAATTTCCCTTTTATTTACCATCTAGTATGCAAATTAACCATGTGAATGAATGAGATGTAATTATGTCATTATGTAAGTATATAAACACAAAGCAATCATGTAATGCTGTGTAGTTATACACGGACCTTTGCTCCAACGAGCTACTCTTGTTCAGCAACAGCCTATTCAAAAAGATGTAAATTCAATCTTTAAAAAGGGGGAGAGAAGGGAATCCTGCTTTTGTTTGTATAGTGCCTTCATGAATTTTATGGTACGTTAAGTGTGAAAGCTGGGGTAAAACTTGGCTCTAATCTGAGTATTGATCTGCTTCCTATAGATGTCCCAGTGTTTGTTGGAAAACAGATAAAGGCTGTGATGTATCGAAAGGATATAATTATCTGGTTCCCTAACTTCTTCTAGTATTTGCACTAGTTTCCAAATCTACTTTCTTGCAAGAGACCTGAATCAAGATTATTTTCACTGCTTTATATATCAGCGACTGGAGATTTGGCACAGGGCCTTCAGCTTTTGCTGTAGATGGATGGTTGGAACCTCACCCAGCTGCTGAGTGACAAACATTTGGCTTGTTTGTCTGACATATGTGCTTGGTAGTTTCAGCTCATTTCCCTCAGTGCAGTTGTCCACATCAAACAAGCATGGAAGTTGTCAGTTGTTAATTACTGTTGGGTGATGAAGAGGCCAAGCTTTGCTGTGGGCAGGGAAGAGAAATAAAGGTAATTGCTCTAACCTGTGCGCAAGTGTGTATGGCCCTGGATATCAATAGGGCAGTTTAAAATACTTATACTTGCATGGGTATATTCATCTTCTGTGACTAACTACTGTTTTTAGGGGATTTAGCACTAAATATATAGCAAAGGGAATAGTATTAGAGAACTTTCAGTAAACATGTGTGATGTAGCTACCGTTTTTGAGGGTTTATGTTCTTGTAGTGAACTTTCATTAGGCTCTCATGAGAAAATTGTATTTTAATCAAATCAGGACTTTTTTATCATTATAATGTCTGAGTCAGTCGTCTTATTGTTTCACACATGGGGATAGATTTAAGGACCATAAAACCATTGGATCACAGCAGACAAAAATAACCAAATCTATTCAGATGTTTAAAGCAAAAGGTTACATCCAAGGCGTCCTCCACTTGAGGCTTATAGCAGCATCTTGGCAATCTGCTGAACTTGAGTTTGCTTTGCTCGTCTGGAAATTGGGATGAAAAACACCAACTTGATCTGTGTCAGAGTGACCGTCCATGTACTAGCAATGAATAACATTTTATTCCCATTTCCAAAAGGAGCACACAGCACAGAGAAAGGTATCGGAATCAGGATTTGATTTGAACTGGGTTTAGTAATGCATTCAAGGAAACGAAGTGGGATACACTTTTAAAATGCACCCTAGTGACTCGGAGACCGCTCTGTCTGTGCACAAATGCTATGCAACTGATTCTATCGACGATTTAGCAAAACACATTGAAGCATTTTGGCTTTCAGTTGCCTTAAGTGGAATTATGGCAATGATGAAGTTAGTCCAATGTTCATAGCTTACTAATGGATCACACCTCAAAACACCACTGGGAAGGAGACTTGAAGGTCCAGCTGGGCTATGAGTAACAGCATCATTATCATTGCTAGACTAAAGCCAGAGGTAATCTTTCTCCTTTTCTTTTAACTCCCAATAGAAATAGATAGGTATTAAAATGTAGGTAGGAGGAAGAAGCAGGCTGTAGTTTTGCTTGTTTCGGTAACTGCCACTGCTTAGATAACCTTCTAACCATACTATGCATTTTATATAGAAGCCTGCATTGTGTGGCACTCACAGGAATTCTACTGTTAGCTTGGGCTTAATGATTTTCTATGAATTGCTTCTATAGTCTCGTGATTTCACCAAATCCTCTTTCCCAAAGTACACTGTACTACAGTATAAATAATCCTCCTCTCTGCATCAAACATTGCTCATTTTGCTTTAGACATCAAAATTTTGCTGTGTGAGGAAACCCCTTACCCTCTCAGTTAAGAAAGTTCTAACCTATAGAGGCTTACTTGTCATATTTATACAAATAATTGTAGGTGTCATGGGCAGAGCAGCAATATGAAAAAAAGCGAACTAAGCGTGCCACTGTGAGAGACTCAGCAGAAAATCTTTTCAATGATCCTATGTGGAATCAGCAGTGGTATCTGGTAAGAATTTGTTTCATTCTAGAACTGGGGATGGTGAATTTCAATTGTACTATCAGCTGTATTATTTCACTCGTATCAGAGCGCTTGCACTGAAGGGAGTAAATGAAGAGTCAAATGGTTATCTTTCTTTAAGAACTTAACTTATCTTTGAAGCTGAATATCTCTTTGCTTCTTTGCCTGTTTCCAATAGGAAGCAGGAAATTTCTGAGATGTCTGTATTGGACAAATACACACACACACAGAGTTCAAAAAAGCAGTTTTGTGGAAAAAGCAATGTCATGCTCTCCAGGAGACACAGTTCCTTTTTGCACCTTTCTGTGGTTTTCACTTCTTTTTCCTCTAGTTTTCCCACCTGAGAACAGAAACATGATGCTTACCCTTGTTTGCAGTGCACATTGAATTTTTTCTGATTAAATGCATAAATGTGTTAAATATTTTCTTCCAAAATATATTCCTTGCCTTGTAGTAAATAACTTATTATGACCTTATTATTATGATTTGATGGCAACAGTTTTTAGCTCTATTCAGTGTACCTTTACACATCACCAGAAAAAATTATGTGATTATTTGATGGATTCTAGAGAACAAAACTTGAAACCTCAAATAATTCCCTGAACAGCAGCACTCAGAAAGGAAAGCATAAAATGAAAGAAAGGTCATTCCCATAACAAATTTCTTTTTCTAGGCCTCATATTGTATGCAACATTCCTTTGGAAACAAAGAAATGAAAAACCTGCTATCAACTAATGTAATTATCCACAGAGAAACAGAAGGAAAATGCTTTTTTTACATCTGTGTTTTTATGAGGGTTGTAAGCAAGTTTTCCAAATTAGATGTATGTACCGCACATTTAATATTAGAGACAAAAAATGACCCATTTAGGAGCTACTCTTGAAAGAGCTTGCTGTGGAAGAGAAGGCTATAGATGATTCATGCTTCCAGTTGATTTACCACAGGAACAGTAATGAGGGTAGTAAACAGAAAGTTGTGATTCAGCACAGTTGTTCCTAACCAAAAGACTACCTTAATTGTTTTATCCATTAATTATTTTGCTCTGGCTAACTTGAATGTCAAAGGAGAAAACACGTTTGGAGAAAACGCAGCTCACTGTACCGTGGGGTACTGTCTTGGCTTCTCATCAAGTGAAAAGAACAAACATTAGCAGGTCTGATTATTAACTCAAAGTTCCAAGGTTCATTGGTACATCCCTACCATTCCCATGTTTCTGCTGCCTGCCTCCAATAAATACAAGATGCTCTTTGTTCAGAGGTGGTCTTCAGGGATCTTCACGTAATGGGGTAAATCTTTCACTGCTACAAGTATTTGAAGAAACTAATTTTTGTGTTATCTTTGCAAAATTTGAGCAAAATACACAAGTTCAGGCTGGGATGGTTTAGAGCACTGTTAAAATACGACTTTGGACCTGTGTAGTATAAATTGATGAAAATGTTGACATATTTTAATCCTTTCTGTCCCGCAGCAAGATACAAGAATAACTCCATCCCTGCCCAAACTGGATCTCCATGTTATTCCTGTATGGCAAAAAGGGATTACAGGCAAGGGTGTTGTCATCACAGTACTGGATGATGGCTTGGAGTGGAATCACACCGACATCTATGCTAACTATGTAGGTTTGAGCATTAGAATGCTATGGAATAAATTAATCAGTTGTAAATTTGATATACAGACACTCTTCTCCAGCTTGCTGTCTGTTCTGTAAGTCAGCTCCTACAGTACAGACTGAAATATTTGCCTTAGGCATAATTTGGAACCTGGTCTGTGTCACTTAGCAATGATAGCAGGGGGTTTTTGTTGTTGGTTGTTTTTTTTTTTTACCTCAGTGTATTTAGTTCCCAGGCATGTTTGTATACAGTGGTTTAATGCTGAATTATTAGAGCTCCGTGAAAAGTTTACGGAATTGTTAATGCCCATCAAATTCTACCAACCCGATTGCTGTCAACATGAGCCACACCAAAGAAATAAGTACAGACTCAAGAACCCATTTTGTTACACATTTTAAAATGCATTTTCTAGTGGTCTGAATTAATTCTGTTTTTTTTTTTTAAATGTAGGATCCACAGGCAAGCTATGATTTCAATGACAACGATCACGATCCCTTTCCTAGATATGACCCAACAAATGAAAACAAGTAGGTAGCCTCCCAGTTGTGTGAAGAGAACAATACAGTATGTTATTAATTTGTGTACTAGACCATGCAAATGCAGAAGTATCTATGTATGTTCCCTGTGA
This sequence comes from Platalea leucorodia, assembly GCF_965183815.1. Classification (NCBI taxonomy): domain Eukaryota; kingdom Metazoa; phylum Chordata; class Aves; order Pelecaniformes; family Threskiornithidae; genus Platalea; species Platalea leucorodia. Next base: position 87,270,341 of record NC_138858.1, on the reverse strand, counting down.
AAATTATATCATAAAAGGAAGAATTTGTATAACAGAAGCACAGGATGGCTGAGGTTGGAAGGGACCCCTGAAGGTCGTGTGGTCCGAGCCCCTGCTCAAGCAGGGAGACGTAGAGCTGGTTGCCCAGGACCACATCCAGATAGCTTTTGAATATTTCCAAGGAGGGAAACTGCACAGCCTCCCTGGGCAGCCTTTGCCAGGGCTTGGTCACCCTCACAGTGAAAAAGTGTTTCCTGATGTTCAGAAAGAACCCCCTGTGTTTCAGTTAGCACAAAGATTTGCACGCACCATTGGCACAAACACTGGAAACTAAGGAAATTAAATTCCCAGATGAAGAGCATCGTAACTCTAATCTCCCTAAAATATCCTGAGTTTCTTCATATCTGTGTATATGTAAGGTACTGATATGTTTCTGTAAGCTAAAGGGAGCAATCTGTTCATGTCACCACATGTGTTTCTAGAATGATACCTCCCTAGGCAGATTTTTACTTCAGTTCTCTGCTTTGCACTGGGAATTTTAAAAGAATATGTCTCCTACGAAGGGCTCTGGAGGAGACTGTGTCTTAGAGGAATCTACCAAGAAACCCATCCCTTCAGATCAGCTTTTGTAGCTAAGGATGCTGTTTTCCAGTTTTGGCAGTACCTTTTGGGCCAATAGGATAGCTTCTAGCTCAGTGCAGGCAATCACAGGTGAAGTCATGCTTCTGACCTCCTCTCATATGGGTATGACACACAGTCAGACACTGGAGCTTACATTCACTCCTGGGACAATCTGTCTCTTCTGAGGCATATGAAAGCTTTATTTAGACCAGATTTGGCCTAAATGTCCTCAAGGTAGTAACCTAGGAAGTTTTGAAAGGCTTGAATACAAGACAACCAGCCAGTTCACTTACTGGACTTGCGGAATTTTGTCTGATGCCCTCTCTAGAGCTACCTCTTTGATACTCTGTGGAACATCTTGATGGGTCTGTCACATGAAGTGTATCCATGGTAGTTGAAGGAGGGATTTTGTCCATCAGAAAGAGAAGAGAATGGACCTCTTTAAAAGCTGGTACACAGAAGAAGTCAATTTCTTAAACCAATTAGGATGCCGCTACTCAGTAAAGATACAGTAAGAAACTGATGGACTGGTTCCCTATTGTCTATTGGACAATAAAACAGCATCCACAACATAAATCAGCGTATGGGGAAAAAAAACAATCAATCAAAGGATAAATGTCCCATGAATAAGACATTTGACAAATGACATTTCTACTTTGTTACAGCATTATTTAAGAGCAAAGCCATTATCCTCTTGTTCCGATGACATTATCTCTTAAATCTACCTGTATTACCTCCAATCTTTATTAATAAGTAAATGGAATTCAGCCCAGAGGCATTCAAACACTTCATTGAATAACAATCTGTAGTATTAAATAATACAACTCTTTTACGATTACAGTTATATGAAGGTCTTCTGTATTGTGGAATAAGAATCACCTATGGCAAAAAATAATTGCATAGAAAATAGTTAGTTACAAGGAAAATTTAGCAATGGTGAGGATACTTTGAAGGCTAACTTTCTGAAATCCTAAATAAATGACTATCTAAATGTGTGATTAAAAAAGACTTGTATCATATTTTTGTCTGAAGAAGTTTAGCAGCTTCTTAGCCTCATAATTTGATGCTACTTTCACACTCATCTCAAATACCTGTATCTAATAGGTCTATGGACTTCAGTGTGACTTAAATTAGGTACTTATCATCTCATCACAATGATCCTTTGATTATTAAGTAGGTAAAATTATGTTGAATGAAGCCTAAGAGAAGCAAGTGTTTTTGTATCATGTAGACACAATTCAAAAGCTATTCAATAGCTGCATTGCATTCATTTAAAGGAAGATTTCCACCAAATCAGGAAGGTCACTGATGAGTCTTTGTGTATGTCACACAAAAATGTTATGAAATGTTGTTTATTCTTACTGTATTTATTCAGGCATGGGACACGGTGTGCAGGAGAAATTGCCATGCAAGCCAACAACAGAAAATGTGGAGTTGGAGTAGCCTACAATTCCAAAGTTGGAGGTAAGAAAATGAAAATAATTAGATGTCTAATAAAAATGGAAACCAGACAGATTCTGTGAAGTGCTGAGTGTTTTCAGCTACCATTAATCTGAGATACGAATGATGAGTCCTTTTCAGAAAACACCAGTCTTGCAGTGTTAGGCTACAAAATCTTGTCTGGCCATAGTGCAGTGTTGCGTCTATATGACAGCATTTCTTGAATGTCAGCATACTCTCTGGAATTTGGTTATCAGTTGAATATATGTAGAAATTGTATACCAACAGCAACAACAATATAGGTGGTGAGGATGATGAGAATTAGTAGTAGTAGTAGTAGTAGTAATAATAATAATAATAATAACAACAACCTCTGCTGTACCCAGAGGTAAGACTGCATCCTTTAAGGAATGATGCACTGACTTAAAATTGGTTATCCTGGAAGGAGGTGGCATGGGGGAAGAGAGGGATTGAATAAAGTGAAAGTAATAATATACAGATTTATACCCACCCTTGTTTGGAGCATATTGTTTCCATCTACACAATTACATTCAAAAGGTCATGTCAGTCAAGATATTCAAACTGCTGTGGTTTTTGTTTCAACAGCTTACTTCTCTACTATCATCATAAGTTAATTTTGAAAATAAGTAGTCTTACTTGCCTGTCAATCGATATTGCCTTTTTTTTTGAAGGGGTGACTAAAAGTTTAATCCATTAGAGGCTTATGAAATAGTCATGATCAAAGTATCAGTTGCAAATGGTTATTTAGCTCAGAGGAAGATACTCGTTCAGTCCTAGTTTTTCCATTACTCCCTTTTTTCCTTTTAAACAAAGGGACGATGAGTGGCAATTGACACCCATAACTGCCATTCCCACCATTTCAGTCTTATGTTTGTAGGTTCCCATTTACTCTACTGAGCTGTCATAGATGTCAGCTTTGCAGTCTGCCTTTGCTGTAATGCATTATGCTGTCATGCTCTGTTTAAATAAAATATCTCACTCATAAGATGAAGACACCAAATTTTCAAAGCAGGGCAAAATGGATGAAGCTGCAAAGATGTCTGAACTCCCGCTGTGCCCATATTTTAAGGCACTTGCATCTACAGACAAGATTCTTCCACAGTTATTTGCATATGCTCTGTGTTCATTTGCAAATGCAAACTACAGATCTGTGCAGAGTGATTTGTCTAGGAAAGGAAAATAACAGGAGGAAAAGCAGTCCAGCAATCCAAATTACCCAGGAAGCTGCTTATACCTGAGCGGGGGGAGGAGAAAGAATAGAAAAGTTGAAAGAAATTGTAAACTGTTATGTATGACCAGCCTGATTAAGATAGGGTCGTAACAAAAATATGTTCAAAGAGCAATGGAAGATAGGAGAAGTCTTCAAAAGATTCAGATAAATTTGGAGCAGCTAAACATTGGAAGGCTTTTTTGATGTTCCAAGCTATACAGGATTCATTTCTTCACAGGCTTTTTTTCTCCCCCTTTTTTTTTTAAAATCCATGAAATGATGCATTACACACTTCTATTTGACATTAGTTCAGGTTGACTTCTTTAAGTGGCTGTTTGCTTGTACCATTTGCCATACTGGATAAATCCAGTGGTCCACAGCCGATGCCTTCTCTCTGATAGTCAGCAATAGGTGCTTTAGGGAAAGAAACCCTGACATTTGGAATACCTTATTCTCTAACCTTCAGCATCAGAAGTTGGTTTAACTTTGCCTTCAGGGGTAAAACAGAACATTCCATTCAAAATTTTTTGTTTTCCATGAAAATACTGACTTTAATAACCCTGAGTGTTCTCAGTAGTCACATCAATGCCTGGCCCTATTCTGAAACCTTCATTAGTCTTTTCAGTACTTTGTGGCTGTGAATCCCATAGGCTTTTCTGTGCACTGTGTGAAAAAATTACTTCTTAATGCCAGTTTTCAAAGTGACACCTTTCAGTGTCCTTTAACAGTCACCTCTTGTTCTGCATAGAACTAAGAAATATGTGTGTATCGATCACCTTTGGAGTAAAGTAGGGTGAATATGTATTCATGCATACCTAACCATAGCACTGTGCTATGATATTTCTCTGGTGCTGCCATGGAAATCAAATGATTAAGAAGCTCCATTTTACAAAGGACTGAACTGAGAGTTCCCGCACAGCGATGTGTTGCTAAAAATAGCCTTCTGCCAGGCGGATACATGTATGTGTCTGAAATTACCTTGGGCTTTGCTCTTTGGTTTTGTGGGACTGATGATGGGAGCAAGCATGTGCAAGAATAGGAAAGAGTTTATGCAAGAGGACATAACTGGAGTGTGCTTAGGGAAATACCACTGCAGTCATCAGATCCCTGAGCTGACTTACACAAGCAGGATTTTTGGACATCACAAAGACAAGACAGCTTTTTTCTTTTTTTCGTGAACTGTTTTCATCAGTGTGTTGTCAGTGTTCTTGTTTTCTTCTTTATTACATTGTTTATCTGCAGAGTTGGCTTTGTCTTCTTCTGTGGGAAATATCTGTACACTATTCTCTGCATTCGCAGTATCTCATTATGTGTTGCAAGCTAGCACCCGGAGCTTGCAGTCATTTCCACACAGGCAGATCTTTGCTCACAGCGCTCTGGTATGAGAGAATCCCACAATTCTGAGCCAACTGAAAAATGAGTATTCAAAATGTTAGCAGTGTAAGCCTATCTGGGGTAAGTGTTGGTTTTAGTACCTGAGGCACAGGATATACCTTGATTCTTTTCCCAGCTTTGTGAGTGATAGTGGAGTAGCAGTGGTTAAGCGGATTAACTCCTTTGTCTGTTTTTGCCACTAATTAATATAAAATAATAAAGCCCAGCTTTATCTCAGAGGTATTACGAGTCTTAGAGGCCAGCCGTTTGGGAAAAGAGTTATGCTTACAGTCTTTTTTTTTCCTGCTTGATAGTGTAAAAAAAGAACAAGACACTGATCTGCAAGGGCAAGGTTGTTTTTTTTTTTCTTTTTTTTTTTAATACAACCACCACATTTTGCCTGCTGTGCTTTGGAAAAATCCCCATTTTGTGGAAAATACTAGAAAATGAGTACTCATAATTCACCAACTGCCAGTAATGGTGCAGCTGCTGTAGTACTAACTTGCCAAGTTCAAGACAACCCAGACATTTTTATTGCTTGAAAACACAGGCTGAATCCTGACTGCTGTGGCTCTTATATTGCTGCTGTTGCTGGGAGAGCCATGCTATAGTGGGAATTTTGCCAGACTTCTGCTATTTCTATCCTCCTCCAGCACTGGACAGTGGTAGCAATCCTACTGCAGAGCTAGGGATTTGCAGAGCAAGAGATCCAGTGCAGATGAACTGCTGTCTGCCACTGAATTTTAAGTACCACTGAGATCAGGATTGCTCTGAAGAAGATTAGATCATGCAGTTCCTAATAAAATGTTAATGGCTAGATATCTCTAGCATCTCTGGATTGCTCACAATAGAAAAAACGTGGCAGTAAGACAACAGTGAGAATTTTTTGTGGTGAAGATTGAAGAGCTAGTGAAATAGCAGTGTCACAAAGACAGCACAACCTTAATGACTGTGAGGACAAAGTGTTTTAGTCAGAACATTCAGAACTACATCTTTGAGCTAAAACTCTTAGAACTCTTGAAGATAAAAGTAATGTTGATAAAACCTATTTAATTTTAGTGACCTGCTAGCAGTTTGAGAACTCTTTTGTTACAGATTTAACAGAAAGGAAGAAAGAGTCAAGCAAGAGCTCAATGCAATAAGAAAAAGCAGGAACAGTAAGCAAAACATCATCTTCTTGGCTCTCTGTAGAAAGAGAGAAAGAAGTAAATAAGAGGCAACCAAGATTTTAAGACGGGGTTTTTTAATGTTTGTAGAGAGCACTGAGCTCTGTAAACAAAGGGTAAGTAAGTGTACTGTTTCACACTGACATGAACTGTCCTGAGTATTACTTACATGAACAGCAGTCGGCTATGGTTGCAATAGTTATGGGTTAATTTTGTTGGAAACTTTACAAGCAGTTGACAAAGACAAAGAAGAGGGAACAGAAAGTAAATCCAGTCTGCTTGTTTTTTTTCTGTTAAGGTATACGTATGCTGGATGGAATAGTCACCGATGCTATTGAAGCCAGTTCAATTGGTTTCAATCCAGAACATGTGGATATTTACAGTGCAAGCTGGGGCCCTAATGATGATGGTAAAACTGTGGAGGGACCCGGGAGACTGGCACAGAAGGCTTTTGAGTATGGGATAAAACAGGTATGGTACTTAAGAGACAGTTACAATAAAATGTGGCAGAGAACAGAATTTTAAAATGGTTGGTATCAGGGAAGAAATCAAAATGGTTTGTGCTGTCTTTGCTGAAAGATATTTGAAAAGGAGGAGATAGATTTTAATAGTACAGGTCAGAGAAATTACCAGCCAGAACAGGACTTTTAAAAAAAGCACCATTAGAGCTTTCTGAGCTGGTTTTACACTACCATTCTCTGCAGATAAGCTTTCTTTTTCCATCCTTACTTTTGCTGCCTTTGTCTCGCCCTACCCCCACCTTCTCTGCTGCTTGTTTTTGCACTGAACAGTAATTGGATTTCAGCACTGAAAGCCTATAAAATTTAATACAAAATTTCTGCTTTGTGAATATTTTGCTGTGTGAAATAGTGATGCATTTTAGCACCCTGTGGATGGGCTTGTATTATGTGAATTGCATTAGTTTATAAATTGGTGTGTATCATGATCCATTTAAAATGAAGATAGTAAAAATGCATGATGAAGAGTATTGGAAACAATGTAATATAGTGAGGAAGACTGAATCAGAGACAGGAGAGGAGAGAAATGGAGGAAAGCTTGAAGGACAGAAGCAAAGAGAAAGAGGATTTTGGAAAAAGGGTAGTTAACATTAGCAGACAGAAGGAGAGAAGAAGAAAGAAGAGTCTGACAGCTGACAAACATGCCCTGAGGGAAGAATGGAGACCAAGAAGAGTGGGCTGGTGATAACTAGAGATCTAAGTCCATAGGTAGGTAGCAAGAGAAGAGGGAGATTAAAGGCAATAATTAGGGTACCAACGTTCAGTGGTCTTACTCTGAAAAAGCAGGTTATTTGGTGAAGAATGTATCTTTTTTTTACAACTTGTTTTATTTCTGAAGGGGAGCAAATTTACCCATTAATTTGTCAGGCTTCCTTTTGCAAGGATCTGGATGGTCTCCATTCTGCTTAAAGTTAGCCAGAGTTGGGGTTGCCAGTGACTTTCATCCCTGATGCCTTCATTGCTGCCCTGGTAAAGCACTTAAATATATGCTTAGCGTTAAGCATCTGAGAGGCATTAGTAGCAATCTAAGTGAAATCAAAGCAGGTGTTTACAAATACCAGTGCTTTTCTGGACTGCAGCTTTTATTCTCAAAGGAAGAAACTATCTCATTTTCTGTAATTGACGTGGCTTGTCCTTCCCATTTTAGCAGTTGTATCACAAAGAGTACAGCTTACTTTTCTTTACTTTTAATGTTTGAAGTGCTGCAAATGTCTTAGCACTTGCATGAATAACTTCAGATCTCATCTGAATAGGATGATAAAAATCTGTATTTCAACTGCTGTTTCCAGTGAATGTACATATATTAATAATGAACAACATATGAACTTTTGCTCTTCACATGAAACAGATCTTTTTCCTCTGAAGCACTAGTACAGCTTAAGACTGGGTAGGGTGATACGTGCTTCCTCTATGATAGCTGTGATGGTTTACATGCTGTCTGCTGTCAGCATCAGTTGTTAGCTGCTGCTCCCTCATTACATGCTGGAGACCAGAGCAGGGAACGAATGTGGTTATGTCTGGAGACTGGTGGTGCTGGCCCACAGATTTGTAAGAGAAAAGAGGGTTGTCAGTCAGATGTGCTTGCTGGTTCACTCTGTTTCAGCAAGTGAATGCTAACCGTGAAAGGTTTCCTTACAAAAGATAAGTTGGAAAAGTCATACCATGTACATAATTCATACTGCTTACCCATACCTCTGTGATTACAGGAAAAGCAAGTGAAATAAGCCCTGATAAACTTGCCGTTTCTTAAAAAAAAAAAAAAAGGCATTTTTCCTAGAAATATTCAGGACCAAAACCTCAGCATGTGGGAAAACTTACCTGTTGAGCACAGACTCTGTTTTTAACTTAAAAACCTGTTCTGAGGAAAGTTGCTGTACCTGGAACACTAAACCTAGACCAGTCAAACTAAGAGATGTACTGTAGGGTGTGAAGTAGGATACCTCAAGTAGCTGGTTTCTTCTGTCTCTGTCTCCTCCAGTGCTTGTGGAAAATTGTCCTTTTCTACCTGAAAATGTTTGATATATTAGGCTTTGGCAGGGGGAGGAGTTGTTAAGAATACATTACAGAGACTGAAATATCTTTGCTAACCACTCATTTCCATTTTCTCTAGGGCCGAAATGGGAAAGGCTCCATTTTCGTATGGGCTTCTGGGAACGGAGGCCGTCAGGGTGACAACTGTGACTGTGATGGTTACACTGATAGTATCTACACTATCTCCATTAGCAGTGCTTCTCAGCAAGGCCTTTCTCCCTGGTATGCAGAGAAGTGCTCTTCAACTCTGGCCACAGCATACAGCAGTGGGGATTATACTGACCAAAGAATTGTAGGTTGTTTTTACCAGATTCAGAACAAACATAGAAATGTATTATATGTGCAAATAACAAGTGAGAGCTCTTAAATGCTTGGTTTCAAGTGCCTGCTTTATGTTACATGTTACATGCTTGGTGCTTTTGCCTTGAAAAACTGAGGGATTTGTAATCCAAAAAGTGATTGTGTTCCTGGAACATCTTCTGTTGTAAAGCAATGGCTAAACAAAATCATTGTGTCAATACAGTTAAATCAGCATTCTGAATCTGTTTGCTGTTTGTGTATGATAGAGGTCTCTGCATGAAGTTTGATGTGGTCCTGTTCTTCAGAAAGGGCAGATGAAGAGAGATTCAGAGTAAAAGGAAAAAGAACCTGTGAAGTTAGTGTACCATATGAGTCAGTACCTCTGATATACCTTGCCATTAGCTTTTGTAAGATTGTCAGCCCCCAAGTTCCCACTTACTACAGCAACAATAGTGCTTCCAAACCTGTAAAAGGTACTCAGCAAGCAGGCAGAGCAATCTGTGTGCCTTCATTAACTGTGCAAGAAATAACTTTTGCTGAAGAAAATTGCTGTGATAAAATAATGCTGAAGTACCTATAATTTCTGTTCAGCCCTGGTGGATGCTAATTTTACAATAAACTACATTGATGGGGATTAAAACAATGTCATTCCAAGTTAGCCAGGAGATCAGTCCTTCCTAAGTGGCTTCTCTTCATAGCTGAGGTGTAGATACATGGGCAGATGAGTTTGGTATTTAAGTTCCGAATAAAGCACGTGTTTCATTGCAAATTATAGTTCTTCTGCTGAAGAGAGAGCAGAACACCAATACTAATCCTATGAGTAATTTTCTAGCAAGCAGTAATTTTAAATGTTCTAGGCCCAACACAATGATCTGTTTTTATGATTCACCAGTAAGCCTGAAACACTTATTGTGAAACCTTAGAATAAAATAAGATATTCAGTGTGGGAGTATTTTGTTCCAACACAAAGCGTTTTGATACAAAAATTATAGTTGAAGTAAAAAGAGTGGATTGAAATACGAACGGATTTAAACATCCATCACTTTTTCTGCTGGTGAGGAATGTATTAATATGCACCAAGTAAAGGATACATGGTTATGTTTGTGAGTGTGGATATGACTGTATTTACAACTGTTTATTCATGCAATCTGTTTTTTTTTTGTTTTTTCTGTCAGACAAGTGCTGATCTTCACAATGAATGTACAGAGACTCACACTGGCACCTCTGCATCTGCACCTCTGGCAGCAGGAATTTTTGCTCTAGCGCTGGAAGCAAAGTAAGATGTCACACAATTATCTTTGAAACTCCTCTCTCTCAGCCACCCTGCCATCTTCCCCGAAATGTTGTCTGTTTGAAAGTGGCACCATCTCGTGCTGCAGCTCCACTTTTTGTCAGTCAGACTTGCTCAGCCTGATGACAAAAATAAGCAGCTACTTGCCATAACACCTTCCTAGCAAAGCAGAACCAATGTAAGTAAAACATGATGACTGAGGAATTTTAGTCCATTTCGTGCATTGGCAACAATTGTTTACTGAGTTCAGGTCAATTGCACTTAAAAGCAGTGAGGCTGCACATGTATCAGGAGAACATAATTTGAAGATAATAGGTTGCAGGAGTTTAAGTCTTCAGTCAATTTACAGAACCTTTTCTGCCAATGATGAGACATAAAATGGAAAGTACCCAAGCTTGACTGTCAGAGCAGGCAGGTTCAGATCCTGTAGGGCTGGTAGTCAGAATGTATGACTTAGAGAGGGTAAAAAAGAAAAGGACAGGACAGAACAATGGCTTTTTCACAGAAAACACTTCAGGCATTAGGGCGTAGGCTTAGTACTTGAATGGTGTATGTTCATGTTCTATTGCACACTTCATTGATGATGTAAGCCAAGATACTTAAGGCCATATTTTAAAGGGTAGAGTTAATCACAGATAGAATCAAATACCCAATGAATTTTCAAAGTCCAGGTCCCATAAAGACTGGTGGGAAATATTAGTTTTGCTAGTTAACTTTACATGCCTGAATAATTTTGAAGAATTGGACTCTCATCTTGCTAGATACGCATTCTTCATTTATACAGAAGTCTTGTCTACCTGGAGAAGTATTGTGAGGATAAGCATGCGACATGCTCTCTATTTTAAAGTAATGGGGTGCCATATACATTCAAAGCATGTTCAGTTGCAGACTAATAATTGAGAAAAAAATTATAGATAGCCCTGAAACAATTAACCAGGAGCATTTTCTCACCAGCCCAAATCTAACATGGAGGGATATGCAGCACTTGGTAGTGTGGACCTCAGAATATGATCCACTGGCTGGAAATCCAGGATGGAAAAAGAATGGAGCGGGACTGATGGTCAACAGCCGATTTGGGTTTGGACTACTCAATGCCAATGCGTTGGTAGATTTAGCTGATCCCAAAAGATGGAAAGGTGTACCAGAAAAGAGAGAGTGTATCGTCAAAGACAAAAGCTTTGAACCAAGGTAAGAATTTGCATTAGCGGTAGCTAAGCTTATGTCTATATTAGTAAAGCCTGAAGGATAGTATTCTGCACAGATTGCTCTGAACCAGACTCAGAGATTTCTTCTGATTCATTTGCTTTTGCCTTACTGTATTCCTCAGGGGCAGGCAAGCAGCGTTGGTTTGCTTGCTTTTTTTTAGTATAAGACTGATGGAAATTACTAGCATGAAGCCTTAACAAAAAATAAGATGATTATGTCTGCTTGTGCAACCAGCGTATGGATGGATGATACTGTGAGACTAAACCCTATCAGATAAGATATGAATGTTTAGACTGCTATCAGAAGATGAATAAAAAGATACCAAAGTCTCCCAGGGATTTTTTTAAAAAAGCATCTGTAATCGGTCTTAGCAATTTTTCTCCTGTGATAGGCATAGTATATGTTGAAATCAGGGTGATATATTGAGCTTTAGTCACCTCCATAGCATGTCTTTTATGAAACAAGAAGTGTCTCAAAGGCTCACTGAAAAGGCTTAGCAGCCACATTCACAAGTGCTCCCAGCATAGTGAGCCTAAACTGAGCTCAACATACAGGTAAGTTATAATTAGTCACTAAGCTGGTTAATCAATAAAAATATCTAGACCGTTTTTGCTTCCACTTGTTCACTTATGGATTTATTTAGAAAAATTACAGCTATTTCAAAGATCGAAATTGTACTGTGTGAGTGCACCAAATATCTGTCTGTAGAAACATATTACTCTGTTTTGGAGTGTCACTGCGTGGTAACCTTATTATTTACGCTATTTCACTATCAATTTGCTTTTATGAGCGCTCTCCTTTCCACAGAGTGCTGATCCAGTACTGATGTATGTAATACTTGCGGTTTTTGTATTTTATTGCAGCCCTTTATGTTACATTATAAAACCAAAGATGCCAAGATTTTGAGTTTAGAATTATTTGTGTGGCAATTTAGATACCCCTTTCTCATTAGAATTAATGGAAATTGTGCAGAGAAAGCTATGCACAGTAGGTCTCTGTAGAGAGAATGTACAGAAGATGTAAGCTTTTTTTTCTTGAGATGGCATTGACTACAAAGGGTTAAAATGGCTGTGCTGCTGCAGTATTTTAACTCCATAACAGCTCTTCTGGATATTTGAATGAGAGAACTAAGTATAAGTCTGATAGACTCCTGTGATGTAGCTGACAGCAAAGACTGTTTTTTTATAGTCTCTGTGTTGACAGAAACCTTTGATTATCAAACTTGCTTGCTTGCTTGCTTCCAGGGTGTGTTGCACAAGTCTGTCTTATGCAGTGCCTATCATTCGGTCCACTTCAGTATTATCTGTGCTTCCAGAACTTCCCATGGTTTTTACTGGAGCATTAAAAAAAAAAAAAAGAATGTAGAATTTGTCTTCTTCCTTTCTCGTCATTCTGAAATGGGTATTAAATGCATCATTTGCACTTCACATAATGATCCAGAATCAAAAGTTTCTGTGAGTAATCAAAGAACTCCTGTAATTTTGCCAGATTATTAAGAGCAAATGAGGAAGTCATCATTGAAATTCCCACAAAAGCCTGCGAGGGCCAAGAAAACTCCATTGCATCTCTGGAGCATGTGCAGCTTGAGGCAACAATTGAGTATTCCCGTAGAGGTGATCTTCATGTCACTCTGGTATCTCCATCAGGTACAGGAGGCAAAGACATACTTTGTTTGTGTTGCTGTAGTGTGTAACATTTATTTAATTAAAAACCACCTCTGAGTTCTTCAGTGGTTTAAAAAGGGCTAAATATATTGTTGGACAAATCTAGTCACCTCCAACAGGTGAGTGTGAGGACAAAGCATCTTGGGGACTAGAGAACTGGTTCTCTGACACCTCTTCCCAATCTTCATGTGTTCTGGCTTATTTTTGTGAGAAGAGGTTTGAAAATCATACTTCAGAAAACGAAGGCACTGTTCCTAATATGTTTTCATTCCAGCAAGAGGACCTATAAAAACTGAGAGTTCCTGGCAGACAGCAAATTATAGTTCAATAGTGCTTATCAGCCTTACTGTGATTTAAGAAGCTAATGCAAAACAAGGTATCTGACTCCCTAGATTTTATGTAACTGTGTCTCCCCATTGGTGTATTTAAAAACACAGTGTCTCTGTTAGGCATCTTAGTACAACTACACTAAATGTGCTAGAATATGGCAAGCTGTTTTGACAATGCCCTGAAATAACACCATAAGGAGGAAAAAAAAAAAAAAGAAAGAATGAGTATAAACAACTTCGTAGAGAGTGAGATCTTTTAGATCACCTGATATTATTAGAAAAAACAGACAAGCTTTCAGGTATGAATTTAAACATCAGGCTAATCTAATTTACTGATATTAAAGGCTAATCTAGTAATTCACAGAGCCTTGTTCATGTCATCATTGCAGGACCTCACTAGACAGCAGGGTTAAAATACTGTACATACAGTGTATTTCCAAACCTACCTTGTCTGGGATTCCTTTTAAGCTTAACCTTAATTGTTCATTTTCTGAGTTTACCTTTTGTCTTATGGGAGCAATGTTGCTCTGAGGTGTTTTAGCCTTGACTCTTGATGGTATTTTTAAATTTAATTCTGTCTTAGATAAGTTTTGGTTTGGGAGTAAATATATGGACTGTCTCTAGGTACATCACGGAAATGACAGCAACAGTATCTCTCTTTCTACTTTTATAGAGGTATTACCCTCCCAAGACACTGTTCTATTGCTATTATGTAGGAAGCATGGCTTCATCTTAGAAAAACACCCATTTTTGAAAGACTGACGACAGTAATATGTTCTTCATCTTTTTATGTATTTCTCTGGGTTTAGTTGAGGTAGCAGTAGTCAAGGTCTGCTGCCTCCACTATTGCATCATGTTGTTATCATGGTTAAACTGTTCTTTCCCTTAGTTCTTGCTGTTTTTCCACTTTCCTGCAAAACAGTACTACCAAATGTATGTCATTCCTTTTCTATATTTATGGTGTTACCTTTAAATATATTTATAGCTTGTGATCAGGCTCCCTGGGGCTTCTCTGCTCCGTATTATGTAAATATAGCTCCCTTACTCTCTCCTTATATGCAAACAAGCACAACAAATTTCCTACTGTGCAGTAGAATCTGTTTTGCTGCAGAAATACTTTGTGAACGGCAGCATTTTTGTAATAATAATAACAATGCAAATGCTTTTCACCCTGTTGGAGTTCCAGGCTGTAACAATTTACATCCACTCACCAAAAAAAAAGAAAAAAATACAGTGATGAATTCAGGATAAGGCTTTGGTTTCACAGTACTGTGTGAGCTGGTTTGCCTTCAAAACTTCTATCTCAGAAGTTTCCTGAACTGTTCATCAGTAGAAGATACTGTTTATGTCTGACCTCTGTTTCTTATGCTGGTTCATGTGCATCCACTACTTTTTTCTGTTAGAGATTGAACACGAAGCAAGATGTACCTTTTTAGCATGACCTAACGTGATAGTTTTTATGCTCTTAAATACTGCTGTGAAAACAATTATGTTTCCCGTTCCACAAGCCACTGTTAAGTAGTGCATTTTCCAGGTTACCTATGCAGTAGATAGTGTGCAAGCTGAGCAATATGAAAAGTAAAAGTGGACATGTGTGAACAGTCACTATTGTTGACCTTGCACTAACACAGGGACCACCACTGTCTTACTGGCTGAGAGAGAGAGAGATAAATCTCCCAATGGCTTTAAGAACTGGGACTTCATGTCTGTTCACACATGGGGAGAGAATCCAACAGGCACCTGGGTTTTAAGAATAACTGATGTGGTAAGTATGTCTGTATGTTAACTAGCTATGTTTGGAAGCTAACACAGATAAAATGATCTCTAACCACTACCAAGCATGTTGAATAGTGAGTTGTCTGATTAAGTATGCTACAACAAGAGTTTATTTACACTAAATATCCATCTGGATTAAAGATTAAAGAAAAAAAGATAGAGTCAGATTTTCTTGTTCTTTACATAAATGCAAAGGACCATCCTCATTTCACTGACATGTACTTGTCAAAAAAATTTCATGCCTATGTTTTTCACACATTATATGTCACTGAAAGAAATCACTTAATATAATTTTCTGTGATTCATGGAGTGAAATATGTAATCCAATTAACAGATGATTAACTGCAAATTAGTTTTTTCTGCAGAAAAGAACACAGGATAGATCTAGTCTTCTCTTAGTGCATGTGCATAATTTTCATTAATTCAAAACCTTTTGAATTAATGAATTTGGGTGACCTCAGAGAGCTATTCTGATGTATACCTTTCCCTAACTTCGTTCTTAGAGTAATTACTGCTGAACAACGTCTAAGGATTAAAGCCAAGAAATCTACAGATATGAAATAAATAAGTTTACTAAAACCACCTGGGGATATGGATTATAACAGCGAGACACCAGAATAAAGCTGCTTGATAGGCAACTGAAAAATCATTCTCTTCAAAGAGAGAGTGAGCAAGCGCACTCATCTCTGGAGAGTTTCATTGAAGTTGTCTGTTAATAAGCTTGTCATTAGGGGTCAGATCCTGCCAGAAACAGAGTGCTTCCTATCAGACGCTGAGCCTCCAACCCCTGTTGGCCTCAAATTGTAAACAGGAGGATAATGCCAAGTACTAAGCAGATGACCAAGGCAGTAGAAGTAAATGTTACTATCAACAGCGTAGTGTTAATACTGCAAGCTTATAGATAACCCCATGGTTACAGATATCCTGCTCTTTGTAATTAATATAATGCATTTTTTGGAACAAAGTTAAGACGAGCATTTTTTTTGTAATTATCTCTCATTTTCCATTTTCAAATGAAACTTAAAATAAACTAAACTTTTTGTCCTCAACAGGTAATGTGCTCTTTCCTGCATTTGTAGGGTTTTGTGATTCCTGAAATAAGTTTTCACATTAATGACCGTAACTGGAATCACAGATTCCCATGCAGGGTTACTCATGATTTAGTTGTCATGTAAGTCGTGTATGTAAACTTTGGTATAGACTTCTGTTAGAAGAGAAGAGCTTCAGCAGCTATCTTCAGTCGCTAAATGACTGAGCAAAAATTCTGAAAGAAGCTTTGGTAAAATAAAGTTCCAGGGTTCGCTGTACTTGTCTCTTCCACTTTCTACTATTTAAATACTGCTGCCAAAACTAATGGACAAAGCGGTTGTTACTCACTTCCACAAGCTGTGTTTCAGATTGCTATTGTACACCACTACAGAATATTATTCCAAATTATTATTCCGATAGCAACTTTTCTGAGGAAACTGTGAAGGAATGGTTTAGTGAACAAATACTAATAACACAAACTACTACTTCAGTAATTTTTAGCGTTCTGTGTTATGACAAAATTCCACTGATGCTTACGTGATTAATTAATATGTTGCATCAAAATGCGAATATTTGGAGTAGTTAAGCCATTGTATTAAATCCCTCTTTCTGATATATCCTGTTTCTAATATATCACTCTTCCAGTGCTTATAAATCATTGTCTAAATTTAGTTGTTGAAAGCCTTATTTCTTCTAGTCACTTCTGTTTACTTTACGATCAAGTGTCCTGTTTCCTCTTCTTATGTCCTGAGAACCTATGCTAATGCTATGCTTGTCCTTTAGTCCAGAAGAATACAAAATGAAGGAAGGATTGTAAATTGGAAATTGATTTTGCACGGGACTGCTACCCAGCCTGAACATATGAAGCAGCCACGTGTATACACTTCCTACAATGCTGTGCAAAATGACAGAAGAGGAGTGGAGAAGATGACGGACTTTGTAGAGGTAGTGTTACATTCATTTTTTTCCTTACGTATTTTTCAATTTATAAGAAAATGGTATTTTTTCCTAGTAAGAAGACACATGTTCATTCTGTATTAATTTCATCTAGCCTCTGACCACCTCTGAGTTGTATATTGTAATTTTCTCCATGTCAACAACTGATATTTTTATTAGTCTCTGTTTTCATATGCCAATATCTAAGTTTTTATGATGCTAAGAGGACATTGCTACTAAAGCAGTGAACTCGACAGCTAATGCAGTTGAGTGGTACAAGGAGGGAGGAATACACTTCTGACAGACACACTAAATTTATGTAATTCTAGTGAGAACAAGTGTTGCATCCAAAAGGAGCTTTGCCTGCTGGAGTGCTTCCAGGGAGCTTAGAAGGAAGTTAGTAACAAAAGACATGACAAAAGTCAGGGACTCGCTGACCAGAGGATTCGATTAAGTGGATCTGTTGCTGCTAGGTCCTTTGTCACCCCTTCTTTACTTTTCAGGTAGAGTGCTCTAAAGATACTCCAGGCTTCTGAGAGTGACAGTGAGTTTCTGGATGCATGGGATGTATTGTACATTTTCACAATACTTGATTATGTCAACACCCTTGGAACACTTTATTAATCACATCACATCAATTTGTCTCCTCATTAAGTAATTAGAATGTCCATAAAGTATAGAGAGATTAACCTTCCTCAGGCAGGTTATGAAGGAGGAGATTGAGGGAAACGTGATTACAGTCTTTAAATACATCAAATAAGTGTCTGCAGGTGTGGCAGCCATATGCAAGAAAATAAATTGGAAGAAAATAAAAGTGAATTCAGGAGGTACTGTAGGAGAAGACTGGTGGACATAGTAAAAACCAGATGAAGGCAAAATGAGTATTCAGTCAGAAAGACAATCCTAGTGTAAATGAGGAAGCTATGCAGCCACCTACTGCTGTGCCAGTATGGGAGGCGTAGTAGACACTGTTGACACAAGATCATGCCTATCATTGACTTGTCTGTACATCTGTATCTGGCATTAGCCTTCCAAGGTTTCCAGGATATATGTCATGGCCACCCATTAGCCATACTTCACTGTCTTTTCTTAGGTGAGATCATCTACAGAGAAGGTTATATGGAAGCACTGGTTTAGTCCTTTGCACAAGGGTATGTGGCACAGCTGGACCTGTCATCACCACGGCGTATAATTCCTTCAGTTAGACTGCTGAGGAGCTGTCTCCCATAGTACAACAAAAAACATCTCTTAAGACTGGGGCAAATCCTGCTATAAAATGACATGTTGTATCCTGCCAGTGTGGAATCTGAATTTATAACTTCCTACATTGTGGGGGGATTTGATATTTTATACAATACAATCCTTTTGATAGTCTGTTTTGGTATAATGGTCTAGTTCTTTTCTAGACGCTAAGTGGCTCCTGAATGAAAAAATAGCATCTCCCCACACATAGATGGAAATCACTAATCAGAGCAAATCTTAATCCAGTCAGTTTTCGTTGACACCTAACCTTTTTTATGCTAATCTCTATTCTAGGACCATACCACACAGGAGAACCTGAGTGAAAAACCCAAAGTCACAGAAGATACCAGTAGTAGCAGTGACAAAGGAGAAGATAAAATCCCATCAGAGGCTATGCTACATTTACTGCAAAGTGCTTTTAGCAGACAGATGTCTCAGAAGCGACTGCCAAAGAAGACTGCAAGTGAGAAGTTAAATATTCCATATGAACACTTCTATCAAGCCCTTGAAAAATTAAACAAGCATTCCCAGTTGAGAGACTCAGAAGAAAGTCTGTACAGTGACTACGTTGATCTTTTTTACAATGCCAAACCATACAAGCATAGAGATGATAGACTGCTGCAAGCCTTGGTTGATATTATAAATGAAGGAAACTAAACTGTAGAGTATGGCACTGAGTTGGAAATATTCATTCTCCCCACCCCACCTGTAGTTTTTTTTTCCGAAGTCTGTTGTACGCTCTAGTTGTGTGATTGCTGCTTTGATTGCTTCATATTTAATACAAATATCAAGGAAGGGAAAAAACGGGTGTGGGAGGATAAGGCAGTAAACTGATGCTTTTTAGTAATAGCTTTTTTCAAAGCCTTTCCTCATTACCATCAGAGTATATTTGCCCCCTCAGGCATGAAATGCAATAGTATTCCCCTGAAAACCCTAATGCTCTATTTTAAACAATTTTCATGTTACTTATTCTTCCACCCTATTCACTTAGCATGCAGTAGGATTCAAATGCTGAACTACCAAGCAGTTTTGAACCAAACTGCCAAAGCTGTGGGGAGATACTCTCATCCCTGGTTTTGTAATGAATATTGCAGTCTTTCTTATATTTGACGTTTATTCCAGATTTAATATTGGAAGCAGCCAGTGCTGCTTCCATCATAGGTTTTTTGTTCCTTCTCCAAACAGCAATGTTCCCTTACCCTTCTGTTCTCCCATAAAGGAGCAGCTGGGCAGCTGGAGTTGGATCGGAGCATCAGTAAATACTGATGAAGTTATTCACGATTTAGACTACAGACAGACATACACTAACATAAAAGAGCCCCAAATGAGGCGTCCCGGGCCGTGGGATGGCATTCTCACCACCTAACTTTAGCTACCTAAGTGAAGTGCCTGAATTATGAGCCTGGTCTTTCTAGGCTGTATGTAGTTAATGAAGACAGAGGCTGCTATAGATAGCACTTCAGAGCACTTGGCTAGTCTTTACACTAGTTCTGAGTTACCTGATGGAGTACTGATCTATTTGTGTTGACTATATGAGCTTTAGGGGATCAACCTCCTACCTATGGAACCTCAGTTACATTTCTAAAATAAAATAATATAAATGCCTTCTGAGATGCCTGTCTGCAGTGGTCAGGACAACAAAGCTGAGATCACTTTGCCCTCTCCTTGAACTGTGGAAATAGAAAGGAACTGTGAATAGAAAGTGGAATAGAAAGGATAACTGTACCACCAAAGTCCGCTTAAAGACTGGATCTTGGAGTATCTCTGGTAGATTTCCCAAATATCTAGGAAATTAAGGCAAAATGGATGGGGAGAGGTATGAGATTAAAAAAAAATACCCTGAGAAGGGACTCAGAAATGGAGGGAAAGAGTGCATGGGATGTGGAGGAGGGAGAGGAACAGAAGGAAGGAGAATGTGGGAAAGGAGGAAACAGAGGTGGCTGTCAGAAAGCCATAAGGGCGGGCAGCTCCCGAACATTAGCAATATGCTAGACAGTTTTCCACACATACCTCTTTAAAGTCAGAGTCAAGTTTGACAGATTATTTTGCTTTTCATAATATAAAAAAAATAATGCAATGTTGGATGCTCAGAAATTGGAGGGGATCTAGAACAAGGAAATGAAGATTCCCTGGGGATAGCATTCTCATTGCAGTGCTAAAGATAATCCAAACAAGTGCTGACTGGTTTTTACTTCTCTTTCTCTCTCATCTACTATAGAAATGTGTTTTCCAGACATTCTAGAGATATTTGATTCTCCTTCACTGTCTATTCCTTAAAATGATGCAAATGTCTCTAAGAAAGGAATTCAGCATTTTGCTCATAATTCATCAGTTTGGACAAAGATTTTTCAAACTTCACACTAAATTCTGTAATTTAAAGGTAAATCTATTTATTGTAACAGTACTTAAGTCGTCTTTGATGGAAAAAGGGACTGCTTAAAGACAACTTTGAAAATTGTCTTACCAAACTTAAGATTTAAAAATCTCTGCTTATTCATTCTTTGTGATGGTTTCATGCCTATCTTGGGCTTAGTCTGCTCTTTTGCCAGCTTTAAATAGATTGAGCTTAGTTGATTTGAAGAATTCTTCCGTATTTCTAGTCCATACTTCAAAGATAACAGCTCCACCATTGGATGTCTCTTACATTGAATCACTCCCTCTCTACTAAGAAATTTGCTTAGAATGAGAAGTCACTAAAAAAATCCCTGCACGTGGTCCAAATCCGAAAGCTTTCGTGTGCTGTCCCTTCAACACACAAGCTTCTGGCACTATATAACTACTGAACAAGCAAAACATAAAAATTTCTAATTGCTGCTATTGCAGAGTGAGAGCACTAACTTATTTCCACTAATGTTTAATTTTCAGAACTAGGAGTTAATCTCCACAGTAAATATTCCCATCTGGTGAGGTAGGACCACTTTTAGTCCCGTGCAATGAAGCTCAGAGGCTGGTTCCCTCAGACAGATAACAGCAATTTTACCCACTCCTCATTCAGGTATGTTACAGCAAGGAAAATACTAGCAACACTCAATCAGCCCTTGAAAGATGTTTTCAGATTAAATGAATGGAAAACATAGGACCCTCCTTTGTTTTAAGATCAGTTCCCATGTTGTAGCCAAAGTTTCGTTAGAGGACAAGTTTAAAATCTCTCTTGTGAATGTTTCCAACCCAGAGTAGATTGTACAGGAGTAAATTATTTTTATTGTTAGTCTTTCCTTGGTGCCTGTGTGGGTTTTGTGAAAAATGTAAAAGGAAAAAACAATGTTTTCTCTCAGAATTTTAAATTATATTTTCATTACAGGTATTTATAATATAGCAAAGATTTTATTGAACAGACAGAATTTTAAAAGGCATAATAAATTATATTAAAGAACCAGATTTTTCTTGGGAAAGAGACAATTTCATCCAATAAAGGTATTTTTTAAAAGGCATGTTCCAACAGCAACTGCAACATGTATGTGATGTGATGTTAAAATTTGTCTACTAGTAGCATAATACAGTGTGTTAGCAGAGCTCAGAGTGTGTGGTCTTAACATTTGTAAAGAAAACAGTAAGATAAAGTGAATGACTTCATTGACTTAAAAGGACCGGGAAATATAGTTTAGAATTAAAAATAATGGCTTGAGGAAGTAACAGGGGGTTGGGTGGAGAAAATGTGTAATTTATTGAAAATGAAGACTTGCAGAGGATTTCTTCACCAGGAATGCTGGAGTGCTTACTTTTCACAACTGCAGACGAAGTTAAGATTTGCTGCGGACATCAGTGACAGCAGCACTGACTGTAAATCAGACTCGGTGGCTCTGAATTACAAAATTCTGCCTATTTCACATACAGATGTGTGTGTTAGAAGTGGTATAATGAAATAATGCAGCAGAATGAGACAGGGGGTCAAGTGAAATATGCAGGTCTTCACGTCCTTGCATCACAACAGCAGCAGTTAAAATATTTGTCGTTTTTTTCCACCCCACTACTCACGTTTCAAGCCAGTATAGAAACAAGTCCTTATATACCCTTATATACTGGAAATATTTGTGGAGAACTGCTTTCTAGGGGTAGCTGTTTGCTGGTCCGTACTGAGGAGCAGGCTGTGTGGGCCATGTAGCCATGCACCCAATTTGGGGTGGTCCCTGACCTGCTTTAACCTATGCTGAAGCCCAGACGTGACCAGAAAGATGCAGCCATCTCCCTGAAACCTCCGTCTCCCACTGTTAGGCTGAAAGGACATCATGTTTGAGCAAACACTGCGGAGACAAATGAGTCTGCTTTCCAAAGCTTTAACTTCTTCAGGATCATACTTAGATTTAGTTTGCTTCTCAAGTCTCAACTAACTACTGCTCAGTTAACAAAACCTGCTTTGTCAAATTCTGTAAGGATAATTAAAACTTTTTTTTGTGCTTTCCATCAGCTACATTTCCATAGCAGAAATACCTTTAGTAAATGTGCATAGAAAACAGATTTCTGAAGTAGCATAAAAAAAGAAATCTAAGCCTACATCTAAATCTTCAAGCAATATTAACTAGCTTCCACACTAAAAAATGGATTTTCTCGCAAGTTGGCTTGCTTTTTAAATGTCAGGCTGCATTTGAACTTTCTAGCTTTAGCTGTTTTGAGTTATCCAAGAAGAGTTTCTGATCAGTCATATCTTGTAGCTCCAAACTTGGAAATTTAGTTTTCAAGTGTCCTCTTTCTTACTTCTCCCAAAATCATTTCAATCTGAAAACAATCATAAGCATTTTCAGTAAAAAGAAAATTATTTTAAGAGAGAAAAGAGGACTTTACAAATACAATACTAGAATTATCTTAGTATCAGAAATTAGGAGTGGAGGTAGTCTGTTCATAAAAACAGCACATTGACGGGAAGCGCAAACATCTGAAGGTTACTTAGAAGCTTTTACGTATCTTACCTGCAGATCACACCTTGGAGGTGACAGCCACACTTAACTCCATGTGCATCAGAGCAACAGGAGGAGCAGCGCTGTCCCTCCTTCTGCAACAGTAACTCAAGCTCTACCACTGCAATTTTCCAAACATTACAAACCAAAGGAAAGCTAGCTCCCAAATTAGTTCAGCTCTAACAACATAGTTAAGAATTACAGGAAAAAAAAATGGTCCTTATTATGCAACATCACTTTTGTGTTTATGCAGATACAAAATATCTGCGCGGCCTAAAACCTTTCTGTTTGATCAAATCCTTCCTTTCAGAAGTCCATTTCCAGAGCTCCTAGGAACCATGCCGTTCACAGCAGCATTTTAGGAAGGGACAACTCTAGAAATGTGTATTTTGCTCTGAATCAATTACTCAGCTAGCTAATATTTCTGTCTGCAGACTGGAAAGGCTCAAACTCCAACCCTACCACACACAAGTAGAGATTATTTCAGTAAACATTTTTCTGTTTAATGACACAAATGCTCATTAAAAATATTGCTTCTCTTACTGCAATTTATGAGGATAATGTAACCAGAAAGAATGAGAAGCGTTGTTTCCAGCAATGCAGTAAATGCCCAGTGGAAAAAAGTAGGTTAAATATGTTCCAAGTTCCACTAAGATACAAGAGAAAAATAAATAGATAATATGTGAATATGGGTAGTTATCAGGAAAACGTATCTGAATGGTTATATCATTTCAGCTATTTGACTACCTCCAATCAAGTGTAGCTGAGCATATCTCTTTCTTTCTGTGTCATATTCTTTCCCTAAAACAAATGAACTGGTTGCTGTTACATGTACCATTTTGTTTGACTATGCCCATGTTATCAGTCAGTGTTTCAAATCATAAACATGCAGCATAATGCAGTGCCATATATTCTGATAAGGAAATGCACTTAGAACTAAGGACGTGCAGCTTTGCATACACTGATCCACAAAGTGCTCATGTGAAACAGACCTGTAAAGGTTAGACAAAGAGGAGAGCCATATGCCAGCTCCATTAGACCTGGCCAATTAGTCCCGCACTTCAGAATAGCGATGGTGTGATGCAGAGCATTGCAAACCTCCAGGAAGTCAAGGTAATGTTCTGTACCACAGTTCAATAGGGAACTCAGTTACCTTTGTGCTAATTCACAGTTTGTGAGGGACATATTAAAAACTGAGGATGTAGAAAAAACTTGTAGCTATTAGTTTCTCCTCTTTTACACTGTATTTCAGTTACCCTGCTTTAGAGTGGTGCACCGTACTTGAGTGAAACTTTTCATAGAATCATAGAATGAATCACAGAATCATAGAATGGCTTGGGCTGGAAGGGACCTTCAAGATCATCTAACTCCAGCCCCCCTGCCATGGGTGGGGATGCCACCCACCAGACCAGGCTGCTCAGGGCCCCGTCCAACCTGGCCTTGAACACTGCCAGGGACGGGGCATCCACAGCCTCTCCAGGCAACCTGTGCCAGTGCCTTACCACCCTCTGAGTAAAGCATTTTTTCCTAACATCTCATCTAAATCTCCCGCCTTTCAGTTTGAAACTGTTTCCCTTTGTCCTATCCCTATCTGTCCTTACAAAGAGTCTCTCCCCCTCTTTTATATAAGCCCCCTTTAAGTATTGGAAGGCCACTATAAGGTCTCCCCGGAGCCGTCTCTTCTCCAGGCTGAACAACCCCGACTCCCTCAGCCTGTCTTCATAGCAGAGGTGCTCCAGCCCTCTGATCATCTTTGTGGCCCTCCTCTGGACCTGTTCCAAAAGGTCCACATCTTTCTTGTGCTGAGGGCTCCAGAGCTGGACGCAGTACTCAAATTTTCTGAAAATACTCATTTTCTGAAAATACCTGTAGATATTAAAAACACTGCTTAACCAGTGACTTACATCAGGCTGCCTGAAGTCAATGCAATTCATTGCTTATACCTTTACATGAAAAAAATGTACATACATGTTTACATGACTCCATGTAAGCTCTCTTTGATGGCAGAACACAGCAACTCTTAGCAGGAACAGCAAGAAGGAAGAAGATGCAGCACTAATTTGCTATAAAAGAGTTTAAAGTTAAATTTCAGCTCAGATTTTGTGTCAAAGTAGTATTGATAATGGAGGTTGTTTTGGAGGGCAGCAGAGCAGGACGGAAGATTTGTTCATTTGATAATCCTTTTAACAGCTGAGGTGCATTTTGCCAAAGAATTCTGTATTTCTGCAGTTGCACTAATGGAAAAATAACCCTACTCTTATTATGTAAAAAATAGCCATAATTCTGTAGGGAGCTTTGAACAGTTTAGACAGTTAAGTAATGCTGGCTTTGTAAGGCAACAGGGAAGTATTGTATCACGCACTGTAAATGCTGCATCTTGTGTCTCTTGTGAAAACACTGCAGTCAAATTCCTTCATGGCTTTGAGCATCGAATTTGAAATTCTTTAGGGAAGGGTATTCATAGTAGTCTGAATATTTCTTTAGATTTCCTTTGAAGTTAATAGAAATGGTCCTCTTTAGAGCATCTATAGGGTTCATACGGTTCAGAGATTGTTCTGAATCACACTATAGATGAGGCTGTCTCACGGGGTACGTAGCAGCTCACTTCTGAATCACACACCTAATTCAGGTGCAGAATTTACATGTCTAAAGTTAGGCAGTGTGAATGCTGTCCTCATCTCTTTCCCCCTCTTGCTCCTGGTCTAGTGCTGAGCTGTGCTGAGCACACATGGGTGCAGCTGCTCAGTGCTTTTGAAGAGCTAGGCTGAAGCTGTTCAGCATCCGTTCAGGCCATGGGAGTCTCCAGGCCAGTGGTTGCTACAGAACATATACAAGGATCTCCCATTTCAGTCCAAGATTGTTCTCTATAAAGACCATGTGTGACCCCCAGGTTTGAAGAAAATCAACTCAGAAAGCAATGGGCATTCTTCAGTTTAGCAAGTCATTTAAGCACATGCTGCAGGTGATGTAAAACTATTAAACATGTGCTTAATATTCTCTGCCTGCTTAAACCACTCTCCTGTCCTGTTTAAGCGTGTGTATGGGATCAAGTACCTGACGGAGCACTTGGCTGAATCCGAAAGGATTGCTCCTCCAGGGTACCTCTGCACAGAGTAAGGGGATGTGATGTTAAAGTTCTGCTTAGTTATTGCAAATGTCTGCTTGCAATTCTATATTAAATGTCGTGAGTCATACCTGGATTTCCATGCAGTGTACAACTGAGTTTTCATGAGTTGCTTACATCGCAGTGTACTGGGTCTCAACCTAGTGAATCACTTTCCCTCGGGGAAGTGCATATTCTTCATCAGGGAAAAAACACTTACAGAGCCCCAGGCAAGCCCTGTACGTTTGGAGACCTGACTTCCATACAGGTTAACTTCATGTTATTACTAAACATTTCAGATGTTTGGGCATTTCGAACCTGTGTGACCTTAGTCTTCTTATGAAGTCCTGAGAACGCTATCCATTTAATAAGAAGCCAGACCATAGCGTATTATAATAATTTAGTTTCATATTACAGTGCTGTACAAATGCATTGGGATTGAAGAACAGATGAAGACAGATGTGCTGTTACTTACTTTGACATAAATTTTGACTAACTGCGCTGTCCTTATAGGCTCACTCCAAATGTTCTCATGTACCTGAGAAATGAAACTAGCTGAAAATAACTTGAGTGGTGTGTTATTCCATAGCAGTGGAAAGGAAGAGAAAAGAAAGAGATGACAGGTTGGAAAGACACCCAGACAAGAAAGAGTGAATTTTGTGCTTTTCCATTCTCTTTATTCAAGCAGTTTTCGGTTGCATTACCCTGGCTTCAAAGGACAAATTTTAAAGATCTTTCTGCTGCTCATGCTGATGAGTCAGATATGGTTTGTTTTGTAACAAAATTCATTGCTTTCTTGATCTCTCATGTCTCCATTTCCTACCAGAATTCTAATTATAAAATCCAAAGCCCAGCATTTCCAGATATTCAAGGTTCATCAGCTCTGCAGTTTGTGTTAATCAGCTCAGTTCCTTGACTTCACCCCTGTAATTTCATTCCAACTGAGAGCCTAAGCCATTATCCATTTTTAGGAACATTCATCAACATGTGCTTACCTTTAGGGAAGCTCAGTGTCTACTTTTCTCAGCAAAGCTAATGGCAGTTGTGTCAGCTCAGCTTGTTGCACTATTCAAAAACCCTACACGCACCTATCTGAAGCGTGACCACCACACATCATTCTTGCAAAGGTGCATTGATGGAGGAGTGTGTCATTGCTGAAACTTTAAAATGAAACAGAAGGAAGTAGAAGCCTGACTTCCTTCACTTTTCAGTGGCATCTGAGGACCTAAATCCCTTTGGATTTTTTTAAACCCCAGCCCATAATGCCTCTCTCTGGAACAAAATATCCCTGCATGCATTGTGAAGTGTGGCTGGGGGATTACACACTAAACTAAGCGTAATCATCTGTTAGCACAAAGCCGAGGCTCAGCCTGCAAATATCTTCTATTTGCCTGCATCTGCATTGTGCAGAGTCACACAATTAGGTTCTTTGTGTGGGTGAAAGTTGCAGTGGAAAAGAAAGAGATTTAATTTACTGCATTGCACCTTGCACATAAAAAGGCTGATGCCTAGCTCACCCTGTCTCCTTACAGGGCCGGATCAGCTCGTCCTTTCCTGACTCACGAATGGAGCTGATCTGCTCATGCTCTTGGTTTTCATCAGGCAGTGCTGCTGTCACTCAGTCTGTTCAAAGAACTGAATCACAAAAAAGAGTTAACAACCTCATAGGCTTTACACATTTGAAAAAGAATGATCTTCTTGCTGCAGGGAGGCATCCTCCTTGCCCTCAACCCTCAGGGAATGGCTGAAGGTGATTTTCCATTAGAGGCTATCTGCATGGAAGTGATCACATAATGTACAAGAACTTAGCAAAAATGTGTCTTTTTCCCTAACCTGGGAAAGCTTGAATAACCTGTGAAACCCAGAGTAATTCTTGCAGTGTTGACAGAATCAGGCTGGTATTTCACCTGGGTCCAGCCCAGCCCTGCCCAGCCTAAAGTCTCCTGCCAAAATGCCCAAATAAAAAGTCATTTCTCTCTGCTGATCTCCACCCTACTGATGATCATAAAACAGCTGAGATTTCATCTGTGCTGGGCAGTGTTTTCTGGTATGGCTTGTCCAGGTGCACTTACTATCAATGAAACAGTGATGCTGCCAGTGTAGTTCACATTGAGCCTCCAAACAGAACAGATTATACCAGAAAAGCACTTGTTTTACTGATATATGTTTTCACCAAGACATTCTAGCAGTCCAAATGTTTCTCCTCTCTTTTACGTTTAAATAGAAACATTGTGTTTTGGATTCCAGTGCATTTTTGGTACAGTGAAATTAATGACAAAACACAGTGTCTCATTCATTTAGTTCTCATTACCATCAATAGGACCTACACATTGTGTGCAAGCTTTGCAGGTCCCGTAACATGTGGGAAATTACTGGTTCCCTCATAGGTACCAAAGCAGACTCCAGATTGTAACCAACCTGAAATAAGGGCATTCTCAGGACTAGAAAGCTGTAAATTAGCCAAGAGCTGTGAGATGTGAAACAGAACTACCCAGCCTGAAGATAATGGCTGTTCTCCTCTAGACCTATTGATAACATACACATACAAGCATGCATGCATCTCTATATAAAACAATATAAACCTTATAAAGATAAGCATCACTAACTCCTCTCTTGGGTAGCATTAGTTTTCCTTCAGTGACGATGTTTCATGCTCGTTCGTAGACAACAACTGGAGAGCAGAGTGTCACAGCTCCCTTGTTCCACCAGCTGTCCTAGGTTTTAATTTTTTCCAGCACGCAGATGGCCAGGAGAAAGATGAGCACTAGCACTTCAGCTAACCGGAAAAGTAACGCAGGAAAGGCAAGATCACCTTTTGTTTACCCTGAAAGAGAGGAAGGCTGAGTCATCTTCAGAGACATCGCATGTTTAGTAGCTTGCTGTGCCATCTGTGTGACTGCTGTTCAAAAACCTTCCGATTTGGGGTTATTCTTGGCATGCCCTAACTACTACCACTGACAAATAGGTTGCTTGGAAGCCCCTCAGCCAGATTAAAATGTTTTTTATGATATTTTTAGGTTTAGGTAATATGTGAGTCCACAGCAGTGCTTTTCTATGCTTAATAATACTCTGGCTGCATCAAGATAAACACACCCTGACCAAGATGAAGCTGTGCTGCATGAGACAGCTAGCAGATAGGCTGTGTGGGACGGTCCCTACTCCAAGCAGATTGGAGTCGGAGAAGAATGCAGCAAGGTGAAGGGTGAAGGCAGGATATGGGTGTCAGACAACTGTGGGATGCTTTGGCAGAGACTTCTCTGTGCATATAGATCCAGCCAGTCTGGCAGTAATCGCAATAATCACAAGTCCTTGTCTCTGTCCAGTTACCCAACAGCTGTTCTTTGCAATTAGGAGTGGCAAAGACCATGCCTGTGATTATGGCATTCACATTTGGTGCTCTTGTCATGATCCTTCACGTGCAAAGAAAACGTATTTGTTTTCTGAAGAATCACAATCAACCTCGGGAATTTTCTGGGCAAGAATGGCTTGCTTTCTTCTGCTGTGAACAGAAAGACTGCAAGCTTTGCAGGAAGCTGCCAGCTTCCAGAGCTCCTGCTCCCTGGATGCTGCTCAGCACCTTCCTCAGCACAGCTCTGCTTTCTGCTCAGGGCAGCCAGAGAAACCCATATCCCACCAATGCCCGGACACAGAAAGATCCTCACTGCCTTTGCTGCTCCTCTGCTAGGGCAGGGTCTGCCTTTCAGGGTTGGCAGTTTGTAATGGGCAGCTCCCTCCACTGGCAGGTCTGCCTGAGTCCCTTCTTGCCATCCAGAGATGGTCTGAAAAAGGACTCATGGGAACAGCTAAAGGTTTCTGATGACCTGTAGGAGGCACTTCTTGCCAACACTGTGCAGCACCTACTGTGGACAAAGGGATTCCAGCATGTCCCGCAGAGAGAGTAAGCTGGGGACGAAGATGGTATTCTGGTGTTCGCTTTCCCAGAGCCCACCTGAGGAGTGGTTTTGCCCATGGCTGGGTGACCATGAGGACCTGGCTTGCATAGACTCCTAGACCTTGCAGCAAAGCTCCAGAAGACCCAGAAGCACCCCTATGACTGCCACTAGTTGGGCAACAGGTCACCTCCTCTAGTGCCTGCAGGGCCGACGTGAATTGTCCCAGGCAGCAAGCCTCCTGCTCACTTCTAGAAAGCAAGGTGGGGAGTTTGGGCCAAGGAGCAGAGGGATGGGTGAGCAGCCACGGGGTCTGCTGAGCTTCATGGGCTTCTGCCACAGCAGCTCTGCCTGCTGACAGGGCTCAGCCCGATCCAGCCTGGGAGAGGGCTGGGCTCCACTCTGGTGTCACTCCCGAGCTTCCTAGTTGGTCCTGGTGGGAGCTGAGCCTCAGGACAGGTGACTGCTAGACATGTATTTCTGACATTACAAATAACCAACAGCACCAGAGGGTTCCTCCTTGCCCATATTGTGTCAAGGAATGAACTCTTTGCAGTACCTAATTTTTCCTGTGAACTTGAATGGATTACTGCTTATGGGCTTCAATTTCTATTCTGTGTGGCTCTGTGGAGATAAAAAATACCCTGTAGGCTTTCTGCCTTCTCTTCTGACTTTTTAAGAATTTTAAAAGTCTTGTTGGAGCTGCGTGAACACAGGGGGCACCTGGAGAGACACTCCCTTCATGCTGCTGTACTGCTATGGCCCTGCTGAAATTCAGAGCAGGGTAAGTAGAGGTGGGTGTACTAGAAATTAATTTGTGATATGCCTGAATTATCCTGGCAGTGCTGTCAGGAAGAAGTTACTGAATTTGTCCAGGAATTTTAAAAAAGTTTTTAACAAGGGGGTAGCACTAATAAAATGGGAAAACAACACCTAATTCCTGCTGCAGCTCAAACCGTGAGCCAGCAAATTGCCCATGATGTTTTGGATCCCAAATGCCCTTCCTTTTACTGCTCGTTAGAGGCCTGCTGCTGTCTGTGCTAGCCATATCCCTGTAAAAACACGTGCACTGCACCAGACTGTGTTGAGGGATGCCATGATCTGCAAATAAGTAAGGTCTGACCCTGCAAAAGATTGTGACAGAGAAGCTGAAGAACGGCACCCGTGTTACAGGGGGCTGCTCCCTTTGTAGGTTTTCTAGAGGATTCAGGTTTTCCAGGGGATTCAGCAAGTGTTGGCTATTGCAAAGCTGCTCCTCTGGTGTGGCAGGGGGTGCAGTCTGCCCCCAGGTCATCTGAAGGCATTCACTATGCCTCTTGCGTTACTTGAGCTGTATGATCTGTCCCTAACTACCTATAACTGCTTAGAAATATTCTTTCCATGCTGTCGCTCTGCCTTTCTGAGCTCAGATAAATCAGAAGCCTTATTTGTGTAAGGCTGATTTTTTTTCAAGCAGGTATTAATGTTGCATCATTTCCATCTTGCTAACTATATAAGATTTTATAGGTTTTTGCCTTCATTAGAGTTTACTCAGATTGCTCTTATATTCTCAAATGCGGGAATTTCCATATTCGCTATGGCCCAAATACTTTGGAAAGAGTCGCATCTTCCTTGCTTGACAGGTGAAGCTGTGGTTCCAGTGCTCTGAGCTGTATTTTGCCTTCCTACACCTCCTCAGATGTAGGTGACGGCTGTGCCCCCCCGTCCTTTCCAAGCCGTGGCTTTGCCAAGCCATACTACAGCAGCAAAGCTGCAGCACTTCCAGGCTTTTTCCGGAGATCAAGCCGCCCAGGTCCTTTGCCACCACTTTTACTGCTCTTTTCTGAAGTCTGGCAGCAGCAGAGATACACAGGACGGAGCAGCTGAGCACGATGGTGCTCTCCAAAATGGTGCCAAGACGTGGAGGCGGCTGAGCTCCCCGCCGGGCGACGCAGCCTTACGCGTCCCTGGCTTTTGCTGCAGCACATTCGCAGCACAGCCTGGTGCGTGGTAACTCATCTGCTCTCCTGCTGAAATTGTTTCCCATGTTACTGCTTCCTAGGTTTCCTCTTACTGAAGTGATGTTTTTTCTGGCTGCAATTTCCTTAGGTTTCTCTTTTATTAAATTTGTTTTCACCTGCATGCTTTGTGCCTTTTGTTGTTCTCTGCCCATGATTCTGGTGTCTGTTGCTTTGCATTAATTTGCAGTTCTCACCAGTGCTAACTAATCCTCCCAAGTATCAAATCTCATTACACGCTGCTTGTTTCTTCTTCTGGATCATTAATGAGGATGTTAAATAGAACAAGCCCTGACACCTATCCCTTTGCCATCATATTAAACAAACCCTCCCCAGTTTGCTATATTGTCACTTATCTTTTTGTTTACGGTCTTTCAGCCAACTTTAAAATGAAAGCGTTCCTTCCAAGCCCGATTTACATTAATTTATCAGAAGGAAATTTCATTAGTGTGTCAAGTGTTTCACTGCAGTCCAAATCTGGTTGTTTTTTGCTCTCCTTCAACCTTGCCCTCTAGTGCTTATTTGGTGATTCTTTCAAAACAAGAAAATCAATAATATTGTCAGGCAACACTTGTTTCTCACTGCTCGGGGGTTTTTGGCCACCTAAATTACTGGTGGTACAAATCACCATGTGTAATCTGCATTTCACTTCTGTGCTAAGATTCATCTAGTCTTTCCAGTGACAAAGATCATCTAGTACGATTGTCTGGTACGGTGTATTGTTTCTTAAGCACAGCCTACGGCAGATGTAATATTTTCACAGAAGCACAGGAGTAGACGACAACATGGTTTTTGGATGGCTGTTCATTTTTCAGCATGTTCAGCTGCAAACCCTTATATGTGTTCCTTGCCATTCCAGGTAGCGGTGCAAGAAAAACTGGGGTGGGAATGGAGAAAGAGTAGAAATGTGACTGTGGATGAGCAGATAAACACAGGAAAGTTTTGTCCATGCATGTGGACATCCCAGTGCTCACAGCTCAGGTTTTCTGAAGCGTTTGCTGGTGCTACTGGTGTTATGTGTTGCCTTGCGCATCACAGCTTGCTGTAACCAGTCCTTTCCTTTCTCCTCCTTTTGCTGCTGTACACACCGGCAGCAAATCTGATGGGAGTGACCATGCTGTAAGCAAGGTACCAGTCTTCTTCCACCTGCCCCAGCCTTCCCAGGGGTAGGTGTCTCCATCAGCAGAGCATATATTTGTGGATACACGTGTATACAGTATATCAGTGGTACCACACACTCAGTTTTAACATTGCACCCAGAACCATCGTATTTTTAGTGGTAGCTGTCCCCACTGAACTACACAGAGCTGTTTTCACTGGGCTTCATTTTGTGCTCTGGTAGGCACTAATAAATAACATGGTTTTTTGAGTGGAAAGTGAATTGGGTAATGTTTGCTTTGTGTTCTGGTGTGTGAAAATGTGATGTCTTTTTCACACTCAGCAAGAAAAAAGCGTGCTCAGGTCTTATTTTCTTAGTTAGCAAGAAGACCGTGTATAATTAAAACACTGCCAGGTGCCTTCCTATTTAGCATGCTTACAAACCATGCAGAGCGCTCAGGCTGCCTTGAAACTCACCGAGCTTGTTAAAACATAAAAATTGTACAAAATAATTGGACAATTACCAGTATTGAGAACATCCTTCATTTTACCACCGGAAAATTACACCCTTTACTGAGAAGGTAATTTTGATAAAATCAACACTTCGGGATAAGAATTTATTAAGCAAATAAAGGTTGATTACCACTACTTGATAAAAGCTTGAAATAGTCAATGATAAAGTACTAATAGCATGAAAACCTCTTGCTCTTTTTATTTACCGAATCATCTTATCTATTGATGTAATAATTACAGCATACAAGTTCAATAGTAGTCTCGATTTTGCTGTCAGTTAAATGGAAGAAAAAACAATATTACTGTGAAGAATTGCAAAATTAGTTTTTGATTTCCATATTGCCTTATGACCTTTGGAAAGAATTGCTCTGTAGCATTGCACTTTTTCCTTTGGCTCTTTGAGACTGAACGTTTTGTTTCTAATTAAAGCGTGACCTTGCAATGAGGATGACTGCCGCCTTGTCATTAGCTGCATGAAGTGTTCCTCCTGACTTTCTTAGGTGCATAAATACCATGATTTATTCAGTCCTTCCATATTTCTCTATAGCCAACAAGTCTCCCACCAGCTGAAGCATTTTTCCCTTTACCTTGGGCTGTGGTGCCCCATCCCTAAGAACAAGCTGTGTAAAGCTCCCTTGTGTCATAATAGTAAAATTGATATAAAACATGCAGGATAGGGACTTTTTTTTTTTTCCTTACCATTAGTGTGAAAGAAAGTGTGAAAGTACATTTGAATCATACCATAAGTCCATATTTATTTGCAATTATTTGGCTGTGTTTGTGATAAACTTCAAAATGCTTTAACTGATCAGACCGCAGTTAAAATGAAAGCCTATTTGCATGAGAGAGAGGAAAATTTTTGCTGGATAATGGGGTATGAAGGAACTACTGTGTGTATATGTTACATACAAAGTGTGCTCATCCTTTGAGCAGGATTTTCTAAGTACAAAAAATTTTGTCCCTGCATGTATTAACATATATTTATTGGATCAAAACTTCTGTTTTACTGACTAATATGACAGTACTAATGAAGACAGTACTAGTAACTTTTTATCTCTGCCCTGTAAGCTGTTCTTCGTAAACAGGTGATCTCTTCAACTATAATTAGATTATCTTCTCAAAACTTCATCTTGGTATATAAGAAATGGGTTCATAAGTAAGGAGAATTAGAAGTTTATGGAAGTTTTCTATACAGGGAGTTAGGTAAAAAATGCTGCTATTAAGCACAACTGCAAACAACCAGGAAATAGATAGCCACTGTTGCATACAAAATGCATGAGATTTTGCTTCCATAGAAAGACCCGGTTATTGAGAATTTGAAGGTTAATAATTCTGTTTGTGGTGGCTCACCTTTACGCTGGAGCTCAGCAGTGACGTGCTCTGACTATCACACTGAATACATCCTTCAAAAAATCCATGCCAGAAAAAAACTTCCAGAGGGCTGTGCTGCTCTGAATTATGTAGGAAAAATAACAATTTGTTTTGTTCTTATTTAGTTAGCTGGTAAGAGGAGAAATCCTCATGAAAACAAGGTAGGTAGTTAGTTATCAGCTGGACAAATCAGAGCTGGATCCTAGGAATTTGCCCATTGAAATGCTTAGCAGCTTACTCTTCATCAGCCAGCTCCCAAGGCAAAAACCACAGTGTCAAATTAGAGACGGGAAAAGAATCACGGCAGAGAGGTTGGACGTCTCGGGTTGTTACACTGAGCAGAAAATCGTGGATAGGGTTTAGCCTTAAATCCTGCTGCTGGGGAGCAAAGCCACTTAATCCTGGTCTAGAGGGAGGTGCCCAATGCTGGTCAGAAACTCTGGGATGTGGCACTGAGAAGTTCCTGAACCACAGCACAGATCGTCCTTGCAAAACACAAGTTAACTCAAAGCAATAAGCAAATACTCCCTGAAGAGCTGATAACTCCCTGCTCTGTATTTATGCACAAAGCCAGGAACTGCTGCTGTTCCTGCCATGCTTTTAATGTCACCTAAGCAAAAGTTTGGGAGTGGGAAGAGCCACACCAGTGATGGCTCGCGTGCACAGACTGACGCTGTTGCATGTGGTAAATGGGATGAGCCCAGCCCAAAAGAGCAGCTCAGTGAGCTGCTGGTGAGAGCCACAGAGAGGGGCACAGGTTAGTCCTTTGGAGACAGAGCAGGCTGTCCATCTCTTTGCAGACAGACAGGGAGACAGAGCAAGATATTGTGGTGCTGCCTTTCCCCAGGATGAGGCCTCTTGCAGGGGGGACGAGGTCCTTCACCCAGCCCCATCAGGTGCCAATGGGGGCTCAGCTGCTCCCTCTGGCTTGAAAACAGGGACCCTGACCTGCACAGAAAATACAGTTTGTAGAACTGTTTGTATTAGAACACACAGAAATAAATAAATGCATTTAAAGCACATGCTTCTTGCGTAAAAGACATAAACAGCCTTTGGGGCAGCTCAGCTCTCCAGCAGTGAGGGGTCGAGTCAGCACTGCCCTCCTCCTCTCAATCCTGGGGCTGAGACACTGAAACTTGAACTAAAAGAGAACGGAAACAACAAAAGCGACTCCTCTGACATGGCATGTCTTCAGCTATTAGAAAGGAAGATGCTGCCATTCAACCTGCCGACCTCTTGTCCCTGCCTCCCCTCTGAGAGCCTTGCTTGGGGAGAGGGCAGCCCCAAATATTGCTGGTTTTGCATGTGAATTGGCTCATGAAGGGATCTGCTCAGTCCAGCCTGAGGTGCAAAGCAGAGGTGCCTGGGATAGGGAAAAAACCCTTATTCTGTCCTGCCCTGCTTAGGAACCGTGTCCCCCCAGCTTGTCCAGCACACATCAATTGTGCTCACAGAGATTAAACGACTGTTGTGGCTGTGGGTCTTAGGGGCATTTAACCCCAACTTCCATATCCCTGGTTCACGTGGGGAAAGGAGCTGTTCTGCTTGCTAAAACGTGCCCTGCTGCTAGCCTGCCCTCATCAGCATCACGGGTACGGCTATGGGTACAGGAGGGAAGATGCCATAGATTTGGTCATGGCAGCCAGGGGCAGCTTTTCAGTACCATTGCTTAAACGTCACTGACCCATACTGAAATTCAAGGAATGTTTTTTTCAGGTGTAAGCACATAGTGTAACTCCTTATTTAGAAAATATTTAATCTGTCTCTGTCTCGAGATATGTATCTTGTAAGATGTAGGATACAAGTACAGGTGTAAGAGACATGAGTATCTCTTATGCCCATGCTTTCAATTTTTTGTCTTCCTTCTCCAATGCCCCATCTAGCTGATGTTATTTGGGGTTCTGGTGGAGGCTTTTTCAGCCCTTTGCTTAGTTTTGTAGTCATGCTCTGAGCAGCTCTGGGAGGTCAGAGGCACAAGTCGCCGGTGCTTCGCTTCCCAAAATGCTCCACCTCATCCCACACCTGTATGAGTGAGCTTGCACTGCAGAGATGCCAGGGTCCAGCAGGACCTTGGTGCATCAAAACCTAGGCTCCAGCAGTGAGTGAACTGGGTCCCTGAGGACCAGCTCAGCCGGAGGGATTCAGCAGGAGCTGTCAAGGTGTGAGTTACCATTCCCTTGCCAGAAGCCAACCTTGAGATCAAAGCACCTGGGATTGGGCACAAGAGATGCCAAAGGTCCACCATGAGTGATGACAGGTGTCAGGGTGAAATAGTGGCCAGTGAGGCGGTCTGGACCACGTATCAGGACTCGGTGAGAGCTGAAACACCAGTTGAGGAGCAGAGGTCATTAGGTAGGATGAGGGCATGAAAGGCAGCAGGTCTTGTCCAAAGGGCAAAACTGCCCGCCTGCACAGGCTGAAATAAATTGCAGTGTTTTCCAGCAGTTGAAAATGGAAGCAAATTAGCACTGTAATTGATGAGACCTGATGGGGATGTTACCCTGCCAGTAATGATGCAGCCTCATATGTTACCACATTGCTTTCCTTCGGTGAGTCACTGCTCCCATAACAGGAGGTCAAAGCCAGGTGACAGATACACAGTGGCTGTTCCAGCTGAAGGAGCTGCTTGTCAAAAACTGATAGGAACATCACTGTCTCTGTCTGAACAGCAGCAGAGGAACTTAGGCATGTCTGGTGGTACGTACACCAGAGCGTGGGGCTCTTGCAAGAAGCAGGGGTTTTGCTTCTGCCATGTCCCTGAAGTGAGCAGGTCCCTGCCAGTGCCCCAGGGTGCTGGGCTGGCACTGAGCATCCCTGCATCCGTAGCCCAGCAACCTGCAAGGACCTTCCTTCAAATTGCCTGTTTTTAGTGTGGGTGTGTGAGGGGTGATGGAGCTGAGCAGGATGGTGTTTACCCACCATATTTCAAATGACCTCTAATCAAATTGGCTCCTATTTGTTTGATATTAGTTATAGTTGCTGGGAAAAGCAACGTGCTAAGAGTTGAGGATCTTGGCTCAGTGGTGTTTGACTGAGCAATATAATGTTATCAAAATGCTGACATTTTCAGTAGAGCTCACCAGGATTTGTGCCTTCTGGCCCAAAACCCACCAGTGTCCAGGCTCAGCGTGCTGATGCAGACCCATGTCCCCTCTCTGAAGTGTTGCCGAAGGGCTGGGGCGCTGGGCTCAGAGCCACCCACAAGGCCTGGCAGGCACTGATAAAACAGACTGAGCACATCTGCCTCATGCTCACAGGGTTGAGTCTCAAAGTTTAGACAGCGACCAAGAGCACTCATGATATTGCTCACAGAAACATTGGAACTTTTCAGACATGTGCAGTAAGAAAGATAACTTTTTGGCTTGCCTCAGGTGGCATCAGCACTGCTATTCTCAACCTTATGAAAAAAATAAGCAAAAATCTCCTGAACAAACCGTCCCTTGTAAAGGTGGGTAAGATTACTCTAATTGCTCATTTTGTTTCCAATCCACTAAAGTTACCATGACCTGTTTGTGCCAGGGCTGCAGGAAAGACATGTACATTCCTGCCACAATTACAGAAATTGGCTAGGTGAAACTACTTAAAAAATTTTCAGCAAAACACTTGAAATTCTTGAACATAGTTCTGCCTGTGTCAATTGCCATTAACTGTCATTATCTACCATCTGAATTTACCGACAATCTCTGCCTTCTGCAGCTTTCAGTGTGAGAGGAAAGTGAAGCTGACATAACGCTGTTTGTTCACAACTATGCCCCATTTTCTAAGGAGACATTTGGTTTTGTGTTTTGTACCTAAGAGGTCCTGTGTTTGAACAAGAGTGGAAACTGACATTAGGTAAAGTCAGAGAAACAGATGGAAAAGAAAACCCTCAAGCCTACTTTTGAAATAAGCACTCATTTAATAAGAAAATGGATTACCCATCCACAGCTCCACAGTTCTGTGTGAGGGAAGAGAAAAAAAACCGAGTAACGTGCAAGACGACGTGTCCTTACAGGGCTCATCGTAACGTTTGGAGCTCCACCTCGTGGATCTTGGCCACCAACAGCGGCCACTGGCCAGGGATGCCGAGGTCTGTCAAACCTCCTCGGTATCGGGAGCTGAACCAGGCTGTAAGAGACATGGACACACTTTTTAGTGGTCTTTTTACTATTATTTTTAAATCTGATAAATGCAGTGCAGGTGCTATTAAATCGATCTTAAATGCCCACGTTGGAGTTACCGACAGACTTACCTCCATGTCCTGGAGGTTTGTCCGTTAATTCTTTCTGCTCTGTCATGAAACAGCTGGACCAAAAGGGATTGCTTTGCCTAATTAAAATAGTTAGTGTACAAGCATTTGTCGTCTTTAACTGAGGTGCTGCCCTGATCCTTCAAGAGGCATGTTTGGCTGCCTACTTTTAAAGATGTGCAGTGTCCATATGACAGCTATGAAATACACTCCACTATATGTGTTACAGTGTTGTAGCATATGCTAATATAATCTGTAGCATTTGCTTCAGAGTCAGCTAGGACAAAGTCATTGGAGAGTGTAAAACAGTCTCTACCAAGTATGTCCATCAGTAAGTACAGGGGAAGAAGTCAGCACTAGGCTGTTGGATGAATGCAGCATGTAATGAACTCTTTAATGTGCGTCTTCTGCTATACATCTTGAGAAGCAGTGCCAACCCTGGCACAGCCTGTCCGCAACCTTGCCAAGAGGCAATGCAGGCAGCACTGACTCCTGGGGAGATTCGCCTCTGCAAACAGCTGGGGAGCCAGATAAGGATGTTCGTGTTGTTGGGGCTCCTCAAGGTGAGGGGAGAACACTTGCAAAGAGAGCACACTTACATGCTGTGTTTGCACCAGGGAATGTGGTAAGCATGACAGCAGAAGTCTGCAGAAATAAGAAATCTTCTGATGAAAAAAGATGTAAATAGCTCAGCTGATATTCAAGACAGAAACACAAAACTAGTGGTGAGAAATGAGGACTTGGGGGCTTTATGGCCACAGTGAAGAAACTCTGTGCTGGAGAAAATATATAATTTAATCCTCTGGACAGAGAACACCTCGTGGTGAGTACCTATTGTTAAAGCAGAGTCAAGCTGAAATGGTTATAGTGCTTTTATGACACCTTTAAACAGATCCATACTGAACTACTTAGAGAAAAAAAAGCCATCCTTCTACAGCACTGATAGGGATGCAGAAGCTGAAGGCTTTCAATGAAAAAATGGATTCATGGCAAATGCATAGGACAGATCTAGCTGGCAGTGTCTGGCTGCTGTTCCCTGGGTACGAGGGGCCTCCAGACCACAGTGTTTGGAGAAGATGCTGAAGCAAAGTTCACACAGCAAAGCCAACGTGGTCTCTGAAAGCAAAGCTCTCATTTTGCCATGTCACATAAATGTCTATGGCTACAGACCAAGTGCTAAACAAAGTCCTTGCTGAACAGCCAGCTGGACCCTTTCCAAGATGCTCTTAATGATCAACTGACACAGCAGAACTGACATGCAAAATCCTCTCTGGAGGGGGAAATTCTTAACAGCCACTTTCTCAGCCATAATAGGTGGTGGGCAAGTTGGCTGACCTTGCAGGGAGCTGACAAGTCAGGACACCTTACTGCTATCTGTCAGGTTTTCGTGGGCTGGATGCAATCCCTGCTTCAACTCCGTGGTGCCAACCTGGGAGTGAAAATATCTGTACCTGATCGCTGTTTTAGCAGTGACAATCAGCTCTGCTGGTACAAAAGCCAGTGCCGAAATGCAAGCTCCAAAATGAACTGGTGTGGCAGCACGATGTGACTGATGTGCAGAAGCCCCAGATACGTTTCCACTAGGTAAGTTACTTTTTGACTTCAATCACACACTCAGTGTGGTCAGTGAGGTGTGTGTGCCGGACATCATAAACTCTTGAATCAAACACCTGTTTCAGCCCAAATGCTCTAGAGGGCACCGTGCGCCTAGAGTACCTCGGCGTCTGTCCCCATTTGTGCAGAGGACCCTTTGGCTGCGAAACTTGTCATTGAAAATTGTACTTCTTCATTAGGGATGTCTGGGGAGATCCCCCACTGCTGAGACAGTGTTAGTCCTTCCTCCTGAAAGACTTCGACTCCCTGTGGATGTCTAACCTCATCAAAAGGCGTGTAGTATAGCAAAAACTATATTTGCAATTATGACTTTTATCACTAAAACTGGTTTGCGTTAGTGCAGCTGTGTGCTGATGAAGGAAGAGCCATCAGCTGCAGGAGTGGTCTTTGGGGTGGACACCTTCCCACCGCCATGCATGTGCACTGTGCCCTCCCACCCCCTCGCCTGCTCACGTAGCACATGCCAGAGGTCTACACTTCGGCCAGCAAAAGAGGAGATGCCTCCTGAGCTGAGTGTAGGCAGGACCAGCTCCAAAGAAAGTTGCAACTGGAATCTGCTAGAGGCATCTTGGGAACTGTTCCCTTTTTGTTTTGTTTTCTTTATATATAAGTAGCCAGGCCCTCAAATCAAACTACCAGCAGCTAGTTCTAGAATATCCTTAAAGAGGAGACTTCTGCCTGACCAGGCTTTATCTAAGTTCAATGGAAAATGAAATGTTGGCTTCTCTTTCACAGACCTTCCTCTGTTCACACCCTCCAGCGCTGCCTTCTACTTCTCTCTGGGGAGAAGTGCTATCAACAAGGCTTCAAACAAAATCTTCATGCCGTATCTCTGTTTCTAGCCCTGGTCCTGACTTTGGCAGAGAAAAAAAGACAAATAATTTAATTAAAAGTAGTCTGTGTTCTTTCTCTGTGATACAGGTGTGAGTTTTGCGCTCTGCAGCTGGCAGAAGGCAACAAGCAGGTGAAGCATGGGGATTTCGTTTCTACATCTCAGAGGAAATGGAAGTCCAGACAGTAAAAGCAAGTTTCCAGCTGCCACCAGATTTATTCAGACAAGTGTCTGAAGTCAATTGATTACACTGAAAGTTTGTTTGGGATGGAATTACGGGTTAAAAAAGGAATATGTTACGAAAACTGCTCTGACGTTATCAGAGTCCACATCATTGCCTGTGGACATTGTCTGTTTGGCCCATAGTTGAACTATTGACTTGTAAAAGCTGTGATTTTCAATTGATTCACTATACGGTGGGAGCTTTGTTCATGATAGCTGTGTTCTGACACAATTAAAGTTGTCTTGCTTGGCTTCAATGCAATCTAGAGTGCTGGCAGGGTTACCTTGGGCTGAATTTTCTTTTCAGTTCCCCTCATTTATTCTCTGAAAAGATCTATTTCTTTATCTGGCAACACCTGAAGCAACAATAATTAGCAGGCAGCTAATTTTAACAGGTAGATTGGTTAGACATAGTGCCAGGTAAATCAAATGGCAGGTGAAACTCTCTGGGTCTTAGGCGGTGGTAGACTTCCCCATGTGAGACCTTCTTAGGAGAAGAAGAGGAATGAAGCTTTGGACAGAGGTTTTACCTCCTGGAAAATCCTGGTAAACTTCCAAGTTTTATAGACAAAAGATGCAAGTTGAATATCTCTTTTTCTCCTCAGCTAGTGGGAATTGAAAAGCTGGTTAGGGAGAATGTGAGTGCTTGGAAGGGAAGCAGCAACGAGGAGAAATGTAAGAAGAGATCCCAGAAAATCCAGTGCATCTCTGTGATGTGCCATAGAAAGATTTGTATTTGTGATAAAATACATCCTTTTTTAAAAAGAAAGCAGTTCCTGAAGGGACGTCATAGACTATAAATGACCCTCCACCAACCCTATCCCTGTCTGTGTGCTACAGCACCTTGCAGAACAACCTGTCCTGCAGGGACCTCGCACTGACCGTATGGGACCTGCTGGTGTTTATGGGCAGACGTTGGCCCTGATCCAGGCAGAGCTGGAGCCCACGCTGTGGGCATGCTTCCTTTCTCATCAGTGATGGCCCTTGCAGCTCTCGCCTGGCCCCCTGCACCCTCCTGTGCCCAGGGACTGCTGTGCGCGAGAGATTTGGATGGGTTACCATAACACGCACCATTGCCCAACTACCATCATTAGTAACTGCAGTCCAAATAAACATTTGCTAAACTTAGGCCTTCAAAGAAGGATTTTTTACAAAGGTGGGAAACAAAGGCTGGTGGGGTTGTCTGTGGTCTGGCAGGGAGCCCGTCCCAGCAGGAGAACAGCCACTCGGCTGCCCGTCCCCTGGTCTGGCCCTGGGATGAGGCTTCCTTCCCCTGTGGTGTTCTGACCACCCTGTGCAGGTACTGCTGTGTTTGGCCTCGGTCCTATGAAAGCATGGGCAATGCCAAGGGAAATAATGCAGGAAAACTGTTTTTGGCCATCCCATAGCTCCATGGCTGGCAGAGAAGCATTCTGGCTTAGTCTGGTCAGTGGAGTACCATCAGCTTTGTGTAAGAGATGGTTTTGTTACTCCTAATTAAGTGACAGCTGGACATTTGCTGGCACTTATTGACTGTCTGAACCAGATGCGGTCTAGACGCAAAAGCCAAGTGAAATGAGTAGCTGAGGCAGACGCAAGTTTGACCATGTATCCACAAAGTACGGGTTTCATCTCAAAGCTTATCACTTAAAATTTAAACAATCCCTATAAATACAGTGGAGCTAGAGACCATAATCCTGTTGTCTTTAAAACTAATTTGCTAGGATGAATCCATATCATTTTCCAGACAGGATAAAGCTTTAACAGTGACTTTGAAGTTTTCTTGGAAGAGCAGAACAGAAGCTAAGCAATGACTGATAATTAAAAATTTTCCAGATAGTGAGAGAACATGAAATATGAAATCCCGAGTCAGCCATACCCCCAGGGCAGGCAGTGCTGCACAGACAGTGCTGGGGAGATGCTGACCACAGTGTGCTAGCAGTGACAGGGAAGAGTTTAGGGG
Organism: Platalea leucorodia; assembly: GCF_965183815.1. NCBI lineage: Eukaryota > Metazoa > Chordata > Aves > Pelecaniformes > Threskiornithidae > Platalea > Platalea leucorodia. The sequence goes on along the minus strand of NC_138858.1, from coordinate 87,226,506 downwards.
TTATGGCGGAGGTACCATAGCACAGTGTTGTAAAGGGACAATGTTAGAGTTATAGACCGAGGAATGATAAAAAACAGTAAACAAGTGTTTTTTCTCCTATAGGTGGCATATGTCAGATTCAGCAGCTGTTGGATTCATACGCAGACGCAAAAGTCACCAAAACCATTTTGTAGACTGGTGGAAGTAGGTGATGGATGAGGTGGGAATTGGCAGAGCTGCTGCAGAGTGAGAGCTCACCAGCAGCAACAACAACCTCCAGTGGACTGTGGCGATGCTCCCCTGGCTGCGCTTTCCCTAACCCATGGCAGGTTAGAACAGAGGCATCATTGAAACGACTGACATTAACATGGTTAACCCTGGCAGTGACCGACAAAGCGTGGTGATGCAGCCAGCAGTGGCTGGAAGGGGATAACCTCTTTGGGCAGCCACAGGCAGGTGAGGGTCTCTGCCTGAATCCCGAGCATGTGCTCATAGCTTGCCCAAATATTGGCTGAAGCTTTACAGGGAGAGATACTTTGTTTGCCCAGGCAGCTGAATAGTGTGCCTGAGTACTGCTCAATGCATTGAAGGTCTGTCAAAGAGAAGATTAAGAGATGACTTGATTATAATCAGAAAGTACTTATGGGGGAGGAAAATAGACACTCTGAAAGGTTCCTTAATGTCATGAGCAGAAACATAACAGGAAGCTGTATGTCATACATAGATAAATAGTGAGGCAAAGAATCACTGAAGTAAAACATCCAGAAAATAGGATATTCCCCTGAAGTCCTCAAGTAAAGATGGGATCACTTTTTTGGAACACAGGTAACTCAGTAGAAATGTAATTATCTCCCTCAGCAGAGGAGGAACTGGATGAAATGGATCAGCCTGGAAGTCAGACTGGATATTCTCGATCTCCTTTGGCTTTGAGTTGGATGAATGCATTAATCCAGCATTAATCCAAATAAAGTCAGAAACCTCAGGAAAGGAAAACCTAACCCTGGCAAGATGGAACTTGAGAAGTTAACCTGCAGTTTGCCTTTTGTTTTCCCATTCTCCAGCAAACAACACACAGAAGCTCTAAGCCTGTTCTACTGGAAAGTCACCCCATAGGTCAGGTAAGAGGCAGGTATATGAAGAACTTTTTGGGAGATAGCGATCCTATACAGCTCGCATCTGTATAGGAATGCAGAAAAGGCTGATACTGAAAGTTGCAGGCGCAGAACCGTCCAACAGGAACCAAAGCTTATGCATGGATACAAAGTAATCGTATATGTCAAGATCCCAACACAACGTTCAGCTGCCTTAGCCAGCTTCAATTACAGAAGTGTACATGTTGCAAAGTTCCTACAGGGTGCATGAAAGAGACAGCCGAGCAGAAAAGCCTTTTAGAGCTGCAGTTAGTATAGAAGATATAATATCAAATGGTATTTTCTAATATCCTGGAGAATTCATGCAAAAAAGAGAAATAAATTCTCTAATGACAGGGCAAATTTCAAATGGAGTTCTTGCTTCCTTTTGCCATCAAAGTCAATCAAGCAAGAGGTGCAAATCTGCAGGGAACCTGGCCTTCTTAGTTCTGGTGCTCATGAAACTACTCTTTTTCTTTAAATGAAGCAACTTCAGGGACCATGCAATGTATTCTGTGTTTAGGGATACCTTACAGCAAAACCCTTATCCATTAAGAAAAAATAATTTGAGCTGAGCCTTTCCACTGGGTTTTTAATTAGCGTTTTAACACAGGTAGGTTTGTGTGAGAGATCTGCTTTGGTAGATCTGTCCTGCTGCATGAGCAGTTCCCTACAACCACCTGTAAGCAGATGCTTCTTCCCAACAGAAGTCTTGTCTTGACGAGTACTCAAAGCACTTCTACATCTTGAAGCACATGAGTAAAATTAGTAATCAGGGTGGAGAACTGATGTAGATTCATATGGGTTTGGTAAAGACAGTGGTTCATACCCAGGGTTCAGGCTGAGAGGGCTGCCTGGGCACTTACAGTGACTGAGAGGTGGTTTCTGAGGGTTTTGTGCACAAGGAAACCTTCGACATGCCAGGGCCTGAAGCGAACACTTCCAGAAGCTTCAGGTTATATTTTCAAAAGGGATTTAGGCACTTTTTGGTGGTCCAGCCTATCAACTCCATCAGTTCATTTTATTGGTCAGTCTCAGTTCCCACCTCCCCCTTAGTACCAGCCATAACTTTTCTGACTCTGAATTCAGTTGTACACAACTGAGTCTGACTTTCTTCTATTTCAAATTAGCATGTCCACTACTGTTGCATCTCACAGTCATTAACCAATTTGGGAAGTATTTTCCTCATTTTACAACTGCAGAACTGAGGTCTGGTTCATCCTGAGCAAGGTTAGATGGGTGTTTCATGGCATGAATCTAGTCCATTGACTCTGATTTCTTGTGCCTGATGCCTGAGACCATCCTCTCCTTATCACCAGTCCAAGAGCAAACTGCTCATGGGAACATCAGTGCGGTGTGAAGGCCATGCCTTTTCTTTGGGGCTGTCCTCTTTGGATTGTGAGTACCAACAGAAAACCTCATTCACTGTATTTGGGCTCTTACATTGGAATTATGCCTGCTTTTGTGTGTGCCTTTCTTCAAGAAGCCATCTTGTCCAAAACCTTTCCAGAACACCATCTCTTCCAGCCAAAGCTCTACAAGCTTTGATGGCAGTGTTTATTCATTTATCCTCACTGTGATTATCTGTAAAGGTAACTAGGAACACAAATAGGCAGAGCTAGAGTTGGCTACAGACCTTCTAGTTTTCTCCTTTATTTTCTTCAGGGAACCATCTGGGGCCCCTGTCCTGACTTCATTTGATTTGAACCAGCTGTTCTCCACAGGGGCAAAGACTGCTTTGCTGTGGGCAGTAAAAGGCTCCTCACTTCTTTGCATTCGGGGAGACATTTTTATGGAGTGGTAGCCGTGGGCAGTGGAGAGCCGTATGCTCAGCTGCTGGAGGACAGGTTCAGAGAGCAGCCGGTACTCCTCTCTGCTCTTAAGGAGCTTTCAGATGGCCTCATCTTACTCTTATCTGGATTGATTCAGGAGAAAAATCCTTCACTGAAGTGCTTCTTGATTATAGGCGGTGAGGCAGTGCATGACTGGCTTCTTGAGGAGAGAGGAAAAACACAGTGAAGCATTGCGATGGTTTTGTATTCCATCAATTTCTGAGTTTTTTTACAGCCCCTTTACAAACTATTGCATGAGAGGCACACAAATCCTTACTTCTTAATGTGGTCTGGTCTCAGCGGGTCTTTAAAACCAGAACAATAACTTCTAACAGGAAAAGACTTGGCGGCAAAGTACTGGGAGGGATCTGCCACTGCCACTGCTCTCCCCTGCAGCAGGATGGAGGCTGGGGTAGGGCAGGACCACCTCCTTATCTCTTAACGCTCCTGCTCCTCTCCTCCTCCTGCTCCCTGGGCTGGCAGCAGCGAAAGGCTTGCTGGCTCCTCCTGCCCAAGGGGAGCTGGGGAGCAGGGACGATGGCTGGGCAGAGGAGCGGGAACAGCCATGGCCAGTGAGAAGGAGGAGGTCTCTGTGTAGGGCTTGCAGAATGGGCCAGACTGAGCCCTGAGACATTACACACAACATCCCGGGTGACACCAGTGTGGCCAGCATGCATCTACCAAAGGACCTCCTTCAGCTGCACTCTCCCACATCCCGCCTGGCGTCACCCCGCATCCTTTTCACTGTCTCTGATTTCTGATGCCTGACTCACTCACACTCTCGGAAGAATTTGGTGTTTGGTTTGAGGGTGAATGGGTGCTGACAAAACAAGGCTGCTGAGCTGTAACCTCTGCACTGTGTGCTGTATCTTTTATTTCAGGTTTCCCACTCCACTTTAATTTACCTAACTTGATTACTTTAGTTCCAGACTGTTCCAGCAGCTTTTCTGAAACTAGCTATGAAAAAAACAACCAACCCCAAACCCTCAAGAAGCTGGACTCTAACCAGCTTCAAACACTGCACTGAGAAAATGCCATGTCCCATTTGCTTCAGATCCAAACAGTATCCCTTTTAGGAGCTCTGGCGTAAGGAGAACACCCCCTTCCATCTATAGATAGAAATCCAAATACATGGTGACTTCATTGGTGCCCAGCACTTGATCACATATACGTCAGTCTTCAGCTAAGATCATATAAAACAACTTAAGGGAGAAAGAGGAAGAAAATAAAGAAAAATTTAAAAGTTAGTGGCCTTGCAACTGTTGTTTTCAGACTGCACTTTTATAACTAAAAAGCCTGTAGGACCAGCAGCTGTGATTAATTGCATTAACTGTGTGCTCGCTGCCTACTTTTCTGGAGGATTTTTGCTTTGCAATCAGTTTTATAGGTCTGTAGCACAGTCGGCATTATTGCTAGTCTGCTTTCACAGCACAAAACACTGGTCCCAGAAGAGGCATTACACTATATGCTGCCTATGAAGAATAATGCAGCCATTGCACAAATATCAACAAAGCTCTATATGTATGTGTAATAGTTTCTAATTATAATGAATTTCCATTATTTTGCAGGGTATTTTCACGTGTCTGTTGGTCAGAGCAAAGGCTCTTTGAGAGGGAGAGGAGCGCAGGGTGAGACCTGACTTCATCACTGTGCCTGCCTCCCATGGCTTGAACCGGTTCGGCTCTTTTAGTGTTAATATTAGAAGGCAGAGCAACAGCCGGCAGACTGGAAGCATCGAGTTGATTGAATCCTGCTGAGGACAAGCCTAATTACACAGTGCTTAAAATGGTGTCACAGCATCCTGCCTGTATCAGGGCTTCTAAAGTTGCTGACAGCAGGATTTTAGTTTTTAATATCCCTTCTGTAGACATGGCCCCCCTGCATCCTTGATGCACTATTATTCCTAATACAGCATACATACTGCATCAACTCATCGGGATAAATCATTTTACCTATTAGAAATGATGTTATTAACTTTTTTTTTTTGAAGTTTCTTATTTCAGCAAAAGTTCTAGTTTTTAAAAAACAGTAGCAGATAAATAAATAATTGGTCGAGAAATTTCAGTGTAGCCCTTTATTCTTCTAATACTTAAACCAAAATTAAAATTAATGCAATACCAAGGCAGTTGTTGACACAGTTAATTCCAGGGTAATACAAGTAGTAAACTGGTAATATTATTCCTATTATTCACATATATATATATATGTATATCTAAATATATCTGTACATCTGTATATAGATAGCTATACAGATACAGGTATAGGTATTGATATATAGATACACAAATAAATAGATATAGATAAATATATATATAGTCATATAGATACAGATGTGTTGTTTCTGAAATAATCTTTAGTGCCACATTCTTTAATAATAACCATATCCCATGGCAAATATAAATACAATTTGTTTTCACAAGTTAGTCTGCATCTCCTTTTGTTAAAAAAAAAATAATACTAAAATAATGCAGGAGGCAATTAGAACTTCTTTGACCATGCCTTTCAAAATTGTCAGCAATACTGATCATATGGAGATCCTTCTGATTTCAGTGGACTTAGTAGGAGTAAATCCAATTGGGTACGAAAGCAAATTTTAAAGGATCATTTTCAGCCTGTCATCCAACTCTAATCCTGTGCCTCTGACACTGGAGCTGGCACACTGACCTGCAGCGTGCTCCACACAACACCAAACTTGCTACAGGATGTACAGAGAAAAGATTTATTGCATGGAATGACTCCAGGATCCTTTAATCTTCTGCAGCTGTATTTGAATCTGCCTGCTCCAGGCAACTTCCAGGTCCTTGGTTCTTGATCTAACGATCCTGCACTGACGAGTGTGTTTTGGCAGGTCCTTGCATGTGAATACTAACTTGCAGGCAGAGGAAGATGCTGCTGTGATGATGAAGAGATGAAGCCACCACAGTGCAAGACAGAGGAGTGCCACGTCCTTGCTCATGTTAGTTGCTCAGAGTTACACAGCCAATATTTGCAGATCACTGCATTAGATGATTTTGGAAAGTACCTTTTCCATTTGCTTCTGGACGGCGGCCCCATCATCAGAGAGGTCAACATGATGATTTTTATAGCCAGGTTTTCCTTTTTGCTAACATTTGACCTATAAACACTGTGTTAATTTTAAATTACTTAGTTGAACCATAGAACTCCCTGAGCGAACATCCTTTATGCAGTTTAAACCTCTTATATCAGTTTAGCTCACATCATTACTTTCTTTTTACAAGCACAAGCCAAACTCCTATGGCCAATTTCAGCCAGCACATGTAAATATTCACACAGAAGTATACCCTGGTTTAACTAAATCACTTTCAATTTTAAAACCATGATAAAGCCTCAGGACCCTTCTAAACATTTCTGGCAATGGCAAAAGAACTTGAGTGCGAATTAGGATCAAGTTCTGAAGTCTTGATTGAGTTTCATTAAAATCAAACCAATTTAAAGGAATGTAAATTGGATAATTGCTTCTCCCCCCCCCCCCCCCCTTGCATGTTGCATGTCTGGTTTAGCTGAGTTTGCTGCTTGCTCTTCAGGGATTTGATCTTTCAGCAACTTCATCTAAACAGCATTCCCTTTCCCAAGAGCTCAATAAAATCCTTCTCCATGGGGAGCAGGAATCAATAGGGTCTTCAGGGAAACAAAACAAAGAAGTGACCCTGAAATGAATTTTCTGCATGGACATCTGACACATGTGATGAGCCATCTGGCATTGAGTCCGCACCTAAAGGAATTTAATAGGGATGGTGGGGAAGTGAAGCTAGAAATCCTGTAATTTATATTCGCAAACCTAATCCAACCATTACCTCCTTTGAGTAGCAGCATGAGAGTGACATCCAGCCTATTTAAAACACCTTCTTTGACCAGCTCTGAGAACTTGCAAAATTGGCATTCAGGTCTCTCTTTGTTACTGGTGACTCCTATAAAGCACTAGCAGCCCTCCCCCATGGCAGCAAAGGGAGAGAAGGGCAGGATATTAAGTCTATTTAAAAAAAAAAAGAGCTGTCAGCAGGAATCCTCCTGGTTGGGTTGTTTAAAGATGAAGTTCCTTAGAGGCGGTCAAAAAGAAAAAAGTACAGAAATGTTCTCATGTCTCCAGGCAGAGGATTGGAAAGTCAACCCAGCTTTGAATAGCTCCTTCCAAAGTAATTTTCAGTCATTTCAACACTACACAGTAACTACATTGCTTTCCCCCACCCAGGTGGTCTGTGGAACAGTAATATATAGCAATTCATAGGATCCAAAGTTTGTTGCTAAAACAGTTGAAAAGCTAAGTATAAACATGCTTATTGTGCACAAACACCAGGCTACAGCTGATCTGTGCATGGGCTTTAAAGGGCAAGGTCTCTTCCCCTGCAGAGGACTCAGCTGCAGTTTCAAAATTCAGCCTCATAAATGCGAAGATTAAACAAACCCAGAACTTCAGTTCAGCCATAACTTACCCCGAGGTGGGGAATAAAACTGCATGCATGACGGGAGAAGAAATGGTGCTGGACCCTTGGGTGCAACATCAGATATGGTCCCAGAATGTCCAAAAAGACCATCAGATATGGTCCCAGAATGTCTAAAAAGCCCCAAATCTTTGTATTCCTGAAAGGACAACATCTTGTCCTGGCATGGCCCAGTACAGGTCGTGCTTACCAGACACGGATAAAGCTCAGGGCCTTCAGGTGGAGACAAGAGTGGATCCCCTTCCCGTCTCAAACAGAGATTTCCTTGATGACCTTTAGCAAATTGGGAACTGCTGTACCTCAGTTTTCACCACCTGTAAAAAAATGAGAGCAGGTTTTAATACTTAGCTCATGTTCATCAATATTTGTAGGTCATTACAGAATGTATACTCTGTCACAGAAGGTGAAATTCAATTTAAAGACATCTTGTAAGTGCCAGGTAACAAATGTTTTTTCATGTGTGTTAGCAAATGAATGCTGCTGCTTGATAAAAGCAGTACTTAACTTTAAGCCTCATTTTCTCCTTCCTTAACTTTGATTTCTAATAACAAGCAGGAACTTTATGTCCAATTCCTGGCAATGAGAGAACTTTTTTTTGCATATAGTAATTCATCCTTAGATTTATGCACTGGATGACCCCAAAGCTCTGCCTTTAGTTGTGTATATTTACAAAGGTATTTGCCAATTTTTTAATAGATTTAGCCAGCAAATTGGATAGAAATGCAAAAAGGTAATATCAAAGAACGTGCACAAAAAGTACAAGTTATCATATTTACTAATTAACTTCATCATCATTAATTCCTCAGCAATCATGCAACAGACTTGGTCACCTCCCTATATCAAGATTACAGACCCAGACTTTCCCAAAGTAACAGAAGGCAGACTGTGCATTTAAGGGATGACAACTATTACAGTAGGAAAACCCATGATCTTCATCACTGCCCAGCGCAGTGTACATGGTATGTACTTGGCCATATTAAGGGATGAAAATTGTGAGCATGATGCTCTGCAGAGATGAAGTGCTAAAAGGGACGGTTTCTTCTTCTTGTAGGTAGCACCTAGCCTGGCAGGTTTTTGCTACCACTGATCCACCTACATCTATAGGATAATGTATACATCATTCATCTTTCCTGTGAGTTGCTCTACGTGTTCTGTATTATTGTAAACTATTGCTATAAGAGAGGAGACAGCAGTTGGTAATTATGATCAACACATGTGCTTACCCAGATTTCTTTCTGTGGGGTAGAAACCTGATCTTATGGAAATGCTGGGCACATTTTGGCTCTGCTGCACTAGACTTGTAGCAGGTGAAGCTGTTTTGATAACTTTAATGTTCTTTCCAGCATGGAGGAAGATGGAGTAAAGATAAAATCGTATGAGTTAATAAAAAAGTTTTGGCTGAGCTTCCAAACCTCAAAACTGTGGGTTCATTTAAGCTTTAGATGAAATTTAGGAAGGAGAGTCGCATCCCAGATTAATGCATTTTGCTTATGCCGAGATCTTACAATAGCCATTGTAGCCACTGAATTTTTGTAAAGTATTTCTAACAAGTGATGTCTTTGGTTTGTTAACATCTCTCTCTAAGTGTGAAATTGTTTCTGTACCACTTTCTGTTCAGATGGTGTATTCTTGGATCTGAATTACTGCATTGGAGTATGAGATGAGTCACACAGGACCAGCTCTAAGATTTTGTGTCTCTTCCTGAAGGAGAAAGAGGGTTTCTTCTGCAAACCCGGGACAGTTCTTGTTTCAGAATCTGGGCTAGCACTGAACAGTGAGGCATGGAGGTGGGTCTCCAATTTCTACTTATTGCTGTCCCCATGACTTGCTCACAACACTGGCCTAATTGTGACCATAAGCTGAACTTATTTATGATGTAATCCCATGAAATAAATAGTCCGTTTAACCCTCAGTGCCTCAGTTTCCCCAAGTGGATGAATAATTACTGTCTCTCTCTTGGCTTGCAAACGCTCATTACTATAATTACTGTTTATAATGAAAGGCTCCATAGAAGAGCAAAGAGGGGAAATATTTAATTCTGCAAATGAGTCTTCATATACTTGTCTCCCAGTGACATACCCTATAGCGCTACTGGTCTTTTGTGCGCGAGAGTATCTAAAGGATTTAATGGGGCTGTTCCCAGCATGCAAAGCAATAACCTGAAAGACTGAACTCATACAAATGTAGTTCTGCTGGTCGTGGTTGTAGGTCAGGCACTTGTGCTGGCTTGCTCTTATCTTATTGAAAAAATGCTTTTTTCAATATTACTTATGCCTGAGGGACTTATCCTTGTATCTGTCAGTCAGCTTGATCTGGTTATGATCTTCCCAGATGTTTTTAATTTCTGGAGTGAAGTCCTGCTGGAAGTAGGATGGTGAGGGGTAAGGAGAGAGCAGTTCCCTTCGTGGAGCTTCATTGCTTCAAATGTGGGAGGTTTCTGCCGGCATGCTTTGATGTAATTAAAAAGTTGAGTTGTGGGTCAAATCTGTCACTGGAGGAAAGAAAAGGCAAGAGCTTGGAAGCAGAGGATGATGCTGCATCTGCAGGGAGCCGCAGCTACAAAGCACTGGCTGATGCAGCCGCTCGCCTCCCCAAACACCCTGTGGCTCTGCCCCTGCCAGGTGGTAGCTCTGCACCAAAGAATGGCCCAGGCAGAGACTCAAGCACAGCCCAGCTATTGCCAGTCACTCATGCCTCCCTATACAGTCCATGGAAACAATGTACACACTACACACTTAAATCCAACTTGACTGAATTCTTTCAAGGTTAACAAAATATCTTTGTATGCTTCTGGCAGGGTTTTCCGACAAGCGCTTCTAGACTTTCAGCACACAATATGTGCCTTTAAAAGTGGCAGAGAGGGTTTCAGCTCTGGGTTTGGTCCTTGGTGATGCACTGCATTTAGATGGTACAGTGCCTGTTGCTGGTGCACGAACTGAGCAGAAACACATTAAATCAGACACGTCACTTCTGGGTGGGTCTCACTTTTGCTCTCCCTTTGTGCAGCAATAAATCCTTCAAGTATTATTAAATTGTTTACTATGCAAATAGCCCAAAGAAACATCCTGCACCCCTTCATACTAAAAAAAATAAAAAGGTGCATGCTTTTTCTGCTGTAGGGTATAAAGAGATGCTGACTACATCCCAGGGAAAGGAACCAGGCTGCTGTAGTGGCCCATTCTCCTAAACGGTCCTATGATGGAGGAAGCTTCTCATGCATCTTCTCACTGGAATATAAATCAAACCAGGAACAAATAATAGCAAGATGCCAGATGGTAGCCATGCAGAACTTGATCATCCCAACCCATATATCTTCCAAATTATGTGTCTCAGCAAAGTATTTGAGCTCTTGAGAAACACCATTGAATTTCACCTCAGTTCTGCAATATGCAGGAGGCAGTAAGAAATATCTTGACACATAGACGGGGAAGCTGAGTCAGCAAGAGAATAAGTAACATAAGGGTCCTGAGTGTGTGATGTGTGTCTCTGCTCTGACTGCAGAGCTTCCAATTCCTTTACACCCATCACAAAGTCACTCATCCTCTTGAGCCTTGATCTACCCACGAAGGGATGTTCAGCCCCAATCCCACCTCTGTGGAAGCGACCTCTTGGAGGGCCATGGGATGGGCAATGCTTCTTCCAGATTTTCTAGTGTTGCAGATTTGGGCTTGGTGCCTTAGTGATGCAGAAGTTTTCTCCTCTCACCTGGAAATGGTGGCCTTTGCATTTCCAAAACCAGAGGGTACACAGTCCTCATCTATCAGCATAGCCTCCACTGACATCTCCTTTTGAAGAAAAAATTAAGACTTCTCATGAATGCCTAGCTGGTGCGACTGCATGAAGGAATTCTGACAAATGCTGCGTGTTTGGGCATTTTTTTCCTCTTTTTTTTTTTTCTTTTTTTTTTTTTTTTTTTTTTGATAATCAAAGAAAGAGACACCTACATTTTCCTTCAGAAAAGCAGGAGTTCAGCCTGGAGTGATTGTGTGAGGTCTTGATGAAGAACAGCATTGAGCAGCTAAAGTAGGGCTTGTCAATGGCAAATCTTTCCTTTTGATCTGCCTGATTCATTATACTGTTAAGAGACTTATTAAGGATTGCGAGCTACAGTATCCATCCACTGGCTTGAATAATCAGCATGAGAAAAAGGGATATTAATAGGTTTTACTTTTGTGGGCATTCAAGGTCTCTCTGGCAAGACTAGGAAACAGAGCTTATAATTAAATGAGATGGACTTTTTCTTTGTCGTTTTATTTTGCTGGCATTTTATACATAAATGTTTTGGCAATAGAATAATCTGTTCTGAAGATGTTTTCCTTTCCTTCTCTCTCTTCTCCCCACATTGTTCTTACCTAAAGGTGTAAAGAAAAAGCATAGAATATCTGAGAAGGGTTGTTTTTCAGAAAGAGGCTTTCAAGGATATCTCCTAAGAATGGTCTATTCTGAAGTTTTTTTAAAGTGGAGTTGAGCAACGTGGGGTTTAAGGCATAAATATAGAGTAAATGGAGATTAGTTTTCCTATGTGTATTTCAATGTTCGGATTTTCTGTCTCGAAGAACAGTGAGTGATAAGAATAATTAGAACTAAGAGGCTGAAAGCTGGGAAATTGTAAAAAAAACAAAATAAGAATTTTTTAAACTCCATTTCTTTTGTGAAAATGTTTCCAGCTTCTATTTAGCTCCAGTGATCACTGAGCATAATGAAGGAAGGATATCTTTAAAAAAATCTTAAATTAAAAGGCTCAAATTCTTAAATTAATGCTCAGTATGATGCCTCCAAGAGATTGTCAAGATATGAGCAGTGAATTGGACATATAATGCAACATTTTTGTTTTTACAGAAAAACTTACTGATTTCAGATAATTCCTTGTAATACAGGTCTAAAAGATAAGTATTATTTCTTAAGGTACCTTTTGTTGATCTCCTGCACCTACCTAATACTAATTCTGTCAAAATTGTAATCTGATCTTTCTTCCAAATGTAGGTGATAGGGTTTTGAAAGATGCTGAATGACACCTGACATTACCACCCTATGGAGATTCTGTATTTTAACTTTTACATTCCTGTTGACTTCAGTGACAAGATATAATATTTTAAGTTCCATTTCATAGCATAATCAATTGCACTGAGATACTTAATTTCTATCAAATCACTATTAGCTTGCCTTTACCTCTTCCTCCCTCTTGAGAGCTGCAGTACTTGTATCAGTACCACCGCGTTTCTTCCTACCAGACTAATTCCCAGGTTAATTACTTCTCCCACAGCACCCAGAAGAGGTGTGGGAGTCCTGTTAGCCAAAGTGTGAGAAGAGATGAGGCCATGGCTCTATCAGTTGTGCCTCTTGGGAAGCAGCATAGCGTAACAGTTGATGCAGTCTGATTTTGAAATGCCTTGACATTTTTGAATCTGAATTGCACTGAATTTTGCACGGAATTGCAGAATTTTGACCTAGGCAGGTGTAGAACAGTGATGTAAAACAAAACAGATGTTGATTTTTTAAAGAGGAAACTAAGTGTAAAATTGGATATATTTCTCCATCAAAATAGTCAGTTTAAAGAATTTTCCTCCCAGAGCAGAAATTTGCATCTAGGTCTGTCCTGGTTTTGAGGCACACTGCAGTGGGAATGGACAAGACTAAGAACTTTCTATTCTTTTGTCCAAGACCTACACCATTTTCCAGAAATCATGCTTGTAGCCATGAGTTTATACGTTGATTTCTAACTGCAGATGTAACTTCATTTCTGTGTGCATTGTCCTACAAGCCATTTGCTCAGGCACAAGGTTGTGTTAGTTTTGTATTTTCAAAAATTCAAATGAGATTGAGTTCTTGAGGACATGGGATTTTTTTGCTGTTCATGATGATAAATAATATTTACCATCAGGCAGTTTTTTTGGTGGGTTTCCATGGAGCAACAGAGGTGGTTAGTTCATACAGAGAAAACAAATACCAATTAAAAGCATGTGTCTACTGCTGCCCATATTCTGACACCAAGATATAAAAATGATGTGTATTGCACCATGAAGTTTAAAGGGGTTATGCTTACACTGGTCAAAACAGGGGAAATTTCAGTTATGGACATGAGAGGAGAGCAGGGAGCCAGATGCAGCCCTGGAGAGGTGGAAATGAGAAGAACTTTGTGCCAGTCATCAAGCTGCACAGGGGGATTCCCTTTGCCAGCTGGACCATGGGGGAGCCGCTCAGTCTCTAACACTCCACCAATAACTCTCAGAGCCCACAGCCCAAGGTCTGGGAAGGCTGGCGATGGATCTCCAGCTCTGCTTGTGGTCCAGACAAGATGGGATATTTCTTGTATCATCCAGGTCCCTGAGTCTGAAATGGAGAGCCACCAAACCATGCAAGGGACATAGGTGGCCATGGCGACTGCTGGGGAAGTGCTGCTGCAGGAGCTTAGACCTTCACAAAGGGCTCCTTACTCGCATTGACACACTTAGGAGTGCTGGTAATGGATCAAACCAATGACCCTGTCTGCTGCATATCCTAAGTCAAGCAATTAAAACAACTAATACAGGCAGTATTGTGTCCCCTGTGTCTCTGGGGATGAAGCCTCCCTTGGTTCTGTTCAAGTAATGGCTGCAAAATAAGGCGGTGGTGAAGTTTGTCTTCTCACCAAAGTATTGCTTAAAAGAAATTGGTATTTTTGATAATAACTTTTGCATTGGAAAAAATTTACCCTGAAGTTGTATGTTCAAAAATGTCTATAGGTCAGCTGAACATGAGGTTTTTCTAGATGAAAAAATAAAGTGAATTTTTGTTTAAATGCTGTTATTGAGGTCTACATTTTCCTTCCCTGACACCTATATATTGAATTAAAAAGATGAGGGTCCCATCAGCCAGGCGACTCTGTGCTGGCTGGTGTGGACAAGAACAAGTGGAGAGGCCAGGGCTTCCTCAGCTGCACTGAAATTCATATCTGTGTAGAAAGTAATGTGAAGAGAAACACAGCATGGGCTATTGACGACAGTCTTGTGTAGAGTATTCCATCATGAAAAGGTGAGTAGAAGAGATCTGAAGAAGCTGGTGGGCTACCAGTAATTCCTTTGAGATCTAGAGAGCTGCCATTGGAGGGTTTTCCTGTAAGAGCATCTCCAAATATGCTCTTCTGAATCCTATTTCTAGAATGTCATCTACATTAGGAACAACATTTGAGAAATCTGCATGTTTCCACAGGCTTAGAATACGTGCTAAAACAATTTTTCTTTTGAAACCAAACTAGGGCTTGTCCACAGGGCCACACATTGCACAACACTTGACATAACATTACATTTTGGGCAGGTCAAAGGAAATAAGACAGACCCTCTTCTAAGTGGGCATCAGTGATACTTCACATAGTCTGCCTCTACAGTTCACCAAGCAACTTCAGAAACAACAGTTTATTCTCTATACTATCTGAAAAAAAAGTGAATTTAAATGATTGAGGGGACAGAGAAGTGGCTCACCCTTGCTTGTCTTTTTCTAGCAGCTTGTCTATGCTGCCTATGCACAAATCACTCCCGACTTAATTCTGGTCACAAGTTTTCTTCAGATATGCCTGCACATAAGCTATCCTCAGATAAACTGGAGTGACACTTTCCAGTGTATTGCCCCTTCTCCAAAATCAGCTGAGCATGTGCTTTTAATACTCAGTAAATGGAATATAATGGGGAAAGCTCGTGGTGTTTCCATTAGGTGAAAAGCACCAGTAGTTACTGTGGGGTAGCTGATATCCTGGGAAGTTACGCTTTACACTACACATCAGTGATTAACTTGCCTTGACTTTGGATTATTCCGGTTGAGCTTAAACCTGTTGCAAAGCAGATTGAATAAAATGGGAAGAAGGCAGAAGATTAAGAAGAAGTTATCTGGGAATAGTGGTTGTGTCTTTTTTCAAGTATAGACATATACTTAGACCTCACCTGCCCCAAGGTGTGTTCCCTGGGCCCTGTTCCTGACCGCCGGAGGACCGGTACCTTGCTCATCCTCTATGGTATTTGATGTGATGCTTTCCTCATCCGCATGTCATTTGTGATTGCCAGCTGAATTAACTAGCTGCACCACAGCATACTAGTCTGAAACAAGGCTGTGACAAACGGGTTAAGGCCATAAGTGTTCTTGCATAAAATCGTTCTAGAAAGCCTGTGTCCAGTGGAAGCAACTAGACTATGGGAAAAGTATTGCTTAAAGTACTTAATTGCACAATGTCAGTTAGATAAAGCAAAACTCACAATAGTGTAACAACAGAAGCCTTGATTATGCCAGGTCTTCCATCCTGTTACTTATTATTACTTTGTGTAATACTTTGTATTATTTTATTGCTTAACCTAAAATATTTTGCAAATCTTAAATAGCATGCACGCATGAATGTGTCTCTGGCAGATGCCCGTCTCATCACTGCATATTAGAAGCAGGAAAGAAGAAAATGAGCTCAATGGCAATGGTTCATGTTTGGACGCATCCTTCCTTTGCTCTCCATCAGTATTCTGATTACCCAGCCAAGAGGATGCATTTCCACGAGGCACTTTATGTTTATCAATATTAATTGTAACTGCACAGAGGAGAATGCAATCCCGGCATTAGCAGCTGTTTTCCACATCACTAGTTGAGCTATTGGTTCATGCTCAAAATGTCTAGCTGCACCTTGATCAGAGTGTGACTAATATTTGCTCTTTAGCAAGACATCTGTTTTTAATGAAACTTTAAAGGCAATTAGTGACTCAGTGTGTCAGTGAATAGGCTTTGTACATCTGAAGAGGGGTTAAAATCTTGCCTATAGTGTAGTAAATGAAAAGGGTTTAATGGTCCCAGAACAGTCATCAATTACCTCCATTACCCCATGAATTATCTCTTGCAAATTTCTTTGCAAGTGTATTGATCTGGTTCCTTAAAAAACAAAGCTGAGAATGTTTTCCAGGCAGCAACATCTGCTTCAGGAATGAACTGGTCAGAGGCTTGTGGGAACATGCCTTATCGCAGGGAGCTGCTTATCACTGGGGCTGCCAACCCTGTTCTAGGTAGACTCAACAGGATTAGGAGGGGATTAAGAAATGTGATAGATTAGCATAACCTGCCTTTAACCTATGAAATGAAAATGTCAGAAAATGTTTTGGTGTGGTACGTGTCATTTTCACACACATCAGTTTTGTCTTCTGCCCTTACTCTTCCTGTAAACGAACGTATGTTATCTATAGGGGAGGTGGACATAAATGGACGGGAGATCTTTCTTAGAATTAATTCAAGCCTGGCCTTATGGCTAGATGAGTATCTTGTACTGCCACTGTTGGCAGATTTAATAATTTCAGGTGGAAATGCACAGGAAATATACTGTTTCTAGAATACTGAAACCATCCCTGCAAACTGAAAAGCTCTGGACACTAATGATGTCTTTCCCATACATACAGCCTCAGTGCATGTATTGCAAGTATAGGAAATGAAACTGCATATAAAAACATATTCATTTCCTTGCAAGATTCCTTGCTGAGGAACTGGACATCTCATATGATTATGCCTTTTAAAGGAAACCTATAATTAGGGCACATTTTAAAATACTGTTTTCTTCCTTTCTTTCCTCTTTTTTTTTTTTCTTGTTTTTAGAATTTGATTAAAGAAAAAGACTGATTGTATGGCTGGAGTTTTTTTATTGTTTAGTTTTTCCCTTTTAAACATAGAAGTACTAAAAACTTGAAACCTGGGCCTCCCTTGCAGTTGCAGCAACATTGGGGAAGAATACGGGGTAATTATTATTAGCACTTCACCAGGAGACAGCAGAATTGTGTCTCTGACAAAGAAATCCTTTATGCAACACCACTTGTCAGAGTATATTTTGAGCAGATATTTCAGGAAAGGAAATCAGATACAAAGCTGAACTGGTAACTAAAAATCCTTTATTTTCTTAGTTGCTCCCTTTTGACTCTCTCATCTCTTGCACCATCACCTTTACAGTGCTGCTGGAGGTAACACAGGAAATTATAGCCTAGAAGAGCCTGTATTTCTGATGTAAAAAAGAAAACAGATGGGTTCCCTTTATAAAGAGAAGGGCACTGACCTAATTATCCGTTCCCCCCCACCCCAGAGCAGTTTTGAGTTGCTGCCAGCAGAAAATGGAGTGGATATGAGTCTTTTGCTCTAACTGTCCAAAATGCAGAATTGCCACCGATTTCTAGCTCTTTATGGCTTGCCAAAGTGAAATCTACAGAAGAAACGGTGGTTGTTACACTTGCTGGCAAACACCTGGCATGTCTATTTGTTGTAATCCTGCTAGATAAGCTTTTGTTTTGACTTCCCAAGTCACAAAACTCCCCCATGAAACAGGAGTGGTGTAAAAAGTTATCACTTTTGATAAGCTTGGAGGATGCCACACACAACTGAGGGAACAGTTTCAATAATCTTCAGTATGAATTCAGCTGGTGTTATTTCCAAAGTGATTTAAACAAAGAACAGAGTTGTAGGCAGAGTTTTCTTTGTCTGAAAACCAACTTTTAAAATTATTTTTGTTATGGCTAAGCTGTTATTCGGCCATCTGCCCCCTAAAATATTAGCACTGTCAGAAAAGAGGGGAAGATACCAAGGCAGAAACAAGCAGCTGAGGGATAGAGAAGGATGATATTTGCTGAGTCTGGTCCTGCTACCAGGAACAGGTGAGCATGCCCCAACCTGGAGACTTTCCACTAAAGCAGGCAAGGAGTGCTCTCTGCAGCAGTAACAGCCTGAACCTGAGCCGAGATGTACAAGAGCTGTACATGCCAAACTGTTCCCAAAATGATTGTGTAATGATAGCCCAATACATTCAATGAGTTATTAAGGCAGAGTCGATCCAGCTTTCTCCATTCTTTTAAACGGTTTGAAATTGGAGTTATTAAAGCAGATTCAGTGTGCCTTTCTCCATTCTTTTAAAGGTTTTGAAATTGCATGTCTATTTAGTACCCTTTTAAAGAACACCTGCATACTGCCATGTGTAAGGTATTCATAAATGGAAGGTACAAAAGGAAAACATTGCAAATCTATATTGAATGTAGAAATAAAAATATACTGCCAGAAGAGATCACTAAAACCAGGAAAAAAATCACACAAAAATATCATAAGAATAACAGAATAAGAATAATAAAATTAAAAATAAAACTGACATTTTGACTCATTGGTTCAAAAAAGTAGTTTCTCCATGCTTTCACTGCTGCTTCAACCCAACAATGTATTAATATTCTCTTGGCACTGAGTTAGGAAAATATCCAAGTTCAGGATTGCACTTAAGGTGATGCTGAACTGTTACTCTGCACAGGGTGAGATTTAAGTGTATGGATGGATGCTTCCCTGAAACAGGACCTGGTGTGATGCTATAACTGTGCTTGGCGCTGGTCCGGTGTCAGGAATGCGTGAAGTTCGCAAAGTTCGTCAGGATGGGTTTGTCAAGCTTCTCAGTGTGGGGAGAGAGCAACTCCCAATTATTTTACCAGAGTGGTGTGTGTCTCCCTGTATGTGTGTGTGTAAGTGTGAAGCTTTTCCACCTCACAGCCAAGACTTGGATTTTTATTTCTTTTCTTATAGCTTTGACTTTCCATATACTGAATTCAGCATCAAGATGGTACTCTTGTAGGAAGGTCCTCCCTCGAGCAATCACCTGGAGATCAGGTTATAGCTGGCCATCCTCACCTAGGCTCAATGGACGTGGACGAAGTTGTAACTGAGTGGTATTTTTTTAACTCTAAAAAGCAAGATTGTAGCAAAAAACAGAGACACTTGTGTATTAAGAGTTTATATTTGTGACTCAATCTACAGCGAAAGCTCTCGCCTTAGCTGGAAGGTCTCCATTGCTCTGGGAGCATCCGTGCAGCTCAAAGGCTGAGCCATGCCACAGTGGTACCCTGGCTGTGGGAAGGGCTGCGGGAGCCCCCGGGGCTGCCCTGCCTGCAGACAAGCCTGGAGGACAGCAGCCAGGTGTTTCCAGCCCAGGACGTCCCACGGGCTGATGCAATTGCTGGTGTGGGCTTGTGCCATTGCCTGCTGGTCTCCTTGCCCTGTGCAGCTCCTGGTCCCCATCCCCATCCCAGCTGCGGGAGATTATCTGATCCTGGCAGCCAGGCATTGCACAGGGCAGGGCGGAGCCATGTGCCTCAGCATACCTGGTCACAAAGCAATGGGAAAAGTGCTCTGGATAAATAACTATTCCCCTTCCCTCTTCACACCTGAGTTTGAGTAAAGATCAAACCTTTACAGCTTGGTATAATTCGGTTAACTTTTTTTCCCCCTTTTTTCTTCACATGGGTGTGTGATGCTGAGCCCCAGCCAGAAGCGATCTGGTGAAGCGCCCTATGGGAAGGTGTGGTCTCTGGTGTTTGGAGCTTGGTCTCCTGCAGTTCAGAAAGAGAAGCCTCATGTTCCTGCTCCTGCAATCTCTCCGGGTGGGCTCACGGCCCCGGCAGGTCTGCCTGGCAGCTCTAGCGATGGCTCTACAGCAGCCCAGGGGAGCGCAGGGGAGCGGGGATCTCTGCTGCACCCAGCACCCCTCGCACAAAACGTCATCATCCCCAAGCATTCAGAAGCAAAGAGCCAGATGCCACCATCAAAATGCTGTGTGAAAAACTAGTATTTACCCCTCTCTGCTTTTCTTTCCTTCTTTGAAAGTAAGAGTTCTTTCATGCATCTTCCGACATCACTTTTTCAAGACTACTTGCTTGTAACTATGGGGTCAAATAAGAAAATTTCAAGTTAGATTTTTTTTTTTTATTTAATCACACTCTCCAGAAAAAAAGAATGTCATGAGCTTGGAGATAAAACTGGCAGAGTTGACAACAGTCTTGGTTTTATGAGGTTCCTGCCATTATGGTCCCTTCATCCCGACAGAGAGCAAACCACAATGTATTAAGAGAAACCCTGTTCCAAATATTATTTGCAGGCAAATAACAGAGAGGAAAGATGAAAAGTGACTTTGCTGAAGTCTCTCAGCAGCTCAACAAGAAGATGGAAAAAGAAGCCAAATATCCAGACACCCAGGCCTCTGCCTTCCCACGGCACCACAAGCAGATCACCACATTGCCCTTCATCAAAAAGACCTTTGGTTTTTATTTAGAAAAGAGAAGAGGCTAGCTGTCTCCCTGAGGTTTGCTTATGTTTTTTTTTTCCCAAACTCTGCAGGGTGATAAACATCTCCAGCTTCTTATTTCTGGAGTTCTTGTTGCAGTGGCGGTCAATTGCTCTAAGACGTATGGAGATGCTGTTCTTATGTGGAGCTCTTTTCCTCGCCTTTAAAAAAAAGGATGAGCAAACAACAACAAAATTATTTATTTGACTTCTCAAGGCGTATGTACGCAGTGACGTTTTCTGAGTGCTTGTGTCTGCTTTCCTGTTATCAAACGGAGGTGGCAGAAAGCATTGGCAGAAAGCAGCCTGTGTGCTGTAGGTGACATCAGCACCAAAAAAATCTGTGTACAGGGGAGCAGAAATGGGGGAACGGGGAGCTAAGTCTGCTGCTGTCGCAGGCAAAACCATATCGGCTACAAAGGCTGGCGACCACAAGCAGGGCTGAAGACATCTGCTGAGACCGGGGTTGGAAACTGAAGACAGAGAGCCATTATCTGCGGGATGAACCCGCCGTGGGTCTGCTCCCAGCTGTGCCTGGGTGGGGGTTGCTGAGTCATGCTCTGCTGCAGGAGGGTTTGCTGAGTCATGGTTTACACAGCCCTTGTTCCTGCTGTGCCCCAGCAATTTAATTACACAGGGCTCTGCCTCCACCTTTTTTTTTTCCCCTCTCCCACTTTTGCTCCAAAGTCTAGCAATCCTCTGGAAGAAACACTGAGTATTGCACCATCGCCACATGGCCTTGTTGCATCTTTCCTATGGGTTGTTTAGTAAAGAATCAGCTGCAAGAATCCTTGCCAAAGGAAAGAACTGGGTCTTGTGTCACGCTGTGCATTTGACATGTTCAGCAAACACTGTGTACGCCACAGCACAATGTCAGTGACAAGGCACTGGGGCGCATGCCTCTTTGTTGGTGAGGGTGACTTTGAAGAGGAGAATTAGTCTGTTTAATACGTAAATGGTTTCCAACTTGAGGCTTCACAAAAGCAAACAAGTTCTCTAGCATCGGCCATCCATGATCAGAGTTACTGCATCAGAGAATCAGATGTATTCTCCCCTTGCCTGCAGCACCGAGCAAGCGTCCAGGCTGCACCACGGTGGGTTGCACCTTCTGCATCTCCATTTGGCACTGGCCCTGCTGGAGGCAGGGAGGGTTGTCTGTGATCGGATTCACCTTGGCAAATGCAGCATTGCAGCAAAATGTATAACCCATCCAGAAAAGTGATCTTTAATTCCCAGGGATCCTTCTTTTAATACAGAGTGCGTACTGACCATGCATGGAGGCAGCTGAAGCTGACTGTTCCCTTCTGTTTAAACCCAGCAGGCAAACTGAAGTTTAATTGTGCAAGCTTTGAAACAAAGTTAGTAGTACAGCACATAAAACAGCGTTCCATGTTTTTAGTGATGCTCCAGCTGCTTTGCATGGCTGTAGCAGTCAGATTTACTTAATATTTGTCAGTTAATGTGTATCATCTGATTCAGTTTTGCAGGCAGGCATTCATTTCTGAGGCGGTGACCCATGCATGAAAGGTGCCTGCATCCTACCCTCAGTCCCTGTAGCCCACCTGGACCAACATATCAGAGCACCTAAGCTGTGCTGATCCCTCAGGTATCAATATTTATGAGCCTAGTCCATTTTGAAAAGTCTTTTTAAAGAGAGCTGGCTTGGTATCCCATGATACTGGAATTCCTCAGCGGTGGTTTGTAGGAGGTACATAACCAGCATCAGAAAACAAGTTCAAAGCTGTAACATGAATTGGTGATAAATGGAGGAATGCTGCAGCTGGAAGAGCTGAGGGAAAGGAGCGCTTTTCCATGTCTGCCAAGTGTGTTCATATTAAACTGATACAGCAGGATAGCGAAGGAGGGGGAAGGGGAAATCTAGGGCCAAATCCTCCTTTGAATTGCAGGATGCTGTCTACTGCAACATCCCTGAGAGGTCTTGGATGTGTTTCCTGGGGCTGGAACTAGGCAGAAAATGAGAAAAAACAGTAAATAGACAGGTCCTGGTTCCCTCCACTTCCATGGTAGCTCAGAAGGTAGTCTGTGGCTCAGGTCACTCTGACTGTTGCTATCTGCACGTTTGAAACCAACATGCGCCAGCATTTCCATCAAAAGAGGCACTCCTGCCCTCCATACAGCCTCTGGCCATGCAGTCAGCAAGGCAGAGGGACTGACCAAGCAGAAAGCAAACCAGCAAAAGGGTCCATTTTAGCTCCTATGAATTCTTTGAGTGGTTTGCTCAGTGGCCGCAGTAATGCTGGCATCAGCATGGGAGGTACAGGACAGGGGACCAGGCATTAAGATTTCTTTACGCAGCATTAGTAGCTTATGCAAAATTTATGTGTATGTGAAATTGCAGCCAGAGATCCTTAGTCTATAGATAAAAACAGGAGAGCTTGAGCATTCCTTGTGCCTTCTTCAGGCTGGTGCATGTTGAGAGCTGGCCCTGTCTAATGGATACCCCGTGGATGGGGACGTGGACCTCACCACATGGTCCCTCACCACACCTCTGATGTTGTGCTGTGATTGCACCTGTCAGCTAAAGAGTGTTGAGGAATATTGCTGTGTGCTGGAGTTCCGTGACTGACACTGTGAAGCTGCTTGAGCTGCCACTGCCTGTGGAAAACGGCTGCCCCCAGGCAGGTCCAGAGCATCCTGGCTGGCTCATTCCCAGCACGGGGTGTCAGCCCATTTCGGGAATAACGAGGGCAGCTGCTGTGCTCGAGCCAGTGTCATGGCCTAGGAACTGACCTGCATGGTTTTATTGTACAAGTATGGATGTAATGTCAGCTTACTGGTAATGTCAGCTCTTTGGAAGTCATCTCTTTGTCTATTGTGTATCTAAAATCCTCTACTTCTCTGATCTCATAGGTAGTTTCAGTAAAAACTTCAGAAAAATAAAGCAGTAACCAAAACTTGCCTACTTGCAGACCATAGCCCCCACCCATAATACATCTTTATCAAATGTAGAACAGCTGGCCCAAGATAAGAAGTCCTTTCTCCTTGTAAAACCACAACCAGTCTGATATAACCAGAATCATAATTCACACAGTAGCTCCACAAAGATACTCATTTGACCTTTTTCCAGCTTCCCACATTATCAATAGCATGCACCTCTGCAGTGTGGAGTTTTCATTCCCATCTCCTTGAGACAATGGGTATTCAGAAACTGCTTCATCAGCAGCTGTCAGATCATGCCAGTACGTCAGAATAACAATAGGCAATGGGGAGAAAAAGGCATCAGGTAATGCTAGACAATCCTATTGCTGGCAGGGAGTTTTTTATATGATGTTTATAAGAGTATCTCCCAGAAATAAATGCTTACGGGCAGATTTATTTTCCAAAGGAGAATAAGCACTTGCTTTTAGCAAATGGAGCCACAACTTCTCCTTTTCGGGAGCTTTGTCCTTGCCTAGATGCTCTGCACCAGAGGCTTCCCCTGGTGACTGTGGGTATAGGGACACACAAAATCTTTTGGGATCAGACCCTGTCCTTCACAACAGGAAAGTGGCACCTGAATAGCGAAATTCAGGCTATCATTTGTATACACTTGGAAATTTTCTGTTTGAAGGAGTCAGTATTTCATTTCCGTACCAGCCCTGGACTTTTTGTTGACCAGTTAAAGCTACCATTAACGTGGCTCTGTGTGCCTCGGCTTCTCTGTTAACAGCTACAGCTTTGGTGCTTTACTATAGATAGTGGATCACTGTTAAATCAGGCTAATTGCTTGATTATTAAAGCAAACATTCTTAAAGTAAAAGCTGCCAAGGATTTAACTTTGTTCTGTTTGTTTAAGATCTTTCTGTTACAATATGCTTTCCTCTGCTAAAAGCAAGGTATGTTTGCCAACAGCTGAGGTTAGTGAACACCATTTGTTCTTTCCATTAGTTTTGTGCATTGCTGTCTGTTTTCATAAGCCATACATGGCAGGTAGTCTCCAACTGATTGCTATTATTGAGCATTTGTACATAAAAACTTCCTAAGCTATGCAGCATACACTGCAGTCTGACAATACACTTCTGAAAGGCAGCATCTTCTCTACTGAATGCCTCAACCACAAGGACGGGAAAAAAAATTGCCATTATGTTAAAGCCAAAACAATTTATTCCACAGTCAGAGCTTTTAAAGCAGTTGGGTCACTTAAGGCTAAGTGCTACAGTCCTTAAGCAAGATTAACTTTCACTAAATTCAAATCAGTATTAAGCATCGCATGGTTTTTGTTCAAGACTGATACATTTTTACATGGTTTTGCCTTTGTTAGGACTTTCATTAGCCAAATCGATCATGCTAACCTCTCCCAAACTGAGCCATGTGTGAAGAGGTTTGTTCTCTTCCTGGTATGAAATATCAGCTGTTGCAGCACTCCTTCTTTAGCTGCCTGTTTTTTCCATTACATGTAAAGCAAATGCTGTTATCTTTGAGTACACATAAAAATTCTTCTCCATGTAACTGAACAAACACTGCTTGTATGGATCCAGGAGTTAGAGTCCTGAGCTGCTGTATTTCTCCTGCGCATGCCCCAGGTTAGGGATTACAGTGGAAAAAAGTAATCTTTTAAATACCAGCTTAAGAGGACATAGACATGATGTCGTTACAGGCATAATGAAGATGAAGCTGTGTGGTGCGGTTGACATGCTGGAGGGAAAGGATGCCATCCAGAGGGACCTGGACAGGCTGGAGATGTGGGCCCTTGTGAACTTCATGAAGTTCAACAAGGCCAAGTGCAAGGTTCTGCACATGGGTCGGGGCAATCCCAAGCACAAATGCAGGCTGAGCGGAGAATGGATTGAGAGCAGCTCCTTCTCGAGGAGAAGGACTTAGGGGTTTTGGTTAATGAGAAACTCAACAGGATCTGGCAATGTGTGCTCATAGCCCCGGGCTGTATCAAAAGAAGCGTGGCCAGCAGGTCGAGGGAGGTGATTCTCTCCCTCTACTCCACTCTCATGAGACCCCACCTGGAGGACTGCATTCAGCTCTGGGGCTCCCAACATAAGAAGAACATGGACCTGTTGGTGCGACCCCAGAGGAGGGCCACAAAGATGATCAGAGGGATGGTGCACCTCTCCTATGAGGACAGGCTGAGATAATTGGTGTTGTTCAGCCTGGAGAAGAGAAGGCTCTGGGGAGACCTTATAGCAGCCTTCCAGTGCTTAAAGAGGGCCTACAAGAAAGTTGGAGAGGGACTTCTTATCAGGGTACATAGTGATAGGACAAGGGGGGATGGCTTTAAACTGAAAGAGGGTACATTTAGATTAGATATAAGGAAGAAATTCTTTACTATGAAGGTGGTGAGACACTGGAACAGGTTGCCCAGAGAAGCTGTGGATGCCCCATCCCTGGAAGTGTTCAAGGCCAGGTTGGATTTTGAGCAACCTGGTCTAGTGGAAGGTGTCCCTGCCCATGGCAGCACGGTTGGAACCAGATGATCTTTAAGGTCCCTTCCAACCCAAACCATTCTATGATTCTATGATTCCATGATTCTATGAAAACAGCAACATGAGAAGCCTTGAAGCACACTCCCAGCTGACCAGAAATATCTACAACTTATATGCAGAACATATTAAGCTATAATTGGCCAGTCCTTTAATAGGCACACCAGGAGATAGCCCCTTTACAGCCCTTTCTCATCCAGTCCATAAACTCAGTTTTGTGAAAGGTAGACTTTGCTTTCTGCAGGTGCTGCAAACTTCTGGACGGGTGCAAGTACTCCCAGAGCTTCTCTTGCTTCATGGCAGCCAGCTGTAGACACAGTGCACCTTTCCCAGACATAGAAAATTCAGTATATCAGAAAGTCCTGTACAGGAGGGTGGGTCTGCAGCTTGCCTTTCTCATGTTTCACAGCTGGGTTTTTACCTGACATTTATTTGAAGCTTCAGCTCTCACTGGTCAGATTTCTAGTACCTCTGGTCATCTTCAATACTTATTCTGGACCAAATTCTCCCAAAAGAGAGAAAGAGAGATTGACAAATACTTCTACAGTGCACAAACAAGTCACCCTGTTGTTTAAGGATCTCCACATGAGCCAGGTAGCCACATAGTCAGTGTGGGACAGTGAAATTTTTGTTTAGTGATAGGCAACTGGAAGGGCCGGGGGACCCT
Organism: Platalea leucorodia; assembly: GCF_965183815.1. Classification (NCBI taxonomy): domain Eukaryota; kingdom Metazoa; phylum Chordata; class Aves; order Pelecaniformes; family Threskiornithidae; genus Platalea; species Platalea leucorodia. The sequence continues at coordinate 87,199,938 of NC_138858.1, read as the reverse complement.
ACTGGGGAATGTGAGCAGATCATACAGGCTCTTTGAAATTAGCCTGTGCCAGACCTTGGTACAGTTATTTGTGTTTGGTGAGAGGTATCTGATGTGGTCAATCAAAAGCAGTCCGATCAAATGTGATAGGAGAAAATATTCCTGAAAGTAGCCAGGTAACCTCCCTCTGCTCATGCGGGAAGGCACAGCTGGCTGAGCGTGGGGAGACAAGCCGTACCACTCGCAGCCCTTGCCATCCCCTCCGGACACACCTCATCAGTGGCTCACTGCCACATCCTTCCTGGGCAGTGCTGAAGCTCAGGCATTAATCTGCTTTTCCTGCAAAGTGCCTCTGTGTGTTGCTCATAGTTTGTGCTACAAAAGCGTATTAGCAAGCACACACCTGCTGCTGGTATTGGAGGGAGACAATGTTTTGGCTGTGCTTTTGTGTAAATTGCAGTCTGTTCCCGGGCTTGGGCAGCCTGTGAGGGATGGCACAAACTGGCTTTATGCATGGTGCGAGTCCTCTGCTCTGGTGATGGTATCGTGCCCCAGGACACACTGCCGTGCAGAGCATGGGGTGGTGTGAAGGTGGCTACGCTGGCTCTGAGGAGCCATCCAGCTGCCATGCCATGGACACTGCCCGTCTGCCTTCCTCTTCTCCATCAGGACACTCTGGGCTGCCCCTGAGCTGACGCTGTGTGATGGACAGCTAAAAGGAAAAGAAGAAAACCGGCAGCACTGCTTGTGGCTTCTTGCACCAAGTCACATCACAGTGTTGGGGTGATGCGTTTCAATGCAAAGGCATGAAGCAAAGGGAACAAGAAAAGTTCATAAATCCCAGGCTTAGGAAGGGCAATTCCTGCATACTGAATCTAGTGAAAGTCCAGGAGGAATTGATGTAGAAAGAGTTTCTGTAAATGACTGTACTCTACAAATTGCCTGCCAAAACGGGGTCCCTGGTTGCACTGGCATCATGCTGCAGCACTGCTGCTTGAGCTCCGTGTCGGCACATCTCCCATGGGGTGGACGGGCTGTGACCTGCCATTGCAGCCATCACTCCTGGGAGCACACCTCCTCCTCCTCCCTTCTGTCCTCTCTCCCAGCCCAGCTATCCAAGCTGCCCATTTGCAGCAGAATTTGTGTCTCTTTAAGTACCAACAAGAATTTTAAGCAACTTTGAGGTCAATTTTGCCTCAGGAATGAATAAATAAATGATGGTATTTAATATAATTAATGTGGCCTGAAGCCAACACAAATATTAGAAGGGAGCTGTAAACCCACAAAGCCACAAAATGCAAATGGTGTGAGCTGCTCCGCTTCGTTGTCATTGCAAACTCTGCTGCACCGTCTTGACCCCTGCCAGTTTCTGACAGCTCTCCTTTCTGGAAACAGCTAAAACCAGTTGTTTTTTGGAAACAGCTATTCTATGCTTCACTCGTTTCAAAAAAAAACATTTAATTCCACAGCACCATGAGCAGATGCTCAGGTACTTACATATGTGCAAGGCATGTGTGTACCTCGTAGTGCAATGTACGTGTACCTCATAGTGCAACATTCCATTGTTCCCTCCAAATGTTAAACACCGTTCTCCTGGCACAACACCAAATGCAGTTCTTCCCCCAAGTCTGTGTTTTCTGATGATGCAGGTTATCTGTGTGATAATTTTCAAAGATCAATGTCTATAAACTGATGAAAAGTCCCTGAGAGGCAAGTTTGTAATAATACTGATGTACCTTTATTTAAACTAATTTGGCTTGTCTATTTAATCATGATTTTGTACCAAAATTTACTTTTCTAATTGACTTGTTTATTTGTTGTTAGCACTTACTTATTATTATACTTACTTAGGCATTATCAACTGAGGACTGGATGACATTTTAAAGTAATAATTTTAGAAAGTGTTTAATAATCTGTTTTTTTTTTCTTCTCAATAAATATCCAGAAGATCTATTTGGAATTTAGGATGCAGTTTCATGCAATTCAAGTCAACAACAAGGGATGAAAATGACAACCTGTCTTAATGAGTTAATAGTTAATTTTTATTCTATCTTCAGTAATTGGCTGGCTTAAGTCCCTGGGGGGGTTGTTTCATTACCTGCAATCATGCAGGAGGTAACCCATAGTACAGGTGTCTGCTGGACCTGTTACCCACGTGCAAGGGGTCTGAAAAGTTGGAGGTGTGCAAAGGCGAACACAATTCTCCACGCAGCAGAGTTACTATCTCCTGCCTCTGAAAGATTAACTCACATTTTGCACAGGAAAAAAAACTTGCTTAGTTGTGAAAACAACATATTGGGATCACTCCCTGAAGTCTACGGTCTGTAACCAGCATGAAATTTCTGATAAAGAAGGAAGAAAGGGATTTGGATTGTGAATTATTTTAGTCTGATACCTCTCTGTTTATTTTGGGTCAGAAATTCCATGTCTCACTTGGATTTATCCCAGAACTACAACCACATTGGAATAAATAGGTAACACTGGGAGAAAAAAAGTTTTTAATGCAAAAAAGCATGAATTACTTGGGAATGACAAGACTTTTTTACAAAAATCTATGCCACCTTCTAACACTCTTTGAAGAAAGAATTTTTATTCTTTCTAACTGTATAACCTCTGTGTAAGACTAGTACTTAGCAGACTAAGGGCACTTTAGTACAATTTTAATGCTGTAGCATTAAACCATAACAAAACCAATTATTTCCTGGGGGCTGCTGCAATTCAAGGATTGATCCTTCATGGCATCCAAACTTAAGATTTATGTCAGAGTACCTCTTCAACATGCTTTATTGACATGAACAGCAAAAGTAATGAATTATACAATGATATGTGTGTCAACATTTAAATGAGTGAATTCATCTTTTCATTGAAATATCACTTGTATCAGAGCAATACTAGACAAGGCAGTTAGGGGGAACCTTGAGACGTCTCCCAAACTTGGCTTCCCAGCAGGATGCCTCTCCTGGGGCTCCTGTGGACATGGTGCTCTGAAGATGAGCACAGGAAAGGTACATGTTTTCCAAACCTCTGACCATCTGTTGTGGTTTAACCCCAGCCAGCAACTAAGCACCACGAAGCCGCTCGCTCACTCCCCACCAGTGGGACGGGGGAAGAATCAGAAGGGTAAAAGGGAGAAAACTCGTAGGTTGAGATAAGAACAGTTTAATAATTGAAGTAAAATAAATTAGAACAGTTAAATAGGCAAAGCAAAAACCGTGCACGTAAACAAAACAAAACAAGGCATTCATTCACTCCTTCCCATCGGCAGGCAGGTGCTCAGCCATCCCCAGGAAAGCAGGGCTCCATCACGCGTAACGGTCACTTGGGAAGACAAACGCCATCACTCCAAACGTCCCCCCCTTCGTTCTTCTTCCCCCAGTTTATATACTGGGCATGACGCCACACGGTATGGCATAGCCCTTTGGCCAGTCTGGGTCAGCTGTCCTGGCTGTGCCCCCTCCCAGCTTCTTGTGCCCCCGGCAGAGCATGGGAAGCTGAAAAGTCCTTGACCAGTGTGAGCGCCACTTAGCACCTATTTAGCAACAGCTTAGCACTACTTAGCAAGAACCAAAGCATCAGTGTATCATCGACATTGTTCTCATCCTAAACCCAAAACACAGCCCCATACCGGCTACCAAGAAGAAAATTAACTCTATCCCAGCTGAAACCAGGACACCATCCTTATTGATTTTGTGAAAAGTCTCTTCTTATGGTCCATATCCTTCTTGCATTTGCTGCCCAAAAAATGGCCTTTTGGTCCCAATGAGATCAAATAATCACTTCATATGTCACAGAAGATGCATCTGTTCATGCATTCCACCATACAGGCATGACTGTCATGCCCATACATCTCACATCACCTTCTTTATTATTTCAAGAATCAAGAAAGCCTCAGCAACAGTAGCATTTGAATATCATTTGAAATAATCTGTTCAGGAGCTGACAATGCACGTTGTCCATACAGTTACCATATCCTACCTTCTACAGCAAGGGCAATTTCAGCAAAGTGTGTTGTGAGAGATCCAACAGCCAGGAGGGACCTCGGAATTTCTGGAAGGATTATGGGTTCAGCCATGGGAAATGTAGCGAAAAAAGTTGCCTATCGAAATAATAACATGCATGGTGCACAAAGGGCACGAACCCTCTGCTCTCACGGGGATAACTGCTCGTCAGGGTTAATTCCAAAGTGTCAAATTAATACTCTCTTGCATGATGCTAAAAATGTTTCCAACCTTTTCCTGAACTGCTTTGTTTTGATTTGGTGTAATAGTTTTACCTGACAATGCTGCAGACACAGGAAGAAAATGAAATACAAGCATTTCTCCAAAATGGAGTATAAATTTCTGAGAAGACAGATCTTGCAGGGCTTCCCCATCTTCAACAGTAAGTAACTGGAAAAAAGTGGTAGATATAAACTCAAAATGAAGCAAATCACAAAGCTGCAGTAAACTAGATGGGAAGAGAAAGCTTTAGTCAGAAAATGCAGAAGTAGCACGGTCTATGGTCTTTGGTCTTTGTCCTCAGGCACACCCAGCGCCCACTACATATTTCAGTGTGGAAATTACTCCAAAAGGTATTCTTTGAGAAATGGCTGGTTAAAAACTGGGTAGACAGGGCAGGGGATAGAAAAATGTAAGGAATGTCAAAGAAAAAGCATATAAGGTTATCCTCTTTATGTTTTCCTCTATGTAAAAACCTAGAGTTTTTCAAATAAATTGCAAAGAAAAAAATGGTTTACAGTGCTAGAAGTAAACACCTTTCAAGGCAACCAACAAATAAGCTATGAAGCTCATTACCACAAGATATCAATCAAGAAAAAACCTGCAAGAAGGAGGAGAATATTATATAGGTAATATTACACTAGCATTTATATTAGGATAAAAACATGCAGATGATACGAATCCTGAAGATTCAAGGCAGAAGACTTGATTTGCCCCAGGTTAGGCACATCCTTCTGCTGCTGGGTTTCTACCCCACTGCTCAAATCACAGATTGCTGCTTTCTGTCAGAAACAAAGATGCCTCACTAAATGGGTGAGCTTGTCTGAATTGCAGCCATTATACATCTGCTATTATGGGGAAGACAATGGGAACATTTTTTTACAAAGTTTTTTAGCACGTTTGGCTGCAACAGGGATGTCAGAATTCGGCCCATTTAGAATTTTTAGTGTGAAGTACAGAAAACAAACAGAAAACAAGACTTTTAAATCAATTATAACAGGCCTTAAAGATTCCCATCCAACTAAATGTTTCACAAACATTTTCTGTGAGTACGCAGTAACTTTAGCAAATCTTCCTTGTCATTTTGCATATGTCAAGAAGTTGTGACCTGCATCTTCATTTCAGTTACTTTCAGTTGCAGCACCTTGATGTTAGTATCAGTCTTAGACACTTCTACATATTCTGAAAATAAAAGGAATAAAATGTACCTCCAAAAAATTGTAAGTTAGAATTTCTTAAAAAATCTGACTCAAATATGATCACAAGATGACAGTAAACAGTGGTGTTAGAAACCCACTGGTTAGGCAAAGCTTTGCAAATTAAGTAGTTTAGAATATATTACAAAAACTTCATAGAGTAAAACTTCTTGTGTACAAAAATGTTGGTTTTGAATATTCAATTATTTATTTTTCCAATGTGGTTACTTTAACATTCAAAGCTATCATATGAATGAGATGTTTAAGTGGTTTGTTGATAAAACACCCACTCAGGGAAGGCTGCCACAGAGCTTAAATGGATCATTCCATATTTTTGCACTGAACTACCTAATGAGAAGTTTTCACATCTTTTGCGTTTCATCTTCATAACCCTGGATGCTTTTTAGTTTGGTTAGATGAATAATGCATTACAACTTTCATCTTGTGTCCTTCAGCTCAGCATATGTCAGAGCAATTTACAAGTTAAAGTACAGAATTTACAAATACACACAAGTTTAACATCATGCATGAGGTAAGTCAGGCAAAAGCTCATGCTGCGTAGAAATGTATTGAGGTGCCATATCTAACAGCTTAACTAATGCGCTAGCAGAAAAAATAAAGATAACACTTTTATGTAGCCAGCAATGACTCAGATCCTCCATGCCTGTACATCTATTTTTCCACACACAAGTTAAAAAGAAAATGAAAAAAAGTCTAGCAAGCATTTCTTTGTGTTGCTTCCCCCTAATCCTACTCTTTATCTTCTTAAGCCTGCTGCATCATGCTGGAGCTGCAGGAATGCATTTTGCAGTTGTTCAGTGAAGTGGTGGCACATGCTGGGTGTTGCCTGAGTGATGATACTCTTTTTTTTTTTTTTGGTCTTCTGCAGCATCTTGAGATGAGCAAAAAGATTGTGGCTTCACATGTCACCCAAACGAGGCACCTCCCTCCTTTCCCTGTCAACTGGCTGGGATGAGATGCTGCTTGTTGAGCTCCTGGACTGTGCAGTGCTTTTTTTGGCAGGGACTGCTGGAGATGGCCCAGCTCAACCCATGCTCAGGGCAGGGTCACCTCCAGCAGGTTGCTCAGGGCCATGTCCATCAGGGTTTGAACGTCTTGAAGGATGGAGATGCCCCAGCCTGCTTGGGGTTGACCCTGAGGCTGTCAGTGACCAGAGCACTAGGTAAGCCAGGGTGATGCCCACCACAAATATTTAGGCTTTTCTTACTGCCAGTGAGTCCCAGGAGAGCTGGCAGCAGGAGTTCCTCTGTCCTGGGAGGAATATGGTTATTTGGAAGTGGATACAGCAGCTACCAGGCAATTTGAAGACTGCTACCTGACTGGGTGTGAAAAACTGTGGCTGTCCTCATTGAGCTCTAAAGATAGGGACATAGCCTGCAAGGTACCTGGAGTGATCCTTCCTCCCCTGGAGAACCGTCTGCAGCTTTAGGTTCTGCATCTCAAGCAAATCATGGGCCAGCTGAAGAAATCCCACAATAAAACCACAAGTACAGTCAAGAAGATAGAAAACATGACTTAGAAGGAAAGACAGAAAGAAATGGGACTGTCTAGCCTGGAGGAAAGAGAAGGAAGAAATGGACAAAAGCTTCCAAACCCCCCAAGACTGTTGCAAAGGAGAAGGCAGCAATGAGATTTCTCTATCTGTCATGGGCAGGGTAAGAAACATTGGATTTAGGGTGCAGGGAGATTCAGGTTAAGCGTTAGGAAAAGCTTTCTAGTGGCAAGGTGTGCTTTGAAACCCCTTCAACAGCAGGTCAGACAGGATTGACTTGTTTTGCTGCTCCCACTGGCCTGAGGAAAGCTCAACTCTGTGGGTCCCCTCCAGCCTAAGCACTCTCCCATGTCCCCAGACAGGTAGGGTCCCTGCTGTAGGAGGAAATCAGGCCAGTCATTCTTCACCCGGGATGCCTAATACTGCATTAATAAGGGCACATGGAGGTACCCACCAGATATGTGGCTCCCTGGCACAGTGATGACCATGATGGTAGACGGCTGTGCAAAGCCATCCCATGCTGCCCGGGCAAACCTGGTCTGCAACTCCTGTGGCCACAGCAGCTCCTCTGGCATGAGCATAGCTCTGGCTCATCCTTAACTCACTCTGGTCTGCTAGTAACTGCATCTTCACTGGCACTGACAAGTAAAGCCTTGGCCCCAACCCCTTTTCCTGCATAAGCTATCAATATTGCAGTGAGCGAGGGGAGATCGGCTTTTCTGATTTTGCTCAATGTGTTTAAAACAGAAAATTAATTTTTTAGTTGCTCAGCATAATTTTTGTTTTTATTCAGAATAGTCCTGAATTAATTTTATCAAATTGGGGATTAACCTGTTTTAGCTGTTGCAGAAGATGCTTTAGCACTGCTCCAATGGTAACTTCTTTAGAGAACTCTAATGCATTATCTGTCAGATGCAGAGTGGTATACATTAAAAGCAAGTTTAGAGAATGATTAACGTTTCTTTTAAGACCTTTCTGTTCTGTTATCACTCTATAAAGCAAAGTGAGTGGAAGAAAGCATACGAGAAAATTAACATTTTCTCTGCACATTTTACTGAAAAGGCAATGAAATACAGTAACTCAGAACTGTTTTCCAGTTTTCTATGAGGTTTCACTTTTTATTAGCTATATGTAAGTCTATTCAGAGATGTGCAGTGTCCTCCTAAAAAAAACCCCAAAAAGCAACAAAAAATGAAAACCCATTGTATTCCCTTTCTATCAGCCAACAGTCTAGATAAATGCCAAGCAGGCATACCAAAGGAGAAGGGAAATGTTCTAACCCAGTTTGACTACCATTGTAAATGAGTGCAGGTGTACTTCAGAAATCAGGACAAAGGATTTTCTGCCATCTGTTGCACATGTTAAAAAAAAAAAAAAGGAAAAAAAAGAAAAAGGAATTTAGAACAGTGTATTGTGAAAAATAACGTGCATATTGCTGTTATCCCACGTAGTTAAAAATATATTGAGGTGAATGCACGTTCATAAGGAACTTACAAGCCTACAAGGGGTTCAGCTTTGCATACTTGAATTTGCACATATAAATTCTCATGTATTAGAGTTTTGTAAACCATTTTTTGAGCATACACCTGACTTAACGAACTTGTGAAAATTCATTTGCACAGAAAAACGGTGCATAAGTACTTTTCATTGCATTCCATCAATTTTGTGCAAAGATGCATACTTCCGTACATAGAACTACACTAACAAGCAGAATGGTGCCTAACATTACACAATTCTGACAGTGCAATGTGGTTATTAAATGCTTGAAGACATTTTGAATTGTGTGTACAGTATCATTATTTTGTATTCTTGTTTAGGAAGGAATAGGGAATTTATTCCAACAGAGTCCAAGTAGCTTGATCCATCCCAGGAACAATCCCAGACTTTTTCTCTGATTCTCAGCCCAGCCATGGGTATGAAGTACATTTGGCTGGTCATCCCTACCATTCATCAGTAATCTTGTTTCAAACCCCTCAGGGTACATCCAGTCCTCTTTAGGGAGGTGTGGGATTATTGTTATTCAGAGGCTTCAAAAGGAAGAAAAAAAGGAATGTTACAGGCTGTTAGGGCTCAGAGAATAACCCTTTTCTGTCCAGAAAAGAAAGCCCTCTGACACCCGCTATCTTGCTTTTGCCTTAAGGCGATAAAGGGAAATGGATGTTTCCAAGTGCATCAGCAGTGATGTTGGTATACGTGTACAGTACTAATACATACAGTCAAAATACATAATGCTGCGAAGTGCTTTAAAGCAACCTGTAAAGGGAGTATATTCCATCCATAGTTATAATGCGAAAAACTAAATGATGCCTCTTGTCACGAAACAGCCATTAAACACAGCATATGGACGAAGCTCCATTTAAGGGACGATTTATTCCATAACTGTCTTTGCACAGATCTTGCACCATCTCTGGGGCACTTGCGGGTGCCGTTGCAGGTGCAGGGTGCAGGATGCAGCACCCATCTGACCCGCTCGGCTCTCTAGGACACCCATGCTCTCCCCATGGGCTGCGACTTTCCCTCCCTTAGTCTTCTATACCCAACTCGATCTCGTTAATCCCCTGCAGTATCAAATTACAATGCATTTACCATTAGGTCAGCATCTTTTTAAAACAGTGAGGATTCTTTTAAACCCCCCTAACTGAAGTTTAAAAGAGACTGCAAATATTGCATAGACGCATTATGCCCATAAAAACCACAGGTGTCAACAACCTCCTTAACCATAATGATGTGTTGGATTCTGATGGCACAGGAAAATCAAATGGGAACATGTCAGCACATACAAAAAAGAGGAAAAATCTAGATGAAAAATATTTAATGTCATCTTCTCTCTCAAGTAGATTTTTATACCATCTGTAGGCAACAGAATTCTGGATGAGATTACAAAACTTCACAAACAGAGAGAGAAATACATACATTGTAATTGCAGATTTTTGCAGCAGTGCAGTCATTCAGCATGGTTACAAGTAACAAGTTAATTTACTTATGGGTAAAATTACTCTAATGACTGCCAACTTCAGACTATAGGACTAAAAAAGCCAGAGAGATGGCCCCATTCAAATCACACTGAAGTCAAAGGGAATTTTTAGTGCTCGGCATAGTCTGCCTGCTAGAATTGGTGAGTTGCCTTGTCGACGTCCGTGCAATTTCCTGGAACTTGGCAGAACAGTTCTGGAGATGAGCTGTAGGTTGGACTCACTCACACACACATGGCCACTCATGCCATGTAGTCCTGAGAGCAATTTACCAGAATTTGAACAGGAGTGTTGCCATATCTGGCTCACTAATAGCATAGGATATTAAGTACTATTTCTGCTGCAGTAGTCCAAATACATGGAACTTTACAGTGATTTTCCCAGTAAGGACCACAATACCATTAAGCCCTTGCTGCAAATAATTAACAGTAAAAAAAAAAAAAAAGCATTAATACAAGCGTTAGTTCTAAAAGAAGTATAAAGAACATATTTACCTTCAGCTGTATATAAAGAAATCTCTCTCATTTCAAATGGTTTGATTCATGTATGCCAGGAATGGAACAGTAAAAATCATTTCACATCTGGGCTTTCAGAGAGAAAGTTCTTCTCTTTTCCTGGAGACACTTGAGGGGTTGTGTTATCACATCGCCTCTGCCACAGAGAATTACTTCTAGGAAATGGGCAAGGGAGAAATGTTTTGGTGAAAACTGTATAGAGTAACTTAATTTTACATATCTGCTGGAGTTTATCCCGCTTAGTGGATGAGGGGAAGGCTGTGGATGTTGTCTACTTGGACTTCAGTAAGGCCTTTGACACAGTCTCCCACAGCATTCTCCTGGAGAAGCTGGCTGCTCATGGCTTGGATGGGCGCACTCTGCGCTGGGTTAAAAACTGGCTGGACGGCCGAGCCCAGAGAGTGGTGGTGAATGGAGTCAAATCCAGTTGGCGGCCGGTCACCAGTGGTGTTGCCCAGGGCTCAGGGTTGGGGCCGGTCCTGTTCAACATCTTCATTGATGATCTGGATGAGGGGATTGAGTGCGCCCTCAGTAAGTTTGCAGATGACACCAAGTTGGGTGGAAGTGTCGATCTGCTGGAGGGTAGGAAGGCCCTGCAGAGGGACCTGGACAGGCTGGATCGATGGGCCGGGGCCAACTGCATGAGGTTCAACAAGGCTCAATGCCGGGTCCTGCACTTGGGTCACAACAACCCCATGCAACGCTACAGGCTGGGGGAGGAGTGGCTGGAGAGCTGCCTGGCAGAAAAGGACCTGGGGGTGTTGGTTCACAGCCACCTGAACATGAGCCAGCAGTGTGCTCAGGTGGCCAAGAGGGCCAATGGCATCCTGGCCTGTATCAGGAATAGTGTGGCCAGCAGGACCAGGGAGGTGATAGTGCCCCTGTACTCGGCACTGGTGAGGCCGCACCTTGAGTACTGTGTTCAGTTTTGGGCCCCTCACTACAAGATGGACATCGAGGTGCTGGAGTGTGTCCAGAGAAGGGCAACGAAGTTGGTGAAAGGTCTGGAGCACAAGTCTTATGAGGAGCGGCTGAGGGAGCTGGGGTTGTTTAGCCTGGAGAAGAGGAGGCTGAGGGGAGACCTTATTGCTCTCTACAACTACCTGAAAGGAGGTTGTAGCGAGGTGGGGGTTGGTCTCTTCTCCCAAGTAACAAGGGATAGGATGAGAGGAAATGGCCTCAAGCTGCGCCAGGGGAAGTTTAGGTTGGATATTAGGAAAAACTTCTTCACTGAGAGGGTAGTCAGGCCCTGGCACAGGCTGCCCAGGGAAGTGGTTGAATCTCCATCCCTGGAGGTATTTAAAGAATGGATAGATACGGTGCTCGAAGACATGGTATAGATGGACTTGGCAGTGATAGGTTAACAGTTGGACTCGATGATCTTAAGGGTCTTTTCCAATCTTGATGATTCTATGATTCTATGATTCTATGATCTTTTGGAGTGAAGAGGAGGACTTGGGTTGGTAGAATCGGCAGACCTCTGGTGGCATCCAAAGCATACCTGCAGCTAACCTAAGCACTCAAATTAGTTTCAAACTAGCTGGTTTGGGGCAGGGAGCATCCCCCATGGGTGAGCTCCCCAGGTGTTTCCATAAACCCCAGGGTCCTCCTGCCGATGGTGAGGACTGTGCTCATGGTGAGTGGTCGGCTCAGCAGCTGATGTCCTGAATTGAGCCAGCTGTTTCACTGGGATTCTGAGCATGTCCACAGCTGCATTCTTGGCTACCATCAACATTGGTTTTTTTCCCAGTTTTAATTAGAATTTTTCAATTTTCAGTATTATTGTTTTTAATAACTTATACTCCAAATCTGCAAAAAATGTTGCCAGAATTGCAAGTTGAAAACAACAAAAAAATGATGCCGGGATTGGGTTAGCACATGGAAGAGTCCAGGCAAAGCAGCTGATTGCAGAGGAAGTTTCTTGAACAGTATCTCCCTCAGTATTTGTTTGTCAATTACTTCTAGCCTAAAAGGTGTTCAACAAACTCTTTGGGTGGTTAAAATACACAATTAAATTATGATTACTGAATCTGTAAAAACTGAAGCCAGACACTCATTCATTGGAGGGAGAGCCTAAATATTTCAAAGCTGTCTAGTATATTCTTAGGAAACACTTCTGGCATATGCAAAAAATGTTTTTACCACAAGCTCAGAGTAACTCCAACTCATCGACGCTTTCCTGAGCATGCCAGTTCCTGCAATATTCTCCTCTTGCCATGTTTTGCTCACCACGTGGATGTTGTGGTAGACTTTGATGCCCTTTAGCAGTGACTTCTGTGGAGCCTTTAAGCCATCAAGGTGTAGGTGGTCTTCCAGACAACTGTCAGGTATGGATGAAAGAGTTCTGCTCTCCCGGCCCCCTGCTACTCGTACATGGTTCTTCTTCAGAGATCATTACCAGGTTGCATAATGATTAATTTGGCTACAAAAAGGCAAATCCAGGAGCTTTGGTTTTAAAGAGGGGCTCTAAACCACAGAAAAATGTTTGCATTGACTGAAGCAAAGAGGGTGGTGTGTGGACACCCAAACCACTGTTAAAGGAAAAGGTATCTTCTTCATGTCACATAAACTGACGTAAATGCAGAGAAAACCTTCTGATGAGTATGTGGGTGAAGGGTTGTCAGTGGAATCATGTTTTGGAGGGTGGGCAATAAGTCTGGAGCTCTGCACATCCATATCCCTGGGTAAAACCTCTTCTACATATGCCTGGCTGGGGGAAAGGTGTTTTGGCGTCTAAGAAGTAAGCTGGTGATACTTGTCCCCTCTAAAGGAAAACAATGTAAAGATTTAAGAAGAAATCATGGAATTGGGTGAACTGAAGCCCCCTTTCCCCTCCCTCTCCTCCTACCAGCTGTCCTGTACCCCCAAAGCTGTCATTGGCACATTTGGCAGAGAAGCTGGCTTATTTCCAGAACTGAAATCCTCCGTGCACATTGCTGTAGTGGCAACAGCAACAGAAACCGAATAAATAGCAGAATAATTTGTTTGACAAAAACAGACATTATGAAAGAATTCAAGTGAATAATCTGTTTTGAAAGCTGGATGTTGGTAAAACAGGTTATTGGCACAGCAAATTCCCATCGTGCACACACATTTAATAATAACCTAGCCTCTTCTATCACATACTTGTTTTTGCATAAGACCAGAATTTTTTCCAGAAATTTTCTGGAAAATATTTATTTTTCAGACAAGAAAATAGTTTCTGTGATGTAAAATAAAATCAAAGTCTATGTTTTAACAATAAAAGATAAAAAGTACATGTATCCTGTAATGCTACAAATTGCAGTCATTATTTCTAAGAAAACTACAAGCCACTTGGTCACATGGATTTACTAGAGCAGTGTGAGGTGGTTCTCAGTTGTCAATAAGTGTGTTCAAGGGGAGCCAAGGGGCTACCCTTAGGTGGTGGGTGTAGAGTTAGGTTCTTGTTATTTTGTCTTTACTAGTTTGGGCTGTCTTTATCACCAAGCATGGTCTCACCAGAATGTGTGACTGGATCAATGTCTTCCAGTTTGGGGTCTGCTGAATCTTACACAATTGCTGGTGTGCAATTTTGCATATTTAAGTTGCTAAATGGCATCTGTTATCTTCATAATGTTTTCTAACTCACTTTTCCTAGTCAGTTTCTGTGCGTCTCTTAGAAATACCCAAAGATTTGTACAGGTTCACAGATAAAAATCTTGAAACCATTTTTTATAACTTTGCCTGACTTACGATTGAAGTGTAAATTATCTTACACATGTGAGTACATTTTTTAGGAGCTCTGCAAAATGTAGGTGTGATGGACATACAAGTGAGCATAACCAAGTCAACTCTAACGTTGTCAGTATAGGAAATAGTAGCAATAAAAGCAGTGCAGAAATAGCTGGCGTGCGTGTCCCAGATAGATGTGTTTCTTGTTGCTCCATGTTGATGACAATGTTCCTCTGTATTTCGCTGCGGGAATTTCATCACCATTTGCCATGCAAACACAGCCTCAGATAGTACTGTAGATAAGGCTATTTCCTATGACACTTACCAAAGCACTCCCATTAAAACTTTATGGGAATCTAGGAAAGCATTCTGCAGGCCAAAGCTGGACCATCTTTGCAATTGTTGAAGCCTTCTCTGTGGTAGAATCGTAAATCTTGTTATTTAGTAGACATAAAGACAAAGAGATATCCTTCCACTTAAGAAGAAATGAAAAGCAAAACTTTATTTTTTGGTCTAAAATGCTAGCAGAGAAAACACATGGTTATTTTGACCTTGGCAAGGTTCATTTAAGTAGCCAACTAAGTGAGGTGTAAGAGGTTGCCAGTGACACTGAGATGAAAGTTACTTCTGTCTTGCTGGCTTTAATACTTCCTAAGAACTTGATTAATGTACAAATATACTTGTTTATAATTTTTTATTTCATTCTGAATCCTGCTAAGGCATAAGGAACCAAAACATTCTTGTTTTATCCAACTTAGTTCACTTGTAAGCCTCATCAACTTTTATTATAACACATACAGTCTTTCTTTCCAGTGCTAGTCATTTCAAGTTAGAGTGCTAAAGATATTTTTTAATGATTCCAACTGTTTGAGAAACAGAGTACCCATGTCACAAACATCCAGTCTATTATTGAACCATGTTTTTGCATGGTGACATCAGGAGATCCTAGACCTCCTTGCTCTGTTGGGAAAAGGAGCATGTTCAGTTTCCTCACATCACTTTTGAGGCTAGGGAATAAATAAGTTCCATGAAGACTTCCAAAAAGAGCATCTCCTCTGGTGGGGCAGCTGAGCACGTAACATCAAGTCAGGCCTCTTCTACATGAAATGCTTGTGTTGAACGTCAATCTCTTCCCTGGCACCTACACATATTTAATTACACCGAAGGACAGAGATATTCCAGTGACTTTGGAGAAGAGGAGACTGAGCATGCACCTATGCTGCCAGTGCCAGGGAACCCTGGCTCTCCTGGTGTGTCCATGCTGGACTGAAAAGACAAGGGGTGACATGCCAGGGCCAGGTCCTTCACAGCCACAGAGACCCCAAGCCTTGGTTCTCCTCCATGTTTCAAACAAGAGGAGATTTCACTCACAAGCGGAAAGCCTGAAGGCAACCACACAGGCTGACCCAAGACAATGGGATTGGCCACCAGAAATGGTGCAGTTCATCGAAGCCCATATTGAACTTACAGGAGCATATCTTGATTTGAACAGAATAATGTCCCTTCCACAGCAAATGAACTTCAACGAGGTAAGGAGAAGTGTGGGGGATCAGGTCATTTGTGTGCTGATGCAAAATGAGTTATGTCCAAAACTGTTAGGACAAGGTTAAAGGTATTCTCCTGTGCAAAGGAGGTTTCATGGCTGGTTTAGGAGGAGATTGCTGCATTTACTGATTTGTACCTGCATTTTATCAAGTCTAAATACATCACAAGGTGGGGCCACAACTAGCCTCTGCCTGAAATCCATGGGGAAATTTCCATGTTTCAGTACGACAAACAAGCAGCTGAGCCCAGTTAAATTTTCTTTTTTGTTCTTTTTTAAGTGGATTTAAAATGAGATGTTTATCGTCAGATGTGTGCTGAGGAGAAGGCCTCCTACATTTTGCAGCTGAAAGAAGAGACAGGTTTCTCAGTGAGTCATGCTGCAGGGCTGAGTATTTTCAGTAGCAAACCCTGAATGCCTGAAGAGCACTGCTCCACTTGCCTGGTTGTGCCATAGGCACAGGTCTGTATCCAGGCTTGGGAGGAGCTGATTTCATCAATACAGATGTCAGCAGGATATATTTGGAAACTCAAATTCTGTGCTGCTGATAGATCAACTTTGGGCACAACTTGCTGCGGATTGGGCTTTCCAGGATTGTGACGCGAGAAGGCAGAGTAATGAGGAAAGCAGGAGAGCAGGCACTTCACTTTTTTATGATGTTCTCTCTTTGCCAGATGTAAATATAGGAGTGCAAAGCATTTTCTGTTTGCTTTTCTTTTTATTTGAAAGAAGTGCAGAAGAAAGGCAGAGACAAACAGATATAGTAGCATTAGTCATTATTTTTAAACTTTGAAGTCCTTCAGAAAAGTGCTGTGATTTCACTTCCTGCATTTATTGGTCATAGGACTTCATGAAATAATTTGGACAAAAAAGTTTCTATTTCTGGATTACTTACAAGTTGTTATTTTAAGCATTTTCTATTTCTTCAGTGTAGGCTATTCAATATAATACGTTGCTTCTGCTCTCTTATTTAGTAACTGACATAGCATATTGCTGTTTTCCCATCTGCATCACAATGACTATTAATTCATACTATATATATGCTTTACCCTCTGAGAATTTTATTTTATTTTGTTAAAAAACTTGATTATTAAGCTACTGGGGAATTTTCCTCCCCATAAGGAAGTGCAGATTCTTTAAAAAAAATAATTGCAGAAATATAACAACTTCAGCAAGACCTGTTCTGGGAGAGGTTATTGAATACAAGCAGAACTTTTGGGGAAGAGACGGAGAGAGAAAGGGCTCCCTGAAGCTACTGGTAACTTGTTAGAAGGGCACTCGTGTGCTGTGGGAGGACCATGTCTGAGTAGCTGCTCTCCCTCATTAAACAGAAATTTTCTTTGTGATTCCAGTAAGACAGAGACACCAAACACTTTACAAGACATTGTTAAATGTGTGTTTGCCATCTTCTGGGTGCCCAAACTGAGATAAATAATAAGCATCTTTCCCCGGCTTTTGTGTTATCCTGTGAAGGATGACCTCCAACAACTTAAGCATGAGACGGAAGTCAAGTAAAAAAAACATGTTAGAAAAACAGGCAACGAAAGATTGTATCATAATGCAATGCCTCTTTTTCATGCTCCTGAAAACACTGGAAATAGAGTTTACCTAATAGCATAATAAAAATTAAGCAGCTTACCCAGGAGAAAAACACCTGCCTGTGTGTGTAATACCATATGCATTACTAACAGCACTGGAGATATTTCTTTTTGCACAAATGTTTTACGGTATCAATCTCATTTTCAAACACTGGTGTTTTAAAGCAAATTCTTAAAATCATATCTATTCAGGTACATAACAGTATATCAAATTAAATATAAAGTCCTATCTGCAAAAGCATCCATCAGCTTCAGTTGCTTTAATAAACCTCAGTTGTCATTCTTGAGGAACGTGTGACACAGAATGTGTCTTTTATGTTAGCACTAGCTATGTTCACCACATAAACTTAACTATGGTCACTGAATTCTTCCTATTCAAAAGAAAACTGGGGGTTCTCACGAGGAAAAGTAATTACCAGTGGAATAAAGAACAAACCGTTTAGAAATAAGCTCAAAGTCATTTGATGAAAGAATTCCTCCCATGGAACAATTTTAACAGAAAAAATGGGAATCTTTTTCTACTGTTACACACCAAGCAAACCGGAAATGCTATATATATGTATATAAAAGCCAATTAGGTTTCCCTATATTTTGCTTCTTTAGCTGGACATCAATTTTTTCAGAAACTACGATGTGCAATGCAATCCCTACTTTAACACAGTGTTCAGATTTAAAATGTAAAAAAAATAAAAAAAGAAAAGAAAAAGAAAATGACACAGAAGGGAGGGGAATTCAGACAGGAGCTATCTTTTGATAACAAAAGCCCTTCTGCACTGTGCACAAGTAGAAGGTTACAAGTCAAGAGACAAGAGCTGAGGACCTTTCTTGCACCGAACCCATTTGTGCTGCATTTCAAGAGTGGTCCTGAGTCCGTCTCTGAATCCATTGAATGCATTTTGCGTCAAGCACATTGAGTTTGCTGGAGATGTGCTGAAAACATGATAATTGTTTTTTTTCCCCCCGACACATTTTCATGCCTTCTGCAGGTGCCAGAAAATAATTTAATTTCCTCTTCTCCTTGAAGATTTCTTTGTCTTCCTCTGAAGAGTAGGAGATTCTTTTTCAAGGGGAGGTGTCATGATGCTCCCATTTAGCATGTCTCGCCAAGCAACCAGGGCTGCTTGGTAGTAGTCACCATCTGAACTGAGCATCTGCTCCCTGGGTGTGGTGAGAGGGTAGATTGGACCTGCTAATGCAGAATGTCCCTTCAGTCTCTGTTGCAGGCTGGGGACACAGAAGGCCATGCCACACCAAAGAATGTGACTTGCACTTGCTGGGTTGTCTTCTCCAGATTTTTACTGTTGTTTTCTCAAATGGCAAGAAATCTTGGCTAATTTTCCACCAGTCTTAACCGTTTCCTATTGTGACAACAGTTTGCTCTTCTAATGCTTACGAAACAAAACCAGACCTGTCATAGAAACTGAACAATTTATTTTACTTGACCCAATAAAAATTATCCATTAGTTTTGTTTACATGTACCCTGGCTATCCTGTCAACCTACTAAAAAATGTCCCACCTTGATGAGCAGAGATACCCCTTTTGATACATGTCGAGCAATAGCAGTTGACACAGAGTTAGATAAAGACAATTGGGATGACATTGTGAGGCTGATGAATGGCTTTTAACCTCTTTGCACCTCCTTTAAAGCAGCATGAAAGTGTTAGATGATGGTGCACAAGTCCCCTGGCTCCCTAACTGGCCAGCTGAGATAATGAGAATCTGGAAAATGCACACGCTGTGTTGTCCTTGTTGTGGCAGTGCTTTCTCAGATGGATATGCCTTGTTCCTTCGGCTGGGGCTGCACGGCTAGAAGGCGCGTCCCCTGGGTGGTGGATAGGGGATCCCTCTCTGGAGGGTGCACCGGATAAAATTGAAGAAGGTGCCGCGAACCAATGCAGCCTAAGGGAAGGCCACCCTGACAGAAAAACCATTGGCCCTCCAAGTCATGGGGGTTGGGCAGGTGGCCAACTACCTCCTCCTGGAGAAAAAAAAAAAAAAAAAAAAAAAAAAGTTGCAGAAACGACGAGCATCAACTTGGAGATGGAGAAAATCAGTAATGAAGTGAGGAGGAGGAGATGGAACTGGATCGGTCATGTCTTGAGGAAAAAACCAACAGAAGACTGCGCTGTGGCCCTTGACTCCAGAGCACGCAGCCGCAGACCGATCGAAGTGGAAGAACGATGTTCGCGCCTTGTGTGCCTCCTGGCACTGAGAGAATTCAGATTCAGATTCAGATATGCCTTGTTTGCTCCTTAGCCTTCTCTTCTGGGTGTTGGCGAGTCATTAGCTCTGACATTTCAGAGGACAGGTGATAAATAGAAATTAATGTATTAACCAGTTCCTCAAGTGATATAAGCTAAGGTATCCTCACTGAAGATTTTACTAGATCTTTCATGTGAAAACCTTCAAGTGCTTTATAAATATGAAATAACACAGTTGTGCAGTATCAAAAGTATTTAGAGATTAGCATATTTAGTCACAGAGGGATTAATATATCAGGCAAAAAGCATACTAAGCCATGCAAGGGTGGTGCTGAGACTAACCCCACAAAATCTCAGTTTCCAGTTCTGCGCTTCAAACCATGGAGATGTTCAGTTTTTCGCTGGAGGGTGAAAACATTCTTATTGTGCTGTTGATTGCCTGGGGCAACCCCTACAATTATGAACTGATGAAGTGAATATCCTCCTTTATGTGGGCAGTCAAGGGTTTCTGTCAACAACTATATACTTTACAACAAAGATGGTATAAGATGTTGGATTACAGCTTCCTGCAGGGTCCCCTGAACACTTAACAATGATGAGTGAGTTATTATTGCTCCATTTAGGCCACAAGTTGTTAATCTTTCCAATGGTGATTGTAGGGACAATCATTGTAACCGTGGATGGAAACTGGGATGTAGTGCATCCTACTGACCAAGAACTGGCATCAAGTTGTACTTCTTCTGTTTCTTGCAGTCTTACTTCATGTGGCAATTTTTGTCATCCTGGAGAAGTACATGAGGAGTCTTGCATTACTTGTCTCTCCTGGTAGACTTTATCTTGTGGGACTTTAACTTACCTGCTTCCCGAAGAGAATACTTTCTAAAAAAGCTGAATTAGTAAAACTGCACCTTGAGTTGAACAGGTAGTGCTCACAGCAAGACATCATATTGCAGACCCCAGGTGCTTGTGCCTTTGAGTAACATCACACCATCTGCAAGAAGGGTTGGTCAGAGACACTTGGCAAGCCTCTATAAGCCCATGTCCATGACTTTCTGTGAACAGGAGATGACACTTGCCTGCTCCCAAAGTGAGTTCTGTTGTTCAGTCATCTGAGAAAAAATAGTATGCCTTCTTACAGAAGCCTAGTGAAGTGAACGGGGATGTTGGCAGCACCCAGCTGAGCACTGAAGCTCCTGATCTAGTCCAGAGCAGTCCATGGTGGCCCTGTATGTCCTTCACATGGCTGCTGAGTCCACAATGTGCAAATTTCTGATGTGCTGGCTTAACTATTCTCAACAGTCTACTTGATTTGACTTATTCTGAGCCAGTGTAGAGATCCTGTAAAGAACGGACAGGGAAATTGCTCTGCGTATCTCCTGCTACAATGTACCTCTCACTAAAGAAACCCTAACAAACAGGTACTATAAAAATATAGGGTGATCAGATGATGAACAGAGGTGTGTGACTGTTGCCTCAGCCATCTACATGAGGTGTCTGAATTTGGAGGCTAGACTCCTGTAGACCATGAACTCTCTGTAAAGAGATCCAAAGCAGTTCAGTTGGAAGGCTGCCTTTCCCCACTCACCAGCTGCAGAGTAGATGTCTCAACCTGAAGCTAAGTGTCTAAAGTTAGGACATGTACACATGAACACTCTCCAAGTGTTCACATCGCTCCTATCTATACTGAGCACAAGTTATGTTTAACATAGCGTTAATCCATATGACTCCTTCCAACCCGGTTCAAAGATTGGCCCATTTCTGAAGAAGGGTAACAAGGGGTTTGGACAAGGTGATGGACCTGGAGCTTCCCAAGACCATCCCAAGATGGCTTCCATATGCGGTGTTCATATAGAATTTGCAGAAGTGTAGGTGGAAGATGCTGGAAGGGATTTCTGCCTTTGTCCTTCCTTGCTCTTCTCTCCCAGCCTGAGCAGTGAGTCAGACACTGAGATCAGAGACTCTGCTGTTCCAGCCAGCTGAGTGATGATCCCCTTCATCTCCCACCTCACGCATCTGTCGAGCTCATTCCATTGGGTGCAGCCCTGACACACAGCCCAGGTGAGTCTGCCTTGACTCATCTGCTCCTGCATCCAGCCAGTGAATCAGACAGTGATCCCCTTTGCCTATGTTTCTGTGTCAATTACATCACTTCAAAAATGAAGAAAAAAATCTTGGCTTGTGTTTGTATGAATGACAGAGAATAAAGACATTTCCTCCTTTCACTGACCTACCCAAATATTTTTCTTTAGACATATTTCAAAGTGCCTGAGATATGATTATATCATGGTTAAGTAAGGCATTTCTATAAAACGTGTAATTTTGCTTGTATATAGGTATATGTGTTCAGGAAGATAGGAGGGGGACTAATTAGTAAAGTTCATCTGTTGAGAAGTGGCATATTTTTAACTGGTCTTTTGTTTGCGTGATTTTCTGCCTAGGGGCCAGAAAGTACCTCCCTCCTGTGATAAAGATATTCTTGTCTCTGAGGAAGTCTTCTGTCTGAAGTAAGCCCCACTGACCGCGTACCACTTTAGGCAAAATATTTTACATTGCTTGTATGTCATATAAAATAATTGTCAGTGATTAATGGGCAGACTGCATGTACAGCAAAATACCTGTGTGATGTGCTGTGTTCTACTGATAGTTTTTGAATATTCCTTTGTGGGACGATGGAGTGTGCACGATACTGCTGCACGTACGTTATACAAATCTGAGATAAATCACAACTGATAGGGTGATATAATTCTACTGAAGCTGCATTGAAAGTAAACTGCTGATACTTTCATGTGTCTGGAGGATCTTCTCAACCTTAGTTCATTATGAAATTGCTTTGTCTTCCTAAACCCAAGATCTTCTGTAAAGTCCATTGGAAATTCATTCATTCTTTGCAACAGTAGGCAAGAATGGAGAGAAAAGAAATCTGAGATTGATTCTCTGCCAGGGTTTTCCAGGGTTGCCTGTCTTCTCTGGGTTTGCTTTTTCCATAGCACTGTTCCAGGAAAGCACACAGCTAAAGATACTAATAAAGCTAAATCATCAGCTGAGGTAAGCCATCGCCATTCCTCAAAAGCTGGGGGGTTAAGACCACCTACATTAACTGAGGCTTTGCTCCATATGAAGTGTCATCACCCTGTTCATCCCCAGTAAAAACCTATTTGCTATGAAAAAATCATCATTTTATGGACAATATGGAAACTACTGCGTTTCATGTTAACAGTGGTGGCTTCCCATCATTCTGAGCCTGTTTTAATATTGCCTTTTTTGCATAGCCTGAATTAATTTGAAAGACTATAATTAGCCTTACTACTAAGTATCTTTTATAAGTGGGAGGAATTATGGGTTACTTACAGAATATTAGCAAAGTCTGAAGTTATGCATAATTTCCCTGAAAAAATTACATAACAATGTTTCCAGGTGCAAGGTCAGTCTTTTGAGGCTTAGCCATTGGAGTCTAATGAAATAACTGTATATCAGGGTATTAAGTTAAAAAAAAAAAAAAGACAACATCAGAAGTAGGCATGGAACAGAAGTTAGGATCTTGATAGTTTGCCATCAGTGCAGGACTAAGGCTATGGCAATGATGTTACAACCATAAAAGTTATTAGTGGATCCTTGCTCTTCTGTCAGGAACATGACATTACTCCCCAATGGTAAAGGGTGTTCCAGCACATTTACTGCCATGCCATTACTAAAAAATGATCTTACAATGAGCCCTTCACTGAGGATCACTTGAAAGAAAGAGAAAGGAGAAGAAAAAACCTTGATCAAGGGGAGAAGTTAAAATATTTACAATAGAATATCTTGGAAGTGCCACAAGCACATGATCAATTTTTTTTTTTTTTTTTTTTTTTTTTTTTTTTTTTTTTTTTTTTTGTGGTTTGCATTTGAGAGGGAGATTAACAAAGGGCTTGTTGGGAAGTACGATGTGAAGAGGACTCGTACATCCTGATAAATATGCTGCAAACCTGTGATAATCACCACCACTGCCAGCTCCCATGCACTGGAGAACTCCTACACTCCCCAGCACAGGGAAATCCCTGGGCGCTCCTGATTCCTCTCCGTTTGAGTAGCTGCAGAGTGCATCCCTCTGTTCACTCTTGAGGGCACAAAACCTCTGCACTGTGCTACCTTAAATATGCACGCAGGGGAATGCCAGTTACACATTTAGCAGATTACTACATATTCACAGACAAAACCAGTACTATGCTTAAATTAAGAAGGTAGTACCCATACACATAGATGTTTATATGAGTACATACATTGTGTATATATTTTATTATCTACCACGAAGGTATTATTACAACAAATCAATATTGTGTTAATGATAGTAATTTGTTCCTATTCATATGATGCTATGCTTTCTTCAGTGATTGCTGCTGTGGGTTTTGTCCTGGCAGAGATTCACAAAGGCTTTCGGTCACCATTGCTTGCAAATGCCAGCCACCAGCCACCAGCAGCCGTCCAGCACAGTGCAGACAGGGTGGCAAGTTTCACAGTGAGCCCCTGCTGGGTCTGGCTGCTACTGCTTTAGGATCACAGTTTTCAGACCTCTTCAGTCTGAAGATCCCTAAAAATCTTCTGCTGGTGCTATGGATCCTTGCACAGCAAGTTAAACCTACTGTCAACAGCCTTTCTTACTTAGTCATATTTTACAAATCCATTAAAAGTAGTCCATCATTCCCAGGAGTCTGCATACCGGGCACTGAACAGTCTTGCTTTAGAAAAAAAGATTAACTTTTGCAAATTGTCTGTCTTATTATGCTTGTAGAATGGCATTTGGTACATGGCCATTGGCTCGGAAAGTAATGGATGACTTTTCTCCTGTGGTCCTTCCTGAGTCCCAGAGATGCGCATGGTCCAGGTCTGTATGTGAGATGGGACAACCAAGCACCATCTTCTCCACCACTTCTTCCCAACCCACGCATCAGTCCTGCAGGTGATACACAGTCTTCGGTGAGGCCACTTGAAGAGTGGGGCAGGGGCAAGGAGAGACTCAAGATTTCTTTGCAGAGCTGTAGGAGCCAACACAGATGAGAGATGGGAGCATCTTATTGCAATTCCTTTTCCTGCACTCTCCTCCTTGGGTCCTAGGGTGCTCCTGAAGGCAGCTGTCCCACTGCAAGGGCAACTTCGGTTCTCCTGTTTGGTGTCTTCTGGATCTTAAGTTGCTCCATGCAGCCCATAACCATGGACCTGTGCTCACCAAGCTCTGCAGTTCATCTTGCCCAGGAAATTTCATTTGTTCACAGCTGCCCTGAGATGCCTCTGCCATGCTGTGGAGGTGAAGCACGGCTGTTTTAAGCAAGCTCTCTGCTGCCAGGGGAGATGTGTGATTTCCTGAACACTCAGCTGAGAAAAGCAGATGCACACAAAGACCAAGCCAGGCAGGCCAGTGTGTCCTGGCAAGGAGCCTGCTCCTGCCCCGTCCAGAGGGAAGCCTTCTGCATCCTACTGGGCAGTTCCTACGCAAAATAATTCCATCAGCGTCTCCAGCTGCTGTGAGCTCTTGTAAGATTGACGTCGGCAACAGGAACCATCAACAAATGTTTTCGCATCTTTAAGGCATAAGCTGTATCTCACATTAAAAAGAACTCTGACTTTTCTGTTTTATTAGCTTTAAATGTAAGGAGAAGTGTATTGC
This sequence comes from Platalea leucorodia, assembly GCF_965183815.1. Taxonomy (NCBI): domain Eukaryota; kingdom Metazoa; phylum Chordata; class Aves; order Pelecaniformes; family Threskiornithidae; genus Platalea; species Platalea leucorodia. The sequence continues at coordinate 87,174,869 of NC_138858.1, read as the reverse complement.
AGGAGTTCAGCTCCAAGGTGTGAAATGCACTGCTCCCCATTGGCAGCAAGGCAAGGCTGGTTTGTATCCTCTGTCTTCCTAAAACAATGTTTTGCCCCAGTTTAGTCCAATCACCAAAGATGTAACCCTTGTCTGCCTTGATCAGAACCCCAGAATACTTCACCCCCCACCCCCTCTCCTCTGCAGCCGTGTCTGGATTGGAGAAGAAATTTAATTCAATTTCTCCTGCCTTCTGTCTCCTCTGCACACAGAGTCACAGACCTTCACAAGCAGCAAAGACTGCTCATTCCCAAAGGTTATAAACTGTGGATCTGGAATATAACACGGTGCTAACACAGAGTGAGAGCAAGGAGTTATTTTCCAAACGGGATGTCTCTTGAGTCAAGCAGTCAAGTGATTAATTAAGAATTGCATTTATTTTTCGGTTTTAGAGTAGGGTGGATATGCATTTTACTGGAACTGTCTGAGTTCCAAATGTGTACTCAATCCCATTCGCCTCCTTGCAACTCTCCATATCATAAATTTAAGAGACAGACTTCATTTCATGCTTGTGAGAATGATCTTGAGATCTTAAAATTAGGAACAGCAAAGACAATAAAAGACAAGTCAAAAATGGCCCCCAAACAACCCTAAAACAGAATAGCTGAGTGGTGTGTGTTTCATGCACTCCTTAATTATCATCTCAATCAATCTAAGAGAAAAAACTCTGTCCTTCAGAAGAATTTTAGTGTCTTTTTCCAAAGAGTTTCAGATTCTTAGACTGTTATTGAAACTGAACAACGAAGCATTGCAGCTTCTCTAATTCCTCTGTTTCCCTGCTTTCTTGTACCAAGGGTGAAATGTTGACTTTACCCATGTAAGTGACAGGAGAGTACGGTTTGGCCCTACAACAGGATCCTCTCTCCAGCTCCTTTAGCACATCTCATTTGGATTACATTTAGGGGACTTCAGAGTCAACCCACAATAAACGGGAGGATGCTGGGAGGGCAACTCTGAGCATGGGAATTAGGTTCTAGGCAGCTTTAATTAATATTCCTTTAAATGTTTCTGTCAGGAAGCAAAATTGTCTTTTCTTCTTATGAAAAGTCTCTGCTGTGTTCAGAAGGAAATGTTATTGAAATTCCAGTTCTCTGCATATAGGATGACAAAATGATAACAGAAAAAAGAAAGACTGCCAGTACCAAATTTTCTGAAACGAAACAGATGCAAAACTTCAGGGGACTGAAATGATTTGCTAGACGCTTACATCTGTCATAGGCCAAGGACAGGGTGAAACAACAAGATTTCATCACTGTAGTATGACAAATGTTTTTGTCTGAGGATCTCTTCTCATCTTCATACTTGCTATTCCAGCACACACAGATGGTTCACTTGGAGGAAGACAACAGACTGCTGCGAACAGAAAGTCAGTCCCTGCTATGATATAGCCTTGCAAATATTTTCAGTGAAATAGTCAAAATGCAAGCCATGGTTGTTTAAAACCTAGTTTAGTATCAAAGGGAAGAACATAGAGGTTAAGGGATCACAGATTAAAGGATTTTCTGCTTTGCTTAACTGCTTTTGCACTTGCTTACAATGGTGAAAAAACAGTACACCTAGGTTTAATGATGAGGAAGGATGAATCTTTAGTGGTAGGTCAGAGACAATCCATCCAGGACATTTGCAGGAAAAGCTGGAACCTGCAGCATGCACCTATCTGCCTTCCAGCTCTGCTGGCAGGTGGCAGAGAGCAGAGCAGCCTCCATGCCACTCGCTGGTACCATGGCCAAGAGGTGGGATCAACACAGAGCATCACTTGGTTCCTAAAACTGTTTAAGATCAGGATTTGCAGAGTGTAATCTGGGTGAGGAGTCTGTAGCATATCTATGAAACAACCTGCAGAATAGTGAAAAAAATAAAATAATGGATATGCGGTACTATTTGTGAGTTTATGTTATTTCTCTTTGAATACTGGGTGGATAACCATGTTTATCAACCCTGAAAGACTCACACATCCATACCAGCAAATTACCCACTACCTAGACAGAGAACAGATGCAATACAGCATGACCGGCTCCGCATCATGGAGCCTTTACGGTGCTTGCAAAAGTCACCTTAGCCTGGTAGTTAAATGCTTCCACTTTTTCCTCACTGCATGTTGTGAAAAATGGATGTCCTTACATCTGCACTTTGCAGATGAAGAATTAAACACTGTGTTTAACAGCAGACCTAAAAGTGACTGTGGGGACAGCAGGGCATGGCACTCATGGCTGCATCAGAGACACCTTCTCCAGGGCTGCATGGAGGTGTGATAAAACGCCTACTGTCCTGGGGCACGTAGGGTCTCATCGCTCCGTAAGGTACCTGCCAGCTACACCCGAAGCCTAATTCCACTGTTTACAGACAGGGAATCTGGTCTCAAAGGACCCCATGCATCCCTGTCAAAAAATTGCACAGGCATACTCCCACAGTCTAAATAACTTGTCTGTACTTGTGAAGGAGTTTGCTGTGGAGTACGGGCATGGGTCATCCAGTCTGCAGCTCACAACCTCCAGCACCATCTTTCCTCTATTGATTTTAATATAAATTGTCAAATGAATGCTCACAAACCACATGCAGCTTGTGGGAAAAGTGATTTTGCACAAGGTCCTCAGAGAAGACATACAGCTGTACAACGTCTCCTTCAGCCCCGTGCTGGCTGGCAAGAACAGCTATCTTAAAAATGCGAACCTTGAGCCAAACTATAGCATAGTTTCACAAGGGGCAGTCAGGCAGAGCCTAGACAAAACAAGCCCTTAGAGCACAATCAGTTTTGATCCAGACCTGCCTGGCTGAACCACCAGCCCCAGCTTCTGAGCATGATGAGCTGCAATTTGCAGCTCCAAATTTAACCAGAAACCCAGGGACACTGAACGGCCAGGGTTCGGGAGCTGAGTGTCCGTGCAGTGTAGGCTGGAGCCACAAATACTGCTGACAGAGGCTCAGCTGCACATCCAGAGTATGAGGTGCCCACATCTGCGCAGCTCAAGCCCTTTACGTGCTGGGAGGACTCCTCCATGAAAACTGTCAGCACACTTAGGAGAGGAGTTTGGGACAGGTGACAATGGCTTTCCTTTTGCCCATCTGCTCCCTGAGCAGAGGCTGCTCCACCTCAGCTGGTCGCTTGCTTGCTGCCTCACGACTTGTTGTTTTGACCAGAGGGTCACTGCAGAGGACAGCTGGGCGGGATACCCCTTGCCCTCAGAGCTGCTGCTCTTCTGGGGAGGGGAGAGACTCAGCTATGCTCAAAATATACTTTATTAATCCCTCACGAGGCTGCTCGGATTATGAATGATGACTAATATGACTTGGATCCTTTACAGTCTTAGAAATACTGTTTTATGACTGAGAATTAAAATTAGATGCTTTGATATTTCTTCTGAATGATGACATGCTTTTTTTTTTCATTAATCCTGCCTTTGGTTGTTTATTCTGTGGGTTGAGTGAGTCAGGCAGCTCTGCTGCAGTGTCAGTATTTGCAGGTACTGGAGGTAACTTTCACATCAGGCAGCTCCACTTCCAAACTTTTTTTTTTCCCCTCCTCAGATGAAGCGCTGAGGAGGTGCATAATCAAGTGTTAGTTGCATAATTTACTCTGAGAGATCAGTTAAACTCATTAAAGAATAAAAACTTGTATAGATTTCTGCCTGAGAGATATAATAATTGCAAGGCCCTGTCTATATTTCCCTTGAACTGGCTACTTAGGTGCGCACCACTCTGGCATAAGATTTATTCCATTAATTTCCTGGTAAAACCCAGAGGCAGCTTTATCTGTCTCCATCTCACATCTCTTTGAGCAAGCTCCCAGCTATTTGCACCTCCAGTGGCAGTCGTGGAAAGGAGGAGCATAACATCCCCAAACATTTTACTGGAGAGGGCAGAGGTTGTTTCCCTCTTCTGCAGACACGACCTCAGACTGTCCACATCCACAAACCCTCTGGGTCCCCTCCAACGTTGTTACGCAGCATCCCAGCTGCCATGCAGCCCCAGAGCTATGCTGGGCAGATGCATGGGAGCTGCTTCTGCCTCCCAGCCCAAAGGTATTCCTGCCACCACTGTCTCTACATGTCCCTTCAGCTTACACCAATCTTCTGCCCCCCGGCGCGTATCTCCATATATTTACAGAAAGCAAGCACATGTCCTCCCAGTCTGCCTTTCCCTAGGCTAAACATCTGACCTCTCCTGGCCTCTGCTCCTGTTAAGGTGTCCTCGTCAACTATCTAATACAAACGCCATTACTTTCCTTTAAAATACAATGTCTATAGCATTGACTACGAGAATTCATGGGGAAAAAAACCCATAGTACATACAAATAATGTAACATGGTTAAGGGAAAAGAATGAAATGATGTCTCCTTGCTGTTTCATTCTGAAACAAATAGCAAAAACTTTCTCTGCAGACTGGTGGTAACACAATGCCCTGTCTCTTTTTATGGCTGGAAATCTGCTGATCTATTTCACTTCTACAATGAAAACTCAGCAGAGGTGCCACCTACTCAGCAGGTTCAGAGGTCCAGATCAGATAAATCTACCAACTCAGATGCTTATCAATAATGTGTCCAAATTTAGCAACACCACTTAGATCAAAAAAACAGCAGGAACTCTTGTGAGAACAAGTTCTTCCACAAATTTCCAGCAGCTGCCAGTTCCAGACAAGTTGGGATGCCCATGAAATAAAGCATAGTTTACCAGCCAAGTGACAGGGCCAGTGTTCAAAACTAGTGCGTTAAATCTGTTGCAGTGCCACTCATTCACTCGCAATGCATGGACTTGGGCAAAACCTGCCCTGCCCTCACGTCTTTTAACATGTTGACTGAGGAACATGAAGAAGATGCTGCTGGAGATGCGCAGGTCTAGCAGAGTTGGACCCCCTGGGACAGTCTCATCGTGAGGGGCTGACTGTGGGACCACAGCCCTGAGCTGTGCTGCACCAGGCTGCCCGCTTGCATCACCAGATTCCTGTATCCCTGTGGGCGCATGTGATTGAGTGGGGAACTCCCTCCAAAAATTCCATTCAGTTGTTATTCCCAAACAGATGAGCAAAATGCATGCATTATTTACCTTGAGACATTGAATTCTCTAAAATAAGAAAGCTCAGAGAAAAATATAAAGCCAAGGAGCAGCAGCCATGCCTGCAGGCAGGGATCCCCTGTGGGGCTGGTCTTGGATGGGACCAGGTTACCCTCTGATGGATGGGTCGTGTCCTCACTGCTGTCAACGTGGGAAAATGCATGTGGGGCTAAAACAAAACCTGCACATTATTTTGCCAGACACCTGCATGCGGACCTGCTCCTTTCAGGGAGTGCCCTGCTAAAAGACAAGGCACAGACATTTCTCTTTCACAGGGATGTGAGCCAGCACCGGCACTGGTGAGATGAGCAGAGTGGCATGTGCAGGCGTGGGGAGCGTGGGGAAGGACAGAGTGCATGAAGCAGACAGGAGCATGCAGCTACGGCAGCTTGCCTCACCACAGGAGATCCCGAGCTTGCTGTTACTAAAGAGCTATTTAAGGTAGAACGTGGTTTTATTTCCCTCATGGGAAAGAAAAGTCTACAAACAAGGAATAACCAATACGATCAGAGATCACCTCTTAAAAAACTAGAATTTACTTTAAAAATTCTGCCAAGAAAAGGGGGTAAAATGCGCAGCTGCAGCCTAAGCTGTACTCTGATGGCTTTTGCTCTGCATAACTGCTGGTATTTATAGTGTTGTAGCACATAAGGCTGAGATCAGGAATACATTATGCTAGAAGGTGTACCTGCCTGCGTGTATATGTGTCCTTGCCTCAAACGGCTCATTAATTTAATCAGCAGAACACCACCTGTATTTCACAAACAGGTAAAATATAGGAGATGAAGACGTTTGTTCAGGATCAGGGCTGGAGTCGAGCGCGGAGCAGCGTACCAATGTGCTGCATCCAAAGTGGTGCTTTTGCTACCAGGTCGGCTCTCGTCTCTCCTCCTGTGCACAACCTGGCCCCGTCCCGAGGACAGGAGGACTCTTTCCACGGAGCACAATGCAGGTGGCTGCACCTCTGCAAAACTTCTGTCAGCTGATCGCAGCAGATGACAGCCTTCAGAAATGCTGCTAATTATAAACACATACTCAGAATTAAGCAGTGGAGAGAAACACAACCAAATGCCCCTCTCTGCCACTGGAAGCAAAGCAGGCACCCTTTCTGAAGCAGAGGTAGAAGCTGATCCAGGTACCAGGTACCCCTGCAGGACTCTTCCCACCCTTTGCAGTGACCTCAGTGAGAGCTGGATAGGGCTAGAAGAGAAGCAGGAAGAGAAACAACGCATGTTTAAACTCTTCAAGAAAGAAGGTAGAAACTTTTCTCAGCTCATCTGTCTCTTCGTGGGAAATTCCTCAGCTCTGTTCTGTAACAGAGAAATAAGACATTAATGAAAGTTCTTGCCTGGCTTTCAAACAAACCTGAGGTTTCTATCTGAAAATTCTGCATTTTCCTGCCCCTCAGGTCTTACCGATAACGCAGCCCCACTTCTGCCCAGCACCAGCTCACAAGCAGGTCATCATCTCACATCTTACAACCCACTGCTATGTGATTTCTTGCACCTTCCTCAGGAGCAGCTGACACAAGCTCATAATCCGAGATGGGACACTGAATTTAACAGATTATTGTTTTATCCATCCTGGTGGTTCCTCTGCTCCTCCACAGACAGTTTGTAGACATGTTAAACAGAATTCAATGTATGCAGTTTGTTGTAAGTGTCCAGCCACACAAGGCAGTTTGCTAACCAGCAGGACGACCCTGACCACCGCCACTCCAATCTCCAAGGGTATTTCAGCAACCTCACTGGTGCTCCAGCTGATAAAGTACATGTCGGCTATTACCAGTACAGCAGATGCCTGGAACTGTACTTAATATACCCTTATTAGCATTTGGCTTCAACATCAGCTGCTGCCATTTGTCATTGAAAAGACAAGAAAGAAAACACCAACAGACGTATGTGCAGAGGAGATAAAATGAGACAGTGGGCTTGCATGAGGGGAGTACGTATATACATATATATGTGTGTGTGTGTCTACTGCTCTCTAAACTAGAGGGAGGAAGGTGAAGGAAGAGGAGAAGGAGGAGGAGGAGGAGACCTCCTGGAGTTCCTTGTTAGGAGAACAAGATCCTGAAACGTTGCCACATAGTTACAGGGGTCCTGACCCAGAGACGCCACACTTCATTACCTCTCCCTGCCTCCTAGCTATTTTCCAGTTTGTCACACCTGGGATGATGCCGAGGCAAGACTGTCACACTGTGCAAGATGTTTTCGAGCCCAAAGAGTGGTGGTGAATGAAGTCAAATCCAGTTGGCGGCCGGTCACCAGTGGTGTTGCCCAGGGCTCAGTACTGGGGCCGGTCCTGTTCAACATCTTCATTGATGATCTGGATGAGGGGATCGAGTGCACCCTCAGTAAGTTTGCAGATGACACCAAGTTGGGTGGAAGTGTTGATCTGCTGGAGGGTAGGAAGGCTCTGCAGAGGGACCTGGACAGGCTGGATTGATGGGCCGGGGCCAACTGCATGAGATTCAACAAGGCTCAATGCCGGGTCCTGCACTTGGGTCACAACAACCCCATGCAACGCTACAGGCTGGGGGAGGAGTGGCTGGAGAGCTGCCTGGCAGAAAAGGACCTGGGGGTGTTGGTTCACAGCCACCTGAACATGAGCCAGCAGTGTGCCCAGGTGGCCAAGAGGGCCAATGGCATCCTGGCCTGTATCAGGAATAGTGTGGCCAGCAGGACCAGGGAGGTGACAGTGCCCCTGTACTGGGCACTGGTGAGGCCGCACCTCGAGTGCTGTGTTCAGTTTTGGGCCCCTCACTACAAGATAGACATTGAGGTGCTGGAGCGTGGCCAAAGAGGGGCAACGAAGATGGTGAAGGGCCTGGAGCACAAGGCTGGTGAGGAGCGGCTGAGGGAGCAGGGGTTGTTTAGCCTGGAGAAGAGGAGGCTGAGGGGAGACCTTATCGCTCTCTACAACTACCTGAAAGGAGGCTGTAGCGAGGTGGGGGTTGGTCTCTTCTCCCTAGTAACAAGGGATAGGATGAGAGGAAATGGCCTCAAGCTGTGCCAGGGGAAGTTTAGGTTGGATATTAGGAAAAACTTCTTCACTGAGAGGGTGGTCAGGCACTGGCACAGGCCGCCCAGGGAAGTGGTTGAGTCTCCATCCCTGGAGGTATTTAAAGAATGGATAGATACGGTGCTCGAAGACATGGTATAGATGGACTTGGCAGTGTTAGGTTAATGGTTGGACTCGATGATCTTAAGGGTCTTTTCCAACCTCGACGATTCTACGATTCTATGATTCTATTCTGATAAGCACAGAAATAGCTCCTTCATGCTCTTGTTAAACATGGCTACAGCCCTTGTTCTGCTATCAGCCCGTGCAGACATGCAGAAGAAGACGACGGAAGAAACTGGAAAGTGAATGTAAGGATTTTTATTTTAAGCACTGTAACACTTTCAGGACATCATCTGCATTAGCGGTCTATTCAGACATTCATCTCAGCTTAAAAAACTGGTGCTATAGACAAGATATTGTGCCAGCCGTACTACTAACACAGATATGATTTCAAAAAAACAGGTCACAAAGTTAATTAAAAAATATTTTGAGCAGAATACTTACGCAAAAGTAGGAGCAGTTGGTGGTATCTGTCCTTCCCAGAAAGATTCATTGCCTGTGTTCATATTACTGGATAAAGAGTGCTTTCAAGTTTTTGGGTCTGCAGTCCTTGACAGACACCGAGTCGTTACTCATGCAAGAGTTAGGAGACCACTATTTAAACCCTGGTTTAAGCTCTCTGAGAATGGAAGAAATGGTATTATCCAAGAGTCACAGATCATTATTTCACAGTGACAACGCGAAATGCAACAGTCAGCATAACTGTAGTGATAAGTAAACAAAGGACAGTGCAGACTGGAGAGTGATTTCTGAGCAGTTTGCTCTTGCCAGGTGAATGCTACTATGCAGTTCAGCCCATCTTCTTTAGCTTTGTTTTTTATCTCTGTATTTTCCCCCATTTAGCAAGCACATTCTGTTTTCCGTGAGTGTTGCTGCTGCCTACAGATGCACCACCAGCTAAACAGTCCTTCACTCACCTGATGGTTTTTTTGCACAGGATGCCAAGAAAAATAACCAAGGAAAGCCCAGAAGTAAATACGAGGGTGCACAGATGCATTTCTTCAAAGAAGTGCTGCTTTAGGCATAAGTCAGTCATGCCTCCCAGAGAGCCACAGCAATAGCAGGGTGTCTCTGTCAGCCCAGACATCAAGCTGCTATTACGACAGCCAGTATCTGTCTATTCCTCTCCTCTCCTGAGTGGTGGCTTCAGAGGAGGGAGATCAAGGTCAGTGCTACATGGTCAAACATGCTCACTCGCAACTGCAGATGGCCCTCCAGAAGCAGCAAGGTGCATGGGACATGGCTCCTTGCAAGGCTCTCCTGCCCTGGGCACCCCAAAAGTAGGACGGTTCAGATGTGCTGTGCAAGCCTCACATTTTCCAGAGGGCTCCTGCAGCGGCAGCACCATTGGTGATCCTGAACCCAGAGCGACCAGGACCCTCCCGCAGATATGTCATGCTCTCCCATCGGCATCTCGTGCCTCGCTCTTTCTGAGCAGCTCCAAAACCGCAGAGCAGTTTGATTGCCCTCTGTGTCATTTCCAGCTCACCAGCATTTCACAGCTGTCAAGCAGAGCATGAAGCGTGGCGCCAAGAAGTTTGAAATTTTTTTTTTTTTAACTTTACGCTTCAATGACCACTCTTGCAGAAGTGGCAGCCGTACGCAAATATTAACTTGCCAGAAACAAGTGAGAAAAGATGAACCTTGTGCCAAATACTATGTTAGTTTTTGTTCTGGTATGTGTCCAGCTAAACCCCCACTCGTGATGATGCCAAAGAGACTCTTTTTGGCTAGCTCTTATTAAAGTTGTGCATTTGAGCTAAATCTTCCCTGGTTCCCATTCTTTATGCATTTGTGACGTTTTATGGCATCTGGGGCAGATGATCTCCTGGCTCTGCATCAGCAGGCACTCCAACTTCCCACCCCGCCCAAAGCTGTATGATATTCAACTGATACAGCAGTATTTTGCAGTAGCAATGCCTCCTAGCAAGCACCCTAAAGTGGGTACTTCTAGAAAATGCTGCTGCACTACACAAAGATGATCGACTGTACTTGTATCCCTTTGTATAAAGTTGCCAGAGAATTTATTTTATTATTTATTAGATAGAGAAAACCACTGGTGCTCTACTAGACAGAAGTGAGGCCATTCCACTAGCTCCAGCCTTTATCAGAACCAGCTATTAGGAGCCCCAAATTTGGTGAGATTTAGATGTCAGCTGTATTTTGACATATACTAAATAGAGAACCTGTCTTTGAAATGCTGATCACTGCTACCTCCTTACAAGTCTTTAAGCTTATAAGTAAGTTCGTTTTTAAGTGAACTAAAAAAAAAAAAAATTGAAAAATAACTATGTTGAGGAAAACAGCCAAATCAGTCAATCTTTGGGACATCTTCAAAGCCTGTGGGGACCTGTTGGGAAATACCTGCCTCTGAGCAGAAGCCAAGAAGCAAATGCTGTGAAGTTCAGAAAAGCCATCACATATGTCAGGGAGGCCACCTCTTCCCCTGGCCCGGCACATGGATGCCTGCTCCAGCATTCCCTTCAGAGTATCCATGAGCACATCGCCTGTGTGGTAATGGAGGTGTATCTCTCTTCTGGGAGGTCGCTGGATGGGACATAGAGGTGACCTGTCTCCTCTCCAGAGCACCCAGAACATGCAGTTACTTTATGCGTTCAAGATGCACATTACTTCATGGTCCAAGCACAAAAGCAGGACCCGGCTCCTTGCACTGCAGCTTTCTGGAGGACATATTTACTGATCACACTGCTTTCAATGCAGCATTTCACAAGAAGTCAGGAATAAGGGCTTTCTTATTGAAAATTCAGTGAAAGGACAACACTTGGATGCACACAGCTTTTCTCTGGCAGCGGGTAAACAATTTTTAAATGGGGGAAATGTCAAAAGCCATGAAGTAACACATTCTCCTAAAAAAAAAGAGTGGCAAAATGCCACAAACTTTGGACTATTCTCAATAACATTTTTGCAGAGTCTGCGCCCATATTATAAGCAGGTTACCACCCTCAAAAATTTAAGCTGACAAAAACATACCAGAGAAAGTGCTGGTACTTGTTGACTGCTCTTACTAAATTTGACAGGTCGGCAGAGTAAGGAGTTTAATCTGGGGCATATTTCTTTGCTGGAACCATTTGCTGTCCTGAGCAAGGACCGACCGAGGAGATGCACACACTGTAAAGAAGTTCAGAATAATTATTTCAAAAGCGTTATTGTTTGGAGGCTAGGTATTTACATCAGTAACCTCTAGAAGCAAGTGAGCTTTTGTGGGGTGCTAATAATTTTTTTGCATGCTTGTTTATTCTGCTCTGTGGAAGTCAGCCCAAAGCAGAATTTTACTTTGGTGGCACTAAATCACACAATCTGCCAGTTTGGGCTTTGGCAAGTGTTCATGGCCAGTTGCAAAATATTAAAACACACGCTGTCCTCTCTGCCACATTTTCTGCATGCATGTACTTTCCATCTTAATGGCATTTTTATGGGATTTTTTTTTTTTTTTAACAGTTTAGAGATGAAGAGTGGCCGAGAGCAATAGGGGATAAACACGATACAGGAATCTTACAGAAAAAAATGCACAGCGTGGCACAGAGTTACTGTGGAGCTGAGCTACATTTTTGGAGAAAACCCTAAGCCAACAGCAGAATTTCTGGAAGACGACGGAGAATAAACATACCGCTTAGCTGCTCTACTCTTAATTCTAATGCTCAGTTAAAGGAAACTGAAGGACATGAAAGTGCATGCGAGGGTAGCCAGCAAGAACCCGCCATCCTTGTGCTGCATTCACATTTTCAGAAAGAAACAGCTGTCCTAGCTAGTATTGCATTTCTCCCCTCTCCCAAGTGCAGAGGAACAGAGAAGAAAATAGGTATTTCTTTTTTACCCACAGCAACTAGCAGGAAAAAGAAGGTGTAAAACAGGTATCTCTCATGGTAGCTAGTAGAGTAGTTCAGTGTAAGAGGAAGGACTTGATGGACCATCTTGTCTTAAACAGACAGAAAGGTGACAGCCCTGATGGGGACCAAGCAGAGAGACGGGAGCTGGTCACCAGCACCGTGTTATTCTGCTTGCATTGCAGTAGCCCTGCTGCACAAAAGCCTTGCTATCTGTAGGATTACAGATAATTAAAGGAACGTAAAAAGTTGTGATCAAGCCCTCCATGCTCTGCCTTTCATTTGGGGCTTAGCTGGCATTAAGGTGCAGCTGGTGCTCCCATTATGGCATATTTGCAAAGGAAAATATTGGAGGTTGTAAGTAGTGTTTTGAGATAAGAAGAACATGTTATTATCACCAAGGTAGCTCTATTGTGAATGGCAGTCCAGGAGAAACTGAAGGAGTGTAAGGAAAAAAATAATTAAACAGCAGGAGGAGACGTTTCTGCTGCCATAAAAGCTGTCCAAATAATTGCATGATTGTTTCTGAAATCTGTACATCAGAAAGGGTTCAAAGCTCCATGTGAACAGGTAATACCTCATAAAGAATGCCCTGTCCTCCCTCCAAAACTGTTTAACCATTTTTAATTAGTTCTGCCTTAGCTTTTTCTTCCTTTATGTTTCTTCATTAACTACTTCTTCCTTCTTGAGGCACAGATCTATTGCAACAGAATCCACTAGTTTGTCAGAAAGAGAAAACAGGAGCTGTTGTTTTCTGTTTTAATGCATTGTGACTTTCTGTGGAAGTCCCACAAGCAAATTTGAACTGCACTTCTTTCTAAGATGTCTTAAAAATTAAACTTTTTGAAATAAAATAAATTATGTAACAATAAAATATAAAAATACATAAAGAGCAATTTATTATTATGTCACACTGTGGTGGGAATGGAAAGCTGCAGACAAACTGCAGCATGCCCTGCAATTCCTTTGGCCTGCAGTTTGCAAAATATTACAGCACTTTGCAAAGTATTACAGCAGTACAGAGCTGCAAATCTGTGGGTTCTCTGCAAAAGGAGGTAAGCAAAGGAAGAATGACTGTTACTGAGTGCATCTTACAACAGTTCACCCTCAGACAATTTTAAGATGATTTCCATGTGAATCTTCACAAAAGACAAAGAACTGAAAACAGACCTGTAACCCCAAGAAGGGCTCCTAAGTCATTCAGGGATGGAGAAGGCTTATTAAGACATGCTTCCAGACAAATTGCATAACTGAGCATAAAATCCCAGGCTAAAAATGGAAACCAAAAATGCAGGGACTGACTCACAATTCACTTCAGCAAATACTGCTGCTTTATAAAAAATAAGGTGTCCTCTCATGGTGGGATGCTTGCCTCCCTTGTCTTATACCCTGCCAACCCAGCTTATTTCCAGGGTGTTAAAACTAGCCCTCAAATTTATATTTGAGTGTTTTTTTCTTATTTCACTATCATCAGCAGTTTTCCAATGTCAAAATGCAGTTTTGGGGATGCTAACATAATTTCTATACAGTTCACTAAAAAGTTGCAGAATGGGGCTTATGGAACACATTTATTGTCAGTGCCTTGGTACACGGCATCGCAGGGGTTATGGCAGCACCCGCCACAAAAAGTCTCTGTTGTGGATTTGCATCTCTGAGTGTTGCTGTAATGAAAGGACACCTAATCCTTTTCGGGCAAAGGACTTCTTGCAGCAATAAAGTTTTGCAGTTATGAATATACAGCGTACACACTTCGCTTCTTGTTGCCAGTGAATGAGAGCTCCTGGAAGAGATGGGCAATTTTTTTAGCACAATTTAACTCTCTCCAGCTGTATATTTTCCTTCGGATCCTTGCTCTTGCTTCAGCTGCACACCCGCTAACAAGCGGCAAAATCCCATCTGTAAATCTGCTGCATGCATGTGTGACATTAACAGCTTGCAGGCGTTTTTCACATAGTAAGAGTTTCGGCTGCACTGAGTCATGCTTCATGCAACTCAATGTCCAAAACAAATAAATCTGAAATGTACGGACATCCAGGTTCAGCCACAAAAAAAAAAAAAAAAGGAAAAAAGAAAAAAAGAAACATTTGAAATAGTGTAATTGATTGCAGTGGAAAGTTTTAACGACTTTTTTAGAGAAAAGCATAATCTTACTAAGCCTGTGTCACCCACATTAAAGCCAGCCAGCACTGGGGTCCCTTGCATGGTCTGTGGCCAGTGGTGCTTTTGGGAAGGCGCAGATAACGCTTGTGCAGGGCCATGCACGATGGCTGCAGCGTGCACTGTGCTGGGGGTGAGGACTGGAGTCCCCTGTGCCCCCACACCAAAACCTCAAAGAAAAAAGTTAACAGCCTTGAAATTTTGAGGAGCTTTGGGATGATTAGTGGGAAACAAGGACAGAGGCTTCGTTGCGGAGCGGTACCCATCTGTTCAGCAGCAGCTGAGGAACAAGGGCTGGTGTTTGCATGGACCCTGCGCGTGAGGAGCCGGTCACGGCTCCGCTAGGCTGGTATCTGCCATCAGACAGTGCAAGGGAGACTGGCTGGGCACGCATGATAACTGCTTATCTTGGACAGAGCCATTACGGCACAAACCCCTGGGCTTGGCAAGGAATCTCCGTCAGAGAGCCCTCAGGCAGGCAGTCCTTTGGGGAGGTGTGAGAAGGGAACTGGACAATGTCAGACCTTCTCCTGGTACTCTCTAGATGGCTAGAAAGGATTTGTGATTTATTAAAAGTATGGTTTCCTGAATCTTGCATTGCACATGTAAAAAGACTCAACCACATAGCTGGGCTTGTGTACTAGCAAGCCTGTACAGCTGTGTGCTCCCTCCACTGTTTTTCACTCATTTTTTCTCCCATTTCTCCCTGCTGTACTTTATTTTCAGTGATGCCCCAGCTCCCCCTCTGCCTCCCACTTGGGGCCAGCCCAGGAACAAGCCACAGGTGCAAGGCCACAAATATAAAATTGCTAGGAAAAAAATCTCTTCTGCTTCAGCAACAAAGATAGCGCAGCAGGACTGCATTCCTCTGCAGGTCTTTTGAATCCACTCTAGTAAAGGCTAGTACATATTCAGTTTTTAACCGCTGTGGTTTCATTTCCTTAAATAAGAGAAGCTTTTGCATACCCTGCTTTATAGTTATTTTCTTAGGAAAATCATTGTTACCAGCTTCTGTCCTGCCTGAGAGTGTTTGTTATTGATAGCTTGAGTAGGCATCGCGTGTTCCTGGCATCCTTTGGAAGCCCCACAATTCTTCAGACCTTCAGCTTCCTTTTTCACCTATTTTTAAACTGGCTGGCTTACAGTGAGGGGAAGAACTCAGCAGGAGTTTTAATAAACATTTATCAGCATAAAATACCTTCCTGCCTGTCTGCACGCTGTTGCTGGGGTGTGCATGCCACTGTCGGTAGCTTGGATGCACCACGGAGGATCTGGTTCTCCCATTTTGTGTTTTCTGGGGATACTTTGGGACCAAGCAAGAATGAAGTTTGACACTTCTCTTATGGAGCTGCCACCTCCTTATTCAGTTATTTGTATGGTCATACAATTAGCCAACTGGGGCTAAATCTGATCTGATCTGAATTCTCTCAGTGCCAGGAGGCACACAAGGCGCGAACATCGTTCTTCCACTTCGATCGGTCTGCGGCTGCGTGCTCTGGAGTCACCCAAGGGCCACAGCGCAGTCTTTTGGTTTTTTCCTCAAGACATGACCGATCCAGTTCCATCTCCTCCTCCTCACTTCATTACTGATTTTCTCCATCTCCGAGTTGATGCTCGTCGTTTCTGCAACTTTTTATTTTTTTTTTCCGGGAGGAGGTAGTTGGCCTCCTGCCCAAAACTGGGGCTAAAAATAACAGTTTTTACCAGTGAACAGGATTAACTACTTGACCTTTTCCAACCTGCAGCCCATAAACAACTGTACCAGCAAAACTGAACCATTGACATGGTGTGGGAACAATGAAAAGGAGAAAGATGAAGGGGGAGAGACTCTTTAATCCCATTTGACTACAGAATGAAATGTTCATCCACATACAGGCTGAGCACAAAGCACAGCCGTTTTGATGTGATCATATTTGCCCTCCTTTGGACAGCTATGAATGATGTCACAGCTTCTGCGCGTGCATTGCACTTTGCATGGCAGTGGATGGCGGGATCTGTAATGTACTATTTTCTAGCAAGGGTGGATCTATGACTGAAGAGGGCCCCAATGCCACGATCACTGGGGTTGCAAGCACAGCATGGGTTATCCTCAGGTGAACTGGGGACGGATGCTCTGGACCAAAGCTGCGCTGCTGCAGCTTCGCCTGCAGATGCTCTTTCACGGCAATTCATGGTAACACACTCCCTACCTGAAAGAAGGATAAGCTACCCTGTAAATAGCAACAGGTAGGAGAATGCCATAGCCAATATTTGGAGCAGCTTGTTTGCCAGAACCCAAGATGGTAACTTTTGTAATAGTAACTCATCCATGTGCCGGTATCCTCGCTCAGCAGCAGGCAGTGCAGCCTACAGACATCTCTGCACATGAAAGCTGTCTTGGGATATGGCAGTGTATGGAAATAAAGTAGAATAGCTGTGTCAAATTGATGCCCCAATCCCCTCTTGGTCTCTGCAAAACAGCAACTGGTGCTACTCACTGAAAAAATGCATTAAGACAATTATTAGCAGGGCATTTTTTTTTCCCAAATCAGGAGTCTAAACCTGTAATTTTTCTGAATGGCTATGCAAAATTCTTTTTGTGTGTGTGAAATAACCTAAGCTTCAGGAGGTGTCATGGTTTCCAAACCGGTGAGCACATTGCAGTATCACCATTCAGAAGGTGGGCAGCAGACAAGTGAAGGGGATCTGCCTGCTAGCTGTCCAGGAATATGTGAGGAAAGGGAAAATGAGAACTGATTCAGCCCCATAAATCCGTACTCTTCCCTGATTTTGCATCAGCTAATTTAACAAGGCAGTGAAAAAGTTAATTCACTGCTGAGAGGTGAGGCAGACACAAGCCATAAACATGTGGATGCAACAGTGGTTAGACTTGAAATTCAAGCCGGTTTTCATTTTGTCTGTCCGGACCACAGGTCTCATCTCAACTTTATTTAAGCAGATTGCTAAACAAACACTCTCTCCCTTTTAGCTACTTAAAATGAACAGCTGAATTGCTGTGCAGCCATATATGCCAATTCCACTGAGAAGCAGTGCAAAGTTTTGTTCACAAGTACTGTTCACATTGCTTCCAAGTAGAAAAGCCATTTTTAATATCTAGACTGTGTGCTGATTAAGAGCAATTAGTCATCAAGAAGTCAGTGTTTAAACACAAGCCTCACAATGACATAATCACAGATAAGAAACCTGCCATTATAGAAAGACAGCATTTTTAGCATAGCTTTTCCCTGCTCAGAACATCATGTCCTGTGCTGCTTCACTTTCAATTTAGGAGGTTATGGGAATAGAGCTTGCTGCAATTATCTTGCAGATATCTGGGGAATAGATTGTTAAATTTCTTAGACTCTTTGGCTAAAGAGTGGCTCATTCTACAACTTCCAATAGCGGCTGCTCAAGACATGGCCCACATTAGCACAGATGTGATCCAAACAGCCCAAAATCAAAAACTAAAGTAAGGTGGGAGCAAATGCTGACAATAAGTAGCGAGACTCCTGTGGTCAGTTAATCTTTTTTCATGTAGGGACTCATGTTTACCAGAAAAAAATACTTCCCTTAGGAGCTGGGAATTAACGTACTTTTGATTGTGGACCTGTCATTCAAAGGAGAAATGGACAAGTTATTTCATTACGACTTAGTTGATCTTGGCTAAACTCTACCTGTAGAAGTTTATTCACAGCCTGTTAATTAGTAAAGTCCGTGATCGCTATCTGCTGCTGTGACTTCAACCAGGGATTTAATTCAGTCTGAGTCATGGCTTTGGACATTAATTAGCACCAAGTTCAAACAGCATCACACCTTACAGATTTGTTTCATGTGCATTTGGCAAACACCCATTGGAGTTTAAGGCACAGCAGCTCACAGCCCCTGTCGCCACCATCCTCATTGTAGCATGGTCAAAACAGAAAGTGCACCTCTACCCTCACCGAGTTAGCAGATGAAACAATGCAGCAATTTCACCTAAAAAACAGCCTGTGAAGGTGGTTTAGCGTTGGTACCCACAGATCCACAGCAGTGCCTCGTGGATTCAGGTAGATGCTAGTTTACGTGCAGGTACTCAGCTGAGGCTCAGACCCCTAAAAAGGGGGGCAGGGCAGACCAGTGGGGTAGCAGTCACTAAAAACACGCTGGTGCACACCAGCATGGGGATGTGCATAGGGATGCGCACAGGGATGCACTGTGCTCTGCCAGTGATGCTGTGGGTGTGGGCACTTCCAGGAAGCTGTGGGGCAGGTAACTTTTCTCCACCTCTGCAGCCAGGCTCCCTCATCTCTCTGTTTTCATTTTTTTTTTTTTTGCTGCCTCTGAATTCTGGCATTGCATTGCATATTTGGAGTTGCAACTGACAACAGCAAGCAACCAGCTCTTTGCAAGCCCTCAAGGCTGTTCTTTCTTGCCATAGCCTCGTGGTCTTCATCCTGTGATCAGACACGGTTAGCCTGGCCAAAGGTGGATAAAAAAACCCAGCCAGCATCCTGTCCCCAGCCAGGAGGAGCACGAAGCCCAGCTCCCTGCTGAGCACAGGCAGGCATGGGCTCAGAGCTGCTGCAAACCAACAGAGCAGGTCTTGTGCCACAGGGTCTGGCTGCAGTGAAGGCACTGGGAGCACAACAGTGGAGAACTGATGCTGCGTGGTCAGTATTTTATTGTGTCCCTGTCTCTCTGCCAGTATTAATCATAATCATCTAAGCTTAGGATAAAGGGTTTTGACTTCTACACTGAAGAAAAACTGTGGCTCACTACTCTAGCTAAAATTTAGCCTCTTTTCCTAATTTAGCTGAATTTTACAAGAGTCTCAGTAGTTTAGCCATGGCCAAGTGAGACATTTTCAATCACTCAGTGGGGGTAAATGGTCATAAAAACCTCCAAGTTAAAACATATTTTGAAGGATAGTTTAAAATGCATAAATATACTGCAGGCTGCCTAGTTAACATGTAAGCAGTTTCTTTGCTTCCAAAGCTTTCTATTTGTGAGCCTGTATATAACATGTAGCCTCCAAGTACATCTTCTTAGTTTCACAGCTCGGTACTGCCTGCCGGGTCGTAAAAAAACTGCAAAAGCATCATGGCCACAATTCCAGTTTACTCCTGCAAAGCATATTCATCTTATCACAGCAGTGTCTGATTTCTACCACCTATCTACTTGTGTCCTTGTGAAATACAATTCTGAGACGCTATGGAGGCGGCACTGAAAAGCAAAACATGTGGCATTCCATAAATCATTTCTGGAGGACTCCAGATAGATTACTTAACATTGACTGGGATGGTTTTGGGAGTTATCTTGAACCAACTGACCAAAAATCAGCACCACAAAATCAGAAGTATTATTAGTAGACTCAGAGGGGCCTGAGTAACAAGCCTTTGGGTTTAGAAACAACTACTTACTGACTGTAATTCTCCATAATCAAAGCAATTAATTGCAAAGATTTGTCCCTAGTCACAACTAAAATTACCTTTTATTTTTTGCTTAGTCTTTGCTAATAATGCTCACTCAGTAACCATGCTGCTGCTGGGGAACATCTTCATGGTGTCAGCAGGTTTGATGCAGGGGAGAGAAAAGGAGAAGCTTAAGGCTGGAATTTGCAAAGAGCCCTCAGCAAGCATGTGGAACAACTTATGCACATGGCACTTGTACAAACACAATTGTTTAGGACAACAGAATTATTTTTTTAAAATTGCAACACTTATATTGGTACAACACCTTGTTTGGCTTAGACAAATACATGTATTCAAACCAGTGTATATCTGTACTTGGGGAAAAGGCACCAGCACAGGAAAAAAAGTACAGTTCCTACTTGCAAAAAACAATTGAATATTTAAAATCAGAGGAAGGGACCCTTGGAGGTCATATGGTCCAACCTGATGCTCCCAAGCAGGTCCAGCTAAATCAGAGACCTTGTCCCGGCAAGGACAGTTTATCCTGCACGGACAAAATCTCAGCATGTTCTTCTGAACTTCCAAGAACTGCCAACATGGCCCTGTGTTCACTGCCAAGAGGTCTCCATAGAGCTTGCTGATGCTACCACAGCCGGCTTGGAACACGGGGCTTACTGACAAGATACGTAGTTAAACCCAATGGCTGAGGCTGCTACTGCCCTGCTGCCAAAGCTCCTTGGGCAACCCAACCCAAAAGATACATGAGCTCCTCAGAGAGACTTTTTTTTTCTTTTTTTACTTTAGCCAAGGTATTTTTCACAACTTTTACAAAATGTAGTGACCAAAGCCAAACACAAAAACTAAGATTGGTATGGTTTTAGTGGAGCACATACGGCCTAAACCAGGGGACTCTGGACTCCACTCCTGCAATTATTGGAGCTACTTTAGGAAACCATAAGAGCAATAAGAATACAACATGCTGCATGAACAGCTGAGCCCCACTTTATTTTTTAATATATGAGGTCCCTAGAAAAGCCTTTTCTGCATGTTTACATTTCAAGTTGACCCAAAAGACGATATAAACGGGTTTTTCACTTTCTCACTGTTTCCAGATGAAATTTATCACTGCTAATTTAAAGCCATTTGTCCTTTTGCCAACAATGCCCATTAGCTTAAACAGCTCTTTCCTCCTGGACATTGACACTGATGAATTTATAGGGCATGATCGCCTTGCACTGTGCCCAGCTAAGCAAGAAATTTCATTCACAAGGTTGCCACTCTGCAGAAGTAATTCTCATTCCACACTGAACCCTTCCATGCATCTACCCTGATGTGACATTTTTATCCTTTTATCGTGGGCAACCAGGTTTGTTCAGGGCATTTTACTGTACCTGTTGCTCCAGTCTTCAAACCCATTTACTTCACTCACCTGATATTTGCAGTAACGCTCTCCAAAATGACAACAACTTCTAATTTTGCAGTATCACTATCACAAAATTTCATATTTCATTCTTCCTGTTTTTGTGCCAAGATCATTAATGAAAGTATTAAATAACACTGCTTCCAAAACCAATGTCTGTGCAGCTTTGCCAGTGTCAAATCTTCAACTGAGTAGTGCCTTCAGCATGAAGCATTGTCATCTCTTCTTTATCCTATTCCTTTCCTATTTTACAGCTTTTTCTACTCATCTCTGTATTGAATAGTTTGTTGTATATTTATTATGTCTGATTTTCAATGCATTATGATAGTCAGTATTTTATTTAAGCCAGAACAGAATGCACATCATTTACCTAAAACATGAATGATTCCATCAGGGAAGGCTGTCAAGTAAGTCTGGCACAATCTATCTTAGAGTAAAGCCATGCTGCTTGCATAATTTTTCATTTAATTCCATGCCCTGCTACTTTTGTTTTAGGGTCCAGCATACTATTAGGACTATGTGCCTGCAGTTGCTTGGATAACCAGACAGACAGACTGTTTTTCCAGCCACAAAGCACCATTTCTCATTTCACATCTCTCTCAGCACCGTGGGTTGCTGGTCCTGCAGTTTCGCATGCTGAAAGTCCTCCACTGTCCTGGGAGGCAGAGCAGTGTGACTCCAGGGTTTGCAGATATTGTAATCTTTGAGTTTAACTTCCAGCTCCAGTACGGAGATCTTTATGCACTTTCTGGGTATGTATGAAGTTGCAAACCTATTCATTCTGCAATTATTTATATATTTTCATGCAAAATAGACAGACAAGGCTTGAGTCTCTAGCCTAAGAACTCAAAGGTGCTAAATTCACAAATATTTTCATATCTTCTTAGCAAAACAGAAAAACATGGGTTTTAGCTGTTTCTTTTCTTTTCCTTTTCTTACCACCTCCACATTTACTGAATCTCCATAGTTGGTGGGAACTGAACAGACCTGACAGTGTCCGACCCTGCTGAAGTTGAGGTGTACTTCATTACTGATACTGGCAGACACCATCAGAGACATCACCAGAGACATCACCGCAACATAACCATATCACTTGGGTTTTCCTGCAGCACTACAAGGCTCCCCCATCCTTTTTTTTTTAAATCTCACTTTTTTGTGCAACAAACAATGCTTTGTACATAGTTTACTTAGGAGGAAGACTTTGCATATTTAAAAGCATAGTTGAATACTGTAAGTCTAGAAACAGGTCCAGAGAGAAATCTCATATCTGACTATTCCCAGGCTTAGAATCATCTCAGGTTCAGACAACATTTTTCAAGGCTCTTTAAATTACCACAGAGAGCTGGGCAATATTCCTAGAAACTGTTTTTTCAAATGTAGGGTGAGATGATGATTACAGGCATTATAAAAAGTATACCATAAAAGAACACTGTTACTTAACACAGAGGTCACTGTTCATCATGCTGACCAACATTCAGAAAAGCTAAAGAAAATCAGTTAATGGAGCAGGCATTGCTACTGTTCAAATCCTGACCTTAGGACATGCTTATGCAAGTCTGATTTCTTCAGCAGTATTTGTATGAATGGATCTGAGGCAAAAGAATCGTTTCAAAAGTAGGATGCTTTTCAGTGAACAGTTTTCCCTTGTGGTGAAAACCAAAATATTCCAATTTAAAAACAAAGGGGTTGATTTTGAAATGGTGCCATCATGAGTCACCAGAAGTACAGCCTCATGTCTCTTGATCCTGCTGTCTCTGGGCCAGGCTCCCTAATGCCTCTACCTCACCCATAACGGGCTGCAACCTCACTGCAAGAAATTTGGAAGTCCTTGGTTTGGTACATCAGGGCATCTGGCTCCACTGAAACATGGAGACATTACATATCTCATTGCATTTGCCAACTCAAAATATTTTGCTATGTAGTGCAGTGCTACGTAGTCAGTGGTTTTTTTCCAAATTTTGTTGAAAAATCAATATTTCCCCTGGAGAAAACTGTTTTGATGGAAAACTTTCAATGAGAACTCCTCTGAGAATAAAATTTCCCTTAAGACATCTAATTCTAGATTCCAACTGAAAAACGAATGCCCCAGCTGAAGAAAATAGTTTTCACCACTGAAAAATCCCATGGACGAGTATTAGCTTAGCTCTAACAGGTTCAGAGAAACCTTCCCCCCCCCCTTCTCACTGAGGAAATGCAAAACTACTGAAGATGGTAATCCACAGGCTCACAGAGTAATCCTGACCCTATCTTAGTGGATATTGTGCAAACAAATGTCAAGGAAAAACACGTCTCCCAAGCGGGAATAATATTGATGAAGGAACATGTCTCCCAAGCACTAGAAAGCAGTGGCTTCCAAGAATTTCAGCTTTCGTGGTTATGATTTTTCTCCTCTAGTACATGTTCAAGATGCTTGATGGTCCTTGCTCTTCCTCTTAAGTAGAAACGTTATTTGAAAAGAGATTTTTAATTTTTTTTTTTTTATTCAGGCTTTTCTAGTAGTGCGCTTGTACAAGACCAAGATCAGCTTGGTTCACAGAAGATCTACAAGGAACCATATTCTCATTCTTCCATCACCTTCACTCCCAGAGGAAGATGGACAGGTCAAAGCATCAGCTTCAAGGCTTTCACCGACATTACACTTCATAGTAATACACTTCAGGCTCTAAAATTGCACAGAGAGATGCAAACCAACTTCCGAATTCCCTATTAAGCCAGCTAGGCCTGACAGTAAAACACTGAGGAAAAAAACAGAGAGGCAGGGGAGATCAGGAAGTTTTGCAGAAATCTAGAAAAAACATCAAAGCATCCTGGCTGACAGATCTTTGGGTTTATTAGACCATAAAAATATGCAACATATGACACAGCAATTAATTAAATAGTGTGTTCAAGCTTGATTTAACTGTCCACACCTGTACTAGGTGCCTTTCTTCCAGGAAACCAGCCTCAGCTGAGTGCTTAATAAAGTATTGTATTAAAATTAATCCAGCTATGTCATATTAAGAACCAACCAATATTGTAAAAGAATAGTCAAATACTTAATAATCCCAATTTGTACACAGTATATAACTTTGTTGTAACAGAAGTACAACACAGCTAAGAGTATAACCTGGCTGAATGTGACGACTCAGCTTGTCCAGATCATTTTTCCACATGGAGACTGTATAACCAAGGCACATGAAAATGCTCAAATGGACAGATATGAGTTTCTGTTACTGAAAACCCTTGCTAATTCCTGCTGAAGTCTTGCTGCCTTACACATAAACCTGTTTTTCTACCTAGCCGTCGGCAAAGCTCAGCACAGTCTGCTTGCCTAGGAAGTGGAAACCCCTGCCAGTCTTTATGGTGGGAAAGTTTTGCCATAAATAAGGGCACTCTAAGTCAAAGATGCCTGGGCTTCTTTGACTTTTCACGATGAGGGTGGTGAAACACTGGAGCGGGTTGCCCAGAGAGGTGGTAGATGCCCCATCCTTGGAAACATTCAAGGACAGGCGGGATGGGGCTCTCTCACTTTGTCGGGCTCTCCCCTCCCGCTCTGGGTGGATGGCGAGAGGGGACAGGCTCTCCCAGCTTCACTCTTACAGTCCATGTTTCTGTATTTCACTCCTCATCCCCACATCTCCATGTCTCTGCTCCTGCTGTGGGGATGAGGTATGTGCAGCTACTGAAGCCATGTAAATTACAGCCTATCTTAAAATCAATTAACACATTAGTCAGAAAACTACAGCAGCTCAACTGCTGCTGCTAAACCAACCCTTCAGCAACCGAGCAGGAGCCACTTAGGTTATCTTAAAGGAAAGTGCCCCCACTCGTGAATCAGAGTCCTAAGAGTGTCAGGAAAAAAAAAGACCGAAAAAAGCATTTTTATTTTTCAGTACAAAGCAAAAAGAAAAATAATATGCCTTCATTTGGTTTCTTGACTAAATACAGGAGATAATGAAGGCAGAAATGCCACTGCACAGTGATCCATGTAAGCTGCCACAAGACAAATGACCACGAAACAGCAAAGCAACAACTACATGAATTACATATGAACCAAAAGAATGACTTTTCTGTTAGCCCAATGAGAACGTGCTAAGTGAAGTACTATACACTGTAATGCTTTCTAGCATTTACTTCTAGTGCAGAAACTGCCCCAAATCCTTCATCTAAGATGCTCTGTAATGTACTGGTAGTCCGCTGACATTTCTCGGGGATTCCACCTCCATCACCACATTGACGCTGCAGATGCTGCAGACAAGTAAGCAGGCTGAATGGTGCACGGAAAGTCATTAATCCTTGATCCTGGCTGCTGTAAATTCTCAGGCTGGTATTTAGCAGTAATCAAATAGCATCTATCTGTTATATTTTTTCAGCCGGCAGGCCAGCATAGTGAACTGACACCAGCTCAAGACGAGTCCCATGTTCCACTTCACATGATCAGCAGGAGGCCTGGCTTTGGTCTTCACGGTATGTTGTCCTGCTGGATGATGGCATACAGCCTAACAGCACAATTTGTCTGAAAAATGAAAATTCATTTTGAATAGCTTATGTTGTAGTTGGAAAGCAGACATAAATTCCTCTAGCAACTTCTGCCAGTTTCAGCAATACTGTGAAAAAATAAAATGGGGTGTAAATGAATATAAACAGAAGGTCGGTTGATTTGTATGCAGTGTGAATCATAGCAAATTTTTTTTTTTTTTTGTTTGGTTCTTTCTCTTCCCAGATACACATCATTATTACCAATTACTGGTCCCATTCCGTCACTTTCTCCCAGAGCTTCTCCTCCATCCTCACAAGTAACACCATGGAAGCATGGGGCGGGACATGTTCTTTCGACTCAAACTGAAAAGTCTTATGACTCTTAAAAGCTTTCAAAAGAGACATAAAGAATGGGAGCACCAGGCACAGCTCTCTGTGAGTCTTTGCTTTGCTCTGCCCCATCCTGTTTGCTCTCCCCAGCCTGTGGGAGCAGGACCACCGCGGCCATGCCTACACTCTCTTTCCACTATGAAAGGGCATCTTGAGAGAAGCAATCCTGACACAATTCCCTGTGCTGCAGACATCCAGCTTACACACAGCCCACGAATGGCCCAGTCACAAATTAGTACTTAGGTGTTCGAAGATCCTGGCAAAAGCTAACAATACAAACATCCTCTCAGCAAACCCATCACCATTTTTCTTGCTGAAAGGAATAAAAATACAAATCAATTTTCTTAAGCTTATATTTAGCAATGATTTTTTCCAGCATGCTGCTGTTTGGTTGTTCACCAGGCTGCACTACAACTGCTACTTATCTCCTGTGGACGTTGTGACACAAACTGAATGAGGATTTCTGAACCGTTTGTTTTAAGAGCCGCTATGTATACTGCAATCCAAATCCTCATGAGCAGCTGGAATAAATTACTATACACAGCATGTTTTAAAAAGATGATGTGCAAAATGGTTTAAAGCAACACAAGCCTTTAAAAAGCTAATCAAAACCTTAATGTAACAAGGAGGCTATCCAAATTAGTATTTTATACTTCTTCCAAATGAACCATAAATCGCACATATCATGAGGGATCACACGAGTACAATGGAAATATTTGCAAAAGCCATAGTATACCATTAAAAGCATAACCAGCCAAGAAGTCAGGTTTTTTTCTTTATTCTTTTTTCTTTTTCTTTTTTTTTTTTTCAATAAGAGGCTGAAATTCCATCCTTAGCTCTGTGTCTCTAATTATTGCAGCATGAAGTATGTGGTATGTGAGATCACCCGCTGTTTGGAGACTACTGAAATCTCCAGCCAAAACAAAACAAGTTAATCTTAACTCTCCGTTTCCTGGCTTTTGTTGTTCTACATTAATCTAATGAAGTTGTTTTAGCAAGCTTTTTTGTGTACATTTTCTTTCTTTTTTTCAATTTTGATTTTTAAAATACATTCTAAACCAACATTGCTGATGGATAAGCTCTAATGTTTCTGTTTAGCCCTGAAATACAGTGTTCTTGTATGTGTAACTTTTTTATACCCCAAAATGTGTCACTTACTTAAACTTTCATTGTTTTTGCAAGCTATCTGCTTTTCTAAATGCTACATCTACTCTCAATTTGCTCATTTGACCTGTGTGTACCAATGCAGACACCACTCCCAACCATTATTCACATATTCACGCCTCACAAAACTCATGACGTGCAAAGGAGACACAGCCCATACACATAGCTTAGAAGCTAACTTGCAAATCAGTGGAGTATGTTATGGTACATGACATAGATAGATACATACATATGGTATACACGTATGGTAGATAGACACTTGCCTTGGCATTTCAAGGGGATGGGGGGGAATGGCAGAGGAAAAATGCAGAGCCTTTTACTGAAGCTATGAGCACGTGAGGAGGCACCACACCAGAGCAGGAGGCAGGAGCGGAGGGCAGGGGAACAGCAGGGTGTCAGGGATGATCTACCCTGCATCCCACTCACTTGCCGAGAGCAGCACGCCCATATGCCCGTTCCAGGGCTGTCCCTGCTCACAGCCACCTGCCCAGGCTTCTTCACCCACTGAGCTGCTCTCCCACTGCCCCTCCTCGGCAAGAGAGACACTTCTGCGGTACCTGCCCTGCACCGCAGCCCTGCAGCCCTCCTGTGCCTCCAAAGCACCACAGAGCCACCTGCACTGGGGCTTGGGAGACATCTGAGCCAATGGCATCGTCACTGCTGGAAAAAGTCCTTTGCTCTCAGACTGGGAATTTTTAGCCATAGGGAAAATTTTAACTATGGACCTGCAAGTATCCCAGAATAAGGGACAGCAACAGACACTGTGGCAGATTTGCAGCTGTAGATGTGGGTTTCCAAGATTAAGAACAAGTAATAATGTAATATCAGTATAATAGTATCCTCTGGGAGACAGTCAGGGTGCTTAAGAATTTATTCCTATATGCTTACACTGCTGGATAATTTTTTTTTCCTAGTATAAACAGCACATTTGCTTACTTCTGATTTGTAACAGTTTTGAATTGCTGGTTAGATCACGAGGCCTCACTTTTACACATAGCCAAAACAATCCTTGGTCAGACTGATCTCTGTCATCTAGCACAGGAAGAAACACTGAGCATCCTCAGGGTTTTCAGGCCCTTGAGCTGGGAAATGGAGATAGGATGCAGAATGAAGCCCCAGTTGTCGAAGAGGTGGCAGTCACTGACCTGCTCCTCCACCTGGATGAGCACAAGTCCATGGGGCCAGATGGGATCCACCCGAGGATACTGAGGGAGCTGGCAGAGGAGCTGGCCAAGCCACTCTCCATTATTTATCAGCAGTCCTGGTCAACCGGGGAGGGCCCAGATGACTGGAAGTTAGCAAATGTGACGCCCCTCTACAAGAAGGGTCGGAAGGAGGATCCCGGGAACTACAGGCCTGTCAGCCTGACCTCGGTGCCAGGAAAGGTCATGGAGCAGATCATCTTGAGTGCCATTACACAGCACGTGCGGGACAACCAAGGGATCAGGCCCAGCCAGCATGGGTTCATGAAAGGGAGGTCCTGCTTCACTAACCTGGTCTCCTTCCATGACAAGGTGACCCGCTTAGTGGATGAGGGGAAGGCTGTGGATGTTGTCTACTTGGGCTTTAGTAAGGCCTTTGACACTGTCTCCCACAGCATTCTCCTGGAGAAGCTGGCTGCACACAGCTTGGATGGGCGCACTCTGCGCTGGGTTAAAAACTGGCTGGACGGCCGAGCCCAGAGAGTGGTGGTGAACGGAGTCAAATCCAGTTGGCGGCCGGTCACCAGTGGTGTTGCCCAGGGCTCAGGGTTGGGGCCGGTCCTGTTCAACATCTTCATTGATGATCTGGATGAGGGGATCGAGTGCACCCTCAGTAAGTTTGCAGATGACACCAAGTTGGGTGGAAGTGTCGATCTGCTGGAGGGTAGGAAGGCCCTGCAGAGGGACCTGGACAGGCTGGATCGATGGGCCGGGGCCAACTGCATGAGGTTCAACAAGGCTCAGTGCCGGGTCCTGCACTTGGGTCACAACAACCCCATGCAATGCTACAGGCTGGGGGAGGAGTGGCTGGAGAGCTGCCTGGCGGAAAAGGACCTGGGGGTGTTGGTTCACAGCCACCTGAACATGAGCCAGCAGTGTGCCCAGGTGGCCAAGAAGACCAATGGCATCCTGGCTTGTATCAGGAACAGTGTGGCCAGCAGGACCAGGGAGGTGACAGTGCCCCTGTACTGGGCACTGGTGAGGCCGCACCTCGAGTGCTGTGTTCAGTGTTGGGCCCCTCACTACAAGATGGACATGGAGGTGCTGGAGTGTGTCCAAAGAGGGGCAACGAAGATGGTGAAGGGCCTGGAGCACAAGGCTGGTGAGGAGCGGCTGAGGGAGCTGGGGTTGTTCAGCCTGGAGAAGAGGAGGCTGAGGGGAGACCTTATTGCTCTCTACAACTACCTGAAAGGAGGCTGTAGCGAGGTGGGGGTTGGTCTCTTCTCCCAAGTAACAAGGGATAGGATGAGAGGAAATGGCCTCAAGCTGCGCCAGGGGAAGTTTAGGTTGGATATTAGGAAAAACTTAGTCGCCGAAAGGGCTGTCAGGCCCTGGCACAGGCTGCCCAGGGAAGTGGTTGAGTCTCCATCCCTGGAGGTATTTGAAAGATGGGTAGACGTGGTGCTTAGGGACATGGTTTAGTGGTGGACTTGGCAGTGATAGGTTAACGGTTGGACTCGAAGATCTTAAGGGTCTTCTCCCACCTTAACAATTCTACGATTATATGATTCTATAAAGAGATGTGCATACAGAGTGAACTTACACTGCTGGACTGGATCCCACAATGCCATCCTGCATGAGAAAGCAGGTCTGAGCTGGGAGGGCTGGGGGGAACTGTCTGGGTATCAGCCCATGGCTGGGCTAAAGAGGTAAAGAACTTACTTATTTTCTAAGCAGAGCTTACTTCATGGGAGAGGTAACAGCACATTTGCAAAATATCGTTCTTCCTATTTAAAAAAAAAAAAAAAATTAATTTATTGTCTCTTGTATTTAGAGTGGAAAAACTGTGGGCTATGGTCCATTACCTGTTGGGACAGTGCTAGTTCAATAATCCTTCAGCCCAGAGCTGCTAATACAACAGCCCTCAGCTATCTCCAGTGGCAAGCCATAAAAATTCTCCCATACTTCAAACAAAGCCGTAATAACGTGACATGTTACTGGACTGGCCGCTGGGAAAATGGCCTTTGTCTGCCAGCTCCATCACGGATATTTGGGCAACGTTCCTCTGGAAGCCCTTTGCCTGCAGCACCCGAGTCCATCCCTGATGGCAATGCAGATTGAAGCACTGTTGCCTTTTCATCTGGCAATCCAGCAGACTGAAAAAACAGCTGCAAATTGTGTGGATTTCTCCCATACATGGGATATAAGCTCTGAAGACTAATCACAACCACTTAATTGGTAATAATGTTAACTGTTTCTCAGCTCAACTTTGTTCCAGAATGAGAACTGGACACACCTGAGTAAATCATGATGCTCCTTTAATTTGAAAAGGTACAAATAAGTGCCCATGGGTTTTAGTGTAAGTTGCAGGGAAAACAAACCCCATAAAGTTGTAAATGTAGGCATTCGCTACTCATCCCTGCAAAGAGATTGGAGAATTCAGGATTCGAGATGTGTGGGCATCATGGAACACGGCGGGTTTGTGTACATGTGGGTTAGCAGGGCAGAAGAGGTTCCTCTTCTGCTGCTCAAAGCAAAAGAGCAGAGGAGCTGTGCTCTAACTCACACAAGGAGATATGACACTCCCAACGACATGGGCATATTCAGAGGTGTCTCATTTGTCAACTCGTTGCACTGTTCTATTCCACCTCTGTTACCTAATATGTTACTTGAGTTTATTTAAAATATCAAGAAATTAATGCCTTAACTTTCAGCCTACTAACTGGAACATCACTAACTGGTCTATAATTTTCTATCAAAGTAACCTGTAATCTAGAGGCTAAAATCAGAAGAAAGATTTGGTCTAACACTCAGGTGTTTTCACACTCAAGCCAAGGCTCAGCCTACAAATAGTCATGCAGGATTTTCAGTGTAATATAGCTACTGTAAGCTCTGTTGAGAAGCATCCACAAAGGAGCATGGAAGCTATTGCAGATTTCCAAGGAACAGCTATTTTGACCTCACTCAGCTACAGTTATGCACCAGATCCAAAAGGAGGCCTTTACAGTCGAAAGGTTCATAATAGTACTTATATAATTTCCTGTATTTGCAAATGACGGCCACCTTTTTAATTAAGCCTATATTTATATTTATTATTATTATCATGAGACCTCAATGTGCTGAATGCTCTCTGCTGCTAATGGAAGGGAGACTTCATAACTCCAAAAAGGATTTAGTTGTTAAAAATAGTAATAAATAGCTGGCAGTTTTCAGAGTCTGAGCATCCACATGATTGAATTTTCTAGAGAAAGACCACTGTCCTTATTAAAAATATTGCCAAGTTTTGCTGAATCACTCTCACACTTTTTTAGCCCTCTCCTGAAAGAATTTCACTGTGATTAATCTTACAAAGCCTAAGCCAAAAGAAAGACATTTCCTACAGCTGTGAAACCTGTGCCATATCAATAGAAACCATCTGAAACTATTGCAAGCAATCAAATGGTGGTGGGCTAGCAATAATCTGACTTTACTGTCATCATAACTGCACTCAGGTTGCTATTCCCTGGAAGAGGTGCAGAGGTGTTTCCAGGGGTTTGCCTAGAAACTTAGATGTCGACCTAGAGACTGCTACAGTTTGGTGCACTGGCAGGCTCCTGAGCTTTATGGAGCTCATTAGTAATTTAGATTGGGTCATGCCATGGGATCAGCAGGGACTTTTGGTAAAGCATACCCCACCAGTGGGAAGAAGCTCCTTTCAGTCAATGGTTTACCCAGGAGACCTAGGTACAGTTAGCACAGTCCCATGACAGCATGGTGTAGGAACCACCTTTGTCTCCTCCTTGTGAGCTGCTCCCAGAATTCCCAGTGTCTCCTATGTGCCTTGTGGTCTCAACCCTATGCAAAGACCCAATGAAAACCTTAAGGATGGCATTCCAAAGCAATGGTCACTTTTTGGCTACAGCCAGCCATCTGCTGGAATATCTCATACAACCTCTGAAACTGGTTGCACCAGATGTTTTACAGGGGATCTTGCACAGTGATCAGCTGAAAAGATAACCAGTGTCTACTAGCTCTGCATGAAATGCATACTGCTGGGTAGCAATACTAAAGTTTGGGAGGATTTCTTCTGTTAACCTTGTCCCTATTAATGCAATTGTCAGTGATTAACTGGATGTAAGCATGCCAGAGCATCAGAAAAGGCTTTGGCTCACAAGCCACTCTGGTTCAGTGAGTGTATTGCACCCAGACTCAGCACTCCCTACAAGCAATGTAGGACTTGCACACCGTTGTTTCTACCACGTCTCTTGCCATGACTCCCTCATGCAAGTGCAGCTCCCTGAAGCAAGTGTACCTCTCCAAAGTTTGTGTGTCTGTTCACACCAATCTATATTTTTAGGTTTATTATGCTTCCACAACACTCAGGTTAGTTCTTTCGTACACAAAGATCCAAAGGGCTCTGCAAAAGCTTTTATGTTTGATTGCAAATGCATTAAGCCTGGAAGCTCATGTTTGCGGTATGGAGTAACAACACAAGGAAGAGAAAGTGGAGTGACATTACGGGAGAAAGTACAAATGCTCAATCTCATTTACTCAATACTGTTTTCATGTCAAGTGTTGTAGCTATTGTTCTTATCTGCTTCTGGCTGAGATTTGTCCATTACCTCAACCCAACTCAAACAAGGGCTTTTAGTAAAAGGGCTAGATGCATTTTTCTGCCCAGTCTCCAGTTGTAAATTCCACCCCTTCTGCTTGTGATTGCATTAGCAATCATTTACCTGCACAGTCACCCACCTTAGCTTCCTGACCTAAGTGAAAACTAGCACTTTTGGAAAGGTAATCTTTCAGCAGGATTGGTGAGCTGATCTGGATGACCATGCAGTCACACCACCACTGAGGCACAAACAAGGTGTTGTTCAAGGGAGGGGAGGATCAATGCCTCTATGGCTAAACCAACCACGAGAACATGTGTTCGTGTTTCTCTCAGAGGAGCAGATGTGAGTGGCTAGAGAACAGCTGGTGACTGATATTTCATGTTTCCACCATGGTTTTCAGGTAAAACTTAGTTAGGTGCATGTATATGTACATATCTGCTCTTATTATATACAGCATTAAAAACATGAGGTTGTACTTTGCAGCTTCACATGCTTCAGTTAGCATTTAGTTAGCAACAGGTGACTTCTCCAGCAAAGTGGACATCACTGAACTGTTTCAGAGCAGCTCAAGTCAGGACAAAGCCTCGTAGCTGCACATCCTGGCAGGGCTCACCCCAGGGCAGCCTTTCTAGGAGGAGCTGAACAGTATTCAGCAAAGAAACTTTATTATAGGGAGATTATATGGTGCTAGGAGCAATATAATGCTACTCAGAGAGAAAAAACTTGTACCAAAACCCCCCCAAACTTTAAAAAAGAGCAGTTTCTGGTGTTTGAACCCCTGCCTCCTCTGAAGAATAAGTTGGAAGGAGATTTGTCTCACGTCTGCTCACCAGGGCCGGCATGGTTGAGCAACCCAGAAATGGACTGGAGAGTCTGTCTGTTCCACACAGAAAAGCTTCAAATTGAGAAATCAGGCCATGCATGCCTTGCGGAGGCACTGAGAGCGGCAGGAGAATCCCCTCAGGAATTGTGGCTCTCTGCAAGGATTCCTGCAGGACAGTGCCTGGCAGCATTTGTGTCCCCTGCATGCCAGGTGTCCTTGAAAGGTGAGGACATTGATTTTATCTTGTCAGTGAAGTCTTTGGTCCAGACAAAGAGCTACAGGGCCCTTCTCGTTAACACCAAGAAGCTAATTAGATTTGCTCCTAACTTAATGAAATCCTGAGCAAAGTCATTAAGGGTTTTGGTGACAGTAAGTGACTTAGAAAGATGCTAATGAGATGCCACAGGGACTACTATGCAACCAAAGCTGCAAGATTTATTCCACAGGTGTCCTGGAAACAGAAAGCATATATATATATATATATATATATATATATATATATATATGGTGGCTCTTGAACAGGAGCCTGCAAGCTTGACATTTCTATACAAGGTGCTTCCAAGGAAGTGGTCCAACACAGTTCTGGGGATTATATCAGTCTAATAGTCTGACGGAGATCTTGCCTCAGGATACTAAAGAAGGGCTAGCAGATAGGATGACTCAGTGGCGGCCGCTTATTAATTTTTTTACTCTGTTCATTTTGGCAGCTCCCCAAGAAGCTGCTTTTTAGTTCATACAGTGCTGCAGCAATGACACCCAGCAGCATAAGCTGCAGAGTGGCCTAAAAGGCATGTTTTACACCTTAACAGAAAAGGGCACGTGCATTTTCCTTTCTTGGAATTATTTGTAAAATAAAACCTCAGGCCACTTGTGAACTGTACGGCCCTTTGTGAAACAGCCCTCCCCCTGCCCCAGCACACACACCACCCGAGCAACACAGGTTTATCAGGAACAATATTATTGCCAGAAAGTCCCGTTCTGAAGCCTGGCCATTTCTTCATGATCATCTCACATTATCTGGAGAACTAATTACTAATTAATCCCAATGTGGGCATCACGTTCAATGGCTTTCCAGCAATGAAACTACTGCCAGAAATGACAACTCATACGTGAAAAGGTTTTCAGGATTAAGGATAAATTAATTATTGTAAGGCACAACAATACAGTTAATCCCAACCTCTTGCTCTCCTGTTTAGCTTCACAGTAAGGCAGATATTTTATAGTAATTGTATTTTTGCATTTACGGAATAACTTCCATTAGAGTAATTCAAGACACTACAAAGGTAGGTAAATCCATATTATGTGCCAAGAAATTATGTTCCTTGCAAGTCACTGCCAGGAGCAGGAACAAAGCTCCACTCTTTTTGCTATTATATACTTGTATAATTGTAGCATCCACCAGCTCCTGATCATAAGCCCATTTTCCTTCACACTGGGCATCACTGAAACCCTAGTCCCAAATTTGATATTTTAATTTTGTTTGCTTTCATCATGAAACTAAATTCCCTTTGCCTTTGCTTCAGTCTGAGACAGAAAGCATTTTTTTGGAGGATCAGGGGTGGGAGGAGAAAGGATCAGAGTGAAGAGAGCTGATTTTATTTTCTTTTGCCATGTTCTCATGGTCCCTAAGATGAAACCTGCATTCCTCCGCAGTCAACAGCAGCTTTTCCAACATTGTAAGTGGGATCACAATTTCACCCCAACAGCAAATGATAGCAGTATTGGTATATGGCACCTTTTCCTTCCTTCCATGTTTTTGAGTGTGGACATTTATTTATTTTTTATTTATACAATACAGCGTGATCAACTGTCCCATGCAGTGGATCACACGGAGTATCTGATTTTACCACCAAAACTCATGTCTTCTTTTAAAATGTACAACAGAAATTTAAAGACTGGAAACTAATGTGGAAGGCAAACATTCCAAGTCATACTTAACTGTTCTGGATGAATGAATAACCTTTACAGAGCAAATGTAAACCAAACCCAAGTGAACATAAATAAGCTGGTTTCAGCAGTTCCAGCCTATGTCTAAATTTAAACTTCCCTTCAACAAAGTAGAAAAAAACTCCAAGCTTACAATTAAAAGAAGACAAAAAAAAAAAAAAAAAGAAAAAGAAAATCTAGTTTAAAATGCAAGAAAAAAAAAAGAAACATTTTAAACAGTGCAATGTAGAATAGGAAGGGGTGACTAGTTAACAATTACCTGATAGTATAAACAATAGCAAAGTAGGATGCACAATTCTAATTGTCAAAATTACAGCATCTGTGGTATTTTGACAGAGCTGGAGGCGTCTGAATGGTGACTGTGACTATTTCTAGCAAACAGGGTAAACAAATCTTATTACTACAGCAGTTAACAGTGGTATTTTGTAAAGAAACCCAGTGCTGCATGTTCCTATTTCAAGAGCTGTATCTAAACATCTGGGACAATTTTATTTTTAAGAATGGTGCAGAGACAGAGAAGAAAAAAACCCAAATGTCTTGCTACATACTCAGTTACATATAAATTACAGGTTGCAAGTCTCAAAGAAATTATAGTCAGGAAAAACATGTCTCTAATTGGTTTAATGATTCTTCAGCATAACAGAGGCACATAAGATGTATTATATTGCAAAGAGGCTGTATTTCTATTTATAGAATAAAATTACAATAAGGACTAAAACTACAATGAGGACTCAATCATATATTTTAACAAGGAGCAAGTTTAGCAGCTGAACTCTTCCATAACAAAGCACATCAAGGCTGGTGTGTTTCAAACTATGCAAAAGTAGTGCAGAGTAAAAAATCCTTCATATTCATAACTGCCTATATTTTATTCAAGCAAGGAAACAAAAGATACTTGATATGGAGTATGATAAAAAGTTATATAAAAAGAAACTTCAAGAAATCTGGAAGCTTTTACTGATTCTATAACCTCAAAATAAAGCAAAAAATTTGGAAATCAGGTGTTTTTCCTCATAAAATCCAAATTTCCTCATAAGGGAAGAAGTTTTACTTCTTACAGTTCACTGTCACAGTCTTATTTTTCCCATTTTGGGAAAATTACTCAGTTATGGTCTCTTTTCATCTCTAAATCCAAAAGCAAGGAGAGAAAGCAAAAGTCATGTTTATTTTCTCCTAATAACATTTGCCTTGTACTTCACTATTTACAGAAAGTATAATCACAAAGCGTTCATTCATGAGAGAAACCAAGAATATTACAGATTATTACTCATATTTTTAAAGTGAATGGAAACCAAAGTTTAGGTCTATCCTCTCTACCGCTTTTCATGAAATAACAAGACTGCTTCTGATTTCATTTTATGCCTATTTCTGAGTCTGGAAATACTAGACAGGATCCAGAGACACTGGGAAGATGATTGGAGATGTTTGCAAGACAGAGGATGTGAAGAGGCTGTAAGGTGAGCTCTTCTCTGCTCAATGGGAAAATCTGCAGCAGGCAGCATGGCCCATGCCTCTGCACTCACTCGTAGCCCTGCCTGTGCATCTGTGGACAGGTCGACCCTATAAACTTGGTCTGGGTGAAGCAGAAGTGTAGTCAAGAAAACACAAAACCAGTATTTACAGCATTCTCGCTGCTCAGCCTGCCTGGAGCACTGCTATCCCAGTGCTATCCCTTCTATCTAATATTAAGCAATAACTTAGTTAAAAATCACTAGGTAATTTCAGAGCACAGGCCAGTTTGTATTCAGCAGTTTGTATTGTTCGCTTTTCCTCCCCATGCAAGTGCTGGCATGACTGTATGGACACACGGCCAGCAGACACCGCACTGGGCTGGCGCTGGCTCTATGCTGGCTGCTGGACACCTGGACCTGCTGTTCTACAGAAAGAAAACACAATTTTCCTACATGGTTTCCAGATTTGATTTCCCTCAAATCGTCACAGTGATTTTATGTTTAGTGCGTTTCATCAGGGAGGCAGAGTGGTTTTGGTCCAGTGTGAAGCTTTCTCAGGTGGGACAGAGTATTACACAGAGCCGTGGGCTAAGGATGAATTTGGCTGAACTGGTGCAAACCTCTAGGACCAGCATACACCAGTTTAAATTATATTTATTACAACAGCAATTAAGGTACTAAATGAGATAGATAGATAAATTTTCATTCAAATCTGCAAGGTTTCTAAACCACAGAGTATGGCATATGAGCTCTTCTTCCTATTGCAGCTGTGTGGAAGGAGAGCCATCTCCTAGATGGCGGTTTGCTCTGAAGTGATGCTGCAGTCCTCTGTGAACAGCACCGTACCCAGAAAGGAGGGAGGCACACAGAGGACTGACCTCCTTCTCTTTGAGAAACAGGGAAAAATGACCCCAGCACAGGCAGGACTGTTTTAAAGACTGAATTCTGGTCAAAACTCATGCTTTCTTGGGAAGAATGGAGGACGAAACACAGTGCTTTGCAACCCACAGTTAATGAGCCAGGCAGAATTCAGGTGTGGGAAACCCACCCGGTAACAGCTTCGGCTTCAGGCATCAACCCGTTGATGCTGGCGTTACGGCCGTGCAGAGCCCCTCGTGCCACCAGCCGGTCCCTCTGCAACGCCCGCCCGCTTCAGGACCAGGAGCCGAAGCAGGGGGTCCCACGTGGGCTCCGTATGGGCACGAGACACTCAGATGATGGCATGAAGAGCAACAGGCTCCTGTGATGGCATCCACAGCGTCCACCATGCCTTTGAACCATTTCTTGGATCATGAAGAAAAAAACATGCCTATTTTACCCAGTAAAAACACCATAACCCTCTGTACTCCAGCCAGGGGAACAGATTTCATTCCTTCATGACTGACCAAGAAAATGAATGAGACTTTGAGAGAAAGAGCATGCTAACATTAAGAACAGCACATTAATTAAACTAAATTATCACAGCAGAGAGCAAGTAATTGAAAACACTTGTGCTTTAGAGATACATGATTTTAGTTTACCTTTCATCCTGGAAACACTTATGTGTGTACTGAACTATCAGCAGAAATGATCTTTTGGGATCATGGCCTAAAATACACAAACTTCTATAAAACAGAGCAGCAACAACAACAATCTTACAGATCTTTCTGTGAACTACTCTGGTCATTCTGTTCACCTCTTTCAAACATTAGTATTAACATAAAGTCAAATCATAGTTCTTCCTGTCTCAGCTGTATACAGAATAAATTACACCAGTGTTATCCCTTCTATCTGATACTAAGCAATAATTCAGTTAAAAATCACTAGATAATTTCAGAGAAGCATACACATTAATCCTTTTGCATCTGAAGCTAGTCCTTAACAAAAGCACAGCATTTGCTTCAGAAATGTCAGATTGTCATGACATGATTATGTTTGTGTATAATTGATTACAGAAGTGGATAATGTCCTTTGGCCAAATGAATTACTGATTGGTTCTCCTACTTCTTTGTCCAAATCTTGGTTACCTTAGCAACTTCACATTATCCAAGGGAATTTAAAACACATCGCAGCCATGCAACTTCTGCTAAAACAAAGGCAGCATGCCATGCTGTATGCAGTGGCTGCTTCCTAGCAGTTGCCACGCCTGCATGGCATGTGGCCGGTACACAGACACTGTATATCCAACTAATTCTTTGCCTACAGTATTTTTTTTTTTTTTTTTATTTAAGCAGGATAAAGAAAGGATTGTATTTAATGGCAGGAAAGATCACAGGAGTCAAGAATAACTGCGCAATACATTGTGCAGGTATATTTCTGTTTCACAATTCAGCTGAATTTCAGGGGAAAAAGTGACAGTGATGACTAGTAGATTTAAGTTACCACAAAACATTTTTCTGTTCTTGTATATTTTTGACATCCTTTTGAAAACAGAAATCATACCTATGCTTTGATATATATGCCGCAGAAATAAATACCATACACACACACACACACACACACACACACACACACATACATAGGCACAAGCACAGCTTTAGGACTGATGGGAAACAGCCATTAGCTTAAAACTGCATAGAAGTTAAATAATTCTACTTTCTAAATGCTTCTTGATCTTTCCTGTGTCTTGTATGGACCAATAATATACCTAAATAATCCATTTGGGCAATTTGAAAATAATACACCTCTCAGTCTCACACAGCAAACCAGAAATGATGCAAGCTCAACCCTGGCACTATGCAGAAGGCAGCTGTACAAAGGACTAGGATTGCACAGGAATTACGCATCTGGACTCCACATGATACCTGTTGTGGGGTTCACAAGAAGGGACGGGAAGGTTTCACTTTTTGCTACAGCGATGAACACTGCTGTATGGAACAGGGATTAGGGATTACAGTGATAACTATAAAAACACTAAGTGTATAATATGTAATTTGGCATAGTTTGTATGATAGACGGTATTTCACTAACTTACACTGACATCTTATGAATGCAGTGGAAGAACCACATAAGTGGTTAAGTAGATTAAAAAGTCAATACTGCCCTGAATTTTAAAGCACCATTTTGACATTCTTATAACTAAGTAACTATTGAAGACTACTGAAAACTAAGTACAACCATTTCTTATGTACACTTAAGACTTTGTTTCCACTATCTGTGGGAGCACATTTTTAACCTGTATAATGAGGAAATGGAAATTTTTCATAGCAGACCACAAAATATGCCCACATCACTCACCACTCCTTCAGCAGCATGAATTATCACTGCAGCCTGCATTGCTCCACAAACTACAAAGACCTCACAGTGCATTAAAGAAGGAACAAACAATGCAATTGGCTGCTTTGCTGCAGTAATCGGCTGTTTCTCCTCAAATGCTGGCTACTTTATTTTTTTAAAAAGCATGTTCGTTAGAAGAAGTGCTACCCATAAGAACTTGAGGGGTCCTGTTTATCCAAGCTGGCCACGTGTTTCAGTGGCTTCAATTCTGCACCACAATAAGAGCGTGCAGGACTGTAACCACCTGAACTTTGGTTATAGCACCATCAATTACCAAGCATAAAAAAAGAAAATCCCAAAACTCCATAAACTGGGTAATGGCAACCACCTGTGAGATCTGATCCTACTGAACAGGAGCATGTGGACTTCCTGCCCTTGACATTAGTGAGAGGAAGATCATGCCAAAAACTTGTAGCTGTGAAAGTCCTTTGCAATTAGTTGCCTTCATCAGGCACCTACCAGCCAGCCCTGTGTCCCTGGTGCTCTGCTCTCCTGCGGCAGTGGCACTTCAGGGGTGCTGAGCCGCCATCTGCTCACCAGCACAGGAATCTGGAGGAACCCTTGCCAGAAACGAAGGGTTTCCAAAGCATCGCTATCTCCTTCCTCCCTTCCTGAACAGAGAGCAAAGCAATGCTGATTTTTGGCAACGGCATCACAGGAACGATAGCCCGATTCCTACCACCTGCCAACTAAACCACATACCACAGCAGCCTGCAAGCTAACACGCCATATGCCTTAAAATCGTTGCTTGCTCTTTAATTTTGTGTGTGCGTATAAATGCGCTACAGTGTTGAAAAACTGCAAAGCATTTTTGCTCATTTCATTATAGAATGAAATACAGGAAAAGCAGTAGAAGGAATGAAAACAGTCTGCTCTCATCTGTCTATTCCCTTTGGTTCTTGTATTTTCTATCAGCAGAATTGTGCACCTCTGAATGGCATCTGTTTTTTTCCATATGCACCCCCTGCCTCCTTTCGGCACACACGCAGCTCTGTCACACCTCAATAGGCAAGGGATGAATGACACTGTTGCCCAGCTACCAAGCTTCTTATTTTACAGCTCCTTTCTCCAAGCAGCTCTTCTTGGGCAAAGCAGACTATGGAAGAGGAAATAGTATACAAAACTAGCAGTATAGTCAGCTCCTTTCCTTCATACACTCTCCTTTTCCACTTCAAACAACAACAAAAAACCTCCCAAACCTTGCAAATAAATACTAGCCTCTGCTTATAGAAAGCAACTATCAGAAAGAAGCAATAGTTTAAGCTTCTTAAGATGAAATTAGATTTCTCACCTTGACACTTCCAGAATGCCGTTTGAAAAAACTCTAATTATCAGAAGATCTAGAAACTGCACAAACGTTAAAGCTCATGTCAGCATGGAATTTGCACTTTAAATGAAAGAAAAAAACAGCTTTCTTTCATACCTACCTGTGCCAGTGGAAGAAATTATTTCACTTATCATTTGCCACTGAAGCAGTTTGTGTCAACATTTCTTAATTCACTTTTGCAAGATAAGCTTAAACAATTTACTGTGAAAGAAACCTCTGTCATTAGCCTAAAGGTGTCCATTTACAAAGCTGCACCAGTTTAAGTAGCTCAGCATGCAATTTCACCTTTAATTAAAAAGGTGCAACTTCATGCATTGACAAGACCACAGGTTCTTCCCAATATAGGCAAGACTCAAAGACCCAAAAATCTGCAGCATGGCAAATGCAAGGCTGTTGACTCCTGAGGGATGCATGCAGGGTTTTCTTCTGGGGGGCTGTTTTTGGGAATAAGGCCTACGAACTCACTTTGTAAAACCAAAGAGCAAGCTGCAATACCATCATCAACCTGGTAAGCTGTCCATTATTTTTTTGCAAGTCTCATATTGTATCCTTGTTCACTTTGATCCTGATAATAACAGCAGCTGGACCAGATCCTAAGTTAACTGAATGACCAGAAATGTTTCATTTCCTACAAAAGATTATTTACACTCTGCATGTTCTCACATATGAAAACTAACAGCAGAAAGAAAATCTGCAAGTGCGTGAAATGAGCATAAATTAGGCTTTGCTTTTGCAATTGCTGAAGGTGTTTATTTTTCCACTATAAACCTTTGGCTTGTTTTACTAAAGCTCCCAGTTGTGTGTCTCACAGACGAGTATCTCTCTGCTTTTCCTGGGGCTGTTGGTGGGGGAGAGGATCTGCCACCTTCTTCCTGTGGTGATGTGTTGGGGAGCCTACTGAAGGGGAAACGGATGGAAACATCTCAAAGTTGGGAGCTGAAGCAGACTGCTCTGTTCTCAGTTTTTCGTTCACCTGGTATCTGAACATACAGAGAAAATCATTATATACACCCCACCGCCCCCCCGAAAAAACCCCCCGAAACCAAACAGAAGGAAAGCAAAAAGCAAAAAACTCTCTAAAGGGCTGAGAAATGGCAGAGTGTGTTAAGGGAACAGAGAGCTCAGAGAAGGATGAATGCACTGGCTTACTAAAAATGTGAAATCTCTTCAAGG
This sequence comes from Platalea leucorodia, assembly GCF_965183815.1. Taxonomy (NCBI): domain Eukaryota; kingdom Metazoa; phylum Chordata; class Aves; order Pelecaniformes; family Threskiornithidae; genus Platalea; species Platalea leucorodia. The sequence continues at coordinate 87,132,143 of NC_138858.1, read as the reverse complement.
CACTCGTACATTTTTCCTTCTACTTCCTTGTCTTTATTTTTGTACAGACTCTGGATTACCACTTGCTGCATATCTTATGACCTGGTGAAAACTTTAAGACCTATGTATCGAGGCGTTTCGAAGAAATCATTGATGCCTGCTCTCCATATCCTATTGGTCCCTGAGATGTTATTATTTCTACAATAAAGTAGTCATGTTAAGATTGATTCACATTCCAGAGAACCAGTCTTGGAAAGAACCATATAGAGGCAACCTTGATTGCAACAGAACACTGCATAGACACACCTATAGGTATAACATTTATAGGAGTTACTTAAGCCTTCCCTAAATAAGAAATGACACAGTGTAGCTAGAATTATGCATGATATGGTCAAGAGATTGTTACCATTAGGTTTCTTCTTCTTATATATTTTATTTGCTTAATTTGGCCAGGAAATACGCATCACAAAAAAGTGAAGCTAAACAGGTATATATTGAGAAATTACATATTGAGAAAGGGGGTTGTATGAGGGTGTGTATATATATATGTACATATATACATGTATGCATATAGAGGGTGTATATATACACACATAAATGTGTGTGTGTGTGTGTGTATGTATCAGAAAGGTATTTTGATCTAGGGCAGTATAGAAGAAAGAGCAACTACTAGTGGAGGAAAAGAACAAAACTGGTGGAGATGAAAACCAAAACAGTAAATTATCATCTGAGCATGGCAGCCAGGAGACCAGACCAGGGCAGATATGGGACATGGTCTTGAAGGTAAAGACAAGATCTTAATTTGTGACATGAAAAATGTGCTTTGGAAGATAATAGTCAACACATTTTTAATAGCATGCTTTTGAACCCTAACCCTGTAATGACTGGACAAGGTTTTTTTGGTACCAGCTGAGATGAATCGTAGAGGAGTAAGATTGGGTATGGAGAAAATGAAAGTAAAACTATTTTAAGCTGCCTATGAAATATTTTCCATGGATGCAAGTAACTTAAATGGCAACCTGCAGTCAGCAGAACTATCAGCCTGTAATTTTGGTCAGTGCTAAACCGATCGCTGTTGCATGTCAGCTCCTCCTGCAGAGCACATGGGAGCCTTTGCATGCTGTTGGCTTGCCTCTTTTTAGGAAACGATGGGGTGAGAAAAGACCCTGGAGGATTTCGTCAAATAGATGGAATTTGAACAATCATGCATCTGCACTAATCCTGACTGACTGACTTACGCAGGGTAGGACTGGCCTGGGCTAGGAGGGCTACACGTTGATGTTCTGGTTAGTGGTTATTAAGCTGCTCCATTACCTACGAGACAATAGAGCCGAGTTTTCTACAGAAGCACTCAATTCAACTAGAAAGCTGCTTCAACAATTTGAATGGCCAGTGTGCTCATTTTTTCTAAAAAAAAAAAAAGCAGTAATTAGTGACAGCAGTGCAGTAGGTGAAGCCGGAAAATCGACCCTGAGGTACCAACACCCTTCGGTGCACGGTGACGCGCACCGAGCGCGCAGGACGCCGTGTTTCCCGACGCCCGCAGGTGCGCTGCCTAACTTTTCCAAGGCCGGGGCCGCCCGTCACCGGGCTCCCCTCAGGCCCCGGGGCCGCGGCGGGGGCGGGCAGCCAGCCGGGCCCCCCCGTTGCACCCTCACTGCTACCAAAGCCCGCCGCGGCGCTGCCGGCCCCGCTCCGCCGCCCGCTGCCGCCGCCCCTCCGGCGCCGCCGCCCCGCCCCAACCGCCGCCGCCGAGCGACCACAGTGACGTCGCGCGCCGGCCCCGCCCCCCACCGGGGGCTCCGCCCCGCCGGGCCAATGGGCGCGGCGCGGCTGCGCGCGGCGGGGCCGGCGGCGGCGGGATGGCCGTAGCGGCCGGCGGCGGCGGCGGCAGCGGCGGCGGCTGAGGGGCGCGTAAGATGGCGGAGCTGCGGGAAGGGGAGCGGTACGGCGTGTCCTGCGGGGGAGAGGCGCCCAACCTGACGGTGCTGCACGTCAAGCTGACCGAGACCGCCCTGCGGACGCTGGAGAGCTACCAGGGCTGCAAGGTGAGGGGCGGGGGGCGCGGCCGGTCGCCGGGCTCTGCGGGTTTGCACCGGGGCGGGGGCTGCCGCGGTTTCGGCGGCCGCACCTTCAGCCTCGGCCGACCCCCCACCCGCCTTCCCCTCTGCCGCGGGGTCCCTCCCGCAGTACGCGCCGTGGCGGGTGTGCAGGTGGCGGCGGACCCGCCGGGCGGGGCCGGGTGCCCGCTCCTGCTGCCTGGGCTCCCCGGGGCGCAGCCCTCCCGGTGCAGGCGGCCCGCGGCGGACGCGGCCGAAGCGCCCGGTGGAAGTCGGGGGTTGTTGCATGTTCTCCGCGCTGTGACACTTGATCAACTTTCAGCGGCGCTTCGGCGTGCCTGCTGGCTAAAATTAATGAATTTATCATTATACGTCATTTATACAAGCGTTTGCCAAGCGCCGCTGTGCTGTCACGGCGGGCGAAGCAGCCCTGCAGGTGGGCAGCGGCAGGGATTTCTGCGGGGCTGCAAAAGGCTCGAAGCCAGCGTGCGTCCGTGCCGTGTTTAAAAGTGACTCAGGTATTTGATATTTGCAGTCGCAGCCGCGTTTCGTGATGCCGGGATCCTTGCAGCTAATCTAAAGTCATTAATTCAGGACGAACGAGTTCTGTGCTCTGGAGAAAGGATGCCTTCCCACAGCCGGTGGGATGCAGGTGGGACACGCGTCTGGGATCGGAGCCCTTCCCTCGTGATGGGAGCCGAGCGTCGAGGAGCTTCGCTCCTCGCCTCGGGTATTTCACACTGTGACGGGGAGCGGAGATCCCGAAAGGTTGCGCACACCTTGTGGAAGTGCGATATGTGATGTTGCCGTTTGAAATCGGACACTTCTGCATGTTCAAACACATGACAAGTTGGAAATTGTGCTGACTCTAATAAAACTGCCTTCTTCACTGCAGGTAAATACATCTTGGAAGAGGTTTAATTATTTCTGATTTATGAAACAACTTGGGTAAATTATTTACCTGTGTTTTTTTTCTAAACCAGATCAATTTCCAAGTTAATGTAATTTTGCATGAAAAATGAGTAATACATGCCTAATCATCAGAATATTGCAAACTGAATAAAGAGCTATTTGTGGTCATTATGATCAAGAAAATAATTGAAATTCTTTTCCCTATTTCGCTATTTCTTCTTCTCCGTAACTGTAAAGGAGACTCCAGCTCTTCCTGCAGGTATGCTTTCCGTAATCTGGTCCTGCTGGAGTTTGAATGTGCCATTTGAACAGTGGCAAGTGGAAGAATAGTGGAACATAAAAACTTCAAGCTTTGTTATTCTAGGTTCTGGAATTTCTGGGTTTAGAAAGGGTCAACTTTTAAACATTTCAACCAAATCACGCATTTCTAACTTCTGCACTGGTGGAAAAACTCCTGTGGCACTCTTCAGGAAGTGATCCTCAGAGTTATCTTATTGCAGGTGCTTTTTGGTTTGTTTTATTAACATTTGACAAGAGTATCAGCATCAGGGGGAGGAATGAGGGAGGGAGAAGCAGCTATCTCTTTCTGTTGCCTCCATGTTAAATAGGTCTGATTGTGATGTGCTAGCTCACACATCTGTCCGGTGCCAGAGGAGGAGAGGATTGATGGTCTGTAGCTGGTGATACCTTTCTTCTCGCTAGCTTAGTGCTCAGCTACATTGCTGATGCATTTCAGTTCTGACTGTGCAACTGAAAAATTTGCAATGAAGGCTTAAAACCAGCATTCCCGAGAACTGGGGAATGCAGTAAAGGGAAGGAAGGTAACCTACAGCTCTTCTGCTGCCTCTGTTCTGTGCTGGAAGATCTTATCTGTGTAACACAAGTAATATCGCAGAAAGTGTGTGGAGGTGAGAAATCAGGATAACCCTCTGATGACCTACTTATCCCATCACCTGTAGAACCTAGGCAGCATGTAATCAGGCTCTGTATACTTAATTGCTTAACGTTCAAATTTAAACAATCTGCATAAAGAATGAAGCACTCGTTCCTTGTCGTTACCTCTGCTAAGGATTTTCTTAGTTGGCATGACAGTTAAAGAAAACTCGAAAGACTCTTAAATTCTTAAATTAAAAACACCTAACTTCACTTCCACCTTCAGAAATACAGAATAGAGATTGTATCTCTTCAGCAGGCCTGATCTCTGCAGGTTAGTATAGGTGAGGACAAATCCTGTTTCCCTACTCTATGCGCTCCATCATTATGGCCTGGGGTAGACTGGATTGAGATGATGGAGGACATTTTTCTTGCCTAGGTTTCCTTCAACAATATTGAGCAGCATGCTTTAAGATCCTTGAGCATCATCTGTGGCAGTATTAATTTAAAGCATGGCTCAGGTTTTTTAAATCAAGTTGTATTTAGCAGGGAGTAGTATTTTGGCTTTAGTTTGGTTAAGTGCCGTGTGTTGCCCTCAGAGGCCAGAGTTGCAGCCGCTCCGCAGGAGAAAGTGGCGAGAAGCGCAGGATGACTTGCCCTGGTGCGGTACCTAAGGCCCATGTACAGGCAGGATGTCTGTGGTCCTGCTCTAAAAGCAAGGCTGAGCGGTCCCTGCCCACCTTGGGCAGAGCTGCGCCTGCCAGTGGGACCACACTCCAGGGCTCAGCTGCTCTGGCATCTCGCTGCTGCCAGACACAGCTTTGTTGGCACTGGTGTGTCACCTCCCTCCATCCCTTGTATTGCCCTCTGGGGCTTTTTTGAACCAATTTATTTAGTTGTGAGGTTCTTTTATTTCTTTTTGCACACTGGTTTAGTGCTGGATGGAGAAGCGTGAGAGCTAAGGCAATGGGAGGGCACAGAGAGCACGTGGCTAGGATAAGCGGTGGGAGCAGAACCTCCCTTTTTCAGTGGCAGCTAACTGATTAGATTAGCTCAAGTTATAGCATGTAACTCCACCCTCTGTGCAGAAACTTAGCCCAACAAAAAAACCAAAAATCACTTTTTGCTGTCTTAGTGGTAAAGTTGGCTTACTACGTGATCCTCAGAAGCAGTATAAAGAGAACAGGTTAAAGAGAAATGGAGTTGTTTCATCTTGGTGCACATGGAGCCTCTCACCTGGCTTGGCTACAGCACATAATTTCACTGTTGGTGGTGGTGGCCTGACCTAATCTGCTGACTACTCTGAAGCAGATTGGAGAATACTGCATTGAATAGTGTCCGCAGAGCAGCGGGGACAGCGCTGTGTTCAACTGATGTGGCTTTTTGCAGAATTAATGTCTATCTACAGTCATGTTTCAGCTGTGCTTCTCCAGGTAAAAGCAGCTGGAGGTGTATATTTTATTCTGCATGCTGTTAAAGCAAAGGTTTTGGCCTATAAAATCTGACCTTTTCAAACCAAAGGGTAATTGTGACTCTTAGGAATTTGTTTTACATTTAAGTTTTTATTCTTCAAACAGTCATTGGGATGTTCCAGCTGCAGAGCTGCTGAGTCAGTAAACATGTGAAATGTGATCTTTGCCTGATGTTCCCCTGCTCTAAGCAATTGAAATGGAGCCATGGGGCTCTGCCATATTTCATTTCCTAGGTTCAAATTTCTCCATGGCTTGTATCTGCCTCAGATGTCCAGGGTTTGGGCTGGAGGTTAGGAAACTCATTTGTTTGAAAGGTTTGGCCTTTTAGGGAGCTCTGGCAGGGTCCTGCTGGGCATGAGGATGTGCTTCTGCTCACAGGTAGGGCAGATGTCTTAGGTTTTGCTTTTTTGCTTTTGAGGTCAGCTATAAGGTGGACACCTTGTTAGTCTTTTTTTCAAAACTGTAGCCTGCATGTCCCCACAGCTGTGCTGGAGTTAGATTAAGGTGAATAAGGATGGACTCTGGCACCTGCAGTGCAGAGATGCTACCCTAGATGAGCAGCTGCAGAGTTAACAATGTGGGACTTGGCTGGAGGGGGAACTAAAGGTGATGACACAAGAAAACTGGGAAGATGAGCCTTAGGAAAAGAGAAAAGCAGACTGGGGTTAACTGAGAGTGATGGAGAAGACTGGGAGCAAGGATTATTATGAGCTCTTGAGTGGGCAGCCAAGGGCTGAGCTCAGCTCGTTATTGTCTCTCCCATCTCCCAGGGAAAGGGAACGGGGTGGAGCGAGCTAGCAGTGAGCAAAAGCATGGCTGAAGAGGTTGAGGGAAGAGATTGAAGATCATCCCAGGAACAGGAGTGTGCAGGAGCATCTGGTTCCTGCAGGGCACTTCTAGAGCCTACAGTGGAGCTGGGAGAGCCCAAGTCATTCCATTCTGCCGTCGGCACTTAAATTAAAATCTGCCACTAGCAAGTTTGCCACCAATATCCAAACTGCAGGGGAGTGATGTTCATTTCTGTGCAAAAGAAGGGATGCGCCTATGTGACATCTTTGTGGTTTTGCCTCCATGTTGCCAGCCTAAATATAGTGATGGAAAGTTGATAATAAGTTGTGTGTCTATTTTTGTTTGATTTCTTGAAATCTTAAGATTGCACGTATCTTAATGTATGATGTAACTGATAATGCAGAGTTAATCGATTCAAGCAATGCGAGTATTCATTATAAATGCATTTTCATCAATGACTGGTTGATTGCAAGCTCTTTTGAACCTGTTTCCTTATGGCAGCAAGGTCTGGGTGGCATCACTCTGCGTGTTTTTGTGTTGTCGCTAACTTCTGAGTCTGATTTCAAACAAGTCTGTTAGTGGGGAAAAAAAAAATCTTAATCCCTACAGTTTCTTTGGGGTAGTTGGGTGGTAGCTGTAGTCCTTCCAGTGGTATTGATTCACTGCCTTCCCGCTGAATTCCTACCTTGTCTAGCGCACAGGACTGTGCCCTGGATAAATCAGAGGTCTGGTATGAAGTGACTAAGATGTGTATCCTGTTTCAGATGTCGGAAGGTTGTGGCTGATGAGACACAGGACTGCAGGAAGAACTTAGGGCAATTAAACACTGTCCTAGCAGACGTGATGGCTTGATCGTAGTGCCTTGCCTGCACTCTGCACAGGTGATCACTAGATACAAAACTGAACTGAACGTCCAGAGTGAAATTTTGAGATGGCTTCAACTGATTTGAGGTTTCATGACTCCTGAAAGGGGAAAGTCCCGTTCCACTTTTTTCCATTGGAGAAAACTACCCATTTAACTATATTTTGGGAATGTTCTAGGTTAGCGAGTTGAATGAGGTTACAGAAGAGACCCACAAGTGCTGGAGGGAACCAGGTAGAGAAAGGAGCCAGGCCTTCCTCTTTCAGGCACTGTGGGCTGTTGAGCAGTTGATGGCCATGCAGCAAGAACACAACTTTGTTTTCCAATACAGCTAAGTAGATCTATTTGTCAGCTTCCCTAGGAAGGGCAGTCCCACCTTTTGAGCCAGCATCTCCACTGCTTCCCCTCTCCTAAGGCTGTTCTTGTCTGGCCTCAGGGCTGCAACATCAATGCTGTGAAAGCATCCAGGAGATGGGGTGAGCTGATGAGATGCACCAGGGAGGCCCATTCCCCTCTGCCCGTGCACACTGCTTCTGCTTACCTTATCCCAGTGCCGGTGCTGGCAGTCTGGTTTTGGCATCAGATGGTCGAGTGCTCACTTTGGCAGCATCCCTTGTGTAGGCTGCTGCTGCTGTGCCCTGGTCATGGGTGCAGTGAAGGGAACCAGGTGCTACAGGTGAGAATGTCAAGTGCCAACGAGTCTCGGTGAAAATCAGAACTTGGATTTTTCACAGCTGACACCCGAAAGTACCAGGTAATGCGGATTGTAATAGTCTCTTTCTGTTACTGCTTGTAAAGTGGTGGTAATGCCTGCTTGTGGCAAATAGGAGGATAAATGCACTGGTATTTGTGAAGTACTCTTGGTGTAATGATGAGTGCTGTGTCTCTGGGGTTTGTATAGTAACCAGGTCGTGGAGCTGTGTGCTAAGGTTTTTTAAATGTTTTGGGTTTTCCTGCCTACTGAGTACTGTCCAGATCATGGAAGACATTGTATATCTAAAAAAAACCCCACCAACAAAGCAATGTAACTCGAAAACTAATCAGTGTGGATACACCAAAGGAGGCTACATTCCTGTTGTATCTCCACATCCATGTATCAAAATGGTTCTGCCACCTCACAACATGGTTATTTCAATACATAACACATTTGGAGGTTAGAGTTGGCAATCTGAACTTCGTTAAGTGCAGCCTGGCTGGCTGCTTCAGTTCCTTGGTCGTTGCAGCCATTGGGAAGCATGATGTGGCTGATGCGCTCGCTGGAGTACGTACATAAGGAGGGATCCTCCGTGGCAGTAATATACTGTCTATAGTAATTTAATGGACTTTATCAGTGCAGGTAGTCTTTCCTTCCAGATGGTTTTTCTTCTCCTTGCGAGGAGACCTCTATAATTCCTCAGCATAAGTTGTGCTGATGCACAGCCATGCTCTGAATTGACAAATAACTCTTTTGGGCTCAGTGGGCGGCTGTAAGCCCTGAGGCAGGGAAGAGAAGCTGCCAAAAGGAGGAGGAGGGGATCGGGGAAATCCTTAGGCTGGCATTGCTAGAGAGCACCAGTATCTTATCCTAGCCTCCTTCTACATAATACATAGCTCTTTAAAAATTATGGAAGCATATGAAAAATTTTATTATACATTACGATCTCTAATGTGCTGATACGAAGGCATCTTCTGCTCACTCTGAGTCAACGTGCCTGAAAAACAGTAGATAATTAGCTTCATATACAAGGGTGGTGCCTTATAAATATCTGAGTTATTTGCAGTGTGCCATGTGTGTCCACAGATCTTGAGTCTTCCGAGCAGACACAGTCCCTGCCCAAAGACTATTAAGCAAAATAGTGAACCTGGAGAAGACAATCCAGCTAGTTCTTGAGTTTTTGGCCTCCAAATTAGAGATTTAAGACCTGAATGTCGCAGCTCCTCTAGCTAATTTTTTTTTTAAGCAGTCCTGTTGAGGAGAACTTGTTCCTTATCTTAAATAAAAGCTTCAGATGCAAATAAGGAGTAATGACTTAAGTGAAGTGTGCTTGGAGCTCTTTGTAGCTTGGTTTTCAGCTGAGTTGGCGCCTGATTATTCCTACTCTTTAGAGAGGCAATGTAGATGCTGCTCCAGCTGTTTTGGGCGCTAACAGTTTTTCCAGAATCACTTCCTTGGATTAACTAGATGGGACTCTGGAGTTTATGCCCCAGGTGTGGGATCATAGGATTTTCAAGCCTGTGCTGTTCCAGAAGTTTTGGGCTGAACGGGCCAAACTGGTGAGGGCAGATTAGGAGGAGGGGTCAGCTCACATGTTAGGTGAGAGGTGATGCTGGTCAGATCGGCAACGGAGGAACGATGTGCAGAAATGGGTCTGGCTTAGTGGTGCCTCTTCAGCAGGGAAGCACATCCACCTCTGATTTCCCAGGTGTCAGTCCTGGAACCAGTTTTACTTAACATATTCAGCAATGGCCTGGAGAAGATATTGAGATGTCAAAGCTTGGAAGTGATACTCGGGTTTTTCAGGTGATCAGAAAGTGATGCTGAGGAGCTCTGGAAAGACCTCACCAATCTGGACTGGTGGCAAAAAAAGTGGCATATGGTTTTCACCATAGGTAAAGTAACATGTAGGAGAAAAATAAGCTCTGCATGACATGAAACTTGGAATAGGCAGTTGCAGCTACAAAATGAGAGATCTTGGAGTTGCAATTTCCAGTCCTCAGAAAGCATTTGTTCAGTATGGATCAGCAGCCAGAAAATCTAACAGGGAGCTGGGCACCATCTGGGAGGGCATTAAGGGTGATGCAAAGGGTCCCTTTGGCAGTGTGTAAAGCTCTTGGACCACCCACATTTCAAGTCCCCTGTGCAAGCCTGGTTTGTGAGGGATGCGAGGGAGGAGAGCTGTCCTCTGCTCGCTCTCTTCAGCTGTAGCATCTGCTGTGCAAGAAGAGACCATGGAGGCTAGGGCTTTCCACTGGGGAGTGAAGGATCCAGGGCTGCAGCTTGGGGAGTCGTAGGTGATGTGATGGTAGAGCTGATACTGCTTGTATCTTGCAATACTGGAGTGAGAGGGCACTTGATGGAACCAGCAGATAAAGGTAAAGCAGGTGGGTCTGTTCACCTGTTTGATGGTGGACTACTGCACCTTGCTGTCATAGGAGGCTGGGGGCAGGCAATATCAGCGGCTTCAGGCAGGGGCTAGGCTAATTTGTGGACAAGTGTGTGAACGGATGCAGAACAGGGCTAACGGGGGATGCACGCTCTAACACTCCTAACAAGGGTGGGTGGTGGGGAAGTACGAGGGGAATAGACACAGGAAAGTGGTGGGACTTCTGGGCTCCAGCAGAGAGCCGCTTCTCCAAAACTTCGTGCTCTTTGCTGCAAGAAAAGAAACACAGGAAAGCTGGGTGATCCTGGGGAAGCAGAGTGAATGGGGGTTTGGAGAGGCAGTTCCCACATCTGTGCCTGAAGCCTGAGGTCCGCGTGGTGGCTGTTCAAAGCAGTCGGCTCATTGGACATGGGGGTGACAGAAGGTTTGGCTGGAGGGCCAAGGTCCCCTGCCTCTGTCCCCACTGCAGCAGCCTGCTGCTCCAGACCATCTGCCAGTAGGTAGGTGAGACCTTTCTGCTTGATGCCCTGCTAAATTTGGGGGTTTTTAATGGCATGTACTTGTGCTGCAGTAGAGGAGGTGGCTGGTGAAGCCTGCATGGTTTCTCTGGATCAAAAATCAGCTTGTGTCAAATTCTGTGAGCCACTAGAAGAAGGTGATGGCTGCTGCATGGTTGTACGCAATCATGACATCCCCTGTCTGGCTTGGTGTTTTATGATGTGCCTTCATACGTTTATTTCCATGTAGAGCATTAAACTTCATTCTGGAAAACCTCAGACAAAGGTTAGGATTCATAACTGTGTGCTGAACTTTGCATATGTAACCCACTGCATTTTTTAAATGAGTTTACTTGTATATGCTAGATAAGCAGATAGGTATGTTAATAATGTTGGCTCACCTCTAAAACTTTCTGGCTTTAAGTCGGAAGGTTTGTGGACCAGACAAATTTGCAGCAAGCCATTTCAGGGCTTAAGGTTGTAGGTGTTGTTGGCTGCTCTGTAACTTGAGATGGTGTATAAGCCTCCGATTGTGGAAAAACAAGCATAGCCATTTTTAAAGACCCCGCCACCAATTCATGTGGTAATTCCAGCTCTCCAGTGGTATTATTTCTGCCTGAGCCACTCTCCAGGATTTTTTGGTGTTCGGTGCTGCTCAGAGGTGATGTTGAGCACTAGTGAGGCTCGGCTTAGTCGCACACTCCTGCTGCCTGCCCACCAATGGCTCCAGCACTTGCTGGCACCCGCATGAACAGCATCAGTTCATTGCCAAGCCCAGCATGGGGAGTTTTCTGCTGGATGAGTGAGATGGATTTTATTGCGAAAGGGTGAGACAAGCGCAAGTGAAGGAGGAGGAACCTGTGGCTGAAGGGAGGAGGTGACAGGAGGTGGCCATACCTCACCTTTCCAGTGATGCTGAGTCCTGAATGCTGCTGAATGGCACCTAAATTTTAAGTCCCTAACCACTTGGTTTTGCTGGAGTAAAGTCTGTATTCATTAGGATGTCATCCTTTGGTGCAGCCTGTTTAGTGTAAGTGTTTGCAATGTGTTGGCAAACTCCCTGTAACACCCTGTGGACAAAGCCTAGCAAATCGAGCTAGTCAGCATAGCTGTCCCATGTTTTTGTTTCCAGCAGCATAATTTCAGGATTCAGTAAAGCTGAGCAAAGTCAGCATTGCTGCTAAAATGGGATATTCTTATCAGTGGGCTCCTGCTGGCACTGGTGGTGTTGCTGTTTAGGCTGCGTCAAGGAGCAGATCTGACAAGAAGGCAGCTTGTGACAGAGAAAAGTAGTTTCCAACTAGCAAGCCCCTTGATTTTTTTTTTTTACACCCCCTCCTCCCCCCCAACATTTGCAAGTCTTCATGGACTGCAGTGTCAGCACAGAAGCAGTGCTGACATCCTTGCAGGTCAGGAACAGGCTGCACTTGGTGCCATGAAGTTATAGAGCCAAGGCATAGGTGCATTTGTTATTTTTGGCCATATTGCCTATTTCCCTTGGCAGATATGTAGCTGAAGAAGTGAGGAGAGTTTGGGGGAGCTTGGAATTCTTTTGGAGCCAGTTTGATTGTACTGAATCTCTTTTTGTCTTTAAGACGTGTGCTAGCTGAGGTTAATTGGCTTAAGTTAAGAGTGTAAGAGCAGAAAAGGGGTGCTATGCCCTGCCTTCCTGAGCGCAGCTGGGCTGTGTGCACTGCTGGGAGCAGCACAAAAGGTGCTGTGGTGGGAGACTCCATTTCCAGTGTTGCAAGTGCTCCTGGCAGCACTGGTGCGTGCATGGGGGTTTGGGCAAAGAGCAGCTTATCTGTGACAGTGGGAAGTGACGGGGTCCTGAGCGTTGTCCTAATGAGGAAAGCCATCGTTATCAAGACGTTTCGAGTAGACAGGTTGCCTGTGTTCATCACGCAACTTGAGCTGATACCCAGAACTCAAGTACATGTAAAAATAGTGTCATTGAATAGTCTCTTCAGAAATGAAGCCAATCCCCATCTGTACGTGACCAGGACAGCAGGGAAGGGTTTGGGAGGGGGAAAGCATGCCATTTTGGATTCTCATGTTCAGTGGCACATTGAGCAGAGGAGGGGTTGTTTTTCCTTTCCATGCTAGCAAATATCGTTGTACAACTTTAAACATTTTCTCAGACTCCCCATGGTGCCTTAGTGTCCTTGCTGAGTGCGATAAAGTATCACCTCTCGGGCTCCTCAATGCCAAGTGGAGGAAACCCTGGGTGCTGCAAGGAGCCCAGCCCTGCTGCCAGAGCCCTGGCTGCTGCTGCCCGCCGGGGTCTGCATCATGGTACGGGCGCGAGGAGCCCTCCAGTTTGCTGTGAGCGCATCCACCTTCTCTTTCTGCAGCAAAATAACTTCTGCCAAAGCATAGAGGTTTGTCATTTTGCTTACATTCTACTTATTCTCTTTCTCTCATAGGATCGTGTTTCTTCTCAACCTTCAATTCAGTTTCAAGGATCCCAAGGGGTAAGTATTTTGTACTCTTGCTGTATTGGAAAATGAATGCAGTGTAGATTAACCACTTTAACTTATTAAAAAAAAGCCCACCACCATTCCTACAGACATTCTTAAGATCTGCTTAATGCCAGATATGTTTCATTGTGTATTTGCTTAATAGTTGTAGCTGAAAGTGGAAGAGAATCATACTTTAGACATGCTTCTTTTTTATCTTGCTTTTGTCACCTTTTAGCCTAAATTTGAAAGCAATGGGAATAACTTGTCATAACTGAACAGTGCAAATTTAATATTTTAAAATGGACTTTAAGTGGTTGGTTTCAAGGTGTGAAGCAGAACTGTAGTTTTGAGGGGTGGGGTTTTGTATACCACAGACTGCTGATGGTTCTTGACCCTCTTCTGAAACTCGACTAAAGCAGAATATTTCAAGCCTGTTGAAGAGTTGAAGGAAGATATGAGGAAATGTGGCCTGCTAAAGGCCACGGGTCCTCTTAAACAATCAGTCAGTGGTGCTAATGGGAGAACTAAAGCTGAAGGTAAAATTAAATACAGGCTATGATCTCTAAGAAGAATGATTTAAGATTTTGGGTTTAATATTTAAACTTTAAGGCATGGATAAAGACTCATTTTTAAACACTGAACAATGGATTGTGCTTTTTATGCTGTTAGCCTTAATTCAGATCCATTAACTGATCCAGTTTTCCATGTAGCTGTGCAGTGCTTGTGTAGAGGTAGCTGGGGAGGGATGAGAGAAGGATAGGTAAGGTCTTTATGCTGGTGTGAGGAGGTTCTCCTGCCCACAGCTGTGAAACTACAGTCCTGATTCAGCATCACTTTGATTGAAGGGTACCCACATGCTGCAAGAATCGTATCTATAACAAAGCTGCTTGTGCAGACAGAAGTGTCTTAACACTGCACTTGTAAGAAAATCCTTTCTCATTATAGCTTATTCGCAATTTAAACTATACTGGCAAATATTTAAACTATACTGGCAAAAGAATTCCCTTTCTAGAATGAATAACCATCTTAGTTAAGAGATTCAGCCAAAATAGCTATACCAGGAGAGACTGGCTGGGAGCACAGGTCGATTTGAATTTGTGCTGCCATCAAGAGGCAAATCGTACTTGCTAATTTGGCTGGGAAGTAATCCAGTAAAATGGACTGGTCAGCCGCACCGGTCGGCTTCCTGACCCGCTGGCTGTGGCGGCAGGCACGCCAGCACTGCAAGGGATGGAGCAGGACCTGAGTTCAAAATAAGCCCTTGGAGTATAAATAATTAACCTAGCTGTTAGCATGAAGTTCTGAAAGTAGTACACTGTGAAAGAAAAATTACCAGCATGCTTTATCTACCCTGCACCCTCTCTGCAGAAGTTCACGTGCTGCTTTCTGCCATGTTCTCTAGTAGCAGCTTTAAAGCAGTAGTGTGTGAAGTTTGAGATGTTACTAGGTGGGGGGAGACTTTTTCTCAGCTGTAAAAAATCTAGGGGTTTTATCAAAAGCTGTCAAAATCTGGGGGTCACGAGACTGCTGAAGAGCCAAATGTTTACTTACAATGGTGTCTCCGTTGTTTCTATTAAGAAGTTAATCCAGGTATGTGCTTTTTCATTATGAAACTCAACAGTAAGGTCTGCTCCCATGCTCTATGAGATGGAAACATCTGCAGGCACTTTACTGCTTGATGCAGAAGCAATAATCTCTTATGGTAATTTTCAAATCTGTCCATAATTAAGGAAATGCAAACTAAGGAATTTATTGCAAGAGATTTCTAGATCCTAAGTCTCTGCAATAGGGAGAGAAATTTAAGGTCATTAAAGCAGATGGTACATTAAAACAGGACATTTAATGCTGTATATACAGTGGGAGGGAAATGGTTAGATCATTATTTCTGTATATTGTGGAACCATGCTCTGAGTGTTTCCAGAGTACACAAATTGCATGGCAGAGGACTGACCTGGCCCTTTGAAAGGCCGCCTTTCCTCTTCTGGACTGGTTTCCAGGTGGAGGTCTCTGGAGTGAAGACCACTCAAGGTGTGTTCGTCAGTGCCAAGGCTACCTTGGCGTTCATCAGTTACAAGTTACCTACGACAGCGAGATGTTTCCTTCAATGCTGCTGAAAACAAATAGTGATTTTATTTCTCTCTTGAGAGTACATCTTCTGCAATTCAGGCAACTAACTCCCAGCTGAGGATAAAATACTAGCATTAAAAAAAAGTCATCCTCAATATTCCATCTCTATTTACACACATTCTAGTCCCAGTCCTCTGCGAATGATGGGAAGGGATGGAGTAGAGAAATAAAAAGAGCTTTCTGGCTTGGGGTGGTCTAGAGTTGTGTTGTATGTGAGAATTGAGAAAAGGAGCCTTATGCTAGAAGAGGCGAGGGACGAGCTTTAATTTCATGTATATGTTTAACAAGAAGCTAGGATTGGTGTCAGAGGGGGTTCTGCAGTCTCTTTGCCAAAAAAAAAAAAGCAAGCTTAATTTTTTTCTGTGGTACAGTGGAGTTGCTCTGAAGGGATCTGAAAAGTGTTGCAAGTATATAGATGGTCTCAGAAGGCGCAACAGCAAATCCAGTGATGCAGTAAGATGGTTTGCATTTAATATGATAATAAATCATCTGTACATGCTGCATAGTTAGCCTCTAGATGCTCTTCGGTAAGAGAACCACTGAAACAGCACTGGAACAGTTTGTACAAAACGCAGCTAAGAACTCTGTGATTTGTGAATTAGTAAAATATCTGTGATTGTTAAAACAAACTTTTGCACCAAAGCACATCTGGCAGGGAGAACTTTTCCTCCTGGAACATCTTAGTCCCAGACAAGCTGGATGATAATGTCTGCTGGAGCCTGAGGTAGCTGGAGGATACAGAGGGACTGCAAGAAATGGATCATTATGGTGATACAGGTTAATTTTTAAGAAATACCTTGTAACTAAACATTTTGGAGTACACCTAGGCAGCCTGGAGAATGTAGCAGCTGTGCTGTGCTACATACAATAGCCCTGAGGAATGTGAATATTGACACTTGACTTGTAACGGGGTAGGGATACGCTGAAAGAAAATAAAAGTCTGTTCATAGTCCAGTGTACTTCCCATAGTGATAATAAGTTTTAAACAAACTCACTTTCCTTGCTATGGCCTCCCTCCTGTATTTTTAACTTTCTTTGCTGCATCCTGCAACTTGCAGATACATTTCTTATATAGAGATAAAATTGCGAAGCATGTGTCGTACCCGCAGCTGGCAACGTCCTTGATCTCTGCTGCGATGCCCGTGCCTCCAGCTGCTGTGGGGGCAGCCACCGCGATCTCGCCCACCTCCCGTGAGCGCAGAAAACCAGTCACCTGTTTTGGGGAAATTGAGCAGCATGATGAATCCTCTGGCTTCAGTTTAGGGACAGTCGTTGCCTGCCTTGCACTCTGGCCCCGTGCAAACCTTTGGTCCTCACACCAGAGGAAGGTGCAGCAGTGTGGGTGTTGGGGACAGTGGTTGCAGTTCCCTGGTGAGGAGCTTTTCTGCAGCAGGTTGGTGACAGATTCCTGCTTGGCGGCAATGAAACCAGCATGGTGCCCAGCGCTTGGGTTCAAACAGGTGAATTGCATGGATTTGGGGGAGCAAATATGAAGCTTTTGGAAAAAAGGCCAGAGAGAAAAAAGGAAGGAGAGGGGGGAGAAGACTGAAACTAAAAGAAAGTCTTCTCCCTTAAGGTTATCCACTTGTCTACAGGTCATCGTAATCAGTAAAATGTATACATTTGAAATGGTTTTTATGTAGTAAAACATTTAAATTTTTTTGCAAGGCAACCATTTGTGGTCACATTATTTCCATAGAAAGGCATCTTAATCTCCTGTTTTGAAAGGGACATAGGCCACTTATGTTCTGTGGTGTAGCTACAACAAAGGAGGAAGAAGTTTAGTACTTGAAGGAAACAGCATTTTGCAAAAAGATTGCTAGTATTAAAATGAAAACAAAAGAAATCAGTGCTGAGATTTTTCTCATGTTTAAGAGCAGTTTTTTTGAGTTTCAAATTGGTCAGGTAGGTTTCTGGAGCACTTTTGTCTCCTTGAAGGTGCAGGCTGGATGTCTGCACTAATGCAGACAAAGGAGTGAAATTTTAAGCTTGGGAGCAAGCTTACCTGGGCAGAAGCCACTGTAGCAAAGATCCAGATAATGCTGTGGCAAAAATTGTCCTTCTTGGGATTTGTAAAGTGGAAGTTAGATGAATCGCGGCAGAACGTCCCTGCTGAGCCGAGTAGTGCCCTTCCCCAGTAGCAGGGGTTTGCCTCTTGGCAAATAAAGCATTGCTCTAGAGAACCTGTGAGTAAACTTCAGCTTAGAAAATGCATTAATTAGAAATGTCTCTCAAAAAAATAATAGAAGCCTAACTTTGAGGGCTCTGGAACTGTTAATTTTTAAATCCTTTAATCCTGTTGTAGAGACTTATGGCATGAGCTGGGCACTGGTGTGGCTGCCTGCACAGGGCAGGAAGCAGATTTCAGCTCAGGCTTGTGAGCTACCAAATCTTATCCTTAAAAGTAAGGCTTTGGGGGAAAACCGCTGGTGAGATGGTAAGGTGGGAATGATTCTGAGAAGAGACAAAGGAGAGAGAGGACTTCAAACACATCTGCTGAGTGAAGGCACCTAAAAATACCATGGTTATGTCAACCTGATGACATGATGCTGTACTGTGGAAGAATAAGAGGAGAGAGTGGGTAGATGTGTTGAGAAAGGGAAGAGATTGACTCGGGCTTGGAGAGGAAAATACATCTGGCCTGAATTGAGGGTACTACAACAGCACACGGTATCAACGCGAATGTTGGAAAAGAGGAGGACAGAAGTGACAAAAAGCTACAAGCCAGAGAAATTGGAGCGAGTCCACACGGGAGCTTCAGGAGAAAATTATGAAAACTGCTGTTATGAGAGACAATGAGGATGATATGTCAGAGTGAGAGTGTAATGATAGATCCAGAAATCAATTACCAAGAGGAAGGGATTAAAGTCAAGGGTCTGAGTTGTTCTAGTGGTTATTCTCTGTTACTAAATCCATTAGATGTAGAATTTAAAATGACATTTTCAAGTAGGCTGCAGAGGGTCAAGAGCGCTTGACACTCATCCTGAAGTGCTCCAGCTTGGCTGGTGGTGACAGTGGGGCCAGGTCAGACCACAGCACGCCACTCCACGTGCGTGTCAGACTGGTGTGCTGGTGCATGCTGAAGGGTCTGCAGCCATGGGTTTTGCTGGGAAAACTCCCCCTGCAGAGGGGTGAAAGGCGGGAGGCAGAAACAGGGTACTCGTGTGCCACAAAGCACACTTCTGTTGATACCTTCATCTGTTTGGCTTTCCCCAGGTCGCACAGCTGCTTGATCTGAGCTTGCCAGAATTCGTCCAAGTTTAAGTTTTGCCTTTGTTTTTCCACTTAAATGTGGAAGCTCATTTTCATTTGAGAAGATTTAATAGTGCTCTCTGCATCCTTTTATTTCCAAACAGCTTGCAGTAAGAAAACTTTACCATTTTAACCTGAAGTCTCAAATTTCAAAAGCATAAAAATTTTAAAATTTAACCTCTACAGAATGTCTGTTCTTCCACTTTTGTTTTCTGTATCCTGTGCTAAAACTTTTTTTTTTTAAATTCAAGAGGACCCAAGCATGTATAGGTAAATAGGTTTGGTATCCTTACTGTCCTGTGCACTGCTATACTTACACTTCTCTTTGCCGTCTGGTGCTAAATCTAACTGCCACAAAGCACTTGTTGGTTTGTGTGATGCTCCAGGAAAGGAGGACCCTTCTGCAAATGCCATCGCTGTGCATTTGTTGTGGTGATGTTGTTAGTGAAGATGGCCTAGAGGAAAACTTGTTTGTTTGTTTGTTTGTTAAATTTCTTCCGTAGTTTTCTGCAAGGCTAGCTCTCCGCATCCCTGCGGGGCTGGCCTGGGGGAAGCAGCAGGAACATGCTCGTGGATGCCACCTGTTAGGTTGGCTTCGCTGTGTTTTAAGAGCACACCTTGTCATATTAAACTGACACTAGTGTTGTTAAAGTCTCTCCTAATAGTTGTGTCCTAAAAAGTCATGTCAGTACTGGAGATTCAGGCACTTGAAAGCAGGAGGTCCCTTGTCCCATCATCCGCTACATTGCTCAGGTGAAAAATCTGCCAGTGAGGGAAGATTCTGGGTGTTGATTAAATTTGTCTTTGAATTGTATGCAAACATAGGTGAAATTATTTTCTTTATGGAAGCTTAGAGCAGAGGCAGAAAGAGTAAGTTTCCTGCAGCTGCCATCAATTAAGAATGATCCGCTCAGCCACTCCTGTCTTTTTAGTGTGGATCTAGAAAATAGCTTTTCTACATCTCCATTAGCCTAGAGAGATGCATTTGACATTAATGGTAAGACTTCCTGCACTCTTCTGTTAAAATAGTGCAAGTTCTGTAGGCTAAGCAAGCAATTACTCAGTTTCCAGAACTGGAAAATAACTCATCTGCAGTGGCTTCTGACACCACCTTTCTCACACACCACCTATGACAAAGTCTATTAATCAGTGGATTCACTAAAGACAGTTTTTTTTTTTTTGGGGGGGGGGGGGGGAGGGGTGTTAATTATTTTTTTTCCTAAACAGGAAGGGAGGAGGGTGATGGTACAGGTGGTGAAGCGGTGTGAGAAGGCAGCTGGAAGTAAAGTGGAGAGGAAATGTAGAAGGGAAGGGTTTGAAACAAAAAGCTGGTCAATAAAGAGCAGAAAATTTGGTCAAACCTGGTGGGGAAAACTGTTGAGTGTTCACCCATCTGTGTCTTAGGTGCATCTTAGCTTGATTTTTTTTTCCCCTTCGGTGCCTGCATTCTCCTGATACTGTTTCCTGGCCGTGCAGGAGAAGCACATACGTGTGGTACAGATTGCATCAAGGGGACGCTAAGGCTTTTAGGCATGAGTAGGCGTTATTTACTGCTTTGTAAATCCTCATCCATCACAACTTATCTGTGTTATCTTGTGAAACAGAGCGGTGATATTCTTCAAGTGTTCATCAGTTGTGGGCTTAGCTAGAAGGTAGCAGCTAAGACAGGCATGAGGACCTGAGCTGGGTGTTAGCTGAAGCTGGGTCAGTCGCCTGAAGGCCGCTGAGCAGCAAAGCGGCAGAGGGAAGAGCAGTGAGGGCGGCATGTGTTGGGTGGGATGTATGGGGGAGCTGGCACAAGGCTTAGCACAGCTGCCTATGTGGATGCGTCTTCTGGTGGCGGAGAGAGTATTTTGCGTGACGGGCTTCTCTCATAAATGAGGAAAGAAGTATGTGCGAGGATAAATGTGTTTGGGCATGTGAGAAGAAAAACTATGCCCTACTTTTCCGTGCTAGTACATATTCTGGGAAATACATAGGCTGCGGACTTGCCAATGCAGACCTGTTAGTTAACATGCTTCAAGTTGGGCAATACTAGGAGAAAGATGCATGGTTCACTTTATTAGGATGGTGCCTAAACCAGGGGAAGAGATTGTTGTGAACTGTGCTCATATACACCTGCTTTTAAGGTGGCCTCTTCCCTTGTCTGGACACGACGGGGTGACCCTTTGGCTAAGGTGTGCAAACATGCAGTTGGTCTTCAGGGCTTTCTCGTCTCCTTTCATTGACCTATTTGGTTGGCTGCTGATAAGGATAGAGTAGATCTAATGGAGGATTGTGGCAAGGACTTCACTATTTCTGGAAGAAGAGTGTAGATCAGCTATAAATAACGGTGCATGTTTGCTGTTCAGAAATCTCCCTCTTTGCTGTAAGAGAATATACAAATTCCTTTTCAATGTATTGCACGCCATGTACCAGCCAGGATGCTCTTTATACGTGGAAGGTTGAATACAAATCAAAAGCAGCTTCTCTGAAACAAGCAATGTACTGACAATAGGCTTGCAGTGCTGCTTCCTGATGGAAACAGAAGTTTATTTTCTATTATGGATTAACATGGTTGCACTGTGTTCGTTCTTAATAAAGGCTCCTTGACCTTCTTCTGTAAGTATCGCTCGAATAGGAAAAACAAACTTTTTGTTACTATGCTTATCTCAAGCTGAATGCAGTATCTTAATCCTGATTAAGCCAAAAATCCTTGAACTGCCTATGGAACTTTTCAGCACCGTATAATATAAATTTACAATGTAAAAGCAGGACTGTTTATTCAAAACAGGAGGCTTATTTGCAGAAGTTGCGGAGTTTATAAACTACTTCAAAGTGTTATTTTGTCTTGCAAGATACGGAAAGAAATGGCAAATATGTCAACAGCAGTAAAACTTGATCTTAAGTGTTTAAGGTGACTAGTTTTTGCAAACCTAGGTGTTGTCAGCCAGTTTATCCCATTCAAGTATTGCTTTCTCTAGGCTGCTGAAAACCTGTTAATATCCTAGGAATACTTTCTAGACTGAATATTGCCTAGCAAGAACCCCATGCTTTCAAGTGTGCCTCTGTAAGACAAGTTTACTTGATTTGTCAGGGGATGAGGTTGTCTTTGTAAAAAATCAAGGAAGGATCCTTGAAATCTCTTCAGATCAAAGCTGGTGGGTGGCATTGGTAGCGGACAGTGCACCGGGGCTGGGATTTGTGCTGCACGGCTAGCTGCTGGAGCATCATGCTTCCCTGGAGCAGTGGTCTGCGACGTCGTGGTGGGAGGGGGCAAATGTGGTGGAAGCCTCTGATGAGCTGGAAAGCGGACCAAGAGCAGCAGCTCTCACATGCAAGTCTCACATCATCATCGTCCTGCAGTTCAACCTGCTGTTTCTTGTTGCTGTAGTCACGTTGGTGCACCCCGGTGTTGCAAAAGTGTGATACTGCGGGCTTGCGTTGGTTGGATGCTCAACTGTAACCTGCAGATTGTTTTCTGTACAGCTGCTGCCTTGTGTTGGGTTTTTACTTCAAAATGAGGTGCCTTGCACAGCCTCTTTTGAAAGGTAGTATATGCCTATTTTCAGACCTCCATTCCGTTTTTTCAAGATTGCTTTGAATTTGAACTCCATCCTCATGCATTTTGTCCCTGACACCTTTATATTACCTGCAGATTCAATAATTACTCTTCATTCAGTTTCATAAATGTTTGGGCTTTCACTTCTGAACCACAATGTGGTAAACAGGCTTATCTGATTTAATTGCATGTAATATAGCTTAATACGCATTTTTTCCCTCAGAGCTTGTCCCAGGTTTATTAAACTGGGTTATCTGAATTATGACAGACTTCAATAAATTTGTTTATTCGAGGGACAAAGCTTCTGGCTGTGTGGATATTCTGAACGGGTCCAAAAAAAAGTTCACAAAAATGAAAGGCTTGTGTTTGCTGCATTATAGATTAAATAGTAAGACTTTGGAACTGAGGATGAAAGAGTTAAACTTTTATTCTCAGGTTAGTTGCACCTGAAATCTTCTACCAGAGGAATATTCCCCCATAGTTCTTGCATTCTCTTCATCCAAATTAATGAATGCCTGAGGAATGGTCATCTACTTCTTCTGAAGTTTGTGAAAAATATATCCTGAAAATTTCTAAAAATTTCAGAATGAAAGTAAATTTCTAGACCTTTTCTTTACTCATGCAAAGAAACCTGTCACAATGGTTGCAGTTGCTGGTTCCCTAATCATCATTGGTGTCTTTCTTACAGAGTTTGTATGTGTTAAAGCTGTATTTGTATAGGTTTAAATTACTCAGTGTTTCCATTTGAGTTTGCTCCTGGGAAATCATTGTCAGTGATAAGCTTCATAGGTATCTGCCTGTAAGGAGGCAGGCTTGTTTTTCTCCACACTTTATCAATGTCTTTTTCATTATTTGGGAGAACTAAAACCTCACTGAAGAGAGTGGAACAGCAACAAACATGTTTCTAAACGTGCTCTAAGGCCAGCTTCTGTCTTCACGTTATTGCATCAACACACATTGAGCCACTCTGTGATTTAATACCCACAGCAATTCTTACACAATTTTAAATATAAATATTAGGGTACAAAAATTCCTGATGATTGCATGCATATACATTCTTTAGGCTAATCAATGGAAAATAAAGATTTGCTCAAAATAAGCTTTGAGAATGAAGTCCAAGCATACACAGCAACAGTTACCTGCTTCCCTCTGCTTGGCTGTATTTCTTGAGGGCCAGCCTTAGACTGATCATAGCATATATTCCTTGGTTTTCCAAAAAGTATATCAGGCTAAAAAACATTACCTCTTCTACAGTGGGTTGAATTCAAATTGTCAAATTCATACATACATACCTGCTGTATTTATAGTAAGACCAGTATGCTGAAACATTCAATCAGTGGTAGTTAATGTTACAGAATGTAGAGCAATTTTAGTGTCATTTGGGCCCCTATGATATTCTTAGGTTGATGGTTAGCCTTCATAATCATTAAAAGGTAAAGCTGCATATATAATCCAAGATTATGTGTTTGGTAATTTACCCGATTTATTTCCATTCTCATATAAATGCACAGATTGCTCTTTTAAGCACACTGGTACTTTAAGCTTAAGTAAAAGAATATGGTGTTCAAGTGACTTGTCTTTCTCCTTCACATCCAGTCACTGTCCCAAGCTGTTGGTAAGCTCTGCCAGTACTGATGATAAAAATATGAATGGTAATGGAGTTGTTTTGTAGTAACACATTGTGCAAATGACATTGACATTTATGAAGACTCACCAATCGCACAAACAAAATATTGAGAGAAAGGTTTCTAAGAGACTGTTGAATACTACTTTTAAATATCTATCTTTGTCAGTTGTATTTAATATTCCATTAAAAATTCGAGCAGATTTCAGAAGAACAGCTTTTTAGATTTACTGCAAACTAATTTTACCCTCAGAATAAAGTAGTTGCATGGCAGTAGTTTTTTGTGCTTCAGTATTGTTTTGAATAGCAGCACACTGAAAAATATGCTTATGCCAATAAACATTTTAATGATTTCTCATATTTACATTTTTAAGCTTCAGCAGAATGCAGCACATTCTGTACTAAATTATTAGTTCAGCCAAGGAAATCAAGTTTCGTTACATCTGACTAAACTTACAAAAACTATTTACATTTCACATTTATGCAAATAATTGCATCTAGAGCTGAGTAAAAGAAAAAGGTTTTTATTGCCTGTTGGAGTTGAAATTCATATTTCATAGTTTAAGAAGTTTTACTCTTGTAATTTGGGTGTTGCTGTTTTTTTTCTTCTTGGAGCTGACTCCCGTATGTGCTTCATTAGGACTGAATAAATCACAAAGTCAGGGCAGTGTCTGATGTGGTCTGTGCAAAGTTCTCTCGTCTGTTTTGTTAGCTGAGCTTCAGTCCGTTTGATTGTACTCGGGCACTTGCATTTAAAGTTAAGCACGTGCATATTAGTTCCACTAAATGGGAAAGGATTACTTGCTACTTGAATGCTTTGCTGAATTAGAGGCTGAGCGACTGTAGCTTTTCCGGTGCAGTTACCACTGCAACAGACACGTAGCCAGCGCTGCTTTCAGAGGGAGAATTGTGCCAAAGCAGCCTTTTTAGTGACATGACTGAAATCATATCAAAACTTCCGAAAGACAGTTTCTCATTTAAAATTATGGTCCCAGTTAATCTCAAGCAAAGGAGTGTAGATTGAAGTTTTTACATAAACTTTTTTTTTCCTTTTAGCTTATTAAAATTCCCAAAGTTGATCTGCCAAATGAAGTGCATACATTTAACTTCTACTTGTCAAATGTTGGCAAAGATAATCCTCAGGGAAGCTTTGACTGTGTCCAGCAAACGGACTCAAGGTAAGTTTTACTTAACGTTTTCTTTCATGGCAAATTTAAGTAGATTCTGTGGCTTTGAGTGTATAGCAAAAGCCTTTAACAGAAGCATGCTCTTAGTGATGAGCTGCAGTAGAAAATTAATTCCTAGCAATAGCATGATTTCTTGCTAATTATAAATATGTGCTTTTACATGGAATTCTTTTTGGTTTTGCTCTCAAAAAAGTAACCTTTTGAGTACTTTCTCGCCTCCTTAGTGCTATTTTTAAAAGCATTTGGAGTTCAGCATCGTCCAAGCTAGACCAGATCCATTCTACAACCATATGTAAATATGATTATGGCTGGCGGCATGCTAGCATGCTGGCCGTGATGGATAGTTGCCTTATTTTAAGAACCACGTAAATCAGTGACCTTATCCATAATTGCATGACCGTGGTGTTTCAGAACCCAAACATAATACAGCAGTGCCTTGTCCTGGTCCTTTGAGTCAAAGTGAACAGTGTTAACATCTACCGAAAAGGCAAGAAAATACCGTGCTTTTACATTAAGCTTGTTTCAGCTTCTAGAATATTACATTTAGTGTAGTATCAATGTAGTCTATTGGTGTTGAATAGCTGTTTGTCCCATTTGATTAACTAGGACACCGCAGGCAGCGTTTGTGTATTGATCTGGGAAGCTGATAGCAAACAGGCGCACTGACACGTCTTCAAAAGGTGCTGCTCAGGCTCTCAGTCAGAGGAGAGCTTCTGCCCTCGATTTCAAAACAGAGATTTGCCTAGATAGCGGGTTTTGGGAGCAATAAGAAAACGAGCTGATTTAATAGCTCTCTGCCTAACAGGAGATCTCTCAGCATCCTCATCTTCCTCTTTCTCCCCTTGCGTTAGGTCCCTTCTACTACAATACAGCCTTTCAGTGAACTCACTTAATTGATGGGATTGGCAAAAAGCCGAATAGTTTAGCGGCAGACCTGGGGGAGCCTGGGGCAGTGTGGGTTTTGGGGGATTTTTTTTTTTTTTTTATTTTTTTTTTTTAATTAAGCCCTCTCTGAAAGGGGCCAGACAGCTGCCGAGGCTGTCACAAGCGAGCAGCAGGAGTGCATGCCAGGGCTGAGAGGTCCTGCCTCCGCTCCTGGCCTGCCTCTCCCAAGCATCTCTGAGGGCACTTTCTTCTTTGGGAAGGAGCAGCTTCAGTTAAATTAAACTGGATTCACTTTATAAATAAGACTAAATTTAAGCTGCTTTAGCTCTGAATAATTCTGAATAGCATGCCTAGGTAGTTTTAATATGGTTTTACTAATCTACTTCAAAATCTAATTCAGGCTAGCTTTCATGAGGTCCTTTGTAGCCAGCTCTCGGTTTGTGCAAAGTGCCTGCAAACTTAATGCAGAACTTGTGTAGTGTTACACGCAGAGTTGTTTAAAAAAAAATAAAACCAGAGAGGACCTCTGCAGGGTATCTAGTCTAATTTTGTGCTCAAGGCAGGTCTAGCTTCAAAACTGGCTTGGATTTTGAAAATGCCCAGCCTGAGGAGGCGGATTACACAGTGTCTCGGTCAGTGCTTGGCCGCTTCTGTGGTGAAAAGGTGCATAAAGGCAGTGATGTTCAAGGAAATGGGCAATGGGTAAAAGCTGTGCTTTAGAGGGCGAGAAGGACCTTTTTTTTCTGTTGTAAGTGTGCTGGTGTTGGAGCAAGGAATCAATACATAGCTCTAGGCTATGGACAAAACTGTAGCTGTATCATCTTGAAGTATTGGTCAGCGGCTTGGTCCAGCTTTGTGACTTTCAGAAATGAGGTAGTAAGTTGAGACATGAGATTCTTGATGCTTCTTGGAGCCTTGATGGGGAGTTCTAGGGTGATTAAAGTGTTTTGGGTTAGCTAAAGCTGATGCCCTTTCTCTGGTCAGAGCTGTTGCAATGGTGGGTGCTGCACAGTGTACTTTGTTAAGAGCAGTGATAGTTAGGCCAGTTTAAATGAAACCAGTCTTAGTCAGTTGAGGTGATCTCCTGGCTGGATGCAGCGCAGTACAGGAGCGCGTTTGGACTGACCATGGCGGGCCGGGCTCCTCCAGAAGCGCCTCCTGAAGCCCAGCGCCCGCCACAACGCTATCGAGGAGATCTTGTGGTCCTTCCCCTCATGCGGGGTTTGCTCCAAGTGCCTCTTCTCAAATGGGAATCCCCAGAGAAGCAGGCGGGTGAAGCACAAGCACTCCTCAGCGCTGGCAAACACACAGAGTGGGCAACGACAAGGGTGGACACCTTTGAAAGCAAGATGAGGGGAGGCTGGGGGCGCAGGCCTCGAGGGGAGGCTGGCTTGTCCTCCCTGGGCCTCTCAGGGCCTGGGGCCACCATGGGCTGCTGCAGGCGGAGGAGAGGAGACGTGCTGGGCTGAGAGCCAGGCAGCCGGTGGCCAGCCTCCGGGGCAGGAGCTGCCGGTCGGTACCGGTGTAACTGCCTGAGGTGTCCCTGTAGTTGTCATGGCAGCACTTACCAGTACAGCCACCAACACCGCCCTGAGTCTGCCTCTCAAATACGGGTCTGTGAGGAAATGTAGTTACACTGACAGGTAAAACTGATACAATTTGGATGTGTAGGGACAATTTTAAATATATTTACGCCCTAGCTAGCTGTCAGAACTGGAAAATGTTTTTCTTCACCTGTTAAGACAGGTTTTAAAGTTCCCGATACAACCATACTTCTAAACCTGGACTAGTGCTTGGGCTCAACCTTTTTCAATGTTTTTATAGTTCTGGAGTCTCTCAACTCAGTAGCCTGGGATTTATACAGAATAAAATTACAGTATGTGCAACAAGTGATTCCTATCTGACGACCAGAGAGCGCATGACCCAGGCAGAAGAGGAGTCGCGCAATCGAAGTGCAAAGGTTATTAAACCTGGTGGACCATTTTTAGGTATGGTTGTATTTCATTTTCTACTAGATGTCTGTAAGTTTTCAAACTCAGTAATTCATCTTTTCAGCATATTCTCGGGAAAGGTGGTGTGTTCAGAGGTCGCAGGTGTAGGTAGCTTGCCATCATGTTACAGATTTACAGTCTCCTGTTCCTGCGTTCAGACATGAGCCTTTTTTAGTCCCAGAAAGCCTGCCAGTCCTTGCTTGTTCCCATTGAGGTGAGGGTTTTTATCACCCCATGCACTAAAATTCTCTGGTATAGTAGCTAATGTTTTGGTTTTGTAACTACTTTTGAGTACATAAATACTGTGCTAAACCATTAACCTTAATTTGTAATCTAAAAAAATTAACATTGAGGAAGTCTCATATACAAATTCATAAGCTTAATATGAAAAACGTTGCTTTTCACACTTGCTAATGTTGATTAAATTTTATTTATTTTATGTCTTGGTCATTAATAAGCAACTGTTGTCACAAGACCATTTTGGTGTTTTTTTTGTTTGTTTGTTTTTTTTTTTAAAAAAAAAGTTAAAGTAAGGTGATGTTGGGATCTTCCCACGGATTTCATCGTTTTCCACAAAACAAAAAGTGTTTAGGTGGTATCATTTATTATTAAACTGTCCTGAGTACCGTTTCCCCGAGGAGCCTGGAGCTGGCTGCAGATAGATGCAAGGTGAGCAGCCACCTCATAGGCACTCAGTGGTACAGGCAGCAGCGGTCCTGCCCGCAACAGCGAGCTGAACCAGGTACATCAACCTTCATGAAGTCAAATGGGCTCTTACTCAGATTTGGTTGCAGTCGTCCACCAGCACGGACGTCCCTGACAGTGATGGTGCAACACTTGCTCTGCCTCAGCTTACTGCAGAGCATTTTAAGCCATTATCATTACAGCTTCATGGAGATACAAAACTACATCTGTGTGGCCTTGACACTAAGGGAACTGGGCATGGGTTAATACTAGGACATAGAGTTGGGACTGTTCTCCAGTATTGTCTAAACTGCTCTTTAATGGCAACGTGAGAGGAGACGCTTTCAGCTATTTCTAAACTTCTTGTTGGGGAAGTTCTGTTGTACTACATGTGAATGATCTGTGTGATTCTTGTTAGTTGTCTAAATAGAACTTAAGTGAATATTTAACATTAAATAAATGGGGTCTGAGGACTGGCAGTAGGACAATTACGGTGTTTGGGGATACTTTCTTTTCAGACTGGCATTGAGGAAGCTTAGGTGGGACAGGTCTAGTTGCTGGTAAGGCATGGGAGTGACTTTGCAACATGCTTCATGCAGTACAAATTAAGAACTGAGGCTGTTAATGATGTTAATGCTTGGTTAAGGTTTCAGTTAATTTTTTTAAGTGATTCAGAGACATGAGTTTAGGAGGTGTTGTGTTTGAATGCTGCTTACACTATCTGCTGTGCTGGGGTTTTGTGTATCTACATTGAATTTAACTTGTCAAAACGTTTGTAATGCGTTCAATAAATAACTGGCAAGTTCATACTGTTCTAAAAATGTAACCACGTGTGTTTGCACTATTGGGTTTGTTCTTGAAAACCAGAAAGGCAAAGTCCAGGGAACATTCAGGGTGGAAAAGTTATAAAGGTTTGGCCTTCACTGCAAAATGGAAACAAATTTTTGCTATTCCTGAGGACAAGCAGTACATAAGCACAGCTCAGTCCCTGTGTGTCTGACAGAAAAGAGCAAGCTCCAGATTTTCTCACCAATACTCATTAAGTCTCCCTCATGTACCAAACATGAGTTGTTGGTTTCAGAAAAATGCCTAGTTTGTGTCACATCCTCTGTTGGATTGCAAACAATGTTTACTGCAATGATTTTCTGTAATATTCTGTTAAATCTTTTTTTTTTTTTCTGTCCAGTTTCAAATGCTATTTAAAAACACAGAGTAGAGAAGTTTGGGTCTTTTTCTGGAAAACTAAGGTTCAGGTTGGGTGGTGTTATTTTTAAATTCTGGATGCATTGTTTGCAAACACTTGCATTGTTCCTTCAGTTGAGAAACATCTCTTTTTAGACAGTTTGATGCAAAATGCTGTGCAGGCCATGTTTTAAAACTTCTCTGGCCTTGGTCCCAAGAACTGTTAAATAAATTCTTGGTGTATTGTTTCTGACAAACCTGGGCTTATTTAATACAAGGGGAACATCTCAGCTTAACGTGTGGTGTAACTTATGGTAACTCAAGTGATTAACTCTGAGGGTTGATAGTTTCTTTAAGCAGTGATGCAATTAATTGTGTGGACTTGATGTCCCTAGGCATTAATGGGGAATCTTTTAATTATATGGAAGAACTTTGTATCACACTTTACTCTTCTTAAAAAAAAAAAAAAAAAAAAAAAAAAAAAAAAAAGTCTGTTTTTGGGTATTGAGTGCTTGAGCTTATAAACTGAAAAAAATAATAAAAGCAACATCTATCTAAATAATCGGCACAGTCTTCCTATACCAGTATCACTCATTTACCAGCTTATTTTTATATTGAGTATTTCTTTGTTAATGCCTAGCTTTATGCATCTTTACTACCTGTATATTCTTATAGATCTTGAAATGCTAACTAAATACAGTTTTTAGAGTTTATCCAGCTTAGTAAATTCTTTTAAATCAGCTTTCTTGTCTTTTCCCAACCTCCAATGTCACTCTTTTTTTTTTTTTTTTTTTTTTTTTCTTCTCACCCTTACTTTAGGAAAAAGAGCACAGGTCAGAAGAGCACCACAAAGCATTCCAGATGCTGTGCCCGAGAGGAAGAGGTCGACACCCATGAACCCTGCAAACACAATACGGAGGACTCACACACACAATACTGTTTCTCAGCGACCGTACAGGGACAGAGTGATTCACTTATTGGCACTGAAGAGTTACAAGAAACCAGAGTTACTTGCTCGCTTGCAGAGAGATGGCGTCAACCAAAAGGACAAGAATTCCCTTGGAACTATCCTTCAGCAGGTGAGATCATGGGGCTTGTGCCAGCATTTTTTCCCTCCTGCTATTCTTTTAATCATAGTCTTGAGGTGTGTTACTCCTGTATTTAAATTAGAAAATAATAAACAACTTATGTAATGCTCCTTGTTTAAGCTTTTCAATCAACTTTATACAGATGCCCCAAACTGCAAGTCAGCATGGGGAAAGGAAAGAAATACTAAGAAATTTTGGGGGGTGTTTTATTTTTGCTAGAACAGCATGCAATAATTAACTATTTCTAGCTTTGTTGCTCCTAATGTCTTATTTTTTCCTGTCTTTTATTTGGACTGCTTAACTGCTTAATTGAGAGAAACTGACCATGCATTCTCTCAATTCTGTGAAATAGTTTGTCATAGTACTTAATATTTCTTGTGACGAGTTTATGAGGAGAGAAGTTTGGTAATCGCATAGGTTAGTATTTCCTTTGAACATAGTTGGTGGCCTGTAAATGGTGCTTGGCTTCTCTTGGGATCTGTTAGAATTGCAATCCATGGAAGGGTGTTCCAGCCAAATTGTAAATGAAAAAGGTGGTGGTCCAATTTTGAGCATAGTGTTTCTTTGCTATCATGTGGATTGTGTCTTTATCTTACTTGAAAACTTTTTTCATTCAGTAGCTTTTCCAGTGCTCCTTTAAGTTCCACTTGTATTTATCATATCCATCAAAATTATTCGTGAGCCTATAATGTTACAGGTGAAGCTTTTTAGCTGTGTGTTCAAGTGTTACATTAATTTTCTACTAAAACAGTTCAAAAAAGGCTTCTTAAAGTATCATAAGGTGCAGTGGCTCCTCCCTTACTTTTTAAATACTCCCTGTACCCATAGACTGTGGCTGAATTATGCGTGTATTAATATGTAAAGTAGGAATATTTCCCACTTATCTAGAAAATAAGTGTTTTGGAACCTATTAAAGTGAGTAAAATTCAACATTTATACAGCTTTGGTTGATCCTACACTGAATTTTAAAAACTCATTCCTTGAATAAGTTAAGTGTTCTTGCTTTGTCCAGTGCAGTGGTAGGTTTTTTCACCCTGAAGACATACGCAATTTTAATGAGACATGTTCTTACATACAAATTGAAGTAGTCGATTTATACTTTAAGCTGATTATAAAATTCCAAAAGCTCAGTTCCCTAAAGGATAAAAGGTGCAAAAATTTTCTCCTGTCCCATTATGCTTGACAGTGTTTAAGGCGACTTTCTTGGAGTCTGTTTCCTGTATGTGGTGTGAACTACCTCAAGGTACTGGTGTGCATTCAGAAATGCTCACATTAGCAGCACAACACCCTGAAAAGCCTTGCTCATGTTTTTCTTAGCTTCATAATGAGCTTTTTTTTTCACAAATCTAAAATGAGCAGCCTGAACTTGCTAAGATCTAATATGCACAGATTTGCTTCTCTTGGAATAGAGCTTTAATTCTGTTTTTAGCAAGTGAATTACTGTTTCTGGATATCTTTGTTACTTTTAATTTTTTTTAAGCTGGGGACAGACAGACATGCACACACACATGACTTAGAAGTATTTACCTATCATGTTTTGGAGGAAAAATAGGCAAAGCTGCAAAAAGTGGTGGTGATGTGTTGATGAGTTGTTCAGCATTTTGTATCAGGCAAATTGACAGAGACTGTTTTTCTCTGAGGTTTTCTCTGAAACTCTGAACTAATGTCAGGTGATGAAATCTAAAACAGCACTTTAAGTGTCAATGGTCTCAAGGTTGTATGAGCTCATTTTAACTTTTTGAGTGTACTTTGTATTTTTCTTAAGGAAGATACACACCCATTTTATTTTCAAAGGTATATGGCAAGACTTGCATGCGACCTTCTCATGACAGTGATTTGCTGTAATGTGTCTGCAAAATGAAGAGTGCATCTGGGCCTGTGCACCTCTCATTAAGCATTCTAGCACTAAATCTTGTTTTCAAAATATAACTTGTTAGATATGAGTACAGCTACTTTTTTCCCCAATTGGTAAAACTTCAATATGGCTTAAAACTAATGGGATAGATGAATAATTTATCTTTGTACTAAAAGAAGTTCAGTGCCAGTTAGGTTATCGCGTATGATTGCTCAGTAGAAAGCTATAGTTTCGTGTGGCTCAGGCACTTGAGAAAGAAAAGCAATTCTGTTTATCAAGACAAACGACGACATACTGCAGTCGTTAATGTGATGATGGAAAGCATGCATTGTTCCAGGCATGGTCTGTGCTCTGCCATTGCAGTATAGCTGTGTAAAACAAAAGAACAGCAAGTATCCTCTTGAACGACTCTGAATTTGTACGTGGAGATGGTGTTCTTCAGTTCTTAAAAAAGAAAAATAAATAAAAAATAAAACTAGGCTTCTCAACTTATTTCATGCAGTGAAGATTTAAAGTTTTGGCATAGTTTGCCTTGATTCTCAACGCTCTATTAAAGACACAAAACCAGATATGTGGTGCAGAGAGAGGTTTTCATAGAGTACGTTTCATACATGCTTGCAGCAGTTTGGGATTTTCGTGCATCCAAATTTCTACATCCCAAATTGACCATGTTTTTTAAAATTGGTGCTCATTACATGAGAGCTACTTTGATCTTCACATCTAAAAAACCTGGAAAACCGGTGTGTGATTTTGTTTTCAGCTTTGATTTAGCTTTGCGGTACCAATCTTATTTCCGTAGTTTGCATATAGGTATAACGAACATTTATTTTTTTAAATGTCTGCCTATAGGTAGCCAACCTGAATCCAAAGGATAATTCTTACACTCTGAAGGATTATGTATTTAAAGAAATTCAAAAAGATTGGCCTGGATACAATGAAATAGATAAACAGTCATTGGAGTTAATACTTTCTAGGTAAGTTCAGTCTTTAGGGGAAGAAAAATAGCCATTTAAAAAACTTTTTCCGGGATATGAATGTCTGTCTTCCCTATAATGAAAGAACTATGACATAGACATTTTTGCCTTGTAACCTGAAATGTTGGGTCATCCTTACAGAAAATTAAATTCATCTCAGAATGCCACCAGCACCAGCCATTTGGAATCTCCCGTAACTTCTAATAAAGATGCTCCATCAACTTCTTCTCAGGTATCTTGTATTTTCTTTTATGTTATTTACAGTGTATTAAGGTTTATCACACTTTATATTCATGTAAAAGCTGTGATGTGGAGCACTAATACTGTCTTTAAGACATGAAAAACTGAAGCATTTATTTCTAATTGGATTATTATATCTTTTTTTAAAGATGGTTGCACTGTCAAAGACTGCAAAAAATTTATGGTCATGTAGCTTAAGGGCTGCTGTATTTAGTGTTCTGTATTTCAGAATGTTTATTAAAATATTCAGAAAAATAAACAATTCCTGTCTGCGCAATATTTTGTAAATACATCTGGATCTCTGACAGAGACCACCCCTGTTGTGTTTCAACAGCCAACACATTGGCCTAAATCATAACTGTTCATCCATAGCACATTGACCTTGCAGAAGCCTATACTCACTTGTAGAGTTTAAACTCACCTGCTGAACTTCTTGGCTATCCATTATGGTTACATAACCCTGTACTTTCTGGTTAAATACTTAAAACTGTTATGTATTGCACATAACTTGTTTATTTCGGTGTGTAGGAAGGTCTTCTAAAGACAAGATATGTATATGTTACATAGTTGCACATGTTCAAGGTTCTTTGTGGTATGGTAGTTATAATACATAAAATATGCACAAACATCCATATGCTACTGTTTAAATGTAAAGCTTAGGAAAGTCTAGGATAAGAACAAATTACAGTAGTGATTTATTTGGAGGAATATTTTTTTTTTTTTCTATAGGCATCATTTAAGGACCCATTTTGATTCAGGGTAGCCCAGGTGTGATAAGGCAGATCTGAATCAGCAGGTAGTACCTGTGCCTTCCCCCAGCCTTTTCAGACTTAAAATGCATATGTCCTGTCTTCTTATCAATACAAGAGGACAATGCAAACCCTTTTAGAAGAAGCCTGGAAAACTCTGCATAAAAGGCATTACTTTAAGGAAAAGTTTGATACTTTCTGTGACTAAAACTGCACTTCAGTAAATGCAATTGAAATCTGAAGAACATGAGAGCTCGTGTGTGTACAGCGATAAGCTGGGAAGTATGGAAAGTCTTTCACCACTGAGATATTTACATTTAAATAGAGGAGGGAGAGCACACCTCTGTTTTTCCCTAACTTCCTTCCTGTCAGAGGGTGAAATGGTGCAGGTCCCAGGGACCTGCCCCTGTATACACAGAATCTGGATTTATTTCAACAGGGTGGCACAGAGCTGTGCCTGACACTCCTGGTCCAAGCTGCCACTTGTACATCAACAGGAGTGGCATATGCTTGCTAGAGAGGAGGATGTGAACCAGCATTTCAGGTGGAGAACAGCTGGAACGACAACTGTAGCAAAACAGTTTCAGGTTTTGCCTATTCTTATCAGCTGTGCACTTCTTGCACTCTGATAAGCACACTGCTGTGTGCTTCTTGGGGCTGTTTTAGTATATCGCATGGCTGTGTGACAGCAAAACCTAACTCTTAACCCAGTATCTCCGAACTGAAATTGGTACCTAAACAATACTGACCTGACCTCCTTGTTTTGGTGAAGCCTTTGATAGAGCTGCTGAAGACAGCATCTTTCTCCCAAAGCTTTTTAGCTGTAGATTTGAAGAGCAACTTGCTAAATTATAAGATTAGAAACTAAGAATGAAATAAACCATGTATTTAGCTGCAGTATTTCCTTGTTTGACAGCTGTTTTTTAGAAAGATGTGTTTTCAACAATTGCCAGTTCAAAAATGCTCCTTTTTTAGAATGGGAGCAAAACTTAATTCTTCTGAGTTTTTATTAATTTTTTTTCATTTATTACAGAAACGGCTTTTGAGTTCCGATTTTATCGATCCTCTGATGAACAAAAAGCAGAGGATATCTCACCTGACCAGTCGAGTCCAGCCATCATTCACTGGCCACTTGCCTGCCTCCAGCGAGAAAGTTGCTGCCGCCCCTCCGCCGCCTCCCCCGCCCTCCACCGCCGCTACTCCCGCTCCTCTGCCGCTGCCTCCCACACTCCTTCCCACTTCCAGCCCTCCTCAAACTGCCAGCTCCAGCTCCCCCAGCACCCCTGAGGGGCGGGGGACACAAGACCTGCCAGTGGACAGCTTCAGTCAAAATAGCAGTAGCGTCTATGAGGACCAGCAACAAAAATATACCTCTCAAACTCCTTTGGGAGTCCCAGCGCCTGCCGCAGTGCAGGTGGAGCCTCCCAAGCCCGCAGGTGAGAAGCATGCGGTGTTGCACCAAAAGCCCAAGAAGGTAAAAGAGCAAAAGAAGGACGAAAGCAAAATGCAGGACACTACAAGTGCGAGCGAGGAGGAGGAGAAAGACCTTCAAAAAGAAGAAACTGCCAAGCTGAAAAAATCCTCCCATTTGGATTCAGGTGAAGGTATTAATACGCTGCTTTTCCTAACTATTATATGGGTAACTCTGGTGAAAAGGGACCAGTAAAACCAGGAACTGGAAATGCAAATGCTCTGTTTTTTCACTTCCTATATATAAAGTGCCTTGCTGTTATCTCTACTTTATGGTCCTGAAGAATCAATGTGGGTTTTTCTTTTTCTACCATTGCATTACATTGTAACTGTTAGTTTAAAACAAACAAACAAACAAACAAAAAAAACCAAAACAAAACCAACAAAAACCAGAAGCTGCACTTGTTCTGCTGCAACCTTAGCTAAAATTAGGTTCATTTTTAAGACTGCTCAATCAATAGTACAAAAATCACTAGAACAAAAAAATCTTAAATGGATTGCTGTTGGACAGCAAGTGGTTACAAGGAAGAGCTAGGTACTAGAAAAACACAAGGAATGGATTTTTTTTTTTTGCTTGATTTCCAGTAAATTGCCAGTGTGCTGAAACTCACTCCTGGTTTTCCATCAGCAAATTTTAAAGTCTGTACGCTGAAAATAAAAACTGTCACACGTACTTATTGCATACTAGTTTGCTGAAGCACATAGATCAGACATAAATGTCTTTCATTGTGTGTCATAACGCAAGGTTCATCGAACTCTGCCTTTTCATGGAAAGTCTAAAACCTACATAAACTGGCATGTGGTTTACTAAAATTTTGGTTTGAACTGTGCTCTGTGCTCCTCTCCATCATAGCTGTAGAACTTACGACTTCAAAAGATGTAGAAATGGTACACACTTAAAAAGGTATTAAAAAGCTAAATGAAAATGCACATAGAATACTTCATTTCTTAATACACACACACCCACACACACACAAAATAGGGCAGAGCTCAGTTCCTTTGTTAAATCTGTGTGTTGTCTAACTTCAGAGGTTTGACTCACAAATTAGAAGTCAGGTTTAGCCCTTTCCTATCACAGCCCAAAGGCATCTTTAGAGGATGCAGCGTGCCTCTTTGAAGTGGCTTGTGCTTATAGATAAAGAGTGCTTTTAGATGGTCCTTTCACATTTACCCTGGACATACTACACAGTGCCCACATGGCTTAGGATTGCTTTGAAAATATTGATGCTTGAATTTATTAACAATGGACTGAGCTGTGCCAGCAAATGCACTTGAATTTTTGGTAATGAAATGCTCGGAGCAAAACTGTTCACGTAAGTTGTATTGTGCACGCTGTGACTGTGAATATTACTGTTTGTGTTTCTCTCAAATTTTGTTCCCACTTTTACACTTCTTTTTATACTCCTGCTATACCATGTAATAATTTTAATATTAAAAGCAAAAGAATTGAGTAGAAGATCACATCATAGCTCTTTTCTCTCCCTATGACTTAAAGCTCATATAACTTAGAGATCGGTAAGAATGGCTGAGCTTTAGCTGAAATACTATGTTTAAACAGTGGCAATGTGAGAATAATGAATATAAAGGATTGTGTGTTTTTTACGCTTGCCACAAAGCCCTAGATGAAAAGCAGAGAGAAACTACCAAGATACTGAGATACTTCCTGTTCCAGCTAGCTTTTTTTTATGGTCCCTATTTTTCTTATTTATCAAAAAGATAGGGAGCTCTTGAAATATTCCCTTAAGAAGAGGGATTAGAGATTAAGTGTACTGTGCTTTCATAATGCCATTTAAAAGAGCAATTTACAAGTGCAAATAACTTTCAAACCCGGTATTGCCACGTAAATGAGGAGCAAGTCTTTGTTGCAGGTTATTGAAGCCTGAATGCCAGTAACCCCTATGCAATGATATTGACTTTCCTGCTTAGAAGAGCGCTGAAATTACATCTAACTTTGGATATCTGTAATTGGCAGAGAAGGAGGGCTAAAACCATGGCACGAAAAGAACTTCAGCTTTCTACTCTATTTCTTGCTAGAACCTGGATGTTCATATATCTATCTGTCTACCAAGCTGTCTTTTGTGCAGCTACATCTGCTGCTGCATAACTTGAATTGCCATGCAGATGCCACATCATGTCTTCAAATAAGAAAAGCCCATCTCGGGTTAATACTGCAGTAGCGCAGAGCCTGTAGAATAAAGTAGCCATGCCCTCTTTCTAAACCCCAGTACTGCCTACTGTGGAGAAGGTCATGTGAGCCCTATTGTTAACTCACAACAAGCTCGATAAGTAATTTACTGTGAGAATAAAACTCTAAAGGATTTTTTTCAAGTCCATCATGTTGGTATTGTTTGGCTATATTAAAAAGTTGTTTATCACAGGTGTCAAAATTCTGCTTTTCTGTAGGAGTTAAAGAAACTTGCACTGCCTCCACAGATCCTCCTTCATTAACAAGTGGACAACCAGACTACTTCATGTGAGTAAAGTAACGATTAAGAGTCTCTTGCCACTCATTGAAGCATTGAGAAATCACCTATAAAAACTCTCGTTTGGCTACAAAATTGAAAATTTACCAAAATGTAATTTTAGAATAATGACAAGTTCCTTTAAGTCACCCAGCTGCCTTATTTGAGTACGTGCAAGTTTTAAACTCTGAGGTTGTCCCTTAATTATTACGAGGGGAAAAGAAGCGTTAAAAATAATTTTTAATATGCTTTAGAAGAAGACTTAAAACATTTAATTTCATTCTTCTTCAAGAACACAATAAAAAAGGAATATGAACGTGCACTGTTTTCTTTTCAGAGGTGAGGCAATACAGGAGGAAAGCTGAATACTAAAATACCGAATATGTAAATTTGAACATCTTTCCTGTGTTTTCACTGCTTAGTGCATCTAAGATGGAAAGGTGGGGAGGGAAGATAGCAGGCTTTAAAGTCTATCATTACAGAGCATATATATGAGCTACCAGGAGTTAACCATCAAGGTTATTTCTAAAGCTTTGATGTGAAATGGCCACTGACTAACTTGAAGCCACAGCAAAATATCCAATTTCACCATAGAATTACAGACCAAAGAGCTAGAGAAAATAGAAAAACCTCAATTCAAATTTTCAATTTTAGCTGTTTAATTTTTACTACAAAGCAAGATAAAAATGCATTAAACTTTCATGGGAAATGTTACATATCTGCAATGACTGGCATATTGCAGTCTATAAAATTACAGTTTAATTTTATCAGTAAGTTTAGTTTTAGCTCCTTAACAAGTTTTCACACATCAGATTAACGTGCCCAAAAGTTAAAATTTACCTGCTATATAAAAATTTTTCATCCGTGACAAATATTAAAGAACTTGCTTTAAAATGAAATAGCTGTAATAGCAGAATAATTTGGTTGCCTAAATACTTTTTTATAATATTAAAAATTTTCTATCAGGAGGATTTTTCTCTACTGTTGTAAAACAGAAATAGCTTCTGCAAATGCCCAGTGTCTGGGCTTTTTGCCCACTGTTTTATTGGTGGCCTTTTTTTAAAAATGTGAAAGTCAAAGGGGGCTGCAGTGGAATAACTGGAATAACCTGATCAGTGCAACTTGAATTTCTAATAAAATGCTTTTTTTTGTGGGGGGATGGGCACAGTGGGGAGCAATCTAAAACTCTTTCCTCAGTTGAAGGATGAGTTTATGCTCAGAGCTGAAATGAGTGCCACGATAGGTAAAGCCAGGATGAGCCAGGCACTTCCTAGCAGTGCAATTGTGCTGTGTCAGCTGCAGCAGTGGCACTGAGCCCCTTTGTCGTATTTGCAGTGCAAGAGGGGAGGGAGAAGTCTGTTAAAACACTGCGAATTGCCAGGTTTACCGACTTCTGTCAGAGGGAAGGGAGGTCAGGGCTCCTGGTGCATCTTCCATCTGCGTTGAAGCAGATGGCATGGTA
This sequence comes from Platalea leucorodia, assembly GCF_965183815.1. NCBI lineage: Eukaryota > Metazoa > Chordata > Aves > Pelecaniformes > Threskiornithidae > Platalea > Platalea leucorodia. The sequence goes on along the minus strand of NC_138858.1, from coordinate 87,092,381 downwards.
GCACCCTGCATCATATTTAATACAGTAAGTGATGCTCCACGGAAAGACTGAAAGTAAGTCTGGCCTTGCTGGGAAGTAGTTTAGTGTTTCATGTGTTAGGCTGAGAACTCAAACCTACATTTAATTCCCAGCCTCTGCTGGGTGAAAACAGGCAGATTCAGCTCTTTGCTGTCTGCTTCCCAATATGCTGAGAGCAGTGATACTAAGAAGTTAAGATATATGGTTATTTGATGTAATCTAATATTAAAGTTGGATGCCAATAGCCATTGCTAAAAGTTAAAAAAAAAAAAAAAAAAGCCTTCATGCAAGATTTCATGAAGTGGGTTTAGTTCTGATTAGGAGTAAAAACTTCAATGAAGAATTTTCTGTGAAAGGAACAACCTCTGGAACAATCTCACAGATAATCTATTGGCCACGGTGTCCTGGAAAAAAATTAGGTCATGCTGATCATTACAAAGATTGAAACCTGAGAGCACCTGCAATGTGACGCAGTTTAAAGGACTTTGATAGTTTATTCCAGCTTCTCTTCCTGTCTCTAAGTGCTACATAATTTATGAGTATAATCACAGCTTTAGCATAAAGATACTTTCCATCTTAATGTAAAGATTATGAGAGTAAAGGAACTCAAGCTTTTTATGCAAACTTTAAGCAAAAGCTAGAAAAACAAAACAGATTCACGTTTCTCCTCACTTCTACTCTCGTTTCTTCCTTCTCCACACACTCACGTTGCCAGCGCTTTGCTTGGCTCTTGTTCTGTGCTAGGACTTTTGCTGTGGGATGTATTTGTGCATAAGCCAGTATTCCACACTATCACTTCACAGGTACCTCCCAAAATGTTGAAGAGCATATTTAGTTTTCTTTTAAAAACTGTCTAGTACTCTAATCAGGAGCATCTGGCCTGGGATACATCACTGACAAAAGTTGTCATTTGTATTGGCACAGACTTTCAACTTGTTAAATTTTTACTGCTTGTTAAAATTAATCTAACCGTGGTTTGAAGTCTTCGTCCCCATGTGGAGGTGCCTGTGTCATCCAAAAATAATCAGGTCTCTAGGCTAGGAGGACCAGAAGTATTGGTGTGACAGCGGTGGGAAATGGTATCTATTACTCACATTGCCACTTCATCTTGCATTTGCATAATGAGCTTGTTAAATCTGCTCATGTTGATTTGAGGGAGAGGGGAATGAAGGAAGTTTCAATTGCATCAGCAGCTTTAAGCATTTATGGGTTTTGCCCTCCTTAGGAGGTGATATGATGGGCTGTTTTTAGTTTCGGACTTCTCTGCAGTTTGTTTTTGTTGCTGTATTGCAACTGCCTTAATTGAATGGACAACAATGGAACTGGCGTTCACTAAAATAATGAAATTTTATTATTAACTATGCTTTGCTGTTAGATAGGCACAAATGTAGCCAAAAAACTAAACTGCATCCAGCTCCATAAATGCAGTCCCTTCCAAAAATGTAATCAAAATTAATTTTCAGAAGTAAATATAACTTAATTAACCTGTCCCTTCATAGGAAGAGATCATAATCTAGCAGTTTCTCTTCTCTCACTGAAGCTGATGTGTTTATTGGTCGTCCTATATTTGAATGATTGCTGATGTTTTCTAAGTATGCTATACTTTTTTTGTGCAGCTTCTGAATAAAAACTCTAAAAAGTAAAATACTAGCAAATAACAGTTAAAAAACATGGTAGATTTCTGTAATTATCTAAATGCATTCTTTTGGAGCACATGTGCTTACATGTAGAAGCAAAGTCAGTCACATAGTTAACTGACTTAAAGCTTGGGTGTCTATGCTTGATATTCACTATGAATGTCCTTGGTGTAAAATTGCATGTATGTTTATTTTTCCATTAGAAAATACATAGCTATAGTCTCATATGAGCAACGCCAGAGTTACAAGGATGACTTCAATGCAGAGTATGAGGAATACAGAAACTTGCATGCTCGGATAGAGAGTATCACCAGGAGATTCATGAAGCTTGATGCACAACGAAAGCTTCTTTCTCCAGGGTCCAAAGAATATCAGGTAAAGAAGGATAAAATTGTGAAGATAGTGTTTCATCTTCCTCTTATCCCTTCCCAAAGTCCACATTTTCAGCACAGGCAGATTCTTCAGTATATTTATCTATTAAATCATATTGACGTGGTTTTAAAAGACTTGCTGGGTTCAATGTCTGAGGCTGAGTAACCAGTCGCATAGCCGGAGGTATCAGACTGGCTCAGGCTTTGCTGACCGCCTCAGCATCCTGGCGAGGTGATGGGGTGCTCTTGCACAGATCGGGGAGATGATCGGAAGCGCGTGGAGACCAGTAGCTGTAATTCCAAGGCTTTCCTGACCCTCTTATTTCCTGTGATTTTATGCACTTAACTAAACCTACAGCCGCAACTTGCTCCTCTTCCAGGTGGCTGATCCTAGCTACGATTTTAGCTGAGAAGGGTATTAAAAAACTGATGTTCTAGCTTTCCAGCCTGCACTTCTCTGATTTGGACATAGAAATTCCACATGGTCAACATCATAATTCTTTAATTCTGTGTGCATGCTGAGGATTTTTGGTTGCTTTTATTTAGTTTTTGGCCAGATTGCAAATGTATTTGTGAGCAGAAAGAGTATTTTAAAATCCCTGGTACTGCTCAATCAGACAAAAGGAAACCCTGCAGAATTTGCATATGTGCTTAGACCCTACATGGGCTAGCTCTGATTTTTGTAGCTTGACAAAACCCTGCAAAAAGTTGTTCAGTCCTCGAACTCTGCCTGTTTGAGCTGTCTGTGAACGCACAGCAGCGTGAGCAGCTTCTCAAAGGGAATCTTCAAACAAATGCTCCTTTTTTTGCCTGTTTACACGTTTAATTGCAGATCTTGGGTGATATGGGGGGTTGGGGGTTTATTTTTGTAATGTGGGAGAGTGGTGTGGCTCATGGATAAGAAAGTGTCTTGAGTAAAACTGAGTGTATTTTCAGTATTTTGCATAAACTTGCATTTTCTGGTAGTAGTGAAATGTTCTTCATATTGTCTTCATGTTTTTTTTTCTTGAAGATCCTTCATGAGGAAGTCTTAGAAGAGTATCGAAAGGTAAAACAGGTATGTGTAACACCAGATTTGTGGGAGGTAGTAATCACTGAGACTGGCTCAAGGGTATTATTAAGTAAAGGACATGAAATATTAAACTTTGCAGAAATGTTTTGATGCCCTAATTTTCTTTTTATCTTATCTTTACAGTCTAGCCCCAACTACTATGAAGAGAAGTACAGATGCGAGTATCTCCACAACAAGCTGTCTCATATTAAGAGACTAATAGGGGAATTTGACCAACGGCAAGCAGAGTCATGGCACTAGGTCTTCTGCTTTGACCAGGTCATGTGAATGAACTGAAGCTTATTTATTTAAAACTTAAGATTAGTTGCTCTTAGATTCTAAAAGTTAGTATCAAACTTTTGCGTTACAGAAGTTTCAGTATTAGCAAACTTAAGTTAACTTCTTTTGTTGTTGTTGATGTTGCTTATATGCGTATTTGAAGCTGCTTTCTCTGGTCCTTTCTTTTCTTCAAGACTTATGTTTGTCCATTGAAATAATTTTATCAGTAGATGGTGGGGACCCAGTACTTCTGCTATGAAGTTGTGCACATTTTAAGAAAATATTGTAGCAAATTGAAATGCTTTTGGATAAATATAAGGCTGTTTTCTGACCTTTCTTGTTAATGCAAACTCTTTGCCTTAAATGGTAGAAGGTTTAGAAATTTGCACAAAATAAAAAAAAAAAAATCACATTGTTTTGGAGGGTTAAAGAGGCATGTATATGTGCTGTATACAGCCCATTTTGTTACAACAAAAACTCACCCCTGCAACTTAAACCCCCCATTGCAGTGGTTGCCTTAAGGTGTTTGCTTGTGTATATTTAGTGTAGTTAAATTATTAGCTACACTGCTTCCCACTTTGCTGAAGTACCCGGGAAGCACTACGTGGCCTACCAGTGTCTGGAAGTGTGTGCTTGTACTGTGTGTGTGCAAGAATGTGTGGGTGTGAGCATGAGTGATGGGGAAAAAAAAAAAAAAAGCTGCTACTCTAAGTAGGCCAAACGCTCAGGTTAAAACAACTGATGAGTGTTGCTGTAGGTTTTTCCTATAAAATTGCTACTTCTGTTGTGGAAGATGAGAGCATTTCCATTTCAATAGTTTGTCAGCTTTAATAATATTGGGGAAATTGACACTTTGCAAAAATGAAACAGATATATAGTTTTTGGGTAAGATTATAAAATTAAACATGTAGGTTACCTATTTATATACTACTATAAAGTATTTTTTGAAGAGAGATATGCAAAGAAGCTATTGCCTACATGAAATATATATTTAAAGATTTTTGTCCTGGGTGCCAGGAATATAACAAAGAACAGATGTATTTAACTATAAAATACTGTGATCACCAAACAGCACAAACTTTCATTTCATGCAGTTTTTTGGTTTATTTTGATGTAAACCGTTTCTTATTTTATCATGTGAAAACACAGGTTATTTGGTCAAAATTGAGCAAAATCTTTGTGTGTCTTACTGTGTTTGTCTTTTCGAAATGCTGCCAATTGAAAAGGGAAGCATTATGTTTACAAATCTGATTTTAGAATTTTTGCCAAAATGTTGGTAGTATCGCTAGTAGACTTTGTCTCCAGCATGAAAAAAACCTGTTGTGTACCACTGTAAACCAGAAAATGTCTGATTGGCAGAAGACATGCATTCAGGTAAATGGGAGCAATTGAATTTTTGCCTTAAATTTGTGGGTTCAAAATGTTACATTCATGAAGATGGAATAGCAAGCAACATGAATCCCTTTCTGTTGCATGACAATGATATTTGTGTCACCTACTCGAGACTAGGTTGACTTCGGATGCCTTGGATTAGCACAGTTGTTTTCAACTCCACATTTCAAATGGCAAAATGAAGAGAAGACTTCTTCCTTCTGATTAAGAGCTGCATTCATCTGGGTTTAACGGCTGAATTCAGTCCTGAGCGTACACACGCAGTAACGCCCAGGTATAAATGCAGGGGCTGCTAAATTCACTGCAGTTCTGCAGCTGCACTGGGTGTTTAGCTTTCAACCTAGAAACAAAGTGGCTGTTCAGATTAAAATAATGTGAAGTTCCTGATATCGGGACCCATTTTGGCAGTTCTGTGCTCTTTATCTAAACTGTGTGCCTGGATCTGACGTTAACTGCCATTATGGGACACACAATGCTGCTAAAACTGTCTCGATGTGTTGCGATCATTCGTAGTGCTATCACTGTATAACTGAGGCCCGGTGCAATTAACTGATTCCCACCACCACCACCACCTTCTACCATTGACCTGTATTCGCATGCATCTTCTGGTTTACAGGCTGTGTATGTGTTGCAGCTGGAGGTTAGTGCTACTTCAGAGGTCCAGCACTGCATATCATCATCAGACCTGACAGGCTACTGTAAAGGCCTTAATTGAAGGTTTTGCCCATTTGCATTGAGCATTTCTGAAGCCTTGCAAGTATACCCGACAGCCTCTGTATTGCAGAATAGTGCTGTAAATCTGCATATCTCTTGTTTCCCTGGAGTTGACATTCCTGTTCAGCAAATATTGAGCGCCCACTGAAGTGGGGCCTCTGACTGTATTACTGCCTTTCCTGTAAAACTGGCCTACTCGCTCAGAGAAACAAACATTGCCCGTGGTGGCATCTTGGCTGGGGTTACACTACTGCAAATCTGAAGCAAATGATTGATGTAGAGAAGGGGCAACAGTGCACGTCTCCTTCGTGGAAACTGTGAATCTCACTACAGTTTATAAAAAAAAATGAAAGGGAGGCAATAGCCCTTTTCAGCTGGCTGAAAAAAACATAGGTTAGGAGGATTGGTTTCCAATCTTGCTGGAGTTTGAGGGAGAAAAATTGTGCCCAAAGTAAATTTTTTTTTTTTAATTGTAGATATGCTCTAAACTGTCACTTGAAGCAGCTCACTTGACTGCTTTTATGTCTTCAGTTCACCTTGTCAGTTATCAAAAAAAAAAAAAAAAGGCAATCAAATCTTTTGGAAGTGTTTTGTAAAACACGTAGACACAAGTTACTTCAACAGTTTTTAAACAGAAATTGAGTTAAAGTGTTGATATTGTAACTTTGCTCATTTGTTAGCTTTTTTAAAATAGTAATGTTACAACCAGTCTTTCTAGATACGTAAATGTTGATTCATGCAAAGACCTATGGCTCCTGTGAAGTATTGTCCTTTTTATAAGTTTACTATAATTTGTTTGTGTGCCTGATGGGGGAGGGATGTGGCCAGCAATTCCATAACCTTCTTTTGGGGAAGGATATGAAATTGGTCAAGGGAGGACAATATTTGGGAGCAGGAAGGCTTAAAACAGGGCTGACTGTCCCCCTTTCTGACTTTGAGAGTGTTTTACAACTTTTTCAATTGTTTCCATACAAACTGTGTTAAGACTCTGTACGTGAAACATCCTGGGGCATTTTGTGAATGAACACTTGAGCCATTGTTGCCCCTCAGTTCTACATCAATTTAAGTTCAATAAAATGTTACCTTTGCAGTCCTGAGTCTTTGGTCTCTCCTTGTCTGGGGGCACGGGGGTCCTCCTGCATCTCTGCAGTGAAGCAGTGCAACGAATGCTGCCGTGGGGACTGCTGCTTTACCGTGGGAGCGCAGGGTGGATTCTGCTGATGTGCAAGGGTCACACCAGTGGTACATTGCCTTGCCATAACGTCCTCCTCTAATTTACAAAGCACGCGAGAGTGCTGCTGTCAAGTGTAGATAGACATGAGAAAGATCTGCATTAAACGATTGCCAGTCAACAGGAGGTGATTTGTTCTGGCCTGTTTGAGCGAGCATGCTACTTCAGTTAGAGATGAAAGCAAGCATATGTAGGTGTTTTCCGTGTAGGTTGTCCTCTGTTTCTGACAACTGTCCGTCTTTTTACCCCAAGTTTAATCTTACCTCCATGACTTCCCTTTCCTACGCTGGTGGATGACCCATGTCCCTTGTTTTCTGGTGCTGGGGCCAATTTCTAACCTAAAAGAGCAAAATGTTCACATGCTAAATTGCATTTCTTGCTTTTCTCGCTCTTCCAAGTTTTGGACTCCTGTCTGTGCTTCTTTATTACAAAGCACAAGGCATCGTCCTGACAAAACACTTCGATATCCAGCAAATTTAAGCATCTGGGAAGCTATTGCAGGGCACAGGGTTTTTCCCCTGCCCATAGGTGCACCAACATGCAGTGATGGAGGCAGCAGCACCATCTCGGGTATGGCTGTTAGCTGAATCGCCACAGCTTACTCTTCAACAGAAATTGCGTATCTGTTGCTCGCTAACTGTTGCTACAAGATGGTTGCATCACTCTCAACAGTTAATTGTTGGTTGTAAATATGAAACTGATGGATGGATAAGGGTTTTACAAGCAGATATCCTTATTCGGGTTCACATTTCACTGTGCCCATAAACTGTTTTAGGATGTGTAATTTCCACATACACAACAGGCCCATGCATTTCTGGCTGGCATTTTGATCCAGATCCCTAAAAACCAAGCCAAAACCAAAACAAAACCTCCCAAAACAGGGGGGAAAAAAAAAAAAAACCAAACCAAAAAACAAACAAACAAAAAACAAAAAAAAACCACCACTCTTTTTAAAACCCTAAAGTGTTACCAATCCACTAAGTTATAGTTGCCTCAAAGGTGTAAAACTGCTATACATCCCTATTAAAAATCAGTTTTTAAGTACCAAGCTATTGGTTTCCATTAAAAAATACTTTCTACACCTGAGGGTTAGCCTGCATTTGCACAACAGGTCAGTGCTATGAGAGCCGTAGCCATCAGTAGGCTCTGCACAGCTTGGATCTAACTTTCCTAGCTCCTGAACTCCAAGTGCTCCTCTAGCATGTGTATTTCTATACAGCTTTCTATTTCAGCCCTAGTCCTGAAGCAAGTTTACATTTTCCTGAAAGCTATACGCAAAAGCTTAAAGTTTGATGTTGAACAGGTATAGGAATAATCATGTTTTTCATTTAGACAAAGCCTTATGCAGAAGGATTAGCAGCACAGCAGAAAGCGAAGGGCTAGGAGCAGTACGAGGGTCATAACTCAGCTGTGCCTGGCTGCCCAGCTCGGTGCTGGTCACGCATCCTGGCACTGAGGTCCCTGACCCTGGTTCTTCACTGACTTGATGGCCAGCTGGGCATTTCCACTGAGATGTACGGGTGGGCTTGCATCATCTCCTCAGGTGCCAAAAGCATCTCCATTAGAACTTCCTCTAAAGCCTGGGTGAAAATGCAACGTTAAGAACACGTGAAATTATTCTCTGGGAATCACACTGCAAAATACAACTGTGATCAACAGCTTAGTGGTTTTTTAATGATTAAACTTTTCAAGCTTTCAAGCTCTGCTGTTGCATGGTAGTAGCTGGGGAACAAAGCAGGAACGTCCTTGAAGGCCAGGAGGCTGCTTGAGACCCTTGGGACTAGGACAGGGCACAGTGTCCCTTGGGGAAGGAGGTGGCAGGGGGTTGGCAACCTCACTGCCGTGCTGGCATGACCAGGAGGCTGTCACCGCTCCTCTGTCCCCCACCAGCCCACAGCTGGGGTCACCTGGTGCAAAATAGAATTGAGCATCACAGCTTGCAGCACTGGTGGTGATGCTGCTCCTGTGAATGGGTTGGTCCCTACCTGCTGCTGTGGGCGACTGGCAGCCTCGCAGCTGACCACTGCTTTAATAACTCCCTTCCCCCTGCAAGAGAGGTGGGACTAATTATGGTTGTTGCAAAAGGCCAGCAAGGAGAAGTACTCTGGAGTTCCTCAAATAACACACTGTGGCTGGTTTTGGAGCCACAGGCAGGTTGCAGAACCCTCCTCAGCTTTACCGTGGGAGAGCTGTCAGATTGCGTGTGTTGCGCATGCAGCTGGCAGTAAAACAGTGGATTTTCTGGCAGGTTGATAAACACAGCCTCTGCCAGCTCTGGTTCTGCTTCAACTGCTCGAAAAATAATTACCACGTCACAGAAACAGCTAGATGGTAAGACAGCGATAAGATTTTGGGTGTAGGAAAAAGCAGATAGCAGCATGTACGTAAATAAAAGGATACCATGCTCTTTAGAAATTCTTGCGTACGACCTTGAGCTTCTCACAGGGCTTCTTGAGCCCTTCACAGAGAATGGGGCTGTCGTGGTCCAGACTCGTCCAGCTATTTTTTCATGTTAACAGAGCGTGACTGGACATTTAAAAGAACTGATAGAGTTGTTGATTATGCACTTACTGCCCATAGCCAGTCCCCAAGTCTTCATCCTGAGCAAAGAATAGTGAAAACTTTGTGTATTCGTCTTTACCTTGAAGCTCGCAGGTAAATTTCCAGATCACATGGAAAATCTTTCAGGTTAAGAAACACCCAGCCTTCTTCCCCCCCAGCCACAAAAGTCAAAATCAGTCCTGGCTTTCCTCCAGCCAAGTCTACCTCTCTGGCACACAAAGGACTCAGCCAGCAGCCAGCACAAGATGAAGATGGTTGCAGCCATGTCCTTGTTAGGCTCAGCCATCATTTTTAGCTCCACCAGCCCGATGTCCCGCAGACCACAGCTCTACTGCTCCCCCTCCCTGTTGAAGGCTCTGTCCCTCTCAAAGCATCCTCGTGAGTGCACAGCCCCAACTTTCTGTAAAGAAGAAAAGTATCAGAGCTCACTTAGACGTTACATGTTTCCTTAGCCTGTGCAGAGACAGAGATGTGCAATCCTGCAAGCTGTCTGCCGTGCTGCTCGTACAAAGGGGAGCCTCATGATGAGTATCATCTCCCCTCCGAAGAAAGCCGCACACCATGCTCAGTCCAAGCCTTTACTGATGCCCGGGGTGCACCCAGCTCAGCAACCTTCCAGGTTCTCAGCGGGGATGGGGTGAGACAGACTGACCCTCACTGCTCTCCTTGGGCATCTGTGCTTCAACGAGCAGCTGGGAACAGAGTAGAACTGGGAAAAGAGAAGGGTCTCAGTACCGGAGGATTTTTTTTTCCCCTTCGTCACTAAGCCTGAATCTCCTCCTCCTTTCTGAATATGACAGCCATATGCACAGGCTAAGAACAGCTTCGAGACTTAATGAAATACATGCTTTTAATATAGCCACTGTAAGCGTAATAACATTGAATACTAAGCCCACGCAGTAAAAAATTCTGTGAGGGCATCTCTTCAGCGTAAAGCCGAAATTACTGACCTGGAGAGGAAGAATAACTGCAAGCCTTTTAAAAATAAAGCTTTGACCAGAACTCAGTCTTCCACCCCAAACAACCCACTATACTTGGGTGAAGTCTTGATGCTTTAGGAGTTTGCTTTCTCTGTCTTGCACTCTGAGGCTTCTGGGGGAGACCAGAACTAGCTGATAGGTCTGCCTTCATGCTGACAACACTTTCTGCAGCATTTTCTAAGAGAGACTGTGGTCTTCTCCTATATGAGACTGCGAAGGACAGCAACTACTGTGTTACTTGCTCTCCACTAACAGAGCTTCCCCTGCTACCACTGCTGTGAAATGAACGCAAACCACCCCCAGATTAACCCCTGATGGCTGAATACCATGTCACAACCCCAGAAGGAAGGTGCCAGCTCTTATCACTGTGATCTGCAGCAAACTTAACGCCATTCCACTGCATGATTTCTGACCATCCATCAAGCCCTTCCCACAGTAAATTGCTTGCAGTTACGCATTTTTGTCACAACATGGTCAAAATTTCACCATAGAAGCTTTTGGGAAGAAGACAGGTTCTCACAGATTTACAGTTGCGGCAGCAAAGATAAGATAAAACAGTCTTAACAGTATCCTTGGCTGAAATGCCTCTTGCCTCCAAAACTGCTGGAAAATGCCAACAGATGATAAAAAATGCAGAGAGGCTGATGTTCATAAAGCTCCTCCACCCCCAGGGCAGTGCTAGGAGAACCAGTACAGGGTGAGAAGGGCAGAACAGGGAGCTGGAAACTAGTGACAATTTTGCAGATCAGGAGAGAAAAGACAAAGCAAGTGCTTCAAGAGAAGCAAAAGGAAGGTGGCCCCTAGGATGTCTTGCAGTGCTGTAAGTAGCAAATGCAGATAATGCAGACAATTGTGGAGCAATACACACAAAGTTGTCCTTTCTAGCGCCTTTCAAGGCCCATTGACAACCAAAACAATGGTGTGATGTGTGGGAACAATGGTCGTGTTTCAGAGAAGGCTTGCTGTGTGCTTTCCCAGTGAAAGCATCTTCCTAGCTATCTGGCAGAATGAGACCACAAGTGCATCTGGAAGTGTTTCCTGACTCAGATGTTTTGCTGACATCCCAGATCAGCATCATGGTATGGCGGGAGTCGCCTGTTGCTCATGTCTCACTCTTACAAATGCCACGCCACTGCATCCAGCTAAGGAGCAGGTTATTGCAGGTGCATGCTCTCATTATACACAACCTGTTCATTTGCTCTTACCAGTAACTTGGCTGTGGCAATAGCCACACTCCTGTTGGAGTTAGGAAATTCTTTAAAATTTGAAAAAACAGAAGAATGAGACCAAGTCTCATGCAGTCACAGCTTACCCAACAGGACATTCAGCATCCATGCCAGAGACCAGAGCTGAAGGACTATGGGAATTTAATGGTATAAAAATAAGGGAAACACATCAGCTATCAATAGAGAATCAGCAAACTGTAGAAGTTGACCTCCAAAGCACCAAGGTCCTTGGGTAAGCAAACAGTCCACAGAGCATTTCAGAAGCATCCCTAACTCATTGCACCAAGAAATCACGCACAGGACAGACCATGGGGTGGCTCCAGCCAAAATTGTCATGAGTAGAAGAAAGCACAAACAAGAGACACTGAGGCTTGGATGTCTGAGAAGGTGGTTATGGGATGCCACTGACGACAGTCTCTTGGGCACTGCCTGTCTCCTCTTCTAGAAAACCTGCCCTAGAGGAGATGGAGGACGATACTCTCTCATCCTCCCTTTCTTGTAAATTGTACACAGGGCATCCAACTCATTGACAATGACGGGGCACAATGATGAAAAATACACAGGTAAAAGGCAAAGCAGAGCAGCTACCTGCATGTTAGGCATCTGGGATGACATCAGGGAAGGAGATGGCTCAGAGGGACCCAGCACTGCCTCAGCCAAGCTCTTCACACAACAAATCTCAGTGACAGGGCCAGAGATCAAACAGATGTGGAGAACAGACATCTTTTCACCTTTTATCTTTCTAAAATGGTAGGAGTTGTATTGGTAAGCACTGTGAGGAAGCAGGTTGGTTACTAAACAGGAGATTTCTATCTTCAAAGACTATCAGTCAGCATCTTGCATAAACAGATGCTTCAGACTGATTATCCACAAAGATGAATAGTCCTTCCATGCACTACAGTTACCTACAAGCAGGATGTTGGAAGTGCCTTCCAGAAATACAGCATTTTGTCTCCAGTTTCTGCCAATTACTGTTCATATAAAGGAGTTTTCACTCACTACTCACTGTATCATTTCATATTTCAAATAACCAGCTTTTCCTATGAGTAAGAGAATCTGCACTGCACCTCTGTTCTCCTGATGCTCTGCTCAACCACTTCTTACACCAGTGACCTGTCACCCAAAGCATACTTAATGTAAGTATTTTTGGGTTTAGTTTTTCTGCTGATTAGAGGTGTTTCATCCTCTTTTTTCCTTTCATCCTAGTCCCACTGCAAATCCACAAATTATGCTAGCAACATAAAAAAAAAAAAAAAAAAAAAAAGAAACATCACTTTTGCAAGTGTTTTATGCCAGGTGTTGCTGAGAGAAATGTTAGAATAGGAGGACAATGATTCTCACAACTGAAGTTTTATATGATTCAAAGAGGGCTTACGTTGATCATCCTTTGCTGCCACCTGCTAGAATTGTGCTTGCTTGTTCATCTCTCTGTGACCACACTAATTAAGAGAATTAGCTGAGGGCTTGAGTTAAAAACTACGGTTACAACCAAGCACACAGAGCCATGTTGTTACCCAGTGTGTTTTCTTTGACTGACAAGACAAACGCAAACTGGTTATGGAAAATCTGAAATTGTTTTTTCCTTCATTAACATTTCAGTGAAGACGTGGTGGGTTTGCTTCCTAAGAAGAACCTCTCCATATCTTTCAGGGTTTTTTCTTATAGGACTTCTTGATGAATTCAGTCAATCCCTGCCATGGTGCTAAAAGCAAAGAGTTATCAGTGAAGTTTTAGCCGTATCAGAGCAGGGATCTTGTGTGAGTGCGTAACCAAGGGAAGGAAGGGATCACTCTGAAATGACAGAAAGTGGAAGCCTTTGATAAGCAAATGTTGACCACCGTGGAGGTCAACTGATGCAAAACAAACACTGAGCACAGCAGGAGCCAATGCCTTGGCTGGAAGCAGGGTAATAATCTCACCTCTCCCTGGCATCTTTGCCAATGCAGGGTGACGTGGGAGATGATGTGCAGCAAAACCCTTTTCCAAAGGCCAGCCCTGCCGTCTCTGCAGGCTGTCCTGGAACGGCTCCAGCTGACTCTGCTCCACCTGTATCCAAAGGGCATCTCTTTCATACAAATTGATATCCACCTCCCTGAACACCTGCCTGCAGCCTCCTCTCCCACTGAGCTGCTCCTGCAGTGTAATCTAACCGCATCTTTTGAAGCACTTGAGTGTTTTTAATGTTTTTATTTTCTAAAAATTTTAACATATTTTAACAACATTTATAGTGGTATCTTCCCTTTCTTCTGTGATTTTTGAGGAGGGGAGAAGGGGCCATAATCCACAGACCTTCCAAGCACCTTTGTGCATGATGCCTCTTCCAGATCACTTTTCTTCCCCTTGTTTCCAAGCTGATGCTTTCTATGCAAGAGCAATTGATATATATGGGGACACCCTCCCCTGTTGAAGGCGACAGTTTCAGAAATTATTTTCTTCCTACAGATCACCGGGGACACTCACAGAATTGCTGTCATCTGTGTGCTGAGTTCAGCAGGATGCATTCATGCTCCACTACATTTCAGAAGGAAAATCCATGGGGAAAAACCCATATAATTTCCTTTAACCACAGGAAAAATTTTAATTGGACCTTTCATCCTCCTTATATGCTCCAACAATAACCAGCCACAAGAGACAAATCAGTAGGAAGTCAGATTTCATTAATTCTGGTACCCACAAACCTGACTTTTTTCAACTCGGATTTCCTGGTATGTCAAAAGTGGCTAATAACACTTTTTCTTCCCTCCCCTCTTGCCTCAGCTGTGGAAGACAATAGCTATTTTAAAAAAAGCTATGAGGAGGTACTTTTGGTGGAACACTGCTGAGCATCCAGGCATCCATGTACACTATGCAGAAAGGTGCAGAGGAGACAACCTCTGTCAAGGGGCTTGTGCCAGTGCAAGGGTTCCTTCTCCCCTGTAACACAACCCCCTGGGATCATTGTAGTACCACGGAGTATTCAACTAAATGTCCAATTCATCTCTTTGCTGGATGAAGCACTTTGAGAAGCACATAGCAAGAGACAAAAATACCAAAGGAAAAAGGAAATAAGAGCAGTGAAATTAAGACAGTCACAAGAAGAGTTCAAGAAAGATGCACAGCAATAATCCCCCTGCTCCCATGAGTGACAGTAAGGCAGCTTGCCTTCCTGAACCACACTGCCAAGAACTGGCACGCTCCCTGCTAGAATCCAGCCTTTTTCTGTGCTTATCAGCACAGCTATGCGCAAGGCTTGCGTGTTTTTCCAGGGTATGGTGGCAGACTGCCGTAACAGTATTTATCTCTGTCCTTCATCAGGAATTAGTTGAGCACTGACGATCAAAAGGTTCAATTTTCTCCAGGTATCCCAAAGTTCAGCCTGTTCCTACCCAAAGATCTGCTCGCAACACCAGTCTTGTTGAAAGATCTTCCAGGAGGTTCAGGCTGCAGCTGAGCCAGGAGCGTTAAAAAAAACAGCTTTGACCTCCACTGGATCCCCAAAGCACCAAGGTGTGCGAGAACATCTGCAATGCAAAATTTGCCACTTTTTCCAGGTCTTAAAAAACATCTCACCACGTTGGATAGCCGAGTCAGTGCCCTCACCCTTACTCCTGCTGCATCTGGTGCAGTAATAGCATGCACATGTGCTGGGAGTGATGCTTGGCAGCCTGCCCCTTTTTTCTGGGCAATACTCTGTTTCTCCTGAGGGGGTAGGTACTTTTGCACCAACCCTGACTGCTTTGGGCAGAGAGAGCAGGAGCCTACAGCTATTTGGTGAGGCTGGGTCTGCCTTTTTCCCATAGTCGGGGTAAAATTTCTCTAGTTCAAAACATGATGTTGGATCCAGAGCACTGGGATCTAGAATTTTCTGTAAAAGCTGCCTAACATCTTACGCATAGAAAGTTTCCTCTAAGACCAACAATGTTTTGAGTCAGTGACCCACTGCTTGCAAAAAAGGACTGCCAGAGTTTTCATAAAGGCATAATGTAATAAAACGAAAATAGGTCAGACTCTCTCAGAGAAGGACAGCATGGTTTGTTGAGTAGAGGGCAAGCTGCATCTCTCTGTATCTCCCTGAACTCTGTGTGCTCAGGTTTCAAGGCTGAATGGCTGCTTGCACCCATAACACATAGGTCTCCAGTTGCCCATTGACATCCAGCCTAACTGCGGCAGGGCTACATAAAAGCACTTTACATTGAAGGTCTCACTGTAAGTAAGTGCTGGAACTGGTAGTGCAATAGGGTGTATAGAGAATTAAATTGCTGTCTCTTCAGGAACAGCAAGTGCAACTTCCTTGTATGCAAACCTTGGGCCTCAGAAAATCTTGGGAAAAAAAAATCCAAATGAGACAAATCATGGTGCACAACATGGCAGTGGATCAGCTCACCCTGTGAAGGTGGCTGGAGAGGAGGGGGCAGCAAAAGGACCATTCTCGTGCCACTTGGCAAGAGTGCTTTTCTATGATTATTAAAAATAGCTTATCCTTGTCAACAGTTCCTAAACATCAAACTCACACTGATAAATATTTTCATGCCTTGCCCTGCCTCTGCTGCATCACGACCTGCAGCACTTTGTGCCGTGATGCAGCTCCACCATGCACAAAAATGAAGAGCTGAATCACCTAATTTATTAATTGCGCTTCATTCTTCTGATCACAAAAACTCTTCCTGTTTGTGCACAGCCACATCAGACAGGTATGCCATTGGTAACACGAACACTTCAGACTGCTGCAGCATCACATGCCAGCCTCACAGGTGGTGCTTCGGCCCTAACGATGCAGTGATAACGGGATTCACACAAACACCTTCGCCCTAATGCTGTGCTCCTCATATACTCACAGTTTGCACACTGCTTGAAAAAAGATATCAAGCAACCCAAGAACACTGTAAACTCCCAGGGGCAATAGCTTTGTCTTGGTTTTTTATAGATAATGAGCCTCACAGAACTACCGTGCCATTAAAAACAAAACAATGTTTGCTTCTCAGCAACGTGGCTTGGCTTGAGATAGGAAGCAAACTTTGATAAAGTACATGGCCTCTCATGGCATCCAGGGTACAAACCTCAACAGAGACATGGCGTTATGTAGTATAAGAGCAGGACTTCAGAGGTTCTTTCTAAGCTGCCTGCTATACTGTACCTTAAATTAACGCTGCAGTTTGGTCTTCTCTACCTTCACTCTAATATAAGTTTGCCTTTACAAAATGTGTAGCACTCACCCCTTGGCTTCCGCCTGCCTCACACCTCATCCCCAATCTTGTGTCTCCAGAATAAATCAGATTTTTATCATCAAGTGTATGTAGCAGAGTGTAAGTTTGTAGGAAAAGTTACTTTAAAGACTCCTGCAGAATTTCCATGGGAACTTTAGGCAGAAGTTTATTCTGGAAATCAGAAATAAACCAAGACTGGAATTTACTGCTTTTATCTCTTGCAAAGAGCAAAGCAGGATCTCTGAGCCACGCCTCATTTTTCCAGCTTCCTAATACCCTGGAACTAAACCATAGTTTGGGGACTGACTCAGAGGGAACTGTGTCACTAGATCTCAGTGACTATTTACATAAACATCTACTGTTAAAACAAAGTTGAGGCCAGCCTGATGCACTCCACATGGGCTGCTGGAGAGGAACAAAGAGAAATGTGATTTAGCCCCTCCAACCTTCACCACATACTGTGCCAAACATGTTTTTTCCTGCTGATTCCAGCTAAAAGTGAAGGGTAGACACAGCCACTGATTGTACCCCCTAATCATCTCCACATTAAAGATGTTCATCATTGTGATGCTGAGTGACACATCATCTCTCTACACAGCAATTCCAGCCTTTAAGCAACAGCACAATCTGAATTGCTTCTAATTTCTGTACGTACAAAGTGCTTATCACCTTGGTAAGGTACAACTTTCCTTTTCATTCAAAAGCACTTAAAAATAAGTAATTTTCTCTGTAACACTAAAATCGCTGTAACAAAAATAATAATAAAAAATAATAATAAAAAATAATTTAAAAAAACCCTCTATAATACTGTAAAAAACGCTGAATGAAATCCTCATTGTAAACATCATCTCACTCCAACAGAGTTGGAGTGGTTTTGGCTGGGATAGAGTTCATTTTCTTCCTATTAGCTGGTACAGTGCTGTGTTTTGGGTTTAGGAGGAGAATAATGTTGATAACACACTGATGTTTTAGTTGTTGCTAAGCAGTGCTTACACTGGCCAAGGACTTTTCAGCTTCCCGTGCTCTGCCCGGTGCACAAGAAGCTGGGAGGGGGCACAGCCAGGACAGCTGACCCAGACTGGCCAAAGGGCTATGCCATACCGTATGGCGTCATGCCCAGTATATAAACTGGGGGGAGCTGGCCAGGGGGCAGGGACCGCTGCTCGGGGCCTGGCTGGGAATTGGTCAGCGGGTGGTGAGCAATTGCATTGTGCATCACTTGCTTTGTATATTCTTTTATTGTTATTATTAGTTTCTCTTCCTCTGCTGTCCTATTAAACCATCTTTATCTCAACCCACGCTTTTTTTTCTGATTCTCTCCCCTATCCCACCAGGTTAGGAATTCACTATTCCACACATCCCAGTGCTGTGTGCTGACTGGTGTTAAACCACGACACAGATAGAGCATGTCTTCTTCTTCCCTTTTGACGATGCTTCACCATTTTAAAATAGCCTCTGAGGACACCCTGTGCCTCAACTCTGTGAAGGATTATTGTGCCTGAAAGTAAAGAGTGAACCCTCACCAAGAGCCTCTGTGTCAAATGTCAAAAACCAGAATCACATCTGACCTCAGCAGAAAATGTTTCCTAGGTGTGACCTCAGGTGGACATAGCTTCTTCTCTGCAGCTGCTGCAATACCCTGCAGGCATTTTGGAGGAGTGCACATCCACCCTGTGTTGGGGCAAAGAAACCCTGGAGGGACCACGGGGAGCGGGATGCATTTGAGATGATGTTGGAGTCCCCTGCACTAACATCACACTGCAGATTGACAGGAGGATGAAAGCAACCTGAAGTTTTCAGGTTGCTTTCTTTTAGGAAACTCCACCTCCAAAGCCACTTTGGGGAATTTTTGTTTTTGTTTCTAAGGGATCAAACAAGCCGATGGAGGCAGGGAAGGCTGGGCTCTGACTAATGAGGGCTGTGCAGCAGGAGCGGGTGGAACTCCTTGTTGCACAACAGCAGGTCATCTCTCCGTGGACAGCTTCCCCAAAAACCTGGTTTGCTTACTTCTCCTCCCTGCTGATAATGTCTCAGGCACAGGTCATTCCTGAAACTCAGATTAAATTTAAAATAAAAAAAAAAAGAAGTCATACTCTTTATGCAGAGAGCCTGTTGTGAGCCACACAGCAATAATGCAACAGGATTTCTCTGACACATCAGGCAGATTTTGCTAGTCTCAGCCATTTTCCTGATGCCTCACTGAGCTCTGCGCTTCCTTCAAGATACACAGCAGTGGAAAAGGGGAGGGAATGATCCAAAGTGGGCGAAGACTCAGATTCAGCTGCACTGATGTGGCACCTGAGGGGTGCTGCACCACAAGACGCTGGGATCTCCTCCCCTGCCTGCGTGGCAGGAGCGAGGGGAGCCACTGTCCCTGGCCACTCATCATGATGGTCCAGGGGCAGTAACACTGGGGCACGGCTACAGATTTCTCACTGTAGGCAGGGTAATGCATTAAAATCCTGCAAAAGCTCCATTTTAGTAAAGTTCAAACTATCTGAGGACATACTCAAGTAAATTGGTATCTACATCCACTGAGTTTTCAAAGATGATATTCAGCCTTCTCATTCCCTTTCAGAAAGAGGGAATAGTCACTTCACAGGCAAATCTCCGGTATTACTTCCTGATGAGGCACCAGAAACAGCTGGAAGTTTCCCTTTGCATTACCATCCTATGCTTGGATACTTTAGCATCCAGGGAATCGACTCTCTTAAATCACTCTGCAAGTGCTTCAATAATTAAGGACCAGCAAAAAAAACCCCAACAAATGCAGTAAGGGAAATAGCATTTCATATCCATTTATTTGATGCTGGGGTTTTTTTCCACCCCTTTTTTCAGAAGTTCACTCAGACTGGCAACAAAACCACTGTGACATTATGCTGTCAACAGAGCCTGAGGCTGGAAGGTTTCCTAGCACACCCTCAGCACTGGGGATTCATGGATGTACCTGACGAGAATGGAGCCTGCCTACAATTTCAACACGGTGGAGAAAAAAACTCCAACTGCTTTCATGTTTCAAAAGCTTTTAAAGCATTTTGCAAATTCCTTCCATATTTTGTAAGCGCCTACTCATTGCAGTCCCTGCTCCAGCATCGGTGACAGCAGCATTACCTGGACACCTGTCTGGGAAATACGCATCCCACAGCCACCGTGCAGAACAAACATCCGCTCTGTCATCTAATGGGAGACACTTATCAGAAGCTGCTGGGCTGCTGCTCCTTACCTGCCACAGGCAGGGCTGCTTCTGCTGCCTGCCTGCACCCTCTTCTGGAGCAGGCACCGTACGGCAGCGCCTCGGCTCTGGATTTGGCCAGTCCCAGCATCGCAGATGGGACACGACTGCAGAAAGAAAATCCTTCAGAAACATGTGGGTGAGCCAGCACTCGCCAAGATGCATGCAGCTGGAGGCATGATACCTGCTGTTAGCCAGAAAGCAAGTCCTCAGAAAAACTGGGTCTGTTTTTCACAGGCTAGCAGCAATGAGATGAAATCTGGCAGCATGCATTATTCAAAGCCCAGACAGGCAGAACTGACACACGTAAGCTTTGTTCTTACGCATTTGTATCCACTTTTTTTTTTCAGTTAAAAAGATCAGCATACGTTTTGGAGTATATTGATAGGATGCTCCAGCTTCAGACCAATTTACAAACACTGAAGGCGATCTCACAAACACTTATGATCTCTTTGTGAAGATTTTACAGTCTACTCTACTTGGGTAATGCAAGCGATAATAGATGCGAAAGAAAGGATTATTTTTAGCTTTGATCTCCTAGCTTCAATTACAAACTGATTTGCAAATAACCTTTCTATGCTCCAAAGCAAAGGAGGAGGGGAACATGTCTCCTTGTTTCTCTTCAAAACGATGCTTGTGTTAACACCAGGGCAACACAGCTTCTCATAACAGAAAAAATAAGTAGTCCAACTCGACAAGAATTCTCAGAAATGTACAGTGCATAATAGCATTAAGTACAGATATGCTCCCCTTAGAAATACACACAGATATAAAGATTTATTGGTACAGAAGTCAAAGGAAATACTAGTTTGATAAATGTGTTATTTATTTTTCTCACATTTTCTTCCTCTTCCTCTGCTCAGTTCAATTTACGTATTACAAATCTCATGGCTCCAATTCTTCTTTTGCCCTCAAATAGCCTAGCTGACTTCATGGCCCATGTGTATCAACAGGAGTGAAAGGAAAGACTGTGGATGCAAAAAGCCTGCAAGATAATGCAGCGATAGAGGCTCGCACACGCTCCCAACACACTGCTGAGCAGTAGCATTGTCACTAGGAAATTGCTTTGACATTTCTATAGAATTACAAAAGCAAGAGGAAATATACTGAATTCCAGCTCTCCAGCAGTCCAGCGCGATAAATGACTCCAAGCACTTCTCAGCTGCAATATTATTAAATTAAACAAATATTCCATCATCCAGGGAACAGTGTTACACTTCGAGAAACATAAAGACAGGAAATCTACTCCACAAGACAAACATGGACCACAAACAGAAGACGGGAAATGCCTGACCGAAATGATTCCCAGTGCCCCTGCACTGAAATCCGTGTAGAGACACAAAAGGTTCATTTGGGCTCCTGTCTTGAGCAGTGCGGCCAAATAAAAACACTGGCATCTGCCCAATTAGCAAACGTAAACAAGAAAGGTGGGTTTTTTTCACATATGTAAAACAAACATGGGGATTATTTATTCTGTTGAACAAACATGGAGCAGACTTCGCCACACATTTTGAAACTAATCTGCACAAAAAAAGCAAAGGTTTGAGTTCACTGGAAGGAAGGCTCAAGATCTGGTGTTAACAGTGTCCAGAGGGTAGAATCTGGGGATCTCCAGCTGATTTCTTATGTCATCTATAGTAAATTCCCTTAACCTTGCTGCATCCCAGTTTGGGGTTTTGTAAAACAGAAATAACCCAAACTGCTGCAAGTGCTATAAAATAAATCTACAAAAATGTAGCACCTAAATGAGACCAGTGCCCCAGGATTTTATGATCATAACTAATAGACTTAAGATTGGTGAATATATATACTATTATTACTAGAAAGACTTTATTTCTTTTAAAAGACAAATCAAAGTTTTAACCACCCTATACCAGAGTTTGTTGAATTCCTTCAGATGACAATTCTTCAAAGAGACAGGACGAAACCAGTACAGTCTCTTGCCTCACATACCAGCTATGTAACTCAACACTTAATAGCTGCTGCACAGGAGAACAAGAACAGGTTGGGCTTGTGCCCTTTTTGCTTACTTTTTTTTAAGTCTTGTTTGTTTTCACCTAGTCCTTCAATTCCTACTTCTTGTTTGACATACCCTGCAGGAGACTCAGAGAAGAAATGAAATGCTTTTAATTACCTCAAAGTTAACTAAAAAAGGGTCCAAAACAGTGCCAGAGCATAAATGATGTCCTCCAACAAACCAGACTTTGCTTTTGTGGCATCTGCAATGATCAGCTGAGAAAACCCTGGTTTTCAGGTGGTGTGTCTTGTGCCTGTGTGAAACTTGTTCAAGTCATCCCATGAAATCATTTGACTCAAGGTGGGCTGGACAGGGAAAATTAAAGCAGAAAAAAGTTTCCAAGGAATTTTTTTTTCTTTTGCTCTTTAGAAAAGTACAATACACAGTGCAAGTTCCTCTCAAGGCCACACACAGTGAATTATGGCTGCAAACATACTGATTAGAAGAAGGCCGACTTGCAGCCAGCTTGGCCGGGTGAGTTCACTGCAAACCGTAAGCTGTGGGCAAGCCTTGACCCCTGCCTGTGCATGCTGCCTGCTGCCATGAAGTGGCCTCTTTTCCCCCAAGTCTGCCTCCCCAAAGACTCCAAGGTTTGCACCTGTTTTTTAGCAGCCTTCTTTACCCTAACACTTTTCCACAGTCTGGACCAAGCTGCTCTGCTCTCCCACAAAACACCAACAGCCTCAGCAGCTTCACCTTCCCTCTTCTCTAAAACTGTAACTTTCAAAAACTGAGCTTTCTGCTGTCAGTGAGGCTGATGAGAAAAGCAAACACATATTTTCTGCATATTGAAGGAAACAGGACAGATGCTGGTAGTGACATCCCTCCCATCCCCATGCATTGACACTGGCTTGTGCCCCCGACACCAGCGATGGGCATTTCGGGAAACACCGGACTTTGCCCACTGCACCCATCCGGGACGCATCGTACCTTTACAACCCAGAAACAGGGACCACGTGTGGTACTGGCCACCGAAATGATTTGCCCCATGGCAGCAGCTGGGGGCACAGGGCAATGTGTGAGGCGACACCCCCCTTTCCCTGTCCAGCCATTTTGGGGAGGAAAGCAGGGGCTGATGTTTTGTCCGGGGTTCAGGGGGCACAGGCAGAGAACAGGGGCTGCGGTGCCAAGGTCATTGTGTGAATGACAGTTATAGAGGACTAAGATAACAAGATAGGTATATATTAAAAAGAAAAAAGAGTTCACACTTTGCTTTTGATTTGACTTTTCAGTGGAAGCTGGGGGCAGGAGGGGGCGCTGAAATATTCTAAGTGAGCAGTTTCCTTTGCCTGCTTCTCATGGAAAAAAATGCTGAGTCTCAAAGTGCCTGACCAGGGCACTCGCCAGGGGAAGAGGCAGCTGCAGGCTCCCAGGGAGCACAGCTTGCATCCAGGCAATAATTTTTGGGTGCCTGTTCTCCATTGCAATTTTGTCCCACAGGTTCCGATTCTCCATTGCTTGCACCTGCCTATAGCCACATTCATCTCTACCAACAGGAGTTAAAACAGCCATCCTGACCAGGTAACTGCTAATATTCACTATGAACAGGTATAAAGAGTGACACAAGAGGCAAGATGCTGTAAGAAGCACATGGGATCCCTGAGGTCCCCATGTGCTTTTCCCTTGGTCACCCCTGCCAGAGTGACCTGACAATAGCCCTGACCTCATGAGGGGGTGGAAGAAGGCCTGCCTAATCATGGTAGAAACACAAAATTTACTGGTTATTTCCCAAGTCTACACAATTGTCACACTGTTTTCTGGGAAAGTAATTTTTTAAAAGTCTAGTTGTAGTTGCAGGAAGAGAGAGAGCCTGATTACGTGGTTGTGCCCATGCTGTCTGTGTGTAAACTGGCAGTAACACTACATTCCCAGCTGAAAGGAATGTTCTTATTGATGCACACAACTATTTACTCCTCCCATATCACTGGAATGTTGAAATAGTGTTAATTTTCCTGCCAACTGCTTCTTAAAGGAACTGGCGCGGTGAGCAAATGTGCAAAGCACAGAGCCCGTCTGCCTTTGTAAACGCTTTACTTAACTAGACAAGATTTTGCAGGTGCTTGATACCCATCTACTGCCAATCACAACAAGCCTTATCACACTCAAAATCCTGAAAATAAAATGTTTCCACCTAATAAGAGGAGTTGCATCTTCTCCTAAGCTCATAAACCGATTCTGATCACTGTGCATCATCCTTAAATAATTCCTACAGATACTCAGCCTATCTGTCCCTGTAAGCCCTGTTTTCAACTGGGATCCCAAGCATTCTCTCCCCTGTGGTGCAAAGCCAGCATGAAGGGAAACAATTGCAAAACTGGGGCAGTATTACTGTTTTTTCAACAGAATATTCATTGAACCCTAACCAACTGCTACAAACAGCTGTCAGCTGTGCATGTGGCTGTATCATTGGAATTTGATGATTTTAGTGGAATTTGCAAAAAAAATTTCCTCTGGGATAATTCTCCACTATTTTGCCCAGCTTTGGACTGTGACTCTCCTTTTGCTGGGAAGAAAAGAAAACGGTACTTTACTTCTATCATCAGTTCTGTGCCTTCCATTGGGCAGACAGGGCTTAGAAAGGTGAACTCTCAGTTCAGATTCTTCAAGGTATTAGGGCCTTCCTTTGCTCAACAGTGCAAGATGGAGCCACTTGGGCCCATTTTCAGGAGTGACCTAAGATGTGGCCTGGAGTCACACCAGCTCAGCACTGCAGGACCAAAATTCACAAAGCACCTCATGGACCTTGCAACCTGCTATTAGATATTCACTGGAAGAGTAACCAAGCCTCCCATTTCTGTTCCTGTTTGTCCTGGTTTCAGCTGGGATAGAGTTGATTTTTCTTCCTAGTAGCTGGTATAGCGCTGTGTTTTGGATTTAGGATGAGAATAATGTTGATAACAAACTGATGTTTTAGGTGTTGCTGAGCAGTGCTTACACTGGTCAAGGACTTTTCAGCTTCCCATGCTCTGCCCGGTGCACAAGAAGCTGGGAGGGGGCACAGCCAGGGGGGTTGACCCAGACTGGCCAAAGGGCTATGCCATACCGTATGGCATCATGCCCAGTATATAAACTGGAGGAGTTAGCTGGGGGGCAGCGATCACTGCTCGGGGATGTGCTGGGCATCGGTCAGCAGGTGGTGAGCAATTGTATAGTGTATGACTTGCTTTGTATATTATTATTGTATTATTATTACTACTACTACTACTACTACTACTACTACTACTACTACTACTACTACTACTACTACTACTATTACTATTATTACTATTACTATTCTATTTCATTTTACTTCAATTATTAAACTGTTCTTATCTCAACCCATGAGTTTTCTGACTTTCACCCTTCCAGTTGTCTCCCCCAGCCCAATGGGGTGGGGGGAGTGAGCAAGCGGCTGTGTGGTGCTTAGTTGCCTGCTGGGGTTAAAGCACAGCACTATTTCATGTCTGTCTATGTGGAAATAAGCATGACTGTCCCTCCACTTGTACTGGGGGACTAGCACAGGTTGAGATTGTGTTTAATAAAGAATGGGCAGTGCACACACATGCATGCTTTCCTCTTTCAGGCATTACTCAAAGTTCAAGAAAGCCTTGATGTATAGAAAGCATTACCAGCTAGTGTCAGCATCATCTCTAAGGAACTCCCATGCAGAGCAAAAAACTTTGCAAGTGCTGGTGAGAAATTCAAATGGAGTAGGCCCTCCCATCAAAAGCCAGGCAGGCTGCAGCTGATCAGTGGCGAACAAAACCACTCCATAATCTCCCCTCTGAGCCAGAATCGCTCCATGTCAGCCTGCGCCTCAAGCCTCTTTTCTGTCATCATTTTGAAAGGGGTTTGTCAGCATATGTGAAGGATTCAAATTCCCTCATGCCTTACCAATAGTATAAATCTATTTCAAATCTATTTCAAATACACCCGTGAATTACTCAACTGTTTTTCAAGAAACCTGCATTTATTATTTTTTTTCTGAATTAAAGGCAAATAATATGTAGAATTCAGGTTCCGATTACTTGGCCTCATTTTTATTTTCCCTTTATTAACAGCCTGTGTTTATTTTTAGTCGCAGTTCTCTGCATGGGGCAAGACCCTGGCTGCTAACCCTCCCATTTTGCTTCAAAAGATCCAAATTATCATCCATTTCATTGAAAAGGTCATCAGCAGAAGTTAAAGATTAAACACATGTGTACACACAGATATGTGGGGAGGTTTTTACACAACCTGACAGAAATACTTAGGTATTAGGTTTCCACAGTTAGTTTCATGTGTCTAAGTTTAGCATGCAAATATGCAATTCAGGTGTTCAAAATCTGTAGAAAACTTGTACATATTTCATTTATAAATGATTGGCAAAAAGGCTTACTTGATTCAGGAGAAAATGTTCATTCACGTTCAAAGTCTGTAGGTTTGTTCTTCCAAGTCATTTGGGTTTGTTCTTATATTCCTGGCTCTCAGGATTTTAGCTAGCCTGGGACACTTAAAGCAGTGCAACCCCCAATGCAGTTTAAAAGTGTGTTTATTATAAAGTCAAATCTAACAGGACTGTTAAAAACCATATGCCTCTCACTGCTAGGGCTGCATACAGCAGGGCATGAGTACCTAACCCCAACCCCTGCTGAAGTTTTAACTATCAGATCTTTCCATGTCTTTAATATGGTTGTTTGCACCCATTTCAGTGCTCTTGGAGGCTTGTCTCGTCTTCCCTCAGTTGCCATTGGGTTTTTGGCTGGGCTTTTTCATCAATTAAGCTAAATCTTTAACTACTTCACTGTTTCTGGTGATTGTGATCATACCCTCTGCCAGTCTCTGCATATCAACTGACCCACAACCCCCTGAAATGCAATCTGTAACACTGGAAAAAGTACAGGAATCGAGACTTTATTATCTTTTCAGGGAAAAAAAAAAAATTAATATTTTGATGAAATTTCTAGGGCTGAAATCAGTAACTGAAAAGAAGGTATTTGATTCTTACATCTGGGTACCAAGAGCTCTTGTGCTCCGTGGAAAGCATCCTTAAAGATCCGCCAGCTCTGTTCTGCTCCCTTGTCCCTGAGGGCAGTTTCCCAGGGGGTCCTATTGACTAACTCCTTGAAGAGCTGGGATTTTGTCCTAAAATTCAGGGTCCTGCCTTTACTCTTCACCTAACCCATATTCCTCAGGACTGCAAACTCCACCAGCGCATGATCACTGCAGCCCAAGCTGCCTCTAATCTTGACGCCATCGATTAGCTCAGTTGCGTTGGTAACCAACAGGTCCAGTATCGCATCCCCTCTGGTAGGGCTGTCTATTACCTGGGCTAAGAAGTTATCCTCAATGCACTCCAGGAGTCTCCTGGGTTGCCTATAGCTCGCCATGTTGCTTTTCCAGCAGATGTTGGGGTGGTTGAAGTCCCCCAGCAGGCTGAGAGCCTGCGAATGCAATGCCTCCTGTGGCTGGAGTACGAAGGCTTCATCAGGAGGCTCCCCTTGATCGGGCAGCCTGTAGTAGACACCAACCACAAGGTTCCCTTTGTTGCCTCCATCTCTGATTCTTACCCCTAAGCTTTCAACCTGCTCGTGGCCATTCTTCCGAGACAGCTCTTCACACTCCACCCATTTCTTGAGGCCCACGGCAACCTCTCCGCCCGCCCCTTCCTCGCCTGTCCCTTCTGAACAGCCTGTAGCCATCGACAGCCGTGCCCCAGTCATGGGATTTGACCCACCAAGCTTCAGCAGCGGCAAATATGTCGTAGCTTTCTAGCAGCACAGTGGCTTCCAGCTCCCCGTGTTGCCCATGCTGCGTGCATTGGTGTGGAGGCACTTCAGCTGGGCTGTCAGCTGTGTCACCTTCTTAGAGGAACACCCCTTAATTCCTTTGAGGTATTTCCCTGCTGTTTCCCTCTTGGCTTCTGTCATCTCAGGAGCCCCTGGCTCATCTCTGTAAGACTTCAAGCGTGCTCCAGTGTACCCAGCAAGTCCCAGGGCAACAGGCTGAGGGGTCTTGCTAGCACCCTCTGACATCGGCGTGGCATCCCACAGCTTGTCACGGGCGAGCCTGGTATCGTCCCCCTCCCCCTTCAAGCTTAGTTTAAAGCTCTGTTAATGAGCCCTGCTAGCTCATGAGCAAAGATCCTCTTCCCCTTTTGAGAGAGGTGAATTCCGTTGGACACCAGCAGGCCTGGAAGAGCAGTAATGGGTACTAGTCTGAGGGCCGTACCAGGCTAGGAAGTTTCCTAGTGATGTCCTTAACAGGGGGCCCACGGAGGCAGCAGACTTCCCTAAGAGGAGGGTCTGTCCGGCATATTGGACCCTCTGTTCCCCTCAGAAGGGAGTCACCTACAACTATAACCCGTCTTTTCTTCTTCACGGAGGCGGTCTTGATACAGGGGGTAGGCCTTTCTGACCATAGCAACACCTCTGGTGTAGATGGACCGTCAGCCACATCATCCATTGACTGGCCTTCCACATCCAGAGCTTCATACTTGTTGTACAGAGGCACCTGAGAAGGCAAGGTAGGCAAGGAGGGGTTTGCCTGCCTATCTATCCCGTTAATTTATGATTAAATTTTTAACCCTACTATAGTGATAGGAAATGACCTTTTTCACATTTAAGTGCAATACATATTACTTGCCTACTCCTTTTTTTCTTTAACGTTTTCAGTTTTCATTAGTGATCTAAATACATTTCCAACATAGGTCTGCTGAAGTAACTTTTCTGGACTTTTTTTTCAATTTGCAATTTGGAAAGCAGCTCGCAGAGCTGTTTCATGCAGTGAAATGTTGGGGTCACCCAGGATGCTTGGTGAGAGAGTCCTGCAGGGTTGGCAATGTTCACCAGGACAAGGGGATGCAGAGTCAATCCTCTCTCTCAAACCTGCATCCTTCTGGCTTTTAGGGGAGTATTTAATCATTGCGTTATAGGCAATGTTTGGGCTGCAGAGGTGGTTCTTGGCCAAGGAATCCCACCGTGTTATGCATACTTTTCAGGCTTGTGTAGGATCAAAACCTGTACAGATATATGCTGAATACTATTAAGGTTTGTACGCGCAGTTTTGCACAGAGTTAGCATTACGGTTCTTCCCTTTTTCCTTACATGAATGATGCATTTTAAACTATTCTCATAGCAGTGGTTTCCCCCAAAGGAAGTATACCTTCCCATTTTTGCAAGAGGTGTAGTGTACCCGGTAAATATTGAAAAGTAACGGCAGTAGCCCTCGTAGGATTTCACAAAAGGTAAGTTCCTTCATGGCCATAACACCCAGACAAGGTACCTAAGGTAGAATTGCGGGATCACTGGAGACGTGAGGAAAGAGCCTTGCACAACCCCGTTGACTAGTGGCCCTTGACATACATACAGATAAAGTCTATGGCTATCCCAGAACACGTAGCCCCACACCACCAGTCTCCAAATAATCACATAGCCCTGCAAGCTCACTAGGACTGCTTATCCCCACAGTAGGGACTGGAGCATTTCAAACCAAAAGCCACAATTTTTTCTCGGTTACCGTATGCAGCCATCCCACGGCGCACGCAGGAAAGCGCTCCCTTGCAGACTCGCACCACACATTTAGCGTCACAACCACGACCTCGTGCAGGGAGAACTCTCTTGAACCCTGATATCCACTGCATCTGCAGGCTCTAAATGTAAATATCTGGTGAACCACATCCCAAGCCTCCCTCCTTTGACATACCGGGTCTCTTTTCCTTGCAGGCTAATAGCCCAGTCATGTTTCTCCACCTCCACCCCTAGCTGCTGTTATCTAGTAGTCATCACAGCAGGTAGATGTCTGCAGACTGTTTGTTCAGGGGTGTTTTTTAACCCTGATGATGCCTGTCCTGACACTAACCTGTCTTGCACGAGCAGCTGTGAGTAAAGCCTTTCTAAGACTCTCTACGGAGAGCAAGCTGCCAGCCTGTCATCTGGAAATGCAACCTGCAATTTGAATGCGTGTGGGCACCACATATGCCAGGGAGAATGCCCTTTTCACCGTGGATTATAATTCTTATTTTCTTGTCTTATGGCACGGCAGCATTTATATGTGGATTCAAACAGAGGGTCAGAGCTCCAGTTAACTCCACGCTGAGAGCTGATGCTACAGACTATGACGCTTTGCTTATTGAGATTCAGAATCATAGAATCATAGAATCGTTTAGGTTGGAAAAGACCTCTAAGATCATCAAGTCCAACCGTTAACCTAACACTGCCAAGTCCACCAGTAAACCGTGTCCCTAAGCCCCACCTCTACCCGTCTTTCAAACGCCTCCAGGGATGGGGACTCAACCACTTCCCTGGGCAGCCTGTGCCAGTGCCTGACTCCTCTTTCACTCAAGAAGTTTCTCGTTTAGTAGCATCCCTCTTGTTGTTCATTTAGTTTTCACCCGATATTGTCAAGTGTGCAGCCGGCATCCATGTGCCTTTATAACGGATGGAAGTTAAGCAAACAATACAATAAGAATAAATTCAGTATCTAACAGTATATATTCAGTAAATAAAAACCAGCAAATGTAAGTAGTGTGCCCGTCATCTCCCACTCCCACTCTGCTCCCTTTTCCCCTCGCAAAAATGGGTGTTTGGAGGTTACCTGCCAATACACCTACACCATTTCCAGTTAGTAAGATCAGAAAAATTCATGCTTTGTCCTGGTAGCTCTTCTACACTCAAGAGTTTCCAGGGTGGCCACCACGCTGACTGCAATGACAGCAGCGTTGCCTGAAAGGTGAGGAAATCTCTTGAAGGGGACAATCCCAAGCCAGGTGGAGGCGGATGGCCAGCAGTGGCCTCTGGAGGCCGTCTCAGCATCAGCCAGGGGAGGCAGAAGGGGGACTGTGCCCCCAAAGGCACCAGGAGCGATGGGTATCGCAAAACCTCCGAGCAGCCCAGCTGGGCTTTTAGCTTTTGCTGGCTTTCCTTTTAGGGTGATTTCAAGGGGTGATAAAACCAGAAGCTGACTTTTCTTCTGCAGGAAGAGAAATGCTCGTACCCAAAACGGGACAAATTCCAGGAAATACGACTTCAGGGTTCTTATCACTGCGGGTAGGATTACTTAGTTACCTTCACCCACTGTGCTTTCCCAAAACCTTTTAAATCTGTTAATTTGATGCATGCAGACTTCAAAGGCACACTTAGGTAGTGCCTAACCTTTGCTGCACTTTCAAGATGGGAAATCAGGTACTTAAACCAGATGACACCTCTTCTGAAGGCTAATGCCCACCGGCTAAAACTGACTAGCAGAGAAAATAATTTGGGAAGAGCATGTGGTCTCAGGATTTTTGGTTTTCCTATAAATGAGAGAATGAAAAGTAACGCTGAAGGTTACAAGTGAGGAGAAGTTATGCGGCCCAGGACTTTCCGTGGTGTAGCAAGCACGCGGCCGGTGCCTGGCAAGCAGCAGGAGTATGGTGGTGCACGAAGGGCTGCCCAAACCCAGCTGCCTGAATTTTGCTTTCTGAGGACTCCAAATGAGTGGATTGAGGTCAAAATGCATGTTTTTCTGTGCACAATGGAGCAAGTTTCCTTCTACAATGCTGAAGCTGCAGAAAACCGAATTTGGCAAGCCCTGTTTGGAGTAGGGGCGGAGCTCTTGTTCCTGCCTGTCACATGCAAAATCAATTAACTGAAAACAAGATAGCATGGGCCCTGGTGCTGCTTTTCCCCTTCCAGACTCATGAAAATAAGAAGTTGAATTTCTTTATTCTCCTGCTCTATTAAGCCTTGTTATTTTAAAGAGCTAAAATGGGAGTGGGTTGCTTATATTTGGCGAGTGGCCCGAGATACTTGTGGGGATTTCTCACCTGTGTAGACCAGTCCTGGGCTCCCCAGTACGAGACAGATGTGGACATACTGGGGTGAGGCCACGTCGCAGAGAAGCACAAAGTCAATCTAAATAATATTTATTCTAATCACAAGTGTTTGGTGCTCCACGGAACATTGGTAAACCACAGGTGCCGGATGCCAACGGGAATTTAATGCTACTCAGCCGACTTAAGAATTCTTAAGCTTCAGAACGGTGACTCAAAATGCGCAATCGCTCACCCAATAAGGCCAGGGCTCTCAACTTCGAGGAGTTACCGTGGGCGGCGTCCCGACCCAAGGGGAGAGTCCCCGACTGCAGACCCGCTGCTCCGAGCAGGCTGAGCGCTTTAACAAAAGCTGAACTAAATATCAAATATAGGTTAATTATTAAATATATGTTGCGTATAGTCATTCACCACCCCTGTAATAAAGCAGCTTTATGTTGACGAGTGGATGCTATGAGATGAGCTCTGCCTGCAGGAGTGATGCTGAGGTGCTGGAGATGGCTGCGGTCCCACCGAGTTTCCCACTTGAGGGTGCAACGTCACTGCCACAGCTCGATACGCGAAGTTTAGGCACGATTTAGCCCCACGGGGCTGGCTGCCCGACTGTATCTTGCATGACTTTAAAACTATGAAGGACTGCCGTCTTAAGATTTTTCCCTCTGCCGAGTTTACAGCCTTGTACTTAAGTGTGTCATACAATGCGTGTGTTGAAGCCTTTTGATTCCATTAGTATGTTCTCTAAATACATTTTCAACATAGATCCGCTGAAGTAACGTCTCTGGACTTTTTTTTTCAGTTCTGGAGCTGGTTCTTTGAACACTTTTGGTTCTTAGTTCATGGCTGGGGTAAAGCAGAGACCCTTTGGGATCTGAAGCAAGGCGCACAAGCCGTTGAGGCACTTTTGGAAACCGTAGGCAGGGAATCCCACCCATTATGGAAGGTTTGCAGGTAGAAATGTGTACTCACAAAACAACCAATTGTTTTTCCACTTCCAGGATGGAAGCCTGTATGGCGAAAGGGTGGATCTCCCTTAACTTACCTGCAGGTTTCCTGATGTCTGCCCTGTCCCCCCGAGGCGGTTTTAGCATCCTGCAGGGGGGGAGGTGAGGGGCAGGACAGGCACAACCAAAGCTGCGCAAGGGGAGAGAGGCAGCAGTGGGAGCTGAGCCTCAGCCAGGGCATCAGTTGACGAGCAGCTCCTGCAGACCTTGTACCACAGCGCAGGCACCGAAATAACACCTGGTAGCTAAGCGTCTTCCTGCTTTTATACTGTTATTTCGTTAGGCAATTTGGATGTTCTACAAAACCAGACGGAAAGTAGAAGTATTGCTGCTTTAAAACACGCTGTCTGGTGAAGAGATTACATCCTCCTGGGGAGGAGTTTCCAGGGAGGAAGGCACTCATAAATATCTCGGACTGAGATTGCGACTGTCCCACCTGCCTGTGAACTCGCTGGTGAAGGGCAGCGGTGCGGCTCATCTTGGAAAAGCAGCATGGCGCATGCGTTTGTGGAGACCAGAGTCAGGAACGGCACAATAACCCTGTTCACGAAGAGACGCTGCCCTAACTGCAGGAATGCCATGGATATTCTCATGCAACATAGCTTGCTGCCTGGATGCCTGCAACAGTTTGATATTACTGGATTGGAGGACGTTCAGTTTTACTTGTACCAACGCACAGGGCAAAGAAGCGTAAGTTCTCGCTGTCTTCTTTCAGAATTTGCTGAACATTCCTATGCCAGCTCGGAGGCAGAAGTCGCACCCCTTTCCCATTTTTAAAAATGCTCCTTGTTTCAGTGACTCTGCACCTCCTGTCGCTGGGGCCACTGCCGGGATCCGTGCTGCCGTGCCGAGGCGTGCAGCCTCCTCCCCAGTGCGGGGACCGGGTGGGCACAGAGTTTCACCTGCTGCCAGCTCCTCCCGGGGAGCCGCAGCACCTCCCGGGACACGTTTTACCTCCTCCAAATCCCGTTGCTCTTATAAGATGCAGAAGCAGGGAAAAAGCCCGATGTTAAGGCTTGGTTCGTGACTCTGCTGGCTAAAGAAAGGCTGGTGGAGAGGGGTGCCTTCATGTTTCTAGGGCTGTGAGCCAAAGCTCCTTCAAAGATCTTCCTACAATGCTGCCCGAGGCGGCACAGATTTGCAGAGCAGCAAGAACACAGAGCTGCGAGCTTGTCTGAATTTGGACACTTGCTTTCCCCTCTGACTTTAAGCAGAAAAAGCATTTCGAATTGAATGCTTGCAGCTGGCTGTAAAGTAGATGCTACGCTTATTTAGGGACCGTTTCTTCTGAAGCTGAATTAAATAATTTGACCTGTCTTAGGGAGCAACGTTTTGTGCTTGAGCTTCAGGAAGTCACTTCCTCAGAAGCGCTGTCGCACAGGGCAGGCAGTTCATTCTTCAGTGTTAGTTATACCCTTGCGTAATGAACAAGCCTTTTTTTTTCACTATCCCCAATCTACCTTAACGATACCAAAGTCCAACAGCCTCCACAAAGTGAAGCAGAAGGGAAATGCTGGGGACTCGCTGTCCCCACCGCCTGAGTTTTGAGGGGATTCTTCTGCGCTGGCTGCACGTCCAGACACGTGGCTGGACTCAGCCCAGGCAAAAACCAGACCTGTGCTTCTGCTTTCGGGACCGCGGGACTGTCCGCTGGCCCTGACGGAAGGTGTCCCCGTGTCTGTCCCACGCGGGTGATGGCAAAGCGCTGGCGCTACCGCTGCCCGTGCCTCCTATAAAGTCCTCGCTCTCAGAGTCAAGCCTCTGTCCTGGCTTGTGTCTGATCCTGCCTGCTCAATTTTAGGCTTTCAGGGGTGTCAGAGGGGACCTTATTTCTCGCTCGACTCCCTGTCCCCATCCTGCCTTTGGGAACGGGGCGGCAGCACGTGGGCACCCGCACTGGATTCACCCGCCCGTCCAAGGCAGACAGCCCGGGAGGGAGGTCTTGCAAGGCTGGAGGGGAGGCAGCCTTCAGCCTTTGCTGGTCCATCACGGACCAGGTCACCAGCAAGGTGCTGGAGCCCAGCCTCACACAAACTGCCCTCACACTGGCGGGCAGTTTGTATGGGGAATGTGGGCAAGATCATTAAGGCCTTTGCTCTCCGGGGGCTGTTGGACTGTTGATCTGCATCTCCTGCCTGATGCCTCGCCTGGCCCCAGCCGGGCACGGTGGTCGTAGAATCAAAGAACGGTTTGGCTGGGAAGGGACCTTTAAAGGTCGTCTAGTCCGTCTAGTCACGTCTATGCTGCCATGTGCCGGCGGCCATCCCGGCGGACCTCAGGAAACCTCCCAGCAGTGTGGAGCAGTGCTGGGAACTGCAAGCAGTGTCCCAAAAGCAGAAGTGTTTTCCTGGCAGCGGGGGAATTTGGGAGGGAGTGAAGGAGGGAGGGAGGGAGGGAGGGTGGAAGAATGTGGCCAGCTTTGTCAGTGAAACAACAGAGTGAAAGCAGAAACTGATTTCCCAGCAGGAGGGGGATTGGTAGGATTAGGAGCAAGAAAAAGCACAGAAAGTGGAAGCAAATTTCCAGGCTGAAGAAGAATGGTGTGAGGTTTGCCAGCGAGAGAAGTCAGCGAGCGGAAGCAGGAGGTAATTTCCCAGCAGTAGAGGGACGGGGGAGCATCCCCACAGCACTGTCCCCCATTAGTGGGGACAAAGGGGTGCTGCTGAGGACAGGGTGACAGAAGGCGGCTTGTCTTTGCCGCTGCTGGGGTCTGGGGCATTTACGGTGATGTTCACCAGCTCTGCTCACCAAGCTGGTCGTGCAGGATGAAGAACAATCATCTCCTCCGTGCTCTCTTGGAAGCTCTCACCAGTAACACGTTACTTCCCTTGCCCATGACAGCCAGAGGAATGCTTCTGGTTTTTGCCTCGGCTTGCACCTTAGGCACTCCCTTCGTGGGGACGCCAGCTGTCCCGAGGCACCCACGGTGCAGGCAGGCTCCCTGCCGCGGCCCGCTCTTGCAGCAAGGTCTCCTCGGTACCAGAAAGCGCCGCGGCGTGGTCCTCCGAGGGCTGGTCACGGAGCACTGCTTGTGTGCAGCCCTGGGAGGGACGGAGGCAGACGTCTGGGAGAGGACCGTGCCCAGCCATCTCCCCATCTCCAGTGCAGGCAAAGGAGAACCGTGCGGGTGGGATAAGGGCTGGGAGTGAGTGGAGCAGGGGTGGCTCCTTTGGGACATTCACCGATAAGGGGATGTGAGGGGTCAGCAGAAGAGCTGGCTGAGATCAAGAAATCCAGGGCAAAGAAGGAAAGGGCAAGAGGGAGGATAAACCAAAATGCTGTGTGTCCCTTGGGCTGCCATCGCCAGCCTGCCTACGGGCTAGGGTGCACCGCAAATCGTGTCAGTGAAGGCAGCTACTGAAGGGCACTGCTGTACGCTCGCACAGGTGCCCAGGGAGGGCAGTGGGGAGCTCACGGGGCAGTGGGCGTCCCTCCTCAGGGTGGGGGTGTCCTCGTCCCAAAGTTAGACCTGCCCGTGGCTGCACAGGAGCAGGGGAGAGGGCTGTCCGAGCTGCCGTCTTCCAGTATTTTATGCCTGTTCTTGCCCCTGTCTCTTGCCTTGACTCCTTGGGCTATGACCGTCTCAATAATTTCACTTCTGCCTGTCTTTTCGTTTCTTTTTATCTTCCCTGGCTTTAGCTGGGATGGTTTTTCCCAGCTCAACGGTGATTTTCACTTCCCTCTGTGCAGGGCAGCACATGCATGCCTTGAGGAAGTCTCAGATGCTGAGGTTTAGTAATTGTTCCTGGTCCTCAGGAAAGACGGGGCTTTTTTTTTTATAAATTTGACTCTGCACTGTTTGCCGCTCGTCTTGCACCCAGGTGACCACCGTGAGATGGAGGAGAAGGGACCAGCACAGGCAGGAAAAGAGCAGACGGTCAGGGCTGTGAAGTAGGAGGAAGACAAAAGGCCGGAAAAAGGGTATGGGGAGAAGGGGTTGTGCCAGAAATGTGAGTTTGCTGTGCCAAGTGACTTTGACAGTAATGGTGGCCGTCAGGCGGCCGGCAGCACTTCCCACCCAGCAGCTTCACATGCCTGGGAAGCCCTCAGGAGGACGGTGGGACTCCTCGGCGCTCGGGGAACCTGCCTTGGGCACACGCATGGTCCCGACGTGCCACAGGTCGCGACACTCGGAGCTTCTCGTTCGCTGCTCTGGGATTATGTGTTTGGAGCCTATCCAGCACTATCCTGGAGTGTGGTTTTATCCTCCTGCGGCCTCTATAAAATGCAGAGTATTGCCCTACTCCTTTTTTTCTAGCAGCAGATTTCCAGACGGACGGTGGGCTGGGGACAAGAAGAGAAGGATTTTGTAAATCCCAAGTCTCCTTGGTGTCAAGTCTGCTTCCGAGGCAAATCCTCTCCCCGCTCTTTGCCTTCAGTGAGCCAACTCTACTGATTGATCCGTGGCATTGTCTTTGCCCAGGTCCCTTATGTGTTTGTTGGGAGACAATACTTTGGAGGATTATCCGAATTGCAGAGAATGTCTGGGAGGCTCCCTGGGCTGCTGCTGCGTACTGGTGTCCTGTAGTCGCTGAAAGGTAAGTCCTGGGGAGTGCTCTGTGGCCAACAGCAATGGTTTTAGAACCACAGAATCACAGAATCGTTAAGGTTGGAAAAGACCTTTAAGATCATCGAGTGCAACCGATGACCTCGCACTGCCAAGTCCACCACTAAACCATGGCCTCAAGCACCACGTCTACCCGTCTTTCTAATACCTCCAGGGATGGGGACTCAACCACTTCCCTGGGCAGCCTGTGCCAATGCCTGACTGCCCTTTCGGTGAAGAAGTTTTTCCTAATATCCAGCCTAAACCTCCCCTGGCGCAGCTTGAGGCCGTTTCCTCTCGTCCTATCCCGTGTTACTAGGGAGAAGAGACGGGCCCCCACCTCGCTACAGCCTCCTTTCAGGCAGTTGTAGAGAGCGATAAGGTCTCCCCTCAGCCTCCTCTTCTCCAGGCTGAACAACCCCAGCTCCCTCAGGTCCACCTCCAGGTCCCTCTGCAGGGCCTTCCTACCCTCCAGCAGATCCACCCTCCTGCCCAACTTGGTGTCGTCTGCAAACTTACTGAGGGTGCACTCCATCCCCTCATCCAGATCATCAATGAAGATGTTGAACAGGACCGGCCCCAACCCTGAGCCCTGGGGAACACCACTTGTGACCGGCCGCCAACTGGATTTGACTCCATTCACCACCGCTCTCTGGGCTCGGTCGCCCAGGCAGTTTTTAACCCAGCGCAGAGTGCGCTTATCCAAGCCGGGAGCAGCCAGTACACTATATACTCTACACTTTTTCAGTAGTATGGACAAATTTGAGTGTTTTTAATACCGAAGCATGCCTTGATGGAGCGGTGTTGTGTGCCATCACGCAACAGCAAAGTGTGAATTTGCTTCTGGGATTTCCAGTTGCAGCATATGCGTCGTGACTTTCTTCCTGCATACTTGCAAGAAATGTCACCAAAATCTCTGACAACACAGGTTTCAGTTGCTAGCCTTTGCCCGGGATCTAGACAAAACAGTTCCGCTTGTAGATCTTTCTTTCTGGTTTTGCCTTCCATGTCAGAAGATGGAGCCTGTTGCTCTAAAACAAAGTCTCTGAAGTGTCAGACTGACTGCTTGGAGAAGATGGGCTTTTATTATGTTGCACTTGGCTTTAAAAAGCATCTGGACACTCTGTTGGGGACCCACGGAACTCTTCTGCTAGTGGGGAGCGTGGTGAGCCCCAACAGGACTTTCTGAGGTGCTTGCATGCAGGCACAGAGAACTGCTGCAGCAGGGAACCAGTCAGACTGAGTACCTGGAGACGGATGACGTTTGTGCAGGTCCCATACGTGCGTGCTGTATCTTCTACACAGGGAAACGGCCTGCAGAAGAGGAGCAGAGCAGGGAAGAGCTCTTCCACATTTAGGCTAAGGTGGTTTAGGGCCCTGGGTTTGCAAGTGCACCTAAAAGGCCTTCCAGGGCTAAATGCCCACCAATTTGAGCAGAAGCAGACGTCAGAGCGACCTCACTCATTAAAGGCCTCTGTTGGGGTTACCCTTCCCTAAGCCCTACCTTCAGCAAAACCTGTGAAATCCAGAGTTTGAAAAAGAGCAATTTGCAAATTCATTATGAAAAAAGCTCCTTGTGAAACAGTTCAGACCAGTGACGAATGGCTTAAGGTAGACCAGACGCTGCGCTGCAGACAGATACACGTGACATTGGGTGCATCGATTCCTGCCAGAGAGGGGAGAGACCTGGCACCATCCTAACCGTACGACACCCAGAGTACCAGTTTCTCATCACAGCTGTGATGTGAAGGAGCTGTGCTCCTTTCACGTGTTTGACAACCATTTTGCAACATGATGACCTCTGGGAGTTTAATCCAAAATTTCCCTTCGCCCTGTGTTACAAAGCCATCGGAAGGAGTTTCCCAGTCCCAAAGCAGAGGTCTGCCACTCTTGGCTGCTGGAGGAAGGGCAAAGAGTGGCAGCCTCGGACACATCTTGGCACCACCACGGTGAACGTCATTCCTGCAGAACAGGGGGTGTCACGTCCTTTCTGGCTGCACAGCATGCACGTGGCTCTGCAGACGGCGTAGTGAAGTCACGACAGAGTCTGGAAGTCACGACAGAGTCTGGCAACACGGCCTGGAATTTTAAGGCGGATTGTGCTAATAGTGGCAATGAGGAGCAAAGACTGCAGGTAGCCCTGTCAGGAGGTACCTGCCCCTGGCAGCCTTTGCCCCACCGGTGTGCTGGTATTGTACAGTGGTCCATAGCTCCGGTAATCTGCCTGGTGCTGGAAAAGGGTTGTATATGTAAGATATGCAAGGGTTACAAATAAGGGCAAAGCGATTACAAAACAAGAGAGGAGGTTGTAGGGGTAAGGAGAGGAGAACCACAGAAGCGTTCAGGTCAGAGGAGACCTCGCCCAACCCCTTGCTCCCAGCAGGGTCAGCTACTGGATCAGGCCAGGTTGCTCAGGGCTTTATCCAGCCGAGTCTTGGAAAACCTTTGAGAACAAAGTCTACGCAACCTCTCTGGGAATGTTTCACTCTCCAAATGGGCAAAACGTCTGTCCTTACCCATCTGCTGTCTCTTACCCTCCCACCACGCACCACCTTGCAGGAGCGCTCCTGGGAACGCAGCCCAGGGTGCTGGTGGCCCTCCTTGCTGCCAGGGCGCACTGATGGCTGGCATTCACGTCCCCGGCTGCCGAGGCAGCCCCCCGGCCACTTTTTGTAGAGCTGCTCTCCAGCCAGTCAGCCCCAGCGTGTGTCACCTAACGAGGCTGCTCCTGCCAGACAAAACTCAACTCTAGTCGAATTTCGTCAGGTTCCTGCCCACCCATTCCTCCACCCTACCCAGGTCCTGGGCAACGTTTCCAAATGCCTCCTGGTCCCTGCTCCCACCTCCTGGGTGCTGCCCTTTTGCCTTAGAGCCCAGCTGTGCATCCTCCCCTCAGCCACGATGCTCTCCTCAGACATCCGCTTGTTTGCTGGAGTATCAGGTCTTGCTTGGACACACCGCTTTTGGAGGAGGAGGTTAGAGGACAGGACAGAGCAACCTAAAATCCATGCCTGTGGTAACACATAGAAAGGCACAGAAGAAACGAAGCAATAACCTAAACGAGCAGAGCAGCAGCAAGAGAAGATGAAGAGCAGGACCAGGCAGACGCTGCAATGGACCTTCTCTGGTCCTCACGGCACCGAAGGGCAGGTGCAGGGAATGGAGGCAAGGAGAGAGTCGTGTCTTTTAGGAGGTCTCCGATACTTGGCTTTTTGCAGAAAAGGAGGAAGAGGCGTTAGGGCAGCCAGCCCTGCAGAAAGGAGGCAGGCAGAGGGTCCTGCTCCAGCAAGTGGTTTAGGGACACTCGTCCATTTGCGACGTGCGCCATCGCTGCGTTTGTGTGGGGCGTGCGTGGCAATGGGCCAGGAGTGGGCTTTTAGGGACATTGCGAAGAGAAAACCCCACACTAAGAGTGACAGCCAAACACAGGCAAATGTGTGGGCTGCGCCAATCCCAGGGCAAGAAGAGAACACCTTGCTGCTCCTCTGCAGCATACAGAGAAAGACAGATACAGACTGGGGTCCGTTGCTCTCACTCATCAAGCATCCCTTCAACACCCCATTGTAGCGTGTAGAATTTTTTTTCAACTCGTATGCCACTTGTTCAGAAGCAAAGATCCAGCTGACTGTACAAACAGACACGGGTGTGTTCGTGGCTGTGAGTGCGCACAATTCAGCTACCGTGTGTGCTACGCAATAAGGAGCTCGGAACCATGATAGCAGCTTGAGTCAAACATACAAGCGCTCATGTGGCTGAATACTTGACTTGATGGAGGCAAAGGTCCTTGCTTTCCTTACCGAATAAAACTTACTAGTTTGGTAAGATGGTTTTTAGCAAAGATGGCCGGGCTTACGCATATTATACGTAACGTGCGTGTCTATGCACAAAAAAACGTATGCGTATATGCAGACACACACGGGTATATGTGTAGATAAGTGAAAGATCTAAATGTGTATACACACGTAAAAGCACTGTTCAAAAGGTCTCCAAAGTCTGTTCTACGGTGCTATTGTATTAATCAAGTCGTTCCTAATAGCAGGGATCCCTGCCCTTTACATCTGCTCTTTCCTCTTTCAGGAAAAAGACGACCAGGAGCTATGACCTCCTCAATCTGACATAGACGTTTCTGGGAGCAAATTCCTTAAAACTTCCTTCTGTGGGATCAAATGCACCCTTTTGGTGAATGCTGCTTCTCTTCCTTTCGTTGGTCACTACTTCGATGTGTGAAGGTCTCTTCAGCCCTTCTGTAGCTCCGGAAAGGAGTCCAGAACATGATCTGATGCAGCCCAATAAAACATGCTTGCTCTAAGTGGCCGTGTTCACCGCTGTGGTTCTTTTCCTACAGACCCGTTCATGCACTCATCCTGAATGCCTCTTTTCTCTCTACAGTCTTTTTCCTGCCCATCTCTCCCAAATGACCTTCTGGAAATTCTCAATGTTTTCCATGTCCTGTTAAAAAATGTTTGTGCAACGGTCTGAGCCGGAGATATGCGCAGACTACTATAATGTTGGTATCCTGCAACGCAGTCTTGAAAATAGCCACTGCAGCCTGTGCACACATCCCCTGCCCTGATGACCCCTCATCTTTTGGCTGGCGTCTCATGGCAGGGTCACAGCAACTTTTCTGAGCAGCACTTTTTTGGTAAGGATGTCATTACAACACAGCTGCTGGCAGGAATGGATACAGGGTTTTCATTTTTTTACTGTAATCATTCCGAAAAAAGAGCTGCTTGGGGCAGAAAACGCCTGGGGCCGTGCAGCCTGTGGAGGAGGCTGCTAACTGCAGAACACCCCACTGAGATAGCACGGGCCAGATCCAGACCTGAAGTAAACAGTGCTGCGCTGGGAAATGGGTTTACAGGAAGTGCACAGTGCAGCTGCTGCCAAGTCAAACTGGATGAAGAGCTGCTTTAAATAGTTGGCTTTAAAATAACACTATCTCAAAAAAAAGGAACTTTAAAGATGGTTTCAACTTGATGAGAAGGCAAAAACCCCAAAGTATAAAATCCTTCTGAATTCTTCTATTTCTTTCATCCTTTTTTCTCAATCCTTTTTCTTTTAAACAAAAAAATTAAAAGCTTGTTTTTGTTTTCTTATTGAAAGTACAGTTAAAACCTGTGGAATTAAAGTTGTCAGTTTTTTAAAGCCTGAAACTTCTTTGATTTTTGACA
This sequence comes from Platalea leucorodia, assembly GCF_965183815.1. Lineage (NCBI taxonomy): Eukaryota > Metazoa > Chordata > Aves > Pelecaniformes > Threskiornithidae > Platalea > Platalea leucorodia. Next base: position 87,050,001 of record NC_138858.1, on the reverse strand, counting down.
AGCAGTTTAACCTTTAGGTTAGGGGTTAGGGGAAGATCCCAGCCCAGGTTTGGGGCTACCATGTCAGTATGGCCCCTTGATAACGCATCCTTGACAAAGCCTCCCCTTGAGCATGGGTCTCTCTCTCCCAGGGCAGCACTTGGATGAGGCAGCCCAAGCCTGCCCCCACCACCACCAGCTCAGCATGAAGCCGTGCAACCTCCTCCTTCTGTAAAATTCCCCAGTTATACCAGCCAGGCTTGCCGGTCCTCCTTACCCTCATCAGGAGTGCAAGAGAAGAAATCACAGGCTTTCTCCCATGCTTGGAAATGAATGGGAGAGCCAAAAGCTTCATTCTTGGCAAGTTTAAAGTCCTTTACCCCTCAGCAGAATAGCAATCTTGTATTGCAGCAAGTCCTAGATAACTTAAGCTGACTTGTGTAAATTTATGTAGATTCATGCTTTTTCAGCATATCTTCACCCTAGGCAAAGGGCAGTCCTTAAATACAAGAAGTTCTATGCAGGCGTTTCCTAGATTGCACGACAGACTTTTTGGAAGCTGTTCTCAAGCATAACTCGCTGCTTCCAGTCCTCTTATGCAGCTAGAACTGCCACTGGATGAAAAGTTTAAAATATAATAGCAAAGTTTAAATGTATTACAAACCAGAAACAATGTCAGCTGAGGCTGCTGCAGGAATTTTCTCATGCATGGGCACACGATGCACGTCTGCAGGGGTACAGAATTTCAGAGGAAGTTACACTGGGCAGTTTCGCCAAAGTTAAATTCCATGCCATAAATGAAGATCTGAGGTCTGGATGATCTG